>NC_142515.1:129672500-131080000 GCF_057876585.1 Rhinolophus sinicus
TCTCTGATATTGGAAGTATGCATAAAGCATTACTAGTAAGTACTGACGCATATTAGTTGTCTCAAGGAAGAGCATTTGTGTAATCATTTTTTGAGTTGCTAACTCAACTCGTTGCTTTTCGCATGGAACACATGTTTTTTGTTTTTGTTTATGTTTTGAAAGCACAACTGAAAAATTATGATTATTCAGAGTTGGGTATTTATTCACTTCCTTGTAAATTCAAGCAGGGAACCTATCATTTCAATGAAACAATTGACAGTGTTGCCAATGCTTAAAATTTGAGTCTTTAAGCACAAATTATATGTTCGCAAAATTTGTATGCACCATCTGAGGTTGACAGCTTTCCAATACTACAAATCTTTTCTGATGAAATCCGTGGTGATATGAACAAATGAGATTTTTTTTGATGTTGTGTAATGAAGCCGCATTCCACATTGCAACTAACTTTTCAAACTACCACTTGTTGAGTTTGGACCAAGTTTCTTTCATATACTTACAAATAATCTACACATACACCAATATATTGAACGCAGAAGTAGATCTGGGACTCCCTTTTACTATTCAGATGGATAGTAAATAGATTTGCAAACAATGCTAGTCTCTTTAGTTTTTTTATTTTAAAAATAGTTATTTTCATTAAAATGTGTAATGAGTTTTTTTCCAATATATTTTTTAAATTTTCAGTTCTAATTTCGAATATGGAAATAACAAATAATTCATATAAACCTAAGGTCTTTGGTATCCTCTCAATAGTTTGTAAGAGTTTTGTAAAGGGGTCCTTAGGCCAAAGTTTGAGAACTGCTGCTGTAAACTAACGCCTAGAACGGTGGAACTTAATTCTTTGAGGGACCCTTTCCAGTGTCAGAGAAATAGGTCCGAATCTACCCGGGCTTCACATCAATCCTTTACATCCAAAAAGACTTAGAGGTGTGGCTCTGGGCGGCGGTGCGGGTGGAGCCAAGGCTGCGTCTCCGGTCTCCCTGGAAACAACCCTCCCCCAGTCACCTGGACCTTGTCCTCAGTCCCTCTCCGCCTCTGATTGGAGAGGTTACGCCAGTGGGCGGTCCGTCGGGAGAGGGGCGGGGCTTCACTTTCGTCCGGGGCCCACTCGCGTGAACGTATTGACGTCACGCCGAAATCGCTGCCTTGACGCTAGGCGTTTGCATCTCCGCTGAGGTACCTGGAGCTGGGGTCGCTCGTCTGGGGGGACGTGAGCTGTTTCACCTCAGAGGCCTGAGGTCCGGCAGCCTGTCCCTCCCGGCCCGGCGACGCCCAGGGCGTCCGTGTCGCCGTCATGGATCTGAATTTAAACCGAGCGGATTACTTACAGGTAAACCCGAGGGGGGGGCGGTCGCCGCGCGGGTGAGACCCGCTCCCTGAGAAGATTCGGTCTTTCCACTGACGTCCGTCCGGGTCGCCCTGAACGGGTGCGGCGGCGAAGTGGGGGCTGGCAGCTGCCCTCCGGTGGCCCTCCTCACGGACAGGTCCAGCTCTCCGTGACGGTCCACGGGGACTTGGAAAGAAGCGGCACGTCCTCGCGGTGCTGGCGCCCGTGCGTCCTGACGCGACCCTGGAGTCCTCCCCGGGGGCCGCTGCTCCCGGCTGCCGCTCCCGGGGAATCCGTCTCTACCCAGGCCGCTCTCCCGAGCGCCTCTTAGTTCTTACTGTGAGCTGCACCTCACCAGCCAGGCCGTAACAAAAGCAACAGCCGTTTAGTGAGCATCTAGTTTATGCTGAGAGTTGAATACCCATAAATATTTAATCCTCATAAAAATTCTCTCAGCTCGTATGATAGATGATGATGATCCAGGGGCTCAGCGAAGGCAATTTGCTTAATTAGCGAGAAAGGATGGAGTTGCTGGTTTGAAACCAAGTCCCAGACTCCAGAGCTGGTGGTCTCTCTGTTACACCACCCTGCCTCTCAGTATTTCCGCCCTAGACTTTCTCGTCGCCATCGCCTCTTTTTTCAGTAATCCTGTTTTGGCTAATGGTACAAATGTTTGCCCGGTCAAGTTCCGCGGGAGTTACGCTAAGCACTTCCCACCTTAAAGTTTTCCCTATTCAACTGCTGCAGTTATTTCTTCAATACTTCTTGAATCTGTCCCGTTTTCTCCAACTGCATTACCCCCAATTCAGGTTGTCGTCTTCTCTTGCTTGGATAATGGAAATAGCCTCCTGACTGAGCTCCTAGCTCCAGCTTCACCTCCCTCCAAGCATCCTTCACATCACCTGCTAGATTGCTGTTTCAAAATGCAAATCTTAGTTTCAACTTGAATACTACTACTGGATTACAGAATAACATTATGGATATATACTATATGTAAATTCTTTCACGGTCTGTTGTTTTCTCCAACTTGTCTCCCATCTTCCTCCCCTAACTATGCACTGCTAGTGATAATTCCCTGCCGAAAAAGCCATGCTGTTTTCATCTTCTGTACCTTTTGTAGAGTAATCTTCATCATCAGTTTTACTGGATGTCATTGCCATGAGCATGTTTGGTATTTTAGCAAAAAATTTTTCTTTGTTGCATTTTTAATAATTTCTCTATTTCCAAAGATTTTAAATCACTTTACAAAAACTAACAGCTATATGAAGTTGTAAAAGAAGTCTTCTGGAAATATTTTTTTTGTGAAGTATCCTGCCAGTAATGTCAAATAATTTTTTTTGGCTTGACAACATAAATTTTGACAAGCGTAAATTTTACTATTTTTGGTTGTTTCCTGTATCCTGACTTTCGTGGCATATTTCATTAGATAATAAATTCATCACTGATAATTATTTCATATCACTAATTATTGCAATAAAAAGACTCTATAATCTGAATCTGCTGGACCTTTAAATCTCTGAGGTAAAACTCAGATTACAGTATATGAGAAAACATTCAATAAGTGGCTGGTGTGTTTCCTTAGGTGGGAGTGACCTCTCCGAAGACCATGAAGCTACTTCCTGCTTCAAGACATAGAGCTACACAAAAGGTACTGTAGAGATACTGATTTCTCCACATCTCCTTAGCTTTGACAGAGGAGAAGTTTATATTTCCTTCTTTATTGGTAAGTTATTCTTTTTAAAATGCAAATGTTAAAATGGAAATGAATTTCTTTAATTTGAACAGAGGTTGGCATGCCAAGGGACATTTACAAACAGTCATTTTCTTGAACACTATAATTATTGTGTACAGTTAGTAAATAGTATAAACAAACTTGTTAAAACCATATTCCATTTTCTGGAAATAATTTACTCTGTGTATACTTGTATGCACCAGGTTGTGTATATGAAAGAAGAAATGTAAGACACAACTGAATATAGAGAAAATGTTTTTTTGAGACATTATTGTATTTTAAGAGTACATATTTTGATGTTGAACTTTGTATTTAGCAATACTGATTTGATTATTTTTATAAAAATACTGATTCTATGAGACATGACAATTACAATTTTATAGTAGACTAGTAGGATATTTTTAATAGCTGCAAAATAAATACAGTGTCCTGATATATTAACATTTTTTTCAAGCTAAATCAATAGATTTCTGATTGTCATTTATTCACTCTACTAGATCAGCATATCTCTGTTAGGTCTCAGGACCCTTTCACACTCTTAAATTATTGAGGGTTCCAAAGAACTTTTGTTTATGTAGATATATCTATCAAGTCTTACTGTATTAAAATTCAAGCTAAAAAATGTTTTCTTTATTATTCTAGTTTAAAAAACTAATAGGCCTATTACATGTTTGCATAATATTTTTATGAAAATATTTTCAAAAACAAAAAAAGAATTTAGTGAGAATAGCAGCACTGTGGTACATTTTCTTTAGTCTGGCATAAGCAAAGGTACCTGGATTCTCATATCTGTTTTCATGTCAGTCTGCTCTTATGTGTTGTTTTGGTTGAAGTATATGAAAAAAATCTAGCTTACACAGATACATAGTTAAAAATAGGAATATTTAAATGGCTTTTCCAAATAATTATGGCTCTTCATATTTGATACTACATCTATACTAGACAAGTGGTAGTATCTTAAATATTGGGTGCAATGTGGAATCTGAAACCATATTGATTAACTTTTCATAATTTGTTACATTAAAATCCATTGGTCTGTCTTGTACTTTGAATGGATCTTTTACCCATGCATGAATTTATAACATCCTGTGATGTTCATTTGAGATTATTGGTTCATTTGAGTTATACATATCTTCCAAATGTTGACACATTTTATTATATAATATCAAGCATAGCACATTTGTTAATATTACTTCTGGTCTCATCAGAAAAGTTATGTATTGAGAAGCTGTTCGTCTCACAGTAGCAGATACAAGACTTTCCAAAGTACTGATTTTCACTTGAAAGCTCTGACTCTACCATTTGTAGCAAACACTGTCAGTTATTTTCTTTTGAAATAACAAACTCACCTTCAATTTTTTAAAAAAAAAATCAGGAAATACCCATGTGTTAATAGCAACAGTTGTTGGTTGTTCCTTTGTTCTTAAAAATGGTGTTTCTTGAAAAAGTGGATAGTTCACCTCGTAACTCAAATATTTACACAAGTACTTTTCGTTAGGACTGTTTTGGTATGCAGCAGAAGTGTTTAATGCATGCTTCCTATTTTCTCACACTAAATATTAAAAAGACATGTATTCAAGGGTCAAGATTTAATAAGATTAATAAATTTTTATTGCTTCATTAAGGATATTCTTATGTGAAGCTAGATTTTTTTATTTTTTCTCAAATGGTGAAGAAGATTACAGATTACTGGTATAGCTTGGTGTCATTGTTCAGTTTCTTGTCAAACACCCTAATTTTACCCACCATTACTTCTGTACTGTCATTGCAAATATCAACCTAGTGAAAGGGGAAAATGAAGACTTAGAAAATAGTGTTGACCAGGCAGATTCTCTAAAAGGTTCTCATTGAATTCCAGGAGTCTAGGAACTACACTTTGGAAATCCCTGTAATACCTTATTGTTTTATAAATTATTGGATAAATGTATTGTCAGAAAATCAAAACCTTAACTATTCTTGTGTATTTTTTCATCTGAAAAGAAATCTCTGCCAGTACCAAAGATCCATAAATATCCTTAAAATATGAACATAATTATTTGTGAATGTTCACTGTTCTAGGGAGAAAGTCCACAGCTTTCATCAAATACACAAAGGTAATACAGGAAGTTAAAAATCAGTGGCCTAAAAACAGAATCTGCGCAGTACCAACTTTTTGATATGTGAGACTTGTTTTATATCCTAATACTTGGCCAATTTTCTATTCTTCCTCTGTGCTTGATTCTTGGGATGTGTGGCTTTATTTACTATTTATACACATACATATAGCCCTACATATGTACATTGTGCATATGTTAGATCAAAGGTAGTTGTTTTCTGGTTCTTATCTTTTGTCTTGATTATCAATTTCTGAGAAAGAAATGTTAAAATATCGCTCTATATTTATTCAGAATAATCCATTGGCCACATTGGGTAATTGATAATTGTTGAAACTGAGTGATGGATACATGGGAATTCATTATAATCTGTCTACTTTTGCATGTTAAAATTTTTCCATTAAAAAGGTTTAAAAAATATCAAATAGGTCAGTCACAACCTTATTTGATAATCTCTTTTAAAAATCAATCTTAAAATATTCTTATGCTCCCGTTAAGAAAAAAAAATTACATCCCCTCTATTCGCCTTGGCGTTTCTGTCCCTAGTATCTTGTGCTGTTTACATTGTAGGAACAGAACATATGGCCATCTACTTCCATAGCGACTCTCCATGACCTTTTCTTTGACGCTTTTCTGTAATTCTTTGGAGGATTGTTTTTTTGTAGGGCTGTCTTTCCTAGATTTTTTAATCTTTGCTTTTAAAAATCATAATTTATATATTGAGAATCTTGTTTTCTTCATTTATAGTTAATAGTGCATGATAATAGTAATTTTAGATTCTCTTCACTCTATTACAGGTAGTTATTGGTGATCATAATGGTGTAGTTACGTGCTTTGGTATGAAGAAAGGAGAAGCAGTGGTATGTATGGGTTTTAGTTTTAGGAGGAGAAAAGATTTTAAAAGAAAAGCACTACTTATTGAATAATCCTAGGTTAAAAATTCTCTAAAACACTATTAAAAGTGGGTTTTGAGGGAAGTAGTTCTATGAAGTATGAGACGACAGCCCAAGAGTCATTTGTCAGTTATTTGTAAAACACCTTTGACAGTCTAGGGTGGTTTATTAGTTTCTTATGCTGTGTAACAAAGTACCTCAAATTTAGGGGCTTAAAATAGCACACGTCATGGCTTCAGTGTAGATATCAGCCAGGCTCTATTCCTTTCAGGAGCTCGCAGTCCTTTTCCAGGCTGACATGGTTGTTCTCTACTGTTGTAGGACTGAAGCCCCCTCTTTATTGCTGTCTGTAAGCCAGGACTTGCTCTCAGCATCTTGAGGCCCCCACAGTTCCCTGCTATATAGTCCTCTCACAGGCCCTCTCACTACATGGTGACTTAACTTCTTCAGACCAACAAGCAAATCTGTCCAGTCTAAGATGGAGTCATAGCATCACATCACATCACATCACAACATAACAACACATAACATCATAGAAGTTACTATCCCATCACCTTTGCCATTTAATGTAACCTAATCAGGGAAGTGATGAGTATGTCATCATAGTCACAGACCATAGTTTACGTGATGGGGGTGAGATGTGAACTCTTATATTTATTATACCTTATATGGAATTTACAAAAAGATGAAGATGGCGAAAATTATCAGAAACTCAATGTTTCCATTATTCACATGTCCTCTTAGATATTTTGCTCTCTGTGTATAAAGTCGTGGGGGGAAGGGAAGAATCTGATGCCAGTAATAAAATGGAAAATAACCAGAAAGAAATTGATGATACAAATGTTTTCCATTAAATAGAGAAATATTAAGTGAAACATTCAGGTTTCCAGAAAATTCTATAGACATTTATTTACACCACCAAAACTTATAAAAACTGTAAAGAAAACAGGAGAGGTTATTTTTAAAAGATGAGTAAAGTGTAAAATCCTGTCCATTGCAAGCAGTTGAGGAATCTCATTAAAATGCAGTGTTTCATTCCATAGATCTGGGGTTGGGCCTGACATTCTGCATTTTTAAGAAAATTAATCATATAGTTCACTAGCGATTGCTTAGTGAACCCTACTTTGAGTTGCAAGAGTTTAGATTTTAGTGGTGTCACTGAAATATGTGTGGGATAAGTATTCTAAAGTTAGAATATATTTAGCAAAAAAACCCAGAAGACCTACTGAAGTAAATCCATGTGTATCTAAAGGTATTTTTATATACTAGTACTATAATATTTTTCTAAGTTTAAAAATCACAGCATTTTTACAATAAAGGAAAATGCTTACAATAAATCTGTGTACTTAATTTTTTCCTCAATGATTTTTGCAGGCAGTATTCAAGACTTTACCCGGGCAGAAGATTGCAAGACTGGAACTAGGAGGGGTTCTTAACACACCACAGGAGAAAATTTTTATTGCTGCAGGATCTGAGATTAGAGGATTCACAAAGAGAGGAAAACAGTTCCTCTCTTTTGAAACAAACCTCACTGAAAGCATTAAAGCTATGTATGTTTATTCTGTTTTTATTTTTACTTACCCATTTACAATATTTTGGACAGGTGACAAACATTTGATTAAGTATCATATCTTAATAGGTTTTCTGGGAAATAAAATTGACTGAAGGTACTTTGTAAGTCAGAAATTAAATTTGACCTACAATCAGTATAAAATCAATCAGTTTTTGAAATGTTGTCTTTTTAAAATAGTATTTATATATTTTTGACTAGTTGGTTCAGTTATGATTTAAGATCAAGGTATAAAAGGAAAAAAAGAAAGAAATCTCCAGATATTTAAGTTTCTGTTTCTTTGCTATCTCTAGTAGTTCTTGTTTTGAGGTAGTATCATTTTCTTAAAAGGCTGACCATCAAAGTTGGTGACTACCAATAGGGTATAATTTCAGGTGAGTCAGGTAAGACTCTAAGTGAAAAAATAGCTCCCTTAATGGTTTCCTGAAATGTGAAATTTTGCAATTAAAATTTTAGTTTTTGAATCATGGACTGGAAAGGGATTTAAAGTTCATCTCATCCACTGTTCCTCAAATCTTCTATTTAGGAGAATCCCTTAGAAGCTTAAAATAGTAGATTCTTTGTCCTACCTCACACCTACAAAATCAGAATTATTAGGAGAGGGTTAAAAGAAAGTTCTTCATTTGAATCTGATGCAGCCAGGCCTCAGTTTGGAAACTACTGATTCAGTTCAGAGTTCTGTGTAATGCATAGCTCCCCTGTATAATTCTGTATACTGCTCAATACATGTCCTGATGTCTGGGCTGTAAAACATTGGCTTGGTGAGACTAGATAAAAAGTAAACAATGGCAAGTGGTTCAACCAGAATATAATACTTTTTTTTTTTTAATTTTTTATTGGGGAATATTGGGAAACAGTATGTTTCTCAGCTCCAAGTCATTGTCCTTCAGTCTAGTTGTGGAGGGCGCAGTCAGCTCCAAGTCCAGTTGCCGTTTTCAATCTTTTGTTGCATCCTATGGTGGGAATTGAACCAGCAACCTTATTGTTGAGAGCTTGCGTGCTAACCATCTGAACCATCCGGCAGCCCCTCCAGAAGTCCAGCGGCAGCTCATTGTCTTCAGTCTAGTTGTAGAGGGCGCAGCTCACTGGCCCATGTGGGAATCGACCAGGCAACCCTTTTGTTCAGAGCTCGTGCTCTAACCAACTGGGCCACCGGCTGCCCCCAGAATATAATACTTTTGAAATGCTTTTGTAGATAGGCGTGGCCAGTGATAATTAAGTAATAATTATTAGCATACCTTCACATTCAGAAAGGTGTATGGACAGAGATGGGAAAATAACGAGTTTCCCAGCCAATAGTCTCTTTACCTAGTTTCTTAAATGTTTTTACTGGAGTGGCAAAGGTGGGATGATAAGGTTCTTTGCTCAGCTTTTGAAAAATTATCTGAATCTCCACATTTTTATAAGGTTGCATAGGATAAAAAGGTTATAACTTGAAAATATTCAATAAGGAAGTTGATCGCTTATAAAATTGGTTACCATTCACACATCCTTCCTGGCTTGCTGCTTCTATGTGTCTCACTCTTGTCAACAGTCGTGACTCCCAAGCAGTACTATGGACAATGTAATGGAAGTATAATGCAGACAGGTTTCACGTGAAATTTCAAACCTTGAAAAAGATAGGAAGTTTCATTGGGTTGATAGAAATATCAAGAGCACTACTGAAATCATGTGCAGAGCCACAAAGTGAGGCCACCTAAACAATAACTGAAGCTGAGAAAGTCAGTGAGATCGTTATATAAAGGAATAATTTTAGTACCCCCCAAATTTTAAATATACCTTAGAGGTGGAGAAATAGGTAAAACCTTCCAATAAAACCACAGTATCCTCTTTATGATCACATGATAATAGCAATCTAGAAGTGAAAGATAATGTTTTTGTCCAAAAATTTCAGCTCCCCAGTGAAAACGATTCAATCTTAAGAATTAAAACATAGTTGTGACTACTAAATTACATTAAATATAATTTGAAATGGATTTGTTTTCATTTCTTTATTCAAAATAAAGTTCTAATTTAGTCATTTTGTCGCACTGTTTATCATTTAGTTAAAGTAGGTTGCCTTCAAATAGCCTTTTCTAAGCAATATAGTGTGGTAGTAAGAAAACTAACTCTAGAGCTGAAAACTACCTGAGTTGCAATCTACTAGTAGTTGTGTGCCATTAGGCAAGTCACTTAACATTTTATTATTCACCTGTAAAAAGGGTTAATAATGATCCCTAGTTTATGGAGTTCTGATGATTGAGTTAACAGATGTAAATCACTCAGGACAGTGCTTGGCACATACTACACATTCAAAAGTGGTTGCTGTTTGACATGTTTGTCTTCAGTATAGATAATTAAATGATCATTCTTTGTTTTCAGTTTTCTGACTTCAATTTTTGAGAGGCCTGAGGCCTTATGATTCTTATTTTCATCTTTCAAAATCAGTGTTATACCAAAAGGCTAGGAATTAAATAAGGGGACGGGGAATCAAAACAAACAATAAAACCCAAAACTGTGTTCTCCAAGTCTGTGATAAAATGATAGTAAACTGTATAAACTTTTATTTTTATCTGAAAAAAAAAATCAGGAGTTTTCTGTGCTTATTTTAAAAGAACATGGATGTCTTAAATTACTTTTAATATCCTTAGGCACATATCTGGCTCAGACCTCTTTCTCAGTGCAAGTTACATCTATAACCATTATTGTGATTGCAAAGACCAACATTATTACCTTTCTGGGGACAAAATCAATGATGTCATCTGCCTTCCAGTGGAAAGATTACCTCGTATTACACCGGTATTGGCCTGCCAGGACAGAGTTCTCAGAGTTTTACAGGTTGCTATTATTTGCATTTTTGTAATTTTTCATAGTTTAGGTAAATGAATGTTGATAAACAATGTGTACTTGAGATAAATTACTGTATTGATTTCTACCACTTTAAACGTCCTGCTTAACTAGAAAAAAAATTTTAATATTTTAATTGATAATCTAATTTTTTTACTTGAGGCAAATGTGTTCAGATCTTTGGCAAGATTTTAGAGAGACGTATATGAATGAAAGGACAATTCCTCACACACACATACACACACACACACACACACACACACAATTTTTGAGCTAATACAATCACAGTGGAGTACCAGGGGGGTTTTTTTGGTTTGTTTTTCTGCTTTATTCCTCCATCACCCGCCCCTCTCCCAAAAAATCACATTAAATGAGGAAATTGGGTTTAGGAGAAGTTGTTAGGCTTTAACAAGGGATAGTTGAGATCAGGGTTGTATCATTTGAATTTATCCACTGTTTATGACAGTATGTGGAACACAATAAGTGCTTAGTAAATATTTGTTAGATAAGTAAATGGGTGATAGATTGAAAAACTGAAAACCACAATTGGCTAAAACAACTACGTAAGGCCATTGTTATTAATAATAGTTATAACTATGTCTTCTTGGAAGTGACTTTCAATAAAATACACACAAACACACACACACACACACACACACACACACACACGACCCATCAAATTAAGTGCAGGTAACATAACAGGTGGATTAATTGGTTCAGAAACTTAGCCTGATGATAGTGCAGCTGAACGAAAGTCTAGCTGTTCATCCTGTGCCACCACAGGCTGTCTCACTCTTTGGAATTTCATAGCCATATGACCATTTCTTGGCATCAGCCCTTTTATAAAAGGAAAAATCCAGTGGCTCTATCGGGTTTTTTTCTTTGAGGAATTAAAGTTTCATTCTAGAGGCATGAATGATAATTTCTCCCCTCACAGGTGCTCCCAAATATGAGTTGTTTGAATAAGGCTTTTAGCAGGAGCTGGCTAGCATTCAATAGATTCTGCTTTGTTTAACAGCAAGAGGTTCCTATGTTTATTGTAAAAAAAAAAAAAAAAAAAACCTCAAAAACACTAAGGATTTATGGAAAGCAGGAAATTAGTCTTGCCTCTGCCCTGCACACGTCTCCTGTTCCCCATCTGCCTTTCTAGGCAATCTTGCCCCAGAGGTAGCCTTTTTTAGACAGTCTTGTGTATATTCTTTTGTGTTTATATAGTTTTATGTAGATCTCTGTAAACTTTTAAATGTTATTTTACATGAAAGAAAGCATATGCCTCTTTTATATGTTCTTTATATATTTAATTTTTTTACTATAATTTTGCGATTTTTTCCATCAAATGGTTTATCATAGATGTCTTTTCCATATGAGTATAAGTACTTCTACCTCATTGTTTACAGTTTCACAAATACTATGCCCTACATAAAAGCATTACAAGTGGCAAGATTGAAAAAAAGACAGATAAAAGGACCTGCCTTGTTTTCTTATCTAAATAGCAGGCCATTCTGCCTCTCACTGAAGTGGATTTGGGAAATACCCAAAGGCAAGGCCAAAATTTTTCTTAGGAAGTGACTTTGGGTCTGTTTAATGTTTGAATGTGCGCTATGTTAGGACAGAAAAAAAAGCATGTTCCTGGAGGTGTTGTTAGGAGAGTTACCAGTGTCAAGTTTTCAGGTAAATAGAGTATTTAAAATGAAAAATATTAAAAGCAGAGAGTATTTTAAATATTTCTCTTATTGATCTTTGCATTTTATTTTAAAATGAGTTAACACGTGCAAATTGCTAACAAGTACACATTGGTATTTGTGACCTAATTTTTTCAGCAGTTTTATTCTAGAGTTCTTTATATGAATATTGCTGCTATTTCTGAGTGCCTGTATCAGTTTAGCTTTGTATTCTGTTTCACTTTTAAAATATTTGTTCTCCTTCAGGGATCTGACGTGGTATATGAAGTCGAAGTTCCTGGCCCACCTGCTGTTTTAACTCTGCACAATGGAAATGGCGGTAATCGGGATTTCAGTTTTCACAATCAAATAAGGGAGTGCCTTATGTTAAGTCTAGACATTTCAGGGTTTTAATCATTTAACTATATATTAAGGGAAAATGGGAAATTGTAGAAAGAACATTTTTCATGAACTGGAATTGAGATGGTGGATGTCTGATAACTTGCCAGTAACTTATAGTAATGACTTATTGAACTTTAATTTTCAGTTTTTTCATCTTAAAGTTAAATGATAAGGAAGGGTGTTACCTCTTACCATTATAAGGTTCTGTGAATATATAACATCCTCACAAATTAAGTTTTCTGTCTTTATATTTTTAAATGAGATTTTTACATGAACGTCAATGTATATGAAAAATTTTAATCTTAAAGAGATGAGTGGTGGGATAAATATAATATGTTGACTTTAATTATAACTAGGTGACTCCGGAGAAGACCTTTTGTTTGGAACATCAGATGGAAAACTTGGGCTTATTCAAATCACTCCATCCAAGCCAATACATAAATGGGAAATTCGAAATGAGAAAAAGAGGGGAGGTATGTTTTTGATGTAGTTCATATTCTGAAATTTTGGTGATTATTAAATAAAATATCCTAGATTATATAGTTCATTCTGTTTTATTTATTCAGAGTATGTATATAGCAGACTTAGCAAGTCACAGAGCCACCTCATACATTCACTATTTGTTTACTTAGCAGGGCTATCATATTTTTGGCATAAATTTTTAAAGTAAAACATGCTAATAGTAATTTGGGATGGATAGGCTCTTATGCGCTAATGTCCATCTATAACATCATTTTATGCTCAAACCCATTTTTCATTGTTTGGTGTAGGGAATTAATTGGAATTGGGGAGTACGTGGTTTGAGGCAAGGAAGAAGTACAGCGGATCAGGGAATATTCCTGTTTTCTAAGGAATTTCTGCTTTCTAAGGGGAATTTATAACTGACTTGGTAGGTAGTGAGATAACTATAAGTACAGCATGTTTATTCATATATTTATTCCTCCAACAAATACTTCCAGGTTAGAAGAGACAGAGGATAAACCAATAAGTAAATTAGATAGCTTCAACTAGTCACCTGAAGAAAATGTAACAGGGTAATGTGCTAGAGAGTGATGCGTAGAAGGAGGAGGCCTACCTTTAGACTGGGTGGTCATGGGAGGTGCCTTATAAGAGGTGAAATTTGAGCTCAGATCTGATTGATATGAACATGAGTTAGTAATGTAAAGATTTGGGGGCAAAGAATGTTCCAGAAAGAGGAAAAACTAAGGACCAAAGACCTGAGGCAGAGGTAAACATGATTCATTTGAGGAGCAGTAGGAAGACCAGTGTGGCTAAATGCATTAGCACGGAGTTGAAGTCAGAGAGGCAGGGTGGGACCAAATCGTTTAGGTCCTCGTGTGCGATGGAGAAGAGTTTGCATGTGAATCTCAGTGCAGTGGGAAGTCATTGGAGAGTTGTAAGTGGGACGTGACATGATCTAATTTACCAAAACAAAACAAAAGTGGATAGAGAATGGATTTTGGAGGAAGCAGATCAAAATTGGAAGCATGGAGGTCAGTTAAGAAGTTTTTGTTGTAGTTGTTATAATTTATCCTGGTCTAGGCTGGATATGCCAGTAGCTTGGACTAGGCAAATGGTAGTTGGGAATGGAAGGAAGGAGTATATATTTTGGAGGTAGAGCTGATAGAATTAGCTAATGGGTTTGATGCGGGAAGTGAGAAAAAAGAGAGGAATCAGAGATGCAGTCTAGATTTTTAGCCTAGGAAACTGGGTGGTATCATACCGAGATGCGGGGAATCTGGGGAAGGAGCATTATTGTTGGGGTGTGCTGAAGAGGGGGATAAAGAGTTTTGTTTGGGGCACGGAAACTTTGAGATGCAACCGGATGTCTCAGAGAAGATGCTGAATAGGGACTTGGATAGATGAGTCTGCAGCTCTGGGGTGGGGCCAGAGCTGGAGATGGAAACTTAGGGGCCATTGCCATGTAGATTATATTTAAAGCCTTGGAAATGAATGGATGTGGATGGAAAAGAAAGGGACACTAGATTATGCTCAGAGTTTTTGTTGTTTTGCCCCCATGTTCATGCTTACTTGGTATATACTTGACTATAATATTAGTTTTATTAACAACTTATCACTTATATTATTTTTTAAAGGTATTTTGTGTGTTGACAGCTTTGACATTGTGGGTGATGGGGTTAAAGATTTACTTGTTGGGAGAGATGATGGAATGGTGGAAGTTTATAGCTTTGATAATGCAAATGAGCCTGTCCTGCGATTTGATCAGGTAAGTTCATTTTTAAAAAGACTGTATCTGCTTATTATGCATCAAATAATTACAGAGATGACTATGATGATTTGGGTTTTATTATACATTAAAATGTTGTTTTGGCTTAAAATATTGCTGCCTTGATGTTATCAAAATCTCTAGACTACTCTTGTGTTTGAATAATAGACTGTTGCCTTCAAGCTGAATAATAAATTATTTTTTCATTTGGATTCTAAATATTGTATATCTAAAGTATTAAATATTTTGCCTGAGTTTCTATAATACGTAATAGATTATAGGAATAACATATGTAACATACGCGTATGTTTGGGTAACATAAATGAGACTGTTTTTTAAAGTAATAACGTTTCAAGAATAAGCTTCATATTGTTAGGACAATATAAAAAATATCCTTAAGCAAAGAGGCAAAAAGTAACAATTTCACTTCTAGCCACCCAAAGGTCCACTGAATAAGAATTACTTGGTAAGAGTAATTTTCATTTCACAAATTTTAAATGTAATTAAACTTGTTTACCCCAAGGTACAGAGTCACATGGAGAAGCATTCTGGTATAAACTGAGTCTTTCATTTTCATGAAGTGGGAATTCTCCAGTCCAGGGTTTCTCCGTCCTGCCTTATGCAGGATGCACTGACTCAGTTCAGCTTTTCCTTTTTGTCTAATTTCTCTAATAATTATGCCACCCAGTCCCAACTTTAACTGTAGATCAGCACATACAGATGTTTTGGTGTATAAAGTATATTATATAGATAATACGGGGATAAAAATATTATTCGACTTATTTTCTAAATTTATTTCATATTTGTTCATCTCACTTTGGTATAAAAAGTCATCTTGCTAATGATGCAAAAAACAGTTTAGGCTTAAAAACCTATAGTAATGTTTTGTTGGTAATCTCCTGTATTTTTCTCATCAACCCCTGAGAAACTTTCCTATTTAGACCCTAAGTCTCCGCCATGACTTCTGTTCCAAACTCCAGTAGTGACATAGCATTTCCCTGCTTTGCTGGGTGTGACACTAAGAAATCCTGTCTTCCTACTCTTTTTCCTGTTTGTCTGATGGCAGAGGTACTCTTTCAGGTTCTGTTAAGGCTGCAAATACACTGCCTCATCTTGGATTCATGCCATTAGTTTATTGTTTTCTTAATCACAAGTCCTCTTATCTGACGTAGTCTGGACTAATGGTTGGTTAATCAAAAAAAGTTAAGGAGCAAATCATAAAAAGAATATATTAATATATATACCTTAAACATCATATTTTAACTTAAGCTTATAAATAGATATTCATTTGTCAATATTTTGAGGGAAAGAGCAAGGTCTATTTTTGTGAGTTTAGTTCCCTGATTGGCAGTCCATGTTGTTATTCACGTAAACTATGTCTATACCATATTAGCTAGTCTCCTGCTTTACAGTTATATGATTTTTTTAAAAAGATAAGTTGAATTAGTTAAATCTACAACTCTGAGAGACTTTTACTAAAATGTACTTGAAGTACATTAAGATAAATGAATTTTTAAAATGTATAAGCAAAAACATAGAAATTAACAATTTTTTTATTTTTGTAACTTTTGAGTACATTGGGTTAATTAAGGTACTTCTAAATGAATGAAAAAAATAAAAATTATAATTAATAGTCACCTAATAAACCACTCAGGAAGTGAGAAAGTGTGTGACTCTATTGACTGCCTAAGATATCCTTCTCTAAGTTAGATGGTTTCCATTGTTTTTCTTTCGATAAATTGAAGGGGAACCTGATCAAGTTGCAGACGATATGTCATTAAAAAACATTTTTGGGGGTAGATCAATGGGTGATTTTAGCTATATAACTTGGAGGATGTTTAAACAATTGAGTGAACTTTCTATAACAAAATTTCTTTTATTCTCATCAACATCTTTATATGACCTAGGTTGATTAGTGCTGTATCTGTGAAAATGAAAAATAGGAATAGAATTGATGTTGAACCTAGTCTTACTGTAGTAATATATAAATAATATTCATTTATGATGCATGAATAATTTGGAAGGAAAAAATAATCTCCATTTATCTGATGAGATTCATTTCCTATAGAATTTTGCTTTTGCATTAATTGTTTACTAAAACTTGTAAATTTGTCTTCATCAGTTGTGTAATACTAATTATAATGACAGAAATTCCTAATGCTTAAACCTTTAAGATCACAGAAGATAAAACCATTTCAATTATTTTTTCTTGGTTGCAGAAAAGTATAAATTTCAAGCATATGAGTACATTTCATTAAGATAAATATGTGTGGGGGAAGTAGAATGGAAGGAAATAAGAATTCAAGAAGAAAAAGGAACAATGTAAAATTCCCAACTTTTAAAGAAGGATTTGTTTCTCCATTTTTTAAGCCAATGATTGTGTATGTAAATTTGTCCTGGTATTTAGATTCATTGGGCATGATTACAGAATGTGACAGCTTTATTTTAAAATGATAATCTTTAAAACTTCCAGAAACTACATTCTTTGTAACTATTTAAAGTTGTGATGAAAAATCTAAAAGGCAGCTTATAAATGTACAAGGGGGTGCATAGTTATTTTTCAGAATAACTTTAGTGGGAACATGAACAGAAAGTTTTGAAGACTTCAAGTGTACGTATGTGAGATGCACTTGTTAAAAAAAAAAAGAAAAATAACTTTTTTGCAAATTTATAATCAAACCTTTGTTACTTGACTCTCTCAGGTTCTCATCTCCGGAAAGGCTAAGATAGCCTGATTGGCAGAATAGCTCTAAGGTTTGCCTCCTACAAGAAAGATGACGAGAACTAGAATTTTTAATGCTAGTTTTTAAATCCATTTCCTCCATCTTCTCCTTTAAAACAATGTTTCTTACCCTTTCCTGATAAGAATTACCTAGCAGAGTTTTTCAAACTACTGGTCAAACCAATTAGTGGGTTGCCAACCCTTTTTTTTTTTTAATGAAATAGAATGGATTAGAATATATCAGCATGTAATACAAACCTTTTAATTTATATCTGTTGTTATACACGTTCATGCATGAATGTATACCAGATTGCAATATAAAATATACTACTTGCTTTCCGAATAGCTTGAAAACCACTGACCTGGAGTGTTTGTTAAAAATACAGATTGCTGGTTGACTCACTCAAGTGATTATTATCAGACAAGTTTGGAAAGTATTGCTTAAAAGAGCTATAAAGCCTGAACTTTCTGAAAAACTTGCTTTCTCTCTAAAGTAGCAAATTTCTCAAAGGTTCCTCATAGGGTATGATCTTCTGTATTCATCAATAAAACTATTTGGACAAAACACATGAGAGGTGGTCTGTGGAATTCAGATAATAGACTAAACGTTTTGAGAGTTTTGCTTATGTCATTTTAAAAATACGTTATTATATAAGTAACACATTTTTGCTCATTAGATGACGCCTATAGCTGAGTGGTACACACAAATATAGGAGTCACTTTCAGTCTTTTCTCCAAATGTGAAAACACTGAAATTTTCTGACATTTGTGCAGGATTTTTACCTTTCCAATCTCAGTGTCTGCACATAATAAGTATTCAATAATTATATGTTGAATGTCTGGAGACAGGAAAATATATTTTGTGGCTTATTTTAACACGTGTGAAATTTTTAGTTACTAATGAAGTGCTTGATCTTGAATTTATCTTAGGCCTTGTCGGAAAGTGTCACATCTGTCCAGGGAGGTTGTGTAGGGAAGGATGGCTATGATGAGATCGTATTGTCCACATATTCAGGTAAGGGAAGTGGTAGGACGTAGTTGAAGAAAAAAAATCAGTAATGAAAAATATAAATAAATAGCTTTTGATGACTTTTTTAAAAAGTGTTATTACTAACTCACTCTTATCTACAGCATTAAAAGCTTTATTGGTTAAAAAATGAAGGAGTGGACAGATTGATTTACAAAACAGTTAATATTTAAATAACAGTTTTTAAGAGTGCCTGGCATATCACTAGTATCTTTAAATGTTCAATGATATTCTTTGGTTTAAAAACAAATTTATGTTTTGTTACTGAATATATTTCTTATTAAAACTTGCTTGCTTTTGAGTAGGTCATTTTTGCATTCTTACAGTAGTTATACAATATTTTAACTTTCCATGAAAATAATTGCTGAAAAACAATTCTTTTTCATCAGCTATTTTTGCGTTTGCTAGAATGTGTTGACTTATTCCATACTTGAAAACTAAAATTGTAAATTAAGAAGTGAAAAATTTCCTTAATCATAGTATTACAATCTTTTAGGCAAAGCAAAAACAGTATCACAGAATGCTGACATCATTTCTTTATGGTTTGAATATTTTCCAGTGTGAATTATTTTGTGTTTTGTTTTGTTTGAAGAGGAATAAGCGAGGCTGATGGTGGTGGACAAAGGGGCATGTAGATGGGGTTTCTGTGAAGAGCAGCAGCACTGATGGCACACGATTCTAACTCCTTTCTACAGGCTGGGTTACAGGTCTGACAACAGAGCCTGTTCATAAGGAAAGTGGACCAGGAGGGGAACTGAAAATTAATCAGGACATGCAAAATAAAATTTCTTCTTTACGGTAATTTTGGATTTTTTTGTTTGCCTTTTTATTTTTCATTTCCTGAAGTGTATGGTTGTTTATTACTTATACATGCAGTATATTTTCTTGGAAATATTTAATATAATTAATGAAAGTTTATCAGTTTGAGAAAATTATCAGTAAGTGCTGATTAATATTTTAGAGTTAGAAATATACTTTTTGTATACTTTGTTCTATGTCGACTTTATTTAGATCAATAATTATGTTTTTGCATTTGTTTAGTTATAGATAATTGTAGTGTTTTGGGTTTTTTTTTCCATGGACATTAGAAAGAAACTAATACAGATGGCTGTGTTCCTCATTAATTGTAATGTCAACTGCTCCTATGGGCTTTTTTGAATGTGTAACTTTGGCTTCTAAGTTTTCTTACTGGATGTGAGTGATATTGACTTCCTGACACAGAGGGATTGCTTTCGTGGCCTGTTCAGTTTGTCAAATCCTTTGAAGGGGACTCAAGCAAAATTGCTTCATATAATGAAGATGTGGGAGTTGCTGAAGCTTTTAATGACTGCTCTCCCTACTTCAGCCCTTGTCAACCCCTTCGGGGAGAGAGGGCCAATAATTTGTTGATGGTAGTTGAGGGTTTTTAAGGCAGCAAAATTCCACAAGCACTAGTTCACTAAAGCTACACTACAATTTCTCCACAAGCCGATTGACCAACGCCACCAGGAGAGCAAGCTCTAATGATTATACAAGAAGGATACCAAGTAGAGTTAACGAGGACTATCTCACATCCTCAGTACAATACCTCACATTTATAACCATGTCTGCCCCTCCTGACGAAAGCTCATGAGAAGCTCCTGTTTTGTTCGTTCAGCACCTGGAACATAGATACATTTGAAGCACTCAGTACCACTTCTTGAACAAATGAGTCCTTTCCTTTGTTCATTGCACAAACCCCTTCCAGGATGCTCCCTAGACTTTTCCCCCTACACTGGGGTAGTAGCTAAGCCTCGGGTTGGTCTACCTCAGTTACTATTTACTTCATTTGCAAATGGCCTTTGCCAGTAATTGGAGTGTCAGCGATGCTGCACAGTGCAGTCTCAGCAGAATCCTCCCCAACACCAGGTAAAACTGCAGCTATACCCCTGCCTCATGATTATCCTCGTGGTCCCCCAGGTGTTAATTCTTATTTTGTCTCTTCCTTAACGCTTCCTGAAAGGTGCATGTTTACTGCTTTCACACATTTTGTTTCTTATTAAGTCTGACGTCTTCCTCTGCCCCAGTACAATCAGGTTCTCTTCTGTGTAATACTACATGGACCTGTAACCAGATCTTGCATTAGAATTGATTATTTGCAACCTGCTTTGATACTTACAACTCTTTATTAATATTGCTGCTGTGGGACTGAGTGGATGTTTTAATGTTTAGATTAGAGATAAATAATGTTGAATCGTTTGTTCAGTTATAAAAGCAAAAAATTTGTTCCTATTAGTGTCATAGTTCTAGTTCAACCAATAAAAGTCCATTTTGCAGAAGTAAGTGTCTCAAATTTTTATAAACATTCAAAGGACCTCAAGTGTTTACCCTTATAGCTGACGAAGTTGTGCATATTTTCCTATAGCAGTGAGTTGGAACACCTGCAGTATAAGGTACTACAGGAAAGAGAGAAATATCAGCAATCTTCTCAGTCAAGCAAAGCAAAATCAACAGTACCTTCATTTAGTATAAATGACAAGTTTACATTAAATAAAGATGATGCCAGCTACAGCCTCATCTTAGAGGTGCAGACAGCAATAGATAATGTCTTAATACAGGTAAGCAAAATGTCGAATTTCTTTGTTTTATGACTGAATCTATTTTGCAAACCAGTCATGTGCTCTAATTATTATTGACCCCTTTTAGTTTTAGACAGTAATTTTCAATATTTGTCTTTTAAATGTTATATTTAGTTTAGATAGTAATTTTAAAGGTTTATCTTAATCTTCCATGAGATGACCATTTTGCTCATAGATTATCTAAATTATATCTTTCCTTTTATTTATCCTATACATACTAAACAAAAGGCTGATGGACTTAAGTTTCCAGTTGAGTCAGAAAGGACAGTAAGGATTTTGTTCTTTAGCTAACCTATAAGAGGAGCATAACAGAGGTGCAACTTAGAAAACTCCAGTATTTAATGCCCTTATTCGAACCTTTTCTCAAGCTCCAAATACTAAAATGGTAGCCTGCGGTACAGCCTGCTCATCAACCACCACTTTCTAGGGAGATCAGTAGGCAAAGGAGATAATCCCAAAGGTGAAATTTAGGAATAATAATATACAACTCCATTCATCAATATACTTAATTACTTTTTCCTTTAACTTGGGATATATTCATGGAGTTGAAAAGGATGATATATAGTATGATGAATGGAAAACAAGCAAATGATGGAAAAAGCCATCAAAAAATGAGAAAAGAATAAAGAGGAAGAAGAGGACAAGGTTTTAAAAGATAGGGAAAGATCAGATTATTCATTAGAACTGAAAGGCAGAAATCTCTCTTAACTAATGCTAGCTTGGGGGCAGCTGCATTGAACAACTCTAGGAGCACGATTAATGTCAAAAGTGCAACAGCGGTTCCTCAAAACTGCCTCTCCAGAGGGGACCGAAAGTCATCCCCTTTCTGTGTTACAACTGAAGTTAAAATTGATAAAAGAGAAACTGATATAATCAGAATGGCCGTATGATTATTTGCGATCCATTGTAACATTTTTAGCTAGCACAGACAATAATAGGAAGATTATACCTTTAAGGGGTTAGTGAGAGACAACATTCTATAATCTCTGATAAATAAGTCATTGTAAGATAAATTCCCTGTTAGATTTATTTTCTAGAAGCACATATTACCAAATGTAAATTCAGATGATACAGGAATAACCCTTAGTGAAAACATGTTTTGTGAAAATTTTTAGTTTTCCATCTGAACCTTTTTTTTTCTTTGAATATTGACTGTAGAGTGATGTTCCAATAGATTTACTTGATGTGGATAAAAATTCTGCTGTTGTCAGCTTTAGCAGCTGTGATTCTGAGGTGAGTAAAAAAACAGAATTCTTCAGATGCTTTCATTTCTTAGGCCATTTTGAATAAAGCCTGTAAATGTCACTAGGGTTCATTGTTTCTTCAGTCTCTCCCTTCACAACTTTCCCTCAAAATCTGCTGCTCTCTTTCTTTGTCCTCAGATAACCTGTAAACTAGGGTGTTGTCCGAGATCCCTTCCTTTCTCTGATCTCTTAAATCCAATTACTTAATGGTTCCTGCCCTTTCTATCTTCCTGGCCATTCTGCCTTTGTTTGGCTTCATTTGCACGTCTGTTGACGTTCTGCACCCTCAGCACCCTCAGCATGCTTGCTGGAACTGCTCATCCCCCACTTGCTCTGCCTCTGTCGCCTCACTGCCAGCTGTGCCTTCACTGCCGCCAGAGGCCTTCCTAAAATACATGCATCACTGTCGTTTCGACCGCAAAACCTTTGGAAGATTCCTTGTTTCCTGCTGCATATAAGTCTAGATTCCTCATTGTGACGTAAAAGATTGTCCATGATTCAGCTCTTGATTACATCTCCAACTTATCTTTCAGCAGCAGCTACCTTCTCTTCCATACACATTATTTCTGTCAAGCTGACATTCTTAAAATTTCTTGAAAATGCTATGTAATTTCACACATTCATGCATTTGAACGTGATCTGTTCCTTCTGCCTGCCCTTCCTCACTTTTCTGGGCTTGTTGACTCTTGCTTAACCTTCATTCAGTAGGCATTTATTGAGCATTTACTGTGTACAAGGAATCTCAGATGAAGTCTCGCCAGAGCTTTGGGACCTGCTAATTATATCACTTCTTTCTGCTTCGTGCTAGCAGACTAGCAATCTCAGAGCTCCAGGTGGCTCCTGAAGAGAAGTTAGGTAAACAGAAGGTCTGGAGTGGCTGCATTGCCCAAGGCAAGCCAGAACGGGGCGGGACTGGGCTTGGCTGCTAGTTAGTTACACAAATGAAAAAGGGATAAATATAAAAGGAATAAAAAGAGTAAAGATCCCTTCCTAACTCTGATCTCTTAAATCCAATTACTTGATAGCTATGTGAGGGACTAATTTTCAATGTAATATAATTTCATATTAAAGCTTTTTTTCTTGATAAGAGATTTTGTAACAGTTATATTATATATGGTTTGTCATCCCTTTTTGAGAATTAAAACATACGTAAAAAATTAGGGCCTACACTTTTATGATCATTTAAAAAATCAAGGTAATATAAACATAAAATCTTTAATTCCTCAATTATTATGAAAGACTAACCTTTTATTTACATCACTGCAGGATTCTTTGGAATGATTATTTTATAGTAGTTTAAAACCTATTCTCTAGAATGATAGCTTTATAAAAACCTTACTATGGGTATTTCAAGTATATACAAAAGTACAAATAGTATAATTATCTCCATACACTCACCACTAACTTCAACATATGGCCAGTCTTACTTTATGCTCTTCACCCTTTTTTCCCCCATTCCAAACCTAATCCCAGATGTTTTATTTCTTCGAATCTATATCATTTTATCTATAAATACTTAAGTACCTGATATTTGTTTTTAATTCCACAAAAATTAATTTATTTTTCAGTTGATTGAGCCTATGCTGACTAGGTTTAAATGATTTGAAATGTTAATGTTTGAATTTTCTTTTTGATATTTGCATCCTTTTTATTTCTTCAGTTATTAAATATAGGGAAATAACAGTACATGAAAATTGCATATCAAATATTTCATGTTGCTTTGCATTTGCAATTCATGAACCCAGATATATTTTTCTATTTTGGTAGTTTAATATTCAATTTCAAGAAGTTACAATACTTGAACTAACCTCTCCAATTTAATTCAACAAACATGTGGGACTGTGCTACTTGGTGAGATATTTCTCAGTCCTCTATAAGTATTTGTGAAAATCAAAGACATTCTATACCAAACATTGATGTTTTCGTCTTATAAACATTAGGAGTTGGTACCATACATTAAAATTTTAGAAGAACAATTAATATTTTAAAACGTTGTTGTAGAGACTCAAGATAGAAAGGGCATGACCTTTAGAGTCTGAAAGGTATGGATTTGAGTTCCAATTTATTACTTACTGGCTTTTGGGAAATTTACCCAACTCCTCATGCCTCAGTTTCTTCATGTGTTAAAACGTACTTCGTGAATCTTACTGCATAGGGTTGTTTATAGAAATAAGCAAAAAGCATTTAGCACAGTGCCGCCCAGGTGATAGGTGCTCAGTAAATGGTAACCATTATTGATGTTGTTTTTATTGTTAAAAACATGGATTTATCCTTTTCCTTAACTTTCAATTCTTCCCAGTCAAATGACAACTTTCTTCTTGCCACTTATCGGTGCCAGGCAAATACCACAAGGCTGGAACTCAAGGTAAAAATGTTTGAAAATACCTTTACTTGAAAGTTTGAACTTTCTTCTTTACCTTGGTATATATCTTGCAACAAAAATGATATATCTTTGTATTAAATTTCTCCCTGAAATGATTCATTTTGTAGTAATGACTTTTGAATGATGTGTTAGGTTTTAATTCAGCCCAGACCATTATCTCTGCTATTATTAGTCAACCAGTCACCTGCTCTAAATTTACCAATCCTTAATTTCCTCTAACTGGAAATATTTTTTCTACTTTTCTATTATGGAAAGTTTAAAACATGTGTAAAAGTAATTATTCTAGCTTCAGCAATGACCAACTGTTGGCAATCTTGTTTATACTCTCTCCATTCCAAATTATTTTAAAGCAAAGACAAGATATTTTATAATTTCAGTTGTAAATATTTTAGTGTATGTGTCTAAAAGATAACTCTCTTTTAAAACATAACATAATACTATTATCACATCTAAAACAATTAACAATTCTTTCATGTCATCAAATATTTAGTTTTCACAGTTCTCTAACTTTTGTTTTTATTGTTTGTTTGATCCAGTCATGGTCCAAATAAGGTCATTTGGTTATTAAAGTATTAGAGCATTTGCCGTATATTTTCCTACTATCTGGATTTTTCTGTCTGCATTCCAGTGATATCATTTATTACTATCTGTTCCAGAGAAAATCTTTTAAAGTTTTCTTTTAGCAATTTAGTAACATAATCACTTCTATAAATAAATATTGATTGTGGCATACAGATCTAATTTTTAATGTCAGATTTAAAAAATTTTTTATTTATTTACTTTTTATATATTTGTGATCTAAAAATTAAGGAGGACTGTAGCTTTTTTCCTGGTGTTCCTCATGTTCTGAGATTCAAAGTATGTTTCCTTTAAGAGATATTGTTACACAGTTTTTTCCACATCTGGGTAAGGAAATTCCAGTTTAATGTAATTTTTTTTCTAAATAATATATTTTAGTCCACATACGAGTAACACAAGAGGTACTACATACAATCCATCCCGTAAATTGGAACAGAGGAGCTGAAAGGGGGCAGGCGGGAGAAGCTGGACAGCTTTCCAACTCGTCTAAAATTAAGTCTTCACAGTTTAATGAATTACTGCTTTCTGTTAACTGTTTATGAATTCTCAGAATATTCAACCAGCCATCTTCAAAATCTCTCAAAACAATTTCCTAATCTAAATATATTATAATAGATTATGAGTATACTTCTCTATTTTCATAGAAAATCAAGAGTTAAGTTCTTGGAAACATTTTTTTCTGTCAATAGATTTTTATAGCTTTATGCTACAATACCCCTATTTCTGAGGAAATTAAATATTCCGTATAAATTTTAGTTATTTGGAAAACTCAACGCTTCAACAAAAATATCTAAATTTGAACCCTTTTTGATGTGACTCATATATTATTCACCTGTGTGTTTAAATGTGCTAGACTAGTATGTGAGAATGTGTGTCTTTTGGAATGCATAGCATTGCTAAGTATAGACAAATCACCTAAAAATACGTGGCCGGGGTAACTTTTATAGATGGATTAATTTTGCTTTCGACTGCCAAAATCTTCTAAAATTTTCCTTTACTCTACTAGTACAAAATAGCTGTTTAATAGAGTGCCGTTATTTTCTTCAAGATATTACAGAAGAGATTAAGGCCTAGTGCTTGACTACTTGTTTTGAACATTTTAAGATTATGTCTACATTGGTAGATTATTTTCATTTTCTTTCTTCTTTTATGTGGAATCAGATTCGCTCAATTGAAGGCCAGTATGGCACACTTCAAGCATATGTGACTCCAAGAATTCAACCCAAAACCTGCCAGGTCCGCCAGTACCTTATCAAACCCCTTTCACTCCATCAAAGAACTCATTGTATTGATCATGACAGGTAGGACAAAGGAGGAGTTTATTTTTAGGGTATTACATGGCGCAGATAACTTGCTTTTAATTTTTATAGTGTGAATTCTGGTAGATATTTGTACATTTTAAAAATTCAGTATTTAAATGTTATGGATTAATATTTCTGATAGATGTAAGATCTTTGTCTTCTTTTAGAGGCTGGCTTGAGCTGGACTTCGCTCTCTCTCTCATATATTACCATTCTGACATCTCTAACACAGTAACAGTTTCTCTCTCTCTCTCTCTCTCTCTCTCTCTCTCTCTCTCTCTCTCTCACTCTCTCACGTATAGTGAGCAAATAGCATTTAGCTTTTGAGTTTTCTGTGAAGTGAACAGGACCTCAAGCATTGTCGTTCTTTCTATTTCACCTCAGAAAATACTTGTAGAGCAATTGATTGTGATAGTCCCTGTTATTTCTGACTTCCATTCCCTCCTGTTTGTAGCTTTTCGCTTTATTTCCTGAAGATGAGAAACCATGGGTTTAAATGAAGAATAAGGGAAAGAATTGAATGGTTGAACACTTTCCCTGTGTTGTGCATTATCATTTAAGTCTTACAGCAAGACAGGTAGTAATAGCTCCATTTTACAAATGAGAAAGGGAGGCTTGGAAAAGTAAAGAACTTGCAGATACAAGAAATAAAGCTATGATTTGAGACCAAAGCCCATGTGTTTTCCTACTGCAGCTTGTAATTTTAAAGATATGTAATTTAAATAGATATAAGGAGAAATATTCCTGAGGAAGATTTGTTTTTGAAAACATTAAAGGGGATAGATTCTTCTCAGGGTGTCTTCCTGCATAAAAGTTGGAGTTGTTAGTGGAGGTAGCATAGCGTGCTGCAAAGAGCAGCAAACTGGGAATCAAGAGACTCGGTTTATACTCTTAAATCTGTTCCTGTGTGACTTTGGGGAAAGAACTTAATCTCTTTGGGCATAAGTTTTCTCACCTGCAAATGAGAGGGTTGGTTTGGATGGTTCCCAAAGTCCCTTCTAGTTCTTAGTTTTCTTAATTTTTTTATTTTCTTAAAATTCCTTCTGAACCTTCAGTTCCACAAGCTTTATATTTTCTTAACTGTTTATAATTACTCATTTGATTTATTTAAACTCTGTTTGTTTGATTTATTTCACAACCGTGTGTGTGTGTGTGTGTGTGTGTGTGTGTGTGTGTGGTTTTGCAAGATAGATGGTATTATTCCCTAACTTGCTGAATGGTACACAGATATATAATAGTAAGTAATGGAGCAGGGTTTCAAATTCATCTTATTTAAAATTAAAAGCCCAATTCTTTGCCTTCACATTATGCTGATTATTTTCCTAAGGAGATTCTTGTATAAGTATGTTTTGTACTTTGTATAATAGAAATACTAGATGAACTTTTTAAAAATGAAATTTATCTGAGTAAATTGAATTTATTTCTAAAGCATGTTATAATGAAAACAAGCTATTTATGTTACTTAACTGAATATTAAAAGCCTGAGGTATAGATAAGCACTCATTTTTTTTTCATGAAATCTAAATGTTCATTTATCTGATATGTAAGATTAATCTGAGAAAAATTAAATGGATACTTTTAAATTTGTTTAGCTACTATTGCAAAATCCTGATTGTTAATGTGTTGTATACATATGTATTTAATCAAACCCACACACAAATGTGTACCTCTACTATGAAATTATAGACCCGTGAATACACTGACTTTAACGGGCCAGTTCAGTTTTGCTGAAGTTCACTCCTGGGTGGTGTTTTGCTTGCCTGAAGTTCCTGAAAAACCTCCAGCAGGAGAATGTGTGACATTTTACTTCCAGAACACCTTCCTGGATACACAACTGGAAAGTAACTACAGGTAGATAACACTTGTTACTACTTTACAAGGTTTCTTTATAAATGGAGCTTCTAAATTTTCATTTGTTTTAAAATAGGAATAATTTGCAAATAATAGGATCGAAAGCCTATACTGCTCAAGAGAATCTATTGAAAAACAAGTAAAATTAATGAGTTTTAAAACATGATTGAATAAAGATAAATATGAAAGATCAGTACATTTCCCATTCCCAACAATAACCAGTTATAAAATAGATTGTTTAAATAAGACCCTTTCAGAGTAGCAATGACAATAACAAAATATCCATATAAAATCTGTAGGACTATTTTTTATTAGATACAAGCAGAAGTTACATGAAGAAAACTTTAAAATTTTATTGACATGAAAGACTTGATTCTATGGAGTAACGTCTTCTATAGTCATCAATATGAAGACATTGTAAACATGTCAGTTCTTCCCAAATTGATTTGAACATTATTCTGATTCCAATAAAAATTCTGAATCAGTTTCTTTATGCAGAAATGGAAAATGACTGAGAACTTCGGCTTAAAATGTGCAGGTTTTTGAAGCTATCGAGTTATGAGGTGGAGGTCACTATGTTCTTTTATACTTTTCTCAAGCTCCCAGCTGCACTCCTGTGCTCTTCCCACCTATATCTCAGGGGCTCCCATAATTTGTATTTCTCAGTACAGTAGAGGCTAAGATTTCCTTCTCCTTTGTTCCCATCTCTGAGTGTGACATGACTTCCTTCTTGGGTAAGGCTGATTGCTCTACCTGTGCTCTTTGAGCTTGTACCTTCCTGCCTATTCAAGGTCTTTGCATTCTGATTGTCTCTTACATCTGTAGGTTGTTTTTGTTTGTTTGATCTTTTGTGTGTTTTTTATTTTTTATTTTGTTTTGTTTGGAGGTGAGTGGGCTCTTTATCCTCTCCCTGTCTCTGTCTCTTAAGGTTTCTTTCCTAAGGAGATTATTGAGATTACTGAGGTTTTCTACTTCTATTTGCTAGCTGAGACCTCCCCATGCTGAATTCTGGAAACAGCTGTGAACTCAAAATTTTACCTTAGAATGCAGCCTTTTGGAACCAAGAACTCTCCAGAAATCTAACTAGTTTTAGGGTCAGTTCTATGGAGCTGTTTCACTGTACCTTCCAGAGGACCTTACCCATATCTAAACCTGTAATAATGACTCCTGTTTTTTTGGGGGGTTTTTTTGTATTTCGGTTTTTTTTTTCTGTTTTTTTTTGTTTGTTTGTTTGTTTGTTTTAAAAAGAGGATAGTTTATTGAAAGCAGAGGGTCAGAGCTCCTGAGAGGAAGGGGGTCCCAAATGGGGGTGCCCGAATCACTCCTGTTTTGAAGTACCAGTGAACCTCACACTTTATTCATAGCAGACAATTCGACATGCCAGTAGCATATAATATGTTTTTATAATAGCATGCCTTTCTCTTTACCATTCTGTGTCCCTACATTTTTTTTTTTTCTTTTTAACAGTCAAAACTCTACTTACCCTTCTAGGCCCAAATGAATAGCTGCATTTTTTACTCCTCCTTTGATTCTCTTCTCTGGTCCCATAGCATTTTATTCTTACCTGTCTTAGGTATTTATTGTTATTTATTTGAAGTAAAAAGAGGGTGCCAAAAAATGTGTACACATTTTAAGAAAGGAAAACTGTATTAAAATTGTAATACTCAATATATACCGATAACGAAAGATGAATACAAGTCACGTTTGACTTCTGCAATTACAAGAGGAGCTCAGAGTGATTATTATCAGCATCCAGACACTTCTGATTACGGGAACTACTGCTTGAGCAATGTTGACCAAAGTGTCCATTTGTACATATTTTTGGGCACCCTTAGTATAATAACTTTTATGTAAGCGTCTCTCTCTAAATTAGACTGTAAGCTCACAGCAGTCTACATCTTGATTATCTTTGTATGTGTCCCCCAGGTACCTAACACATGGTTTTGGACATAGTGGTGCTCAATAAATGTGTTTTGGGAATCTGAATAAAATACACATACATGGAGGAAGTGTAGGAGCATGTGCTTTGGGGGCAGACATCCTTAGGTTTGCATCTTGGCTCTGGGACTCGCCCGCTCTTTGACCTTAACTAGATTATGTCACTCTCTGAGCTTCAGTTTTTTCCTGAGGAATGGATATAATAGCACTTACTTCATTGAATTGTGATGATTAAAAGAAGATAAACCCTATGAGTCATTCCACAGTATCAGGTACTGTGTGTTTAATATTAAGTACCATCAGTTAAAGACTAGTGAAAAGCTTATGATTTCTAAAACTTTAATTGGAATCAAAATAGTAGGTGTGTATTACTCATCTTTCTAGAAAAAAGAATCAATATTTGCCTACAGCTAGTCAATATAAACTATTTTTGTGTGTGAAAAGATGAAAGATAGTATATATTAGGAAACTTTTGGTCGTCATAAAAAGGAGCCAAATGCAAGCCGACGTAACCAAATAAAAGGAATTTATGGACTTAACATAACTTGAAAGTAGCAATAATATGCCTGAGCACAACTGGATCAGTGGCTTAACTGGTGTCATTAAGACTATCCTTTTCCATTGCTCAGCTGTTTTTGTCTTTTCTTGGCTTTCCTGTGTAGTGCCCTGGTGGCCGACAGCAGCTCCATCCACCTTACATCTTTTCAGCTACCATAGAGCCTCTCTTTCCCACTAGTTCAAGTGAAAAAAGTCCCAGGAGTGAGTGTCACTGTTGAGCCATGAACCACTGTGGCCAGGAGTACGGAATACACTGCTCAGTGCTTCCTCCTGAAGGCCCAGAAATGGGGTTGAGGCCAGTGCCAATGATATTATATGCATTGAGAAGGAAGAGAGAGAGAGGAGTGGTTCCCTAAAGAAAAACAAGGGTCCTGTGATGGGCCATAAGACGTGACAATAGATGCTGGGCGTGGAAGAACAGAAGATGCTACTCTTAGGTTTGATGTCAGCTTTCTTTTAAGGAAGAAGCATATAGTCATGCTGTAATTTATGTGAGTACATCAAAGAAAGACATGTAAATAAGCAATTCTAAGTGCATTTTATATACATAAGGGGTTAGCTATTGGAAATTTTAATAGAGAAAATGAAGTTGTTTTAAATCGAGGACATAAATTAGCATATTTTTAGGCGGCATATATCTAACATCTTTTATTTAGTTTTGCAAGTATGTTCAGAATTTAAATTAATACAACAGTAAAGGTTATACATTTAATATGCTTTATATTAAGATGTGTGTATAAAGAAATCTAAAATCAGATGAAATCTAAACACTAATTACTAGTTACAAAATATGTATTTACTGGATGTATTTCGTTCTAAAGCTGTTCTTTAAAATATATATATTAATTTTATAGAAAAGGAGAAGGAATTTTTAAATCTGACAACATTTCTACTATATCCATCCTAAAAGATGTGCTCTCTAAAGAAGCTACAAAGAGGAAAATTAACCTTAACATCTCATACGGTAAAAAAAAGAAAAATGAATCATTTTTTTCTGGGTGTTTTTTTGATTGTTGTTATTACAGTGAGAATGTTTCTGATCAAAGTGACTTTCTAATTATGCCTGGCTCAACTTCTTCTAGAGATAAATGAAGTATCAGTCAAACATACTTTAAAGCTAATCCACCCAAAGCTGGAGTACCAGTTGCTTTTGGCTAAGAAAGTTCAGTTAATTGATGCTTTAAAAGTAAGTATATGTGTCATGGACTCATGATCATTATTTTATTGTGATGGGATTTCCAAAATTTTAAAGACTTTAAAGTTATACTGGATTGAATTTTGAGCATTAAATTGCTTCTGTTTTTAATTTTAACCAAGGAATTGCAGGTTCATGAGGGAAATACAAACTTTCTGATACCAGAATATCGCTGTATTCTAGAAGAGGCAGATCACCTACAGGAAGAATACAAAAAGCAACCTGCACATCTTGAAAGACTCTATGGTTAGTGTACTATTCTAGAATACCTTGCCATATTTCTTTTTCACTGGCTGTTTGTAAAGGATCATGTGAGAGAAGCTGGGCAGAGGAGACAGGCAAAGATTACAGCATCATGAACCTGTGACAGCCAATTTGTTGCTTAGGATATTTATTTTGTCAAGTTAATTTTAATATTTAGTAGTTTTACTTGTTAAAATGCAAGTAAAATTAAGTGAAATAAATATAATGCAGTGTGGAGTTATATACATGAAGAAACCTGGTAATGCTTTTCTATGAAGCATTAAAATTTAGGCTATATTTTACACAAATAATTTTTAGGTTTTTTTGCTATTGTGAAATATCAAAATGCATCATTTAATATATTTTTAGGCAAAATTTAATAAGGGATCTATATATACTGTCAATTTACAGTCCAAAACTCATTTTGTGGGGTGGCTGGTTAGCTCAGTTGGTTAGAGCATGGTGCTGATAACACCAAGGTTGCTGGTTCGGTCCCCACATGGGCTGCTGTGAGCTGCGCCCTCCTTAAAAAAAAAAAAAAGTAAAATAACAGAAAACTCATTTTGCTTTGGTGGTAGAAGTTGGGTATTTCACAAATTATACTGAAAAAGAACGAAAGCAAGAGGAAAGGAAGAACCAGCTTAAGAAAAACTTTGTTTTTTGCAGTCTTTACATAAGACTTACCGTACATAGCACACTTGTTTATTTATAACATTTTCGTAATCAGGTGGGATACTTAATCCTTAAAATAGCTCTGCAAGGTAGATGGTGTTATCTCCATTTTTTACACTTTTTAACTGAAATCTGAGACTAAAGAATTTGTTGTCGCATAGGTAAGTATCCGCAAAGCCTGCAGAACCTCCTCACCCCAAAATGCATGCTTTTTGCACTTTTAGCACTATGTCAAGTCTTCTATAGAGTCAATTAGTGTCATCAATCTATATTCATCCTTAAGCCTACCTGATGAATTTCTTTGATTACATCAAGTGACTTGCTCACAAACTGTAATAATAATATCTAATATCTTAGTATTTACTATATGGAAAGCACATGGTCTTTTATCCTTATAGCAGCCTAGAAGATGGGTGGTGCAGAACAACCAACTGTCTCTTATCACCACTTCCAAAATCCAGAAAACTTCGAAAAACAAAGCTGTTTTTCGTAAATCATTTGGCTTGATAAGTCAGTCATAAATCAAATCTGACTTGATCTGAATTAATTTAATGACAAAACTTCACTTAAACTGACATGAAATTATTTATAATCTTTTTTATTCCACTTAGTGGGATTGTTTATGCATATATTTTGTTGCAGAAACATTACTATGTTTTGTTATCAAATGCTGTCATTCACTCCCCTTGAGTATTATACCATATGTGCTATATTCCTTTTATTATCTTCCTAAACGGAAAAACTCTGAAACATACCTTGCACCCAGGGTTTTGGGTAAATGGATTGACAGCTTGAATCATTTCCATGTACATATGAGTGAAATTAAAGGTGAAATAATTTGCCCAGATCTTTGAACCTAGGAAGTCAAATCCCAAGAATGGTCAACATATTGATGGAATATTTTAATATAAATAAACTTGTTAAGACAGAATTTCTGTTGAAATGGTCATCTTGGTGGATAAAACAAACCTCTTGTTGTGATGTTAAATATACCGAGAGCAGTTCAAAACTGGACAGTGTTTGTCTGAATTAATAGCTTGTAATGAATTGTTAAGAGGGTTATTAGCCAACTGATTTATATTTTGAAACTTGCCTTAAAATTCCCCCAAAATAAATATTTTTTAAACCATCAATCCTTTCAGGTTTGTGTATAAATAATGGAATTACAGGTGCCTAGAAATAGAGTCTCAAGCAATCATTCACTTTTATTAAGTACCATGTCATTAATTAGAACTAATCAATGACAGGAAATTAACATTTTTTTTATAGGCATGATCACCGATCTCTTCATCGATAAGTTCAAGTTTAAAGGCACCAATGTAAAAACCAAAGTCCCTCTTTTATTGGAGATTCTGGACAGTTATGACCAAAATGCATTGATTGCTTTCTTTGATGCTGCATGAAATACAAACCAGGTAAAGTTCCAGAGAAGTTGGCTGTTTAAAAGTAAAAGCTAACTATATAAACTTTCATTTCAAATGCTTCTAAATATTTTCTGAAGATATTTGAGATACAACTTTTTTTTAGTAATGCTTCTATTTCTTTTGACAAATACAACTTTTTAAAAATAGAGAACATTTTTATTTTTAAAATACAAGTGGAATGATTATAAGGTATTCTAATGAATTTTTTGCAAGTGAACGTTTCAACTTTTATGATGATAAATAATATTTGGAAAATAAAAATACATTCAAATATTTCACAAGCTCTACCCACACATTATATATATAAACTGCTTTACAGTTTTCAAAATGTATTTGCATTCGTTTACCTCTTTTGATCTTAACTGTATTATTTTGTCAAGAAAACTGATTCTCACTGAGGTTAAGTGAAGAAGACTGCTATTATTTTGTAAAGCTGGGACGAGAACCCACATGCTAGTGCCTGGTTTGTGTCCTGGTTACTAAATATGCTGTCAGCCAGTGGAAATAACCTACCAGTTATTTTTTCTAGGAGTAGAGATTGATTTGCAGTTGATTTCACTCTTGCTTGGTGATGAGCATCGTGACCAGTGCTCAGTTTGTAAGATACTTAAGTTGGCTCAGTGCTATTAATTGTGGTCAAAGAAACAAGCAGAGCTTGCACAGATGGGGGTTGAGGGGGACTTGAACTTGATGTGCTGTAACAAATAGAGCTAGACCAGTGTGCATGTGAATAGTGCAGAAATAGTGATGGCTTCTTATATTTTCCAGCACTAGTATCCACTCATTTCCTTTCATCGTGTATGAAAGGAAGTATGACTTTGAGGCTACAGAAGTGTTAGTCATTAATTTTAATTCATGTCTATTCATATTCAGAGGAATATTGTATTTAAAGTTTGCTTTAAAATGGCATAAAGATTATAATGGAAAATCAGCTATTCTGTTTTTAAGAAGGACACACTCATGAATTTGTCAGAAAACAATCGTGCTTAATTATATACCATTATATTTATTAGTTATGTACAGCCTTGAATATTAAATGTGAAAATCTGTTAAAGGCACATATCACTAAGAGTTTTATTTTAATAAGGTCACATTCTACTATATTCAAACAACCTTTTCTAAATGGAACACATATCTATGTCACTAGAATTTCACTGGTGCTTTTTGTCGGCTGCTACATCGTGGGTTAAAACAGATCAGAACTGACGACTGTCTAGTTGAATTTCTTGTAGTAATTACTTTGTTATATGTGTCAACATATAACATATTTGTTATATGTATCAACAATAGTTCAAGGTGGCACCTCAGATTAATTGCATCTTCATTAGGAACAATAAAAAAGCATCTAAATGGTAGATGATATAATCTGCCTGTTACTACGTGAGCAGCGTGTTAAATAATTTATGCATATAATTTAATCCTAACAATGAGCAGATAAGAAAACATTCAGAGACGTTGAATAACCTTGACCAAGACTACCGGGCCAGTTAGTGGCTGCGTCAGATTTCACACTTTGGGAATCAAGTCAGTCAAAGCTTGGAGGTCCCTGGGCTAAAGGCTGGGGCGGCCCACTAATCACGGCTCAAGTTTCACTGGTGAATCCTAGCGGCAGCCCTGAGCCCAGGGGCCGCCCGTGGCTTCATTTAAAGTCACGGTAAAACCAGGCCCCGCCTCCCGCCGGCGCAGGCGTTTTTCCTCCCGCCGCCGTCCGACATTGCCCCGCCCAGCCCCTACACGGTCGCCTGCGCGGCCGCCTTCACTCGCTTGCGACGCGTCGCCCCGAGTGACGTCACGGGCCCGCGGCCTTGGTCATTGGCTCATTTCAATAGTCGCGGGATACTTGAACTGCATGAACAGCCGCTTCTCCGGCGGGTTGCTCGCTAGGTCTCGGTGGTGTCCTAGGCTCTCCACGCCCGGCGGTGCCTGCCTGCGCCTTTCGTAGCCTCCTCGGTTCTCAGCGATCCGAGTGGGTGGGTGCACGGGCGGGCTGGCCCGGGCTGCGGCAGGCGGTACGGCTGGAGCACTGCTTGGCGCGGCCGACGGCGGTACCGAGTGCACACTGCTTGGCGCCGCAGGCTGATCCCGCCGTGTCCTTGGGAGCAGTGATGTTGGGCACCTCTGCGGCCCGCGAGGCGGGCTCGGCGCTGCTAACATTGCAGCAGACGGCGCCCCAAGAGGACCAGGAGAACATCAACCCCGAGAAGGCGTCGCCCGCCCAGCATCCCCGCACCCGGGCCGGGCTGGCTGTACTGAAGGCCGGGAACCAGCGGGGTCCAGCGCCGCCGCAGAAACCCAAGACGAGACGGGTAAAGAGACGAGCGATATCTGCAGGAGGGTGGGCCGAGGGTTAGTTTTGCAAAGGTTTAGCAGGCAGAGGAGAGGGGCGAGAGCATCCTCTCGGCTTTTTGTTAGGGAGGCCTGGGCCTGCAGTCCCCCTGATCTCTGGTTTTGTGGCGTGTGGGATGCCACCGGCGTAGTTCTCCCATTAGTTTCCTGGCCATCACTGCATTGTGCTGCCTGTCTACTCTCGATTGGGGGTATTTTTCTATAGATAATGGGGTCAAACCAAGCCCTACAGCATGACTGTGGTCTTTGCCCGCCTCCGTGCCTTTCTCATAGTTTTTAAACCCCCGGCACGGCTCTAGGACCTGGACCTGCTGCCGCCAACCCACGCGGTTAAGAGGTTACTTCTACTTTAGGAAAGGATATTAAAAATACTCTGTTTTTGCTAAATTCCGCCATTTTACCCGATTTGCTCTGTTGCTCCACCCTGGGGTGAAAGTGGTGAAGCAACGCATTTTTGCCATCTCTTTCCTAAACTTGTCACCTTTCAGTCACTCCACCCCTCTTGTGGCCTTGATTAGTTTCTCATAATTCCACTTGGTATGACTCTCTATAACCTTTGCATAAATGCCTGTGACACTTTGGAACATCCCTTTTCTTCGACTACTCAGAGTTCGTTGCCTGGATTTTGCCGCAGTAACTTTAATTTTCCTGATAGAGTAGTTGGGAGTAAAGCAGAGGGTGAGACCCATAAGGGGAAGAAAGCAAAACTTCATTTAATAGGCTCAAAATCAGTATCCGTTTCTTTTCAGGCTGCACCTCTTAAGGATCTTCCTGTAAATGATGAGCACATTATTGTTCCTCCCTGGAAAGCAAACAGTCAACAGCCTGCATTTACCATCCATGTGGATGAAGCGGAAGAAGAGACTCAAAAGAGGCCAGGTGAATCTAAAAAAGCAGAGTGTGAAGATGTCCTGGCGTTTAATTCAGCTCTTACTTTACCTGAACCAAGAAAACCACTGGTACCTCTTGATTACCCCATGATGGGCAGTTTTGGTAAGTTTTAATGAACATCTGTATCAAATCGATATAATCATAATTATTAAATAAGTTGGGTTAATATTTTGCATTTTAGGGCATCTTACCTGACCCTTACTTACTACATGAGTTAGGCTTAATGTCACAAGGTTAGAAAGGGTGTTGTATCTCAGACCTCACAGCTAGTACATGACCTAGTGACCTACAAAAAGGAATAAAATCCTAATTGTCCGGTGTTCCTTCCCTTACACTGCCAGTCTCATCAATTGAATTAGAGCTCATTGATTTTAATCTGACCCTGGAAATGTTTGCTCTGTTGGGAGAATAGGTTTCAATTGTATTCATCAGATTCGCTTTGTTCATACCACTTCAGAGATGGGTATGCAGCTTTCCATATTGTGATATCTACTAACATCTCTTGACCTTTAAAGTTTTGTTTTGTGAAAGCATCTGAGCGAGCCTGTGATACCAGGGAGGAACACGGTCCTGTGAGTCAGCAGCCGAACCGTGGCTCTTTGTCTTAACCTCACGTCAAGAGTAGCTGCTTTCGACAGCTGTGCCTGCAGTTTGTGCTGCTGCCTAACCAGAGGGCTCGAGTCCCTGGACAGCTCACTGAATCCAATCTTGTTTTAGTTTTAGTTTTATTGATGAGTGGGGGTCTGGGAGGAGCAGGAAAGTCTTTCGGAATTCAAAGAATTTGTGTATTTTTATTTAAAATTTGCAACAGATTTTAGCCTCAAAGTGAACCTTGAAGTGAAAAGAATAATAGATCTTCTATGCTTCAAAAGATAAAATTACAAAAGGTGAATCACTTGATTACAGTGTTAATTTGTTTATAGTGCCCATAATAAACCTAAAAACCTAATTTTCTCATTAATACACTTGTTAGCCCTGCTTCCAATTAATGTGTAGGTTGTGCTTTGAATATGTCGGGCTTTGGGATCTGCAAATTCTTAGGGCAAATCCTATGTTATCTCAAAACCTGGACTTTAACTCTGTCCTATCGGAACCACCATGTCACCTGTTCTTGTCTCATGGAAGTTGAATGATACTTTAACATACCTAATACATGATCCTCACATTTATTTACCTGTTTGTGGCCTATCAGTATTTTTTCTTGTTAAATAAAGCTAAGTAGACAGGTACTAAAACCAGAGTGCAATAAATATTCTTTGTACTTTGTCATGGGAAGCCCTTTTTCATCACGTGAAACACATGCTTTCGTGGTGTGGGACTTCCTACAAGGGCAATCACTTTTTAAATTAAACAGTAAACTTAATCGTACTTTTGAATTCTCCCAGAGTCACCACATGCTATGGACATGTCAATTGTACTGGAAGATGAAAAGCCAGTGAGTGTTAACGAAGTACCAGATTACCACGAGGACATTCACACATACCTCAGGGAAATGGAGGTAAAGGCTCTCTGAATCCACTTTTCATACTGTTAATGTCATGAAATGAAATTGAGAGGGAAATGCTTTGAAGTTTTTTAACTGCCAATGAATTACTCTAATGCAGTACTTAGGTTTCTAGCATATAGCAGCATAGTTAATGATAGAATAATCTAACTGAAATGTTTAAATCTACGCTAAGTAACTTTCTCAACAGATTAAATGTAAGCCTAAAGTGGGTTACATGAAGAAACAGCCAGACATCACCAACAGTATGAGGGCTATCCTCGTGGACTGGTTAGTTGAAGTAGGAGAAGAATATAAACTCCAGAATGAGACGCTGCATTTGGCTGTGAACTACATTGATAGGTTTCTTTCATCCATGTCTGTGTTGAGAGGAAAACTTCAGCTTGTGGGCACTGCTGCTATGCTGTTGGCCTCGTAAGTCACCTTGGGTAAAAAGTGATCAGTACCTTTCTGTGTAGGGAAGAAACTGGGATTTTCAACAGTGTCACCTTTAATATTACACAAGGCAGAGAGTCAGTGACTACTTCAGTGGTGACAGGTGTGGGTGAAACCTCTCATTTAGGACAGTTTCCAGGTCTGGATTCCAGGGTACCTTGCTGAATGAGCATGGAGACTGGCTACATTTTAATACACCAGGACTAGGGTACAAAGTTGAAAAGTGTGGTTCCTTCCATTAAAAAGTGCTTTCTGACACATAAGCAAAATCTTCTCCCCATTAAAACATGAAAACTAAATTTTAAAACTAAAACATAAAACGCTTATTTTTCTAAGAAAAGTTTCTAAATTTTCATTTACTTGAACTCTGTATTGTTCCCATGTTGGCAAGACTCGTGCCTCATTTATTTCCTTTGACTGCCCTGGGAGAAATAGCTCAAATGTCCTTTATTGATCTGGGTCTTTTAATTAGCATTTACCCAGTCTCTGCTAGAAATGGTGAATTACCAGTCAGTTATCAGTAGAAACAGGCCATGGGTGGAGAATAGGTTTTGGATTCGTTCTGTGTATTCTGTGGATTTGTTCTGGGTTTCAGAATTGGGATGAACAAGCTTCTCTTTTAGGACTGATTGCTTGAAACTTTGTTCATTGTAGAAAGTTTGAAGAAATCTACCCCCCAGAAGTAGCAGAGTTTGTGTACATTACAGATGACACCTACACCAAGAAACAGGTTCTGCGAATGGAGCACCTCGTGCTCAAAGTCCTTGCTTTCGACTTAGCAGCACCGACAGTGAATCAGTTTCTTACCCAGTACTTTCTGCACCAGCAGCCTGCAAACTGCAAAGTAGAAAGTTTAGCAATGGTAAGTTCTTTTCATTTGGTTGAATCAAGATTCTTAGGTCACAATTAAGGGCAAGTCCTAGTTTCTGTACAGCTTTGGCCAAGGGATTTAGTATTTCGGGGACAGATTAATGCTGCAGTATGGCAGAGAGCCTACCATCGGCAAAAGGTAATAGAAATTGGGAAAGCATTAGGAATAGTGATCTGAGGATGAAGTCTGGGGAAATGGTAGGGTAGCCAGAAGAGTTGTTTTAAAAGTTATTAAAAGGAGGAAAATATGGGAAGACAGTGGGACAAAACACTAGTTAATGGATATAGCTAAAAGATGAGGCTATGGGAATTTTTTCCTATGGTTGCTATACAGCGAGGGAAAAATTAGGTCAGAAGGCAGGATTTGGGATTTGAATTCTAAAGCTCTTGCGATCAAAAGTATATTTACTTTTCATTCCAGTTTTTGGGAGAGTTAAGTTTGATAGATGCTGACCCATACCTTAAGTATTTGCCATCAGTTATCGCTGGAGCAGCCTTTCATCTAGCCCTCTACACAGTCACGGGACAAAGTTGGGTACGTATGTACTACGATGTCTTCACAGCTACCTTGCCACTTACATGCTTGTGCCACATTAAGTTTAGTAACCGTCGTGTACAGCTGATGGTTGTCTGGATGTACTGACCTGGAAAAACTGTTCAACTATCTACATTGTTTGTTAGGTACAAAGCTCAGGTATTACTTGGATTTGAAAGGCGTGCTTAAAGAATTCGGGCCTCATGGCTTGCTACTAGCAGGGAACGTAGTAAGAATTGATCAAAGTCAGCATAAAAGAGATGGAATGGCTTGAGAAAACTGGAAGGTCTTTTAGTTGGAGGTGTTAGTACTGAAATTGAACAAAACTCAAGCTCAGTCCTATTGTACTAGTGTCTGCCGCTAAAAACAACTCAGCGGTTTTCTTCTCCCTCCTCTAGCCTGAATCCTTAGTACAAAAGACTGGATATACCCTGGAGAGTCTGAAGCCTTGTCTCCTGGACCTTCACCAAACCTACCTCAGAGCACCACAGCATGCACAACAGTCAATCAGAGAAAAGTACAAAAATTCAAAGTAAGAATTAACATGAATAGATTTTAAGAAGCTTCTTTTCCAGGCTATCGTATGGTTCAGAGATCCTTGACACTTGAACTTGATTAAAGGATTCACAAATTGGGCACAGCCTACTTAGAAGCTGTTCTCTTAGCAGGCCATGTGTTTGTCCTGCATTTGAAGATGAGGGGAGATGAATGGGGCATGCGCATGTTTTGGGGACCAGGCAATGGTTTTATAATCATTAACTCAAACAGATAGAAATAGCATTTTGGAGTTCCTAGTATACATATCATTCCTTCTCTCAATGAATGTTTACTAAAAATGTTTTTTTCCCCCTACTTGCAGGTATCATGGTGTTTCCCTCCTCAACCCACCAGAGATACTAAATGTGTAACAGTGAAAGACTGCCTGTATTTTCTAAGATTTAAATCACTCAAAGCATATTGTGCACAGTTTTTATCTTAGGTTTTAATTTTACAATCATTTAATACAAAAGTTGTGGTCAAGTGCAAATTATGGTATCTATTACTTTTTAAATGGTTTTAATTTGTATATCTTTTGTACATGTAACTATCTTAGATATTTGGCTAATTTTAAGTCGTTTGTTAAAGTATTGATGCCAACTGCCAGGATAAGAATTAATAAATTGATTTGGAAAACTTGGTTTGTAAGTCAAATTTAATTTGAGGCAAAAATTTGACTTCAGGATTTCACTCAGAAAGATTAATTTGGTCTCTTACAGTATAACAGGGACTGGGAAGGCTTCTAAAATTTTTTAAATTTTAACTATAATCTCAGGAAAACAGATAAGTTTTGACATTTGCTTTCCTAAGCAACTGGACCAGTTTGCAAATTTGGGCATAATAATCAAAACACATCTGGCATAAATCTGCTTATTTATAAGTTGTAATAACCCTAGACTCTTTCAGCCCTTTGTATACACTAAGAAAATGCTTCATTCCTCATCAACTTTTACACTGTACTGAAGTGACAATTATTCATAACCTGTTAAGTTCTTCAGAAGGTTTATTTCAAAGCATAATGTAAAAAAGTATAAAGAAATGACTAGATTTTATACTGGATTTGTGAATAAAAAATACCCAAGGTTGCTATCACTTAAATAAATATCCTTTAATAGTTATATACACAAATACAACCATGTGAGCTTCAGTTAGCAGCTCTCTTCTTTTTTCTCTTTCTCACTGGCCTTTTACTTGGTGCTTTTTCTTGTTTTGCACTGATGGTCTGTATTCTGTGAATAAAGTAAATCGACAGTTTACTAATAGTATCAGTACTAGAAGCTGATCCCATGGGTGATTCACCAGACTTACACCATTGCGTGTATTAAATTTTGCATCACACGGGAGGCCTTACTGTTTTCCTGTAACTGAGTAAAATACAGTAACTTTGAAAGGCATCCAAACAGTTTTACAAAATTAGGTCCTAATATTTTAAATCTCAGGTGGAAGAAACCAGAGAAAGAACAGATGGATTTCTAATGAGAAAGGAACATCTTTTTGTTTACAGTAGGGCAAGATGAGAATAAAACCAGAGAAATAAACCAGAAATTTGTTACCTTATTTTCTTTGGATTCTTGTCTGGTTCTAAAATGATCATTTCTTCTTCCTCACTGTCTGACAGCACTATAGGGGCATCTTCAAGAAAAGTTAAGAAAGCAATGTAAGTACAGGCATGCCTCATTTTATTACATTTTGCTTTATTGCATTTAGAAGGTAATTTGGTTTTTTACAAATTGAAGGTTTGTGGCAACCCTGAGTAGATCAAGTCTATCAGCACCATTTTTCCAACAGGCTCAGATGATGGTTATCATTTTTAGCAATAAAGTATTTTTTAATTAAGGTATGTACATTGTTTTATGAACTGGGAAACCAAAATAATTCTGTGACTCGCTTTATTGTCATGTTCTGGAGCAAACCTGCATTATCTCTGAGGTATGCCTATATCTATTGGAAATTTCCCACATAGTTTTTATATCAGTGGTTCTAAACTTGAGCCCAAGCTACTCTGGGTGGAGGTTTTATTTCCCAAAGATTTCTTTAATTACATAATCATTCGGTACATGCCATTATAGGAAAGTTAGAGGGAAACTATATTTTATAGATATACATAGCATTTTTTGTAGACCCAATTTGGACACTAGCAGAATTGTTGGGTCAAAAGGAATATACATTCTAAAAGATTAAAAATGCTATCACTTTTTGCTTTTAATTTATTTCCTTTATTACTACTAGGGTTGGCATATGTTATTGGCCATTTGTATTTGAAAATTACGTCTGTATCTTACCCATTTTTCTCCTTAGCCTTTGTTAATGATATATATAAAATGTGAATTAATCCTTTTCCCAGTTGTTGGTATATCAGTTCTTTCTATCTTGAGTCTTCCATTAGTTTCTCCCTTTGTCCATATATTTTAGAAAAGCTTTACCTGCTCTATCCTCCCAATTATCTCAGATCTTTATTATTCATTTGAAAATACTAGCATTTGAAATAATTGCTTCAAGCAGCAATTGAATATTGTAGCTATTAACCTTATTAATCTTAGAAAAACAGTCCATAAATATATAGAGGCTTATGTAAGGATGCGATGCTCACTGTAGCACTGAAAAGGTAAAAAATGGTATCAACATGCATTTATCAAGAAGGGAATGATTAAACCAATTAGTTAAATTCAACACTGAAGCATTATATGCAGCATTTTAAAAGAATGTGGCTGATATGTATATAATGACATGGAAAAAATTCTAAAGCTTCATTCACAGTACCTGTGTGTAGCAGCTTATATGGATGTAAATATACATTAAATAAATACATGGGACAAGATCTGGAAGAAAAATCCCAAGTAGAAGTAACTCCTGGGAAAACTGAACAAGGGTCCCAATCAATGGGGATGTTTTTCCCCCGACAAAAACCCCAGCAGACTCAGTCATGTTTACAGGCAGTAATTTCTTTCCTTCGTCAAAGGGAGGCAGGTCTGCATCACACAGACTCGTAAGTACATCCTTTAGTTCTCCGCCAGCCTAGTTCCTAGATCCTTTGTATGATTTCTGTTTTTACTACATTAAAAAAAAACCACCTCATTTTCTGGTATGGGCCAGTCAAGAATTTGGTTTTCTTAAAAGTAAAAATACCCACAGATAAAAACAATCTCTCCAGTTCTATGGCTTTCAGAATGCAAGGATCATCTAGGCTTACCTGTATCCCAGGTATTCCTAGAATTTTGTATGTTCTGATTCAATATGGTAGCCATACTTGTATGCGGCTATTTAATTTTATATTAACCAAAATTATTAAAATTTAGAATTCAGTTCCTTGGTCACACAAGCCACATTTCAAGTGCTCAACAGCTAGATGGCAAGTGGCTACCATATTGGACATGTAGATAAAGAACATTTATAACAGTGCAGAAAGTTCTATTTGGACAGCACTTTTCAATATATATAAGGTTGCAGGCTGTATGTTTTCATCTAGAAACTACACAGACATAGCATGCAGGAATAAGATCTTGAAAAAAAACCTTAAAACTGGCCCAGCTATATATATATACATAAAAGAAAAAAGAACAGAACATGTCTTAATTAAAAATGCCACTACATTTACATACCAAAGAGTACCACTACTACACAAAAATAAGCACACTCTTTTAGAAAAGAATTGGAGTTAATACTGCAGTTAGCCTTAGTTGAAATTTAAAATATTGAGCCTCTCTAAAGAAAGGAACTGCTAATATAAAAATAAGATCCCTATTTTAGGGATATTTTAATCTATAAATAGGGATTATGTACACATATAACTAATTTATATATCTACATATATTAAAAGTCATAAAGTACCATCTACCTTGGCTTCCAGTATTGGAGACTTCTATTTCAGTGTCCATTTTTGTATTATCGAAAATGACTGCTTCATCACTGCCACCTTCATCCTCATCCTCCTTTTCAGAGTCGTCGGGGTCACCCCAGGAGTTTTCTACTCCTTCTCCAATTTGGGCAGTTCCAGGAGTCCAGAGCACAGGTTTAGAAACACTTAACAAGTCAAGAAAACTGAATAATAAAAATAGTGCTATTGAATGCAGTGTTGAAAAAGATGAGAATGAAAGTTTTAACACTGAAATGTGCCTCAAATTCTTAAGAAAAAAATTTACTAATAGTTCTATGGATGGCTAAACTGAAGAAAAGTAAATTACTCAGGTAAGATTTCAAGATCATGATGGTGAGAAATATCAAGAGATAATCAACATTTTAGTTGTAATAAATTTGGTGAATGGATGAATAAGTAATTTGAAGAACAATGTGTAACAGTGTACAGAGTGCTTGACCTTGCCATTGAAATTAAAGAACAATTTTCCAAAGGAAAATGAAATGTTATAAAATGGTTGTTAAAATAGAGGATTTTCTGGGTTGTTGAGGATAGCTGAAGAGAACGTGGCTGTTAAACCACCGACTTAGGACTCATCACCATCTTGTCGTGTCTTAAATGTTTTCTCTAACAAAGCAGTGTTTCACAAGACAAATGTCAGCGTGCACACCCTTCACATTGCCCTAATAATGCCACAATGTTAGGAATCTTCTTGTTAGTGAAAGAAAAAACAAAACAAAACAAAACCACCCAGTAAAGATACACTTCTGTGGGCGGTTCGGCTTCAGCAATGATTTCTTCTGCTTTCTCTCCTACATCGCAGGTATCAACAGGGGCCTTTTCCATTTTAAATGCTGTGATCCTTTGATTTGCTATAGACTCTGCAAAGCCAAACTTCCCACCTTCTTTCCTGTGTGGGGTTTTTGGAGGGGTGGGGATGGGATGGGGGTGGACGACAAATGGGAGAGAAGACATGAGAGGAAAAAAAGTTAACTATTTTATCCTTTCAATGGATGACAAATATTGGAATAGTGAATGACTAACTTAATCTCACCGATTTATTATGCCTATCAAGAAAAATAATAAAAAGTTCCCATAATTACCACTTATTGAACCATGTGCCAGGCACATGTAAGGGCTTAAAACAGATTATTCTCTAGTCCTCAAACAAGCCCTACCAGGGTTCTATAACATTAACTTCCCATGTTACAGAAGACACTGACGTGCTGGGTTATAGATCTTATTCAATGTCACATGGTAAGAGGACAGGAATCAACCCAGTATGTTCTTTCAGTTAATTTGAGTTACTTGAGTCTTTTTTCCCAACCCTTAATTTTTATTAAAGAATAATGTGGCTTTCCAATACAGATTATTTAAATTGGAATACAACAGTTTAATCAACTTTATTAAAAAACACTAGTACATTCAACTGAGATTAACTAAGGAAAGATCCGTGTGAAAATTATATAGCTACCCTATGCCAGAAGGGTCCTTAACAGAAAAAAAATCTATTATAAAAAGACAATTTAGTTCTAAAAAGAAATTAAACTTACCTAACTTTCTGGTCATTCTCCAAAGCCTTCTGTATTAGCTCTGTAATTTCCGCTACTTTCACACCAGCAATTTTACTACATCTCAAAACCTATTTATAAAAATCAACTGTTACTAAAGATAACAAATCAAATAGCTTTCTCTAACAAAACTAAAAACGTGAGATTAGTTTTTCTAACTTTACAATTTAAGCCTGACTGTTTTTTTTCAAATATGAAAATAATATAAACAAGTTAAAGCAAGGTGTCAGAGTTGTTTTAAAACAGTTGAAGGATGGGGGTGGCCGGATGGCTCAGCTAGTTAGAGCGCAATCTGTGAACAACAGGGTGGCCAGTTCGATTCCCACATGGGATGGTGAGTTGCGCCCCCTGCAACTAAAGATTGAAAATGGCGACTGGACTTGGAGCTGAGCTGCGCCTTCCACAACTAGATTGAAGGACAACGACTTGGAGCTGATGGACCCTGGAAAAACACACTGTTCCCCAATAAAATTTAAAAAAATTAAAAAATAAAATAGTTGAAGGACGATCACATTAAGGGAACACTCAAAAACTTCCCTAGACACTAGCAGACAACAATGAAGAGGTCACACGCGCGCATTATGTGCTCAAGCTGCACTTTCTTCCTGTGTAAGTGACACACATGGCTGCACAGTATCCCTGGAAGCTTTCACAAAGCAAAGGTTCTCAGGCCTCAAGGAACTAACATCAGTATCTCTGGAAATAGGACCTGGTAGTGGTCACAGTGATAAGCAAAACCTACATTTACTGCACACAATCTACTACACTGTACAGTGCAATACAGCCGTATCTATTTATCCTTACATCCTTCCAACAAGTCAATAGTAACGTTACTCCTTATTTTACAGATAAAGGATACGAAATCATTTGCCAAAGGTCAGTTAGTATAAGGCAGAGCTGGAACTCCAACTACAGCGGTCTCGAGCTCTTGACCACCTGCTCTCTATGCTAGATGGCAACCTAGTTCTAAACGCCCCCTGTGAGTCAGGTAGGTAGCTGGATTGGAGAACTTATTGTACCCAGATTCTAAAAGTACAACTATCTTTTTACCTCATTTCTATTTTTTGACACTTTCAGAGGTGGAGGGACAGGGATAGGAATCCCTTTCCTCACTGACAGGAGGGAAGTGTCGCTCTGTCTAGAAGAGTTAGACTCAGGAGGGCCATACAGGGAGCAGCAAGGCAGGAAGGAAGACAGCTTGTTGCCACCAGTCAACAGCTTAACGACAGTGCTGAAACCAGATGCTGACACATCCTACAATCACTGAAAATACCCTTGTTGGATTTTCGTTAAACAAACTAGAAAATGCTTCTAAAACGAGGCCCATTCTTAAAGAACCTGCATTAGCACTGACCTGCTCTTTCAGCAGCATGATCCCACCACTGGACTGGAGGGTACAGATCTCTCGGTGCTTGTTCATGGCGATCACCAGCAAGCCGTCCATCACACGTTCTTCTCGCTCGTGGGGGTCCACCAATAAGTAGGTGCTGAAATGAACGGGAAGCGGACCTGACCAAATCTGAGGCTGACTGATGGACAAGTTTAAGATAATGGATATTTTTACAAGATGGCATTAATAAAGTCAACACAGTGAAGGCCCGAGCCTGTGGATTTCAGCCACTTTAATGGGAAAAGATACAAGAAAATGATGGTTTTTACGGACACAAAATGAATGGTAAGTGGATGTTGCTAGCTATAACAATAAAATCACATCAGGTTCATAATGGTTTTATTTAAATAATATATAGTCTAAATCTAATGCTATCACTTTGGTTAAATAACTGGCTCATTGTGAAAATTCAGATAACATTAATTTGGTTAATTTTAAAATCTCCCTAATGTCCTGTACTCTGAAGTTCTTCTAAGTTCTGCTAATGGCTCATTAAAAAATTTCTGCACCGTTTAATGTTAGCCTCTAGTCACATGTGGTTACTGAGCCCTTGAAATGTGGCTACTCCAAACAGAGATGTAACTGTAGTATAAAGCTCTGGATTTTAAAGAGTTACTGGAAACAAAAATGTAAACTATTTCATGAATAATTTTTAAGATTGATTATATAAAATAATATCTTAGATATATTAAGTAAAATACATCAAAATTAATTTTATCTTATTCTTTTTCCCTTTTATGTGGCTACTGGAAAATGTTAAATTCCATATATAGCTGACGGTGCCACTCTATTTCCCTCTAATGAAATTCTACACCACAGTGACTGAAACTTGAAAGCTTTTCTCTAGTTCTTACTCATAAAATTGTTAAAATATCTTATTTATACCTCCCTTTGTTTTTAAAGAGACTGAAAGCTCAAGCTTTCATTTCAAGGCACCACCGCATGGACGCAGGGCTCCGGGTTTGCAGTTGTGGGAGGCACTATTACAGCAGTGAGTTGTGAAGCAACTCCTGGAAAGCTGAACGCGTTTCCTCCCGTTTGTGAGCCATGCCTCCTTGGGACCTGCTCCTAGGACCTAATATGCTCTCATTAATCCTCAGGAATTCTCACCCCCGATGAGAGTCTCACATACACTTCTCTTACCACCTGTACATCTCTGGGACAGAGAAAACACTATGTGCAGCAGTAAAGTCATGAATTTCTGATACGCCATTAAAAGAAAAATGTGGAGTCTTCATTAGAGAAGTTTGTCCCTTCTATTGAGAAAGCTCTTCCAAGTAAAGCCCTCACAAAGACAGAAAAGGACTATCAGGTGGTTTAATGTAAAAGGAGGCTTGGTCATTTGTCCACAACACACCAGTGCCCAGCCGCATTTACACGTTCAGCCCATGACAAGCATGAGACTTACCCTTGCTGGAAGAAGGCAAAACTGACGCAAATGGGCATGTGGTGGATGCTCAATGGCACGGGATCACGCTCTTCTGGGGCATACTGTGTGAAAAGTGTCAACCACTGGTCACTAAGGCATGAATACACAAACAGGCATCGTGCACATCAAGCAGGAAAATTAAGAATGGAATTCTTTTAATCGTCAGTGAGGCCCTAACTAACTTCTTTTACAATGACCTACTTGACTTTGCACTCCTGTCCCTTAACACTGCATTTGTCCAAAGGCTGTCCTGAGGTGTTTTACAGACCAAAGGTCCACTCACTGCTGTAGGACTCACTTTTTAGTACATTCATAGTTATGTAACTATCAGCACAATCCAATTTTTTAACATTTACATGACCTCCCCCAACTTCTCTCGAGCCTGTTTTCAGTCAGTCAATTCTTACTCCCAGCCCCAAGCAACCGCTGATGTGCCTTCTGTCTCTAGAAAGCTGCCTGTTCTGGGCATTCCATGTAAGTGGAATTCAACAATTTTTAGTCTTTTGCACCTGCCTCCTTTCAGCTCAGCATGTCTCATCCATCTTGTAGTATATGTCAGTAGTTTGATCCTTTTTACCAATGTATTGTGTTCCTTCGGATGGCTAGGCCACATTTGATTTTCCATGCACCAGTTAGTGAACATCTGGATTGCTACCAGGTTTTAGCTGCTATGAATAATGCAGCTATGAACATTTACATAAAACTTTTTGAGTAAATATACTTTACATTCATTCTTCTTGAGTATATCCCTAGGCATGGAATTGTTGAGCTGTATACATTTACACTTAGCTTTTTAAGAAACTGCCAAACTTTTCCAATGTGTTTGTACCATCATTTTACATTACCACCAGCAAGAACTGTATAGTGTTTTTTAACTGATAATATTTTTGTCTACTAATTGCTCTGTTTCTTTTTACTTCCTCATATCAACTCCCTTCTCTAAAAGAAAGGTCTCTATTGTAAATAAACCTTTGTCCCTACTTAAGTATTTAAAGAGTCTGTTCCAGTCTGATGCCTAAAAGCAGCATCATGAATGACTGCTTAAAGAATATGGGCCTCTGATGTTTCCTTTTGTAACTTCAGGACTCAAACTACCACCACAGTACACTTTCATTATTCTAGCATGTAATTTACTTAAATTGAAATGGACGTACTCAACATAAAGACAATGTAAACTACATAGGTCAACAGTTTTTGAAATGTGGTCCTCGCACCAGCAGCATCCGTATCACCTGGGAGCTGATAGAAGTACAAACTGATACATCCTACTAACCTTCCTACTGAGGGTGGAGCATAGCAATGTTTTAACAAACCGGCCACGTATTTCTGATGGACTTCGCCACAGAGTAAGCACGACCATTTCACTATTTCACTGTGCTGAGAAGCGTGTATTTTTCACATGTGGCCCCGAAACACTCCATCTAATGCTTGGTCCAAAGAAGAAATCATCTAGTTCTATTCTAGAAAACCAGGCTAGGGTGTGCTTTTTGACAGACACTTCAATACAGGAGGTCTAAGAGTTTCAAGGGTAGTTTTTCTTTACGAACAAATTTTAGAACATACCTTGTTTCCATCTATAAGCCTTTACTAATAACAGGTTGCCTGCACGTGAAGGATATTCATTCATTCACAGAAAGGGGCCTGGCTCACATCATGGGAGCTTACCAGTGTCACTTCATCTCCTTGGACAGACACATCAGGCCTTCGGAAGTGACACAAGGCTACAATGGCAGCAATGCTGGCAGCATCAATAATATTTCCATCATGATTTAATAAATGCAGGTCCACTCGTATTTGCCAAACCTGAATGTGAATTTAAAACAAAAATAAATCTTAACTGATCACAACCTGTGGCCTTTTAAAAGGAAAAGTAACACTGTATGCAAATTTTTCTTCTGCTGTTAAAACGTGGTTACTCCTTCTATTGTATCAATAAAACTGTATTTAGAAAAATGTTAAGCCTGACCAATATCTGAAATACCAATAGTTCACCTTTATGAGTCATTTCACAACAGCAAAATATATGCCCTAAATATATAGAGCCATTCTATATTTAATACTGAGATTTCCCTAACTCCAAAACTAATTATATTTTTATTGTCTAACTTAAAAAACTCAAACCCTTAGGTTTTACCTGACAAATGATAATCTTACAAGTAATGCAAATAGGAATTGTCATATTCAAGTATGGAATGTAGAAAGGCTAAGTGACTTCTGGAGTCACAAAAGATGGTCAAAATACCCTAATCAAGAAAAAAGTACTAATGTCATCACGCAGAGTAATTTATTGAGAGTAAGATTTCCAATGTCAGCTTACCACGGACTCACTGTGCAGCCTTGTGTAAGTCAATAAACCTATCCAAATGAAGGATTTAATCTATCCTTAAGTTTTTCATTCATAAAAAAGGAAAACATCTGCTTATCAACTCAAATAACATAAGAAAATAAATAAAGACATATGAAAAACCACAAGTTCTTTGAGCAAGACATTTTTTCACAAATCCAAGTAGCTATTTTCACCAATGTTTTTTGTTCCTTCACAGAGAAATGACACAAAGTTTTATGGCTGGCACTCAGGAACATTTGAAGTAAAATAAACCAGTATAAAACTGAGTTAAAGAAGCTCTAAGAATTAACGTAATCAACAATACTCATGCTAAAATTAAGAATTTTGAGCATATCCCCCACCTTTTCGCCAGCAACAACACAGAGAGATTCAGTGTCTATACACTTCGAATTTCTTAGACATCTTTCCAAGAGACGATTCAACTTCACCAAGAGATCTGACTGCCTATGAAAATAGGAATGGGCTAATGTCAACCAAGCATTAAAACAATACCTCACTGCTATTATATTCTCTTCTGGTTAAAGCAGCTTAGAAGAAAATTTAAATACCTGCCAGGTTCAAAAGCTGGAGCAGCCATCTGAGAGAGTTCAAGGTTAAAAAAAAGAATACCTTCTGTTGCCCTGTTGAGTTTTGGAGAAACAAGTTCACAGGAAACCTGTCCAAGAACTCTGCAAAGATAAAGTACAAATCTGTTAACTAAATATATTTCCTTTCCAATTAACAAAAAAACTAAAAAAGATACCAATTAAGTTTCAATCTTATTCTGAGTAATAACATACTCATCATGATATATCAGAGGTTGATATTACATATGTAGTGGTAGAATATATACAGGAGTAAGATATACATTGGCATACCCAAAGAGATGACATGAAAAAACATCTCATTACAATACTGACTATTCCACAGATCGTTTAAGAAAAAAACAAATGCCCTTAACTCCTCTTTTCTAAAATGAATATTTACTGATACAAGATGGCATGAAAACTTGAGATTTCTTAAGTTTTCCCATGGCATGCATAGTTGGCCAATATTACCTGACCAATGTCCTCACAACCGCCAAATGAATATTAAAAGTCTAATTCTCATGTCACTCAGAAAAAAGGAAAAGTAGGACCTACTTACTGACAACTGAAGGAAACAAATTCATGTGACAGAATGTATATTTATGATTTAAAATTTAAAACGTGACTACAAAGCACCTTGCATTAGAGAAAATATACTTATTTTCGCTGCTAAACAAAATAATGTGCAGGATTCTTAGCTGCTCTGTAAACTAAGTCAGTTAGGTTCTTTTAAACTCTTCCCCATCGAGCTCATGTTTAATTTGAAGCTAGTTACCTTGTTTTCCCAAGTTCCACAATACAGCATCCATAATCGGTTCCAAAGGAGATTCTGATGTTCCTATAGTCGTAGGTTTGTCTGCCATCCAGGCGCTGGAAACACAATATACACCGGCTTATTCCCTCAACAGACACTGGGCAGCTACTCTGAGCCGGGGCCCTGGGCGAAGCCCTTGGAGGGAAGCGGGATCCTGCGCCTCCGCCCCAGGAAGTAGAAACGAGGTGCCCGGGCAAAGAACCCACTGTAGCCGACTAAAGCCTGCAGGACGAGGGACGCACCGGCTGTCCCCCAGGGGCTCCCGGGGCCTGCGAGGACCAGGCTGTGTCCGAGCCGGAAGACTGCCGCGGGCCGGGAGACCCGAGCAGCCGAAGCTCCCCGGCACCGTTTACCTTCTTCTCCTCGATGGCGCGGAGGAGGAAGCGGCGCTCGCAGTTGGAAAGTGGTGTCTCTTTCATGATGTCGGGTCCCGGGACCCTGGGGCACCGGAATCCGCGCGGGGAAGGGGACCGAGCCTCTCCACGCGCACCCCGCTCTCCGGGAGGCGCAGGGCCTTTACGTCATCAAGGCTCGCGGCCGAAGGTGCGAACGCGGAGGCTGCGGTCGCTAGTGCGCAAGCTCGGGGCGAGGAGGGCGTGGCCGAGAGGGCGGCGAAGAGTCCGGCTGCCGAGGGCCGCGCCGCGCTGCGCGGGAGGCCTGTGTGCTGTCTCCTGACGTGTAGGGGCGGGAAGGCCCCGACGTAAGCGTCAGTGTAGAGATGCATCTCCGTATGGCGCCCTCACACCGCGCCCTTTCCTCAGTTCTAGCGGGTGTGCCGCACGGGTGTTACTGCTGTTTTGCAGGTGAGGAAGGCGACGTTTGGCCCCCAGGACGCTGCGGAGGCCGAGTGTCCGGCAGATTCCGTGGGGAAACACTGGATGGAGGGGCGCAGGTGGAGCGGAGGGGGAAGAAAGTTGAGCCACGAGCCGCAGTGAAACCGTGGAGACCTGAGAAGGTGACAAAAACTGAGACTGAGACTGTCCCACTTCGTAACCAATGGTGGTGTAACTACCATTGGCTGAAACAAAATGTGCTGTTGATTTCTTACAGCCTCTCCAGTTGTTTTAAACCCATTGCCTTATTTTTGTGGGTACAGAGGAAACAGCGTGTCCCCGCTGCCAGCCAATAAGCTTTCTTTGGAGAGGCAGCATCAAGGAGTGTTCAATGCAGGGAACCCAACTACTTGGGATCCAATTCTGACTCGGCCGTTTTCTAATTCTGTGACCCTAGTCCAGTTAGCCTGTGTGCTGCATTTCACTTACCTGCAAAACTGGACTGACAGACGTCTGTACGACGCTTAGGACAGTGCCCAGCCCGGTGTAGGCGCTGTTACCGACATGTTGCATAGTATTATTGTGTTTCTATTTGCTTCAGAGGCGTGGGCACTGGAACGCCTGTGGCGGCTCTATTCCTTTCTTTTGTCTCTTCTCACAGGTTTTTTTGTTTTGTTTTGTTTTGTTTTCTATCAGTGATACATTTTAGTCTCACTTTGGAACACTTGCAATTCATGTACGCAGTTATCTGTGAGGCCCTCCTGTGTTCCAAGACTAATTCAAGTGCTGGATAAGCCGGGCGGACAGATCCTATCCCTCAAGGAATTTATATTCTCTTTGGAGGGGACAAGCAAGCAGAATAAAACAAGCTCACATACTAAGTGCTATCCGAGAATGGGGATGCTACTTTAATAGGGGTATTTGCAGGAAGAGGTCACTTTGGAGAGGTGACCTTTGAGTTAAGTAAGTCCTTAGTGATGAGAAGGAACAGCCATGATACTATCTGGAGGAAAGGAAAAGTGTTTCAAGCAAAGGGAGCAACATTAGCCAAGACTGAGATAGGATGAGCTCGACATTCTCTGGAGACGGGAATTGTGAAGTAAAAGGAAAGTGCACAGAAATCACGTCCACGAGCTCAGATCGTTGACTGGTTTTCAAAATAAGGAAGGAGAATACAGGGTACAGGCCATTTAAGTTCTTTAACAACATAAGTTCGTATTTATAGTACAGTTTCACAACAGAATTCCTGGCTAAGTTCATCATTTAAGTCCTTGGATTCTTTTATGGACATTTAGTCATTTCTCTTTCCCTTCAGAAATGAAATAGGCCTTTATTGAAACCGTCTATCCTGGGAGGCAGTTTGGCTGTGGAAGAATAGACTTTGGCTTTAGATATCCTTCAGCTCAAATGGACTTTGGGTGAGTTAAATAATCCTACTGAGTGAGGGCTTCTTTAGGTTGGAAATAATAATTGCTTTGTGTTAAGTGGTGGGGATGAAAGCACCTAACACAATGTTCTGGACACGGTAGCTCTTCAGATGTTCATGTCCTTCTTGTACCCCCGCCTGCCTCTCCACAGCAAGTGGCAGTAGTTTGTCCTGTGATCTCACTTCTGTGATGGATCTAGGAAAAGGTGTAGAGTTTTCATTTGCTCAGTTTTTGGCATGTTGTGTGGAGTGATCACTTCCAAGCTTACTACTGCTGGACCAGAAACTGGAAGTCACATGACGTGAAAACCTATAGCCGTTTCCTTTTAGCAAACATGCATATAACACTTACCATGTGCCAGGCCCTAATTTAAGCACTTATAAATATTAATCCTAATAATTACTCTCTAAGGTGGATAAAAGTATTATTTTTTTTGGGGGGGGGAACCCAAGGCACAGAGAGTCACACAGCCTAGGGTCACAGCTAGTGAATCCTAGGAGCAGGATTCATACCCAAGCGGTCTGTCTCAAGAGACTGTATTCGTAACCGCTGCGCTGCACTGCGTCTCGTAAATGGGAACCCATTTCTGTGCCAAGTGGGTGATCTTCGCCTTAGCCCTGAACCAGTTCTTTTGCTGTCTCTGTGGGGATCTTGACTTCCTCTCTTGAGTACTTTACAGTTGATATTATGTAGAGAAGAAAGCTGCTGTTATTAGATTATCTGAACTCAGTTTCTTGTGCTTAGGCTTGGCACGCAATTAGAAGTACAGTGATGAAGTAGGTAGGGCTCATTAATGCAGAGACATGAGGAGGTCCAACTGTAATTCCATAGCTTGCACACGGGAGAGAATGCGACTGGCACTGAGCTGCTAATAACGAGCCAGAGGAGAAGCTGGACGTGCAAAAGTGGTGTTGGCTCTTCATGGAGAGACACAGAATACGTCATTTGTACAACCTTAGCCACTCTTTCAGCCCCAAAGCCCAGGGATGTTGCACCTATATCATTGATTGACTCTTTACTCAAGTTAATGATTTAAGAGGGAAAGTTTCTACCTTATTTCCTGTTTTCCTCCTTCTTAAGTTGCCTAGGAAGGGAGGCTTAGGTTGTTTCAGAAGCAGCCACTTCAGGAGAAGTGGGAGAACCCCAGACGATGCTGACTCTATGTGCGGTAACAGTGGACAGCCAGGCCAGAAGGTGGTAGGTGTCACATCTCTTTAGCGAGCAATGCAGCATTATTTTGAGAGAGAACTTCAGTGGTGGGCAGCCTCTGAGATGGCCCCCGTGTTGCCCACCTCCTGGTATTCGGGGCCTATGTAATCCTCCCCCTTTCAGTGACCTGCCTCTAACCAACAGATATCTCAACGTGGAGGGGATGACACGTCTGTCATTAGATTGCAGAGAATGTAACTTCTATCTTGCTAGAAGATTCAGTCCCTTGTTGGGTTTATGAAGCAAGTTTCTATGTGAGGGGGCCACACATGGCAAGGAACTCAGGGTGTCCTCCATCCAACAGCCGTGTAGGTGTTGAGCCCCACAATCCACAGCCCACATGAAACTGAATACAGCCAACCATCACGTAGGTGAGTTGCAGACAGGTCCATCCAAGTTGCGCTTTCAGATGAGACCCAGCCCTGGCTGATGTCTTGATTGCGTCCCTGAGAGAGGCCGTTAAGCAGACCTCACTGGGCTCTGCCTAGTTTCCTGACTCATAGAAACTTGGTGATGAATGTGTGTTGTTTAAGCTGCTAAGAAGCAGTAGGCAGATAAAGCAATTTCTAGAACCAACTCTCTGAGGTAAGTACTACTTCTGTCTTTCATGTTTCACTGGCCTGTTTCCATCTTGTTGATAGTGCAAAGAAATCTCCAGTTGACATTCTTTGCAACTTCTGAGTTTATCAAAAGGCTGCTGAAACACTTTGCGAAGGAATTTGTGGTACATAAAATGCTAGATCTGTGTCACTGAAGTGTGCTTTCTTTAGTGACCAGGACATTTTTTAATGATCTAACGAGTTGCCTGAAAGGAAAGCCTGGTTTGTATCTCAAGAATCTTGTTCTACTTAAGTACTAATGGACTAGAACTGTAATCTCTACCACTGGTAGTAAAAATTGCGGGGAAAAAATGACTTCTAGGACGCAAATGGAAAAGCCTTGGCCAACTTTGCTTTTACTTTAAAAAGGAAATAAATAAACTGAGCCTGAAAATGTAGTTTGTTGAAAGTCATTGACAAAAATCCATCCAGCTATGGACTTTTTAATCTGATTCAATAATGTTATCTGAAAAGGCAGAATGTATATTAGAATCTCAGTTATGAGTACTTATCTGTAAAAGAAATATCAGTATCTGCTTATAAATGGACTGGGAGGGAAGATTGAAATTACAGAGATTATATATTATGTTTGATGGTGGTATTTTTCTTTAATTATCATTTGATACCACTGGTAAAAATTGGATTGTGAAAGAAGTAAAAATCTGTAAAAATCTAGTCATTTATATTAGTATTTCCTGTGGTCCCACTATGTGCCAGGCTCTATTCTAAGCACTGGGACAATGCAATACACACATTAGTCACAGTCCCTTGGAGCTTATGTTATAGAGACAGGTGGACAGTCCAGTCATCTGCAGACAAGCACATGAATAATGGCTGACAGTGGTAAGTGGTATAAAGAAAAGTAAAGCCAGGCCAGGGGAAGAGGAGGGTCAGGAGGGCATAATCAGGAAGGAGCGTCTCCGATGAGGAGGCCTGAGAAAGTGGGCACGAAGCAGTACGTAAGTGGACTGTGGCGTTCAAGATGATCAAATAGGATGTGAGCAAGGTTGCTGGAGACAAATAAGGCGACTTCTTTGAGGTTCTTTAGCACGTACTTAGCACATGTGGACGTGGTTTCATGAGCAGGAGTTTAATGGATACGGAGCGCAGGCTCCAGAGCCAATGGCCTGGATGAACTTCCAACTGCAGCTTACGAGCTGGGTGACCTTGGGCAAGGTGTAAACCTTTCTGGAAAAAAATGCGGCTAATAATACTCTCATAAAGTGGTGCTGAGGATTAAATACTACGTGCAAAGCGCTTGGAGTAGCTCTCAGCCCACATTTAGCAATAATAAAGATTAGTTACAGTGACTGTTCTTACTAAGTTTCCTCCATTACAATACTTATTCTTTATTAAGGGAGATCAACACATGTCACTCTCCAGGGATACAACAATATACCTTTTAAAACGCAAGGGCTCTAGCCTTCACATTGGCAAGCTCAATTTCCTAAGTAGCTTTCCTGGTTTCTGGGAAAGTTTCAGCACAGGAACCCAGAAATTGCTTCAGAGACACACTACGTATAACATACATTGTTAAAACAAAGGGATAAAGAAGTGGGTGGGTTCTTTGAAATCATCTAAGAATGTCACACATTTTTTAAAATGTAATTTTTATAGGTGGATCAGGCATAGGCTTTGACACCAGGCAGCCTTGAGTTTAGATCCTGGCTTGGAAACTGGTGTCTCAGTCACATCATCTTACCTCTACAACAAGGAGCTGTTATAGCTGACTCTCATTAGCGCTTATTATATACCAGATACTTTTCTAAGATGTTTACATACGTTAGCTCCCTTAATCTTCACAACCCCTTTAAGGTAGATGCTATGTTACCATCCTCATCTTACAGGTGGGCAACATGAGGCAGAGATCAAGTGACTTTCTCAAGGTCATAAAGCCATGTAAGTGACAGAGTCAGGATTTGAATGGGTGCTGTCTGGCTCCAAGTCTGTGTGCTTAAGCCGTATACTCTACTGCCTCAGAGGTAGAACTGTACTAAAAAAGGGGGTTATAACACAAAGTAAGTGCTCAATAAATATTTGCTGAATGATTGACTATGCAAACTCATACCAAATTATATCACAGTAAATAGAATACTTGCATACTCTGTTATGGCTGAATAATTCAATTATTTTTCATCTTAAAGTTTCCCTGGTGTATATTGCATCAGCTTGGTAAATCCATTAGTCTAATGACCTATTAATAATCCATTCTGAGAGGACATTGGATTACCTGGCAAACCGTGTCAGTGCTGAGCCCGTGATGGCCCCTGCTGGTCACCTCTGGCGTTTCCAAATGCTCACAGACCGTCTGTTGGAGAGTCTTTTAGAATGTCACTTGCCCATCACTTACATCTTTGCATTTTTGGAATTCGGGGAACTACTAGTTCTCTCCGTGGTGAAAATCTGATTTACATTACTGGTATACTTCTTTAGTGATGGAGACCACTAGAAATTGTCACATAAATTAGTTTTTTATTAAAGTAATGGGGTGATTACATTGTACTCAAAAAGCACTTCAATCATGCAACTAGCAACTCCTATTTCAAATCTATAACTGTTTCAAATTGTGGGCTGAACCAGCATAAAATAAGATTACTCATCCGTTAGGAAGTTTTCCAACAGGAAAATTTAGGTAGGACATGAGTCATATAATCTGACATTCTTCTGCTATCTAAATAAATCCTTTTTCTTTAAACCATATGTTTTAAAGGAGTGGAAAAAAAGAAAATGTAAAATTTTTGTACGTTGAAACCCTTAACCAATCAGATCTTTTATATATTTGAATTTCTAAATTATAGCTGGACTTTGAAAATAGGTCAGTCATTTTCTTTGCAGCAAACCTTTCTAACTGCACTTTTTCCTTAATATTATCTGATCATTTAAGTATAGCAAGGAAATTAAGCTATGCATACTTTTGTTTTCTGTCTAGTTGCAATGTCGAAAGCAAAAGCTAGTAAAAAAAGCTCTGAAATATTGTATAGTCCATGGTCTTACAATTTCAAAGGCCAATTGAGTTGTTAGGAAGCTGAGAATTAAACTTCATAACTTCATTTGGTCAATTAGCCTTTTGTCTTTATCATTTACATTTAACATGATAATAAGTTGCTTCCATGGGGAAGTTTGGCTACAAAGGAGAATCAGGGTCGCACTGAAGTGGATTCAGCCTGGGCCACAGAACATTCCGTTGCACCCAGCCCCTGCTCTCTTTCCTCTGTTACGTTTGGCCTGATGAGGGCTGTGGATGAGCTGCAATGCAACCGCAAAGGATGGGGTGATAAGAGAAGGAAAACAGAGCAGACCTAGGTGATCTTAGGGAACACTAACCTCTTATTTGAGGATAAAGTGTGTGAGGCTGTGTAGATGCATGTAAGAGTTTCTGTGTGCGGGGGTGGAATTTAGATGGACTTATACCTCCTTGTTGTTAAAACCAATGAAAACTGAGTCTCTTACCTGGTTTTTCTGTATCATTTGATATCATTAAACTTCTTGACATACTTTTCCCCCATGACTCGCATGACCTTCTTGAAATACCTTTTTCTCTTGAATTTGGTGACGTCTAATTCTCCTGATTTCTGTACCTGTTTGGCCATTCCTTTTCAGTCCCTTTTGAGGATCCGTCTTCCTCAGTTTATTCTCTGAAATGTCTGTACCAGAACAATCTCCTTTTATACGCTCTCCCTGGGTTTCCGCTCCCATGGTTTCAGTTTCCAGCCAGTGCTGAGTACTCGCACACATCCTGTACCGCCCAGACCTCTCTGGGCTCCGGAGGCCTCCCGTGTTCTATGGACATTTCAAATTCACTGTGTCCACAACTGCACTCACCTCCTTTCTGCCCAGACTTGTTCTTCTTTGTGTTCCCTCTAGTGAATGACAACAGACCAGTAGCCAGTAAACCAGGGTGTCATTCTTGATTCCTTGTGTAGCTGATTTTGAAGGAATGTAATTATGTACATAGCGTATGAAAACAAATGCAATTTAAGTACAGTTGCAGTGTTGCACATTTACTAATCCATTGACGGGAAGAGATCACAATTACCTGCTATAAATACTTGATGGAGTGAGTGATTGCTTTAGCTTAAGTGAGGCAAGGCAGCCACCTAGAGCTAGAGCAGAGGTGACCCACTTGACCCGAGTTCCCTCTAGAGGGCGCTGCTGCCACTGACAGTCTCCAAGAGCCTGCTGCAGGTGAAAGGTGAAAACGGAAGCCAGTTCTTGCCACTGCCTGCTATACCTATATCAGGTTTACACCACCGCTCAGGAAGAGCTCGGATGAAACAATCTGACTGTTTAGAAACACTGGACTCTTAGATCTTCACTCAGACTTGGAATCAGCAAAGCCATGTCCATTCTCCTGGGGAGAAAACAAGGTAGGTATCTTCTCAACTTCCCAGAGCTGCAGAAAGCCTACCTCATGTAATCATTTTTATTCTGTGGAAAACTTTCAAGTACATAATACAGGAATACATTCTTCTTTTACAGAAATACATTGAATTTGGTGCTTAAATTCCAGCAATTCAGATATCTTTTAAAAGGCTCCCAATCCCAAAGGAAAACTTACCAGTTTCTGTCTTTTCAGACCTTTCTCTATGCATATCGACAGTTATGTAGACCAAACAGTTCTTGAAAGGTGTGTCAAAGTAAGAAACGTCTCAACCTGTAGAGAATTTGTATGAGTTTATTTGAGCCAAGCTGATGACGTGCTGGGAAGCAAGATCTCAAATGCTCCCCAGTAATCAGGTTTTGAGAAGGCAGTTTGAAACTGCTTTTCACAGAGAAGGTGTATCAGTAGATGGAGAGGTTTTAAATGGCAGTGCTTTCAGCTTTATCCTGAAGGAACTACAAGCCAGTTGATTAACGTCATGTAAAAAGAAATCCACAGCAATAATCCCAGGAAAGAAGTACATAAAACTTAAACCAGTGAATATCTTAGCGTAGCGGGAGTTTGCCCCTTAATTTTATGGAGATGCTGTATGTGCCATAGATAAAAACCAGGGAGCAATAAAAACAAAGTCTGCCTAGCAACTAGTTGGGAGCGGGCTCAAGCATCAGGTTCATGTCTGTCTGAACCCTTAGAAGGCAGCCTGCAGACCTGCACTGGGTGGCTTCACCCTGTGGCCAGTCCCCTCTCGCTATGACGTCTATTTTGGCTCTAGGCTTGTGACACCAGGCAGCGAGGTTCATCCTGTCCCTAAGCACAAAGCAAACGCGCTCATTTGATTGGCCCCGACTATAAAAGCCCTGTGCTTCTAGCACATAGTCTGTGGGGTACTTAAGAGCTTCCAGCAGAGCCCAGGGATAGAAACACGATGCTGGGGCTGAATTCTCCCCACCCCTCACTGTGGGCGTCACACTGCTGGGGGAAGAAACGGGAACAGCTGGAGCGAGACAGGGCCCTTGGCAGCAGAGCTGGTGTCAGAACCCAATTTGGCAACACAGAGCACCATTGGCAGTTACAGCAGGAGTGCCAGGTCCTTCCCAGCTGCCAGGAGAGAAGGACCGTGGGTGGGCGGGGAGGACAGGAGACCAAGTGAACAACGCAAGCCCATTCCCAAGGAGGGCTCGGAAATACGCAGTGAGAAGATGCCTGCAGACTGTGACACATTAGTGGCTATTCTGTGTGTGTGGGAGGGGGTGTCACAGTCTGTATAAGTGAAGTACAGAGAAGGTGTGGTTGGTGTGCCTGAGGAGCTGTGTACTTGACACTCAGTGATAAACTTCCAAGATGGGCTTTGCTTGTGGGCTCACTCTGACTCCACACAGGACGTGTAGAGACCAGTACAGGGCTCTTAGCATCTCTGTAACAGGACACTCTCAGCACAAAGAAGGAACCCATTAGATCGGCAAGGCTCTTATGTGACTTCAGGTCCAGAAGAGTCTTGACTTTCAGGGAGACATGGTGGTGGAACCCCAGGGATCCATCCACTAAGCTTGCCACAGCACATGAAGTAGTGCAGTTTACCAGATATGATTCCTAAGAAATGCCATGTCTAAATATGACTGAGCGACCTCCTGCTAGGAAAAGTGAAATATCAGTATTTAGTATACTGACTCCTTTCAGTAGTTCACTTAACAGATTGTGACCCTCCATGTAGATCTGCCACTAAGTGTCACCTCGTCACAGACACCTTCTCCATCGCTTCTTTCCCACCGCTCCTTGGCAATGGGCGTTGTTTGATCCTTTACCTTTTCGTTCCACCACCCACTACAGTCCTTTTTCTCGGCTGCCCAATAAAAAGCAGTGAGGCCAAAAGAAACCAACTAGAAAGCCTTGAAATCAGTGTTTATCGCAGTTTCATTTTACTAATCTCCATTCTGCTTGTTTTATGTCACTTTGATACATAGAATACTAAATTATATAGCTCTTTTCTATATTTTGCACCATAATTGTTATCTATTTCTTTGATCTCTAAATGCAGTCTCTTCTTAAGCAGAAAATAAAAACTCCTTACAGTTGAAGACGCATCTTTTATTATTTGATGTTCCATCTAATGCATAAAGGGTGAACTGGGGACAGTACAGAGTTAATACCAAGGGTTTTTATTTTTCCTCCGTGGTGCCTGAGACAGTTCATGTGCATTCAGATCATAAAGACTTTGTGTTGATCTGTTAGATGACAGCGTATTTTGACAGACTCAGTCCTGGACAGGCTGTCTGACTTCTCTCAGCATAGTGTTACTAACATGCTCTCCAGATCTAGATTTTTATGATGTGATAATAATAACACCAGCTCACCCCCAAATCACTACTTTATTCTGTTTTGGGTTTTGTTTTTTTCCTGAAATCTTCTGGACCATAACAACAAAATATATTTGAATGAAGAGAATTGATGCAGTTAAATTGAAAATAGTTCTAAATGACTGTTTGGACGTCGAGTGTGCTGTGCTCATCTTTGAAAACGAATCAGCAAATTGTAGTCATGTCTCTCACTTTGCTGGAATGGAATTTGTGCACTTTGTAGAAAGCACTTCATTCTAAATTGAAGGCTGTAATTGGGATCAAATTAGATCATATCTATGAAAGTGCCCTGTTCATTGGTCTATAAATATATGTCATTAGTATCATTAGTTTCTAACAAGCTTCCTGGTGATGCCGCCTGCGGAGCACAGGGAACACTTTGAGCAGAAAGGTTTAAGCCTTCATAAAATGTGCTGGTTAGAAAACCAGGGAAAAGAGAACCGGATAAAGCCAAGAGCGATGTCCTTTGGAGTGCAGACTGCCCGTAATCCACCAGCACAGCAAACATATGAAAACAGAGAGAGACAGAGACATCATCTTACCTTTATGTCCTATTGGCCTTTGTTTTAAATTTGAAACATTTTATTTTTCGATTCAATTGATTTCAAGAAACATTTCCTGAGCAACGACTAGGCTAGTTGGGCTCATACTGTATAACTTTTGTACTTTGCACCCCTAAACATGAACACACACAGCCCCTAGGAGCACCTGAATAATTCCAACCGAGTGTGAGGATGGGGCGGGGGAGAGGGGTGTTTCGCGCCAGAAGACAAGCAGTCGAGGATGCTTCCTAGGACGTTTTGGATCACAATCCCCCTAAAGCTTTTTGAAAAACTGTATTCCCCCTAAAATAATTTAAATTGACATCTGAAACATTTTTATTATTTAAATCGTAGCAAAAGTTGTGATGGCATATTGCAAATATCTATATTTTAAAATAAAGCTGTTTTGTCGCTCTTCAGTGGCAGTGTATGTAACACAGTGATTTGAACCCCTCATCACCCATTTAAAACATCAGTAAACAAGCTCCTTGTCAACAGTCAGAAATTTCTCATCGTTCCTACTTCTCTTTCAACTTCCATTTCTATTATCTGTCCTATAGATTTTTGTTTTAATGTAATAGGCTTTTATGTTTAAAGTCTTTTGTTGGCAACTTTATAATGCTTCCTCATATCAAATATATATCCTCTGACTATATGTGTACAACAAATGTTTGGGTTGCCATCATTATAAATATGTAATACACATTTGATTAGAACAGCATAAATTATGTATTTGATAAACAGTTATCCTATGACTAGTAGTCGGCACAAACGCCCTGAACTATTCACAGAAGAGGCCCAGAGCGAGATGCTTTGGGGTCTTCCGTCCAAGTTAGCGAACGAGCACACAGTCTGTCAGGCTCACGTCTCACAGTGAGAGGGGTTTAGGCCTCGGACCCCACTTCCGTAAACCTCAGGCGCTGAGAGGGGCAGGGAGCTCTTATTTGGCTGTAACAATAGAGGCTTCTTGGTGGCGAGATGACTTTCTGAGAAAAAAGGAGCAGCTGGAGTTTGGGAGGCTGATAGCAGCTGGAAGCCTCGCCGCCGCCGCTGTGTTTTTCATGTGGCTCATTGCTGGGCTGCCTAATGGGGTGGGGAGAGAAGAGCCGCTGAAGCCATTCAGCCAACAAAGGGGTTGTTTCTTGTCACCTAGAAAATAAAATGTATTGGGAATGTATCTCTTAATGAGATGGACAGGGGAGGATGTGTTATGGTGCCTTGATCAAAGGAATTGCTGGAAGGGTTGTTTGTTGGTTTGGCCATGCGTAATATTGTGATTAGGAATAGGTAAGAGAGATGTCTTTCTTGTTAAAGCGGGAAGAAATTTGGAAAGAGGAGTATGAGAAGAGACCCTTAACGTATTACTGAATGAAACAAGCCAGTGTGAAAAGGCTGCATACTGTATGATTGCAGCTATATAAAATTCTGGAAAAGGCAAAATTGCAGAGATAGTAAAAAAATCAGCAGTTGCCCGGGGTTGGGGTTGGGGGAGAGGTGAACAGGCAGAGCACAGAGGATTTTTTGGGCAGTGAAGCTATTCTGTATGACAGGATAGTGGTGAGTACACATCATTACACATTTGTCCAAAGCCATAGAATGTACAACACCAAATGTGAACCCTACTGTAAACTGCGGATTTTGGTTGATAATGCTGTTTCGGTTGGTGTAGGTTCATGATTTGTAACCAGTGTCCCATCGGGTGGGGACATTGATGGTGGCAGAGGCTGTGGGTGTATAGGGGTGAAGGGTGTATGGGAACTCTGCTTTCCACGCAGTTTTGCTGTATATCTGAAACTGCTCTAAAAAATAAAGTCTGCTTAAAAATGAGAGAGAGAGAGAGAGAGAGAGAGAGAGAGAGAGAGAGAGAGAGAGAGAGAGCCTTGATGATTGGCATCTTCTTAGGCACATGATTTTGGGAAAAAGTACACGGAAGTTGAAGATCTGGACGTAACCATAAAACTTAGCACGCTCATGTGTCCTTTGGAAAGTCTTCATACACCCGCAGACATGTCTGAGACCTAGTTAGAAGACCTCTGCTCTAAGGTTATGAAAGGGCACATAGACGAGAAATGTAGTAGGAAAGTTGAGTTATTCACTGAATAAATGGTTTGGGGAAAACAGGGTAGTCATATGGAAAAAAAAAAAGGATGATTTCTACCTACACCCATCAAAGCTTAAATTCTGGATGTATAAAAAATTTAAATATTAAAAAGTTATAAATCTAATCGCAGAAACATGACCTGGAGAGTAGTAGGTGTTGATTAGTGAGGTAGGCAATTAAACTTACAGCTGGTTTGCGTAGTCACAAGAGGGCTCGGAGGTTGGCACTGTCTTTGATCCATTAACATCTGACTTATGAAATAATAAGAAGAAGAATAGTTAGCTTTCATTAAGTACTGGCAGTGTTCTAAGCTCTTTACATGTATTAACCCATTTAATCTTCACAACAAACCGATGTAATGGGTATTGTTATTACCCCCATTTTACAGATGAGATCATTGAGTCACAGATAGATGAGGTCACATGCTAGTTAGGAGGGAAGCCAAGATTCATGAATTCAAGCAGCCTGGCTCCAGAGCCCAGGGACTTAAGTAGAACGCTGTGCTGTGAAGCAGTGCTAATTCTATGTGCTTTTTAAATGCTGGCTATATAGGTCAATAAATAGTACATCTTGACAATGTTGTATCTTCAGTGATACGTTTAAACAATTGTGCCCTTACTTTAGAAAAATTTCAGAGAAAGACTTTTTCATTTAATAGTTCACTGAAGAAACATAAGATTATTTTATCCCTTACATATTTTACTAACTGGAGAGTATAATTTTGACATCTTTTCGAGGCTTATTTCACAATTTAATTTCATGGTATTTTAAAAAAATTGCAGTGTGTAGAATAGCTTTACAAACACCCTGCCATTATGCATGAATGTTTTGCAAGCATGGTTATCAGTAGTTTACCATGGAGGGATGGGCAAACAATTGTCCTTTAAATTAATATGTTGCTTGTGTTGAAGTTGAAAGCAAATGTTGTCACATTATTTCCATAGTAGAGTAAACCTGCAAACCTTATTAGAAAAAAGCATGAGTACCAAACAGTACACCAAATACACTAGCATTATAATACTGTCCTGAAATAATTATTATGATGTTAAAGAAGATATAAAATAATAGATTGTTAACTGCTTGATAACAAAAATACTCAGTCGTCTTTTGTGTTAAGTAATCTTTCAGAAGACATCCATTTTTGTTCAAAATGAGATGAAGACTACTAAAGCCTTTTACTTGGGGTAGTGGGAAAGTAGAAAGCTTCACTTGCAAGCCTGTACAATGGAGTTGTATTTAATCTGAAAGAGAATAAAAGCAGTGCGTGCAATTACACTGTACATGAGGTCCTGTCCTCTGCAGCCCACCTGGAAGGGCTTATTAATAGCAGTCTTCCTCTCACACTCTTGCTTACTTAGAAAGGATTTGGGCCTGATCAGAGAAGCTGAAGAGTTATACGGTATATCTTCTTGGCAGCTGGCAGAATTCCTTGTGCGTCAGTCCATTTAATTTAAAAGAGAATTTGATAAACCTACAGGTCGCTACAGGTCGAAGCTGTCTCAGGTTGGAGCTCAGGTTTTCTACATAACAGAAAAAGCAAAGGAGGAGACATAATAATTTTGTGGGGAAGAAAGAGTTAAAAGGAGCACACGCCTGAATTTACCCCAACAGCCACGCAGGGCCTTTGGGAGCAACAGAAACATCTACTGGATATTTGTTTGCTCTGTTGTCTAAACTCTCCCTCTCATCTCCCGTCAGTAAATTCTGTGTTGATGCGCCGTGCTGTGTGGGGTGATTTTCTCTTTAGAGGGACCTGTGTTGTGCTGAGTTCTGCTTTACGGTTTGCACATAGCGGAAAGGGGTTTGCTTTCAGGAACCGCGGATAACGTAGGTTACACATGAATAGCTGCTTACTTTAAAAAGAAAAATGTCGCGGCTGGGGCTGAGCAGTGAGCAGTGGTTAACTAACCTCTTCTGTTAATGCGTCAGAGGCCCTTCCCGGAGCCAATTGCTCTCCTGAAAGGAGCTCTGGGTTCCAAGCCGACCCGGTCATCGTGGCAGCTGGGAGCAGTTCACCCAGATTATCTCACTCTTCCACTGCCCCCGGTCTGGGCAGTCAAACTGATAAGTCATTTGAATTTCGGAACTAGAAGGAACAAGGAACTAACTCAGGGAAGAGAAGCACAGAGAAATGCCCAATGTTATATGGCTCTCGCTAGCGGGGCATGAGGGACGGTAAGAACCCAGACCTCTTCATTTCTAGACAGTGTTCTTTCCACAGCACCAGAAAATCAGAAGAAATTCAGAGAAGAAGGAGGAAAAATCATGCTGGTAAATATAGCAAAGGCTTCAGCAAAGGGATGAAACTGAGATACAGCTGTTTTCCTCTTGCAACAGACTTTTTACTTTTCATCTGACAAAATACACAAGATAGAAAATATAGGCAGCAGGCGCTGAGTTTTGTATCATGAGTTGTGTGTGCGTCTCTGCTCCTAGGTGAGAAACGGTGCAGCCACCAGCTGGGTGGGTGGAGAAGCAGTGCTGGGGTGGTAGATGGAGTCACAGCCACCAGCTCCGCCGTACAACACATGAAGAGATGGTGATTGCGAGGCCCCCACAGAGGGCCAGGTGTGCGTCAGCCAGTGAGGAATATGCACTTTCTTCAGATGTCACAGCCTCGTTGTCGGTATTGAGTGATGGCTGTAACAGCATCACTTAGGCAACGAACGTATCCGAGATGGCGGAAAAGAAAACTTCCGGATGGTGTTAGTATTCTGCTACCTCTAGTTTCAAAAACACCCTGAACACTCCCTTTTTACAGTGTTTCACGGGTCATAGAAAATGGTAGGACAATCTCTGTTGCTGGGTTTATGGTCCATTCTTGAAAAATGCTTTCTTTATAGGCTGCTCTCTCCATGGTGCCGATCTTCTTGGTGTTTAGATGCTCAGAATCGTTAAGCTAAAAGAACGCACATATGAGTGAGGCGATGAAAAGAGACTGGCTCTCCTGAGCCAGCAGTCGCTAGTCTGAAGTAATGGTTTCAGTGGGGAGGGCTAGAAGATTCCTTGGATGGATTCACAGTGGCTTCCAGACAACTGGTGCAGAAGCCAGAGTGAAGCTGGTTTATGGTGGGGATGACAGAAGGAATATCCAGATATGTTTCCAAGTGGAGGACGTGGAGTCTCCTACCAAGAGTTTCTTTTATAGCTCCCAACCAGTGTTTATGACAATGGGCCTTCTAGTGTGACACATTCCAGAGGCAATGGCATCCTATACCTTAACCACAGTGGAATTGGCCCCTGTAAATACAGAAGACCCCAAGGAGACATAGTTTTCATATATACTACATAGCATTGTATTCTTCTGCATTTAGCATATTTACACTCTGCACAAACTTGTTCTTCAGGAGGGATATGTGTATGCCTTCCTAGAGCCAACATAGATTATTTGAATGTTTTAGGTCATATGGAAAGCTCCTGTTTTACTCAAAATAACTAAAAGATGTCTGGAAGAGTGGTACATACAGACAATGGAATAGGTATTAGTCAAGGATATCCAGATAAATAGAAGCACCAATAGGACATAGAAGATTTCTTATAATGAATTGCCTCACACAACAATAATGGAGGCTGAAAATTTCCAAGTCCTGCAGTCGGCCGGCTGGAGACCCAGAGAGCTGATGGTGTAGTTACGGTGATCACGGGTGCTGGGGACAGAGACAAGGGCTCTGCGTGACACTGGGACCCACGTCCCCAGAACAGTTTCCTTCCCCTGAGTTACATGGGATACGTGGGAAAGAGAGAAATACCTGGCAAAGCAGGATTCTATTAATAAGGAAGAAAGATGGATGAGGTGCTTAGTGGGCAAGCAAAGCTGTCCAAGGTCACCAGGTAGCAAGAGGTGAGGCCGGGGCCCTGTCAGTCCCTAGGACTTGAAATGCAGCATTGTACAGTAGAGTGTGCTAGAGTATGCAGGGCTGGGGCCCAGGTCTGTCATGGCCAGCCTGAACCACTGTGTCTGCCTACGTGCATCTGGGGACGCCTTGGGTCCCCACATCGGGGAATGCAGGCCCTAGTTGTGGGGCTCACCAGATCTTACAAGCTGGCATTTCACTAGGGAGTGTGGGTTACAGACAAATTCTACTTTTTCGCAATCCGTTTTCCCCTGGGGCCGGCCAGCTTTAGCCTCCTGCACGTGTACACGCCGCTGCAAACCCCAGCTCTGACCGTTACCAGCTCGTACAGAGGTTTGCAGACCTTCCATTAGCGGTGTCAGCTTCACCACTGCCGTTGCTAAAGTGCTACCGAACACAGGATGTACTGCTCTGTAATGCTCAGATGTTTCCTTTTGCTACATGACATCATATTGATCGAGTCTGGAGTCAGCCACAGTCACATCGACTTTTTCCAGGGTTCCTGCTAACTTACTGGAAAGGGGCTAAATTAAAGAAATCGTGTTTGGCCATTACCACATCTGTCACTGAATATTTTTCTTTTTCAGTATTGACTAGACTTCGGCATCTTTTGTTGTGTTTTAAGGCATTCTAAACCAAGGACAGGACAGAGTTGTTTTGTTTGTTTGTTTCATAGAATTGTTCTTAGCGGTGAATTCTGCATTTCAGAGGCCACACACATGGGACCATCTTTCTCATACCCCTCCAGTAAACTTCTTCCTTAGATTTTCCTCCTTCCTCCCTCCCTTTTTTCCTTCCTTCCTTCCTTCTCACTGGAATTCCTAAATGGTTAGATGAGATTTAAGCAGCTTATCACATACATGATTAAAAGACCGCCTCCCCAGTCAGAGGTAAGGATGGAGGACAAAGCAGACAAGGTGTGGGGGGACCCCATTATAGTGGGGGGACCACTATAGAGTCTGTCGGCCATAGGCCGGACCTGGAGCTGCCCCAGGCGACAACCGGTTGCTAGAGACGTGAGGACAGGACTGAGGCGTGAAGTGTGACATGCGTGGTGGACGAGGCTCGCTGTGTCCAGTGGCAACGTACGTGGGGCCCGCTCTGTGGCAGGGCCATGGGCTTGGGGGTGGTGACGGCACAGCCTCCCTCCACTTTTCCTGTTTGTACACGAAGCCTGTCTTTTCAGATGCTGGAACCAGCCAGGCTCTTATCTATAGTGAGTGTCCTTTCTGCCTTCTGAAACGCTTGGGTGTTCTTCTGTGGATTTCTATTAATATGCACAGTTAGGCGGAGAAAGATTGTGTCATTTCTATGGAGTCATTTACAATATGAACTGAAATTCAGACCATCTTATAAGGTGTACAAATACAACTAGAGGCTGAAAAGCACTGGGAGCATCTAATAAATGTAATAAATTATTTTTGTGGCAGCAATATTATTTTAAATACAAATTCTATTGAGAGTGAATATGAGGATTTATTAGTTAATATTTATAAATCCATTTAAGCTGCTCTGATAAATGGGTAATATAAGTAGTTATGGTTAGGAAGGCTGAAATGGATTTGAGCTTGGCAACAAAGCCTTCATCTTTTGGCCTCTTTCCCCAGCGTTCTGCAGACAAGCACTGGCTCATCTGAACCTTCACGATCTCAAAGGGAGGACCTGGGATGTCTGTAAGCAGAAGGTATGTGTCTCTGACATTTGTTTCTTTCAAATTTGACACTCAAAAGTAAAACAGGTGGTCATTAATTTGATGGTCGTGCACAAGAGCCTGTGAGGCATTATACCCGGGGGTTGAGAGGACAGGCTCTGGGGCCACACCCCTCATTTCAGACCCCAGTTCTGCCTCTTGCAGGCTGTGTGGCCTTGAGCAGGTCACGTGACCTCTCTGTGCTTCAATTGCCATCCTTTGATGGTTTGGATAGCTAGATGGCAATGTGCCAAATGGCATCTGCCTTTCCCACCAAGCACCTTGGTGACTGTGGGTGCTTCCCATGTGCAGAGTGTGCGGGTCGTGCCTTCTGTGTCACTGTGCCCACATGCGAGCTGCCGTTCACCGCTGTGCCTGCTGCAGCAAGGAGATTTACTGGAAAGCCAGTGGGCGCTCCCAGAATGGAAAAGGGCAGGAGGCAGGGATTCCCTGGAGGCAGGCAGTGAGGGCCTTGCCTGCCCAGGTCACTCCCGGTCTGTCCAGCTCTCGGAGCTCCTCTACCACCAGGATGCATCTGACCTGTGAACATTTCCTCCTGTTCGGTCCATCCCAGGCCTCAGAGCACTGGAACCAAGGATATGTGGCTGTGTTTCTGAGAGGGCTCTGTGTCGTGAATCAGGAGAGGGTAAAAGACCCCCTTGGTTCCCATTACGGGAGGTGGCAATTGAAGCAGTCACTGGGACCTGTCCTCTTGCCAAGATTGACGTAAAGCGCAACATGTGGCACTTCAGTGGAGGTGTGTGTCTGCTCTCCTTGTGTACGGCTTCACATTTTCCTCAGTAACCTCGTGAGCAGTGGTGTGTCTGGCCCTGACTTGTAGCATTTGTGCACTTCCACGGGGCAAACACTCCCACTGTGGCCACGTCCAAGCCGCTCACATGACATCTGAACACAGTTGGGAAGAGATGTGCGATAACAAGCATGTGATTTGATGCTGTTTCAGCCATGCAGCTACAGCAGATGTAAATAACCTCAGATGCATAGAGAAGAGTGAAGTGTGCTAAAATAATTAGGAAATGATGAGTTCTGAGTGCTACTTTTGTTGTTAGCATAACTTATTTAATTGTAAGTTTATATGATTTAATTTTTAATAACAGCTATATTTTAACAAATGGCTTGCAAAATTTGGGGGGAAAAATTTATGAGCGCCAGCTCAAGCACACCATTGCAATAATGTGTGTGTGTGTGTGTGTGTGTGTGTGTGTGTGTATGAGAGAGAGAGACAGAGAGAGAGAGAAAGAGAGAGCGATTCCTTACACAGTAAGATACTTAGTGGTGAGACCTAGGACCTGGCAAAACACATTCTTATTCAACACCCCACTCATTTTCTATCCTCACAACGAACCCAAGGAAAGGTAAGCAAGGTGTGTTACAAGGGAAGGGACTGAGAGCCAGAGACCTGAAGTGACCACTGACAGGTGGGGCTGAGACTAGAACTGGGCCTGAGATTTCCCATTCACGGCCTTTTCCATACCATCCTGCTTCTTTGAACCCCTTGCCATCCCTGGAGCAGCCGTTTCTTAGGCAGCCTATTAAATGATCTGGAATGTGTATGTCAGGCCTTTCACCCTGAATTCAGCCCAGGGGGCTCTCCTGTATCTTCACAAATAAAGAATGAAATAAAGTTGGAAGCCCACAGAGTGGGCAGTGATAACCTGTAGTATTGGCAGCTCTGAGAGGCTGTAAGTTGGCCCCCACTCCGCCCCCCCCTCCTGTTCACATCCTTGGACTCCTGCAGTGACTAGTACGGAGGCCTGACCTGTGTGACTAACAGGATGTCCCAGGACTTCTGAAGCTGGTCATAGAGGGCGCTGCAGCTTCTGCCTGGTTCCCCTGGTGAGCTAGCTCTGGGGGAAGCCAGCACCGTGCTATGAGGACACCCAGGCGGCCATGTGGAGGAGCCCACGGTGGGAAGGAACTGAGACCTCCCGTCACCAGCCAGCCCGATTGCCAATCCTGTAGGTGGGTCCTTCAGCTCCAGAGGGCTGTAGCCTGGCTGACATCTGATTGTCACCTCATGGGAAGCCCTAAGTTAGAATCACCCCAAGTGCCCCCAAATTCTTGACCCACAAACTGTGAGAGATGACCAGTGTTTATGTTTTAAGCCAATAAGTTTTGGGGTGATTTGTTATACAGTAGTACCATGTTTCCCCAAAAATAAGACCTAGCTGGACAATCAGCTCTAATGCATCTTTTGGAGCAAAAATTAATATAAGACCCGATATTATATTATATTATACCCGGTATTGTACTATATTATATTTAAAATAAGACCGGGTTTTATATTAATTTTTGCTCTAAAAGACGCATTAGAGCTGATTGTCCAGCTAGGTCTTGTTTTCGGGGAAACAGGGTAGGTAAGCTGGGCTTCTTTCCAACCTGCACCCTATGGGCTACGGCTGCTCATGCAATACAGAGAGATAAGGGACTTAAGGAGTCCCTTGTTTTCTGTTTCATTTTGGTTTTGTTTCCCACCAAAGAAATTGAATTTCAAGTCACATTTGAAAGCTTTGTACAATACAACTTTGGAAGGCGCTTTTCTAAATGACCTGTTGTGGGTAGAAAAGCACCTGTAGGCTGAGTTCTTGTGCCGCCCTGAAGAGCACGGCCGCTTCAGCGGGGATTCGCTCCGGCTGCGTGAGTCACCTCGTCCACAGCCGGTTCACCCCACCTTCACGGTCGCCTCTCATTCATTTGGTTCCCTGCGCCATGGCACCGCCTGCCCTTTGGAAAAGCGAGGACAGGGGGAACAACGGAAGAAATGAATTAGGAAGAGAAAGGGCGGGGGACCCCACTGGAGTTGGGGCTGGAAATCTTAAAATCATTTGCAAAACACCAGCCCCAACATTCGCTGGGAGGCTGTGACCTCCTCTGCTGGCGTCCCCGCCCGTTGAAGTCCGCTGCTAGAAAAGCCCACTCCCGCGCAGGAGAGGAGCTCAGCGAAGCAGGAGGCTCTCTGCCTGCGGGGAGAGAGGGGCCGGGATCCCTTCAGCTCCCAGGCGCGTTTCCTCCGAGCTGCAGGAGACCGGAGGCGGGAGCCAGGCCGGCCGTGCGCCTCGCCGCCCGCTGCACCCCGCCGCCGAGCGCACCCCGCCGCCCAGCGCCGGCGCCTCCAGCATGGAGTGGGAGCTCAACTTCCTGCTCTACCTGGCGCTCTTCTTCTTCCTGCTCTTCTTACTTTTCCTCCTGCTCTTCGTGGTCATCAAGCAGCTGAAGAACTCTGTGGCCAGCACGGGCGGGGCGCTCCAGCCCGGGCGCCTCTCGCTGCACCGGGAGCCTTGGGGCTTCTCCCACGAGCAGGCAGTGTGACCTGAAAGGCGTGGGTCTGGCGGGGGGACGCGGAGCTGCGCGGGCTACGCTGGGTCTCGGCCTCGATTCTCTGTGGGCACTGCCTCCCGGGTGCCAGGGCCAGGCTGGGCTGCAGCGCCGGGAGGTGGGTTCGGGTGTGGGAGGGGTGGGCGAAGAGGCGAGCTTCTCCGTTCCTCCGCGAAGCTCCGGGCTCCCGGCTCCCTCACTCGGGTGCCGGCGACAGCGGGTGCACCTGTCTGGGCTGGCGCTACGGGGAGAGGTGCAGAAAAGACCGGAGTTCAGCCTTTGGAGCCGGAATGGCTTTGGGCGCCTCCAAGCTCCTCTACCCAGTCCAACAGCGTTTTCGCTTGTCCCCAAGGGGTGCGAAACGAAATTATTCAGATTATTCAGCACAGCACTTCCAAACAAAACCTAATGTCAACTTAAATATCCAGATTATTGAGAAAGAATGTGGGTTTGGGGCCGGGAGGCAGGGCGCACTTGAAGTATCGGAAACACTGCTTCAAAGATCCATGCGCTCTGATGGATGCTAAATGCGGCGCGACTGGCCGTGCTGGGGAGACAGGATTCCCTAGCCCGTCTTTTATGGGGAGTCTCTTCCTCCCCTTGATCCCTACGTCCTATTCTAGCCGCCGACCCACTTGGTGCCTGGGGTTGCCTCGCTCGTGGATTTAGAACCTGGAACCGCTGGAGCGCTAATGAGAGTCCTTTGGAGATGCCGTGGGGTTGCCACGGGGCTGGGGTGCTGTCGAAAGAGGAGCTGTTTGCACGTTGTAGAGCCACCGGGGAAAGGACTGGAGGAGCCAGGCGTGTTCCAGGGCACAGCACAGAGCGTTCGCGGGAGGATTGACAGGCGGAGTGGACCTCACCGGTGTGCTCCGAGCACATCTGGGCATAGTTAATTTGGGAAATAACTTTATCTTTCAGATGCTTTCCCTTAGATGTACATCATCTGGAGCTCTGGAGCCGAGCTGCTGCCCTGGGCGGGTGCACGGAGGATGGAACCCTCAGTTACAGCCTGGTAACAGGGGACCTGAATGGAGGGGGCCCAAACAACCAGAGGTGGACGTTTCCTGCGAATGGTAAGCGGGGACCACCCTTGGTTTTACTGTGTCCCTGTTTATGGCTGAATGTATGAAGACCCAGGTCCTAAACATAAGTGAAAGGTTAGGATGGAGGAAATGGGTGCAATGAAATAAAGGGTTCTCTCCCGCTCAGAACCGGTGAACTGCTCCTGGAACCAAGGAGCCAGACTGGTCCCTCACTCAAGGCAAGCACCAGTGGCCAGGGAGATCATAGAAGTTAGAATGGGAAGCTGGGGCGGCTGCAGTTATAATCATCAGTCCGCTCTTGACGTTGAAATAGGCTATGCAAATATCATTTCCCTTCAATAGGGAAAACTTGGGTTCAGTCATGTTAGGGTGGGATAAACTGTCCATGTCAGGACTGTAATACTGAAAATAGTTATTAATTTTTTGGCACAAAAAAGACCATGTTGAGAGGCTGAAAACAACAAAATACTAAGTTTTGCCTAAGTTGAGAATATGAAAGTGGAGTAGAAGACAATTATTTTGATAATTCAAGGGAAGGAAAAAATAGTTTCACTTTGGGGACTAATTTTGAGAAAAGGTTTTGGCCTGAGACATTCAGATAGTTTCCCACATTTTCTGCTTCACTTTGCTAGAACAGACCTGGTCAGGTCAATGAAGTAAGTGGCTTGTTTTCAATATAATGTCATGAGCAAGTCCTCACTTATGTGTACACCACTCGTGGTCAGAGCTCTCATTAGGCTTGATCTGAATCCCCACCTTGAATCCAGAATCAACCGCGGTGAATGCATATCGTACTTTGAACAATACTTCTCTCTGCAGGGCGTTCAGTTATAGGGGTGTGTGGTTAACAGGGACGCTGTAGATGAGTGTGGGGGTGCTAATGAGCAATTATAGTTGTTTATAAGGATGGAAAGCAGTCACTTTGCACTTTAATAACTGGGATGCACCTTCTTTTAACCTCCTGCGTGACTCCCTGGTTTGTCATCCTTTCTTCTTCCCAGCAGGGCCACTGGTCCAGAGGTCTAACCACCCCTGACACTGTGACACTGGGGTGAGTAGTTTGCTGCCACCCCAGTACTAAGCCCATCTCTCTGCTCATTCCACCGACTTGGTTTCTTACCAAAGGAGTGATTGCCTTTCTCTCTTGTGACCAGTGCCATTTTATAACTTCCTTGCAATCCAATGAATTACTGAGTTCCCTTTTAGCCAGAACAACAACAACCAAAAAACAACAACAACCAAAAAAACCCGAATACTTATTGCTGTTACTCTGTGTCTGCCTGGAATTTGGCCCTGCCTTTGGGAATTCAGGTTCCTCACGTTGGCACTCAGAACTTGGTGCCCTGGGTCTCTTGCCTTGTTCTTGCTTTGTTAGACGTGGCTTTTGAAACTTGGACACCTGTGTTTGAGCTGGCTTTTTCTACTCATTTACTGCGTCATCGTTTCCCAAAACCCGATATAGACTGATCTCCCAGGTTAGGGCTACTTCTGAACCCATGTTTTTGCTACCTGCATGCACTCTTGATCAAAAGCTCTGATGCCCACAGTGGTCTAGGTCCCAGGCTTGTACGTGATGGCTCCGCCATCCCCTGACCACATCCTGGTCCTTACAATCACTGTACTGAATCTAATTTTGACGACAGTGTGCGTATGAGGTTGACATTGAAATATTTGAAAAGCCAGGAACATTTAAAGCAACTGCTCATTATACACATATAACTTGATTATTGACGATGCCTATGTTTGATTTCCAACAAAAGGTTTTTAGTGACTCTTCGGCAATGTTAGAAGTCATGGGAATTTCTTGCATTCTAATGAAATGGCCATAATTCAATTATTATGTAACATTAGCATTTTCCTTCAAGTATTCTTCTTTCACTCTTGTCTCTAAATTTCAGCTGCTTAAAATGACTTCAACTCTTGTTAGGGTAATTTCGGTTGTTTCTCTGATTTCCGAACTTGTAAGTGCTATGAATCTGCAGTTCACCTTGGAAAGAGAACTATTCCAAGTTGAAGGTGAATGACCTCACACGTTCTCCAAAATGTCTAATAAAGTAGATTCCTAGTACATTCCTACTTCAGTTTTAGGGCACAGCTGTAGATACAGGACTGGTGCCATCTGGTGTAATTTCACAGAATCAGAGGGAATTCAGCCAGAGTGGGCCATGCGCTGGCTTTTCTGGGAAAGACGTGCTGCCAAGATTTGTTTTGGATTCACTTGCAGGGGTGAGAACTTGGAATTACATGAGTGCAAACTATGCAGTACCCCGTTTTTAGGCTGGCATTTTATATTTCCAGTTCTGTCTGTAGTTTCAAAATAAATACAAAAAGAGTTAAGTTTTTTTAAATGGCTGAAATTTTAAACATTGTGGAATGGTTAAACCGTTTAGGATTGTGGGAAATGCTTCCTTTTTCTAACTCGTCCTTTCTAATCTAGGGACGTTTAGGATAGTGATGGTACTAATGCAGTAAGTATCAGCATGTACTGTGCTAGGTCGTCACTGGCACAGCTGCTCTGAGGCACTGGGGCTGACGTACGCTAAATCCACAGTTAAGTCTGCTCTGGGATCACTGGGAAATCTCGGCCCGGTGTCCGTGTCACATGCAGGGCGGATTGAGTGGTAGATGTCTGGTGCTGATTTTTGGTTGTTGTTTGAATCAGTGAAATAAATGCTCAATTCTCCATTTCTCACTTTGTGTACACAAAGTAAAGTTACGCATTAAGTAATGATCTGATTAACCATCTTAATAGTTAGCATCTTACCCTATAAGAATTTGGGTAATCAGAAGGGCAGACCTGTGTTTCGAACAGCAATCAGAACATAATGGGCACTCAGAAAACTTCCAGATGGGTTAAGCTAAAAATGCTTATTTTCATTAATAACAGCTATTTTATATAAGCCGAACCATTTCCTCCATTCTTGATCTGTGTAGACATGGGTGGGTTCAAGTTGACATTTTTGTATTCAGCTTTTGTTTTATTTATATGACTCTGAAGTTACTTGAACTTACTGAATATGTATAGATTCTTCAGGCAAGATATGTTCTACTTTCAGATGGAAATCTTGCTTTCCTATTGGGAATCCAGGTGGATTGCTATCTCGAAGTTACTGCACTGAACAGTGGCTTAAACAAAGCAGGGGTTTTGTTCTCTAGTAACAAGGAGGTTGGGGTAGGCGATTGCTGTGTTGGTTCAGCAGCTCACAGATGTCAGGGTCAGGGTGGCCCCTGGGGTGCCCTTGCCTTTCCCTCAGGTGGCTGCAGTTCCCCTAAAGAAGCTGGAGAAGGCCAAGGGGCATGCCAGTTCAAATTGCTCCCTTTTAGAGAGTTTTCTCAGCCGCCCAACAACTGCTTGCATCTCCGGCCAGACTGTGTCACTGGCTACTGCTATCCGCAGAGTGGCCTGAGAAATATAGTCTTGGTAGCTGGGCATATAACTGCCTTCAACAAAAATCTGAGTTCTCGTCATAAGGAAGATGATGATGGATCTGGAGTGAACAACTAATTTGTGTCCTGGCTACAAAGTACAGCTGTAAAGGCGCACAGCTTCGGGGCAGATCAGCACTCTAGCCCTTCACAGCTGGCAGCCCACCCAGCACTGCTGCTCTGCTCCAAGAGAGAGAGGAGAGACAGAGAGAGAGAGAGAGAGAGAGAGAGAGAGAGAGAGAGAGAAGAGTGAAGACGGGCTAGGCTTTCTCGCCAGCACTTGCCAGGACTGAGCTGGGCTCTTAGCCAATACACTTGCCCACAGCAGGATTTTCCCGAGGAGGACCCTGGGAACGTGCACACTCCCTTGGTGGGCATACTCTCTTCATGGAGGTTCGGAATGGCGTGAAGAACATTCCTACCTTGCTGCTTCCTCATCGGCTTCACTTCTCTCTTCTCCAATTTTCCTGACAGATTTTTGGAGGAGTCTCGTTTGTGTGTGTGATCTTCATACAAGGATCATCCCTTTCGTGCCCAGAGAAGGGTCTTACGTAAAGAAAGCTGCTTTACGCCCTTTTGTGAATCCACTACCAATCTAGGAATCTCCTGGGTGAAAAACTGCTTCTCAAAACTGCTTCCATAAGCAGCCCACACCCTGGCTAAGCAAAGGGAGAGGAAACACTTCCCACGTCCAGGGCTGTTCAAAAGAACTTTCTGTGATGACAGAAATGTTCTCTGTCTGCACTGTCCAAGAGGGCAGTCCTTAGCCCCAGTGAACACTTGAAATGTGGCTAGTGTGACATTTACATAAAAAGTAAATTGTAAGTAATGTAAATGCAAGTGGCCACGTGTGGCTGGTGGCTGTGGTGTGGCACAGCGGGGCACACACGTCGTCTTTCTTGCACTTTAGAGCCAGCTGGGAGGGGTTTGAGCCAGCCCTGCGCCAGGCATCCCGGCCAGGTCTTCGCTATTCCGCCTTGCCGTTGAACTTGTCTTCCAGAGGAAAAGGAAAAAATGGAACTAAATTCAAGATGTTCACTTGACATCTGTTCATTGCACGCATAATGCAGAGGGGTCTCCTGGGAATCGGTCCTGTGATTGATTTTAGCGATTATTGATAATGGGAAAATGGTGGAGCTGATCCACGTAGCATTCCTAGAGAACATTGTACGTTCCTAGTCAGATTACGTCAGCAGAGATTATTTTGTTCTATTGTGCAATTCATTCTGTGTTACTTTATTTTTGTTGTATTGTTGCTGCTAAATGATTATTTTGTGTAGGTTTTTCAAAATACTTAGTGGTTTATATTTTTTAAATGGCTGTGAAATAAAAAAAAAATAATTATATGTTACTTTGTGTGTGTGTGTGTGTGTGAATTATTATTACCCATACACTTATATTTTTTAAAGAGTTAATTGGGATGAGCTTAGTAGATAGAAGGGAATATTTATTTTTATATTAGATTTCCTTTTAAATGGGCACGTCTGTATGCCAATTAATGCATCTTTTTAAAATATGAAATGACTCTTTCATTGTATTCAGAGTGAGTGTAAAACAGGAGGGTGGTAATGGCAGTGGGATCATTCTTTTATCAAATGTCTGGTTGTTTATTTACACTGAGCATTACTTGGATCTTATTTCTTTACAAGTGCCTAGTTTTGAGTTGTCTTTTATTATCGAGTTGTAGGAATTCTTGAAATATCCTAGACACTATTTATGAAATATAGGCTTTGTAACCATTTTCTCCTAGTTTGTGGCTAGCTTTTTCATTTTCTTAACATATTTACTAAGTATCAACTTCGTTCTAGACAGTTTTAGATGCTGTGGAAACACTGGAAGTAAGGTCAGGCCCCTACTTTCGTTGAGCAAACTTAGGTAGCGGCAGTGGGGAGCTGGAGCTCTCAGGGCTCCGGGTCTAAAGGGGTGAAAGGAAGTGTGGTTCTAGGACCCAGGGGAGTAGACGTAGGAGAGGGCCGATGCCAACCAACCACGGTGAGTCAGCAGTGGGGGAACAGAGGGAAGAAATAGATGGTACAATCTTCCCAGCTCCTCATTTCTTACCAGTGCCTTCCAGTGGCCAACCCAGCCAGAAGCCAGAGGACGAGGGAGCTCATTGATGCCCCTTGGGGGCACAAGGCGGGGGGGCGGGGGAACAAGGTGAAAACTAGATGTGGAGGGTCAAAAGGGAAATAACCCACACACAGATCTGCTTCAAGGCGTCGATGGCTGCCCGCATTCCGCTGTACCTAGTACGGGAATTTACATACCAAACCCCACACAGGTGGATATTTCATTTGTTTCCGAGTCTTCACTAGTGTAAATGAATGGAATACCTTTTTGGAAGTCCTTATCAGCTAAGGTGTTGTGTATATCCAGAATTATTTCCTTAGGATGAATTCCTAGAAGTAGGATTGTTGAGCTAAAGCATGTGCACACCTTGTGTTTCTCTCATTGTTAGGTTTATTTCCAGAAAGCTTATACCAATTTTTAATCTACCCAACAATGCATGAAAGTGTTCAACTCCTCAAACCTTTGCAAAAAGCTTTTGTCCGCCTTTTATATCTTTTCTAATCTGATAGATAAAAAAAGCTCTTTACTTATAGTTTAAAACTATTGATAAGATTGAACATCTTTTTATAAGTTAATTGACCCTTAGACAATTTTCATCTAGTATATGTGGTCTTAATGTTGGGATCCAAACAAAAAACGAGAACTTGTTACATTGTTCCAATTACCTTATGGGATGTAGTCAGCTCCTTAGCAAACATGGTACCAAAAAAGAAAGATGGTTCACAGTTGATATTTTGCCCCTTGATCTTTTCGTTACACAAATAACTAAGTCAGTAGCATCTTCTGGGGCGAGTGGTGCCGTGGAGTTGAGCATTAGGTGTGAGTGCACTGACTTGCCTGTGGACACACGTGGGGAAGCAGCACTTCACCCACGCTGGAGATGGTAAAGCATAACTCGAGTTCTTCTTTCACACGAGAGCTCTTTTCTAAGTTAAACATCTGAAGTTTCTTTCAGAGGATGCCATACTCTGCCATTCTGTTTGCTCTCCTCTGGATGCCGTCCAATGTGATAATGTTCCACTTGAAAGGGGTGCTGTTGGCATGGGCGTGGGCTGGCGAGTCCTCTCACCCACTCTGGGAGGGGTGGGGATCTGAGCAGACACACTGCGTGGCCACTTAGCAGTTTCTTCGAGCAGTTAAGCGGGCATACGTAAGCAGTGGCTCTGCCTTTTCCTGTCTCTTAGAGAAGCAAGCAGACGTGCAGTAGGTGGCACTGGGCATCTGGCAATCAGTCCATTTACAACAGGCCGGTGTCTGGAACGAAGGGAAGCTGCACCCCGTGGATCAGAGTGAGGGTCAGCGTCCAGGACACATGGAACCAGAGAGCAAGGCAGAGACGCTGAGCTGGAAGCCGAGTCATGTGGTCCAGGCCGACACAGTGATGAGCAGAAACAGGCTGTGAGTCAGAATTTCACTTTAGGCTCACTGGGTGTCTGGTCGATGACAGGAGTGAGTCCAGATTCCCCATTGCCGACACAACCCAGCATGCAGCAAGGGCAACTATACTGTCTAGCCTGGCGGGCACAGTAGATTCTAGCCAGGAAAGGCTGGAGTTGAGAGAACTGGAAACCACTGACCTACATGTAGAATATTCTCTCCACCCCTGCAAAATATGAAGTATGATTCAGTGGTTTTCACATGGCTTCATTTCTAAATTTGAAAACTGTATTTTTAAACAGAGAATTTTGATGTGGACTGACATCCAGTCTTCCTTCATAATTCCCAGACTCCTCACCTCCACCCACTCTGCCTGCTTTTTGAAAACAGCACCATTTGCCTGCCTCCAAACTCAAAGTTTCCACCCTGTTCCCGTGATTCCTCCCACCCCTGGCCAGCCGTGGCTTCTCAGGACCCAACTGTGAAAGGGAGGACGTGTGGACAGCAGTTCCTGGCAGCTGAAATCACCAATCACAACCACTTTTGTCTCTGCCAATTTTCCCTCCAAGTTAAACTGCTCTATTATAAGTGATGCCTGCGGGATGGCTGTCACACAAGAATCTGAGTTTTCTTTCTCATTTTATTCCCAACTGAAATGATCTCACAAGAAGCCCATTCTTTGCCTCTGTTGGCAGCTCGAATCTGCCCGAGAGGTGGTGCTTAAGTCTTGGTCATCAGAGCCAGATGGCTGCATTCAAACCCTAGTTCCATCTTCTCTCTGTGCCTCTGTCTACGGTCTGAAACATACAGATAATAACACAGGATACCTTGAGCTTACATGGCCGTATGGGACAGAGTAAGTGCTCCATAAATGTTAGCTGCTGTTTCTATTCGACATGGTGTATCGTCTTCCATCCCCGCATTCTAGCTGTTCATCCCATTTCACAGTATCTTCTTTTGTCGGACACAGCATTCATCCCATTTTGCTAAAATTTCAAGTTCACATCTTCATAACCTATATTTTCTTAATTCATATATAGACATGTGAGTTCGTAGTACTGTACCTGGCCCACTTTCTTGTTTTCTGCCAGGACGAATTGGTCTACTGTGATGCCAGCGTTCTTCTCGTGCCATACCTGGTCTCTGCACATGTAGTTTTATCTGGGCACGTTCCCTCCAGGCACATTTCAGGTTGGCACTTTCCGGCCTAGTGTATCCCTTCCAGGCCAGGAAGAACTCTCCAGCCTCTGCAGAAATCCAAATTCAGCCGTCCCATAAACAAAGCCAGGGTAGGGTGACTTCTCACTTCCTCCTTCATTTTGCAACATCACTGCCTTTTTCTGGAAGGAAAGATAAAAACACTTCCTGTGCTCTGGGGTCCTTCAGCTTCCTGCCCAGAACCTCAAAATACGGAGACATTTGGAGAGTTCCAACTATGTTCCATCTGCCCAGTTGAACCATTAGAAGTTAGTCATCCTGAGAGGATTTGATCGATGTTGTGAGACCCCTTGACCTAACTTAGAAATAATCAAGAGCCCAAAACATGTGCGGAGCTCATGAGTATCTGAGTAGTTGGGGAGCAGAGAGAGGCAAGGTTGGACTTTAAATATGTCAGGTGAGCTCTGTGATGTCCAGCATGGTCTGAAGCGTTGCACACTCATTCTGTCCGTGAGGTTTCTGGCCAGCAAGGTGACAGGAGGTGCTCTAGTCACTGCACAGCTCCCTCTCTGGCGTGGGTTCTGCGGTAAAGAGTGAGGGGAGCAGGCACTGGGTGTTTTCACATTCATTACACCCAGAAACTTTATTCTGTGATAGAGTGAATTATGATTGAAACTTTGCCACATGTGTCATGTCATACTAAGTGGGTCCTTTCTCCTGTAGGAAGGTCTGATGTGTAACAAGATGTGAGCTCAGACCTCAGAGGTGAGCTAGCTTCTCTCCACAGTCATTACATTTCCTTAAATTCACAGCCTCTCTTGTGTTAGGTGACACTTCTGTCCTGGGAGAGGGAGTCTAACTTTAGGATCTCACCTGACCTCTCAGATCTGCCTTCAGACATCACAGGTCCCTTTAAAAGTGGGGTTTAGGGTTGTCTTTTGATTGTTTGCACCGGCACCCACCACGTGTCTTCATCTTGGAGTAATGATGACAAACGCCTGTAATAGCAGTACGGTTTCCGGCGTAGCAGGCGCCGTGCTGATGTGCAGTTAGTTCCTCCACTCAGAGGCCCCGGGAGGGCGCTGTTACACGCTCCGGCATTTCCCTACGCCGCCTACTTTGCACGCTTCACACCCACAGAAAATGCGTCCCCAACTCAGCCTTAACCTTGGGCCCCAGGGTCCACCGTTGTGACCAGAGGACTCCGTAGCCCATTTGGGGGAACACGTTGCCAACCTGACCCAAACTCTGTTAGGCACGTGAGCTTTTTGGCCCCCTGGTGGCAGTACAGGACGGTAAAAAACTCCAGAAAATAAACTCAGTGACCGCGAGATCCACCTTGAACAGGTGGCTGGCGATTTTAATGAGTGAAAATGTTTATCGAAATCGAAGCTGAACTTCTTTCGTAAGAAGCACATTTTAGCTACTCCAAGATACCAGAGAGTTGGCAATATCAGGAACACGGCATTGTTTTGAAGATTTTCTAGAAATCACATCTCCATTCTTTAGCACTCATCTTAGATTTACAGTTATTACTAGTTCTGATGGTTTCCATGAAGGCTGAGACTAGCCTTTCCTAGACAGGTGCTTCTCCAGCTTGCTCCCAGGGGCAGAGGAAAGAGTAAACGTGTACATGTTGGGCTGGCCTAACACGTCCCCATGGGTGAAACCGTGCCTTCGAAGTCTCAGGTTTCACTTTACCAGTGTGCGGATTTTGCTTTCTGTTCTGTAATACGTATCGGTGTTTTAAATTACAAAAATAACCTTAAGCAACATGGCTATGGCTAGAAAAATGTGGCCAGTTTGGGAGCCTGGCTTTATGATTTCTGGAAGGGCAGGAGGGGATTAGAAAGGCCAGTATCCTTTTCCCTGGGGGGGGGGGTCATGTGTGGTGTTCTCCTCTGGTGTTTGACCACTTATGCTGCTTAGGTTGTCTTTCATTCTGCATCTTGGCCCTTCATATCTGTTTTGATGAGTATTTGAGTTATTTTTCAAACAAGTGTGGTCTTGTGTGTCCTTTCATCCACTCCTGGTTACCACTCACTCTTACTGTCAGCATAAAGCCCGGACTCCTTTAGACAACCCGGGTTATTTTAATTCTTTCACTCTCTCATTTCAAGACTGTTTACTCTGTAAGATGTTTTTTGTTTGTTTTAAAACTAACTTTATAAATGAATTATTCACACACACACACACACACACACACACACACACCAGGGTGCCAAAAAAATGTATACACATTTTAAGAGATGTTAACACTTTGGTCAACGTTGCTCAAGGAGCAGTTCGCCGTAATCAGTAGTGGACGCTGATGGGAACCACTTTGAGCGCCTCTTGCCATTGCGGAAGTCAAACGTGACTTGTATTCATCTTTTGTTATCGGTATATATTAATACAGTTTTTTCCTGTCTTAAAATGTGTATACAGTTTTGGGCACCCTCTGTATATATACAGAAAAAAACTATGAAAATTGTAATACTCAATATATACCGTTAACAAAAGATGAATGCAAGTTATGGGTATACATTTTTTTGGCACCCCCTATAGATAGATATAGATGATATAGATATAGATATAGGTATGTCTCAGCCCCACATATTTTTCCAGAAGAAATGTAAAATGGCTCCTATACATTCATACAAAATCACCACCAATGAGTGAAAGAGAAAAGCATGATTGATACTAATTATGCTGCTAGTAGTGTTTACGATCATGTGAATAATTATGGTGATGGTGACTAATGGTGGTAAATAGGAGCGGAAGCCAGGGACGGTGTCGGTTCCTATGGTCTTGCTAGGAGGCCCTGTCTTTCCTCAGAGGTCCTGAAGTTTTGCCCGAGTTGGAGTAGAAATGACTGTGATGACTAAACACATTTGGGTGAATTTAGAAGTGCATGACTGTTTTACTGTTTTATTTTAAACCCCCCTTCCCTCCCCCCACCCCCATGTGCTTTCTTTGCTAAAGTTGAGATGCTGGAATTAGCGGACGACGGCAGGTACGGGGCTGCTGAAGGTTTTGTCAGTGTGGCTGACACAGGAGCTCATCCCTGCATCTCCGCTGCTGTCCGTGGCCTGCCTCGCGTCGTGGTTTCACCCCTCGTAACTGTGCCCTTCTCAGCCTGTGGCTCGTATAGCTGTCCCTGGCAGAGGGCCCGCCTGAGTCACCAGATGGGGACAAACTCCTCCTGCGCCCCCTGTGAGGATCAGGGCCCATTTCACAGTCAGGTTGGCACTGCGTTTCCTGTCTGCGGGTCGCTTGGCAAACGCAGCCTGAAGAGCCCGGGTGGCAGCTGTAGCTTATGGGACTCTTGCTGTGTCCCCTGGGGGACCTCTGAGCGCCCAGAAGCCAGTGACAGGACAGGAAACACATTCTCCAAGTAGATCACTGGGAGTGAGTCAGCGAGCCATTCCTGCCTCCATCCCTTGCTTCCTGGATGTATGTATCTACCTGTTGGGGGCACAGCGCCATGTAAATGTCATCTGAATGTTTGTTGGCAGGCCCTGGAGGATGAGGCCCCACCTTCACAAAGCTCTGGGCAGTGCCATGTGCTAACAGGAAGAATAACGCACGGAGGGCGGCATGGTTGGGACGTGAGATGCGGGCAGGCCTCAGCACGCAGTGACATTTGAGTAAAGACCTAAAGGAAGAGAGGAGCCTGGGGTAAGATGGTCCCACGCGGGGCAGCAGCAAGTGCCCAGGCCTGAGGTGGGAACGTCCTGGCACGCCACGGGCAAGTGGCCCGCATGCCACAGATGGGGGAGAAGCTGAGTGTTGGTGGATAAGGTCAGATGGTGACAGGTGACCATTCATGCAGGGTCTTAGAGGTCACTGTCAGATGTCTGCTCTTCTCTGAGTGAACTGAGAAACCACTGGGACGTTTTGAGGTGAGAAGTGCTATGATGTGATACAGTTTTCCAGAATCTCTGCCATCCTGTTGAGGACAGACCGAAGGGGGAGAGGAGGAAGAGAGATACCAGTTATGAGGGAAGAGATGGCAATGGTTGGATCCGGACGGTGACAGTGGGGGTGGCCTCCCAGAGGCCTCAGTCACGACATCTTCAGTGCGACAGGCAGAAGCTGCGAGGGATGGCTCCGAGGCCTGAGCCACTGGGCGGCGGAGGTGGAGACAGTGAAGGCGCAGGTGGAGGGGTGGGAGCAGCTGCGGACACATCACGCTTGGGCTGCCGGTGACACGTCCAGGCAGCAGCTAGGACCGGGAGCCTGCAAACCATGGCAGGCACTGGCGGTTACACATTTGGGAACCATTAACATACATGAGCTGAGTGAGGTGGCTTAGTGAGAGTGGTGACAATGAATGAGGTCACCTGAAGTGTGAGCGTGGGGAGAAAAGAGAGAGACGGAACCTATGCACTCTGGGTTCAGAGTGTGGGGAAGTGAGGGGGACCCCGCAGTCAGGAGAGGGGAGCTGCCCAGGCAGAGGGCAGTCCTGGAAGCCACGTGAAGGAAGTGCTTCAGGAGGAGACGCGGAAGGAGCCACCCGGGCTGAGGTCTTGGGCTTGGCCCGGCCCGGAATGCGGCTGGCAGAGTGCCAGGCGCGTGGCCTCCGCAGCCCGCTGGAACTTTGCCAGTCAAGGTCCGGCTTATCATTTTTCCAAGCAAGGACGGACCCACGGTCCTGAAGCCATTTCAGAGCGCTCAGGACCACAGTTCTGCCATTTCTATCTTTCTTACCACACCTATTTTAGCACGTTGGTTTTGGACGCCAGCCTGGAGAGCCACACAAAGCCAGAAGCTGTGTGCTCTCCTGAGCCCACGGCCTAGCACAGCACGTCAGAGGAATGTGTGGCCGCGCTGGGTTCAGGTCGGGGCGCCGCTCACGCCCAGCTGGGAAGCAGCAGCAAGTACAATAACCTGGCAACTCCATGTGTTCCCATCCACGCCTATGCTGGGCTTTCTGTTTTCTGAAGTAAGACTTCAGGGAGAGAGACGCAGCAACAGGAATTACAAAAGTCATATTTCCGGAAGACAGAAGGATTGACATACTTTGCTGTTAGTCATTTCAAGTAGAAATGTGGAATCACTTTTTAAAAATGTAATGAAAAATTACTCTTTTCTTGATAAGAATACAATATTTGGGAAGGATATAGGTCAGTTCGCTTTTCAAACTTCCTCCTGAATTGCAGCAGCATAATAATTTCTGTATGATTTCACTCATTTCAAACATATCCTAAGATAGGGCAAACATGGAGAAGAACTTAAATAAAAGAATATCCAAAGCATTTTAGGGAAATTAAAAGGTCCCCTTTCCATAGGAGAATACATTTTTTTAAAAGTGTTTAAAATTGTGTCTAATTTAAATGTTATTCACAGGGAAGCTATTGAAAACCTTGTACGTATAAGAAAAATTTAAAGTTAAAAGAAACTAAAATTTTTGTATTTTCACTTTTGAATAGCTTGTTATAAATAGGCAACTTTGTTTTGTCATTTATTTCTCACATAGTTTTGGTGAGGCAGGTATTTATGAAACTTAATGGTAACTAATGTTTTGAAAGTCTGGGTTTAAACATTACCAGAAATAACTGGATGTAACTTCATTATTGCCCCACCTGCATACTATATAGGTCCCAATCCCATCACAAACTTTCTCTAGTGTCTCAGGGGCTCTGATTGAAGCAATGATTCTCCTTTACTTGCGATCCCACGAGGAACCACGTGGGGGAGACATCGCACCGCAGTCGGCTGCCTGTGTGCCCCGCCAAAGGGGTGGTTCCCCCAAACCCCAAACCTCGGTTTAGACTTTGGGAGAAGCCAGCTCCTTGCAAAGCTGATTCTTTTTTGCCATGTGTGCCCTGAAACAGCTCTTTTTCTTTGTGAAAACCGTTCCTCTGCTGCTTGCGGCCTCTTTTTTTTATAGCAGTGTTTTTCCAAACGTGAGCTGATGGGTTATGAAATCAGTTTAGAGAGTGAAAGACGGAGATTATATATAGTTACATGGTACAACAAGCATAAATTAGGACTGTCCTGGACAGACCAGGGCATGTGCTCACCCACTAGTTCAAGGTCAGGATTAAAGACAGTGAAAGGGAGTCAGCACAGAAAAAGCCGTGTGTCACATACTGGGAGTGTAAACAGTGTTTTATGAAACTTCTGCTCAGAGCTAGTAAAACACATTTCTCACTGGAGTCAAGGACAAAAATTCTTGAAAATCACCTTCCAGGCTACAGTGAGGACCTTGGGAAGTCATCACGCTTCCTTCTTGGTGGCTGTCCGTGCTGCAGCCGCCTCCGGCCCCAACTAAAGCTCTCACACAAAGCAACGCTTACAACTGAGGTCCGCCCACTTGAGCCCCCGCAGTGGGCCTGGACTAAGCCAAGCTCCCCAGAACATGAGGTCTTTGCTTGTAGGATAATACTTTCCCTGTCTGGAATCACTAAGGAACGGAAGCGGCTTGTCTATTATAACGATGTGTAACTGCGAGCGTTTGTGGAACAGAAGCTGATAGAAATACATATTATTTCTCTGCAGGCTTCTTGGGGGTAAGAGCCTCCCGAGAAAATAGCACCAAACCTGACAGACAGGGACCCGCAGTAACTGTTACCGCAGTTCGCGGGTGTGATGACTGAAAGTTGGTGGCCCTGTGTTGTGTCCCGGGCGGAGGGACTGCTGCAGGGTTTTCCCTCATTCTAAGGACGAGTGTCCAGCAGGAGAAAGTAGTATTGCAATGGGGGAGGGGGGGCCGTCAGTAGTTCTCACGCAGCAGTAGCACCGCGCGGGGACGGGGACACTGACTGCTCTCAGTGAGGGCCACTCATTGGGGTTACTGCTGCATAGGAGTACGCGGGGTAAAGACAGAGAAACACAGGAAAAAGGACTAACTGTTGGCTCCTGTGTCACTTCACAGACTGAGGCAGGGCCTTTCACCCTGGCGTGGAGGCTCTGCTTCTTAGGTAAACCAGCAGGGAGTTGATTTAAGGGACACCATGGTTCTCAGGACCCCTGGCCCACCTGCTTTGTGCTGTCTTCTCCGTGGGGCCTCTGTGCCCAGATAATGCAGAGCAGGCTTCCTGCCAGGTTGTGAGGTCACAGTGGGTTCCTTAGCTCAGGGCTGCTTCCTCTGAAATGGAAACGTGTGGTTTGGTTAATGGCGCCCTTGTTCTGGCCGCCACTGGTGGTTGGAGAGGGATCCGTGGCTTTCCACGCAGCAGGCAGGGATTCTCACCTCGGTGCAATTGACATTCTGGGTGGGATACTTCTTTGTTGTGGGTGGGGCGGGTGGCTTGTGCATTGCAGGACATTTAGCAGCATCTATAGCCTCCATTCGCTAGATGCCAGTGGGGTCCCCCAGTCCCCTCAAGTTGTAACAAAGATGTTTTCAGACATTACCCAATGTCCCCTGGGGTCAAAATGGCCCCAGCAGGAACCACTGAGACACACAAAGACACAAATCAAGATGATAGTCCTAAAGCACACCAGACTTACGTGACGTTAGTACACACATACACACACACACACACACACACACACACACACACACACACACTAAGCCTTAGCAAGCAGACGTGTTTAAAGGACACTTTTGCAAGGTTTATTACTGTTGCATCATGAATACTATAATTTAAAATGTCTCACCTTGTAAAATGCTGCAAGGATCAAGAAATGACTTCCCTCGTGTTTCCTGCACACTCGGCACGAGCAGTGGCTTCTCCTTGCCCTGCACTGCCCTTCCGGGTGAGCTCCTGCTCACTCTCCAACACCCAGCTCAAATGTCACGCCCTTTGTAGAGGATTCCAGGAGTTCCAGTGGCATCCTGTCTGTATTTCCTATCACCATTGTTACATTGTATTGTAATTATTTAGGGGTCTACCTCCCCAAGAAGGGTAGGGATTGTCTTACTCAGTGTAGCGCCTGTTGCAAAGTTTTACACACTAAATGGCCAAGGGCTGATTGTCAGAGAGCCCCTGTGGTAGCTGAAAAATCTGAGTTTCAATCTTCTGCTTCTTATTAAGACTCTAGACAAGTCATTTAACTCTCAAAAATTTGGCTTCTTCACCCAACCTTATGGGCAGTGTTGTGATTTAAAAACACCCCATTATATTAGTGCCTCTTTGGGAAATGAGCTGACAGTGGTCTGGAATATATGAAATGGATCCTTAGAGTTTTGAAGGCATGGCACAGCTTTGACTAAGGACTCTCAGGGGTAAGTTCATGCATTATTACTTATTTAATTATGACTATGCAATCATTTAATAATGCTGCATGTATGTGGCACCACAGGCTGAAGGGCAGCTGACACTGACCCACACCCTCTTTAGCTGGACTCTCCTTGGGGAACACTTAACACTTTCCGGAGCTTCATCTGCTCTCGCATGTTCTGCTGGGAGGCAGCTTAGAACAAAGATCATGGGCCCTGCTCTGGGGCCAGGTGACCCACTTGTTAGGGGATGATCATCAGCAAATTGTTCAACGTCCCTGAGCCTCATTTTCCTCATCTTTTACAAATGGTAGTAATAATAATGCCTCTCTCAGATTGTTTTGAAAATGGAAAGGTCATATGCAGTGCATGTTTCGGACTGTGCACCGACTCTGTGTGGTCCCATAATGGTAGATCCATGTCATTGTGCATTTGTCCCAACCCGCAGCGTGTACACCACCAGGGCGAACCCAGAAATAACCCAGGGACTTTGGGTGATGATGATGTGTCCATGTAGGTTCATCAGCTGTAATACGTGTCCCATTCCGGTGGGGACGTTCGTAAAGTGGGAGGCTCTACGTGCAAGGGGACAGGATGGATACGGGACCTCGCCTTCCCTTCCCCTCAATTGCTCTGTGAGCCTGTAACTGCTCTAGAAAGTAGTCTGTAAAAAAGAGGTCATCTATGGAAAACGTCTGATACATGCCTGGGCTGTGGGGCCTACTTGCCCAGCACGACCTACGTGTTGTGCACAGATGACATCGTGCGTTCACACATCATTCGGCTGTCCGTCCACCATGTGGTATATGTCTGACTTGCCTCCTTACTCTCAAAGGCTCTGGTGCAGAGAACCATGAACTGAAATTCTTCCAGTGTTGTGAGTAGGGTGTTATCATTGCCTAGAAGAATAATCATATGACTGACATCCACCACGTTAGCGTGCCTGCACTTTTCTACATGCTTCCTATGTGCTAACTCAACAACCCTGTGAAGGAAGTTCTATTGTGAACCCCACTTCGCGGATGGAGTGAAGCACAAACGGGTCACGTGCGCCATGTCCCACTACTCACAGCTGAGGGAGCCGAGCGCAGCCTCTGCACCTCACTGTTGGATGGCCGTGCATTGTTTGTTCACTCGCTTAACAAACACACATGGAACAGTTCTTTTCCTCCAGGCAGTGAAACTCTGAAGATAAAGCAGACATACGTGCTGTCCTCCAAGAGTTCACAGTCGAGTATGTGAGACAGATGTGTAAGCAGATGATTGCTGTGTACTGTGAGAAGAATAACAACACAAGGAGAGGTCGGTGTTAGATACAGCGGAAGGCCTAAGTGCGGGTGCTCGATTCTCGAGGGCTTGTCTTCCGCAGAGAAAGGGGCCCCCTTGAATGAATGAAGCAGCCAGCCAGCCGTCTACAGCAGCTGGCGTGGCTGCTCAGACACCAATAACCCTGATAAACAGTGCGCAACCTACTAGAGATATAAGGTTGTCACTAGTCACTCAGCCCATGGTTTTACTGCCTGGATTATCTTCTTAGGGAAAAGAACCATAAAAGATTCTGTGGCTTAGAAGCTCGGCAGTTGCTTTTATGTGATCTTGTTATCGGCAACTGACAAACGGTGAAGCAGATACTCCCCTGGTTGTGAGAAAATGAAGAAGCGCCCTGCTTTGATGTGTCTGTTCTCTGAGGAGACTGCAGGATTGTTCTGAGCAGGAGGAAATTAGGAAGAAGCGCTTCAGAGCCTCCCCTTCCTCTGTGAGGCCCTTGTGAGGTGGAGCGCTGGTTTTCTGAGTCATTAGGGGAAATGGGACATGGCAGGGCTTCTCAGGAAGGCTGCCCACGAAGCATGTGTGGCTCTCCTCGATGTCACAGGTGGCCTGGAAGGAACGCGGTCTCGGAGAACGAGGAACGGCCCTTGTTCCAGGAACGGCCGTCTGTAATGCACTGTGGCTTTCAGCCAGTGCATCACTTAAGGGCTGGTAACCCGAGGCTTCCCAGCCAAGGGGAGAAATAAGCCCCTGGATGCTGACGTCACAACTTGGCAAAACAGGCCTTTCCCCACCAAGAAAGGTTGTGAATTGAGGGGAAACTTCTTACACAGACCTCCTAGGTAGCGGGGTTAAGATGTGTAGGAGTTTGAGAATTTAAAAACCCAGTAAGAGCTAATTCCAGGCATGGAGAAATCCCCTTTATCATGGAACGATGCTGTGTGTTGTGAAAGGAGGTAATAAGCAGGGATGTGATGGAGAGACTGGAAAGGGGGTGCTGTTGGGGACAAGAGGCCTTCTGAGGGGTGAAGTAGGCAGAGCCGAGGCTTTCTGCTGCCCTCACAGGCTCAGCATTGCAAAGGCTTGTTAAAGGACTTAGGTCAGTGCCTCCCAACCTTTTTGTTGAATCTGCCCCAAACAGACACAAAATATTTGTAGTAGAAATGATTGCAGGGCCGGGTATCAGAAGCTTGGGAGGCTGGCGGCAGGAAAGGGATGAGGTGAGGAAGGGAGGCAAGGCAGGTTTAAAAGCAAACCTTCCAGGCAAGTGGGAATTTCCCTGCCCAGCCATGCCTCAGTGGGCCACTCTTCTTGGGACGTCTGTGACCGTTGCCACCACCCCTCAAAGGCTGTGCTAGTTGAGGCGGAGGCCATTCCTACATGTCTGTTAGCCCCAAATTCTCTGGAACTTCCAAGAGCATGTCAGCTCTCCCTTCCCACGTAACTGTTAGAGTCGGATTCCCTCTAAGACTTTTCTTTTCTAGATTAAACTTCAGCTGTCTTTTTCTTACCCATCCTACACTCTCTTCCCCCAGGACCCCACTCTGTGCCAGGTGAGGCCAGGTAACCTGAAAAACAAATCCATGATACTCTGTCAGCCAATGTATCTCTTATGTCTGTAATCACAAAACAGGAAGAGGTTTCAGGGGTCAGCTCAACCCAAGTCCACATGTACACGTGGACAAGAGTGGGGCTCAGTGTCACACAGGTTGTGGTGGGTAAGTGAGGACTAAATGCAAGTCTCTGAACACTCAGGTGGCAGGGCTTACGCCAGATCCCGGTCCTGGGAAACGTCTCAACAGGCAGCAAATCAACAGGAACCAGGATAAACTGACCGTGCATCGCAGAAGGCAGCCTGCTGTCCCCTTTTCTGTAGCGCTGCATTGTATGGAAGGAGACCCTCCCCAAACCAGCAGGGCACCTAAGGATGCTAAGGAGGCATCTTAATTCGTATGAGAAGATGATAGTTTGTTGTTGTTCTCGTTTTGTGATGCAAGGCTCACACACTAAGCGGGAGCTGTTTTTCTCCTTATTTTTTGGTTGGTGGTATTTTACCTTCAAAGCTGTAATTCTGTGGATGTAACTTATTTCCAAAACCAAAGGATCCTTAAAGGAACAAATAATATTAAAGGGTGGTAGTATATTACATAGCAGCTATATCATTTACTATAAAGGAAGGAGTGAGAAAAAATTCAAGGCAGTATTATTGGTGTGACCATTTTGCAAGGAAATGCACAAAAACTCATATGATTTTTTAAAAATAAACTTTTAATTTTAGAATGGTTTAAGATTTACAGAAAAACCACAAAGATGGTACAGAGAGTTCCATACACCCCACACCCAATTTTCCATTATTAACATCTTACATTAGTGTGGTGCATACGACACAGTTAAGGAACTAATATTGACACATGGTTATTGACCAAAGTCCTTTCTTTATTCAGATTTCCTTTGTTGTTATCTAATGTCCTTTTTCTGTTCCAGGATTCCATCCAGGATATAACACCCTGAAAATAAGACGTAGCCGGACAATTAGCTCTAATGCATCTTTTGGAGCAAAAATTAATATAACACCCGGTATTATATCATATCATATATTATATTATATAAGACCCGGTCTTATAGTAAAATAAGACCGGGTCTTATATTAATTTTGGCTCCAGAAGACACATTAGAGCTGATTGTCGGGCTAGGTCTTATTTTCGGGGAAACAGGGCATTACATTTAGTCATGATGTCTCAGAAGGTTTCTCTTGACTATGACAGTTTCTTAGACTTTCCTTGTTTTTGATGACCGTGACAATTTTGAGAATTATTGGTAAATTTTTATCTTTCAAATGGGACTGGTCTGATTTTTTCACCCTTATGATTAGCCCGAGTTTCTTGGAAGAAGACCGCAGAGGTAAAGCACAGTTCTCAACACATTGTATCAGGAGTAATGCTATCAGCATTACGTACAGCTGTTGATGTTGACCTTAGTCACCTGGCTGAGGTTGTGTCCGTCCGGTTTCTCCGCTATAAAGTTTCCCTTTTTCCCCCTTTCTATACTGTACTCTTCGGAAGGAAGTCACTACACGTAGCCACACTTCAGGGGTAAGGAGTTATGCTCCACCTCCTATGACCCATTTTGAGTTAATTTTTGTGAAATGTGTAAGGTCCATGTCTACTTTTGTTTATTTCTCTTGCATATGGATGTTTAATTGCTTCAGCTCTGTCTAAAAACTATCCTTTCTCTATTGAATTGCCTTTGTGCCTTTGTAAAAATCAGTTGACTATATTTGCGTGGGCAATTCATTTGACACTGAAGGTTCACTTGAGAGTGATTCTTGAGAAAATTAGTTGAGTTTGATTTTATTTGCACTAGTCTGTTCATTTACTTTCATTGACATCTTATATCTCCACATATGTTGCTATCATCTTGGCTACTGAAAGTGGTACCTCTAAAAAAGAAACAAAAATCTTCAACTTCACTTTCCTCTTCCATGGGTGAGACTAATAGACTATGGGGGTGAGAAAGGGAATTTAGAAACCCTCCACTCTAACAATATTGTCTATCCTGTGAGAAAAGGTCCACGAATGCCTTGTTCAAGGTCGCACAGCTAGTAAGTGATAGAGCCACTGGCCAGTGACCTCAGTTACTCATCAGGGACTCCAGCCAGGCCTGCCACCCACATCGTAGCCTAGTTTAAACAGAGGCTTCTGCCTCTTTAGATCTTCCTCTCCAGTCACACTAATCTGTAGCTACCGTACTTCTCAGGTGACTGTGTGTTATCACCCACCAGGCCGAGCAGAAAACCAGCCCGGGGGAAATGATTCTGAGAAGCCAGGCGCTCATTACGCAAACTCCCGAGTCCTTGTCCCAGGAGGCAACGGGCTTATGTTTGATCTGTAGCCAAACTGTTCCTATAAAACCTCTTAATAAGCACGGAAAGGTTTGCTTCTGGTCACAGAAGAAACTCAGTGAGAAAATGCCGGCGTCGTATGTACATACAAGCCACGGCTGTTATTGGAAAAGGTAGCTCAGTGGGCAGAGCCTGCTGAACTGAGTCGGAAGACAGCTTTCACCTGAGAGAAACAATGGTGCACCTAACCCTGTGTGGTGCCTATGACGTTAGGTGACCACGTTGTTCTCAAGTAAATAGGCCGATAAAGAGGCAAGGGGTCACTCAATAAATGGAGACAAGGTTTTAACTGTACACTTGACATTCTGATCCCACAAACTTTCTTAAATATGTTAAGTGGATTTGTAAATCTGTGACTATTTAGGCCTGTATGTTAGACAGTTAGCTCACAAGATGCTCCCACGTCTTATACATCATCCAAAGCAGCAGAAATGATGTGGGACAGTGCAATCTATCTCTGTGAGTTGAGGGTTAATTTTATTCTTTTATTAAACTTCGGATCTACTACTATAATTGTCTTGCCAGTTCTTTTGAAATATATTTGATTCCTTTAAATTTCTCAATTACAGCCAAAATCATTCTATGTAACCACAAAAGCCATCATTTGTGAAGCACCTGATATTTGTTAAGCACCTAATATTGTGCCTAATAGTATCCTAGGCGCATTTATGCTCCTCATTCTCATGCGATATTCACAGCAATTCTGTTAGGTAGATTACATTATTATCTTAATTTTGTAGTAATTAGGAGAACAACAACAACTCTGTAGTTTACACGCAAAAAACCGTCATGCCTTCTGCTTACTGCATCTCAGTCCAAACTCCAACTTCTTACGTCCCTGTTCCAGCTGCGATTGAGTCATTTCATTAACTCATACAAAGGTAAAGATGATGGCGGATGCTTGGTTTTTCTGCATGAGAGAGATTGGAGAAATCAAATCTAGTGGTAGAATTTTCTGGCAGTGAAAAGTCATTATTGGGGAAGGGGGTACTGGAGACAGGCTGGGATTTCCCGCTGTGGAGGCCACTGTCCTTTCAAATACGCTTCTTAGCCATTTACCTGGGAAGATGGTAACCCGGGGGTGTGTGTCTGTCAGCGAGCACAGGGTACATCTGAGGACGAAGCCTGGCTATGTTCAGGGAGCGCTGCTGGGAAGAGCTGAGCCCTGAGCATGTGGTGAAATTTTCCGACGAAGTTATGTAGCCACCGATGGGATAAATGAATTAACTGTCGTTCTGCAGCTAAAAATTCACACATGGCAATTATAATAATTAGAGAGTATCCAGGAAGAAGTTTACAAAGTAGCTTAGGTGGTAGTTAATACTGAACGCTATTTTGGGTCAAATCTCGCATACTTGTTTTCATTTTCTGTTTTCAGTCTACTTAACATTAGACACATTTCTTCTCAGTCTTGCATACTTTCAGGCAAACGTTTTGGAGCAGCATGGATTCCAGAATACATCTCTGTGCAGTTTTGGCTGAACTCTCACATTCTCGTGGTTTGGGGCCACGAGCAAACAGAAAACATTTTGGTGACCTAAATAATTTGAACAGTGCAGGTTTTTAACCAATCTCTTTAACCAAAACATTATCTATCTATGGCTGTTGTAGTTGTACAGATGCATACTTCGTAAGAGTGAGGGCTCTGAGTTTGGACTACCCGAGTTCAAATTCTAGCTCTGCCACTTACTGGTTATTATTTAACCATCTTGTACAAATGCTTCCTCATTTGTAAAGTTGCGGGGGGGGGGGGGGTCCATAGTAGTATTTATTTCACAGGATTGTTGTGAGAAATCAAATAATCACTTAGAACAATACCTGGCACAAAACAAGCACCCAGTGCGTGTGAAATGCGATCATTCTGACTTTTGTGATGTAGGTGCACTCCACAGTTCCTATCTGTATTTAGTTTTAACTGATAGCATACATGCTTTTCATCTGTTTCTCCTGAGTATATTGATCATGCTTATTCTAATTTTTTTTCTGTAACTAAAATATCTGGATCAGTGTGTCCGTTTCTATTTTTTCTTTATGGTTTTTAGTAATTGATTCTGTCTCCTGGAATGCCTGGTAAGTTTTAATCCGATACCAGGCATTGTATTTTAGAAATTATAGAGGTTTCGGGGTGAAATCTTCCTGCAGAGGCTTTACTTCTTCCTCCCCAGGGAGCTGATCCCTCTGACACACTCAGAGATGGAACCAACTGGGGCTGATCACTGGGGTGTTTTTAGACTTAATTTTTAGAGCAGTTTTCAGTTCACAGACAAGTTGAGCAGAAAGTAGAGTTCCCATATGCTCCTGCCTCCACACACACACAGCCTCCCCCGTTCTCAACGTCTCTCACCGGAATGGTAGTTTTTTCTTTTTAACCAAGAATGGCTCTATGTTGACACATCATTATCACCCCGAGTCCGTAGTTACATTAGGGTTCACTGTTGGTGTTGTACATGCAAGTGTATAATGACATGGACCCATCCTACGGAGCAGTTTCACTCCCTGAAAATCCCGTGCCCCACCTACTCAGCCCTCCCTTCCCCAGCGCCCCTGGCAACCCCTGATCTCTAGTGTCTTCGTAGTTGTGCCTTTTCTAGAACGTCACGTAGTACATAAGAGCTTTTGTGAGGCTCTTTGCCATCTGATCCTGGAGAGTAGCCCTCTGCTACAGACTGAGTGTTTATGTCCCCCCAAATTCATAGGGTTGAAATCCTAACCCTCACTGTGATGGTACTGGGAGGCGGGGCCTCCGGGAGGGGAAGAGGTCCTGAGGATGGAGCCCTCCTGCTCAGGACCCCTCCTGCGTAGGGTTCCTGTTTTTATGAAGGAGACTGGGGAGAGCTCCCTGCCCCTGCCACCACATGGGGACACAGGAAGAAGATGGTCCTCTCTGAACCAGACACTGAATCTGCCTGCACCTTGATCTTGGACTTTCCAGCCTCCCAAAGTGTGAGAAATAAATGTTTGTTGTTTACGCCCGAGTCGAGGATATTTTCGTTACAGCAGCCAGGCCCAGCTAAAATAGCCTCCTAGGGTCGGTCCCGCCTGAGGGCCCACTGTGGCCCCTCCCTCCTGGTGAGTCTTTTCAGGGGGCAACACCTCAGCTTTAGTTTGCAGACTTTCTGCTTCATTTCTTAGTACCCTGCTCCACGCAGCATCAGAATTTGGGGAAGAGAGGTCAAGTGTCAGACTTGCTTTCCTACCCACCCCTCTCACTGGCAGCCCAGCCCAGCTTACAAGAGTCCAATTTTTCTCTCCAGCTCCCCCAAATGCCAAATGCTGCTGCTTCTCTGTCCCCTACTGACCTCCTGCCCAGACCTGTGGCCTGGATTCTCGGCTCTTTCTTGCCCAGTGCTCAGAATTGGCACATCCCCCAAGGGAAAACCAGCTGCACCGCGCCCCCTCTCCCCTCCACGTTGCTTCCTGCTGCAGTCTTGTCACTGAAGTCCCACGTCCCCCAGCTGTGCTTCCGACAGACGCTGCTCTGGGCTCTGACCAGCTTCACTACGCATTCTCAGTGAGAGCACTCACTGCCCTTCATCTGCGGGAGGGCGGAGGCCCTGACACGCGCCTGACAGAGGTGCTGTGTTTCCCTATTTAGCTGTTAAGATTAACAAACAATAGACACAGTTGAGCCGACCATCTGCCTATTCCACTCTCCACAGGCTTGACTTTGTGGATGATTTGTCCTTCACAAACATAAATCTGTACTTCAATTTAGCACATTGCTAGTTAATGTATTTGATCACCTGTCGTGTAAATACTTAGGAATTTTATATGAATTTTAAAATAAATATTTAGTAGTCATAATCACCATATCTGTGTAGCATATGTGAATTTCAACTTGCCAATAGAGATTTGGGGAAATGTAATTTTACTTTTTTATAACTCAATTTCAATCTTGAGCTCCGATTTTACTTAAATGGCAGAAACTTAATCTTGGTGAATTTGGGGATTTCCCTAGAATTGTGTTTAAGTAAGGAGGGACTTACAGAGCGCAGGGCACAGGGCTGGGGAGGGATCTAACGTCCAGTGTCATCTGCCCCTGACAAGTCCCCTGGGCATCCTCCTGCCTCCCCATGCAGTGGTCCAGTCCAGCACCTTTTGACCGTCTTATCTGCAAGGCCCCTTTCGATCCACTGGCTTCTCTGTGTACCTGCCTCCGTTCTTTAATGCAAAGGGAACTTTCCAGTGCGCCTGAACCATTCTTGCTGGATGAAATGGTCCCATGTGTCCAGGAACATTATGTTTTTCTGTAGGGCTTTGCTGCCTCATTGGAGCTGAGCTCTGACTGGCTTTTGGATCCGTCTTCGAGTCCTGGGGCAGACATAGACGTATGCTTCACAGTGTTTTGCTCCAACATGTTGCTTATGCCACAAGTTCTTTCAATTTTACTAAATACCTAGGTTTTTGAAGCTCAAAATCCAGGAATAGTTTGCTGCATGTTATCTCATGCATCCCCTGAAGCAATGATAACAGATTAGCCTAGCTGAAAGGGGGAAAATGAAACACTGGCGAGAAAAACAAAGCAAAACCTTGATTAGAATTTCTGTGCATTCATTCAATAAACCCTCACTTACTCGTTGAGCTTCTGATGTACGCCCGTCAGACACTGGCAGTCATGATGGATAGATACGGCTTCCAGATCGAATGGGGAACGCACACAAAGAAAGGCGATTTCAAGACTTCGGGTTAAATATGCCGGAGCAAACACACGTTTACTCACCTCCCTCCAGAAATGACGTAAAAGTGACTGTAAAGAGGATTTTTTTAGGCAGAAAAATGAAGCGCATGTAAGCGATGGAATGTTGGGAACTGGAAGCAGATGGACTAGTGGCAAAACTGATTTAACAATTGAAACCGAAACTGGCGGTAAGGAAAGCGGAGAAGGCTGAGTTTAACTACAGGGTCTCAGAAATATTTAGGAATATTGGAGTAGGGTGCCATGGTGCTGACACTGGGAGAGCTGATTAGTTTCAGGTCTGTAAGAGAAATAAACGAGCTTTTACCTTCCAGGTGAGAGAGGGGTTGAGTCTCCTATGGGAAGCTAGCTGAAAATAGAAACAAAGAAACAAGCAGCAGTAAAACAATCTCGCCAGGTTACCCTACATGGATGTGTACCAGTCTGTTCATCTTTTTTTATTATTATTATTTTATTACTCTATTTTAATATATGAGCAGATAGCCAAGGACTACCAGACATTTATGGAAAGCTTATGCCATGACAGATAGAACCAAATCAAACCAACAGTTGAAGAAAATAGAAACTATATATGGAGCAGAAGGAAACTTAAAAAACTATCAAAGAAACCCTGTAGTTAACATTCTCATGTGATAACAAGAAATGCACATCTGGGAAATGACGAGAGAAGGCTATAGAATGGAACTATTCAGAGAGCAGAATACTGCTGTTTGGAGTTAAATATAACAGAAAATTCCAGAAGCAAGTTTGGGAGATTAATTTGAGGCAATCTACCAGAAACTCAATCAAATGTAAAGAAATGGAAAAGGAAAATATTAAGAGTTCAGGATGCCCAATACCTGATAAGCAGGAGTTTCAGAAAGAGAGAATACATAAAGACAGGGTAGGATATTTTTGAAGAATAATCAAGAAGATTTCCCTGAGCAGAAGGACCCAAGTTTATAACTGAGAGAGCTCACTCAGTGCCCTGCATGATGCATGCACAGACAGAAACTCACCCTAAAGCATGCCATTGTGAAACTTCAGAACCTTTGAGATACAGAGAGATCCTACAAACTCCCAGAGATTAAAAACACAAAGCTCCAGATCAGAAGGGCACCAGACCACTGACCGCCCACATGGAAAAGCTACAAGTCAGTGGCAAATCCCTTAAAAATTCAGATGGAAAATGATTTCAAATCTTGTTTTCTGTTCTCCGTCAAATTTTCTAACAAGAGTGAAGGCAAATTAAAGACATTTCAGACAGGCAAGTTAAAAAAAAAATTTACCTTCCTTTTAGGAAAATACTAGAGAATTAGTTCCACAAAATAAGGAAATAAACCGAGAAGAAAGAAGATCCAGGAAACAGGACCTAAAACAGGAATGAGACAAAAGAACGTCCAGGCAGCTTGACCAGTCGTTCCACTCCGCCTGGGCTTGCGGGGGGCCCGATGTTGGACTTTCAGCTTTAAAACTGGGCCTGTCCCTGGGACTGGGACGCGTTGGCCATCCTATGTGTAGGGTTAGAGTGAGGGGAGTCCCATGTGGAGAGGGCTGCAGACAGAAAACAACGGGACCAGACAGGGAGGGGACAGCATTCCAGAAGGGAGGCTGGAAAATACACCCAGGGAAAATACAACACGCACACATCCGTGTGTGTGTGTGTGTGTGTGTGTGTGTGGGGGGGGGTCCTGGTGAGTTGGAATGTATTACATTCTTACAGGTTAATAAGCTGTAGGCACTCAGGCAGTGGGATTTTCAGATTGTTTAAGATCTTAGAGGAGGAACCATTCAGAGAATGACAGTGCCCAGCGTACGTGAGAGTGACTATTACACAATGTCCTTCACTGTCCTTCAGACACTGAGTCCCGCTCATCCCCTCCTCTCAGTTTTCCTCTTCCTTGAACGAACCCTCATGCTCATCTCATCCAAATCACAGGATTGCACAAAGGAGAAAAAGTGAACACTGTAGTTCCGCCCGTCACACGCCTCCTTCCCTGGTAGGCTGACTTCTGGGATGGGTACACCCATGCCCACCCACCCACCCAAGGCTTTCTGTGCAAAGCCTCCTTCCCACTCGCTTACCTCTGAGCCTGAAGTTAACAGAATTCTGCCATGTCACCCATTTGCTCTGCAGACTGCTCTAACTGGACAGATTCTGTGTATCTTTTTTTTTTTTTTTAATCACTGTACCCTCAGTGCCTATAACAGGGTCTGACACACAATACACTTGTTGAATGAAGGAAGAAAAACCCCAAGTAAAGAACCAATGCTGAGAGAACCACAAACTGACCTCAGAGAGCTGAGAAGCTGGCTGACAAGTCAGGCCTGCGCCGTGGAACAGTGCGATCATAGGGACTGCATTTTGGTTTCTGAGTGGGGTGGGTGGGGGATGACACCAACATGGAAGATGAGGGTGGGGTTTAGTGGTGAGACTCTTTGGAAGGAGAAGAGGGATGAGAAATTAAAACCAGTCTTCCTGCTATTTCTAGGCATTAAACAAGTGAGCTCATCTAATCCTAATCACCGCCCCTAATTAGGAAAAATTAAATTATACTCCAAGGTCACACAGCAGTAAGATCATAAAATACAACTTGACACCCCCCCCCCCCCCCCCCCCCCCCCCCGAGTCCTGTCCAGAATCCAGAATCCCTGTTGAGCATATACCTATATTCACCTGGTACCTCTCTTTTACAAGGTTTCCTTGAACTCTTGTTCACATCTTTCTCATCATTCTGAATATCAGTGGTTTGCAAATGGTTAATAGCAACCATTGTTAAAAAAAAAACCCACACCACAACGTATGCATTCATCCACTGAAAACATCCAATGAGCAGTTGCTAAGTGCTGGGTTCAGTGCTACGTGCAGCGGCTGCAGCGATAAACAGGAGACCAGACGTTTCTCCTTTTATAAGTGGGCTCAGTACTAGTATTACGGCTTCTTTTTACTAACAGCTCTGAGGATTAAAGAGCCTCCTAGTAATTTGACACTGTTGGCTCAGGATGCGGTTGTGAAGTACACGTGGACCTACCGGGTATTTCTCCTAAGGACACTATGACCACTTTAAATCTAAAGGGCAAGGATGGGAGCCACTACCTTCCGCTGGGATGGAGAAGTGATGCAAGCAGAGGAGGCAGAGAGATGCAGCAAGCTCCACACACTGCGATTTCGCCTCCCTTGCCAGTAAACACCCACTCAGCTGTGACTTGGTGAGGCCCCGCCAAGCGCGAGCGGCTCACCCGTGTAAGCAAAGGAGAGTCCCATGCAAAGAGCCACACTAGTTCTCCAAAACCTCCTCTTTAGTCCCCAAAGCAGACTAGAGTCTTCTCTCTTAATCCGAATCTTCACAGAGCTTTGCGTTTATCCTAGAATATCTTAACCGTGTCTAGCGTTGCAAGCTTTTGTCCTCTAGTCCTGTCGCGGGGCCCTGGTGGCTCCCCCCACACACACACCAGCACGTCTGAGAAGGGCGCTGTCTTTCTAGCTTTGCCTTTTCTGCACCAGCCTCGTCCAATATCCTGTAGTTCTCTCTCTCTCTCTTTCATATTCTCATATATTTTAAGTGTTTATGGAAATATTCCTATATTTATGGAACTAATGCAGGGCACGGATCAAATTTAAGTTATATTAAAGTTTTAGGCTGGTTTTGAAAATAGAAACTGACCCCAGGCAGAGGTTTTGAAATTTCCCACGTAAGTTACCAAACGGCTATACGTTTAAGAGAGGAAGAAATCGCGGACACTTGAAAAAGAAAACCCGAAATTTGAAAACAAATTGGGATACGGCCCGCAACGCTTCACGCTTTTTCTATTCCACCGTCAAAGACGCGCTGTCCTTGGCCGCAGTGACTGTCTCTTCCCGCAAAAAGACACCCGCGCACCGCTGTGTCCCAGCAGCCGGGTGAGGCCACCGTTTCCGCGGCCGCGGAGCGGAGAGCGTCCGGGACAGCTCCCCGTGCCCTTCCCGCAGGCGCGGCGGCGCAGGGCCTCCCGGGCTTCGCGGAGCGGCGCCCCCTCCCGGTTTCACTGCGGCCGCGGCCCCACCCGGTCGCGAGGCCTCAGACGGGTAGCACTCGCACGCAGGCGCACTGAGGCCGGGCCGGGGCGGGGCGGGGCGGGCCCGGGGCCGGGGCGGGGCGGGGCGGGGCCTGGGGTGTTTCCGTTGCTTGGAACCGGCCGGGAGCGGCTATCGGAGCCTTCTGCGCCTGCATCTCAGCCCTGCCCACCGCGCTGTCGCCTGCGCTCCGCCGCTCCCCGGGAGGTTTCGGCACTTGGTCCCTCCGTCTGGTGAGTGCGCACCTGGCCCGGGGAGGACCCCTCCGGAGGGGGAGCGGGACGCAGGGCTCGCGCGGACGCCGGGCGGAGAGCGGTCCCGGAGCTGCGGAGACGGCGGGGCGGCGCCCGGGCGGCGGGGGTCCGGGCGCGCGGTGGCGGGTGTGGCTCTTGGAACCCGCTCTGTCCCTTCTCTTGCAGGCCCGCGTCCCTTCTCCGGACCTGAGCAGTCGCCATGGCACAGGTGAGGCCGTGCGCCCCGCGCAGCGCCCCGATTTACTAACTTTGTCGGCTGTATCAAGGGAGATGTAGAATTTGTCAAAAAGCCAGAAAAGTTTGGGGTAAAGGGAATCCGCCTTGGGGAAATGGTCAGCTCCCCGATTTCCCCTTCGCCCGCGCCGTGCCCGGGTGGCGCCTGCCCCCGCGGAGCAGCCCCTCGGACCCGCTGCAGCCCGTCCGCGCGGCCGCCGGTGACGTGGCCGGGTTTGCGCACCGCCTCCTCGAGTGAGTGTGTAAAAGCGGCCTCCCTAAAATCCCGTCGCTAAAATTAGAACCAGAGCAGGATAACGCTAAGTTCAGCGTAATCACGTGAGGAGAACGCGTTTTTCCCCCTCTTGGCTTCCTTTATTTTTTTTCCCTCCAAGTTCTCTGTATTTTAATACTCTGGGTGGGCGTTGGCTTTTTTTTTCCAGTAGAGCTCCTAGTCCAGCTTTTTCCAGTCGCTCAACCCAAGTTTACTAAAAGGAGCTGTTCGTCCTCTGCACTGATTTTTTTTTTTCATGCAAAATATGAAACAGAAGAGCTTCTTTGCTTAAGTGATGAACTCGTGAAACCAGTTCTGGATTGAATTTGCCTTGGGACTGTATCGGACCTGGATTACCTAATATTGGCCTTCTTTGTCGTTCTCAACATTTATCAAAAATACCGGAAAAAGAAAACCGTTTAATTTATATAGCAATCTTTAAAAATTGACCGTACTATACAGTCTTTGTGTGAATAAAATATCTGTGCTTAGCAGCTCCACTCCAAAACTAATTTTACAGATCTTATCAGTCTAAACGACTTGTCAGAGTTCAGATAAATTTTTCAAGCAAGTGTTTTAACTACTCAAACAGTGCCCTCTCTCATTTAGAGTTCACTTTTTTCCTTTATCAGATTGACTTATCAGAACTGAATAAGGTTTCAGCCTCCTTTCCAACAGAGAATGGGAGGATTAAGATAAATTGGTAACTGTTTAAATTTACACAGTGCTTCCATTCTTACTTCCCCTTTTGCACTTAAGAAATAGTACAATAAACCAATTCTCATATTGCTTCTAGTGGAAATTTGGTTTAGGTTCTTGCCCATGTAAAGGATACTTTTATGTGGAATTAACTTTCCTATCCTGAGAATTATTTTTCCTATCTTGGATATGCTGGTGTGGTGATGTAAATGATTTAACAACCAACCATTAAAGAATAATTCTCTTTATCCTTGCTCATTCGGCTGTTTCTCAATCTCTCTTGTAAGTTTATCCAGTGGTGTCTGACGTTTTTCAATCAGTTCCTTTTAATAAGGTGGACTCTTTACCCAAGAGGGCATCAATGAACACATTTTTCCAATCGTGGACATTAATAAGTACAAAAAATTAAAATAGTGTAAAGGCCCTTTTACATACAAAACACGGGAGAATGGCGGCTTGTATTACAAAATTATATGTTATTTCTACCACAGTGTAACACCAGGACTGTTTTCTATTAAAACCACAGTTTTTAGTCATGAAAGTTGCACTGGCTTTGTTATTAGTTATCCTTGGAAGCCATTCAAGTAAAACATTTTGTTAAAATATTAAGGTGGAGTTTTGTTGTCTTTATACTTACTTTAGTGGTGTGCAAAATGCCTACATTATGGGATTGCACTTTCACTGTCTAAAATTTTCTTTGGACCCAGTGTGCTTGGAGGAAAGCTGAAGTAGCTTCAGTATTGGGTTTCAAACGGTTTCAACCTTTTGTTGAACTGTGGTGGGAACCAGAGGCCTCCACTCAGTGGCCATTGTAGACTAATGGGATCAGTTGCCTGAGTCTTAGAGGTGCCCATTTCGGCAATTTAAAATGTATTATTAAATACCAGTGTCTCTTACTTATTGAAAAACTAAAACGTAGCCGCCCACATCAGTCATTCTTCATGTTATGAACTATATTTTCCATACCAGCGGTTCTCTCTTTCTACTTAACGTTGGAACCCGCTACCTATAAAAGTCTGCGAAAATCCTGCAGTCAGTTATTGTATGTGTAGGTCATGGGTGTGCCTGGCTTGTTAAGAATTTAACAGGAAAGCTTTGATTGGTTGAGCTGTGATTGATATATTGGAGTTTTTCTTTTAGTATAAATACATATCATTAAGGATATGTTACACTCTTGTACGTATTTATATTAATGTGTTCATTATATAAACAACAAATTACATTATAATTAAATATAATTTATATCAATGCAATTTCTTTAGTTAAAGTTTACACTAATGATCTCAGTGTAGGGGGACAAAGCTGTGACAAATATTGGGAACTCCATAAAAAGTGACATCCATGGTCATGTTGGGTGAATCCATTCAGAGCTGGAGGCCATGATGGGGTAACGACCACGTGAGCTCTGTCCTCTTTCTGGTCCTAATCCTCGTCCATTAGCATGGCAGTGTGTGGGATTCTATGAATTAACTGCCGTGATGGAGAGAAGTAGTCTAACGTGAGGCTTCCCCGTCTTTCTGAGAGAACACGGCTAACTAACTGTGTCTCCTCCATGACACACAAGAAAAATATAAATGACAAATGTGCCTGCATGTAAACAGTTCCTGGACAATATTTTCTCTATGTTTGAAGCCATTCATTTGAATGGTTTTATATTCATATGGTTTGAAACTGAAACCGGAGGCCAACAGAATCCCAGGCTCATGCCGCCTGCGCCGCTCAGCCAATAGAAGGACACAGGAGTTGGGCCGTAGAATAAGCGTTTATTATCAGCACTGGTGGTCTGCGAAGGCAACAGTTTAACACCTCCAAAAACTGTATAAACATTCTCAGACCGATTTGGGGTAAATCTGGATATTCCTCCAGAGGCTACCTGAGGGTTCCGGGTCTGCGTGGAGCCTTCCCTCTGGCCACGTGATTCTATGGTGGAATCAGCAACCCAGGAACAATGATGAGATTTAGCCTGGAAAGAATGCTAGACCACTGAGATTGTGATCAATACGCCCAAGGGTATTAATCATAAGTTTCAGGGCCATTTTCTAAAACAGGGAACTGGGTGGGACGGGACATTCCCAGCTCAAACCACAGGAAGTTAAGCTACAGGTAGATCAAGGAAAGGTGAGTTCGGGATGTGGAGAGGCCTCTACTGTGGGGGTGCCTCCATGGTGCTTCAACATCAGCTTTGCTAAGTGAGCAATAAATTACTGTGATCACTGGATTGGTAACATCTTTAACTATGTTAAATTTAGGTAGAAGAGTACAAAGTGTTTACCGAGCATGACCAGAAAGCGGTTAATAATCCCCTGAATTATTTATACATAGTAAAATGTTGTTGAATCCTTTCTTTTTTTCAACAATCTTCTGATTATATAAATGCGAATTTTTCAGTAGGTGTAGGGTCATTTCCGTAATCGGACTTAACCATATTTTGGATTTCTTAAATTGGGTCCTGATCTATTTCTCTCAATGCTTAACTGGCTCACATGGGTTTTTCACGTCACTATTTAGCTAAAGCCAACATTTTTCATAGATAGCCTAATTTATTTTATTTATTTTTTTAATTAATTTATGTTTTTTATTGGGGCAGGGGAACAGGACTTTTTTTTTATTGGGGAGCAGTGTACTTCCAGGCCTTTTTTCCAAGTCGTTGTTGTCCTTTCAGTCTTAGTTGTGGAGGGCACAGCTCAGCTCCAGGTCCAGTTGCCGTTTTCTAGTTGCAGGGGGAACAGCCCACCATCCCTTGCTGGAGTCCAACCGGCAACCTTGTGGTTGAGAGGACGCTCTCCAACCAACTGAGCCATCTTGGAGCTCAGCAGCAGCTCAGCTCAAGGTGCCGTGTTCAATCTTAGTTGCAGGGGCGCTGCCCACCATCCCTTGCGGGAGTTGAGGAATTGAACTGGCAACCTTGTGGTTGAGAGCCCACTGGCCCATGTGGGATTCGAACTGGCAGCCTTCGGAGTTAAGAGCATGGAGCTCTAACCGCCTGAGCCACCGGGGCCGGCCCCCTAATTTATTTTAAGTACTTAAAAGTACGTTTTATACTCCTGGTTTGGAAAAATCAAGAGACGGCCGTATTTCGTAGACATGATCCATTTAAACATTTTAATTCAGTTTAAGGCTTTTATACCTTTAATTTTCTTTAAGGTAGTGAAACTTTAAAATACTAGATTTGGGGCAGTTTGAACTTAGTTTCATTTATAAGGTTGTTTATAAAGAGTTAATATATTCAGGGCAGCAGGAGTGTTAAGAGGGCGAAATCAGGCTACGTAATCTTTCACTAGAAACTTGGTGAACCTCAGAGTTCCCTCCCTGTATGAGGATTGATTAGGAAACTCTTGGGTTGATTGGAAGCCACTGTGCCATGATAGCTTACAGAGGTCCTGTGCACAACACGCTGGGCCCATGTAAACGAGTCAGTGTGAGTTGAGGTTCACTCTAGAGGAGATGTAGTGCGTGTGCATCGCCTCTTGTCTTGCCATTCACTGTAAGTCAGATCACGCGTAGTGAACAATGCCCTCTTGGGATCTTAATTAGGGCCTGTGCTGCCTCCGGTTAGTCTCTCAGTTCCTGATTCCTTAGACTCTTGTCTCTATTTTGGATGCGGAGAAAGAACTAGATCCAGAACTGTGTGGCTGCTGTGCCTCGGTGGTCAGCAAACCTATTCCCTTACCTGGCGTCTCAGGCCCCCTGGGAGACCTGCACTGGGCCAGGGTTGGTGGTTTTCTTTTAGTTACTTTAAGTGTGAAGTGGTAGAAATACAACAATATTTTTACATCATAGATTCATTTCTGCAATAAATTTTATTCATGTAGCCTGTATGCTGTTCTAAAATTTCACAGACACACCAGCTCATTTTTTTTTCTTTAATTCATGTTCCTAAGACCTTTGCTTTAAATGGTTTTTGGACCCAGCCTTTCAGCTTTGTAGTTTATATAATACGTACTCCTGTAAGCAATGGATTATTTGGAAGGAATGCATAGTCCAGTTGGCGTCATTTCTTCGGACACCAGTTGCTAACTGTTGTCTTTACCTTCCATTCATGCATGATGCGTGCATGATGCGTGCATGAATGTATGAAGCTTTTGAGTTCCTACCATGTGGCAAGTATTGTTAGACATGGGGAGGATAAAGGGAAACGGAACTCAGATTTATTGCTGTAACAGATGCATTGCCACACCCTCTGTGTGCATTATTTAATGCTCATAATACAGTTTTGGAAAAAGAATTACGATCTCTGTTTCACAGAAGAGGAAATTGAGATTACTTAGCTGGCATTAGTCGAATGGGACAGAGGAGGGATGGCAAAAGTAAATGCTCGGGAGTGTGAAGGGGTTTGGCATGACCGGGAGCTGCATGCAGGTGGGGGCGTGGAGCCCTGTCTTGGATTTCAGAAGGTACAGAATACGAATCACTTTGCAGGGAATGGAGAGCTATCAGAGTTGTAAATTGGGTGTGCCGTGGTCAGATGCGTGTTTAACAAGGATTGCCTGGTGCCAATGTGATGGTATGTTTCTGGGGGCTGCAGAGGTGGGGTGGCGGTATGGGGGTTGAGGGGGGAAGGAGACGGAAGCTGGATGTTGGACGGCCACTTAGGAATCTGGGCCACTAATCCCAGTGAAATCTCCAGGCCTTGGACTACGCAGCAGCTGGGACTCTAGACCGGAGGGAACTATGGGAGAGCGTGGGCAGTTTGATTCCCAGGTGGTGGCGGTTGGTGGGGAAGGGGCAGGATGACAGGCTTGCTTGACCAAGTGGTTGATGGTGTTTTTCTTTGAGTAACGAGTGCAGGTTAGGGGGACCCAGTAGTGGGTTTGTTGAATTTGTGTTCCTTGTGAAACACTTAGGTTGGTGCCATCTAGTAAACAGCAGGGTATGTATGATCTTTAAATCCTCTCTCATCTCCGCAGCTCATCCATTTGTTTATGTATCATTTACCTCTTCCTATGACTAACGAGGATCTGAAGCTCACTCATTTCCTACCTTTGTGTGGGGCCAGCCATGTGCGTTAGCTTTCTGCCCCTTGTTTAGATACAAGAGGAAATAAAGTTGTGTATCTGGGCACACTCTTCTCTGAGGTGAGAAATTACAGACTTGATCTTTTCGAGGCATTGGTGTGAATGAATTGGTTGGTGATAGAGCGTGCCAAGCGCTCTGCACAGAATGCCCAGTGGACAGTGAGGCACCCCGTTTAGAGCATGTGCTCTCCCATGTGTGCTCATCGGGCTAATGCCTTCGCCCACTTACTGATTCGGCATCTCCATCGTTCAGGGACGGGTTAGCTTTCCCTTTTATTGGCGTTTGCCAAGGGAAGACATTCTTACACTGGCAGGGAGGTAGTCATGGGGGCATTAAAGGCACAACAAAAAATCTAAATCATACAGACACGATCTTTGTGTTGTTACTTAAAAACTTCTTTCTACCACTGTGCACTTAACTTAAACTGCTTTATGGTGATGCTTTGTCCCCTTACACTTGATTTGAAGGAGGTCGCAGGTAGTAGGATAATTAGATGAAATGGGAAGAAGCAAAAATAAAGAGCATGAAAGGGAGAGGAAGTTGGGCAAAACTAAGCAATAGTTACAGGCCAGCGTGAGCTTACGGCTGTGAGCTCTCACCTTCGCCTTTCTGATGGGCTTGGAAAGGGTAAGGACAGGGGCTCGAGATCCTACCTCTGACCCCTGATTGTATGTGTTTGTGCCCCTCCGTCCTCTTGGAGGTTCTGGGTTTTTTTCTATTTATTTTACTTTGCAGCTCAAATTGTAATCATGTCACACTGGCTTTTTCTTCTTTTCTTGCTCATCTCATTTCTTCCTGTGTACAGTAATTTTCATTTTCTTTCTTGGCCCATGGAAATGTTACTGGGCCTGTGCTCTGTCTGTCAGATAAGACCTGAGCTGCTCTGGCTGGAGCAGGAGGGCAGAGCTCTGCCCATGTGGCCTCCCCTGGGCCCTCCTTTCTCAGTGGCCTCCAGAGGCGCTTTGCGAAACCTCAGAAGCACCACACTGAATCGTCGTCACCTGTAATGGTTCGCTTTACGATTTCTGGCTCCTTGTTAGTATTGAGTGGAGTGTTGGGTGGTGTTTTCATTGCACTGAAAGACACACTTACAGACGGCTTTGTTCCCCCCTGTGCCTTCCAGAAAGCTTTGATTTAAAGTGTTCCAGGCAGGTGAATGTGTCCTCATCTTTAAATCTGAAGTTGTTATTTCTGTGTTACTTCCCTATGTCTTTAAATTCTGTGTCTAGAAAAGCAACCCTTCCTTTTTGGAGGTTTAATTTTATCCAGTTTGTTTTGGCATAGCTAGTCTTTGAAGGTAAAGAACTTTTTCATTTAGAACAAACAAAAAAAGCCAATAAAATTATAGAGCTGGAAGGATGGATAATTTTGAAGGTGAGCGTTAAAAGGGCGAATTACGTGTTTTGGCCACATATTGTCTGAGACTATATGTAATTCCCTTGGAAAGGCACTGGTGGCAGAGGATAACGGTGGGTGAGGTGACTAGTATACCTACGTACACTTGGGGTTCACCTGGGAAGGTTGAATGCCCGACCCGAGGCTACTGGGAACCACAGGAAGCAGGGGACACCCTCTCATCTGAGTCATGTAGTCACATTTGCCCACTGCCCCCCCGTTTTGTGTGGGCGGGACGGGCTTGGACAGGATGTCCCATGAGGGTTCTGCCCTGGTGACTCATGTCTGATTCACGTCTGGCCCCTGAGCCACTATGTGGCTTTGCTAGCTTTGACAGTGACTCTGAACGAATGGAATGTAACAAAAATGTTTCCCAATTTCTGGAAAGCTCTCAGAAATACAGCCAGCAGCTACTTCTTGTTCATAATGGCTGAGATTCTGGGGATACTTCTCTTCTGTCTTCACCTGATTCCCTTCAGTCCTCGCGCTCAGATGTCTCTCCTTTTTAAGGCAAATCTCTGTTGTCTCCTCTATTCTTCACCTCAACTGTTTTTAACTTCTCTGTTAGCAATTCTTCATAGCCCATGAACTGGGTAGTGTTTCTAAAACCATGTTTGCAGACGCCGTCGTTTGTAGAATGGGAGCTCACAGATACTTCACGCTTCAGGGCCGTCCAGGCAGGGTTTTAGCGCCACCCGTGTCCTGGTTACCAAATCCAGTGGGTCCTTTCCCCCCTGCCCTCAAACTTGACTTCCTGCGGTTTTGGATGTGCCCTTTCTCCCTTTCCTCTTAGAACATGTTTCTCCTTTGGCAGCCATACCATCATCCTCTTGGATTTTCTCTTTGTCTCTAGAAGGCCGTGCAGCGTCGTGCTTAAGAGCCCCCAGTCCCAGCTCTGCAGCTTGCTCGCTTGCTGTTCCCTAGGGTGATCTGCTGGACCTTTCTAAGCTAGTGTGTTTCTTCACCTGTAAAATGGGGTTTCCGTGAGGTGATCCACGGGAAGCTCTGAGCTCAGTGCCTGGCTCATGGCCGCACGCGGCAGGTGTTAGCTGCCGTTCTGACTGTAGCTGACCGTCCCTTCTCCTCTGGCTCTTCTTTCTGCCCCGTTATCACTGCCCTTTGTGACCCCTCCCGCCCCCCCCCCCCCCCCAGCTCCAAGTACCCCACAGCCTGCCTCCTCCCTCCGGCCTGCTGTGGGAAAGGCCAAACCAGCCGTCCTGTTCCCCAGGCAGCAAGGTGTCATCCTAAGTGGTTTCTCCTGCCCTGGCCCCATCCTGTCTCCCTCTGCCTTTCCATTTCGGCTGCTCCTGACTTAAAGCTCCTCTTATCTTCCGTGTTTGCAGTTTCAAGCAGTCCCCCGGTCTCCACTCGTGCGCAGTCCATTCCTCTGTCCCCTCGCTGCCCTAGGAACACGACGGTGCAGAGTGGACACTGTCCTCTGAGGGCTTCCCCTTGCCCACAGGATGAAGCCGGCACTTCCTAGCAAGGCTTTCCTTGCCCAGGACCGTCCCTGGTTGGTTTTTTATCCAATAGTATGGCTTGTTGCAGTCTGTGGTAATACTTAACCCTTCAGCAGATATCTCCGGTCTCCACACGGCTGTGTGTGCAAGACCATCTGCCTGCCCATCTCTGCCTCCTGAACCTGCCTGCCACGTCACAGGCCACTTTCAAGACGTTTGGGGACAGTTCTCCAATTTCTTTCCCCTCTTCCCAGGAGTCAGTCCCTCCCGATGTGCCCTCGTCCCCTTGGGAGAGCCTCTATGTGCCCTCGACTGCACGTCACTTTTTACGTGCCTGCCGCTTTCTCCCGACTTTCAGAGGTCATGACTTTCCTGCTGACCAGTACAATACTTGGCACCTGGAAGGCATTCAAAAAATGGTTGCTGAGTGAGTTAATAAACAGACAGGTGAACTAAGCCATCTGTCAGACTAAGTTCTCACATGGTATTTATTCATTTTTGCAATGATGTTCGTGGTGTCTTCATAATCTACTTGAAGTTGTCCCACTGACGGGGGACTTGCAGTTCGTCCTGTTAGGTAAACTTTCCCACCCACGCCAGCTGTGATGGACCATCTTCTCAAATCTTACCAATTTATCCCCCAAGCTATCACTCTTACATACGTAGAACCAGAAGAATTTGCCAGCGTTCAGTCCTCCAGTTGCACATGGCTCATACTGTAGAACTAATGGAAGGGAAGTTACTGGTCTTTATGCCTCTGCTTTTAGACAGGGTGGCAGTGGACACAAGCCTGGTGTGTGTGGGTGGGTTTCCCCCTTCATGGAGGAAGAGCCCTGGCTTAGTTCCATGACATCCCCGATGAGATGAACGGGAGCGAGGCTTCCCCCACTTTCCTTGGCCACCGTCCTTTGTTTAGCTCAGGACAGAGGGGATGAGAGCTGCTACCGGGCGACACTGGGGCCGGGAGACCACACTGAAACACCTCACTTCCTTTGGACTGTGTTCTTTGGCCTCATAATCACAACACTGTAGGTTGTCTCATGGGGACTATTGTTCAGAGGGGAGAAGAACCTTTCTTTCCTTGAATCAGAGGAGAGACTACTGTTAAAGAAAGAAATTGTCTCGACGCTTGTTAAGTCTGTCGCAATGGGATAGAGATGGGGTTCGACTCCAAGTATAGCAAAGGCATCTGGGGATTTATAGCCCGTGAGCAGGGCGAGGGGCTCAGTGGATGGAAAGTTACTAAGAGGAGGCTTCACGGGCTGGGGATTCTCCCGCAGCTGACTTAGCAGGATTCCTGCTACAACGGGGTAGGCAGGCAGAGGAGCAGCTCTAACGTAAGGAGGGCGCAGAGGAGCCACCCCAAGTTTGATCAAGGAGAGTCTGTTCTGCTGGGTCCATGAGTGCTGCTTTTCCTGGAGGCATAGTTCAGTGCCACCTAAGAGAGAAGGTCTCTGGGCTGACCTGTGCCTGTGAAGTTCTACCGCATACTGTGTTTCTTGTCATCCTTTTTATTTGGTTGGTGCTATGATATTGTTGCAAATGCAGCAGTTGGAGGCTGAGGTGGGAATTCCTTTCTTCATAGGTGATCATGCCTCGTGCATTCACAGTAAGGCACAGTGACTGTAAACCAGGCAGGTATTCTCAGCCCCTCCCCCTCATTGCTGTTTGTTTCTCAGCTTTAGATGGAACCTTAGCAGGAGTTCTGAGGTACTTTAAAAAACATTTATTGGTAAAAGCAAATGCTGCGAGCCTCCCTTTATCATAAGATAAATTTATGACTCAATAAAGTTCTGATGCTAAATAAGTATCTAATGATATTACAGACTTTTTTGGGGGTAAACATTAAAATATATTGATTGTAAGCACTGTGTATGTGCAGCAAGAAACCTTACAAAGAATGTTTTCCAGTATACCTTTATGAAGTTCTAAATTCAAGGATTTGTATTCTTCTGGCACATGAATTACCAAGTATCTTTTCAGTCTTATCTTAAAATCCCTCATAAGGATAAAGAAACAGGCCTAGGTGACAAGTTATGTAATAAGAGCATTGCTTAGAGCTCAGTGCCTTGGGTGGGGCATCAAGCTTGAATGCAGGCACAGATGCCCCTAGATTGCAGTGGGGAGGGACTTACTGGGAAGAAGCCTGCGAGGAAGTGAATCCGGGGTGCTGGTGGGCTCCGCAAGGGCGCTGCCCAAGGGAGAGGCCCTGGGAGCAGCCTTCCCAGTAATGGCTTGCAGGTGGGCCCCGATGGCTTATGTGCTGAACTGGTCCTGCCTGCTACCCTGCACCATCAGTGGTCCACTTCCCGTCTCACATAGGGTGACACAGTTTATCAAATGGTCCGTTTAGTTACGACGGGCCATGATCCAGAGCAGCGGGCTACTGTTTATGTCGTGTGCTGCTGTTCGAGCCGTGCTGTGAGTAATGCCTCCGTGTCTCCTATCTCAGGTTCTCAGAGGCACGGTCACCGACTACCCTGGATTTGATGCACAGGCTGATGCGGAAACTCTCCGGAATGCCATGAAAGGCCTGGGTACGTTCAGCTTCCTCCTCCCTGGTCTCAAACAGGGCGACGTGTTTCTCAAAAAAAAAAAAGTCACTGATTTTCCATAAGCTTAATTTGAGAATATTTTGATCTGAAGTGTATAGGAAGAGGAAAAGTACAGTAAGATGAAATGACATGACTGACCATCCCTGGGATTCAGTGTCAGACCTGAACAGGTGTTAAGTTCAGCCTCGTCGCTGTGTGGACTTTCACCTTTACCTGTGTGGGCGCCGACTGAGCCGAGAAGCAGACACTCCTGAGCGTGAGCCCCCTGCCGCGTTTGCAGTGGGCCCAGGCAGAGGCCGACTTCTGCAGGGTTCCTGACTGTTCCAGCCCACCTGGTCCCTTTCCTCTCCTGCCGCTCCTGTTCTCTGATCCCGCCCTGCCGGGTTGGTTATCTGCTTTTCAGGAAAGCCCGTTTTTCCCTCTGTCTAAAAGCCTGTCGTCCTTCATATCATATAGCCTGTCAGAATCCCTGTCCTTCAAGACTGGGTGTCACCTTGTCCATAAAGCATTCCCCACACTTCCTTCAGCTCCTGTGGGCTCAGAGAACCTCTCTTAAATTCCCTTTTAGCACCTGGACCTCTCCTGGGCACGTGTCATTGTGCCTTAGCTCACAGTTGTGTGTATGTTTCTGTATTTTGACCCTAAATTGTAACTGGAAACCAAGCTCCACATCTTTCTCCTCTCCCAGGCCCCTGTAACACCCAGCACACTGTGCCTTGTGAATAGCCATCATCTGAGGAACTATTTGTTGCAAGAAAAATGAGGTGCACCAAGTCTTTAAAAAGTCAGGAGTATTTTTCCACCTATTTCACAGTGCACCAGGGATAGTATATATTGGAAATACAACATTTTACATGTTGTAAAATTTATAGTTTAATAAATGATTTAATACAATATATGTTATGAGGTAAGGAATTAGGGTGATTGGGGAGCTGATTACAAAGGGGACAGAGAGGGCGTGTGGGAGCCCCGATGTCATTGTTTGAACCTGAATTGCAGGCACAGATGAGGAGAGCATCCTGACCCTGCTGACGTCCCGCAGTAACACTCAGCGCCAGGAAATCGCCGCGGCTTTTAAGACGCTGTATGGCCGGGTAAGACCGCACTCCATCCCAAGGTAGACCTAGAGAGAAGCTGTGTGTTTTAAGACGAGTTTGAAATCTACGAATATCCCTTTGTAAACCTCACTTATTCAATGATTCTGACTTTCCTACACCTTTTTTCTTCTCCAATTTCTTAATCATCAGCTGTGGGTTGGTATATAACGCTCACCCAGCTGGTCCTCACAGAATCGCTTTTTCCTTTCGTGATGCTGTGGACGGCTCAGAGCCCGTGGTGATAACTGCCGTCTTCTGTGTCCCGTCAGGGTGGTGTCGTGAGTGTTTTCTAGGTGCCCACCTTTATAACAGTGTTTTGTTAGGACAGTCAGTCGTGGTTTCTGTTGGAGTGGTGTTTTAATAAATGAGGTTTTAATTCATTGATTTAAATCCTCTTATTTGATTGACAAAGCAAAGTAAAAATTAAATTTGTTGCTGAATGATAATGCGTACATGAAAAAGTTAAAGGCAGTTTTATTCTAAAAATTTTTGTTCATCATTTTATTGAGAAACAAATGCAAAGCAAGAAAAACAAAACAATTTCTAGTTGTCTGCTGTGCTGAAACTGAAACAGATGGGAAATACTGCTTTTCATCATAATGATATACATAGTTTCCCCACGGTGTCCCTCCGTGAACAGGAGCACAGCAATGAGTGTAACCCGTTACGTATTAGAATATTATTAGATATTGAAAGGAGAGAAAAAATTGTTTTGTTTAGCTATGTTAAGCCAAGTTTTGTATTTTGTAAAAATGCATTTATGATATTTTTTGGCAGACTTTTTTCTTTTTAAGATACAACATCTTTCTCAGAAGAGTATTTTACAAATAAGATAGTTTTAGCCTACTTTAAAGTTTTTTGTTTTTTTTTTGAAGTTAAGAAACACATTTCTTGAAAACCACTACATTGACACCTAAGTGGCTTTGCTTTAGCTTCAGCTTCAGGTCAGATGTCGGAAGTACATTATTCAAAGTTGTGGGGTTACGTTTCGCTCATGTGTCTTGCTTCTCCTTGGAGATGGCACCACAAATAATTCATCAGGGCAGAGGCTGTCGTTCATATTTAAGTAGAGTGTGGCTCACTAATTTGTATTTTCTGTGGCTTAGGACCTTCTGGACGACCTGAAGTCAGAACTGACTGGAAAGTTTGAAAAACTGATCGTGGCTTTGATGAAACCCTCTTGGCTCTATGATGCCTATGAGCTGAAGCACGCTCTTAAGGTAAAGGAGCTCGAGGAACTTTGCTCACGAGGGATGCCATGTGTGTTGGTCATTACGTCATCTTATTTCTCATATTAAACCTATTGGCATGATTTCTGTGAGGATTTCTTGGAGAACAAAACAGTCGGAGGCAATAAGAAGAAAAGGAGAAAATTACAAGTGTGTCATTTTATCTTTTTGTCTAGTTAATAATAGTGGCTATATAAAATTTTAATGCTTTTACAGCCTTTTTTATTTTGTTTTCGTGCCTGTTTTCTAATTTTGAGATGTGTTTTTAAAAATGTTACAGATTAGGTATTGTATCTTTTAAAATAGAAAGTTGGCTGATTAGGGAACAAGAATATTGTTAATCATTTTAGGTTAAGAAAGTAAGTTTCAGAGAGAATTTTCAGATAAGAAAGGTGTTCTTATACCCTTTCCTTCTTTCCTTTCCTTCTAAACACTAAAGTAGCTGGTAAACTTGTTATAATTTCATTGTAGTAGATAACTGAATGTATATTTCCATGACTACTGTTTGGAATATTGCGTAAATATGACTAATTTGAAACATTGATTCTGACTCAGGGACAGGAAACTGTTAAGTCATTAGCGGTTAGACTATGAAGGATAGGGAAACAAATTTGACAACAAGGAGATGTGTGGCTCAGGGAGTCTTAGGAGTGGAGGGAGGAGAAGGTTTATCAAGTTAGGGGCGTTTCCATGTTTATTCTCTTCGTTTTCCTGCAGTGATTCTTTTGGAATAAATAAAATCTTACATTATTGGAAAAAAGGGCATTTTGGGGAAATGCTTCTGAAATGTTAGCAGTAGCTGAAATTCTGCCAGACCATAAACTTAGATTTTTTTCCCGTGCTTGATTTTTGGTAAGAAACAGAAATACAAAGAACGTAAGGCTTTGAAATTAAGTTCAACTGTATCATTGCTTGTGTCTTCTAATTTAGCAGGATCAATATAATCAGAAAATGGAAAACTGGCTAAAATTATTTTTCAAAAATCCAGAAAGCAAGTCCCAATTCCTTTTGCTGATTCAGTTCCTAATAACTAAGCAATGCTATATTTATTGTACCCTCTGCTGCAGAATTTCCCTGTGGATCATAGAAAACTTAATTTGGGTGCAGGGGGTTGATACTTAAGTATCAGTGTTCCTCCATGTAAATCTATGTAAAGTTTACATTTTTACTATTTCACCCTTTTTTTTTTCAATTTCATGTTTCTTTAAAGTGTTTTACTTTTAAACTATTTAGAATTAAACTGATAAAATTGCAAATTTACATAATCTGTTATATGTATGTACGCACTCATATATGCAATAAACATTGTTTTTCATTAGACAGAAAAGGATACAATTATCTTTGGAAAGAAAATTAATTTGACATTTCTTTCTATCACTAATAGATCTCATACAAAGAAATGAATGTTATGTTGAATATTATTTCTATAATTATGCAATTTGGGTAAATCTAGGAAAATCACTTTCTTTTTAATCTTATTGACATGTTGTTTTTTTCCTATTAAAAATAAATCTCCACATAGGGAGCTGGGACAAATGAAAAAGTACTGACAGAAATTATTGCTTCAAGGACCCCTGAAGAGCTGACAGCCATAAAACAAGTTTATGAAGAAGGTATGTGTTTCAAATTGGGTTTCCTTCATCTCCGCTGTCACTTTTTCATTTCTCTAAAGTGAATGCAAGTCTTCCAGGTTACAGGAGGCAGGCCACATGCGACTGCCGGGTGAATGAATGAGTGAATGGATAATAAGCAGTAATCCAAGCGAGATTTCTCCTTTAGTAGAGAAATCACCACCTTTTACTATATGCAAAGCTATTTTAGTATTTATACGAAGCTTCTGAGGAAGGTGGTGTTTACTTTTAAAGAGAATTTGCAGCCAGTGTAGGAATATACAGGTCTTTTTTTACATTAACTTTAAGATGTAAGTAGTTTTTCTTCCTTATAAAAATTCAGTCTTATGTTTAGCGAAGTTAAGAGTTATCTAAAAGGAAAATAAGCTTTGTCCAAATGAGAGTTGCCAAAAATGTTTGAGTAACTGTATGTCATTTCTGCTAATGGCAGTGCTTGAATACTCTGCATTTTGATTTTTCTTTTTGGTGTGCCTTACTTTTTTTGTGGGAAAAAAAACAAACAATTTCGTTCTGAAGCATATTCTGTAAATGGAACGAAGAAAATCAACTAAAAAGTCAAGGTAGTAGAGAGTTCTTTTTTCTCATCAGATTATCCTGTAACACGCTCTTCCCCACCTGACCGAGGGGGGACCAGACCACCCAGATGTCAGTCTGTCAGCAGCCTCCAAGCCCAGTGCCTTTATCTAGGAAAGTGGGTCTCTATCTTGGCATAGTTTGTTCATCTTATAAATGAGGTTGTAACCCAGCAAGTCAGAACAGTGTGAACTTCACAGCCACTAAATAATTACCTTTCGAAGCGCTGGGTCTTTCTTTCTTGCTTCTCAGTCTATCGTTGGATGGGCCCCAACCTCTAAGGCAGAAGAGACACATGCATCATGACTTTTATTTGCTGTAATGCTCAAATCTCTCTCTCTCGGGTAGCTGACATTGAAGAGTGAGCCCCTGTGCTGCTTGATGACAAAAGGAATGCCACAGCGTATACACCTGCATGTGCCCCCCCCCAACTCAGCCGTGTTATTGTTCATTGGCTGTGTGTCCGGCAGCGCTCTGGCTGCCATGAATGAGGCCAAAAGTGTATAAGGAGTCTGCGTCTATTTAGGGGTGACATGACTTAGAAAAAGTCAGTAGTTAAAGGGCAGTAAATTCAAACTCATGTCAAACACCACACATACTAAATGGAAGAATTCCTTCAGGGAAGAGAGGTCAACCTAGCTTTGGAGGTTAGGAGAGGCTGCACGGTGCAGTCAGATTCTGAGCCAGATTTCAAGACCAGGTGGGTCTGGGTAGGTGAAGAGGGCGGTTTGGTCAGCCACCGTCTGCAGTTTTATGACTGACTGCACTGAGGAAAGTGCTGAGGGAGGAACAGAGAAGCTGACTGTAGTTGGGGAAATACGCATGTCCATTGTGGAGACGAAGAAGCAGTTAGGCTGTTACAGATGGTTTCGTGTGACTGGATTAGAAGTTTGGACTTGAACTGTAGGTTCCTGAGTAGGCAGTGGAGTATTGAAGGAAAAATTGAGGGAAGAAGGAGATTTGAATCAGGAGGCTGATTAGGCAGCTGTGTGGGCGGGGGTGGGGGGGTAGGGGGGGTGGGGGCGGTAAGCTCGGCAGTTATGGCCCAGCCTGGGTGGGTGGAAGCATGAGGGGAATAAATCAGAGAGAAAAGAAACATTTCAAAGGATTTGATGTTTAATCGTAGATGGGTGTTGGAGTAGAGGAAGGAATAAAAGATTCCTCCAAGGTTTTGTATTTGGGTAACTGGTTGAAATAAACCTTTTCAGATAGAAGTTTCAGGTTTTAAAGATTGTCTGCTTTCAAATGATGATGAAATACTTGAGGGCCTTAGAGTATTACCCCCTTTCTTCAACAGCGGCTCTCTGAGAGTGAAAAGAGTTGTAGACAGACTCCTGTAGTCCTGTTCTCCCCTTCCTCTGGTCTCATGTTGAACAGCTGAAAATAGAGGTGGGAAGGGGAATATTTTAAAATATCACTGCTGTCTCTCAGAGTTAACTTTATTTGCTGCAGAGGAAAAATTTCTTATTCGGGGAAGGAGTAGCTGTGCCCAAGGAAAGGAAACTTAGACTATTAGAGGCAAACAGTCATGTAAACCATGTGAAAGAAAACACAATAAAGTGCCATTGCATGTCTACAGATAAATAACTACGTTGGTTGAGAGCATTTCCAAAAGGCTGAGTCATGATTTAGGCTGGAACCCAGTGCTGATGGGAGACTAATTTGTTTTCATCCAGCCACTCACTTAGAGCAGTTGCCTTTAGTCTTTCGAGCACTCAGAGATGGAGTAGAGAATATTTGTGCTAATCGAATATTTCTTCCTGTATGTCTCTTCCATTTGCTCAAATGGGGTAGGACTTCTTTTCCTCGTTGAAAGAAGCTGTAGATGATGTGACATTATTCTGTTGCAGAGTATGGCTCCAGCCTGGAAGATGACGTGGTGGGGGACACTTCGGGGTACTACCAGAGGATGTTGGTGGTTCTCCTTCAGGTACTGGGTGGAGACATTTACAGACTGATTAAAAAATATGAAACTAGACCGGCCTGAATCTAGTTAAGTAAGGGCACTTAAAATTCTTTTCATCATTTCTGGTACTTGCTTGATTCTGGCTGTATGGTGCCTGTATTTGTTTGTGTTTCAGGAGGTCTGACCAGAACTCTTCATAGCTATAGTAATGCACAGTTTTCTCAGATTTCACTGTCCTCATCTATTCTCAGAATTTAGTCAAGAGGGGCTGATTGGCTTTGGACAGTGCTGTGTGATAATGTGGAATATTGTAGGACTGATGTGATCTTAATAAAAGCCTGTGATTCCTAAGAGAAGAAGCTTTATGTGCATCGCCATCAGGTGGAACCATTTTTCCTTTTACATGAAAATGCTCATGTAATTCAGTAATGTGCCGTGTTCTCTCTCGTAGGCTAATAGAGACCCTGATACTGCAATTGACGAAGCTCGGGTCGAACAAGATGCCCAGGTGAGTGAGACCTAATATGAGATGACCTTATTATGACATGTAAATGAAAGAAGAACCCACGGTAATGAAAAAGTCATAACGTGTGCTGTAATAGCATCTAAAATGATCTTATTTGTGGGCCCTTTGCAAGTCATGAGAGCCATGTCAGTAGAGGGCCCTCATTTTCATCTGGCCAGCAAAATATTTTATCCCAAAGCTGAAATGAAAGAAAATACATTACATAAGTTGTGAGTTCCACCTAGATACCTTAGCTTTTGTGCATGTGATTATGGAACACTCATAAAATAGAGAATTGCCCAAGAAAACACAGGTGTTACTGAACCCTCTGCCAAAGACGCAGTAGGTCTCTGGGCAGGAAAGGGTAAAGAATAAAGTATTTTATTGATAAATGGTGTTTTATTATACAGTAGGTGACAAATTGTTGTAGTAGATGACAAAATTCCTCCACCTTTCCTTTGAGAGAATTCTGAGTAGGATTGGTCTGTTGTTGGCTGAGGTTTAGTGAGTTCCAGATGGAAATTTGCAATTAAGTGTTTAAACCCCACCATGGTCTCTGGTTAACAGCATCATCAGATGTAGAATAAGTGTTAGAAAGCATGACACACGAGACTTGAGAACTGGAAACTGGTACTAAAGGTATGACTTGGGTTCCCAGAATCACATGTGGTAGTTCTGCCTCCCTGGTCACGTGTCAATTAATAAAACATATAATACAATCTGATAGTCTGTCATGCACCAGTGGACAAGGAAGAGCCGTGCCCCCCTCCCGTTGACTGTTCTCTGTGAAGCAGCCACTGCGTGTGTGATCCGATGGCTAACAGGAGAGAGAGGAGAGCAGTGTTCTGGGTGGGCTGCTTTCCTAATGGCTGTGGAATGCTGCTGTCTCTGCTGGAGAAAGAGTGGGAAAGGAAACGATGTTGACTGAGGGCTCGCTGTCCCTTATACGATGTGAACGTGTTGTGTCACGTCCCTGCTGAAAACCCGAAAACCCTTCCGTGGATCCCACTGTCCTCAGGCTAAAGTGCAGGCCCCTCAGGATGGTTCGTAAGCTCTCTGTTACCTGTCGCTTGCTTTCTTAACCTCCAGCCTCTCTCTCACTTGCCTTTCTTTCTCCTCCCACCCCATCCACCCCCATTTACCCTACAGATTCCTCCTCAAGGGTCAGTCCTCAGGTTAGCTACTTCTCAGGAAGCCCAGCCTGACCCCCCAAGTGCCCCTACGGGGAAGATGGTGCTTGCCCACATTTGTCACTGTCCTCGCTCCCCGATCCCGAATCTCCCTGTTTACCCGACTGCCTGCCCTGGGCCCTCTGAGCTGTCAGTGCAGTTTGCGTCCTCAGCTTCTAGCATACAGTGGGACTCAGTAAGTAACTGATGGGTGAATCTGTGCATGACTAAAGTACAGGGGACAATTTCTCTTTCATAGATAGAGAAACTGAGGCTCAGGCATTTGAGAAACAGGCTCATGGCCCCACGAGTAGCAGTGGGTTCCCACCTAGGCTTGTGTGGCCCTATCTCCTTCACTAGATGAGTCTCTGCGTCCTCCTCTGTCAGCCCCCTCTCTCATTTCCTGTGCGGGAAGGAGGGTTTATTAACTACTGATGGGAAGCTCGGGTCTAGCTCAGCTGCCCTTGTGGAGGGGAAGGGACCGGAGCAGCCTGACAAGCCCCCGTCCTGGCTGTCAGGGGCCTCGTTCATGCCGAGACCACCGTACTGCTTTCCAGGCACTGAGTGCTGTGCGCTCCGTGGGGACAGGCTGACCTGTGCACCCGCTCTCAGTAAGTAGGACTCCTGGACGCTTTTCAAGGCCCAGGTCTGCGGCCAGATGGCTGCTGAGGGCCGTTAGCGGCTGATGCGAGGCTGCAGTGGGCAGGGGCTGAGTGGACACCGTGTTCACTTGTTTCCAGTGACTTCTTTGCTCAGAGCTCTCGCTGTGGGGCAGTGCTTGTCAGACTGACCACCTGGGACCTCCCTCAACTGCAGGTTCTGACTCCATGGTCTGGGTGGGGCCCCGATTCTGCTTTACTCACAAGCCCTCGGGTGGGTGATGCCATGGGGTCCTGGAACCACACTGAGTCCCGAGGCCGCCTGTAGGTGTCACTTAGCTGTCCTGCAGGGGACGTGACCCTCTAGACCCCTGACGGGGAAACTACGTCTGATCACGGCCTGAGGAATCCAGACTTCCTTACCTTCTCAGCCAGGAGCCACACAGCGTGCTGCCTGCTGCTCAGTCTTTGCTTGTGAAACGTGTATTGTAATTAATTTCAGACTGCTGGAAGCAGTGATCCTTTCAGCCTTAGAGAAAGGAACACACCTTGCCATTTATACCTGTGGCAAGGGCAGCTGGGCTGAATCACTAACGGGAATTTATGATTTCATAATGGAGAGGAACTCCAGATGCCTGAAGGGCCCTTTCATAGCTTTTCAGTTTTTTCTCTGCTGATACCTGGCACTCACAGCTTTCCTGTCATTCCAGGACTTGATAAGCCACTGGGGGGCAGAACGGTCTGTACGTGCCCCACCTCACTTGTTAGACTGATTTTCCTCCCCACTACATCCTTGTCTTATGCTTTCCCGGGAGAGGGCGGCACTCTGGGGGAAGAAAGGGGAAGTGGGCGGAGAAGGGGTCCGTGTTTATCGAGCACCTGCTGTTGGTTACCTGACACTGTTCAATGCACTCATTACGTAAGGTCAGTGATGCGCTAGAAATGTCCTTCCCGCTCTGTAAGTGAGGAGATGAAGCCCCTCATCTGAGACTCACAGATGAGGACGAGACTTTCCTGAGTCCAAAGCCTCTGTACTTGGCAGTGAGCGGAGGTTATCAAACTGCCTGGGCTGGACTGCAGAGCCCCTTGGGGTGGGTGGGCTGTGGGGGTGACGTCCCCATCCAGACAGCTCCGTGGACTCAGGTGTCTTCATGTAAAAGCAGGACAAAGCAGCTTAGGTGTCTCCACCCGAGAAGATGGCCAACGTTACTACTGCATGCGATTTACTGAACAGCAGTTTTAGAACTGATCCCAAACGTAATTCTTCCAAGAAAATCCGGAGATTATAATTAAAATCGCCGTTTCACCACTCATCCCCATAGAGCAGGCGGCCGCTATACCATTGAGAGAAACTTCCTGGAAACACAGCGGGTGAGGCTGGCGGGCCTTGGCAGTCCTGCAGGGTTTGTACAGGATGAGCCCTGTTGGGTGGTGAGCGTGTGGATGTCTTACTTACATGGACAGGACATACCAGGGCTAGAAACCTGTGTCTTCAGGATGTTGGTATTCGTGGTAATTTTTGTTTTATTTACACTTTTCTCTGCTTTACAAGATTTCTCAATGAACGTGTTAGTTTTGTAATTTGATTTAAAAGCTGATTTTAAGAGGGGTCTGCAACACCATGGCATAGTTCCAAACTTGAGCTACTTTTGAGACTTACATAGGAATTCTCTTCCCAGTTTTGAAGCACATGCTTCCATGACCAGAGTTGATACTGTTTATTTGTATCATTAAAATAATTAATTTCAAAATTGAGTGTAAAGATATAATTCCATTTTTTATTCTCTGGAAATAGAATAAAAAATAGATCTATACCACCATGATCTGTATTCTTAAACATACTGTGATTAAAATTTCTACATCCAAACACATGCTGGGGTCACTTCCTGTCCTTATTTGATTTGCCACTTGTGGGGTGGGGGCAGCTTTAAGTAGCATTCTCAACAAAGTGTATTTGTTTTGGCTTAATGGATTGACTTACCTCAAAATAAATAGCTAAAAGGGTACTACAGGCATTGTATTGATTCTCTGGGTATTGATAAATTATCTGCGTCTCAATAAGTGGACTCAGATTTAATGATGATGTTTGTAAAATTGTTTTCAGCAATTATGTAAATACTGGAAAGCATATATTCTTTCCATGTAAACAAGTAAATATGGAACTGAAACTATTCAACAACTAAATGTTAAGTGCTAAGCACTCTACTGTACCCACAGCCTTTTAAAAATTCACTGTGATTATTTAGAAATGTGAAAACTTGTCGCTAGCTTTGGTTAAGCTAGCTTTCATTTGTAAAGAGAAAATAGGGAGTTACTTTGTACCTGGTGTTACTGAACACGACCCCAGCAAGCAAAACAAAAGGCAGACAGACAGCTCAGCTCCCCGTAGATTCCTTCCAGTCTGTAGGTGGGCTGGTCAGCAGTGAGCTCATCAGAACTCTGCTGACCCCCCCCCCCCCCCCGCCCCCGGACCACACCATCCACTTGAAAGCCTGGGACTCTCAGCAGACGTGTTGGGAATGTTGAACCTCAGCAGTGCTTGCGCCTTCGCTGTGACCTGCAGTTTTCTGTAACATGGGCCCGGGCAGCTGTGAGGCAGCTGTAAACTCAGCTCACTACTCAGAAAGAAGAGAGGAATGTTAGAATCACAAGTGCAGGATGATGGACCAGGTGAATTAATAATTCAGGGAGTGAAACACAAGTGTGGCTGAGAACCTGGAGTAGAGGTGAAGGAACTTGATTAATTGTGGTTGAAATTTTCACAGGCTTTGTTTCAGGCTGGAGAACTTAAATGGGGGACGGATGAAGAGAAGTTTATCACCATCTTCGGAACACGAAGTGTGTCTCATTTGAGAAGGGGTGAGTGAAAAAAAGGTGTATGCTCCAGATACTTGGGTTAATTTTGGAAGCACAGGAGCCAGTATGCCAAAACACCGGCTACATAATGGGTGCTTACTGAATGAATCAGTATTTGTATTTCTTGCTCTTGGTGACCTTGAGAAATCTCATGTTTGTATTGCTATTGTAGCTTTTACCAAACTATCCACCTTTTGCTATCAGAGGGTGAAGAGGGAGCTAGGCCTCTAGATTGTTCATTTCAGTCACAAATCACTGAACTGTGACTCACTCCAAATACCTCTTCCTGGATCGTGTACCCACAACCTTATCTCTGCGTATTCATCCGTACTTGGAGTGTCAGGGTGGAAGCCAGTTCAGTGGCAAGTGACAGAAAACTCTACTAATAGTAGCTTTAAAAGTTGGGCTGTGTAGGTAGGATTCCTTGACTAATTTGGCAGGACCTGGGCTCTTTCTATTTTTCTGCTCCACTGTCCTGGAGTGTTTTGGTTTTCTTTCTCATGCTTGGTGTCTCATTGTCAGAAAATGGCTGCTATAGCTCCAACATACCAACCATTTTCATAGCAAGAAGAAAAGAAAGGGGTAAACTAATCACACAAGTCTATCACAATTCATAAGGAAAGAGTTCTCAGAATCCTGTCCAGCATATTGGTTATAACTAGTAAGGAGGGGGTGGGAAATCAGTGAACAAAGAACATTTATAATCAGTTGTTTAGGACTTGATGCATGGAGGCTCTGAACAAAATCAGGGTTCTGTCATCAAGGAAAAAGGGAGGTTTATGCTTGGTTAGAGTAAACATCTTGTTTCTGGAAAGAGTGATCCTTATCGTTTTCCTATTTCTAGTGTTTGACAAATACATGACTATATCAGGATTTCAAATTGAGGAAACCATTGACCGAGAGACTTCTGGTAATTTGGAGCAACTGCTCCTTGCTGTTGGTAGGTAATTTTACGATGTAAATTTTACAAAAAATTATAATTTTACAAACAAAATCTATGCTATTTATGGTGCTAAGAAGTGAAATATTTTATTCAGTTGAAGCTGTGTCTGAACATAACCACATATTCATGAAAAGAAGAGCTTATCATGGCATGAGGTAAACTAAATTTTAGTGAAGTAAGCTAAATTTCCACTTCAAAGTCTGTTTGATGTTGGAAGTACATGATTATCTGGTTAGTTCATCTGATCCTAGGGAAAAACCAAGAGAAGTGTTGAAAAATCATTTTGAAGCTGCATCAGATATATTACTTTTCATTATGTCCCTGAAATGTGGGAGTTCTCTCAGAGGCTTGTACATGTTACTTCTGATACCTCTGGAATGTATCCTTTTGAATACCATCCTCACAGCTTTGAAGCAGACTGAAAAATTGGCATCTGATTTAGAAAAGGTATCGTTGATATAATGGAGGATGTAACAATGGTTGTTTTTAGATTAAATAATTTGGAATTTTATTTTAGTTAAGTATTCAGAATAACCTGAAAGAATTGGAGCACCGAATTTGTGCAGGTTATTGTCGTATCATATACTCTCCAAGTCCAGGGAGAACCTAATGAGTGTCCGGTGGCCCTAATTGTCACACAGGGTGGAGTGAATGTCTGCTTTTGTTCCGAGTATTTGGCATTGAACTCAAATGCCACATGAGTATTTGGAGAGAGTTTTTGTGCCCTGTCTCCCCTGGAAAATAAGCGAAAGATGTGCATGAACCAACACCGAAAGCAGCCTCTCATTTGAGTCCGCAGTTAATGCATTTTCATTGGACATCCCCTTTGTGCTTAGAATACTCATAAAATTATGACATTTCCAGTCATTGGTGGCTGTTTTTCTTAAGCACTGGACAAGAGAATTAACCTCCCCCCAATTGAGGGATTGTTATTTTTGTATATAAGGAATTTTCAAATGATTGTTTCTGAAGCTCAGCAGACCAAGGTCTGAGCAGCCCTCCCGTACAGTGGACTCGGACATGTTTAGGGAAGATGACGTGCTTCCCTGTCCTCAGCTTAGCTGGGCGATTCTACTGCAGTGGGAACGCCTCATGCTGCTGTGCCAGCCTCGTGGACAGTAAGCACGTGGAGGGAATACCTAGACCACAGTTACAGGGAGGCAGGCCAGGGTGTGTGAAAGGTTAGACACAGTCGTGCTCTTGTGTTACGGGATGAACACTTCCGCCATGTTTGTCTGATTTATTGGGGATGAAGAGGGTGGTGGCATAACCTCCCGAGCTGCCCAACTGCTATAGTGAGAAGGTGCTTGCAGAACAAGGGGCGTCGGGGAGCTCGCACCCCGTCCCACATGCCTGTCTGTAGAACCGAGAGCTGTAAGCCAGGCCAGTACGTATGGAAACGCTTGTGGTAAGGAGAGCAGCTCAGCTTGCAAGTGAGCTGTGCTTTAGCTGGTGACTGTATACCTGTACAGAAATAGAGCCATAAGCATGAGGCGGCCTTTGCTTTTCATTTACTTAATCCTTCTGACATCATATTACTTCTTTTCTCAGTGAAATCCATTCGAAGCATTCCTGCCTACCTTGCAGAAACTCTCTACTATGCTATGAAGGCAAGTGCACACCTCGAATCTTCTATCTAATTCGTCTGTTTCTCTGCTGATTGTCTTTCTCCTGTGTAGTTATGCTTTACATGAGTGACTTGGGGTTTTGTTTTTTTCCCTTAAAACGTGTAGCTCAGGTCTACTGAATTGTGTTGTTTTGTTCATTTGCCCCGACTCAGGGGAGTTTGATGCTCTAAGCTGATGTTTTTACACAATGTGCCTCTTGTTCCTTTTTAAAGGGCGCTGGAACGGATGATCAAACCCTCATCAGAGTGGTGGTTTCCAGGAGTGAGACCGACCTGTATAACATCCGCAAGGAGTTCCGGAAGAACTTCGCCACCTCTCTGTATTCCATGATTAAGGTACTAGAACCTTTCTTTAAGTTATGTTTAGAAATCCGAGGCAGATCAGTATATGGCAGGCACGGCATGGCTGGGAGACCCCCATTCTTGTGTGACGTGAGAAGTCGTAGTGGTGTGACAGTAACTTCTTCCTAAGCGGGACGCTGTCCTGAAGTCTCAATGCCCCCGAGGAAGACTGGCTGGAGGGGAGGCTGAGGCTGTGGGCGAGTTTAGTGTAGAAGTTTATTGAGTAGCTGCGACAGACGACTCAGCAAACCCAACCCCGGGCCCAGCCCTGGCCCATGATAATAGTGTGTTTGTTCCTTCTCTCTTTTATCAGTTCCAGCTGTCTGTAAGTCTGTCCTTTCTTTCATATCTGTCTTTCCTTTCTTTATTGTCTCTTATCACTTTGTCTCTGGTATTGGTTCATAGTTCAGGAAAGAACCAACCAGATCATATCAGAAGTAAAGAGCTTAGGTATTACTATCACTTTTGTCCTTTTAACAGCAAAGGGGCCCTGTGGTCTAGAATTAAATTTGGCTTATGACATTTTGACCTCCCCTCCCCTCCTCCCTTCCCCTCCTCTCTTCCCTTCCTCTCCCCTCCCAGCCTGTCCCTTCCTCCCTTCCCCCCTCCCCTCCTGTCCTCCTCTCCGGTCTTCTCCCTTGCCCTCCCCTCTCTCTCCTCTCTCCTCCCCTCCCCTCCCCTCCCCTCCCCTCCCCTCCCCTCCCCTCCCCTCCCCTCCCCTCCCCTCCCTTTCCCTCCCCCCCTCCCCTCCTCTCTTCCTCTCCCCTCCCCTCCCTCTTTCCTCCTCCCTCCATCGCCCTCTTCTTTTGTATGTAGGGGAATCTGAGCCATGTGCAAAGCAGCATCTCAGTTGAGGCAGCTTTTAACTTACTGCGCGTGGTGTGGCCGGCTGAAGGGTTCTAGAGTTCTCCCGCTCTCGTTGCTTGAAGCATTAATTTGTCATACAAATCTATATATGGGCCAAGCAGAGGCAAAGCATATCCTGCCTTTTGTCTTTCAGGCAAAGCCTTAACAGCCAGGCAGTTCCAGCATGGCCCCTTTAGCCAGACGTAAACGATGTGATGCAGACTTAGAATTTGTCCAGGAAGCTGGATTTGAATACAGTTGTGAAAGCGTCCCTGTTCTCTTACTAGAGGGAAGAACATACTTCACTGTCTTAGATAGAACTGTGCTTTCAGGGGTAAAATTAGAAAGTCAGACATAAGTTACGTTCCTGATGTTGAAAGCAGAGGCCAACCGAGTTCAGGGCTCGTGCTGCCTGCGCCACTCAGCCAATAGACCGACACAGGAGTTGGGTCACAGAATAAGTGTTTATTATCAGCACTGGTGGTCTGAGAAGGCAGCAGGTTAACACCTCCAAAAACTGCCTTACCGTTCTCAGACCAGCCTGGGATATTTAAGGGGAAATCTGTGCATTCCTCTAGAGGCCCCGTGACGGTTCTGGGGTCTGCATGGAGCCTTCCCTCTGATGGAGCCACGTGATTCTATGGTGGAGTCAGCAACTCAGGAACAATGATGGAAGGAGCCTGGTAGACCACTGAGCTTGTGATCAATGAGCCTAAGGGCATTAATCATAAGTTTCAGGGTCCTTTTTTAAAACGGAACTGGGTGAGACAGGGAACATTCCTGAGTTCAGGCCGCAGGGGGACGATCTATTGTTAAACTACAGATAGGTCAGGAAAGGTGAGACCCGGGATTTTTCCCTGCTTTTCGGAGAAAAGTCATATGAATAACATTTGTTGTCAGGTACTTAGTTTCAGTTTTCTGTGGCTTCTTTGAGTCATGGAGTTAACGGAGAACATTCGGTTTCAGGGTGACACATCTGGGGACTACAAGAAAGCCCTCCTGCTGCTCTGCGGAGGAGAAGATGACTGAGCGCCACCCAGAAGCGACCCCTCCCCGCGCCTGCCCGCCATGGCCGCCCGCGCACCCTGTGTATGCCAGCGCTTGTCACAGTGCCTTATTCACAATAGCATGTAACGAGCAAACGTGTAGAAGAAAATCGCGGTACTTCTTTCTGAGCGTCAGTTAGGCTCTTTCTCTCCGACCTGTGCCGTCCTTGAGTGTACCTGTGCTACTGCCACTAGAGTCTGCGTCATTTCCGTTGTCCTTTGAGGTCAGACTGCTTTTAGCCTTTTAAAGAGCTTCATTTATATTAAATTGATAACCGTATTACCTTAATTGGAACATTAGCCTTGAAATTGTGAACTCCTGGAACTGTTACTGATCAAGTTTCCCACTAAAATTAAACCTGAAAAATTATGGCGATTGCATTCAAAAGATGAATGAAAAATAAACATTTCCTTTCCCCTACATTATGTGTGGATGTGTGTTTAGAAATCTTCATTTATTTATTTAACAACGGTGTCTTTTTTCAAGCTAGTCAATTGACAGTGGTGGCAGTTAACTCGGTTTACAGTTGGCTTTTTGGGTGGAAAGCTTGAAATGTGACGCCGCACTGAATTTCCCTGCAGTATGGAATTTGGGGGGGGGTAATTAACGGGATGCTTATGATTCTTCTAATTTTAAAGCTTAACCTAAAACTTGAGATTGCTATTTTTCTTCCTATTGTTAACTTGTTTTTGGCATTTTCTTTTGAATTTACCTATTAAAAAATTACAATTGACAGTCAATGTCATATTAGTTTCAGGTGTACAGCATAGTGGTTAGACATTTATATAACACACGAGGTGATTGCCTGGTAGGTCTGGTACCTTCCTAGCACCATATGTAGTTATTATAATGTCACTGGCTATATTCCCTATGCTGTACTTTACATTCTCGTGACTATTCGTAACTGCCAATTTGTACTCCTTAATCCCTGCACCTTTTTCACCCATCCCTCCAAACCGCCTCCCATCTAGCAACTGTCTGTTTGTTCTCTGTGTCTGTGAGCTAGTTTCTGTTTGTTTGTTTACTTTGTTTTCTAGATCCCACCTATAAGTGAAATTATATGGTATTTGTCTTTCTCTGTCTGACTTATTTCACTGAGCATAATATCCTCTAGGTCCATCCATGTCACAAATGATAAGATTTCATTCTTTTTTATGGCCGAGTAATTCTCCATTGTATAAATGCACCCCAGCTGTATGCCGTCGGCCATGAGGGGCACTTCGGTCGCTTCCACATCTTGGTTATTGTAAATCATGCTGCAGTGAACAGAGGGTGCAGGTATCTTTTCAAATTAGTATTTTAGATTTCTTTGGGTAAACACCCAGAAGAAGGATTGTTGTGTTTTGCTTATCCACTACTTTGCTATATATTTACCTTTCCAGTGAGATTTATACTTTCATATGTTTTCTTGTTATTAATTAGTGCCCTTTCTTTTCAGCTTAACAAAGTCTGTTTAACGTTTATTATAAGTCCAGTTTAGTCGTGATGAACTCCTTAGGTTTTGTTTGTCTGGAAAACTCTTACCTCCTTCAATTCCAAAGGACAGTTTGCTGGGTGGTTATTGGTTGGCCTATTCCCCCCACCCCAGCACTTTGAATATATCATGCCACTCCCTTCTGACCTGCAAATTGTCTACTGAAAAATCCACTGATAGTCATGAGACCACCCTTCTATGTAACAAGTTGTTTTTCTCTTGCTACTTTTAAGATTCTCTTCTCATTTTTAATTTTTGATACTTGAATTATAATGTGTCTTGGTGTGGGTCTCTGGGTTTATATTATTTGGAATTCTGAGTGTGTGTGTGTGTGTGTGTGTGTGTACCTCTTAACATATAGACATCATATATCTATACATATATGAGGACAGAAGTCCAAAATCAGTCTGACCGATCGTAAGTAAGTGAAGCTGTGTCAGGGCTGCCTGCCTTCCGGAGGGGAGAAGTCATTTCCTTGTCTGCTCAGCTTCTAGAGGTCCCCGGGTTCTATGCCTCCTAGCCCTTCCTTCCTCCTCAAAGCCAGCCGTCAGGTCCGTCCGGTTCCTGTCCTCTGACCTCATATCCCCTCTGACCACGTCTCCTGAAGGACCCTGTTGTTTGTTCACATCCGCCCACCTGCTAATCCAGGTTCTCGCCCCATCTCATCAACTCTCCAAATTCCTTTTGCTATGTGAGGCCGTATAGTCACAGATTCTGGGACTAAGACATGGACGTTTTTGGTGGGGGTTGGATGAGGGCATTTTTCTGCCTCCCCCGATGGTTTTAAGAAAACGCTTTTGCAATACGCACAGCCTTTTCTCTGTTGGGTAGGAGTGATACTGTACATCCTGGGTGTAAGTGGAACTTCCAGGTAATATACCCTTAGTTAGTTAATTCAGGAGACAGAATGGGGGAAAACCTTTCATTACTTACTTTTGTACTGGCACCTAATTTGAATGACCAGAAGCCTCGGGGATGTTTCTCCTTCCTCACGCCCGCCCCTTTGGAATCTCCTGCCAAGTCTGCGCACTCTCTCTTGTGCCCAGTAGGTGGTGCTGTTGGCAAAATTTCCATCTCATTCAAATTGCTCTTCTGTTTACCTGGAACTTTCAAGTTTTTCAGCATAAAAGGGTATTATTCCTACACAACCTTCCTCACCCCAACACTCAGACAAAAAGTAAATCTATTTTAATCCCCTACTTGGTTACTCACCTGTCACTTGGTAGTTTAGAATCATCCTGTTTTTCCTGGTTTAGGACATTCAGTTTTGTTTTCAAAGGCATTGGTTTGTTTTTTTCCATGATGATATTTGGTAGTCTAATTAATTCTCACCTTCTCTCCTGCTCCCAACCTCTCAGTGGGCCACGGAGCACACAGCACGTCTCTCAGTCCCTGTCAAGTCTTTGGATATTTTTATGGATGGTGTGCATTTCTCCTTTTTTTTTTTTTTTAACCTGACAACAGCTACACAGCCAGAGGTGCACCTAGGGACAAAAATCCCTTTATGCACGATGAATTTGCCTTCTTGGTTTTGATATTTGAAATGAAGGAATGTTTTAAAAACATAAATTCACTTTTTTTTTTTTTACTGTTATCTTGTTATACACAGATGTCTAACGCTATGCCCATCGGATCTTCCACAGACAAGTTTGCCCTCCCACGTTCCCTGCTTCTGGTAGTGGCTCTAAAATCCTTCTATTTACTAGTCGCAAAATTTGGGGAATATTTTTGTATCCTCCCTTTCTTTGTCCTTCATGGTAAATTAATGATCAAATCCAGACAATTCTTCCTTCGTTATGCCTGGCACATCTGCCCCGTCCTTTCCATTCCTGTGTCTGGAACCAGTGACCTTATCTGGAGTACGTAAGTGACTTCTTGCTCTTAAAGAAAACATCTTGTTATTCTCACCAAAGCAATCAATACACCAGTTAAAGAGTCAAATAGCAGGAAGTATTTGGAAGAGGAGAAATCCTATCCTGTCACCCATTCCCATCCTACTCCCCACTGGGGTGCATGTCAAAAGCTTTCAAAATTTTTGTCATTTTTCCATTTAGATTTTTTCCAGGGGGTTCCATCCATATTTCTGAGTGATGTGTGTGTACATATGTATGTGTACTACTATTTCCTCATTCATTCATTTCAAGTTTCCCTGTTGGTTTCCTGCTGTAACCGAGAAGATGAAGCTGATACCCGTTCACCTTTCATCTCTTCCGCCTGCTCTCAGGGTACTCTTGTTCCTCTTCTTACTTCCTCTCACAGCCTCGTCACTTTAACAATGGGTGTGCACTTTTACTTCTTGTTCCAGCAACTATAGGAAGACTCTCTGGGCTCCTCATGCTGAGAGGAGGCATGGCGACTCTGCCCCCCATTTCTCCTTGCCCCCTTTCATCTGCCAACTCTTGTTAGCTGCAGTTTGGCTTTTTAAATGGTCAGGGCTGACTTCACGTTCTGTTCTACGATCGCGAATAAGTCTGCTGTCAGTATACCGATTTTAGAACTTGGGAGCAGAAAAGTTTAGATTATTGACTAATACCTAACCTGGCTGTGTTCTGTGATTTCACGTCCCTTTCTGTGTATCTGGACCTCCCACCCTCGTGGTATCTGCCTGTATTGTTTCTTTTGTGCCTGTAACACCCAAGCGTGTGTCAAGTCTGTGGCATCTTCCCCATGTTTCCTCCTGGAATTTCCTTCCTGGAGCCTCCATCCTTTGATTGGGCTGATTTCTCTCTAGGCCACACTGGGGACCTGCAAAGACCAGCATATGGGTGTCTTAGGGGTAGCCTCCTGGACTCACTGCCTCTAGGTCTCCTCAGGTAGGTCGTTCGGTCTCCTCAGAAGGGGACCCCTCCCTCCCTCCTTTCTCCCTCCCTCCCGCCTCCCTCCCTTCTTTCTTTGTGGTTGGGCGAGGGGATAGGGAGTTGGTGAGAGGGGTTCTGAGCATCGGGGTATTGTGTGTAGATGGGCCTTGTTTCACATACAGACTCTCCATTCTGCTTCAGGGCCCGCATGCCACTCTCCCCTCTGTGCTCCTTGGTATCTGAAGCACCAGCTTTTCTGGGGAGCCACAGGGCAGGCTGTCTTCCTCTGCGTCCGCAGCCTCTTTTCTGTGTACTTGCAGTTAGGGTGTCATTACACACCACTTCCCCTTCAACTCGCCATTGCCCAGAAATCGGGTGACATTGCTCTTGTGCAGATGGCTTCCCTCCCATTCTCTTTATTGCGAGGTTTGTGATGCCTCGGTTCTCATGCCAGTAGAGCCCAGGGTTCATAATTGCTCAGACTGCCATCTCCAACGGGAAGTTGCCAGATGACTTCTCAGGTGCCATGCTGCTCACAGCATTGTCCGCAGGTCCTGCCCAGTTTCCCGTGCCCTTGTCTCCCCGTCTCCCTTTGCACGGCCACTGCGTCTCCTTTTGACATCTTGCCCTCTTCCTGTCACCAGGCCAACCAGGTTCTAATAGCACGTCTGTGCTTTAGTGGCATATCTTACCTCTATCATGCAGTAGATGGAAATTTATTGCTTTGTGCTTTTAATCATCCTATTTAGCGCTTTTCTCCACTAGAATGTCAGTCTTCCGAGAGCATTTCTGAGCCTCTACTCGGCTCTGCCTGTGGAACAGGGCTTGTGTAGGTAGCACTGATACCTTTTTAGTAACTGAATTATTTCTCATTTTGATGAACAAAAAGCCTAAGCGTGTGTGTGTGTGTGTGTGTGTGTGTAAGAAAACATAATAAGAGAAATTTTATTGATAGTGTGAAGGAATAGATGTATGTGCTTTTTTCAAACAAATGCTTTGTCTTTCTAATTACGATAATGAATGCATTTGTCACAAGGAGAACACAGTGTGAGGCAGACATAAGCCAAACTCTACAAGAAGCCATAGGTCTTGGTATTCTCATTTCTTTTTGTTTAAAATAATGATTTTAACAGCTAACCTGGAGTTGCTGGTTAGAGCCCAGCAGATGTTTAGAGGTCATAATATCAGGGAGCTGCAGATAATAGCTGACATGAAGGATCTCTCTCTGTGACAGCAGGAATCTCTGCTTAAGAAGAATTTATTTTAATTTTTTTAATTTTTTAGTTTCAGGTGTACAAAGCAACATAATAGACATTTACACCGTTCACAAAGTAATAACCCCCCTCTTGCAAGCTAAGAAGAATATACAGTCTAATGGGGGCGTCCCCACTCGTGGGCACGTCCTGAAGGCCCTACCCAACCCCGCTGTTGTTCTGGGCTGGGCTGGGCTGGATTACCCAGGAGAAGACCACTTGTGTAGGGTACGAGGGAGGACTCTCGGCACTTGGTCTGTGGGTGGCTCTCATTGCCACTGCACTGGAGAAACCTGCTGAGAGTGAAGCCAAGAAAAGAGCAGGGCAGAGGGAGACAGATGAAGTCCTGCTTCCGGAAGCTCTCTGAGCCGTTTGACCCACCCCTGCCTGGAGCCACCGCACCGCTGCTTGAGCTGATTCTACAGTAACCGTGAAGTCTGACTAATGTACATCGTCTCCGTGAGGAATAACAAATAAGAAAAGCTTTATTAGTTATTTATCACTAGTCCAAACTCAATTAAGGGAATAGCATCATACAACATTTAGCTAATGTGAATTTAACGGCGAGAGAAACAAATATTGGGGGGAGAGGTTTGGATGTTCACACAGAACGCTGTACTTTCAAGACTTTTTTTTACCTGCAGTGGGTGGTGGCAGGGAGAGCAGGTCCCTTCTTGTGCGTTTCTGCCTGAGCACCTCCCACAATGAGTCGGATTCTAATGTTTAATGACACTTAATTTTCATCGAACACACTTGCGCATGAATTGGAAATAGCAGTTTGTTCCAAAGCTCAGACAAATGTCTGCTTGCAAGAGAGAACTTTACCTAACCTTGACATCAGCAGCTCTAATAAATGCTAAGCGGAATAAGTGTCAGGTGTCAGTGAGGCCTTCAGATGCCAAAATGAATCACAAAAGTGACTGTTGTAGACAACACAATTCTAAAAAGACTCTTGCTTTCAGATCTCCGGGGGATGGAAGGAAACGGGCATGCAGAGGCAGCTAAGGTTTTAACAATCTGCTCCAACCTCAGCGTATCTACTGCTTTAAACCCAGTGTTCACCTAGAACACACAGACCCTAATGTTTATGGGATGAGGACTCAGGAGTTTTCAGTGTTATTCTCGTGGTTTTGGCCCTGTCTTGAGGACAAGGTAAAGGTCCTCTCTAAAGACATTGGGAACTTCTCAGCATAAAAATTTTCATGGGGGCTGGACTGGTGGCTCAGGTGGTTGGAGCTGCTCCTAACAAGGTTGCTGGTTCAATTCCCACATGGGCTAGTGAGCTGCACCCTCTACAGCTAAGATTGTGAACAATAGCTCTCCCTGGAGCTGGGCTGCTGTGAGCTGTGGGAGGTCGGAGTGGGCTGCTGTGAGCTGCCACAGAAGACTGGTGACTGACTGCCTCAGCAGGGGGGAGCGCAAGGCTCATAATACCAGCGTGGGCCAGGGAGCTGGGTCCTATACAAGCTGAGAAACAACGGCTTGAACTGAGTGGGTGGGGGGTGGCGGGGGTGAGACAGAAGAAGGGAGGAAAAAATAATAAATTGCCAACACTTGCAATTGTAAAAAAGAAATTTCACTGAGTTATTATAAAAGTAATACTTTATAATTTTAAGAACAATGAGTTTGGAAGATTGAGGATATAAAGAAAGAAAAAAAGTACCAGTCCAACAACTAATGCACACCATTTTCAAAATAATCCTTTTTGGGGGTCTGAGGGGAGGCCAATGCACAGACACCCTCTTCCCCACTTGGCTCTGATCAAGTTAGTAAGTTACAACAAAAATTAAGGCAGAAGAGGTCCAAAAATGAGCTGTATTGCTGGGATGAGAGCTATAGGTCTGCCACACGGGATTGCCAATTTGAACCCCAGAATTAGGCAGATAAACCAGCAGCGCTGGATGCACAGGCCTCCTGGGGAGTGCCCTGAAGCCAGGACAGTCCCAAGGGGCATCTTAGCCAAGATACCCAGCTCTCCTGCCCAAGTTTAGCCATCAGTCACCTCACTCCACCTCTTCAGGAGCAGTGGGAGTAAAAGGAAAGGGGGAGATTAAGAGGAAAGCTCAGCAAAAAACGCTTCGTCTGGAAAATGGCAGTGGGAAAGGTGTTTTATAAGATTTTTAGAAAAAATAAACGGGAGTATAATATTTCAAAACTCAAACACAGAGAACAATGCAAGAGTTGTAGAGGAGCCGTGATGCTGCCCCATCAATCGCTGAGACAGCCCCCTTAGGAAGGCGGCTTGGCAAGGTTGGCCTTTGGCCGGCATCAGCGAACTGGGGTTTTGGGAGGGTTCCTTCCCATCATGGCCACAAGCGATAAGGGCAGCTCACTGCACCTAAACTACAAACAGTGTGGTTTATGCTGAACGCCCGCTTTCCGTCTGGGCTGAAGGGCTCACCTGCTTACTCTTACTGTCCTTATAGACTTGGGTGAATTTTCCAGGCTCAGGGTCTGCCAGCTGTGACGCTGCTTCACTGTAGTGCCACATCCATCGGGGTCCCCCTGCGTTGCCCCTGCAGGACTTGGGGGACAAAGGGCTCTAAGACGAACGCGTTCACGCTGTGCTGTGCTGTGAGTGACACAGTACTTTATCTCTGACCCAGGCCTTCCGCCAGAATCTTTGAATGGTAAAAGGGCTAACTTACTAGCTTGTAAGGGAGTTAAGATCCCAGACTTGGAGGGCGGGTTCTGGTTTGTCCTCGCTCCCACACTTTGTGTCTGTCTTCCCTTCTGATGGCCGGCCCCATGGGCTTCAGGCACCTCGCACAGAGACAGTGGACTCATGGAGATTGTATAACCCAACCCCATAACTGAGTAGGGACAAATCCCCCGAATGAATGCCTGTCACGTATGCGTATGTCCCAGTGGGTCTGCTTCTCTGATCAAACCCTGATTCTCTCAGGCTCCCTCACACCCAGGTCAGCCAGTCTCCTGAAGTCCCTTGCCATTCCGAGTTCTGTATAAATGTCATCTTTAATGGCAGCAGAATATTTTGCATTGCGCCCGTTAGCCATAATTCATAGGCACAGAAAGTATTCGAGCAGTCAGTCTAATTGTTCTAAATACAAAAGGGATTTTTAAAGTTGAACTGAGCTTTGGGAAATAATCCTTCTCTTTCTGCAGTGTTAATTTTATGTAAGTAGCGGCACACCCTATTATGTCCTTTCTGATATTGCTGTTTCATTTGCGTAGAGCTGGTCTACCTACAATGCAAGCGTTGGGAAGAGAAAGAAAATTGAGTTAAAATGTTGCGGGCCTTAGGATCCAGGTCTTGTTTGATAAGAGGAGAGGATTCTGAAACGAGAGGACAAGGAGCCAATTTGGTTAAGGCCCTCTCTAAACTCCACGGACATTTTCATCTGTTTACTTGCTGGAAGACGTGACTGTAACGTGTAGTCGACACAGACACGGCCCCACGTCTTGGCTGTAAAGCAGTATGAAAATGTGCTACGGGACAAATAATAGCAGCATATTTGTTTTCCCAGTTGGAAAGTCCACATGACGCTGTTCCATTAACTAGGATCTTTAAAGAGGCAGAAAATCATTATTTGAATTTCTTAGTAATGAAAAATGGGTATTATTTTGCTCTGTGCAATTCTGCTTTCCTGGGGGCGGGGGGAGGGTGGGAACAAAAGCTCTTTTATAGGACAAGTCTTCAAGCACAGTGTGCCAACCATAAAATGCTTTCTCCTGAAATTGCTGAGACATAATAACACCGTTATTATTTTAAGTGAACAGCCTATTTGAGGTGAAGAATGTGACCCAAGAATTAGCTTTCCTACTGAGAAAGGAACAGAAGTGAAAAACTAGACTGTTCTTCAGGGAAGTAATTACAACGATCTGATTTACCACTGTATCCCCATGACCCAACACAATTCCTGGCACAAAGCAGGACCTGACAACTTACATGTTTAACAAGTGGGTGGAGAGGACTCAGGGGAAGCAGGACGCTTTACGCCCAGGGTGCAGAGTCCTCTTGAGCACAGATAATCCGACCAAATTCCCAAATTCGGAATTTCATTTCAGCAAGGAGTCCTCAGTCTTCTGATACACGATTTCCTGTTATAAGTGCTCATTATTTTGATTTATCTTTTTCTTGGCTAGTATAAATCCAATGAGTTTGTTGAGCAAGGATGTTTGTGAAATATTTATTAAATCTGTGCATATCTGTCAATGTCATTATGTTGCCTTCCTCATGAAAAACAACTTGGTTGTTTATAAAATTTGTTTTTGTGAAAAGCTGTAGATGTTTCTTTTTTTATTTTGCACTGGAGAAGAAATAACAAACCGAGACCAGTTTGTGTAACTTTCCCTCCTCTCTCCATTTCAATCAGCCTTGAAGTTTATAAGCTTTTTAAATTTTTAATTAAAATATTTCCAGGATGTGTCTTAATTATGAATTTCTTTTACTTGGTTTTCTTTGGAATGAGGTGAACTGTTTTAATCTGTGACTCCAAGACTCTTTTTAAAATTAGGTAATTGTTTAGTTATAGGTTTGAATATTTCCAATTGTTTTGGTGTCTTTCTGTGGGAAAAAAAATGTAATTCTTAGATTGAATCTCTTTTCTCTGTCCTTGGTTTTCAGTTCTTTATCATTTTTCTTTGTGTTTTGAGAATGTCTCAGATTTGTTCTATCTCATGTTCTCAAGTTTTTGTAATGTTAATTCTGATCTTTTCTTCCTCAAATGTGAACTAGAAGTGTTATTGAATATTCACTTTTTCTGTCATCTCTTATCTGGCTTTTTCCTGTCTTGCCATTTTATTTAAGAATGTTATTTCTTTATGTCAACGGCACCTTTTTCATGGTGGTCATGGACCTCTTACAGAGAATGCCAAAGAGCTTCATCACTTTTGAAAAACAGTCTGCTTGTTATTTTCAGAAGACTGCAAAATCTTATTCCTGCTAACATAGGCAGTTTTCTCAAAAAGTTGAGAAAACAAGTGACAGCTCCACAAAAATTATTCCTTGCTGGAACTAACCCCACTACCACTAAAACATGTTGAATAAGTATTTATGAAATACAGTTTTGTAAGGGTGCCCCATAGATTTGTCTAGAGGATGCATATGCCTCATTATATATAGCCTGACCCAAAAAATATTTGTGTTTGGCGGGAAGGACAGGTCCTCCATGGTACTTATGTAACTATCTAGAGGTTGTTGAGGTGAAGTTCTGGAACTTGAGAAGAGAGTTATCCTTTGGGGAAGCTTATGGAGTCCCCCTAATTGAGGCAGGCCTCAATCCCATGTTGGAGATAGAGGGTCGAGCCATCTCTGATAGTCACCTTCTCTGGGAGGAAATAAAGACACCCTGGGTATACACGGGACATTGGAAGGTTGGAGGTAGGGGTAGGAATTGGGCAACTTATAGGGGGTTGGATGCCTTTGTATTACCTGACATGAGTCAAAGACTGGGGTGGGGAGAGTGAATACATTGGGATTTTTGATGAGGGTGGGTCCAGGTGACTGCCAATCTCCTGAAACATCTAACTTAGACGTTTTGAGGTCTGTGTTATTTCTTTCAACAAAAAAATACTGCCGCCTACTCCATACAAAGCACTCAGTTGGCTCACATTGTCTAAGATGTGGTCCCTGCAATCAAATGGTTTACGATCGAGTCGCATTTACTTCAAAGTCTTTGCGCTGAGCCTGCCAGTGGTAAGTGAGTAACTCTACAGGAAAAGAGTTTGCTGTGTAGCCCCTGTCCCAGGCCACTCTGTTTATTCTGCACTTCCAGAATTGGGTGGAATAATAGCACCTTATAATATCAATATTTCAATATCTAAAGATTTTCAAGATTTTAAGGGTAGCATATTTTGAAAGGAAAAAAAGGAAAGTAAAAAGAAATATAAAGCTCAAAGTATCAAACAGAACTAACCACTGTTAACATTTTAGTGTATAACACTCTCCTTTTGAAATAACCATTTACCATAGTTTCCCATGTGAATAGTTTTACAAAATATGTTATATATTTAACCACTCTCTTGTTTTCCTAAATATGTGAGCCTTTAATTTTGAAGTCATTGCAACTAAATTATAACTCAGGATAAGACTAGAGCTAAAAACAGAAACTATTACTGTCTACAGATGACATGCAAATACTATTATTTGATGATTCATCAATTTAGGGAAGAGTTAAAAAATATTATGACATAATTAATGCCTGTTCACAGTAGAAAAACTAGAAAATATGGATATGGAGAAGAGATAAAACCGATTATAATGCCTGTGACAACTGCGATTAATATTTTTGTGTTATGTCCAAAGAGTATGTCCTTGAATTTTTTATATGAATGCACATATATTTTTCACCAAATATTTTCCACCCAAATGGGAATTGTAGTTTATAAAAATGTTTCATAACTTTATTTTTTTCACTTTCCCACTTCCTTCCATGTCCTCGTGGCTCCATGATCCAGGGACACCTCCCTGAAGCAGAGGATCCTCTTTCTGAAGTATTGTCAGAAGATCAGTAGTAGCCTAACGCTGTCACATTGCCTGTGTCATGCACCTCACTTCGTCTCATCATGTAGGCATTTTATCTCAAGAAGAATGGTGGGTACAGTACATTCCAGAAGTCCTCTTTTCATTTTGTTAATGGTTTCTTTTTGCTGTGCAGAAGCCTTTTAGTTTGATATAGTCCCACTTGTTTATTTTGTCGCTTGTGGTTTAGGTATCATATCCAAAAAATGATTAACAAGACCCATGTTGAGGAGCTTTGTTCCTATATTTTCGTCTAGGAGTTTTGTGGTTTCAGGTCTTACATGTACGTCTTTAACCCATTGGAGTTCATCTTTGTGAGTGGTGTAAGATAGGGAGACCGCATTAACGGCAGGTGGTGTATACAAGCCATGGACAAGCAATCTAGAAACGGGTGTTTATCAAAAGTCAAGTAAGATGAGTGGTAGATAGAGACTTCTGTTAACAATCTTGATTTGAGGGGGAGAACCCCGGGACCTGGAAAGGAGAACGTATTGGCAGTAGCAAGGAGGACCACCTATCTTAGAGAGGTTAGATAACTAGGGGGGTTCCTAAAACAGGGCAGACAAAGGGAGTGACTCATGGGGCTGGAAGGGACTGGAGTTGGTGGCAAGGCTGGCCTGACACTGAATGCCTAAGTCCCGCGTGCCCCAGAATGCCAAGCTCTGGATTGTACCTAGAGATGGAAAGGGCAGAGCCAGCAAGTAGGAGCCAAATGGTTCCACTTGTGGGGAAAGGAAGCCTGAGACTAGATATGCAGGGAACCCCGTCTGAAAATGTGATGGCCTTGCCATTAGTGACGCTAATTGCAGGGCATTAAGGCTCTTGTCACCTGGCATTACACGCCAGACCTCCTCCCTTAGACAGGAACATGTGGCTGCCTTTTCCATCCAGTTCTCTTTTCAATCGACTGACTCTCAGAGAAAGACATAATTTTACCCTTTGCTGGGCATAGCAGGGCAGAGTATTAGAAGCAAGTGGTGGGCATGCTCGGAAAGGACCACTTTGCCCTCCTCATGGAGGCGGAGCATGACTCCCCACTTCTTAAGTGTGAGCTGCATGGAGTGACCGCCTTCTGGAAAGGTAGAGAAATCTGACAGCCACTGCCTCAGCCAGCCAGGAGGTAAAGTCCAATGTGAACAGTGGTAAGTCCTTGGTAGTATATTCCCCTGATACGATGTGATGAAAACGGCATTTTACTTCTGTGGTCTTCCTCCTCAACACCTATTACTCCAGTCATAGGAAACATCAGAGAGATTCCAGTGGAGGGCCATCCTATGAAATCCTGGGCCAGCACCCCTCCCATTTGTCAAGGTCATCAAAGACGAGAAATGGTCACAGTCAAGAGGAACCTAGGGAAACACAGCAAAAATATAATGTATCCTGGAACAGACAAAGGTGAACAGGTAAATACTAAGACAATCTGAATAAGGAATTGACACTGGCTAATAACAATAATAAATCAGTGTTGGTTCATTAATGTGTCATATGTATCAAAACGATATTACATATTATGAAAAGGGGTGTGGGGCATCTGGGAACACTTGGACTATCTTAGCAATTTTTCTGTAGTTCTGGAACTATTCTAAGACAACAAAATATTAAAAATAAACAGATTTAAAAAAATTGTTTTTAAGTACCATAATCAGGAATGGAAGAAGAACAAGCGGGGATGAGTAGGAACTAGTAACAGGGAGAGGACAGGGCCAGAGCGGAAGTTGTGTTAGGTGCGTGAGCTGGGGAAGACGCTCCTCTGGCTGCTCAGAGTAACACGTGTCAAAAACGGTGCTTGTTTAAAAGCAACAATGTCAGTGACAACGCAGATTTTCTGAAACCACTTATGAAATTGGTATATTTATATTTTCTTAAGCTCTTATCCTGGGGAGAGAGTGGTCCATTTTACCAAATTACTTCTTGGGGTGGCTGGCTCTTTATTCATTTAGAAAATTTTAATACTTCAAGTTATTACTTTAATATTATAGTTATTACTTTAATAATATAGGGGTAGATTAATGTCTGAGAAAAAGTTTCAAGACTTAACAAAATTCACCCTTGTTCACTGAAAAATGTGAGTCTATTTTAGCCTACAACAGCATTTATTTCTCTTTCTACCAAAACACGACAAAATATCCGTGCTTGAGTCACAGGTTGAAGAACGGTGCATAGAAGGCAAGGAGAGGGGGTGCACTGACCCCCACAAATCATGGGATCACGCCTTTGCCAAAGCTTTGTTTCCTAAGTGTATGGCGGATCACAGACCTGCACCATTAGTAGAAACCGCAGGCACCCAACCAGAACAAGACATTAGAACTGCACAGCGTCTCAGACTGGTACCTGTGTCGAGAAGGAGCAGGCCGGGCCTCCTGCGCGCCTGGGTTACCCGGCGCAGCCTCACGGCCAGACGCGGCTGTGTCTCCAGCTCCGGCCTCCGCACGGGGGTGGAGGCGGCGAGGCAGCCGCGTACTGGTTCCCACTAGACACCTCACTGCAGACCGGCTCCTCTCCCTCTGTAATCGTGCTCCGCAGACCAGCCAAAGAGCTGTCTTACAGCACAATGACATCACGCCACTTCGCTCTTTGAAAACCTTCCCACGGCTCCCCCTACAATTAGAACGAAACAGCCCAGTCTGCTACAATGCTTATTTTGAAAAAGCGATTGGGACGCTGAGGAACAACTTGAGCGTAGGAGGGGTCACCTTCGCGCGGAGGATGCCCCACGTGCGCGGTGCTGCAGCGCGCATGCGCTCCTCCAGCAGTCCCGTGAGGAGTCGCACCTGTCACCTGTCCGCACCAGGTGTGAACCGCTGTGCCGCAGGGTTCAGATCACCCTCCTCCCGCCACGATGGAGCAGCGCAGAGCAGCGGCCTCCGGGAGTCCGCGCCCCGCAGCGAGCTTCAGGGCCTGGTTAAGGTAAAGTGCTGCTTATTGTCGAATTTGTGGACTTATTCGGCACAAGTGTGCAAAAATGTGCTGTTTTTGTTCGGTTTCTCTCATGTAGTGAAGTGTTGCTTACAAAAGATTTGCGTGTTTGGCCCCGGGTTTTCCCATAAGCCCTATGGTTTGTACTGTGCGAGTGAGCGTGGCAGAGGGGTTTTTAGAAACGCGTGGGTTGTGTGGCCGCGAGCTGCGTGGGCCGGCGCCTTCCCGCGGGGCCTCGGGCCAGGCTGGCCGCTCCTGCCTGCCTCCCACCTGGGCTGGGGGGCCGCCGCAGGCTCGCCCACCCCCACGCGCGCCCTCTGCGACGTGCTCTTGCTGCCTGGGCGCTTACTCTGCAGTGTTGTCGCGGCTGGTGCCATTGTTTCGTCAGCTGTTAACCTCAGCTTCACATTTGTAGATTGACCTTTGCCATCCGCTTCACCTGACGTGCCACCCCCAAATCTCCCTCCGATATCTCTGTACATGGCCTTGTGCTTTCCTTTCATTGAACTTATCACAGTCTGAAGTTATCTGAAATATTTGATATCTTTTTTCTGTTTAATAAAATGTAAGATCCTTAAGGGTATTTCTATCAGCTTTAACAAGGCCTGGGACACAGTGGGCGCTCATTAATACGTTTTGCGTGAATGAATGAATGAATGAATGAATGAATGAATGAATGTAGGTGTCATGTGGGACGTCGGGCGGGGTCTCTGGTCTTGCTCTCCACATAAGAACGCAGGACATGGTGAGGCCAAAAAGGAACACCCACGGAGCCATAGGTAGGGGAGTCACACCACTATATTCTCGCTGGTGGCTGGGTTGGAGACACAGGAAGCAGGAGCCACTCTGTCCGCAACCCACTGTCCTAACTGCAATCCGCGCTTGCTAGCTCAGCCACCATCTGCTTGCTAGCCCCCATTTGCTGCTAGCGTAGCCACAGCAGTTATATTAGTGGCCAACGGGTCACTGGTTACAGCTGACGTCCAACTAGCCACAGCTGATGGCCATCCAATCACAGCTGATGGCCATTTACTACCTGAGCCAGCACCTTTCCATGTGACCCCGAGAGTCTGGAAACTGCACTCCTGGCTCTGTCCCCACAAATAGAAGGAAGGAAGTGAATATTTCATCATCTTTTTGCTCTACCATAATTGCTTTTACAAAAATCCCACATATTTTTAAGCTATCAAATCATGTCAGAAAAATTTTCAGACACGTACTGTAAATCTTCTCCAAGCTTTCTCCAAAGGGAACTGTGGCATTTTACTAGAGCGAGGAAGCACTGGGCATAAAGAAATACCTGACTTTCAAAAGGTTACTACACACTGGCTCTGAATTGTCCTTAAATCCAGGGGAAGCAAAACGCCACTGTGGTCTCCGAGTTGAGGTACAACTACCTGACAGTGGCCCAGTGAGAGGTGGGGTTTGGGCCTGAATTGAAAGCCCCTTGGTCTCAATGGCTCCATAGGCTCCTGTGATTATTTCCTAAGTCACTGAATGTATAATGTGAGTAGACATACATGTCATTTCAAAGAATCATCACTTTGTTCTGTGACTCGTGAAGTAAAGATGTCAGGAGGGACCCAGTAGATGTCCCTGGAACTTTTCTTCCTTGCGGGTTGGTCAACAAAGCAACAGCATGTCTCTGGGAACCTGCGTGGATTGTTGCCATGGTCAGAGACATGGAAGATACAGGTAGCGTGATACAAATCTCGTGTCTGTGTGATTTGCTTGTTTGCAGTCTGTAGAGTGGGGTGGCTCTTAGAGGATGACGATGGAGTGTCATACGTTTAACCAGGTGTTGACATCAATTGTTGCTGTGTGAGATATGGCACCTTTCCTGAAGCAAATCATCATGGACACTGGAGTTCTTTTTTGTTGCTGTGTGAAAGTTCAAATCCATGTAGAAAGAGTGTGAGTGAATGCTGAGGAGCCAAAGTGTAGATGGCACCAGTCACAGCTGTTGTGTCTCAGGCCCCTGTACTCTGCTTTGTCATGCTAGGGCTGGGTTCTGCAAACGGTTTCTTTGCCAGCTGGTTGTCTGTTAGACTCTGACGGGGGGGGGGGGGGGGGGCACTAGAGAGAACCAAAAACCTGGAGGAGAACCAGGAAAGGAGGCCCCTCCTGTTTGCCATCAGGTGGGTTCTGGTCAGTGTCACAACTGTCTCATTTCTTCCAGTGACAGTTCATTTTCATAGAAACGATTGAACCCACTTCGCAGATCGTCTGCCCTTTGAAGAACCAAGTTTCGTTGTGCCCCTCAGGGGCACCAGCAGCAGCCACTCTGAGAAGTCTGAGGGTCTGAATCACTGCCCTGGCTGATCTCTCCTCCCAGCTCCGCCGCCTGCCCCAGCTGGGGAACACATGGGCTCGGTGGGTCCCTTGGCCCAAGGTCTCACTGTAATAGTTCCCACCTCTTCCTTTCTCTGTTCTCCTAAGCCAAGGGGCAGCTGCCTCCTGCAGTTGCTGGCTAGTGTCATGACGTTTTATTCTTCAACTTTGTTTTCAGTTTTCTAGTTAAAAAATTCTTTTACCTAGTTTAATTCTTTATATTTAATCCTCTCTGTTAAAATAATATATGATTTTTGTCTCCTAACAAAGGTCTGTGTATATCAGTATATGAAAAATAATACTGTCTTCACTGGGTTTAGCACTGTAGGCTTTTTGAAAAAATTCAGAATCCTTAATTGACTGGTCCTTGTGAGTTTGCATCACTACATACCATTTGTGATTCTTCATTCGTGCATCTTCCAGTGTCAACCCTTGGAGACACGTTACTTGTTATCACTTGGTTTCCAAGCAAAGGAGAATTTTAATTGATAGAGTTGGTATGAGCTCTTTCTGTCCTACCTTTCAGATTTTCCAAATAGAATCATCCAGAATGAACAGAGTTAGAGGAAGTCACAGGCTCACTTAGGTCAAGCAAGAAACACACTAATCTAATAGATTGCCGAACATTGTTTTCGTTTTTGACCTTCTGGAACAAATACAATAAAGCAGCATGTATTAGGTTGGTGCAAAAGTAATTGCAGTTTAAAAGATTAAAAATAATTGCAAAAACCGAAATTCCTTTTGCACCAACCTGGTTGCTTCTGAGAAGTCAGGCTAACTGATCACCACTGTTTCAATGCAAGAGCCAGGTTTTCTTATATGTGCTTCGCCTGGATCAGCATTGTTAAAACAAAGCGTGCATGGTGGTAAGTGCCCAGACCAGGCCCACGTGATGGTGGCTCAGGGACCCCGGATGGAGGCAGTCCCTATTCTCCTGGTGCCGGTGCCACAGAGTGTGGTCAGGGGTTACTGCAGCCCACCAGCCACTGAGGGGCTGGGGCTGCAGACAGTCTCATCCCCACTTTATGGGTAGGACCTTTTAGAGGTTTCCTTTGTAAGGGCCCATGAAAGGCAGGAGCTGACATTCTGAAAGGTGTTAAGTGGCAGACAGAGCAGAGCCCCAAAGAGGTATGTTGTCTGTCATTTGAGAAAATGTCTTTGGCAGCCTCCAAACTGCTCAAACTGTCTTGTCACCCAGCGCTTCTTTATTTTATGTAACAGATCCTATACGTCGGGCCTCTGGGTGCTCTGGCTGCTGCAGCACAGACAACGCGTGATTGCTGCAGCCGTGGAACTTGCACTTAAAAGGGAGCAAAACCCAGGGGCGGCAGCTGACGTCAGATCTTGTCCGTCAGGTTCCTGACTCAGCTTATAAAATCTTACTGGACCCTGAATCTGTGGCAGGGAGCTGAGGTATGAAGCTCCCCGCTGCCTTCCTCCTCACCTTGTGCTGCCAGCTCCCCTGGGAGAGTTCTGTCTGTGCCAGCCAGAGCATGGACTGGGGAAGCAGCAACATGGGAGGAAAGGACTGCAGAATCTGACAGAACCAAGGCAGGTAGCAGGGATTTTTAAAAAGACACAAGGCAGAGCTTAGAGAAGGTGTTGGAGTTTGGCTCTGAGAGGTTCTGAGGTGTCTGTGGAGTGCAGGAGACTTGGGGAGGGAAGAGGGGCATTTGAGAAGCATTGCTGGGGTTCTACATGCAGCCTCACTTTATGTTCTTGGATGCGCGTGAGGACGGTGATTCCGTTAAGATGCTTCTGCTTTCTGGACGGTGCTTCTCTGAGTGACTTCACATGAGGACCGGACTTGTTTTGGGGTTCCCGCTACGTGAGTTTGTCCTCATCACCATGTGAAATCGGGGAACAGCAGACCAGCATATGCAGTTTTCGTAGTTCAGGGTACCTCTTTCAGGTGTGGTTTTAGTTTTAGGTGTGGCTTATTGTCCCTTTCTCTTCGATTCACTGTAATACAAACAGGTTCTCTGAGAAAATCGGGGCCAGTTAGGACAAGTGTTGTGTCTCCACAGTCAGCAGACATTTTTAGGCTTTTCAAAATCTACAAACCAACATTAAGTGACTTGTAAACCTCTATCCAGGACTGTGCATGGACCCAGGCCGAGCACTGCACATGGTAGCAAGTCTCTTTCACCAGCCTCTGATATTCCCATGAATTTTGCCATTTTATGGCAAATGGCCTCTTTAAAATAATAATCCCCTGTATTTATGAATATCCCGATTTCCCTGGTCCCCAGTCTAAATAATCGGGCACTTTCACTGCTGTAGCTGCTGTTATTGCTGCAACTATTATCTACTGTGGTTGGCTAACCTGTCAGTTAGACGATTGTTTAACGTTTCAGTTACTGAGCTGAGTGCTCTACACATGAGCTCATTTATGTTTCTAATTGTGTAACTTCCTTCAGGCCCTTATATTCCTTCCCTTCTCTTCTTCTCCTCTCTGTCTCATTCATTCATTCATTCATTCATTCATTCATTCATTCATTCATTCATTCACCTATCTGCCTATTCATTTTTCACCAGAAGGTTCTTCCCTTTATTTCAGTTCATTGATACGACAAGAGTTCAGGCTCTTAGAGGGGCCAAATATTGTGAGGAGTTAGTGGCAAGGTCTGCTCACTTAACCCTTACTTGTCCCTGTAGAGGAAGCATTTTGGACTGTATTAACGTGGGAAAGCTTGACTTGTTTCATATGGTCACAGTTAATGCATATAAGATGGAGTTTTAAAAAAATACATAATATAAAAGTTCCCATTTTAACCATTTTTAATATGTAATTCAGTGGCATCGAGTACATTCACAATGTTGTACAGCCATCACCACTGTCCATCTCCCGACGTGTTCATCATCCCACACAGATTTTCTGTCTCCGTTCAACAATGACTCCTTATTTCTCCCGCCACCCACCCCCTGGCAACCGCTCTTCTCTCTCTGGTAATTTGATTAGTGTATTCACGGGGTTCTCCAGAGAAACTACCAAAAGGAGATATAGCAGACCTACAGCCAGCGGCCTGCCAGCTGGAGAACCAGGAAAGACACTGGCGCAGTTCAGTCCATCCTGAAGGCCTGAGAATTGGGGGGGGGGGGGGGGGGGCAATGGTGTAAGTTCCCGTCAGAGTCCGAGAGTCCCATCAGAAAGCCCGAGAGCCAGGCTCCCAATGTCCAAGGGCAGGGCAGGGCCGCTGTCTCAGCTCCAACAGTGGGCATGAATGCGCCTTTCCTCTCTTTTGGGTTGGGTGGTGCCCACCATATTGGTAACGGTGATCTGCTTTACTCAGTCTGCTGATTCAAATGCTAATCTCTTCACGGTCACACCTAGAAATAATGCTTTACCAGCTATCCGGGCTTCCCGTACCCCAGTCAAGTTGACACACAAAATTAACCGTTATATCTAGATAATTTGTATAAATGGACTCATACAGTATTTGTTCTTTTGTGTCTGGCTTATTTCACTTAGCGTGATGTTTCAAAGTTCATCCATGTTGTAGCATATATCATGATTTAATTCCTTTTTAAGTCTGAATAATACTCCACCATACATATATTAATATATGTATATATATATATCACAGTTTGTTTATCTTTTGTGTGGTCATGTTGTTTCCACTTTTGGCTATTATGAATAATGTTGGTGTGCAGGTTTGAGTCAATGCTTTCAGTGATTTTGGTTCTATACCTACCGTGTTTCCCCGAAAATAAGACCGGGTCTTATATTGTGTTTCCCTGAAAATAAGACCTAGCCGGACAATCAGCTGTAATGCATCTTTTGGAGCAAAAATTAATATACGACCTGGTCTTATATAAGACCCGGTCTTATTGTAAAATAAGACCGGGTCTTATTTTAATTTTTGCTCCAAAAGACACTTTACAGCTGATTATCCGACTAGGTCTTATTTTCGGGGAAACAAGGTATTAAGTTGTGATCCAAAAGACACATTAGGGCTTATGTTCGGGATGTCATCCTGAAACATCATGCTAGGGCTTATTTTCTGGTTAGGTCTTATTTTGGGGGAAACACAGTAGAAGTGGAATTATTGGATCATAAGACAACTCCATGTTTACCTTTTTGAGGATCTGCCGTATTAGTTCCCACAGTGGCTGCACAGCACCCAGTCCTCTCGCATGCACAGGTGTTCCATTTTCTCCACATCCTCACCAGCCATGTTGTTTTCTGTTGCTTTCTTTTTTCTTTCTTTCTTTTTTTTTTTTGGTAATAGACATTCTAATGGGTATGAAGTGGCATCTTATTATGGTTTTCATTTACATTTTCCTAATGTTGAACATCTTTTCATGTGCTTATTGGCCATTTGTGTATCTTTGGAGAAATGGTTATTTAAGTCATTTGCACATTTTTGAATTGTTTGCTGTTTTATTGTTGAATTATAAGAGTTCTTTATTTTGAATATTAGTCCCTTATAAGAGATGTGATTTGCAATTATTTTATCCCATTCTGTGGGTTGTCTTTTCACTCTCCTGATAGTATTCTTTGTTGCACAAAGCTTTTAACTTTGATGAAATCCAATTTATTTAGTTTTTCTTTTGTTGCCTGTGCTTTTTGTGTCTAGAGCCAAGTTTTAAAGCTGGATTAGTTTATTTTAAAACTCATCACTTAAATCCCACCTTCAAGTGTGGAAGTGGACTTAAAAATATGAATTTATTTTGATAGAAAAAAGATTTGATGCACTTTATTAATATAATTAACTTGACTTAATTAGGAGGAAAAAGATCCTTGTGTTCAAGGATTCTTTCGACTCCTTTTTCATTGTGAAGCATATGTGCTTTTGACTTTTCCTATCATAAATAAGCAAGAGTCTATGAGAAGAACAGAATACTCTTACCTAGCTTTATTAACCCTACAAGTCCTCTCAGCCAATTGGGAATTGCAAACACCTGCTAATAGAATAAATCTTAAAAAAACAGTAATTAAAACAAAAATAGGGAGCTTGCTTTCCTTGCTGGAATTAGCCGGCCTTGGACTAGATGGGTGACTCCATGATTCCATCAGCAACCCAGACAGCTAACCTTCCTGTGTCTCCATCGTTAAAACTGTGGCTTCATCTTAAAGGTCATTCCACGACCACAAAGGGGCTCTAGCCATCACATCTGCATTCTAGAAGGATGCAAGGGGAAAATAAAAATGATGTCCTTCTAGATGAGTCAGCTCTGTTTGAAGAACTTTCCCAGAAGCCCAACCCAATGACTTTATATACCACCGGCCATATCAGCGTGGGTGGTGGGGAGATATGATGATGGAGAAACTGACCTAAGATGGTTCCCTGCCACGTGGAACTGACCTAAAATAGTGGCCCAAACGGAGAGAGAAGTGCCCCAGCCTAAGCCCCAGCCCACTTCCCCATAACCCCCTTCAAGCCACACCTTGAGCCAATCACCAGACGACACCTACCCCTTCCCCAACTCAAGGAAGTCCCCAACCCATAAAAACCTGCTCAAAACCTTGCTAGGGGCTCAGTATTTGGGGAAGGACCCCGCTGAACCGGCCGGTGTAATAAAGCTGACTCTCCAACTCTCTGAGTGCCGCTTGGGTTCTTTCCGGTCCTGGTATCCGTAACAATGAGACAGTCATTAATTTTTAGCCAAGCTCTTTGCTGCCGTTATGGACATTTTTTGGTGCTTTGTATAAAATTAGGTTTCCCAAATTGTTACTTTTAGAGTGTTGATACCGTTTTTTATGTATGAGGTGTGATAAAAAAAAAAAAAAAATACAGTGAATATTTAAATTAAAAAAAAAGTAAAAGACACATTGCCATTAATCACCCTTAAAATACTCCCCCTTGCTTTAAACACAATTATCCCATCGTTCTTGCCACTTTCTGAAGCAGTTCTGGAAGTCCTCTTTCATGCATGTCTTTAGTTGTGCTGGCGTGGCTGCCTCCATGTCCTGAATCGTTTTGACTTTGGGGAAGAGCCAGAAGTCGCACGGTGACAGATCCAGTAAATAAGGTGGAGGACACACCACAATGTTTTTATTTGACAGAAATTGCCCTACCAGAAGCGATGTGTGACACAGAACAATGTCATGCTAGAGGATGAAACCGTTTGCCCATTCCTCAGGCCGTTTTCTACACACATTGTTTTTTAAACGCTCTAATAATCCCTTATAATGTTCAGAGTTCACCATAGTGTTCCTGGGTACAAACTCAGCTCGTACAATTCCATCAAGGTCAAAACACACAATTAATTAAAGATCCTGGCCTTTCCATTAGATGGCACTTGGCAGCAGCATTCACTGTATGTTTCGAGCACCCTCGTATTCAACAGCTTTCTGGAATCCTCCCACCAAAGAAAGTAATTCCTCTCTTCCGCTCTTGGTAGGCCTGAAATAACATGTCTGTGAATAATAGCGCAGTCTGCTTCCTGCTATGCCACCCAACAGTATGGTGCTTTTACTGTAAGAAAGGGAGAATAGATGTTGAGTAGACAACGAGTGGTGCTTCCCATACCTCCTACACAGACAATATGTCATCCAAAGACCCCGGGCATTTCGATTCTGTTGTCTCGAGCTACGTTGCAAAAAGCATTACTTCCATTCTCTGTTCATCATCAAATGGTCTCTTTCTAATTAATTTTTATGTTTTGTACTACAATTCACAATGTATAGGTTATCCTTAAATCAATTTTCTTTGTTCTTTTTCCAAGTTGAAACAATATGTAGAACACTTAATTTTTTTTCTTTCTCTTTAATCATTCCTGAATCAATCCTAATTTTTTTAGGTGGATCAACTCAATGCAGGTTGATGGGGTTCTCATAGTATTAGTGAAATATACCTAAAAGGTAGATTCTTTAAGAGCTCCAGCTCAGTGTACAAGGAAGAATAATGGATTTCAAGAACAGGAGTGCCTTTTGATTTTTAAATATCCATTAGGTTCAGAAAGCAGAAATTTCTTTTTTATCCTTTCAAATTTGGCAGAAGTCTAAGTAATGGTTTAAAAAAGTCTTGTTTCCCACTTCATCACTCTCCACGTTACTGTACTTACATTTCTGCCCTAATAGGCTCAGGTCAGTTCTAATTTGAAAAGTTCTGGTCCCGGCAGGAATTACACAAGCGCCCAACTCAGAAGGTCAAACTCTATTCTTTATGTGGTACTCTCTGACTGTTCTCTTACATCTTGAGCAAATACTTGGTTTTCTAGACCCCTAGCAAGAGTTCTTGGGCAATTATTTATGTCTTATACTCTGAGTTACTGTTTTTTGTTATCTGACCTGGATTTCTGCCTTGCTTTTTCAATTCATTTACTCAGTTCTTACCGAGTTTACTGATTTTCTTGAATTTTGTCTGTGACTAAATGACCTTGGACTTGATTTTCGTGTGAATTATATGCATTTAGTTTTGTTGCATGTGTCACATATTGTGTATTGGTATGAAAAGGTTTTTTTTTTTCCCCAATGCAGTTCTAGGTCAGAGCCCTAAGTGAGCCTGCAGGGTGATTTCATGGTTGTTTATGGTTGCTTTTAAGATAGGTTAGCTGTTCAAATTGATGGTTGCCCGATGGGAGGCAAGTTAGGGGGAATAGGTGAAAAAGGGGACGGGATTAAGATGTACAAATTGCTGGTTACAAAAACAATCATGGGGATGTAAAGTATAGCATAGGGAATAAATAAATAAAAAGGATGGGTTAGCTGTTGTAATTTTTTATTTGTTTGTCTTGTTTTGCTATGTTTTCAACTTGAACTTCATGTAGAACTGAGAAGATAGATGAAAGCAAAAATGTACTAAATCTTTGTAGGCTTCCTAATTTTTGGCTTGTTTAAGATTTTTCTTGACTCTTACTTTTTTCTTTCTGGAGGTTTTATATCTTTTTTGGGGGGTATGTTTTAATTATCTCAGTAAATAGGCCATAAGGATTGTAAGGATTCCTATACGCTACTCTTCTGTTGTTCTAACTTTTGCTTCTTTGTCCTTAATCCTTGAAGGACTTCTGCCAAGGCTCCCACATACTGAGCCTAGCTCTGTAAGGACTCAAACATATTTTTTTTTTTTTTTTTTTTACCTGTTTGGTTTTTTATTGTGGTTAAGGACACTGAACATGAGCTTTACCCTCTTAACAAATTTTTAAGTCCAGTCCAGTATTGCTACCTATAGGCAAACTGTTGTACAGAAGATGTCTAGAAATGAACCATCATGTGTAGCTGAAACTTTCTGCCCCTTGAATAACAACTCCTCTTTCCCGCCTCCTCTCAGCCTCTGCAACCACCATTGTCCTCTCTGCATCTGTGTGTGATTATTTTTATATCTCATGTAAGTGGTATCACGCAGCGTCTGTCCTGCGCTGGCGTATTTCACTCTAGGTTCATCCACGTCATTGCATAAGGCAGGATTTTCCACTCCTTTAAAGGCTGAATAATATTCCGTTGTATGTATATATCAGTTTTCCTTATCAAGTCATCCACTGATGGGCATTTTGGTTGTTTCCACATATTGCTTATTGTGATTAGTGGGTGCAGATATCTCTTAGAGACAGTGATTTCATTTCCTTTGGACAAATACCCAGAAGTGGGATTGCTGGATCATGTGGTGGTTCTGTTTTTAATTTTTCTGAAGAACCTCTATACTGTTTTTCACAGCAGCTGCACCATTTAACGTTCCCACCAATACTGTACACGGGTCCCAATTTCTCCAAATGCTTGGTTTCTAGGGGCTCTTCTTTGGTCTTGTTGACAATTAGAGTGCTGCCCTTGGACGCTGAATATCTACCTGCAGTGCCCAGCTGATTTCATTCAAACCCATTGCCCGTTAGGTTGACATAACTCTTTCAAAAGTACAGGTGTCGGTACATTTTCCTCAATGTTTCTCTCTGCGTGTGAAGTGCACTCAGAGTCACATTTAAGTAGTGTAGTCAGAAAGTGCGAGGCCTCATCGCCACCGTTTTAAGGCCTCTTGAGGTGTCCTCCCCTTGTGTTGCACTGTGCTGTGGAATGCAACGGCCACAGTGAGTCTGGATTTGCGGAATCATGGGTCGTTTCTTTGCAGCCTGAGCAGACAGTCCCTGGATCCATCGTCTTCCCGAACTGCGCTGATGTGTTGAGACACATCCACCTTCTGCTTCATTGGCCTCTCCAGTCTCGTCCTGGGGGTGGGATCCTGGACGGTTCCAAGTTGCCGGTGGTTGTGCCACTCAGCTCTGTAGCCTGGACGGACTTCACAGTCACTCTCTGCTTTGCAGGCCTGCTCTAACCGTGTGCCGCTCTCCTGCGGACCCCGGGAGGCAGTGCTTCATTCATTCACTGACCAGGCTGCGAGGAGCTTCTTGATCGGCGAGTCTGTGCTCAGCGCAGACGCTGCCGCAGGCCTCCCGTGGGGTGCTCGTGCTGCAGTCCTGCTTTCTGTCTCAGCCGTGTGCGTGTGAGTTAGAACTCCCTGCAGTTGTGCGGGAGAGGAGTTTCCTTTCATCTGCGGTGACGGTGACGATGTGGTTGGGGCTTCCCCCCAAGGCAGAGTGGGGAGCCTCTGGTCACGTGCCAAGTCCTTGCTGGTCAGCCATTGCAGGGTCTGTTTGTGTCCCCATCACCGGGACTCTGGGCTGGGGACTGTTCTTCTAAAATGAGCTCACGATCTGCCGTTGTTCAGCATTTGCCATATCTTTTTCTCTCTCAAACCTTATCATTAAAAGCAACCTGTCATATTGGTGATTCAGCAACATTTCTTGTACAATGAAGGAAATTACAGAATGCTTATGAATTAGTGACTAAGGAGTTAAAGGTCACAGGAGTGATTTTATAGTTATTCCACAGGCATCCTCATTTGTTGGATAAAAACATAACATGCAGGCTTGGAGGCAAAAACGGGCAACGAGTCTTCCTGACTGGTGCTGCCACCTGTTAACAAGTGCCATTATTGTATTTATTATGTTCACTTCACTTCTGTGACAGTTTGAGGACCCTGAAATCTCATTTTGAAATGTTACCCAACCTCAGAAGTCTCTAGAACACTGCTGTTACGGAAATTGTGGTGCTTGAAAATGATGGCAGAATACCTCAGTGTCAGCAGGTTTTCAGAGAACGCAGAGCTGCCGCATTGACTCGGACCTCTTTTATCATCTGTGTTTTACCATCTAATGTCTTATATTTGGAGCTTTTTCTCAGCTCGTCTGCTTCCGTGCCTTCCTTATTTCCTTCAGGTGTTTATACTACTCAGTTCTTCCTCAAACAAAAATGGACTTTAGTTTTCTGAATACAAATGTAGTACATTCTAGTTAAAAGAAATTCACCCAAAAAGCCCCCAAAATAAAAATATCAAATAAATGCTGTTCATATAATTAGAAGTTTAATACAACTCTGATCCTTATGTGTACGTCAAAATATCTTCATTCTCACATTAGAGGAAGACCTAAAATTAATGACAGTTTAAACAATTAACATTAAAAAAATAATCTTAACACATTGTACAAATAGCTGGTAAGACAAGGTTGATATTTAAAATAGTTAACGATTATTGACAATAGTGAACAGACTGATATGATGGATGGGTGAGTACTGGCTAAATATCGGATCGGCATTTAAAGAAAAATCTAATTCCTTCCCTTGGAAAGAAGATAAATTTGAGGCACTTACAAGATACCTTGAAATGATTCCATGCCTTGGAGCTGTAGCCACGGTATCCTGACACCAAATATATGAGTTAGTGTGATGGCTGATTGTACGTCAACTTGGCTCGGCCACAGTGTCCTGCTCTTTGGTCAAACGCCAGTCTAGTTGTTACTCTAGAGCAGGGGTGTCCAAACTTTTTTTCAACGTTTTTCACCAAGGGCCATGTGCGGTAAAATACACAAATAGCCGGGCCACTCACTCGAGGTGAAGTACGTATTGCCTCACCTGGTTTATTTAAGTAAACTAAATATATTTTTGGAATTTGCTGCGGGCCAATAAAAAATGGATCGCGGGCCGCAGTTTGGACACCCTTGCTCTAGAGGTATTTTTCAGATGTGACTAACATTTAAATCAGTAGGATTTAAATAAAGCAGATTATGCTCCGCAATGTGGGTGGGCTTCATACAGTCAGGTAAAGGCCTTCAGAGATAAAAAAAAACTAAGGTTTCCCAAAGTAGCAGAAATTCTCAAGACTATAACCTAGAAACCCTGTCTAAAAGGCAGAAAACCTGCTGCTCTGTGGAATTTGCAATTAAGACTATAACATCAACTCTTACCTTGATTTCCAGCCTGCTGGCTGCCCTATGGATTTCGGACTTCTATTGTGGGAACAATAGCTTGAGACAATTCCTTAAAATCAGCCAATCAGTGTCTCCCTCTCTCAATCTCTCTCTCTCTCTCTCCCCGCCCCATAACCATCCATCCATCCATCCATCCATCCATCCATCCATCCATCCATCCATCCATCCATATCCATCCATATCCATCCATCCATATCCATCCATCCATCCAGTTGGTTTGTTTATCTAGAGAACCCTGACTGATAGTGACTAAGGTTGTCCCAGAAAGGCTGAACTTGGGCAGGTGGGCAGTGGTAATGCTCAGCAGACAGTTCTCTTGAGAGCCTGACCACCTTGCCTTCCATCCCTGTTTCTGAGTATCAGTTTGGATTTCCTTATTATGTTGTTCAGGAAACGCTGTCATTCCTCACGAGCCCCATCAGCCCAGCAATTCACCTGAACCACCATCTGTGGTTTATGTTATGTTTTCAGAGGCTTGCAGAAGGATTTCTTGCAGTTTCTAGTAAGCCCAGGAAACAAGCCTCAGTGGGCTTGATAGGCAATGGTGAGTATCTGCGGCTTTGGGGCTCCTCAGTAGCAGGTTTCCGTAGGGACCACACTTTTGTTTTTTGCACCCAGTGATAGGAGATAAACTCTCTGCACGTTCTTTGCCAAGTTGTTAAGATGCATAGCTGCCCAGTTCTGATTATCTTGAATTCATGGTTTCCATGAGGAAATGAAGTTTTCGATGCTTTGTCACTGTTCTATTTTAGACACACAGCACATTAGCAAAAGTACTTATTTCTCAGCCTCTTTCCTTAATTGGAGGCAGGAACAGCGGCAAGCTCAGCTTTGAATGTCTAGATGTGAGCACAGTGCCTGCCAATAGCACATATTTAATAAAATTTTGAATGAGTGATTATTAGTAAGATTGAGCATGTTATAATATAGTTTGTTGACTGAGGATAAGCAATATTTAACATTTATAAAAATTTATAAAAATGTCTCCCTAAATATCCATGACAGAATCTTGGGTTCCTGTGAAAATTACCTTATGGAAAAAACAGGATTTTGCAGATGGGACTAAATTGAGGATGTTGAGATGGCAGATTATCCTGGATTATCCTAAATGCAATCACATGTGTCCTTACAAGAGGGCGGTGGAGGGAGACTTGACTACAGAAGAGAAGTAGGTGATGGGACGACTGAGGCAGAGATTGGAGGGCTGTGATTATAAGCCAAGGAATGCTGACGGCCACCAGGGGCTGGGACAGGGACTGATTCTGCTCTGGAGCCTCCGGAGGGAGTTTGACTCTCTCTGACCCTGTGAAACTGATGGTGGACTTCTGGCCTCCGGAATTGTGAGAGAATGAATTTATGTTGTTTTAAGGCACCCAGTTAGTGGTAATTTGTTACAGCAGCTGCAGGGGATGAAACAAATACACTGCCTATGCCCGGTTGGACTCAGTCTGGTGAATGTTAAGGTATCAGCTGGAGCAGTTGAATGAGCCCATCACCCACCCACTGCCCCAGACTTGAATTGTGAGCAGAGGAAAAACAGGTCACAGGATAGCTGGAGTTTATTCACCCTAGCTGGGGATTGTCAATTCCTTATGCTGCTGTGACTCTCTTGAGCTGCCTGTTTCCTGTTTTTTTCCTGAGACTGATTCTTCAACTTTTGCCTCAGTCCTATGAGTATATCTGTATCCTTATAATAAAGAGATGCTTATTACTTAATGTAGGCAGAATTTTCTGATTTTTTTTTTGGTACCCAAGGAATTCTGAGTTACTTAGAAATATTGCTCTTTATTTCCTGTTTCCATGAGTTACCGTCTAATGTTACTCTTGGTTCAACTTTCAAAATTGAAAATGAGAGTTTACTTGTTGCTACTAAGTTGCTTTCATAAGGCAGATGTGCAATCTTATCACACAGGAATGTGTAAAGGCCTCTGGAGTGAAAGGGCTTGGGAAATAGCTTCCTTCACGATATAAGAATTATCAGTAAGATTTCCTCTTAATAGTAATCAAAGATTTATTTAAATAATAGAGAGCTGGGAATGGGAAATGATGGGAGGTAGAATAAACATGTCGAAATTATAGAATTCATTTTTATCAGTTTTAGTTTAGACCATAAGAATATCTCTATATCAATATTATGGCAATAATAGTACACAGAACTAAGCTTGTGTTGTTTCTTCTACAGTTCATTTGCATAAATACCAGGTTCTGTCAGTTTCCTAAACACTGAAGGAGTAGAGACAGAGGACACGTCCCAGCAGAGAACGTGACACACAGCAGAGGCCCAGTTTATTTATTCAGTGCTTCATCAGTCGCATCAATAGTTGATTGAACAAGCGTGACTCTGATGAGCAGGTGAAGCACCGAAGTGAAGGCTCATTTATATAGAATGAGGTTATTCCGAAGCTATCACCTGCTGTAAATGCCTGTAGGAAAGTTGTGAGCCATCATCATTCAGTTTTATTGATCTGAAAAATGGTAGAAAAGATCAAGGAGACAAAATAAGTGTAAAGTTATTTCTAGCCTTATCTCATAAAAGGCCAAAGAGTGAGATGACATCTTTCCCCCTTGTAGCACCATAAAGCAATGACGACCTGCTACTGTAGCCTGCAAAGGAAATGTTTTGTTCTTTTTAATTTTAATTTTAAATTTTCTTTTATGTAAGCCCTTAGCTATGCCTTTAATGTTCAGAAGGGCAAAAAGTATAGTCCATTATGGAGTCTGACTATTAAACCATCGGGCACACGGGAGAAGCAGCGAGTGGTGCCGGACGCTTCTCTGGCTTTCCTTGGTCACAGCCACCCACCAGGGCCACGCAAGCGGGGCCGCGCTTCCGGCCCCACCGCCAGCCCCGGTGCCCCCACCTGCCGCCCGCACATCATGCAGCTCTGTCTCTTGTCTCTTCGTCCTCTCAGGCCTCGTTTTGAGCCACTGGTTGCTCAGTGCAATTTGGTTTTTTCCCTGGAAGCACCTGCGGTGAGTGTGCTTCAGACGTGGCGGGCAGGAGGGGCGGGCACAGAGAGAGAAAGAGAGAGAGGCAGCTTCCAGCTCCAACTTCAGGGTGACATACAGGACACAAGCTGCCCCCCGCCTGGACAAACTGGCTCTTAGAGCGCAGGCTGGGGCCTCATTATGCTGGCAGTCTTTGTCTCCCTTCTCTGATTTCCGAGGTCTGCTAAGATTGCTCAATTATTAGCATAATGCGTTATCATATTAGAAACATCCTGTCGGCAGGGTAGCTTTGAGACACTACGGTCAAATGAGCCCCTTAGTTTCCTCTGCTTACAGCGGCTCATCATTCTGGCAGGACAGCCTTTTGTAGGCGAGACGACAGCCACAGCCCTTGTGTGACTTGGGACGCGGCCAAGGCCCGTGTACTCACAGCGGGTGTTGCTTCCTACACTGCTTGTTAGTTTTCCGTTAGGTCTTTTCCCTGGATGTTGTTTTCAGGGAGACATGCGTCTGGGCCACCAAGAACTGAGCCACCGCTCACTCCACTGGCAGAGGGAGAGTCTTCTGGGTGAGACACGGGCGCGTGAGACTACGGAGGGGAAGTTCAAGGCCCCAGAGCAGTGCCCGGGATGCCAGGCCCAGGCGAACGCCACGGCTCGTTCTGCGGCGTCCGGGGCGCCGCTTCAGGCGGGTGCAAGGCACGGGGGCCAGGCCTGCGCATCGCTGGACTGACACGTGCCGGGAGGCTGGCAGTTCTTTGCAAACAATGCTCTTCCTTACTAAAACTATTATTTTTAACTTTTTATTTGGAAATAATTTCAAACTCACAAATCGAGAGAAAAATGAGTGAAGGCCTCAGGGAACAGGAAGTTGCGGAGTCATTAAGACGACTTCCGGCCTCCCGACTTCCGGTCTCCCGACTTCCGGCCTCCCGACTTCCGGTTTCCTTTACTGCGGATGATGAGAGGGTGCAGAGCCTCGAGTCCTGAGAACTGGCCTGCGTTCCCTCCTGCCTTTCTCTGTGTTTCCCGGATTTGTCTTTGCTTCCTGTTATCTCTCCCCCTTTCCTTTTCCTGCCCTCCCTTATCATCTCTTGCCTTTCTCCACCTTCATTCCCTTTCTTGTTCCTATGCTTCCCTTCCCTGGTCACATCATAGTGAAAATTTGCTTAAGCATTTGAGCCTCAGTTTCCCAAACTAGAAAACAAGAATAAAAACATTCCCTTAACATTGTTTAAGGAGTGTTAATGTATGTAAAGTGAGATAATGTCTAGAGTTTCTAGTTTAGTGCCTAGAATAGAATAAGGGCTTAATAATCATTGTTTCTCTTTCCTTTCTGATTCTCATTTTTCTTTTTCATAAAAGGCTGATTAATAATAACTGTCTCTTTGTATCATGGTTATATACCTATACATAGATATTACACATAAAAAGTGTAGCAAAACATGAGCAATTAGCAGTTAGAAATAAAGAGGAAGTAAACAGTGATTTACAATAGCAACAAAAATATATGGGATATCTAGGAAAAAAATCTAGCATAAAATGTGCATGGCTTCCATAGAAAAAACGATAAACTTTTATTGACAGGAAAGAGAACCCAAGAACTCAAAAAAATGGAGAGGTATACACATTTGTAGTTAACAAGACTCAATATTTATCGTCTCTTGCCTTTGGATTGGATATTGCCTTTAATAATCCTTTTTAAAAGACTACTTTTAAAAGCAATATAGTAAGTTTTACCATAAAAAATATTTAAGTACAGTTCAAAACAAAACAACCCTCCCCCCTCACTATTCCAAAGTTATATGAATGAGTAATTTTGGGCTGTACAAAGTCCCTGGAGATACTTAAAGAGATACAAAGAAAATGCTATACATTAAATAACCTAGAAGCAAATAAACATGAAACTGGAAATATATATATGGAAACTGTGTTTCAAGATGACTTGAAATGTTCCAGTGGTGATAAAGACAGAGATGTTAAGATCAAATTAATCTTTAAGGTCAATACAATTCTAAGCCTAATCTCAACGGGAATTCTAAAATTTATGTAGCTAGCAAAGGTCCAAGAATAGCAAAACATCTCTGAAGAACCAGGGCAGGGCTATTTGCCCTACCAGGCACCATGTCTTATATAAGAGTGTGGCCATTAAGATAGTGTGGGATAGGTACAAGGACAAATAGAGCAGTGGGTGAGGGAAGGGGAAAAATGGCAGGGGTAATAGAGGCAAGAGCAGACCTATACATATATGGATATTTGATATTTGTAGAACACTGGGAAAATTATCCATAATTTTTGGAAAATTGGTTATCTTTAAGGAAATTGTTGATTTTCTGAATCTCAATATATATAGAGTAATGATTTCCAGGTGGAGCACAATTAATATATGCAAGGCAAAACAGTAACTGTTATAAGGAAACATAAAGAGACTATCTGTATGACTTTAGGGTAAAGAGGAATTTCTTAACAAAGCATTCAAAAGTGCAGACCAAAAAGGAAACAATAGATAAATTTAGTTACATGAAAATCAGGAATATCTATATAGTAAAATATGTCATAAACAGAATATGTGCAACACATAAAACCATGAAAGGGTATTCAGACTATATATTTGCTAAACAAACAAAAACAAAAACAAAACCTTGCCAGACACATGTACAGACGTTTCATAGAGGAGGAGACACAAATGATAATCATATGAAAAGATGTTTCGTTAATAACCAAGGATGTGCAAAATAATGAAATTGATATACCATTTCATCCTTATCAAGTTACCTAAAGAGTCTAACAGTTCCAAGCATGGGTGAGTAGAGGAAGCAACAGAAACACTTATACTCTTCTGATAGCACTGTAAATGGATGCTTTAGAAAATATTGTCATTGTCTAATAAAGTGGAACATGTGTGTGGTCTATGACACAAATACTTAACGTCTAGGTGTATACTCTATGAGCGACATAATATGGAGACATAAACAAGAGTGTTCATAGTAGCATTGTATACAATAGTGAAAACCTGGAAACAACCCATATGCCCATCAGCAGAATGGATAAACTGTGGTATATCACACACGGAATACTATAAGGTAGTGAAAATGAGTGAATCACAGCCACATTGCAACATGGATGAATCTCAAAGATGATGTTGATGGAAGCAAGCAACAAAAATTATACAGTAATTGATTAATAGGTGCACATGTCGTGTATACAGAAAAGCAAGGCAATGGTTCACACACATAACTTATCTCCAGCCGGGAAGGTGGGGATGTGATCTGGAGGGGCACATGGAAGGTTTTCTGGGATACTTGTAATGTCTTCCTTATTTTGGGTAGTGTGTCCATCAGTGCTGTTTAATTATTGTTTACTCTGTGTATATAGCTGCTATGCTTATATATTTATATATAAGCACATGTATATAATTCACAGACACAAAGACAGTTCTTAGTACAGAGAATTACTTCATAAACATTAGTTTTCCTTTTCTCTCTCTCTACCTTCTGTCACAGAACTGTGGCCTGATGAAAGCCTTTCAAATTAGGCAGGTGATGGTAAAATATCAAGGCTAGGACACTGCCAGTCACACAGGAGCCTGTTCAGAGGAGGCAGCGTCTCAAAGCCATTAGTCAGGCAAACATAACAGGTAGAACTAGTCCCGCTGAGTCCAGGACTGCTCATGAGAGACAGAGCTTGGCAAAGCCTGTGTGCTAATGGCTGCAGCCTGTGTGCTAATAGCTACAACCAGCTGCTGCTTCCTTTTCTGGTCGCTGAGCCAGGAACAGGAGCAGGTGCCTCTGTGAAAGGACTGCCCAGTATGTGCGTGCAGATTGTGTTCTCTCAGTGGATTGCAATTGCGAAGCAGTGAGCAAACTTAAAATTCGGACTTCGATCCATGCTGCAGATTTTATAGCACCACTGATGTTGTCATTTAATGGTATTTTGATGGGTGAACCTACTTTTTTGACTTCCTGAAACCCTTTTCTTTGCCTCAGAGATGATCTCTCTATTTGTCACCAATGTTTGAATTTATCAAGCAAGTCACTGTAACGCAGCTTTGAAAACAGAGGTGTTCCATTATTTAATCAAACAAATCTTGCCCTTTAACACTTTTTTCCCCCCAAAAAATGGGTGACTCAACCCAATTTGCTTTTCACCTTTATATGCTAAGTGTTGCTGCCTTCTCCTTTCATCTTGGGGACCTCTGCTTTTGTGTGTCATTAAAGAGGCTGTTGTTTTGAGCAGGTGACCAGTATCACATGTCTAGATAGTTCTTAGTGATTTTTCAAGTTTTCAATATAGTACATACGATAATAGATACCATTCTGTCATTCTCTTCCTTGACATCTCAAAAGTGAACAGAGACCAGGGGAATGAATTACGGGCTTGGCTACTGTGACACTGGCCCAGACTCTTGCAGCTGAAACAATCTGTAGCAGTTATCTGTTGATCTGAGCTGGCATGGCTGCCCTGCTTTGGAAGCAGTGAAGGTCGCCCCTCCTTCCCTTGTTGCTCCCACTGTATGCAGGGTGTGGGCCAGGGCAGGTCCTCATCTCCGTTTCCACCAGAGGGACGAGGAAAAGGAAAGGGGGAAAGAGAACATACCTCTTTTTAAGGGCAACCACGGAAGTTGCACTCATTACCTACACTCGTATACCATGGGCCAAAACTTAATCAGGTGGTCACATCTAGTGGCAAGGGTGGCTGGGATATGTGGCCACGTGTCCAGCTAAACAACAGAATTTTATGACTCTTGGAGGAGGACAAAATGGCCACTGAGGGTAATTTGATCAGTCCGCCAAAAGCAAGTATCGCAGTGCTTGTGTTTTACTTAATAACGGCCCCAAAGTGCAAGAATAGCGATGCTGGCGATTCAGATATGCCAAAGAGAAGCCACAAGGTGCTTCCTTTGAGGGAAAAGGTGTGTATGTATATAAAGAAACAGTTTCTATAGGGCTCGGAATTATCTGTGGTTTCAGGCATCCACTGGGGGGTCTTGGAATGTACCCTCCACAAATAAGCGGGGACTACTGTACTTTATTGTACATAAGTGTTTGTTTTTGATGTATGTTCTATGGATTTTGGCAAATGTATGATGACATGTATCCACCATTCTAACACCATACTATAATAGTTACACTGCCCTAAAAATTTGTTCTCTGACTGTTCGTCTCTCGCTCCCTTAACCTCTGGCAACCACTCGTCTTTCTACTGTTTCCATAGTTTTACTTTTCCCATAATGTCTTATAGTTGGAATCATACAATGTATAGCTTTTTCATTATTGGCTTCTTTCAGTTAGTCTAATGCGTTTAAGTTTTCTCTATGTCTTTTCATGGCTGGGTAGCTCATTTCCTGTTAGCACTGAATGATAATCCATTGTCTGGATGGATAGCCACAGCTTATCCATTCACCTACTGAAGGACATATGTTCGCTGTGGACTTTCTATAAGCAGTCTTTATTGTGTTATGTTTCTTCTATACCTAAGTTGCTGAGAGTTTTTATCAGGAAAGAGTGTCAAATCATGTTAAATGCTATTTCTGCATCTATTGAGATGATCATGTGATTTCCATCCTTTATTCTGTTAATGTGATGTATTCATTATTGATTTGCATATGTTGAGCCATCTTTGCATCCCAAAGATAAATCCTACTTAGTCATGGTGTATAATTCTTTTAAGGTGCTGTTGTTATATTTGGTTTGCTAGTCTTTCATTGAGGCTTTTTACATCTATGTTCATTGGGATATTGTCCTGTAGTTTTCTTCCTTGGGAATGCTAGCCTCATAGAGTAAGTTTGGAAGTGTTCCCTTTTCTATTTTTTGGAAGACTTTAAAAGGAGAATTGTGTTATTTCTTCTTTAACTATCTTTTAGAATTCATTTGGGAAGCCATCTGGTTCTGGGCTTTTCTTTGTTGGGAGCTTTTGATGACTCCTTCGATCTCCTTGTTATTGGTCTGATCAAGCTTTCTATTTTTTTCTTGATTGAGTCTTGGTAGGTTGTGTGTTTTGGTAAGCATTACTTGTGTCTGGTTTAAGAAATACGTTTTCACTAAGGTGAAAAAATAGTCATCTGTGTTTTCTTCTAAAACCTTTAAATTTTGCTTTTTAAAATAATTTCATTTGATTATTGTGTTTAATGTGTAAGGAATCCAATTTTACCTTTTTGCATGTGGATAATCAGTTCTTCAAGCACCGTTTATTGAATGTCCGTCTGCCCTCTTCCAGTGATTTGCAGTGCCGACGTAGCTTGAGTTTCTTTCCACTTATGTGTGGGTTTGTTTCCAGACTTTCTCTTCTAGTTGGGTGTCTTTATCTCCAACACAAGCCTACACTGTCTTAATTACTATAACTTTAAAATAGGTTTTGGTATTTGAGGAAGTAAATTATTACTGTCCTTAACTTACTCTTTGAGAGTGTCTTGTCTAATCCAGACATCCTGTGTCTCCAGTATAAACTTAGTAATCAATTTGCTACATTCCATGAAAAACCCTTGTGCAATTTTGATTGGAATTTTATTTAGTTTACATCAATTTAGGGAGAATTAAAATTTTTACGATACTGAGTTACCTATCAATTAACATCATATCTCTTTCCAACCGTTTAGGCCTTCTTTAGTGTTTTCAATAAAGGTTTATAATTTTCTTATAAATTTCTTGTATGTGTTTTAAAATATATTCTTCCATTACTATTCTAAACAGTATTTCTTTGTGAATTACACAGGCTATCTCTTTGTTGTTAGAATATAGAAATGCAGTTGATTTTTGAAATCAATCTCATTGCTAAGCTCTTTTATTTGTTCTAATAACTTATGTGTATATTTTTAAATCCCACGTAGTTGAATTAATCACATCGCTCAATCTGTGATACTTCATTCTTCTCTTGCTTTATTATTTTAAATCCCCACATTCTGTTACTTTAAATGTCCATATCCTATTCTCATTCTTCAGTTCTCCTCAGTTGACAACCATTTAATGTCTACATAAATTTTCTATGCAGACAACCATCTTTACAAATAATAACAATTTAGTTTACTCTTTTCCAATTCTAATATCTTTTATTTCTTTTTATTGTTATTTATCGCTGGCTAGGATCTCTAAAGCAATATTGAACAGAAAAGACATTGGAGTGCCTCTTACATTTCTTTTTGAATTTTAGACAGTAAATTCTAATGTGTCATCACTGAGTGTGAGGTTAGCATCTGTTTTTGTTATATTTACCAAGTTGAAGCAATTCTCTGGCTAGATGCTAAGAGTTTTAACAGGAATAAAATGTTGAATTCATTGAATGCCTTTTTGTGTCTACAGAGATTTATATGATTTGTCTCCTTAGTTTTTGCTAATGTGGTAAAAAATACTAATAGATGTTCTAGAGTTAAGCTTCCTTCGCAATCCTAGGACAATCCTCACTTGATCATATTTTATAGGCTATTGATTGGGTTTGGTTTTCTAATGTTTTGTTTAGGATTTCTACACCTATATTCATGATTTGATGAGTTTTTATTTGCTCTATTATCCCTGCCTTGCTTTTGGTGTAAAGTTTAGACCAACCTGACAGAAGTCAAGAGTTTGTACCAGATTAGAATTATGTGTTCATTGATTGTCCATAAAATCCTTTGGGCTGATTATTTTCATTGTGGAAAGTTTCAATTCCTTTAATGGCTCTATGTCTGTTCATATATTTCATTTCTTATTGAGTCAATTTTGGTAAATTATATTTTTCTAAGAATTGTTCATTTCATTTAAGTTTTCAGATTTCTTGATGACATTTCACAAGTTTGTTAAGAATCAAAATACTGAGTTGAACTGCTGTTAATGATAGTAAACAGACTATAAATTTCTCTAAGATCACAATTTAAAGTGTAACATCTTGCTAAAAATTAAATAAAGTACAATATTTAAAAAATATTAAAGTTTTTTTCTGTTCCATTTGGAGGCTTGCAAAGTTATTTCTCAGGAAACGAAATACTGAGTCATAGCTTTTACCATGACACATGGCTTTTTTTCTCATTTCTTTTTTAAGCCATAATTTATGGAGACTCATAATATATTACAAACCTATAATTTAGTTTTTAAAATTAGTTTTTCACTTTCTAGCATAGGGCAGATACTGTATTATATATGCCAAGAACTGTATTCAATTATGATAATGTGTTATATTTCTCATTTGATTCTTTAACAGATTTATTTTGCTTTTCTGCTTAAAATTCACAAAGATTAGTTGTGAAACATAAAGTCATTTTGAGAAAGGACTCTGGAGAATCCCCTGAGAATAGTTTGCTTAAAAACACATGAGTTCACATAATAAATGTCAACTATAATTTTATATATATATGTATATATATATTTATTTATTTACTTATTTATTATGTATGTATATATATTTACTTATTTACAAGAAGTGGAGTACAGCATTAAGAATAGAGAGTGGAAATGTAACGGCTGTGTGATGTCAGAGGGGTAGTGGATGGGGGGGAGGGAGGTTGTCACTGTGTGAGGGATATAAATGATAAATGTCTAACTATTACATGTTTTGTACACCTGATACTAATAAAAAATACATGAGTTCATTCTATTTATTTATTTTATTTATTTTCAATTGCATTCAATATTTTGTATTAGTTTCAGTTGTACAGTATAGTGGTTAGACATTTAATGATATAAATGATATAATTTGTATAAATTATATAATTCATATAATTTATAATTATTTATATAATCTATAAGTTATATAAATTCATAAATTTATATAATTTATGAAGTGATCCCCCGATTAGTCTAGTACCCACCTGGCCCTATACTTCGTTATTATCATGTTATTGACATATTCTCTATGCTGTGCTTGACATCCCCGTGACTATTTTGCACATGTGTTTATCACTAATAGAACCAAACCTGTAAGTGCCTACCTGACTTTTAATGTCTAGTCCATTAGGCCCTGGAATGGCTTGTGCCCAGACCTCGCGATGCTTGGCTGTGTCAGTGGTCCAGGGTTATTCAAGGAGGAAGGTGGGTATGAAACACGTGTGTGCCCTGCTCTGATTTATTTGTGTGATTTTGAGAAAAGAAGTATGTTCCTCTGTTTCCTCTTCCATAAACCAAAGAGAGTAAACTGATTTTTAAAGGCGTCTTCCATCTGTTCTTAGGAAAGCACTGCCATTTTTAAGTCTGTATTCCTAAGCCAATGTTTGGAAACTCCCTCCCTTAGCTCTGTGCTCACAGTGGTGTTGTTATCAGCTCTACTCATTCATTTATTCTCCACTTATTTTTAAAAATCTCATTATATGTTAGGCATGAGGGAAAGAACTGGGGTTATAGAGGTAGATAGATTTTAATCCTTGCCTCAGGTATGGTTTACTATGGAAGTCTGAAAAATAAATTGGGGCAATGATGGGTCTGTGAAGTGGGTGCTACAAGCCAACATGCACAGGGCATTGTAGGATGTCAGATGGGTAGACTTCTGGTCAGATGATACGTGCTAGGGAACTTGGGGAACAAGGGATAACATGAAAGCTAATTTGAAGAACTAGTATGAATCAGGTAGGGAAATAAGACAGAGAAAGACATTCCAGGCAAAGGGCATAGAATACACAAAGGTTGGGAGACCTGAAAACCACATAATGATTTTACTGTATGAGAGAGAAGTATATACATGAAGGAAAGAGATGAGGCTAGAGACCTGTGTAGGGCTCAGATCACGAAAGGCCTATGAACCGTGTTGAGGAGTTTCCATGTTGAATGTGTTTAGAATTCCAAAAGGATTTTATGTAGAAATGTAAAAATATTAGGGTTTCATTTTAAAGATAATTCTGGCTTCAGTGGAAGCAGGAGAAAATTGTTATGAGATACACTATAGATTAAGCTTGATCAACCCTTTCAACTCCCTTCTATCATGTTGTTTTGTAATGCAGGGGCTGGAAAGCCAAAACCAATGTTTTCCAGACTCCCCTGCAGGTAGAGAATTGTGTATGAATTGGGGCCCGTCCCCTGTCAGATGCATTCACACAAAACTGATAAGAGACTGAGTTTCATGAGACAGAGGCAGACCATGGAGATCCCTTTTGCTGGGGTAGAAAAGTGGCAGAGATGACATAATTCTCGAGCTGGAACCATCGTTAATGTATGAGAGTGAAGTGTTGGATCGTTACTGATTCAAACATGAATCCACAGAGTGGAGGAGAGTAGAGGTTGGAAACTCCTTAGGAGGCTCAGTCCTGTGTTGTGGTTATGAAGCTATCAAACAGTCTGTTTCCTCAGCTCTCCCAACAATTCTGTGAGCGATTCATATCACTTAGTAAATCCTTTCCCGCTTTAACTAGGTAAAGAAGTTCTGCTGTCTGGGACCATGAACCTTGACCAAACTGGTGGGCGGGTAAACGAAGGGAGTGGCAATGGAATTTGATAGGTGGAGAAAGATACAAGCATATTATGGGATAATTATTATTTACATAGAATTATTTTTTTGTAGTTGTAATGCTTGTCATGTCCCTTTTATGCTAAATCACATTGTCAGAGAAAAACGATCACTACTGCATCTTTGCCCCAGCTTGGAAATAATGGATATTGTACAGGAGAGTGACCTTTCTTTATATTTCATTCCTTCCACACAAATTGTAATTAGTTTCAGATAGCACATAAACCTTCTAAATATTTGTAGCTCAAGAAGCCAACAAACCCCAAAGCAAGATAACCAGTGGCTGTTAGCTCTTTGGCAGTGTACATAACTCACAAAGACGGTTAGCAGTAAGTTTTAGTTCCGTGTAATTTACACAAGTAAACAAAAAATATGATGCCGAGTGTTGTAAAATATTATCTTCTGCAAAGCTGATGCAGTGCCACAGTTACTGAGTAAGATTTATTGAACAGTAATTACCAGTACAATACATCACAGAGAACACATCATTTTGTTTGTATGATTCAGTTCAAGACTGAACAATGGTGCTGCTTTCTCTGCCGTGAAGAGTGTTCAGTGAGATGTGTGTTTTACAAAAACTTCTCACAGTCTATGATTTGAAAGAGTATTTCATCTCACGATAGATTTCTTTATTTTACAAGAAGGAAATAAAAGCAATTCATTATATGAGCAGTTTTCCTGCTGTCTCTTATTTAGGATTCTCCATTGCCCAAAAGGACCTGCTTTAACTAGTTTAAACAGAATATACATTTATTAACAGGGGTTATGTGGCTATGGAAATCTCTGGAAGGTTTGGAGGCTGAACAGGCAGGAGCATTGCTGAAATTGGGCGTGGTGTGGATAGGTTCTGGTGGCAGTGACATCACCAAAACTGGCTTTGGATGCTCCTCTCAGCCCTCCCCAGACAGATGACTGTCTGTCATATCCTCTTTCCCTTGGACGAATGTGTTCCATCCAGCTCCTCCCTCTTCCTGTTAGTCTTGGCCTGAGCAGTTGATGGGCAGAACCCATCAGGCACTAATGAAGTGAGTTTACCTGGGGGAGGCGGAGTTTTTATGGTGGGAAATTCCAGTACATTGCAAGGACTTGCACAGGCTATGCAGCCCCAGCGTCTGACCATGTCTGCTATGCTGTGTCCTCTGACAAAACAAGCAGTCACTCACGGAGGACAGACCTCCTTCTGACTCTCTTGCCTTGTTGTGCCCACTCTTCTTCAATCTGAAGCATTTTTCAAAGCAGCTCGGGGTGAGAAACTAAGGCAGATAGTGGTGTTGCAATATGAATTGATTTTACCTTCACGATTATGAATTTGTGTGTGAAGTACAGACATGCCCAATACACAACAGTCAAGATATGGAATACTTGATAAAACAGTGGGATGTGGGAAGCAAGATGTTAAAAAATTATTTCTAGATACTAATATGTGTGTAAACTTTACCTTTTTACAAATTCCCAGGGCAGTCTAAAAAACAGAGATTGACTTTTGCTCTTTAAATGGATTTTGTAAAGAGAGTGAGGGCCCCCAGGGGGCAGGGTCATCTAAGTAGACTCATTGTGTGTGGACTCTGTCTGGGAATGATGGAGATTAGGTACCCCAGGGAGGTGGTGGCTGGTGTGGGGAGATGGAAGTGACTGGAATTTGCTTCCTTCAGTGACACAGGTTTAAGGAAAGGTAATTGAGTTTCCTTCAGGTTCCACCTGGGGAGAAAAGATAAAAAGTGGGAGGTGGATTATGGTTCCCAGTTGCACACAACAGAGACCAAATTGGGATAGATTTGAGAGGAAAGACGTTTACTGGAAACACGTTGGGTGGTTTACAGAAGAATCAGTCTTGGAAAATAGTTACAAGCCATAGAAGTCTGTGTATCTGAGAACATGGCCAAATTCACATCTCAGAAAAGTCTGGGAGAAGGGCACTGGTGCCGCCACTGGGCAGCCCTTGCCACCACCCACATACACACACCTCTGTGGTCACTCTTATGACATCACCCAGCAGGATTCCAAGTCTTGTGTGGATGCTTCTGATGGCAGAGTTGGAGTTGGGACTACAGGCTCGGCCGGAAGCTGCCAAGGACTTCTTTGGTTTTCATGGTGGGAGGTGAGATCTAGTCTCCTGCCAAGATCTGCAAAGGCTTTTCCTGGATGGGAAAGATAACCAGATACCCACACTACAAGTCATAGTACCTGCTTTGGCAAATATCCACCTCGTGGGGGTCAGGCGCCCTCTGTTGTGGGGCAAAGATCATGTACTCAGGCCACCCAACGTCATCCTGGGCTCAGCTCGGCCTGGGCTGGAGAAGGGACATGTGTCTTAGGAGCTGTCTTGCAGGGAGAGACATCCCATCCAGAGCAGTGTGTGTGTGGCCAAAGGGCCTGGGCACATAAGTCGGAATAACGGCTTCTGGGAGGTGACTGGGAGCTGTGAGGTGGCAGCTAGGGGACGAGCAGCCCAGGGACGTCAGCAGTGGCGAGGAGCCGCGGAGCAGGTGCCCTTCGGAGATGAGCAGCAGAGCAGCTCCGTGTGTCCTCAGCCGGTAACGGCGGTGTAGCTGCTGGACAGGAAGGGACAAAAAGGACGCAAGGATTTCAGAATGATGGTGGCTACGGGTTCTGTTGCCAGTATTCCATTACCCAAGCCCCATCAATTATCCTTCCCAGGGCCAGGGGCCAAGTATGTTACTAATATCGCTTTATTTATTCATTTTTCTTAAAGAATAATAGCCCTATGAGTTTTGTTTCAATGATATATCCCATTATAAAACACTTAAACAATATAGAAAATTTCATCCTCTGGTAAAAATGAACATTTGGTGAATATTTTGTGAATCTTACCTAGATGTTTCTTTATGTACACACACACACACACACACACACACACACACACACACACACACACACACAGCTAAAACTATAGCTATATAAGTAGAAATAGTTTTAGAAAAATGGAATCATACTAAACATGTGATTTAAAAATAAAAAATATTAAATTTAACTTTATTTAAATGAATCCAAAGCAATAATATTTGAAAGAATTACTGAACTTCAGATATATTTTTCTTTACTCAAAATTTTGGGGGGTACTTTTTTTGACATATCACATAGTACAATAAAATGATAAATTTTTACAAATCTTTTTATTGACAATAGACATAGTAAAGCTTCATGCATTTTTATAAATGAATACACACATACACCGACAACCCAGATAAACATTTAGAACATTCCCAGCTCAGTATTCTGCGCCCAAAGGTGACCACTATTCTGATTTCTATGATCAAGGATTGCTTTTGCTTATTTTTGAACTTCACATAACTGAAATGATACAGCACATACTGTTTCTGTCTGGCTCCTTTTGTGCACCGTTAATGTGTCTGCGTTTATCCACACTGAATGTAGCAATAAGTCAGTGTTTTCATGACTGTACATGTTCCACTGTATAACATACAATTAATTTACTATTCTGCTGATGGGCATCGAGGTGGTTTCCAGCCCTTGCCCAGTGTGAATAAAGCTTCTCATATGACTGTTGCTTTATGTTTGGGGCATATACCTACGAGTGGAATTGCTGGATCACACGTAGATTTAGCTTTAGCAGATTGTGCCAAACAGTTTTACCAGGTGGCTGTGCCACCTTACATTCTCCCGAGCTGTAGTTCCAGTCGCTCCAAATCTTTGCCAGGACTTGATAATTTAAAAAATTCACCCTAGTGCATTGTGGCGTTAGCATATTGTAGTGTCATCGGGGCATTTCTTATGGCCAAAGATGAGCATCTTTTCATATGCTTATTGGTTATCTGAATGGCCTGTTTTTTGTGTTTTGTTTTTTTATGAAGTGCCTTTTCAAATCTTTTGTCTATTATTATAAAATTGGACTGTTACTCCTTTTTAATTGCTTTTTACGAGATTTATATATTCTGAATATGTCTTTTCACAGTTAAATTCAAATGTCTTTTTCGTATAACTTTTAAACATGTCATCTTCATAGAATTTTACAGGAACTTGGGGTTTGACAATCTCATTTTAGTTAAAGAAATAGAGCTAGCAAGTTTGACTGATTTATCCTGGTGGGCTAGAGATAAGAGTTAGGATTGTCTTGTCTCATGCCATTTCTCCACTCTGACACTCTGCCGATCCTAAAGGTTAGAAGTAATTTAATCAATATATGAAGTTTTTGCAACAGTCGTAAGTCTACAGATATTGGATTTGTTTGCTTTTCATTTATTAGACCTACTCTTGGGGATCTCATCAAATTTACTTTTAATCCTTTTAAAATGAAAGCAGAGAGAGCTTATGTTTTCTCAAGGCAGAAAAATATAATCCACGAAATAGTTCTGGAGTTTCATTTACTTGCTAAGCTGCATGAAATGAAGGTTTTCTTAAACAGGAAAGTTTGCTTTGGGCAGTGACTTTGTGGTTTGGGGCTGCCTCTGGCAGGTCCTCGTAACAGAACTTTTCCAGGCCAAAAAAAAAGGGACTAAGGCTCATCTTCTCGGTTACTATTGGGACCACACAAGTGTGTGCAACTGCATCTTTAGTGGGACCGCCAGGAAATGAAGATCTAAAAACCTGGAAAGTGAAGATGAACTCAAACGGAGATGACCAAACACAGAGAGGGTCGGTTGTGAACCACCTGTTCCTTCTGTGATGTGTAGCCAGGCTCTGAAACCTGGAAACAGCCTCGAACCACCAATGTCTGAGAGCAGACCAGCCACCTTGTGCAGGTCTGGTCCCAGCCTCGCATGTCCTGGTGGTCCTGGCCCCTGCGGCATCTCAGGGCTGTTGTTTGAATGGACAGCAGCTGCCCATGTCGCCTTCGTGCTTGGTGGTTTTATTGGTGCTTTGAGGGTCAGCACCTTTGCAAAACCACCTCCTCGGGGGGTTGGACTTCATTTTGGAAGCTCATCATTGCATGGTAAGGGGCACAGACACCCGGCTCTGCAGCCAGAGAACGTAGGGCTGTATTGACCCTGCGTGTCAGCATTCCACCTGCCATTGGTGGCACTGCTTCCTTCTCAGTGTCCAGTGGAAACTGAGTTATTTAACACCTATGCCCGGAGCTGACGTGGGGCCCCTCCCAGAGTGGATTAAAAGGAGGAATGATCTGCATGGAGTTAGTAATTGTTCCTGAGTGGGGGCTGTAATCTCATAATTTCAAGGCTGGATATTACCTACGTGTCTTTCAAAGATCACTTAAAAAAAGCCACAGTAAAATTTTTCATCAAAAATATTCAACTACAGTACAAATTAACAAAACAAAAATTGCTATGCAAAAGGTTATGAAAATGACTAATTCTGATTTGTACAAAATTTCTGGAAATAGCATCCTACCGAGTTTCAAAGAAAATGGGGTCATTTGAATAATTCAGAAGGAAATAAAGCTGCTGTGCTCCAGAAATGATGTCCTGTGGTTCTGATGGTGATGAAGACATGATGACAAGATTGTATGTATAGCATCTCTTGAGACTGATATCAAAGGTTGAATAAATAGTTTCAGGCAATGTAAGGGGGAAAAATAAGCTAATGTTTTAAAATTTGCCATATTAATTTTCATCTTATGTGATTTTTGCATAATATGACATCTTAAATGTGTATGTAGCAAAGTGAACCAATTCTATGTTTATCGAGTGGTTTTAACTGTTTCATCTACATCTTGAAAAGATTATATAATTAAAGTGCCCCAAACCTTTCATTTGGAAATTCCTCTCATTGGGGAATCAAGATTATTTTATATTTGGTATCACTTTCTGCTGGGGCATACTTGCTTCTTCCGTGCCTTCTGTGCTTTTCGGAGCCCAGAGAAGAGTCCTCCACCCCTAACACTGGTTCAAATTCACCTCAGGTGCAGGCAATAAGGTGGTGTGTCTTCTTGAATTGAAAAATAATAAAACGTACAAAAACATGGTCTTGTTTCTGTGACTACTACAAGCTGATAATTCGAAACACCATCCGTGGTGAATACTCTTTTTCACCGGCTCAGCTCTGTCATTGAGCCCCCCTCTCTCTGTCCCCGTCCCCTCCACCCATGTCACTGGTCCCTTTTTAGCTTATGAAGGAGCAGCATAAGACATTTCTGGGAACAAAAAGGAGAAGATGGCGACAATAACCATGGTTTTCATACAATCAAATTTTGCCAAACTGGACCGGAGAGTAGGAAAGTGTTCAGTTGCAGAAAAAAGGTCAGGAGGGAGACCTGAGAAAGGCAGATTTCTGTCACTGGTCAGGCCTTGGCATAGCCTTTCGTCTGTATGCCTTACTGATTTATATTGAGAGACAGAGAGAGAGAGAGAGAGAGAGAGAGAGAGAGAGAGAGAGAGAGAGAGAGAATGGTTGATGACAATTTCTGAAATGCCTTCCTGTTCCCTGCACTGCACTTAATGTAGGAAGACAGACTGTGGTCCTGTCTGCTCTGTTCCTGACCAACTTGACCTTAGCGAAGTCACCTCCTGGCTTTACTTTTGTAAGTCAGAGTCCCAGCTGCCAGGCTTACCTTAGAAGGTACTCTCTGTTCTGTGTCTCATGACACATGTTTTGTCCTCGACACTCCAGGAAAATCTAATTTTAAAAACAGTTTCTGTAGCTCTGCTCCTTTAGCTTAGCTCCTGCCACTTGTGTTCTTTGGAGAAGAGAAAATTAAATGGTTTTGCCTAGAGAATTTTAGAGTGTTTTTTGATGTAAAGATATTTGCTGATGCCATTGAAGTTGATACGTTTAGACGGATGGTTATATAAGTTTTTTAAAAACAGCCCCGTCCACATTTTATCATTTTACTGTTCCCTCAAAAGTCAGCCTCCTTTCATCACCATAACAACCCACGGTCCATGATAAATATCAGATCATTATCCGGAAAGATAGGGCAAGCCTGCTGGTCTGTACATACATTTTGTATTTATTTTTTATTTAGATCATCTTTTTATATCACTTGGCATGTGCTGTATAGAGAACCTCCTCGTGGACCCTGAAAATTTCCCGTTATGGCCAGAAATCGGGCCATAAGATATGGCACAAAGGCTATCTATCTCTTGGGTCTGTCTTCATATTGACATCATCTGATGAACAAACACCCAAATTACAGAAGTCCTACAAGGGTGACAGTGACGGCAGAGTCTTTTAAGCCAAAAGGGAGGCAGTACAGAGCATAGACTCCTAACTAGAGAGCTTGGGTTTGCATCTTAGCTCTGCTGTTACCTGTGTCCCAGGCCAGGTACTGAACCTCACTGGGCCTATTTCCTCAACTGTAAAGTGAGGATAATAATAAAGAGGGGGCAAGAAACCAAAAGTACATGAAGACATGTGCGTTTCATAGATATACTCGAAATACTTCTGTTCTGGATTCCAAACAGCGAGACAGTACAGACCCGCCAGCCTACTTGTTGAAATGGAAATGCCTTTCCTGGAGCTAATGAACAAAATCAAAACAAGAGTAGATGGCAGGATGTGGCTGCCGGTGGGGCCACAGAGCGCTGGCTCCAGAGGAAAAATGACTTCTTTGGAACGGACTGGAAAGTGGACTGTGGTGGGTTCTCCCCTGGAACAAACAGGCTTCCCTGGCGTTGTGGGAGGGAGCCCTTCCAGCATGGACAGTTGGCAGTTCGTTCTGCAGGAAGGGGAAGCTCTCTGCTCCTTTTCTTTCTGTGTCACCTCAAGCAGTTCAAACTTGGAAATCTGACTTCCATCTCAAAATCATGCCGAGCCCTGAGAGGCGCGTAAGCGTGCAGGGGTGTGTTCTCACGCCCTGGTCTCCTCCTGCTCACCTCCTCCAGGTGGCTGGCAGGATTGGTTGCTGGGCCACACTTCCTGATTGGCAGGGTGATTGTGCACAGTACTTCCACATTCAGGACCCCCTGGGTTTTCTCTTCTCTCTCTGGAATTGAGTGGGTCAGTGAGCCAGGGTTCATTGTTCGGAAGCCACTGTCTTCCCCTGGATGGGGAGAGAGTAGAAAACCTTACTCAGGCCCCCGGGACTAAGCTGTGTCCTCCCACTCAGGTTTTACCAGTGAGCTTGGTCTTAGTCTCTTGGGGGCAGAGGGACAGTGGCATTTTGTCTCCCATTTGGCTACTGTTTCTGGGAAATGTGTGGAGTAGGGATAGTTGTTATTTTGTCTGATGAGAACAGTGGGAAGTGAGAAGTGGCCTTGTTCTGAGGTCAGGAGCTGTCAGGACAGTGCATTCCAGAGACCCACATTAGGTCAGAGGGAAGCAGAACACAGGGATGGAGAGATGGATTTTTCAGGTTATTGTTTGGACGTCTGCTCCTGTTGTGCTTGCATGCAGACTGCCTCCTGGGCTTTCCAGTACCCAAGCCGCCGTGTTCCTATTTGTTTCTTGCAGTAACTTAGGTTGGTGTTCTATCACTTGCCTTGAAAGAGGCGGGAATACACGAGCGAGCGGTGATTGGCCAGGCTGACTGTGGGCGGGGCCGGACTCCTGCTGCACTGTCACTAAAATCATGGCACCTCGCGCCTCTGAGCACACAAGCCTTTCTTCTTTCCACACACAGACGTTAACTTGAAAACAAGATGGCGCTTTCTAAAAAGGAGGGCTATGGGGCATGGGGGTGGGTACCTGAAGAACAGATGACGTCTTTTCCCTTGAGCTCTAAGACTCTGTGCCGACATTAAGAGGGAGGGTTCAGTGCCATCCTAGAGAAGCAGGAGGGTGACAGCGCGAGGTCACTGTGTCCCAGCCGTGCCAGCCGGTTCCCCTGCTTTGTCAGAAGCAAATAGAGGTAGTTGAGGCCACGCTGAAGGGGATTGGCTGCTGACCACCTACGCTCCCATCTTGCTTCCCCGCTGGCTTTTAGATCAGGAATTTAGGCGCCTCTGAAGTGGCTTATGACATGTCAGCGCTTGCATCCAACACCATTCTTTCGTTTAAATTCAGGTCAAACAAAAGGCCAAACCCAGATGTTTACTGAGCGCTTTTTACCTGCCAGATACTTAACATGCGTCCTTTCGCACCTCATCATCTCCGTTTTAAACAGAAAGAAACAGAGGCTTCCTGACATGAAGTCACTTGTTCAAGGTCACTTGGCAGAACTGGTATTCAGACTTGACTCTCTCCACAATCACTGTTCTTAGCTGTCACACCTTCCGTTATGAGCCGAGGCACAGGAAAAGCCAAGGGAGCCCTGAGTATCCCTGTTCTCCCCGTCTTCCAGGGTTAGCTAACCTTTGCTGCGATGTCCAGATAAAATAGCTGAGCCTGTATTGCTCACTTCTGCATTAAATCTAGTGTTTTTGGCAACTGTGTGGAATCTTGTCATTAGCTTGGCTGTCACTTGTTACCTCAGACGGCCTTCTCGTTGCAGTCACAGTGCTCCCGGGGACAACTCGGGGCCCCTCTCTATTCCCAGAAGCATAAATGACCCTGGGTTTCAAAATTTAGAATTCTGTAAGGATATGAGAAAGGAGGTACAGCCTGGGACAGGAAGTGTTAGGCTCAGTGTCAGATGTACCTGTGCCCAGTGGATGGTCCTGTCTGTGGGACCCACACTGCCTGCCGCCCTCCCTGAGCCGTGATCACCTGGGCTCTCTTCTTCCCACGCACCCTCACCATCACGTCTGCTCTACACCCGTCTCCTCAGAGAAACCAGAAATCCCCTAAATTAGTTGAAGTGGTGCTGCATTCTCCCCATGGGGCAGCCTTTTACGTGGTTAGTGTTTTAGCCTGGAGGTTCTACTTTCTGATTCCTTCACCCAAATCCAAACTGAGTCAGGACGAGGAAGAAACACCCAGATGGCTTAGCTCCCAGCCAGAGCTCAGCAGCCAGTCCTCGGCCCGTTCAAAACAGGGTCTGTCCTGAAGGGAATCTTCCGAGCGCCACTTAGAGCGTAGGACATGTAATGAGAAACATGCAGAATCACTGTATTGTTCTTGCTTCTGGCCAGCAGGTATTCAGAAGTCCTGGGGCTGCACCTCTGATGGTCCTGCCCTCAGGGAGCCTGTGGTCTTGCTGGATGTCTTATATTTGAATCTTGTGATGTTTTCCAGCCATCACATCCGCTGTTTTGTTTTTGAACTTGATTCTTCACTATTACAGGCATGGCTCTGTCCTTCACTTGAAGGTAGGCTGTCTCCCCAATTTCCAGAAGCCATACAGGCTGCCCTGGGGGAGACAGTCTCTCTGGAAAGATTCCTTCTTGATTCTGAGCCCCCAGTCCATGGGGCTTCATAACACTGGTGTGACCCTTGCCCTCCTAGTGCAATGGTTCTTAACCCGAGGGGCACGTCGGAAACTCCTGTTTGCTTTTATAAGAACTCCATGCTCTGGTCATATTCTCCAGAAGCTCTGACTCAGCAGGTCTGGAGGTAGAACCTGGTATCGGCATGTATCTGAAGAGACACAGTGGGTATCGAGTTGGGCCTTGGATGCCAGAAGCATATGTTTGGGTCCGAGAGAGATATTGCCACATCTTTAGAATTAGCATGGATTTCAGAGTTTATCTACACCAATGTTCTTCATTTAAAGTTGAGAAAAGTGCAGAAGAATTAATGGGTTAACCTGAGATGGTTATAGTTAATAAAGGACAGTACTGGGATTTAAGCCTAGGCTTTCTGACCCCAAATTCATGGACTTCTATGTGGTGATAGAACTGGCAGAAGAAATTAGATTTCAATCGGTTATTGATGTGCTGTATAAAATATAAAGTGAAATGGGAGGATATGGCCATCTTCACAACCAGTTCTAAAAGCCCTTGGCAATGTAACTTCTTACAACTAAGTCTGGTACTCAGAATGGGAACGCCTGAAGCTCGGACACTGCTCAGTATGAACCATCAGAAATGTGCATTCTGACATTTGGACTAGAAAGGGCAAGATGTGTTCTAAATCACTTTTTTGATTTGCTAGGAAGCAGAGTCTTGCGTATATATCCCCTCTTTAATAATCACATAATAAAAAAGCTTATGTTTGCCTGTGAAATCATATAGCTTTCTTTGTTTCCATATGGGAATTTCTTTAAGGCATGAAATAGAAGGATGAAACAGGAAATTCAATATTGAGACATTTGAAGATGCAGCCAGATGGGGAGCTTAACCATCTCAGATAAGGCAAGGGGCTGTCAACAAGCCAGTGAAACTCCGGAGATTCTTTTTAAAATTATTGTGCATGTTCCTATGTAAATCCAAGTTGTCTGTCCCTCAGCACATAAGAACCACTCAACTATACAGGGGCAATTTGCATCTGAAAAATGAGAGGACAGATGAATCTTCTGGTTCTCCCTTCTCATTTTTTAGATGAGGAGATTTGAAGTGCAGGGAGGTGTCCCTTTCTCAAAGTCACAATGGCTGTCGAGTGGCAGAGTCATGAGCTGTGACTCTGAGGGACTTTGGCTCCCAGCTGTATCTCGTTGCCATTTCTCAGGACCCCATGTGAACTGTTTGTTCTCAAGCAGTGGCTGAGTGACTTCCATTCTTCCTCTCCTTGATTTTTGCTCTTCAGAGCTTCAAACACATGAAACAACCCCCTGCCTCAGATTCTGGCCGCTGTGAAAGGTAGGGTACTTATCTGTGAATTCTATACTTACTTTATGAATAACTATTCCCTACTCTCACGTTCCAGGCACCGAGCTATGTGCATACCGTGCTGAATAAGGCATAAGTCCTGCCCTCCCATAGTTTATAATCCACATGTTAAACAAATAAGTATTTGTTTACAAGTCATGGTATGTTCTAGAAAGTGAAAATATAAGGTATTTCGAGAGAGAGGACAGGGAAACCTGAATTAGTTGGGGATGAAGGAAAAGGCTTTGGGGACTAGCACTGAAAGGGAGAACAAATGGGGGGTGTGTGTGGCAGTGGGAGGGAGCCACGCGTGTGAGAAGCTCCCGAGTGGGAGAGGAGCTTGGAGGGTTGACAGTGGGGCGGCCATGTCCTCGGCTTCACGTGGGCCTACTGAAAACTGTGATGTGGGGTGGAAGAGGTGGGTGGAATTCAGAGGGGGGGTGTTTTGTTTTTCATGATGACCCATTTGCCGCTTGACTTTTTGGGTTAGATTTATTATTTATTTAAACCCTGCTTTGTTCTCAGAAAGATATCAGGTACTTCTTTGTGAGTACACCAGTCTTCAGTGCATTTTTAATCTGTCTGTGGTGACGGTTATGTGGACGGGAGATACGGCTGCTTTACTGACTTTTTGCGCCTTGGGGTCTGTGCACTGGATGAGCCGGACTTTTAAATTTTCTTCCAGATGATTTATTTTACTTCGTTCTGCCTTCAGCTCAAAATCCTACTCAATTGTTATGAATTTTTGAATTTATATGAAAAGTCACAGAATGGAAAATGAAGTCAGAAAGTCACAGAAATTTAGATGAAAGGACCAAGCAGTTTTTTGATTGGTGGGCATCTTGCCTCAAGATTCTCTAAGAAACATTTTTGATTCTGTCTGATGTTAAGTAACTAGAACAGGGCAAATCGATGATGTATTTTTGTACTTACTGGTATAACTTTAACTTCTGTCTCTTGGGTTGTGCTTTGCCTTTCTTGGAATGTTATGCGTTTAATGGGGACAACAGAGAAACCCTGTCCTGGAAGTCAGGGGACAGGTGCAGCCTGGGGTTCCCTTTGTCGTTTCTGAGAATCTCCAGGGATGAACCTACCGGTTGGGAGGAGTTTAGTTAGAAACAGGGGCTTGTTTCCTAAATTGTGTAGGAGTCAGACAGAATGAAAATGGCTGGAGATAAACAACTAAGTGGGTAGGTTTCACTTTAGTCACTAATTTCAAGTGGATCTTAGAGGGTTCAGAAATCTTACTGCACGTCTATCACCAAGGCACCCTCCCTCTCCCCATGACAAGTATTCTACACCGTTTCTTCTTTCCTTAAGGCATCACTATTTCCTGTTCCCTCTACATTCTCTTTTAAAGACCTGGCTTTTTATTCCACTGAGAAAATTGTAACAATTGGGAGAGAACGGTCTTTCCTCCAACAACTCTGTCCATGTCTGCCGTGCAGTGAAAGTGGACGATGTGTTTGTGCTTCTGTTGAAAACTAACCCTCCGTGTGTGCACTGCTTCCCACCCGCTTTTGCTACACAAGGATGTCGCTCCTGTAAATACCTGCTTTTCTATCACCCCCTTGCTCTCCTCTTCAGGACCACTACACTTACACTTCAGGACCAGTGTAGTTTTTCCCACTTTGAAAAACTCCTCCCTTGACCGTAAATGTCTCCTGTACCTTCCACTCCTGTTCTCTGCAATTTGCCGAAGCAGAAGGCAGTCCTCACTTTGCGGGCTTCCGGCAGGCATGGATCTCGGTTACCACAGTTTGGTTCCATAGTACCAGCCTCTCCGTAATACTGGTCAAGTTTCAGTCACCACAGTAAGTGAACTGAGTAATCGCATCAAGGATCACCTTGGCTGCCAGTTCTTCAGCTCACAAATCACCGTGTAAAGGACAGACTGCATCACAATCTGTGACCAATCACGTCACTTCTTTGAAAGTCTGTTGGAGACTGGCCCCTGTGTGCCTGATACCCAGTTCACAAACAGCAAGTGTAGTTATGTGGCCTTCCGGGAACAAACCCATGTGGCGTTTTATAAAAATGGATAATCTAAAGGGGAAATTGGCCAATGAAGGTGAAATTGCATCAAAGACAGAAAAAGCAGTAATGTTGGAAGTGTAACTCAAATCGGGCATATATGGAATTCTGCAGGCAGGTGAACTCAACAACATAAATGAGGGAAGTAGCTGTGAATGACCGTGTCCCCGAGGAAGAGATGCTGGCAAACACACCACATGAATGGAACTCTGGGAGATGCTTTGATACTGAAAGCACAAAGGATGAAATACTGGAAGGTGATCCAAATTTAGACAGGAGTAGGGTGATTTGCATAGAAAATATGCTCCAAAAAGGAGGTTATACCATGAGGAGACGACAAGCTCTGTTCAGTCTACTCTTGGTAAGTTTTTTAAAATAAAGAAATAAAACACTTGAGCCCTCAATGTTTCTAATGTTTTAAAATACAATGTACTAAAGAAATACTAGTTTTACTACTTTTTCATTTCCCTACATGTTTATGACCATCAGTACGAGAGTTTTCAGTGTTTTGACAAAGGTGTAAAGGTCGTGGAACAACCATCAGTTTCCCATGACTATTCAGATCGCTCTGGTGTCAGCTTGCACACTCGTTTTTATGGTCCTGCCCGTGGTGGCTTTGGCTGTGGCTGCCGGAGCCCCTGTCTGTCACAGGGTCCTGCCCTGGCCCTTCACCGTGCTCACCCCCCACCCATACTCGGGGTACTCAGGACCCCAAAGTTCCCCGCCCCGAAGGCTTTGATCCTGCTTCTGCGAGCCTCCTCCCTGCTCAGCCCTCTTGACACAACCAACGTGTGTGTCCCTAGGGCCGGAGGGATGGTGAGAAGGCAGCTGAGCAAGATGGGTGGGCGAGTCTTGGGCGAGCTGCCTGGCGTGTCCTCGTGCATGTGTGTGGTGTGGCGAGGGCAGAATGGGACGAGTGGCAGAAGGGCAAGGGTACAGAGGCCGGGCCTCCATCAGAACTCTCCCGCGCAGCTTTCCACGCTGTGGGCAGGCCCCCCATGGGAGAGCCTCAGGGGCAAACCTGTCTCTGCCTCCACTTTTACGTCTCCTGTTTTGCAAAGACTCATTCCCCTCAGGCTCTCTCCCCACCAGCGAAACTGTTCTGATGGGATCCGTGACCTCCATGCTGTCAGAGGGGCTGTTCTCAGCTCTCCACTCCTGGTCTCGGAGGAGAAATGGACACTGGTGATGGTTTCCTCCCCTGTGACGTGCTTTCTCCGCTGGACCGCAGCGGCCCAGCCTCCCTTGGCTCTCTTTTTCCCATTTTCTCTCCTTATTCTTGCTTCCTCGGTGGTCTCTTCTAATCGCATAGCTAATCTGTCTGCTGCACAGTGTCATCTATCTGTCTGCTGACAGCTTGAGAATGTATAGTTCCCTGTCCTGGGAACAGCCGACTCATCAACCTAGTCGTCTGTTCCATATCTCCAGGTGGATACTTAGGATAAAAATGTTAACAGTGGTCTAGTAGCAATCTTGGCTCTATATTCAAAATGTGTCTAAAATATGACTTTAAAAAAAATACCTTCACGGCTACTGCCTTAGTCCAACCCAACACGCCTCAGTCGCTTCCTGTAACAACCTCTTAGCTGTTCCACCCTTGCCCTCCTGCAGCCTACTTTCAACATGGTAGACAAAGTAGCATTTTTGAATTCTGAGATAGTGCCACTCTCCTCAAAACCTGCGGTGGCCTCCTCACCTCAGAATAAAGCCCAGGGCCTCCCCAGGGCTTCGGTAGGAGGCTCACCTGTCAGGCTCTGAGGACCTTGGTGACATCATCTCCTACCACACTCCCCCCTTTGGGAACTGACCAGCCGTCATGCCTGTTCTGTGAATAAGCTGCGTATCTGAGGTCTTGAGGTCTGTGTTCAGAACAGCTCCCAAATGCGAGCACCAAAGGCATGTAGACATGATGGAAGCTGTTTCTCACGCAGTTCCCAGTCGGATATGGTGGGGATGGTGGGGAGCTGGGAGCACGGCCTTTGTTCCGCCATCATTTGGGACACAGGCTCCTTCCATCCTATTGCTTTCTCCCCGCCTTCAGCCCGAGGTCTTCTCTGTTCAGCTGGTGGCTAGGGGAAGGAAAGGAGCACAGAAGATTGTCAGAGAGATGGACATTCTGTGGGTTAGAACTTGACCCCATGGTCCCACCTAACTGCAGGGGAGGCTGGCAATGGAAGTCAAATTTGTGCTGGGAGGAAATGTTGATTTCAATCACTGCTGTATCCGGAGTGCTTAGAACAGCGTGTGTTTGGCACATAGCAGGCACCAGACAAATAGTTATTGGATGGATAAGGGAAGGAGTGAGTGAATTTGGGAAAATGGAGGACTGAGCCTTTAATAATTAGAGACTAAATGAGCCCTGATGCTCGGAGTCAATTGCATTGGCGGCCAGTATTGGGAACGCGTTGTGTTGCTGTCAACTCTCTTCAATAATATGAGGATGTTGTTTTCACTTTACATGGTAGATGAAATTGATGTTCTCAATTTAAAGGACCTTCTGTTTTCACAAAATAAAGATCTCCTGCTATGAAGCATTGTTCACTCTTACATCCCTACAGTCCGTGGCCGCAGTCTGATGGTGAGAATGTGACTGTGGAGAACCTTGTATTTCTTCTCCACCCTAATCTTTGTACCTATACCACTTCTCCTTATATATTTTTTGGCATCAGGTGAAAATAAAACAGATGTAATTTTTATTCATGCACAACCTGAGGGAGGTGAGGTAAAAAGTATCATAATGAATCGCAGTGTTTACACACCTACGATCACCTACTAATCCACACCTTGCCCACACCGAGCTCAGAACTCCCGCAGTCCACGCAGAGAAGTTTGTTCTGGTAATAAAACAACGCAGTGCAAGTAAACCTGGCATACAGCCAAGGATGTGGCAAGTCTCCTTAATAAATTCCAAGATGTTTTCACAAGGTTTTCTGCCTACTTATTGCTGAATAATCCATTTAAGTAGGTGGCTTCCTGCCAGTGCCACAGTGTTTTATGTTGATAGGGCTACTCCTATTGGGCCTCATATATTCTTTCTTCAGTTTGATTGAAAAATGTAGGTTCTCAGCGTCTTGTAGATCTTTGTTCCTTTTACGTTTTTCCACGTTGTCTTCCTACTATCCCTGCCTCGGTTTAGGGCTTTATCCTCTCTCGGATTTCTGCCAAGCCTGTGACTTACAGGTCTCCATGCCTCCCGTCTGTTCCCCTTCCCGTTCGTGCTTCCTCCAGCTACCAGAGTTATTTTTCTAAAGTGCAAATAAAGATCGAATGGAGGACAAGAATTAAAATGTTGATGACGCGAGACCATCCATTCTGGTGTTTGTCCCTGGTAACAGAATCCCAGGTTTTAGTTGGGCGCTTGTTTTGTCCAGAACGGTCACCTGTCTCATCTCCCTCTGTGGCTAGGAGTGGCTGGTGATGAAGTTCGGGCCCAAACATTGTAAGTGGAAAAGTTCTATGGCGCTTTGGGGAAGGCTGGTGAAGGGGAGCCGAGTCCACTGAGAGGGCTCCCGTTCTCTCCTTTCTCCTCCTCTGGCTAATGGAATGCGTGCCATGTCTTGGTGTGAGTGTAAGGGTGGCAGAACAGAAAAGGGGGGGCCAGGTGGCCTGATGCCACTAAAATCAGCACCCAGGCTCAGAACTTCTTTTGCATGATAGAAGAGTAACACTTTCTTTTTTGTTATTGTGTTTTTTTTTCCTACTATATGCAGACAAACCTCATATTAACCAATTAATCCTGAGATGAATAACGTGAGCTTTAGTTTGAGTCTGAGGTGATGGTTGGAATGCCTGCCAGAGTTGTCCTGTAAATAGTTGGAAGGAGGGGCTGGGAGGCAAGTAAGAAAAGAGAGAGGTTCAGAATTATCTATTTGACAAACCTCTTAAGCTTCTCCTACGTGTCAGGTTTATAACTGTGTTAAGTTGTAAAAAATAAGAAGAAGATGACTTATTCTCTATTAACAGATAGCTTCTAATTTAGTAGGAGAAACATAGCTGAAGATAGTTGGATTCCATTGTGACAGGCGATCAAATAAGGGACAAAAGAAGACAAGATTAATTTCATTTCGGAAGCGAGGGAAGACTTTCGGCCATTGACCTCGTGCTGCATCTCCCTGCGGACATTCTGCATTTTATTTCACTTCTCAGCGGCATTCAGCAGTCGATGGGCTGTGACAGCATCTCCCCGGCCATGTGCCCTCGTGCCACCTTGCCACGCCCTGCGAGGTGGTGCGCTTTATGTCCCTTCCTGAATCTGGGTTTGGTTGGGACTTGCTCGTAGGCCATGGAATGGAGGGAAGGCCATGGAATGCCTGGCTTTCCTGGCTCGGTCACTAGCAGCAAAGTGGCCTTTCCCTTGGGGCATCAGCGTCCTCAGCTTCCATTAAGAAGACGGACTGATTGAGGCTGTCAGGCTGGGAGGAAGCCGAGCCCCATGGAAGGGCCACACATAGATGATCTTGTCATGAGGTCTCGTGTTTGAGCTCCCAGCCCAGGGAGCAGGCATGTGAACGAATGAGCTTCTGGTGATTCCAGCCGCCCATCCAGTTACCGCAGCCCTCACGTCTTCCCAGCTGAGGCCCGGGCAGCACGCACACACAGGCCTGCCTGCTGGGCCTTTCCGAATTCCTGACCCACGGAAGCCACGAGCATAAGAAGCTGCTGTTTAGGGCTCCTGGGTTTGTGGTGGTGTGTGATACGGAAACGGCAGCTGGGACAGTAGATTGTTTCTGACATTTCTTCCGCCTTCTCAGTGCCTCCTCTTCAGTCTTTGCTGAGTTCTCCTTTTGTCCACCTCTCACGAGCTCAGTCTGGGCGCCCCTGCCCAGCAGACCTATCCCGTGGGAGGCCTTTTCCATTCTCGCTGCTGTAAATCCTGTCTCTGTGCCAAGAATCCCCAAATCTGTATTTTCAGGCCAGACCGCCAGGCTTATTTAGTTATTTATTTTTCTAGTTGCAGTCATTGACCTGATATCTTGGGATCATGTCAGACAGCTTATGGACATGGCAAATATGATGTGTCTAAAACTGACGTTGGAATTTTTGCCTTAAAATGACCCTAATTTGCCCCATCTCAGTAAATGGTACTTTCACCTGTTCACTTGTTCAATCTAGAAACAAAGTCATTCTGGAGGCCTCCTTCTTTTTCATTCCATACATTTAACTCCATCCCAAATTCTATCAATTGTCTCCCCAAATTATTCTCCAATTTGGCCTCTCTTCTCCAGTGAAACTGTCACCATCTTGCTTCAAGCCACCATGTTCACTGGTTTGGCACCAGAGCTTCGAGCTCCGCTGCTCATATACCAGCTCTGTGGGCAAACCTCACGCCTCCCTGTCCCCACGCCCCTCCCTGCTTCCTCGTGTGGGTGTCACTGTGGGTGCCAGGGCAAGGCAGTTACCACTGGATTGCACATGCCTCTCCCGCCTCACCCCACACGCTGACAAGGGCGTTCTCTGCTGGAGGGTGTGACCCAAGTTATGTTAGCATTTAATTATTTTAGGAAGGAAACTCTTTTTTTCTGGGGGGGGGGGGGAATACCTGGATCTGCTGTTTGGGGTTAGACGTGACATCTCAAAACACAGATGTTGCATGTGCCAGGCAGTTAAAGAAGACTGATAAACTGCTCTGCCTGGAGCAAGAGGAGGAACTGACTTTCCTGCTGAGGGAGAAAGTAAAGGCGAGCAGAGGCTGTAAGTGAGGAGAAACTAGCCAGGAGATGGTGGTCAGCTGGGTCTGTTTGGTGTGAAACCTGGGTAATTTCTTGAGAAGGGCTCCTAGACAAGAGAGTACACGAAGGGAGTAAAAGCTCAGTTAGCAGATGCCTGCCGGACCACCCTCCATCTCTGCATGTGTCCTCTCTCAGTCTTGGTTTCAAGAACCCTGTGAGCTCAGTCCCTCGGCCAGCTAGGCTTGGGGGTGGTCCCTGCCAAAACCAGCTGGTAGGTGCTTTCCACGGAAAAATAACTGAAGTTCCAGCAACAGGCCAGGAATTCAATTAGTCTGAGAAGACTTTTATCATAATCACTGTTTTTATGTCAAAGGGACTCTCAAGCCAGAGTAGGTAGCCACATTCCCTCAAAAGTCCCAAATCCAGGAGCCAACTGTTAGGTGGCTGGGAAGGGAACCTGTAGCCATTTTGAATGTTGCTCTGAAATGGTTTCTTCTTAAAAATGTGGTATTAGGAGTACTTAATTTTGTCAGCCATGCACAGATTGGAAGGAAATGAGAAGTACTGGTGAGGGTTGAGGGCTGTAATTTTTCATTAGGCCACTGAATTGAGCTTTCCATTACAGGGTAACTTTGGTTAATTTTAAGCATAAAAAATTCACGAGAATTCTGCCTGTGCTTCCTGAAATGAAATTTCTTCCTGAAAGGACAATTTTTTTTTTATTATTGCCACAGAAATTAAAGTATCAAAAGCTTTCATTCACCACACTCTTTGAAGTGGTGAAAAATGTCGGCATTGACTGTAGAGGAGATGTAGGGAGAGATTTCAGCTCTAAGCAGATATGCCAGGCTTCGCATGCAACTCGTTAAAGTGGTCTTTTGTGTGAAACTTGCTAAAGTGGTCTGTGGGGTGGCATCTGGTCCCTTTAATGAAACACACCACACTCAAACTAAAATGCCTGTCATCATGTCGGCCCCCCTCACGGAGGAAGTAACTTTGCTTTCCCGACAGAGCTAGTTTGGGAACCCACGTCTCCTCGGATTAATACAACATGATTTCAGCTGGTTCACTGGAGTGATGAGAACGTTGTTTGTTCTGTAGTGTTTCATTATGCACCGCGTTCAAGGAGGCGGCTGTCGGTACTCTGAAGGCGTGGCTATGCGTGCTCTCACTGCTGTAACTCAGCGGCTCCCCAGTTCATAGGAACCATGAAGCTGTAAGCTGGCTTCTGGACAACTTTACGTTCTAGCCTCTGGTGACACATGTACATTATATTGGGTACAGGATGACTGTGTCTTCACAGGGCAGATGACTATTAGAACATTTTGCCCTGGGTCACCCCTGGGAGTCCAGCTTAGGGCTGGAGTGAGGAAAGTGAGTGTCTTTTCAGTCCTCCTTAGAGATGGCCCAGGGTAAATAGCTGCAGTGCTGGTGACACCAAGCCGCGTGGCAAGCTTGCACTGGCCCAGGTCCACAGCTGGGTGCATCTCAGCAGCTGGTTAGAGAGACCAGTGGGGAAATTAATGACAACGATCTGAGGCAGTATGTTCCAGTAAAAACGAAACTGCTAAAAAGCAGCCAGAACGTGCCTGGCTGCCTTTCATGTCCCTCTTACCCAGCAGCTCTCTCTTTGTCATGGTGATGACCAGCCTCTGGGAGATGCCTTGCCCTGGGCACCCAGCCTCCTGCCTGAGCCCCTCTTGCTGCAGACACAGCTGGTGTGCTGGCCAGGAGCAGCTCCAGAGTTCATTGGGGTCCACGTTGCCTAGGCTACAGAAGCAGGCTACTGCCCACCCGATTCCTGGGACGCTCATCTGTAACTTGAATGGTGATGGGGAAATCGTGGAGTTGTTCATGACAGAAAAAGTAGTGTGATTAACTGGTGTTTTCCAGAATGGCTTTTTAGCAGTGGGTCCGTAACTAACTACTACTCAGAAGTATGAGCGCTTAGACACTAAGAGTCAGATTCAGTGCTGCTTGGCTGGGGCCTGGGGGTGTTTGACAGCCCATTTGGGGACCACTGCTCTCAGGGATGGACACAGCCTCGTGGAAATACATGATACAAGGAGAGCAGAGCAGTTCTGGATGTGACGACGGTAGGTCTCTTCCAGAGATGGTGTACACAGTCTTTGTTTTATGGTATCTTGAAAAACATTGAGATATTTACACAGTCCTAGAATAGACATAGCCCTCCTTCTATTTCACAGGTTTTGTAGCAGATTTTATGTATCTCTGACAGTTCCAGATGGTTCTAACATTTCATATTTCCCTTTAGGGCCTCAGTAAATTCTTGGAACATTGTGGGTGTGTGTGGGAGGCGGGTCCATCTTCCTCCAGAGACTCTTTTATCACTCAGCTTGGTGGGGATGGATGAGGGAATGGAAAAAACTGAAGTACGCAGCTGAGATCAAAGCGAGATAAATGCGTGGCGAGAGACTAAAGAGACATTCAGGCAGGAGGGCAGGTGGAGGAAGAGCAGACACAGGCTGTGCTTTGGGAGGGAGAAGGGGACAGGCAGGAGAGAAACAGGCTCCCTCCTGGTACCCATTTCTTAGCCACACAATTACCATAAAGAAACTTGTGAGCACACGAATGGGATGTCATGTTCCAGTGTTGGAGGGAAAGTTGCTGCTGCTCTGGGCACAGTCTCCTGCCATCCACGGAAACGCCACCTCTTGCTTCCTGCCTTGAGCCATCATCCTAGTTGACGGGATTCCTACGGTGGGGGTGGGGGACTTCCCAACCCCCAGCCTGGCATGGCTCGTCTCCTTATTTCATGCTCCATGGCTATACTTCCTTTTTTAAAAAAAGTTTTTTTTTTTTTAAATTAAAGTATAGTTGGCGTACAATAGTGTATTTGTTTCAGGTATACGACATAGTAATTGGACATTTATACACGTACCTTGTAATGTGATCACCACACTAAGTCTGGTACCCACCTGGCACCATCCATCGTTGTTACAATATTTTTCTTTTTCTGTGTCCCAGGCTTCTTTATGATCAAAGAGGAATGAACAATACCTTTCTCCAAGGCAAGACAACTTCAGAGCCTTGATTTTTTCATCTTCAAATAAAATTTGAATCTACTGAAGTTTGTTATCCTTTCTCTAGGAAAAAGAAATGAGGTGAGGAAGTTTTTTAAATAGTTATGACAAAAAGTTCTAGACATTAAAAAGCTTTCATAAAACAATATTTTGATGACTTAAATCTTAAGTGAATTGCAAGCATTTAGTTTGAAAAAAATTTCAATTTCAGAAGTTAAATAGAAAAGCAATTTTGAAATGTGTGAGAGAAGATAATAGAGGTTAGAAGAGATGGAAAATGGTTTAGATATACTTTGCATTTGTATGTCTTGTGTTTTCCCACATAGTGTCAAAGTATTTTCCGGGACATCCTATTTGCTTCATTCTTTTCTCCTTCAGTTTAAAATAAAGTAGCTCGTGCTTGGTGTGTGTAATGTACGTACGTACAGATGTACGTATGTATATGTGTTTTCAACCTGGAACTCATCAACAGCTTTAACATTTGTCATTTCCTTTCTGCATCTGGCCACTGTACAACTATTACAGAGTTAGCTCACTAGCACCTTTATGTTCAAGAATCAGAAGAACATCTACAATGTGCCAATTACATAGAGACACATACAACAGAAAACAAAGAGGGAAAGAGAAGTAGTCGGCATTCTCTGGCTTGTAGGTCAGACCACTCCTCAGAGGAGTTTCTGGAGGGCAGGGGTGTGCTGACTCATTGCTGCACCCCAGGCTCTCAGCACAGTGTTTGGAATGACCAGACCCCCAGAAAAGACGTGTTTGCTGAGTGAATCAAAGCTCTTGGCAGCTTCGCCCGGTTGGGGAACAACGTTATTTGGTGTTGAGCTGCTCTTCCTCCATCAGAGCCTGGGTCGTCCAGCTCCACTAGTGTTGGCTTCAGAGTGAGGGAAGGGGAATGTTTCCTCCCTTTTTTATTCTTTGCAAAGAATTTTTCCTTTGTGCAGAGCGGGAGAAATGAGCATATTCATGTCAAGAGCAAGACGTACAACCCCAGGCAAGGTACCATAGTAACGAATGAGGGGACCCAGGAAAGGGAAGAGTGGCAGAGGGGACTTAACATGTTCAAAATTAATTGCTATTTATCACAATCCTCATAGTGGTAGACAAGTGAGCTTAATAAATATGAATGAATTTTTTTTAACCCCAAACTTCACACCATATAATCTTTTCTACTCCATCTTATGATAATACAGTTCCTTCTTCTGTGTTTTAAAAATCTTACATCTTTGCAGATTCACAAAGAAGCCATTTGATGTCTCTGTTTTAAAGGCTTACGATGTTCATTTGAAACACTGTTTAAAATAAACTTGGATCATACCTGCAAGTTCTTACATTGAAGCAGAATAGGGGAGCGATTAAGAACAAGAATTCTGGAAACACATCTGGGCCCCAGCTCAGAGTTACACTAGCTGGGTGACCTTGAGTAAACTCCTGTACCTCTCTGATCTTCAGTTTTCTCACTTATTAAATGTAGATGATAATCATAGACCTTCATAAATATGTAGATTAAGACTTTATGCATATAGCAACATTTATCACATTTATGGCACATAGTAAACGACCAGTAAATTGCCATTACTATTATTATGGAAACAAATTGAACTATGAAAAAGTTGAAAACTTTGGTACTACATTTAAATTTTTAAATATTGAACAAAAATAAATAAATAAGTGAATAAAATGAAGAGATTAGCCCGTAGTTTTTAAACTGACGGATGAAAAACCGCAAAAGCAGTGTAAGGAATGGTCTCTGATAATAATTCCAGTGATTGTGAGTATGGCCGATTGAGGACCTGTGTTTGAAATGGCCGAGAAAACAAAATGAAGACATAGGAAATAATTTGAAAAAAAAATATGTCCACTCTGGTTTAATGGGAGCTGGAATTAGGAAGGTTCCATGGGCCAGGGTTGCTTGGGGGTCCCAGGACGAAGTGGCCTTGAAGAACTGAGACTTATGTTGTACAGAAAAAGGGAAAGGAGAGTCCTGGCGCCTGGTGGTGGTCAGCGGCCAGTAAGGAAGGCTTAGAAAAGCAAAGCCCAGGTAACTGGAATGTAAGGGGTCAGAGACTGGAGAAGTGTGGTGGATTCCCTTTATTATTATTTTTGAAAGAAACATTTGTTGAAGGAATCTTCCTGAAAGCTGCTTTATTTTATCCTCACAGGACCCTGGAAGGCAGATATTATTAGTGTGTTTTACAGACTGCAGAGGGCCTGCAGGCACAGAGTTGGGGCCGTTCGCGGGGAGTGGGGACATATATTATGGGCAGGAGGGCTCCGGGGGAAAGTGGTGTTTTAAGGGGAAGGAATGAAGCTTGTTAGTTGGATGTAGTCTCACTTGTTGAGTTTTGCTTTTGTGGCTTATGCTTCTGGTGTCATATCTAAAACAGTCTTTCCAAGACCCATGTCAGGCACTGTCCCCTTTGTTTTCTCCAGGAGTTTTAGACCATTGGGTCTTCTGCTTACACCATTAATCCATTTCCAGATAATGTTTGTGAAGGTAGGGGTCCCATGTCATTTTTCTGCATGTGGTTATCCAGCCCTCTGGCACCATTTGCTGAAGAGACTGTCCTTTCCCTACTGAGTGTCCGTGGCTCCCTTGTCAAATATTAGTTGACTATCTATGTGGGGGTTATTGCTGGGCTTTCAGTTTTGTTCCATTGATCGATTGTGTCTGTTTTTATGCGAGCAACATACTGTTTTAATTAAAAGAGGTTTGTAGTAGTATTGGAAATCAGGAAGTGTGAGGCCTCCGGCTTTGCTCTTTTTTCTCAGGTTTGCGTGGGCTATTAGGGGTCTTTCATGGTTCCATACAAACTGTAGGAATGCTTTTTTCTAGTTCTGTGAAAAATGCCTTTGGAATGGAGGGACTCCATTAAGCCCGTTCTAGCCTCCGGCAGTGAGGCTAGAATGGGCTTAAGATTTTTCCAGTTACGTTATGGAGGATAAAGAAGGACAACCAAAGGGAGAGAAAGAGACCAGATAAAACCAGCAGAGTCACCAAAACATAGAGAAGGAAAGTTGCAGTGAGTTAGGACTGTAGTAAGAGGTATAGCTGTTGAAGATGAGGTAGCTTTCATTATCGTTGATAGTGAAATGGTCTGTGTACGAAACTCAAGACTCAACTGAAAAACTCATAGGAATAATACAGGCATCCATTAACTCGTTGTATATAAAATGAATATGTAAAAATCAATTATTTTCATTTAAATTTGCTAAAACTAATTAGAAAGCAAACAGAGAAAACTGATCTTACTCAAAAAGCAACAGGGAATAGAAATACTTAGAATTTCAGTGGGAATTGTGGGAAAAACAAAACAAAACAAAAACAGCATCGCTTGAATGAAAGACATAAAATGAGATTTGAATGAAAGAAAAGATTATTGTGAACATGGCAATTTCTACCGAGTTAATTGGTAGGTATCTTACACAAAATTAGTAGCTATTTTAAGCAAAATCCCAGTAGAAATTTTGTGGGGAAACTTGATCCAAATTGCCATTTCTAATGGGAGAATGATCTTTAAAAGTCTTATAAGGAAATCATTCTCCAGCCTTCGTTTAGTCTAAATATTACAGAAAAGCTGAAAGAGAATACTTAAGAAATTCGAGAAAGAGAAGAAGAATAAGGGGAGACTATTAATAATAAGATAGCCTATAATCTATGGAATAGGTTCTTTGAGAACTTACTGGGAAATTACTCTCCACCTTCTGCCCGTCTCCTCCAGACAAAACAATCGGCCTGGTAAGAATTGTCATGCAGATAGCGCAAATACATTGTATTGTTGATACACGCTGAAGAGAACCGGAAGTAAACGCTTCCCTCTGTCCTCACACCACGCGGGGCCTGTTGTCCCAGTGCAGCAGTAAGGCCTCCGTAAACATGCTTTATTGCTCTCTTTTTATGTAACTGTCCCGTCTGGAAACTCAATGATTCTTTTGGCACAGGAAGCTTTTAAATATTTAGGTTGAGCTTTTCTCTTTATTTTTCTTCATATAATGGAGAGGAAACTCTTGATTTGAACTTTATTAAGTATTTCAGTTTGGGAAACTTGACAAACAGACTTTTTAGTGCGGTGTCATTTCTAACGAGAGAGGGATTTTTAGTCTCCCGAAGCAGTCTCGCTCCCTGGCCTTCATTTACTGGTAGTCCATTGGTGCACATGGAGAGTAATGCTGAGAAAGGACCAGACCTGGATAAGTTGGATCAGGACTGGCACCTTTATAAGTGATCTTTCCTCAAAGCATCTGAGAAGTGAACTTCAAAGCTCTGCATTCACTCCTTCTTATGAATCATCCTTTCTTTATTGCTGTTTTTCTCCAAAATAATGGAAATTTCAAAGATGTGCACAGTGTAATATTAACAATCCAGTGTAAATAAGTGGAGATTCCTGGGCTAAAGTCCCAGGGAAAGTCATTTGTAAAGAACTCGGGCAACACTCGTTAGCAGCGCCACCTGTCACAAGGGGAGTTGGAGACCCTGAGTCCCAGGGTTTTCCCCTCAGGAGCCTCCAGATTAGGCACAGGTTGATGTTGCAGAGGACATTTTCTTCCATAAAACTCACTTAAAAAAAGGATAAGGGAAGAAAAAACGCTATTCATCGATGCTGAATTTATGGAGAGCTGTGTTTCAGCATGAAGAGAGAATTGGCAAAACCAATGCTGTTCCATTCCAGAAAAATCTTACACCTTTCCAGAGCTAAAACCAGAGGTGTTAATTGTTTCTATCTGAAGATTTCTCTTTCCCTCACTCGCGCCCTGGGCCTTTGGTGCTGTGCTGGCAGTTTCTCCAGGGGAGAGTGACGTGACGACCAGGGGGAGGAAGCAAGTAAAGGGCATGGAAATGACACTGGTGACTTTCCTGGGGTTGTCTGTGAGCTAATGCTATGACGTAAAGGGCATTTTAGAGTCCGTGTTTCTTGCTGAACGCATAATCAAATACCACGAGGGCGTCTGTTGTGAACCCGAGTTTACAGCCATCAGGTTAGGAAAGCAGCACAGGTACCATGGGCACCCTGGGCTCCACGCCGGGGTGTTGGCCGCTGTGGTGAAGAGCGGGGAGAGGTGGGGTCTGGGCTTAAGGACGGCCAGCTGTCCATTTCATTAGTGAGAATCCCAAAGTCGTAACCTCCCAGATCACAGCACTGGGCATTTGCTTTTCTTAACGCACATACTCAGGCCTCCGTTTTCAAGTAGTATATAAAAATATGCATAAGAGTTTGGGGAAAAATAACTTTAAAAATATTTGGGGCACATTTACCATCTTTATTTCTATGGGAGCTTGTGGGCTGGAGACCCCAGACAACTAATATACATAAATAAAGTGTCACCTCTTTTAGGTGACAGTGTCTGGGGCCTGTGGTGAATCAGAGAGGGCAAATGTCCTTTGAGGGGTGCCACCAGTCAGACTGGCAGCTGTGGTCACATGGGCATGAGGGCCCTTTGTTTGCGATGTTTTGCTAAAGAAACCCTGACTTTGGGTTTTATATATGATGTTAAAGGTAGACACAAATGGAAACTTAAAAAGAAAACCAAAAACCAAACATTTGGTGGGCCAAATACTCTGAGGGCTAAAGAAATCCTAGCTGCAGGCTGGAGCCAACACTGTCAGTTTCCATCATCAATACAGACAGACCACACTCGTCCTCCTTAAGCTGAGGCCTTCAAATTGGAACATTTCCTGGAGAAAGGTGTTTAATGATGACGTCATCATCCGTATCTGATGGAACAGTGCGTGAGATACGTCATTTTCTTCGATGCATCTACTGTGATGATGACGCCCTCTCCCAGCCTCCTTCCTGGCCTCCTGATGTTTTATTCTGTGTGTTTGGTGCTTTCCAGTTGCCAGGAACCATGAGCTGGAAGGAGAAGGTACAAAGAAGGTACAAGCCTTGCCGTGCAGGACTTGGCATCTAGCGGGAGAGACAGGGGTGGGCGCAGTGTAAGGAGCGCTAAGGCCTGCAGCTGCTGTAACTACCGTGTTTCCCCGAAAATAAGACCGGGTCTTACATTAATTTTTGCTCCAGAAGACGCATTAGGGCTTATGTTCAGGGGATGTCATCCTGAAAAATCATGCTAGGGCTTGTTTTCCGGTGAGGTCTTCTTTTCGGGGAAACACGGTCAGTATGTAATTTACCACGCTTTCCCAGCAACGAGGACAGGTTGGCAATAATCATCCATGTTTTCTTTTCCGTCATCCTTGTTTATTGTCTGAAGCTCACACTTGCTGGACTTGAGGTGAGTTCCCTGGAACGAACGCAGCGGAGCTGGCACTCCCGCGTGGGCCTGGAAGCTAGGACCACGACTGTGTTCCTTTCTTTCCTGAGAGAGAGAACTAGTTATCGACAGGCTAGATGCATGTGGCTATGTGCAAAGTGGGGGTCCTGGGGCAGGAGAGCCTCGCGGAGCTGTAAGCTCGTATGTCCGGGTATTTTGGCTAAGGTAGCAACCACGTTTTTTTCTCAGGTACTTGTCGGAACATGACATCCTAGTTGGCCTTGTGCCTAGTTGGTCATACTCCGGAGCCTCTGCGTCAGCCCATGCACACACATTCCCAGGCTGTCAGGTGAGGCTGCTGTGGGCCTGCCGGCCCCTGCCAGGTGTGCATGGGTAACAGCCTGCTCCTGCACGTCTGCTCTCCTAACAGATAAACAGATTCCGTAAGGCCCTGCAGAAAACAGCAGCAGCGTGTAACAGAGTGTGTGCAGCATATCTCACTACGTTAAGACCCCAGAAACACGACCACGTGACCCCTCAAAATCGCTCATAGGACTTGTGTTTTGAAAGAAACACGAGACGGAAGCCTAGCGCGGCAGACCACCTAAAGTCAAGAGAATAAATCTACTCCCCGTTTAACTGGATAGCCTGCCAACATCATCCTTGGGCGGCCCGTTCCCTTCTCTGGGAATCTGTCTCACTTTGCGCCCTTCTGTGTACCCACCAAATCCTGGCTGTCTCCCTCTAAAGCAGTGCTTGGCAACCTTGTGTACAAGTCAAAGCCCCTGGAGAGCTTTATGAACTCCTGGGGCCCAGGCTGCACCCCACACGCACTAAGTCGTCTCTCCAGTGGTGGGAAGGGGACATCAAAGCTCCCAGATGATTCCAACGTATAGTCAAGGCCGAGAAGCAGTGCTAGAAACACCTTATAGCTTGCCAGTACCCTCAAACGTTACAACCGGCAGTGGTGGCACAGCAGACACGCTGACCAGGACATAAAATAGCAATGCTATTATTTAACTAATTTTATTGGAACCCATGCTTCTTTTTATTTGGACCTCATACTTTTAGTGAAAGCTAAGCTTGCATAAGCTTTAAATTTTTTTAGCACGTCTGTGTGTTACATAAGTAGGGACTGTAACATGTTTTGAAACATAATAAAATGAACGAACACCAGTGAGCCGGCAGCCAACCTAATAACTAGATTACTACCAGTTTCAGGGAAGCTGAATGTTTCTTCCCAATTCCAGTCCTTCTTCTGTCAGGAATTTGATGGTTATCCTTTCTTTGCTTTTTCGAGTATAGTGTGCTGCATGTTATGTATCCTTAACCAATAGAGTTTGTTTGCTTTGTAATTTTATGAAAATTGTATCACATTGCAGACGAGTTGTGACTTGCTGCTCTCTGTTATGTTACTCAGAATGTTCTGTATTTGCACAGAGGTATGATTCATTCCGTTACTACTGTATGAGAGTGCATTTCTCCTGTCTGTGTGCAGAATTGCACGTAGGCTTAGACATAATTTTTCTGGTTGTCTCCAAATTTTTTGCTGTTACAAACAGTAATGAATGCTATGAATATTTTTGGATATATATCCTGGTATAGTTCTCCCTCCCTGCCGAAGTCTGTGGATTGCTTTGTTTTTTTCATTGCAGCCTCCTCTTAGGGTACCTTCTTGTTTGACAGTAGTTGGAAAGCAAACAGTTGTATTTCCTGGATTTCCTTGCAGGCAGAGTTGTGGGCTGGGTGTGCCAATCAGATGTCTTCACAGGGGGCTGCAATTCAGAACCCAAGTCAGTGGACAGAGCGATGAGCAGAAGCTGCACAGTTCTGGCAGCTGCAGCTTTGCCTTGGCCCGCCTGAGGATCCCTGTGGTCCAGAGGTGGCCGCTGGAGCTGGTGGCTGGAGTGGAGCCCCCCCAGTCCCCCCGTTGTGCCTAGAGTGGTTTCCTGCTGTGTCAGTTCATGTTTGTTAGGACTTTCCTGATTGCTGAGCCCATTGTCTGTTTCTTCTTTTCCCTCAATGATCATATAAGCCATCTATTAGCCCGTAATCGGTTCCTTTGTGCGTAAGCAATTTCAGTGGGAACTCAGCTCTTACTATTGCAACCTTGACAATACAACAATCAGTACCAAGCATGGTGTAGGCCACAAACTCTCAAGGAAATGTGAATAGAGAACTGGTTTTCCTTCCTGGCTGTGTTGGAAGGTGGTGAAGATATGACTAGAACCTGAGGAGAGGCCACCAGAAACGATGGTATGCAATGGAAACCATGAACACCTGGGGTGCAGTGTGTATTACAAAATCTGGCTTTGTCAGACTCGGTGGTTTCTGAGATAAACCGCTATGACAAGAAATCCAAGGATTGCAGGTGGGCTGCACGTTTCTAACTGTGCTAGATAGAGAACGTTTCTAAAAACCGGCAAGGCTGAGGTTTGAGAGCCAGGGAGGTGCTTGCAGGCTGCTAACTGGCTCATGTACTCACTGAGTGGCTCCTGGCTTCCGGGGAAACACATTCTCCTTCCCGGAGTAAGTTCCTCCCACCTCACGAGATGATTCTTCCATGTCTTTGTTGGTGTTGGGTTCTTCCTTTTCTACTCAACATTCAGAAGTTAGAGTGTCCCAAGTCTGTACTCTGCTTCAGGGATCTCATCTACTCCTGGGCTTCCAGTGCGATTGACATGTTGATGGCTTTCAAAGTTATACCCACTGTTGACTTCATGTCCAATGCATGGCTACAGACATTTCCAAACTGGACACGGCCAAAACAGAGCTTGGGATCTTCCACCTCTAAACCCTCCTCCCTCAGTATCCCCCGGCTCAGTAAGGGGCACTGTCGTTTAGCCGGTCATGGGAGCTGAGCTTTCAGGACCCACCCATAATTCCTCTGTCCCTCCACTCCAGCTGGCACTGCTTCAGCTGCATAACAAACGAAACCAAGTGCAGTGGCTTAAGCATCAGCGATTTACTACTGCCTGCCATGCTGTGGGAAAGCAGGGAGGGTCTCCTGCTAGTTTCTTCGGGGCTTGCTCCTGTGGCTAATGCAGCTGACAAGCAGGCTGAACTGGAAGGATGAGAAGGCTTTATTCACATGTCTGGAGGTTGGAGTGTGCTGGCTCTTTTCCACATGACTTCACATCCAGTAATAAGCTAAATAGGCTTTCTCAGATTGTGGTCTCATTGCAACATTTCAAGAGCAAAACTGGAAGCTTCAGTCGCTCTTAAGGCCTTGCCAGGAGATTTGCACATTGTCACTCCCTCCCCATCTTACTAGTTCAAGCAAGTCATAAGCCAGCCCAGATTCAGGGCTGGAGAGATTCCATCTCTGGATGGGAGGAAAAGACATTCACCTTGCAAGGGACTTGTGTACTGGGATGGAAGAAATCTGGCAACTAATACCATGTAATCCATCTACATATCCTGTGCGTTCTAATTCTATAATACGTGTATATACCAAATACAACTGGGTCTCTCTCTCACACACATAGCAGCCAGCGTTCTCGTTCTTTCTCGTTCTCTCTCTCTCTCTCTCTCTCTCTCTCTCTCTCTCTCTCTTTCTCTCTCTCTCACACACACACACACACACATCAAAGTTATCTTTTTAAGATGCAGATCAGACCATGTAGGTCCTCCAGTGAAAAAACTTGCAATAGCTTTTCACTGGTATTACACCCAGACCTGAAGTCTGTGTAACAGCCCAGGAGGCCCCCTGCCATTCATTCAGCCCCCACTTATCACCCTGACTGTATCTCCTGTCACTCTCCTTGACCACAGTGCCCCTGTATTCAGTGAACAAGGCACACTGGCTTTTTTCCTGTTTTCGGAATCATCCAACCTGTTGAGATCTTTTTCATGTTTGGGTCCTAGCCTTGAGCCTCCTACAGACATGTGTTTGTTGACTCTTCTTGCTCAGCTCTCACCCAGCTCAAACAGCTTTGTGGAGAGGCCTTTCTTTGACTTTCTTAAATGCATCTAATAATTATTTTCTCTAGCCAGCCACTCTTTTTAAAAAAATGTTATTTGATTGTTATAAGAGGGCGGATCTCATGTTAAGTGTTCTTAACAAAGTTTTAAGTGTACAATGCATCACTGGTGATAAGTACAAAGTGTACAATAGGTATTCATCTGGCTTAACTGAAATCTTATGCGTCTTCATTAGTAACTTATATTTCCCTCTCCCTCCAGCCCCTGGAAGCCACCACTGTACTCTTAGATTCCATAAACTTGACTATTTCAGACCTTATGTAAGTTGAATCATACAGTATTTGTCTTTATTCATGCGTGACTGGCTTACTTCACTGAGTATAATTATGTCTTCAGGTTCATCCATATTGTCACTTTTGACAGCTTTTCCTTCTTTTCAAGGTTGAGTTGCATTTCACTGTTGTATACGGTGAGCTCCATTTTCTTTATTCATCTGTCGCTGAACATTTAAATTGTTTCCACATCTTGGATATTGCGAATAATTTTGCAATGAACATAGGGTGCTATTATCTCTCTGACATTCTGATTTCAATTCTTCTGGCTAAATATCCAGAAGTGAATCACATTATTGTTCTATTTTTAATTTTTCAAGGAACATCCATACTGATTTATATAGTGGCTACACCATTTTGCATTCCTACTAGAAGTATGCAAGTGTTCCAATTTCTCCACATCCTTGCCAACACTTGTCTTTTGTTTTGTTTTGTTTTTTGATAATAACCATCCTGACAGGTATGACATGATATCTCACTGTGATTTTGATTTGCATTTCCCTGATGATTAGTGATGTTGAGCATCTTTTTATATATCTGTTGGCCATTTGTATGACTTCCTTAAAGAAATGTCTATTCAAATCCTTAGCCCATTTTTAAATTCGGTTATTGATACTACTTTTTTTTTTTTTAAGTTGTAGGAGTTCCTTATATATTTTGGAGATTAATCCATTGTCCAATATATGATTGGCAAATATTTTCTCCCATTCCATTGGTAACCTGTTCCATCTAGACATTTCCTTTGCTCTATAGAAGCTTTTTAGTTTGATTTAGTGCAACTTACTTATTTTTGTTGCCTGTGCTTTTGGTGTCATATCCAAGAAATCATTCCTAAGACCAACATCAATTTCCCCTGTTTTCTTCTAGGAATTTTACAGTTTCACGTCTTATATTTAAGTAAGTAATTCATTTTTACTTGATTTTTTGGTATGATACAAGGGTCCAGTTTCATTCTTTTGCACGTGGATATCCAGTTTTCCCAACACTATTTGTCGATGAGACTGTCCTTTCTCCTTTGTGCACTGTTAGCACTGTTGTCCAAGATTGGTTCACTGTATATGTGTGCATTTATTTCTGGGCTCTCCATTCTGTTCCACTGGTCTATATGTCTGTATTACGTGAGCACCATACTGTTTTAGTTATGTTGCTTTGTAATATATTTGAAATCAGGAAATGTGATGCCTTTAGCTTTGTTCTTTCTCAGGATTGATTTGGCTATTAGAGGTCTTTTGTGGTTCCATATGTATTTTATAATTGTTTTTCTCTATTTCTGCCTTTGGGATTTTAATGGAGGTTGCATTGAATCTGTGGATTGCTTGGGGCTAGTATGAGCATTTAAAAAAATGTAAGTCTTTTAATGCATGAATACCTGATGTCTTTCTGTTTGTTTGTGTCCATCACATTTTAAAACTATTTTAACTCCCTTTCCCAGTGTGACATTATCACAATTTGCGTCGCCATGTTGTGATCTTTTAACATATTTTAGTTATTTTTAATACTTTGTCTTCTAACTTTTATACTAGAATTAAAAGTAATTTGCACACTAGCATTACAGTAATACAATAATATAGCATTTGTCTGTATATTTTGCCTTTACCAACGAGTTTTACACTTTCTTATGCTATCATATTTCTGTTCAGTGTCTTTTCAACTTGAAGAACTCTCTTGTAAAGTAAGTCTAGTGGTGATATATACCCTCAGCTTTTGTTTGTCTGGGAAAGTGTTAATCTCTCCATTTTTGAAGGACAGCTTCACTGGAGATAACATTTTTGGTTGGCAGCTTTTTTGTTTAGTGCTTTTGTAAATGTATCATCCCACTCTCTTCTGGCCCCCAACGATAGTCTTCTGGGGGTGGGGGGGCCGTTGTATGCAACAAATCTATGATATGTCTTGCTGTGGATTTCTTTGGTGTCTTATTTGATGTCTTTTGGGATTCTTGGATCTGGATATCAATTTCCTTCCTTAGATTGAGGAAGTTTTCAGCCATTATCTCTGAATAAGCTTTCTGGTCATTTCTCTCCTCCTTCTGGAAATCCCGTAGTGGTATATATTGGTACGCATGATGTGTTCTATAAGTCTCTTATACTTCTCATTTTTGTTATTGTTATCCCTCTGATTGAATATTTCCAATTACCTATCTTTGAGATTGCAGATTCTTTGTTCTTCTTGATCTTGTCTGATGTTGAACCCCTCTAGTTAATTTTTCATTTTGGTTATTGTGTTCTTCAGCTCCAAGATTTCTATTTGGTGCTTTTTAATGTTTTCTACCTCTTTGTGGAAATTCTCACTTTGTTCATGAATTGTTTGCTTGACCTTGGTGAACATTTTTATGCCAGTGATTTTGAATTCTCTGTCAGAGAAACAATATAACTCCATTTCATTATGGTCAGTTTCTGAAGATTTATCTTGTTTCTTTGGAGCATCATTTGTCTGATTCTTCATTTTCTTTGACTTTCTGTTTTGGTATCTGCAAGACAGAAGCCAGCCCTCTGGGGAGCCCCCTCAGTAAAGTTGGGGTACTGGATGTAGGAACCAACCGCATCTCTCCTCTGGGAGAAGCTGGGACCTAGGGGACCTCTTCCAGATCATATGGCAGTGCAGTGGGGCAGCACCTCTGGCTGGAGGGTTTCCTGACTCTCCCTACTGCCTTCAGCCTGGTTTCATGTTTGCCCAGGGCGCAGGAACCTTTGGATTAGTTTTTAGATTTCTCACAAAGGAAATGTGCCCACAAACTGTTGCTGAATTGGTATGTTTGTTGGGGGATGGAGAGTCCAGGACTCCCTACACTACCATCTTGCTGACATTATTCCTTTGCCAGACACTTTTTATTGTATGACCATGTTTTATGTCCCTCATAGCTCTTTTCACTATCTGAAATTAATCTGCTCATGCATAAATATACTTGGTTATTTCTGTTCCTCTTCACTAAAAAATTTTCAGGCATCTTCAAAGCCACTTAACCTCTCTGAACCTTGTGATTTGTCTTGTAGGAGATAAACTTTGAAGTCCTCCCTTTCCTATTTCAAAGGAATGATGTCAGGGTAGGATGAAATCATTTTTGTAAACGTCTTAGACAAAATCCACTATAAACCAGACTCTACGTTAAGTACTTCGGGCTAAAAAATGTTTTACGGCCTGATAGATTGTCTTAAGGAGCAGGGGTTACAGTTACTGAATTATTCTGTGTGAAATAAATTCAGTTAATAGGCATAAATAGCATATAATCAATATCTTATGTCAAGTGCCTAATAGTCCTCCCAAACTTCTCTAGGTCATTGCCAAATGTTTTAGGTAACGTAGCTTTACCATATAGTTGGGAAAATTGCAGTGAAAAACAAGACATTCTGGTTAGATATTACCTAACATTTATTTTTTTTGTTTATTATTATTTTTTTTAAGATTTTATTGGGGAAGGGGAACAGGACTTTATTGGGGAACAATGGTCAAATTGTTGTCCTTTCAATCTTAGTTGTGGAGGGTTCTGGTTCAGCTTCAAGTTGTTGCTCTTTCAGTCTTAGTTGTGGAGGGCACAGCTCAGCTCCAGGTCCAGTTGCCGTTGCTAGTTGCAGGGGGCACAGCCCACCATCCCTTGCGGGAGTTGAACCAGCAACCTTGTGGTTGAGAGGACTCGCTCCAACCAACTGAACCATCTGGGAGCTCAGCGGCAGCTCAGCTCAAGGTGCCGTGTTCAATCTTAGTTGCAGGGGGTGCTACCCACCATCCCTTGTGGGAGTCGAGGAATTGAACTGGCAACCTTGTGGTTGAGAGCCCACTGGCCCATGTGGGAATCGAACCGGCAGCCTTCGGAGTTAGGAGCACGGAGCTTTAACAGCCTGAGCCACCGGGCCGGCCCCTAACATTTATTTTTTAAAAGACTAATCTTTATTTAGAAAAAGATACACAGGGAGTTCGAGGAGCTAATAAGAGAAGAAGAAAGAAATTCACTTAAATAAAAATTACTTGAAGTAGGCCTACTGAAAAGGTTTGCCAAATGCTGAGCAGGTGAATGAACACATTACTATTCCTAGACACACCTGAATAAATTTGAAAACAATGAAAAAGAAACAAGATTTTGAATGTTTCTGGAGTGGAGGGAACAACAGAGATTTTTTTTTTTTTTTTTCCATAAAATTTCATATCAGCAATCTAGGGAACTAACATAATGAACTAATGACTTCAAAGTACTGGGTGAAAATAATTTTGAATCCATAATTCTATCCTGAACTCCAGATTTTCCCTGAGGGCACTGGCTAATGAACAGTGTGGGAGACCAGTGTGCAGAGAAAGCTTCAGTTGCTGGCGTGAGGCGTCCCAGCAGCCCCGCAGTGCTGGGGAGGGGCCAGGCAGAGTGGCCCCCATGAAAACCTCAGGCTTCGATTTGGTCCGCAGAAGGCAGCCTCCTAGGGGTTAGTGCAGGTGTTCCTTTCCTAGGCCCACCCCCCGCCCTCCACATTACCACAACCTGGGTGGTTTGAGACAACAGACAGGTATTCACTCCCGGTTCTGGAGGCTAGAAGTCAACCCAAGGGGTCGGCAGGCTGTCCGTGAGGAAGACCTGCCCTTCTCTGAGCTTCTGGGAGCAGCTGGAAATTCTTGTTGGTCCTTGGCTTGTAGACCTGTCACTCCAATCTCTCCCTTGTTGTCACGTGGCTGTTTCCCTGTGTGTCTGTGTCTTCTTAGGGACTTCTTATAAGGACCCAAGTCACTGAATTTAGAGCTACCCTACTCCAGTATGACCTCATCTTAACTCATTACGTCTGCAAAGACCCCATTTCTAAATAAGGTCCACCTCTGAGTTTCCAGGCATGAATTTGGGTGGGTGGGTGCTGTGTAACCAAGTGCAGCGCAACTGACATACACCAGCCCTACAAGACAAAACCCAGCTCTCAACTGGATGAGGGGCCGCTGCCTATAGTCTTTGCCCGACAGTGGAAAACTTAACCCAATTAATGCAGTTTTTAATATACTATGTCTGGCATCCATTCAGAAATTATAACGTGTGGTTAAAACAAGAGCCCAAAATTGATAACCTAGAAAACAAACAACATAAATGATACAGATATTGTACTAATCATAGAGCCTTCAAAATAACCATGATTTAGATGTTCAAGAAAATGGGGGTTGAGGTGGGAGGGGGGAGATGGAGAATTTCAACAGTCCGGTAAGTATAAAAAATAGTAAATAGACATACTAGAACTAAAACTTCAATTTGATAATTCAATACATAGATTTACTAACAGACTGCACAGAGCAGAAGAGGGGTTGAGCGAACTTGAAGAGAAGCCAAAAGAAGGAATCCGGATTGAAGCAAGGGTAAAAAAGAATAGAAACTTTAGAAAATAACACAAAAACATGAAAGGAGTATAATGGCTGATGTGTACGAACAGAGCAGCTTAGTGACAGGACAGAGGAAATGGGACACAGCAATACCTGAGAGAAAGTAGCCTAGAATTTTCCAGGTAAATGAGATACCAAACCACAGATGCAAGAAGCTTTACCACTCCCGAGCAGGATAAATTCCTGTAGGTAGGTTCCTAACAGTCTCACTTTTTTAAAACAAAAGACAAAGGGAAAATCTCTGAAGTCAAAGGAAACAAAAAAATTGAGCATTACCTTCAGAGAGGAAACAATCAGATACCAGCTGAATTTTAAGAGATAACAAAGCTAGAACAATGAACTGATATTTATTTTTGACATGCTGAAAACAACTGCCAACTTAGAATTCCATTTCTGGGAAAATACCTTTCAAAACTGAAGTGTGGATAAAGAACAAACAAACAAACAGCTGTTGCCAGCAGACTTGCCCTGCGAGGATGTTCCTCAGGCAGAAGGAAAATTATACCAGATGGGACCATAGAAATTCAGGAAGGAAGAAAGAGCATCAGAAAGGGTCAGTATTTTTGTAAATACAAATATCAATGGATGGCTTAAAACAACACCAGGAATGCCTGTAGAGTTTAACATTATGTAGAAGTAAAATGCATAGCCACAACTCAAAAAGCATGGGGGGGACAGTTGTAAGGTTCTTACACTGCGTAGGAAGTGATAAAAGTCCTCACTAGTTTCAGGTTGAACAGAATGAGGATAGGATGCTGTAATCTTTAAGGTAATGACAAAAAGTATTTAAAAGACCGCATAGCCAATAAACGGATAGAATTTTAAGTGAGCTAATTCTTCATCTTTCATTATAGGAAATCGATTGATACTGTTTAAAGTTGACATATCAATAAATGGAAGGTATCAGTAACATTTTTAGAGTGACTGACTGAGAACCTGCCAGAAAAACTAAAAACAAAATTAGTTTAAAGTGGTCACCTCTGGAAACTCAGACTAGTATGTAGAGGGAAGCATGACGAACTTGCTCTATGGTCTCACCTACTGCTTGTATTTGTACTACATACACGCAATGTTTTGATCACACATGTTTACACAAAATTTTAAGTTGAAAAAATGACATTTAACCCACTTTTCAAAGTTAGACAATACTTCATCTCCATCATTCTGGTGAATTCTGATTCTTCTTGAAGAAGCATAGGTTTTCTTCTGGGAGTTGAATGATTTCAGGTCTTATGGTCAAGTCTTTGATGTGTCATTATTGTGAGTTGTCACGGGTGTGAAAGGGATTGTTTCTGGTCATTTCAACTCTGCCCCACTGAGGACTAAAGAGAGGTAGATGCTGGAGGGTTTGGGGTGCTCTGTCAAAGAACCTCATATACCGGGAGGTGCGAAAAAAAATGTACACATTTTAAGAGATGTTATCTATGTATTACTTTTCAAAGTTGAATTGAATTACAGTAGCAATATGTAGTAGGACGTTCGTTCAAAAGATGGCGTTAATCAAATGAATGCCAGTGTCATTCATTGTATTACAATTTTAATACTGTTTTTTCCTTTCTTAAAATGTGTGTATATTTTTTTGGCACCCTCTGTAAATTGATCCCTTAGATTTCTCACCAAAGCAATTAAACGAAAGCACAGAACGTCTTGAATTGCACACCTACACAGCATGGATTTTTCTAGAGGTGAGTGTTGGTAGCACTGATGGGTGAGGACAAGCGTCAGGCTCATAGTGGGAGTGAGTAAAGACATTATTGATTGATCCCCTCCCTGTTTCATTTTCCTGCGTCAGTGCTAAACTTTGATGCCTACTTGGAATTAATGGGTTGTAAACTCCAGAGTCACAGTGTATTTTGCTTTTTAAGTACAAAAGGCAGCAAAAAAAATAAGAAATTGAAAAATTAATAGATGTAAGTGAAATGGTGCTGATGTGGTACACTCACCCCTCCCCAACCACCCCACACACGATGCCTCAAAATCGTAAAGACAGCAATAGACATCCTACCCCCAAACTGAGATTTCAGGCAGAGAGAGCTCACGAGGCCCAGGTTTCCTGAGGAGCGATGAGTCAGGACTCGGCCTCTGAATGCCTTCAGTAATCGTGCCTTCTCCATGAGGCCTTCGAGACTGACCTTGTCAGGTCTCACAGCCCTGTTCTCACAGCCATTACCACCTACCCAGGCTTTTGGGGCACCTGCCACCCTGGTCCTTGTCCTGTCTTCTCCCTAACACGTGCCGCCTCCACTGTCCTCCATCAAGTTCAGTGGAACTGAAACCGTTTGTGCTACGCAAACCTGCTTCTTTTCTCTAGTGTTTCTCTGAATGCTCATTTCCTCTTTGCGAGTAAATTCTTGCTTTCATCCAAGGACCCAAGTTCCCCTGTAGTCCTTGTAAATGGAGTTGTTCTTTTATAGCTTTACTGAGATACAATCGATATGTAACAAATTGCACATTAAAGTGTCCAGTTTTATAAGTTGCTATATGTTTATGTCCATGAACCTGACTGTAAGGTGAGCCCCCTCACACCGCACCATAATCCTACCCTCCCACTGCAGAAGTTTGTTTTTTATACTCAAGTCCCTAATACTCTGAGGTGGGGTATCCTGCTCAGAGCTTCCAAGCTCGAGATCCCTCCTCTTCTTTCAAAACCCCAACCTCCTTTAAAGCTTTCTACTTTGAGACTATTCTTTCAGCTTTCCTTCTTCTTTTCTGTTATGTGGCAGCCTTCTTTCAAAGCACTCTTGTATTCATCAAAGGCTTTATAAAACTTGGCTGATTATAATTTTTTCTACCCCAACCCCCAGCATCATTCAGGGGGACATCAACCACCATTTTCTGGATGACTTGTCCAGCACTGGCCACCTTGCTTCCAGGGATCTCCTCCAACCCACAGATTTCATGGTCTCTCCTCAGACGTCATCATCGTCGTTACCGGCACCTCCTCCACAGTGGTGATTTCAGGCATCTTCCTCTCCTTAAAGCTCACTCACCCGAGGCCCCCACTCCAGTGCTTCGTTACCCTCATCAAGGCCGCTAAGTCATTGCCCTACCAATTCCTTACTCATTTTATTAGTTAAAAGCATTACGTCATCACTCCCTTCCTCACCCAGCTTAAAATTCTATGGTCCATCATGTAATTACTCTATACAAATATGTTTAATTCTTTTCTACCTCTGTCATACTTATGTAGGAAAAATTCAACCCCAGTGAAACCTGAGTATTTGCCTTCTCTGTACCTGAGCATCTAAAAATTCTTGGAGGAAATCATGTCCGTTTTTTGATTCCTCTCATTTTCAGAAATACTCACAAATCTCCTTGCTTATATGGTCAACTTATCTATGACAAAGGAGGTGAAAATATATAGTGAAGTAACAACAATCTTTTCAACAAGTGCTGTTGGGGAAACTGGACAGATACATGCCAAAAAAAAAAAAAAAAGAAAAAAGAAAAAATGAAAAAAGAAACTGGATCACTCTCTTACACTATATACAAAATAAACACAAAATGAGTTAAAAACTTAAATGTAAGGGCTGAAACCATAAAACTCCTAGAAGAAAACACAGGTAGTAAACTATTTCACATCAGTCTGAGTAATCTTTTTTGGATATGTCCCCTTGAGCAAGGGAAACAAAAGCAAAAATAGACAAATGAGACTTTACCAAACTAAAAAGCTTCTGCACAGTGAAGAAAGCCATCAACAAAATGAAACGACAACCCACTGAATGGGAGAATATATTCACAAATGATATATCTGATAAGGGGTTGATATCCAAAATATATAAGGAACTCATACAACTCAATAACAAAAAACTAAATAATCCAATTGGAAAATGGGCAGAGGCTATGGAAAGACATTTCTCCAAAGAAGACGTACAGCTGGTCATCTGACTATGAAAAGATGCTCAACATCACTGATCATCAGGAAAATGCAAATCAAAATCACGAGATATCATCTCATTCCTGTCATAATGGCTGTTACCAAAAAAGTCAGCAAATAACAAGTGTTGGTGAGGATGTGGAGAGAAGGGAACCCTTCTGCACTGTTAGTGGGATTGCAGATTAGTACAGCTACTATGGAAAACAGTATGGAGATGCCTTAAGAAGCTAAAAATAGATATGCCATACAACCCAGCAATTCTACTTCTGGGTATTTAGCCAAAGAAAATGAAAACACTAATTTGAAAAGATATCTGCATCCCTGTGTTCACTGTAGCATTATTTACAATAACCTAGGTACCCATTGATAGATGAATGGATGAAGATGTGCCCCCCCCACACACACGGAGTATCATGCAGCAATACAAAGAATGAAATCTTGCCATTTGTGACAACATGGGTGGGTCTACACGGTATTGTGCTAAGTGAAATAAGTCAGGCAGAGAAAGACAAATACCATATGGTCTCACTTATACGTGGAATTTAAACAAAACAAAATGAAAGAACAAACAAAATAAAAACAGACTCATGAAAACAGAGACTAAAGGAATGGTTACCAGAAGCGGGGTAAGGGAGTGAGAGATGGGTGAAAAGGGAACGGGCATATAGTCAATAACATTGTGATAAGTTTGCACGGTGACAGATGATGACTGGAATTAGTGGGGTGATCACACTGTAAGACATAGAAATGTCCAATCACTATATTGTACACCTGAAACTATTGTAACTAATATAATACTGTCTACCAACAATACTTAAAAAGCACCACAAATCTCAGAGGGCATTTAATACAACTTGTTAGTCTTACCAAACTTCCCCAGTTCACCTGCCTTCCTGTTTTCTGAGATACATCCTTCATACGTTGTCCTCTATTCTCACACCTATAAATAACCTCCGTTCTCCCCATCACTCTTTGTTGACTCTTCCTGCTGTTTCTTTGAGGAAAACAGAATCACTCACCAGCAGCTCCCATGTTGGCTCACCTCAAAATCTGTAGCCTCCACAAGTCTCATTTTCTGTTTTTCCATCTTTTGAAAATGAAAATAACTGCCCCTCCTTCTTTCAATCAGTCCTTCCAGTCCTGCTCTGGATTTCATTCCCTTTCACCTTCTCCTGGGCTGCTCGCCTGCAGTTATCTTCCTTATTCCTTCATTATAAGTTTCCCCTTCCCTATGCAATCTTTCTATTCAGCTATAAAGTTGTTCTAGGATCCAGCATGAAAAATTCATCTTTTCACCCCGAATACTGTCAGCACGACTGCTCCATTCATCCTCTTCCTTTATAGCAAAACTCCTTTGAAAGACTGTTCTCCCTCTCACAGCCAGAACCTCCTGTTTCCTGTCAGAACAGAGCTGCACCATGAATGAAACAGGGCAAGTTTACTGAGAATTAGTCGGCCGCCACGCGAGTAACCGTAAGACCTAAGGAAAGTCCATGGGTATTTTGGACCAACGGAGGACAAACTTGCAAAGGCAGCTGTGGCCTCCAAAGTTGAGGTTCAGACCTGTAATTTCAGCCCATGGGTGGCAGAGGTCACAGGCTGGGCTCCGATGTGTAGAAGGAGTGGGGGTGCTGGTGTAGGCAGGAGGCGGGGACCTCACAGTAGCCATGTCCACAGGGCCACAGGAAGTTTCTCATGAGGCCAGGCTGGGCTGCAGGTCACCAGGGGGCCATGGATTCTAGGCAGGTGGAGTGGCCGAGCAGCCCTGGAATGTCCTCAGACCTACAGTATTGCCCAGAGGTGTCCCGAGTGCCCTTCACTGAGAAAGCCTAATATGGGCACTGAGAAGAAGGGTTTAATGACATCCATTGCATTACAGCAGAGGGTGAATTTGGAGCCGAGAGGCAAAAAGTTGATCAGAAATAAGAGGTATACCAGTTGTCAAGACTCAGTGTGCTTTTAAAATCTGACAACCAGCATCTTTGTCAGTCTGGAAAATTCGCATTCCTTAATATTCTATTGTTTCTCTCCCCATTACCTTCCTTCTCTCTTTCTGAAACTTCACTTTTCTGCCTATTCCATATTTTCCATTTTTCTCTAGGCTGCTCCATGCAGCATAGGGTAGGGTTAAGAGTAACGACTCTGGGCCTGGATTACCTGCGTTCACATTCCGGTTCCATCACTGCAGCAACGGCACAGGATGAGACATTTGCAAGGCCTCACAGGACGTCCCAGGGAGCACTCACCGGGCAGGGCAGGGCTCAGGTGCACAGAGGGAGAGCCAGGAGGCCTCCAGGCTGCCGCAGGGACCCTTTTGTTCTAACCGATTTGAATCCGACTCTCCGGGAGCTTTGACTTCTGTGCCCCCCTCGCGTCCTCCCTCACAACACCAAAGTTCAGAGACGACCTGGGTTCATTACATCACAGTCACAGAAACCATGTCCATGAAGGTGGCTGAAATATCCAAACAATAATACTGCTGCCAAGCATGCAGGGGACTTGGACCCGCCATAGTCTGTTGGTAGGATTCCAGACTGATGCCGCCACCTTGGAGGACAGGTCAGCAGTTCGTCACCATGTTACAGGTAGAGTTACTATGTAACCCAGCAGTTCTACTGCCAGGAATACATGTACCCAAGGGAACGGAAAGCATATAGCCACACGAAAGCTGGTACACAAATGGTGGTGGCGGCATATTCATAGCAGCCATGCTACATAGACTAAATGTGCCCCCGAACTTCAGACGTTGAAGCTAGTCCCCAGTGTGATGACAGTTGGGAGGTGATGAGGCCCTGATTGGGTTGCTGCCTTTCTAACAGACTCTGGAGAGCTCCCTTCCCCTTTTATGAACAGGAAGTGAGCCCCCACCACACATCTATTTTGCTGGCACTTTGATGTTGGCCTCCCAGCATCCAGAACTGCGAGAAACCAATGTCTGTTGTTCATACGCCACCCAGTCTATGGTATTTTGCTTACAGCTGCCAGAATAGACTAAGACAAGCCCCTGACGTGCAAACAACCCAAGTGATCAGAGGAAAAATAAAATGTGGCCTATCCATACAGTGGAGTATTACTCAGAAATAAAGGACCTGATATATGCGACATGATGAATCTTGAAAACATCACACTAGTCAGTCACAAAGGCCGCCTGTTGTGTGATTCCATTTATAGGAAATGTCCAGAAGAGGCAAGTCCAGGGCCAGAGCATGGGTCAGCGGTTGCCAGGTTGGGGGAGGGACGTTAGGACCTGACTGCTCGTGGGCAGGGCCTTGTTCTTAGTGATGGGAATGTTCTGAAATCGGATAGTGATGCTGCTTGTACAACTGGAAGTACAACAAGGCACTGAATTATATTCTCTAAAGGGGTAAATGTGATGGGACGTGAATTACATCTCAGTAAAGCTATTCCTTATAAAACACGGCTGCCAAGACGTGGAATATGGCAGCCAACGTGGCCTGGCAGCCTTGGCCTGAACAACATTCCTTCCCCAACCAAACACCTAGGCCTCAGACTCCATGAGCGTAGGGTTCTAGAACACCACATAAGTTCTACTGACTCTTTCAAAAGCTAATCTATATTACTGCCTATAAAAATAATTCAACTCCAGTGAAACAGGGAAAATAGATGAAAGGAAAAATCAGGATAATTCCAATATCAAAACCGCTCCATTTAATCTTCAGAAAATTTAAAATGAAGTTTGTAGTTCAGTATTAAAAAAAAAAATCACAACAGTCATAGGTACTTTATAGCTTCCCAAAGTAAACTTAATAGTGGCCCTAGGTTATATTTATAAAGACAATGCAGCAACCCTTTAAAAACAGACCTCCATGTTGAAGGGTCCGTCCATTTGGAAAGCATATTAATATTTGCCCAAATGACATGGGAAATATGGCCGCCAACACACGGGCTCATGAAAAGAGATTTAGAAAAAGCCACACAGTGTGGAAAGTGTTGTCGTTACAGCAGGATGACGCAGGAGGAAGCACCAGCTGTCGCCACTTCTACAGACATGTTCTACGGGTTTATAGAATGAGTTTAATAAACTCTGGTTTTATTGAACTGCGTCAGGTGCAGAGGTTGGTAACCAACACACCATGACCCCAGAGAAGAAACGGGAGGCGGGCTTTCTCAGGGGTTCCTGTTCTTTCTTCCCCAATTACTGCTGTTTCTACCATTGGTGCCAATGTAGAAGTGCTAACACTTTCACTGAAGTGAACAAGCAGTGAGCAGCAGAGCCAAGCAGGGGAGGCAGGGCAGGGACTCCCAACAAGGGAGGCGCCTTTGGAAAAGGAGTCGGGCGTGATCTGGTGTCTGGTGGATATAAACGCCCTAGTCCTGTCACCCCTACAGACCCCCGAACGTGCTGGTTTCTGAGGCTGCTCCCTGAATGTGCTGAGCTCTGCAGTATTTATTGCCACTTCCCAGGATGCTCTCAGGCCCCCTTGACTCCTGAACTTTCCTGAAATGAGCAACTGAAGGGCGGGCCCCCAGCCACTGAGCTGACCCTCTTGGAAACGTCAACTGATAACCCCACCTCTAGTCTCAGGAGCTTCTAGGGTGGCTTCACTTACTGAGCGGCTTGGAAGTTGGAATGCACGCTGTGTAGACTCTTGAAAAGCCAGGGTTTGGGATGCACAGTGGGAGGCAGGAGCCATCTTCTTGCTGCTTTGTATTGGGCTGTTCTCTGCTGGCAAGCCCAGTGACTCCCGGGATGTGGGCCTTTTCTGCGGGCACCTTAGAGTGCCCATACCACAGCTTTGTGGTTGTGAAGGGACGCTGCCTGTTGGTGCCTTCTCCCTGGAAGGCTGCATGGGGATGCATTTATGAACTCCGTTGTTCCACTGGCAGCCTCCTAATTGCTCACCTTCCTGTTGAGCAGAGGCAGCAACTCCACAGGTGGCCGTTTCAGTGCCCTTTGGGAAGCCTTTCTTGGAATGGAATTCTTTGGAGGAAGCTTACTCCTCCAAAGAGTTTTGTAAGCACCTAATTCCCATTATTAAATCTCTTTCTGCTTAAAATACCTAGAGACATTTCTAGTTGCTGCACTAAACTCTGATATACTGACCAGGAGACATCATTAATTTTACAGAGGAGGCACTTACTTAGTAATTGCCCGACATCGCCTTGCTTGTAACTTCTAAGGCAGAACAGAAATCTATGTTTTTGTTTCCAAGCCTCATTCCACATAATTTCAAACTTCTTTTGAAATATGAAGTATTTTTTCCCCCAATGCTCAGTGAAATGGAAGGTTATTGCTTGAATGAAACATTGTTCTCATCTTTTCTTAGAAAACCAGAAAATTCAAATTCATAAAGGCAGAAAAACTTATGCAAGAAGGAAATTACAGCAGAGAAAATAAGATGAATTTTCTATGACTTAGTGTATATATAATCCTTCCTAATTTTCATGCAAGTCTCTCAAATGTGTGGAATTAAATTTGAAACTTTCCTAAACACCTTAGTTTTCCTCAGTCTCAGGAGAGACTTGACAATTCTGTTAAATATAATCTCATAGTCCTTGGGTAAAATCCTTTAGAATTCAAGCAGATGGATATGAAAATGATAGGAAACAGGCCCTATTTCTTCCAATTTTCAAAAAGGATGAAGGAGAAGAAAGGTACAGATCAGCTTAATTGGTCAGAGTGGCCTCGCCTCCGGGTCCTCAGACACACCCCAGGTGAGTGAATGAGGGCAGCTGAGGTTGAGGGCACAGAGCAAAAGCCAGTGGGCACAGCTGCAAGGATGTCTCCGACATCACTGACCCTGTAGTCCTTTGTCACAGGGTCCCACTGTCATCTGCAGAGGAAGGTAGAGATTCCTAGCACTTTAGACATAATAATTGCAACGAAAGAGAACATTTCTTGAGCACTTACTATATGCCAACAACTTTACAAATGACATTATTCTCCCATTTAATTGGCACCAAATGTTATCAGGTCCGTACCATTACTATTCCTCTTTATAGATGAGAAAACTTGGGTTTAAAGAGTAAGTAACTTGCCTGAAGCGGCGTAGCAATTAAATTAAGAACCTGGAAATAACACCGGGCCATCTAACAGCAGCGGGCATGTGCTTTAGTCCCTGCGCTGCTCAGTAGGAAAATGCAGAATCGTTTTCTCTATGAAACTCCATGAAGAAAGCCCATACATTGTGGGTGGGACCTCCAGTACTCTATAGAGAAACTCTAAATACCAACCAGGCTATTGTGGGAAAGAATAAGAAATCTCATACACTGAGCACCTTTTCTGACCCGATGTTTATCCTTGTCTGGAATGTGTGTAGTTAGCTTCCCTGCAGAAACTCCCTCGCCCTGTCTCCACCTCTTTCCAGGTGACTTTTCCAGTATTACCTGTTTCTAGTTATTTGGGGAGAAGAAGATTTGCTTCTAATTTACACTTATGTGAGATCACGCTGTGGGCTGCTGCTCGGTTTACCTGGCCCCTGCCAGGCTCAGGCATCTGCTCATTGTATAGCTTCTTCCTGCCTACCACTTCTCAATGTGCTGTTTCGGTGCCAGGTGGGTCCTGGGGGGCAGTACAGGGAGGGACACAACACCCTTTACTTGAACAGGCACAGTATCCACTGACCCTTCATTAATTTCCAAAGTACCACTGCCCAACCCAGGGCGGGCACATGACACAGACTTTACTGGGCAACTACTGAAGAATAACTAGAGGAAATTGCAACAGTGGGGAAAACAACTTAACGTTTGACGCTAAATGCGATTATTCTCAGAAGCCAAGGGAAAGGGAAGGTCTCCGCGGATGTCCTCATAGGCATATCCGATCGGGTCTTAGGCCCTCCTCTTGTCTCTCTTCAGACAGAGAACCAACACTCCCTGTCCTCTTACTGTCAGCCGCGCTCTGGGACTCCGCCGCGGGCAGCACACTTCCCAGCGGGTCCAGTTCCTATTGTGAAGACACCTGGGGCAGGTGGCGGCTGGTCTTTGGCGCTCAGGTGCGGGCCTCCTGCGCCCCCTGCTGGAGGGACGTGGTGGTGTGTCGTCATCTGCCTTCGTGGCCTTCCAAATTTGCTCGCCGTCTCAGGGAATCCTTGCAGGGATGCTCACCTCTCTTTTCTCCTTTCCCAGTCTCTAACGTGCACAGACACACCTCTGACCTGTCAAGGACAAGTACTGCCTCAGGAGACGGTGTGAACATAGTAAGGCAAAGCCAACTGCCTGGGCAGCGCAGGCCGCAGGAGGCAATCTTCCACCTGCTAAGGGCGGTGACAGACAAAGATGCCTCGAGCCAACGAGGAGAGCTTCTTTCACAAAATCAAGAAAGCAGTTTCAGTTCCTCTTTTCAGTCACCCTTTCCCTGCCTCGTCCCTCGTCGGGGAGGAGCTCTGAGAAGACGCGCCCCTCCCGAGAAGCAGACCCGTGTCTGACAACGCTGCTTGTCTAGGTAGTGCACTGACTTTGAGGATACAGCTTGCGGAAGGAAGGCACAAGGAGGCCGAGGGATAAAAACAAAGGCTTTCAGTCAGAGAGCTGAGGACGGAAGTTTCCTCCCGTGGTTAGCTAGCTCTGAGACTGCACAACTTACTGAATCTTTCCACTCCCTTCTCTCAACAGGAGTGCTGTCACCAAAATGGGCAAATAATATGTCCTTTGAATATTTTCCTCCTGAACAATTTAGCATCCATCTATGGAAAAGTGTTTTCCTGAGAGCTCTGCAACCCAGATAGGGGAATAGGAAACCCCATGAAGTCCAAAAGCAAGGAGAGCTGCACTCAGGCAGCGGAATCACTGACTATGGTCCCAGCTACAGAAACACCTCTGCACCCCTGAGGACTCAGCTACAGCCCTGTCACCAGCACCAAGGGACCCAGGAGGAGTCAAGCCTGCCATGCTTTGGGTTACAGACCTCAGTCCTGTCTGTGGACCCGGAAGTGTCCTTTAATGGATGAATGCATAAAGAAGGTGTGGTGTACACACATACACACACACACACACACATACACACGCACACACACACACAGTATATACACATACACACATTCACACACACATATACATATAGTATATACACATATATGAGGTGTGATCAAACAGCACAGTGAATGTTTAAATAAAAATTTATTACAGTAAAAGACACATCACCATTAATTCCCCTCAAAATACTCCCCCTCACTTCGAACAAACTTATCCCATCATTCTTGCTGCTTTCTGAAGCAGTTCTGGAGGCCCTCTTTTGTGAGTGTCTTTAGTTGCGCTGTTGTGGCTACCTCGATGTCCTGAATCGATCAAAACATGTTCCTTTCATGGTCATTTTGACTTTGGGGAAGAGCCAGAAGTCATACGGTGCCAGGTCTGGTGAATAAGATAGATGAGGACACACCGTAATGTTTTTATTTGACAGAAATTGCTGTACCAGAAGCCATGTGTGACACGGAGTCTTTCTCTTGTGATCAAAAGCTACAGTGAATGCTGCTGCTGAGTGCCATCCCACGGAAAGGCAGGATCTTCAATGCGTTGAATCTTAGTAACAGTGTGTGACAAGTTTCAACTTGTTCGGTGCAGTCAGTCAGGTGTGAGCTACGGTTGATAGAAGGTGTGTTTTTAAGTGGCGTAAATCATCCTCAGTCATGACAACGCTCCACGTCACACATCGCTTCTGGTATATGGCAATTTCTGTCAAATCAAAACATTACGGTGTGTCCTCATCCATCTTATTCACCGGATCTGGCACCTGCTACTTCTGGCTCTTCCCCAAAGTCAAAATGATTCAGGACATCAAGGCAGCCAGGACAGCACAACTAAAGACACTCACTAAAGAGGACTTCCAGAACTGCTTCAGAAAGTGGCAAGAACGATGGGATAAGTGTGTTCAGCGTGTGGGGAGTATTTTGAGGAGAGTTAATGGCAATGTGTCTTTTACCGTAATAATTTTTTTTTTATTTAAACATTCACCGTGTTGTTTGATCACACCTCATATGTAACTGTGTGGTGTATAGCTGACAAACATAAATATCAGTGTCCTTCTTTGTCCTTTCTAATTTATGGGATATTTCTAAATATTTTCTGAATGAGTATATGAAACATTTTTTTTTTGCAACATCCTAATATGAAATCACGTCATGCTAAACAATTTGTTGTCACTATCCTATTTAATCCTCACAACAACCCTATGGGATTAGCATTATAATAATCCCCACTTCACAGGTAAGAAACCTGAGGTTAAAGTGATGTGCTCTGGGTTATTCAGATGGTATGAGATTTTGCACAGAGCATCTGGTAAAGGTAGGAGAGAAACAAGACAATAGCAAAATGGAAAGTTTCATGAAAGAAAAATGATAGCCCTTTGCAATTATGGGCTTCTTAAGGACTAGAAGTTATAGAATGTAGTAAAGTTTCCTTAATTGGACGAAAACAACATCTGTGTGTGTGCCCTTTGAATTTTAACAGTTGGGGTTCAGTCATGTTCCTGTCTGAAAAAAACAAACAAACAGAAAACGACCTGGAAAACTTGAATGTAACTAAAGTTAGCAGGACACAGGAGTAAGTAGTTTGTAAGTAGTATAGGAAATATTTTGGACAGATACTAAGCTAAATATTCCCTCTTCATCTATATTTTATTAATACCTAAATTTTAATATCAGATTTTTACTTCTAAAGGAATGGAACCAAACTCTTGTTTTAGGTCCTCTTCAGAAAATCTACTTCCCACAATTGCCCACGTCCTGGGTGGCCCCAGCCTAGGCTGCTGGCAGCTCACTTACCTGATAATGGTTTATCCCGGGGAGAACGCCAGCCAGTCTATCAAGAACTGTCAGAAAAACTTGCTCAAAGCATGTCGGGATGAAGTAATTAGCATATTGGCTGCCTCTTCTGGGTCCCTAAGACAGTCCTCTCAGAACAAGTTCTTCACAAGTGCTGTTTAAGGAGAAATAATGTACACTTTCCAAATAATGTACACATTTCTCTTTTCTCACAGCCCCTTTTCTTTACGCACCTTCAAGAAATGTGTTTTATATTTAAAAAGAGCTGGCTCACAGCTTGTTTTAACGACAGCCCTTGTTTGTTTTCGTGGCGCTCCTTTTAATTTCTAACATTAACTCAGAAAGAGCAAGCACCGTGGGACAGCGTTATCGGAGAGCTGCCGTCCTCTCAGGGAACCACCCAGCAGCTCCTACGATCTGTGTGACCTCGGATGGAGCCTTTCACACGGACTGGCTTGCTTTCATTTGTTCCTAAGGGAAAATTCCTTAATTAACGGTGTAGAAGACATACACGCATCACTGATCCTTCGGTTTCCTATCTGTGAAATGGGGATTGAAGGTTGTACTTGCCTGATTTCTATAGATATTGTCATTAGGGACTGCACACGTTTCCTATTGCTGCGCTAATAATTTACCACAAACTCAGTGACCTAAAACAATGCAAACTTATTAATTTACAGTTCTGGATGCCAGAAATGTAACAGCGGCCTTACGGGGCCCAGTCAAGGTATCAGCCACGTTGTGTCCTTTTCGGAGGCTCCAGGGGAGAGTCCATTTCCTCCGCTTTCCCAGCTCCCAGAGAGCACATGTGCCTTGTGTCCCGTACCCTCCAGCTTCAAGGCCAGCAGTGTAGCATCTTCCAATCTACTTCTGACATCTGCTTTCTGTTAATGACCTCTCCTTTCCTGACTCGGACACTCCTGCTTCCCTCCTACAAGGTCCCTCGTGATTTTGCTGGGCACACGCAAACAACCAGCATGACCCCCATCTGCAGGTCCTTCACCTCAAGGCACCTCAAAGTCCCTTCTGCCATGGACGGTACCTTCCCAGGCTTCGGGGTGAGGACATGGATGTCTTTGGAGGGGCCCTTATTATGTGAAGGATGGAAGTGTACATGAGCCTATAAGGTTCCAGAACTCAGGACTGCAAATGCAGAGCTGGGACTTGTCAATAATAACTGGTACAGACCCACGATTCCAAATCTCAAAAGCTCTGAAAACTGAAGGTGTTTCTGTTTTGAAGTTTCATGCAAATGCATGTGTAAGCAAAGCCTGACAGGCTAATTTAAACTTTAAAAACCTTTATTTATCCCAACAGTATGGTTACGTGCTGTAGAAATGTTACTGTTTTCAGTTATGGGGTGTTGCCCTAATTCTGCCATTGGTGTTAACAATACACAGCATATGCACAGGTTGTAGATTTCTGAAAGAGAAAATCTAAATTCTGAGCCATCTGGCCTCAAGTGTTTGTGGCCTGTATGCAAAGTCCTGTGAGTGGGGTCAGCCCCTGAACGTGTGTGACGTGTGAGCTCGTGAAGGATACGGTGAACTGACACTCCATACCTACTCCAAACTCACTGCTCCGCAGACATGGAAAGTTAGAAAGTCCATTTCCTCCTTGGAGGCTGCCATTTGGGATGTCATTTCACAAAGCAGAGGCATTTGTGCAACATGTGGAAGATGAAGGTGACAAAACCGCCTACGGCAAACCTGAAGGAAAACAATTTATGACACACAAGAGCAAAGAGCTTCACCACAATAAAATGGAGTAAACAGAGCCATGGAAGGGAAAACACATGGTGCAACGTCACTGCTGGCCATAGGCGGGGGGCGGGGGGAGGGGTCGGGGAGCAGCTTCACCACCGGCCCCACCATGGACAGTAAGAGAAATTCCCTACCACTGTCATCAGAATAAGCAAACTGAGCCCATGAAGGGTTCTTTCTACCCTCTAGGATTTCTAGTGCTTCTACGACAAGACATGGCCACAGCACAGAAGGCAGAGGCCAGCTGGCATCATGGGATCCGCCTTCTGGAGAAGAGAAATAGGAAGAGAAGGTTTTTCTACCAGAGAGAACTGAGGCAAGGCGGAGGCTCCAAGAGGCCCACAGCCACGTCGTCAGCGAGTGGCAGGGCAGACAGTGGCTTTGGGTGGCCATGCTTCTTGACATGCTCCCTAGCGGGCCACAACAGAAGGCCACTCAGATTTTTTTGGTATTGAGCAAGTATACAAAGCTAAAGATAAGCTGCCGCTTGTTTTTGCTCTAAACAATTAAAAGACTTCCCCTAACACATACGTTGCTTTCAACCTGATAGAAACAACTCATAGGTACATAGGCAGGTGTTGGCAGTCTTGTCTATTTCCCTCATACTCTTCAGTCATCTCACCTCGTACCACTTTCTTCCTCTATATTTTTGTTTCCTTCAGGTTGCCACTGTGCTACTGAGAGCTCACTGTATGTATTTCATTTAAAAGCTTCCTCGTTTTTTAGTTTGTTTTTAGGGACTTACATATTTTCCCTTCCAATCTTTAATATGAATCGTCTAATGATTTCATTTACCTGCTACTTTTGTACCATAGTAATGGCCATTTTGTCTTTGGGTCTCCTTCCAGGGAAGAAGGTGGTCCCAGATAGCCCAGTATAAGCTCCTACACTACCAAAGAGCCTGCGTGTACCCTGCAATGTCAAAGGCACACTCTCAGAGTCCCCACTTGCTAAGCTGTAGTGAAGCTGGGACTGTCATAGTCACAGATAATTAAGATGGCATAGCGTGCATATTTCTAGCATTTAGAATAATATCTAAACCAAAACGGTGCTTGTTAGTTGTTTGACATCCAGATGCCGCCTCTCATGAAGATTCATTTCACTTCCTCATCTGCCCATTTGGCACTGGCTAATTCTTTACTTTCCCAGGACTCGCTGTCATCCTCAAGCCCCTCGACCTCATGTTCTTCCTGGGTTTTTCTTCTTCTAGACCATTTACACAAACGCTTGATTGGAATGACGCAGATGGAACTGGCAGACTCTGCCAGCATTTACATTACAGCATTTAGAAAATTCTCATTTGTTCCTTTTGTATTCAATTTTTTTAGACAATGAGAATTCCTGATTAAAACAGCCCAACGCTGATTTTAAAAGGCTTCAGTTAGGGAAACTTATCAAATTTTTGAAAGTCTAAAAACAATACATAGTCTAGAATTCCCTTGCCCACGTGGATGTTCTTCATATCGCTGCCATGTTAAAATAAGTACGGTGGGAAAATTCCATTGTCACTCACTTATTACTTTAGATAAGTGAATGACCACTCACAGAAACAACTGAAGAGCAGAGGGACAGCATAGCAGGTGTCATATTTTGGGGGGTGACAATCAATTCAATACTATTGCTGTTGATAATTCTTCAGGGAGAATAATCCCCAAATGTGCCATTTTACACAAATTGAGTAGGAACCACTACAGAAATCTACAGAGTTGAGTTATGCAAAGGCATCAAGTACAAAAAAAAAAAAAAAAGATATTGTTAAACAAATGCCAAATGATAAAATATAACCACTGTGACATTTTGAAAGAGCTATGCGTTTTGATTTTTGAAACTTATAAAAATGAGCCTCTAAATACAATGCCCCAGTGCTCCTACCTTGTATTCAGGGGAAGACAGGGCAACTCAAAGATAAGAGGAATTTTTTTTTTTTTCCTATCACTGATAATCATTCAGGCCATAGGTTTGCATCAGTAAACCCGCCCTCCCTCCCTCTGTGTCTTTCTTCCTCTCCCTCTCTCCTTCCCTCTCTCATGCACATGAATTCACGCACACGTGACCAACATGCTCACACCATCCCCTCTGCACATAAACACTCTGCCTGTCATTTGATCCCCAAGCCCATCCAGCCAATCCTATTTGATCAATGTGAACCCTGTAACTTGGTCATTTTTTCTGTCAGGAAATGTAACGTCATTTAATTTCCAAAGCTTTCCTAGACCCAAATCACTATGTGTGTGTGAATCAGTGTTTTGAGGCTGTGCATGTCGTGTATCCCCAAATCATCTCATTCACCCCAAAAGGTAGATGTTCCCCGACAATTCTTTGGGAAACACCACCATATTCTGTTTACTCACACATCTCTTAAGTTGTGTCTTTCCTGTGAGTTTTAGTGGCAAGTAAGGCCCCCCTCAGCTGTTCTCCCACTGACCCCAGTACTGCCTTCTGGCCTGCGCTGTGTCTCACACATTTCTAGGCATGTGCAGGAATGGCCATGGTAACCAGCTGATGCGGTTTCTAACCCGGCACTAAGCAAGTACTTTGTGGACACTTTCTAATTATTTAGCATATTTTCCAGCTGCTAGAAGAAACCAAGCAATACAACAACATGGTTAAATAGGATATTCTTTTAAGAATTGCTCTACTTTTAGAAATTAGGTTTTATAGCAATTACCGGGTATCTTTTGTAAAAAAAAAAATTAAGAGCTTGTAATAAACTAAAGACACTATTCGATATCCTTTCAGTAGAATGCTGGGGCCTCCAGGAGATTACTGAGGGTGTAAAGGGCTCTGCACCTCCCGTTGCCTTTGAATGATCTTACAGCCCTCTAAACTGTGGGCAGCTGATAGCAATGCAGTAATTCTTGTAACTGTCTGGGGGAGCGAGCTGCTCGAGTCCATCTGTAAGTTCATTCCAACACTCTCTTACGTGTTCTGTGAACAGGCTGCGACACTGGTCTGCTTCCCTCTTTATTTAATGAGTTGCATCAAATCTTTGCTGTGTTCATTTTACAACTCTGTGAGAGTCATGATTTTATGATCCGCTTTTAAGATTTCTCCTTTAACTCTGTAGTATGGAAATTTGGAATCGAAGTTTAATATTTTACAAGACTTCTACTGGTGTGGGTGTTTTCTCATCTTAAACTATAACAATATGAAAACACAGCTGCTAATATCTACTTTTGGTATTTCACCAAAGTATGGATTAATGTGCCAGCTATTCCTTTGGTCTTGAATCTCGATAGAAGGGAACTGTTCCTACAAGAATTCAGGGAGAGAGGGTTTTGACAGACTTCATTTCAGTATTGTGTCTTTGGAGTCTCAAGCATACTTAGCTGTGAATCACATTTTGTCAAACCTGAGTCCCCTTGGGAGAGAAATCAGAGATGATGTAATCATGGCAGTAAATTTCTTCCCACTGAGCCCAAACAAGCCCTTTATTTAATTTCTGATTGCTCTTTTAATAGTCCTCTCAGCTTTAAGTACGTTGGAAATACAATGGAACCCTGATTAATAGCTCTTTTAGGAATAAAATTCATTTATCAAAAAAGTTTAAAACATAGTTGAACTCAATACGTCATTTAAGCAAAGCTGCAGCTTCCACAGGCCTGAGTGGCCAAGTTCCCGTGGGTTCTGGTAGCCGCGCCCAGCTGAGGGCTCACGCGTTTGAACTAGACTGAGTTGTAATTTTCAGATTTTATCTTCTATTTGTACATTTTCTTATCTCAAATTAAAAAAAAAAAAAAATCATTGCCTGTTTTATGATTTCCTCCACTTTTCTATGGTAAAATACCATTCATTCGAATACTGGCCTTTATTTTCTTCTCGTGTCTGTACAATGCATGTTGGACATCTACCAGCCAGGAGGGAGGTATTGGGTGGGACTGGTGAGATCTCCTGTGTCGCATTTGTACTGTTAGAGATCCAGTCCCAGGGGGGCTAGGTAGCAAAGGTGCCTGGGATTTGAAATGTGGAGCCTTCTTTCCCCACCACAGGTCTTTGTTCCCTTCTTCTAGATCTTTCCCACGTCACCTGTGAGCAGGAAGGCTGTGCGGTGAGGTGGGAAGGGCTTTGGGGGCTTGAGCTGGTTATGAGACTCGCCAGCTGAAGAGAAAACTATGCTTTCTGGCTTGAGAGACGGGGAATGTGTGCAAAGCCTCTGACATGTTACAGACACTCAATAAACATCAGCTGTTAGAACTGCATATAACACAGACACTCCTTTACTTAACGTAACCTATTTCTCCACCCCAAGATTGCCAGCTCACTCTTTGTTTCCGACACTTGATATTAATTCAATTAGTATTTAGTGCAACTTTTCTGAACCCCTAGAATGAAGTACAAGCTAGTAGCATTTTACTTGTAGTAATTAAATTCCTCATCAATAAATGTACCTTTGGGATTATCTTTTCCGTGAATAGCGGCATGCATGTCTTCACTATTCTTAAACATCGATTGATTATATGAATTCAGTAAACAATAGAGTTTGCTGTCCTGAGCCAGAAAGAGATGATAAAGTGTCTTTAGGGAAGAGAGATGAGAAGAGGTTCTTCTTCTCTCGTCCTAGACTGTGGAGCTGGAAGAGATGTTCTAGAAACACACATTTTCCCCAGGTGTAGAAATGCAGGTCCGAGGAGCTGAGCTGCCTTCGCTTACAGACCTAGCTGGCAGCAGGCACTGCTCAAGTCGGGCGACCTGACCTTCACTTTGGTCCCAGTAGGAGGGCCAACCACAGGCGTCGCCCCGCCTGCTGCATAAGGTTCTTTCCCCTGGTTATCTGCTGGAAGAAAGTTCCCAAGTGTGACCTAGAGATTGAGGTGAAGGTCATCTGTAGTCCATCTCTGACCCTGATCTTGGTGGTCTGCCCCCAAATTCCATGTGGTCACTCTTCATCTCTTGGAGAATCGGAGATTAATTTCTCTATTTGGGAAACCTAAGAACTCACTGGTGTCCGTTTGCTCCTGTAGAGCTGTTTGTTTTTACCTTCTCTCATCCCTGGTTGCCTTGATTATTCTTTTAGCCAAATGTCATGGCACATATGGGTACTTGTGAGAGCAAGAATGTTCTTTCCTGTTGTGGCCATGAATGGTGGTATTTGCTTTAGTATTTTGACATTTATTAGTGGGCTGCCAGATCGAAACTGAGCTCACTATTGCACCTACAAATCTTCCAGAGAAAACACAGCTGTTTCTTAGGGAAAATGTAGGTAGATATGTAGTTTCCCTTTTTCTGTTCACAAAAGGCTAACTGTAAGTCTCACATCTAGCATAAGACATGAAAATCTCTGGAGTCCACAGAAATATCAAGAGCAATGACAGAAACAGATTACTATGAGGAGGAAAACCCAGGTTCTAGTAGTCTTATCTTTTTTTTTCTGTGACCTTGTTTCTGTGTAATATCTGGGTTTCATCAGAAAATAAGGTGACTGCCCTCGGGAAGTTATTCTCAAACTTGTTGAGACAGCCACGTTTCTGGAAATTGGTGTAATTTTGTGGAATAGAAATCTATTTAATAACAGGTAACACATTTACAATTAGGTTATAGAACACTAAATCATGACCACGAAAAGCAGTTTTATGCATCCAATTAATCGTAGCATAAACACTTAATAGTAGATGAAGAAATGATAACTTGAGCAAAGGTTTATGAAAAAATGATTGAAAAAAAGCTTAAAGTTCCAAATATTTTATCCTCTAAGTATTTTCTTTACCTTGAAGGAATTGCAATGCCCAATGCTCGATGTAAACCCCGTGGTCTGCCCAACGTGGTAAGGATGGAGGTTCTAAAAAAGCACCTCGGGGCTGTCTCTCGAAGCCCTGAAATGTCTGAAATGCCTCCTGATCAGATTTTTCTTGTTCTGATTCTAATCAGATGTCTGCAGTTTGCAGATACCAAGTAGCATTTTATAGCTTTCTGTAAACACTAATTGAAAGCTTTGAATGGAATAACCGTTCAGAGTGGAAATTCAGGTTCAAATTATGCTCTGGACCAAAGCTTCTAGAACACAGTGCTGTCTTCTCTGCTGCTCAGATGTCTCCATGGAAACACTGCTTCCGTGACAGGCAGTAAAGGTGCACCCCAGGGTCTGGGTATTCTGAAGCCCATTACAGATGCACAGTGTCTTCAGAATTTGGATCCCATTTTGGGGAATTCTGTAAAAACTTATAAAAATTGTTTAATGCTTATCACCTGTAAAAGTGCCCCGCAGACGGAACTGAATTCAGCTGGCTGTACTCCTCCCGAGACTGTTCCTCTGGGTGGTGGGGGAGGTGCACATCTCAGATGTACCAGCCTCCTCGGGGCTCATGACCCCATTTTCTCTGTCTAGCATGGACCCGCCATCAAAATACTGCTTCAAGGACAGAGAATTTCAGTTCATCTCCAATAAGAAAACCAGTAGCTCTGCTGCTGACTGATTATTGGGAGCAGGGAAAATGAAAAATAAAATTTTGATAAATGTCAGGTTTTGTGTCCAGATTAAACACTTAGTTGCCTGCAACCAAATGTTGACTCAGTTCCTAAGTGACTGATTATATGCATAACCCCGGGCCGCCATGTTCAGTGGGAATGGAAATATAAAGTTATTTTTCCAAATCAGGAGAAGCCTGTTTCGTGATGCCTGAGCCCTGGGTGAAAGGAAACTGGTAAAAGACAAAAAGGGAGAGGTGGGGGGAAATGCATGTTAGTGTGTGTTCTCTTTTCCGAGGTAGGACATATAAGGCAACCCGAGCCACCAGTGAAATATTTTAAACCCCCCTAAGACATTTCTGAGTATTCAGATAGTTGAAGTGACAGCTGTACCTATAATTTGAATTAGTTAATTACCTTGTTTTCATTTTGCTTTCATTGTTCAGATCACCATCAACTGTCTAAGATATATTGTCTTATTTACGACAAAAGGAGAAGGGGACATGAGGGAGGAGATCCCCTATTTATCTGTCTTGCAAGTTAAGATTAAATTAACAGACATATAAGGAAAAGTATGTCCTAGATTAATATACCTCTATCATCACTCAAAAATCTCTCACCTCTTTGGCCTTTTAAGGTAACTATTCTTTCATTCATTTATACAGGTCTATAAGATGAAGCCCCATCCCTCAGGGAGTGAACATACTGGGTGGGAAAGAGCACATACAATGCCAGGTGGTGGTTGTGCTACGTACACAAACAGGGCAGGATAAGGTGATGGAGAGTGCCAGGTGAGGCTATAGAAAGAGAAGTCCAAGAGCTTTGAATGGAATTGGACTTCTCTTTCTAAGACATGCAACCCTCAACATTGTTCTTGGCAATGAGTTCATGGATTTGACACCAAAACTAAAGGAAATGAATGCCAATGTAAACAAGTGGGGCCACACCAAACCAGAAAGCTCTGTACAGCAAAGGAAGCCACTGAAAAAATGAAAAGGCAACCAATGGAATATGAGAAATACTTGCAAATCACACTTGATAGAGAGTTAATGTTCAAAATATATGAAGAACTCCCGCAACTCTAGCAAAAAAAAAAAATCTTATTTAAAAGTGGGCAGAAGATCTGAATGGATATTTTTCTAAAGACACACACATGGTCAACAGGTACATGAAAAGATGCTCAACATCACTAATCAAGAGGAAAATGCAAATCAAAACCACAGTGAGATACCACCTCACACCAGTCAGAATGGCTATTATAAAAAAGACAAGAAATAACTTGTGTTGGCAACATGTGGAGAAAAGGGAACCCTTGTGCACTGCTGTTGGGAATGTACATTGGTGTAGCCACCATGGAAAACAGTGTGGAGGGTCCTTGAAAAATTAAAAATAGAACCACCATATAATCCAGCAATTCTACTGGCTATTTATTTTAAGAAAATAAAATCACTATCTAGAAAAGATATCTGCACCCCGAGTTCACTGTAATATTATTCACGGTAGCCAAGACATGGAGACAAGCTAAATGTCCACTGACAGATGAATGGATAAAGGTGTGATACATATACAATGGAATATTATTCATCATTAAACAGAAGGAAACCTGCCATTGTGACAACAGGGATGGGCTTTGAAGCTGAGATGTCAGACAGAGAAAGATAAATAGTGTATGATCTCACTTTTACGTGGAATCTGAAACAAAAACACAACACCCCACCAAACTCATAGATGGCTGCCAGAGGTGGTGGTGGAGGAAAGATGGAGTGAGGGCAAAATGGGTGAAGGTGATCCAAAGGCACAAACTTCCAGTTGCAGTTCCTGGGGGTGTAATGTAAACCAAGGAAGACATGCTACTTGAGAGCAACCAGGAAGGGAGGGGAGAACCTGGTGGAGATCTGGAGGGAGGGAGAGAGGACGTTGCTGGCTCCGGAGACACACCTGGTGAGGTAGGAAGAGCGGGAAAGTGCTGTGACTGCAGCAGAGCGAGCCCGAGGCTTGGGGAAGGAGCTGAGTGTGAGGGGTGGGCAGGCCTCGAATTTGTTGTGCGATGGGAAAAGATGGGAGAAATCCGAGGTGGGAGCAGATGTGGTCCTACCTGCATCTTAAGAGACCACCTTGGTCGCTGTGTAGACAATAGACCGCGGAGAAGCAGAAGCAGGGGACCGTTACGCAGTTGTGTGGAGTCTGGACAGGATCTGATGGTAGGGTGAGCTGGACTGGAAGCAGCGAGCATGTGACTTGGGATATATTTGAAAGTAGAGGCCACAGAGGAATGTGGGGATTGAATGGTGGCCCCTATAAAAGCTATGTCTCCATCCTAGCCCTGGAACCTGTGAAGATGACCTTATTTGGGAAGGGGTCTTTGCAGACGTGTTTAGTTAGGATCTCTAGGTGAGATCATTCTGGATTCTCCGGGCATTCCCAAAATCCGATGACAAGTGGGACAGAAGCCACAGACACAGGCGAGAAGAGGGGAGGCCCTGTGAGGAGGGGAGCAGAGCCCCAAGCCCAGGGACGCCTGCAGTCAGCAGACACTGGAGGAGACCTGGAAGGATGTCCCCCAGGCCTTCAGAGGGCGTGCGGCCGGCCAGCACCCTGATGTCAGACTCCTGGCCTCCACACCTGGGAGGCAAGTTCTGCGGTGTTCAGCCAGCAAGTGAGTGGTCATTTGGTCCAGCAGCCTTCGAAACAGGCTGGCGAGTTGGATGCAGTGTGTGAGATGAGTCTAGCTCAGCGCTGGAGATGGATGCCTGATAATGGCCTGTGTATAATCATCGAAGGCCACGGCTCTGAAAGCAGTCTGCAGGGAATTACTGCAGACGGAGAGGGGAGGGCCGTGAGAGGAGGAAAGCATGCCCGTTCCTGGGGCACTTCCACAGGCAGCAGCCAGGAAAGCAGCGGCCCCCCCCCAGGAGCGTGGTGGGGGGAGCAGCCAGGGAAGGAGTGACGTCCCTGAAGCTAGAGTGCCAGGGGCAGAGTGGCCAGCTTTGTAAAATGCTGCGGCAGGCTGAGAGGCATGAGGACCGAGACTTGACCACTGGGTTTGCTGAGGTGGAGATGGGCCATGACCTTGCCAAGGAGGGCTTCAGTGGCGAGGCAGAAAAACGTCTTAAGAGACTTCCCAAGGTCACCCAGCTAGTGGAGTTGCAGAGCTCAGAGAGAGAGAAACGTGTAAACATTGATTGCTCCCTTCTGCTTTGTTATGTGGCTCGAAAAGGGGCGTTCACAAAAGTAGAGGTGGGATAAATGCTACTTACGCAGTTTATTGATACAATAGTAATCATCATCATAACTGCCTTTTATTGAATATTTATGGGCTAAGCCGTGTTTTTAATGATATAAAAATATGCGTATGTAATTTTCTTTTTCTTCTTTTCTTTTTCTTTAAAGAATCAACACTGCTTCACACGTTTCATTTTGTCATACATTCTTCTAGAACCAGGTTCATTTTTCCAGTTTTGTAGAAGAACAGATGTTCCAGCCACCATTTGCTTAACTGTGTAGTCTTTAAGACCCATCAGTGTGTTCCCTGGAAAGATGAACAAGTCTCATGACTGACTCATTTTCTTAAAATTCTTTAAGACAAAGAAATAACTTTTTTTTTCCGTTTACTCCCAAAGCACAGTATTTCAACAGCAGCAGCCAATGTGGGGTTTTCGCAGCTTAACTTTACCCCCTAAATAAAGCTTTGTGTCAACCAGTGATTTTTCTACAAAAACATTGTCCTTGAAAGAAAGGAGTGGCAGTCAGACATCAATGCAAAACTTGGAATGATTAGGTCATAAACACGGCACTTACAAAATGTAGCTTATGAGAATATTCCACTTAAGAAATGGTTACTTTTCTGTTTTCTGTCCCTCCTTTATACCCTCAAAAAAAAGAAAGAAAGCAAACGAAAACACTTCCTTTAAAAGTTCCCCTTAAATGTAAGTCTATAAAATTTCAGAAATGCCTTGTACCCAAAACAAGTGCTTTAAAACAAACAAAATAAAACACCTGTGCCAACAACTCTTACATTTCAGATAAATGTTTTTTTTTTGTTTTGTTTTTTTTTTAACATCTAAGACTGCAAGAGTTCTTACATTCAGTAGCTCTCTGGTTTAAGATGACCTACGTCTCCTTCACTTACAAAACATTTTCTGCCCCTTGAAGGACAAAGATCTCTGAGGTGCTTGGAAATTGTTCCAGCCTGAAAACATTCTTCTACAAACCGCTCAAGCGCAGAGTATGAATGTGGGACATCCAGATTAATGTCCATAATTTCACTATAAATTCTCTCATGACCTCTTTTCATTTGGTCTAGAGTAATGGTAGAAGATTTCCAAAGGGATTTTAATAAATCCAAAATCCTCTTAAATGTATTTTCTCCGGTTGACTCCAAAACCATTACAGTGGCTTCATATACTAGCTCATGGTGAAAATGAGGTACTTTCAGTTCCTTAAGGCAATGTTCAGCTTCAGCTACGTCTCCAGGGAGTAAATACTCTTTCAGCAGCATGTCAGTCTCTTTAAGAAGGTGAGTAACAGATTGCTGCCCCCTCCGGAGCCCCACACGCTTGCTGTCTTTCCCCTTCCCACCTTGAGACACACTCAGGAGCACAGTCCCTCGTGCAGAGCAGCTCCAGCCTATACACGATCTACAGTTCCTTTGTGACTGTCAATATAGGTCTAACATAAAGTTCAGTCTCCAACAGCTCTAGCAGTAAACTGGCCCACCACCTGTGGTGCTCTAGGAGTATCCAATGCTAATCCACGTAGATCTTTCAGCAATTTATCAAATGATTTCTCTACATCATTTGTGCTCATTACTGTCTCACAGAGGTCAGAGAGCAGCTTAGATGCCATTTCTCTGTGACTAGCCTTCCCCTCCAATGCTAAGGACACTGTCAACACTGGTACTCCACTTTTCATTTCACCAAGGTTTGAATCTCGTAGCATTTCCACAACTTCGGTAGTATCTCCATGCTCATAATACTCCTGTATGATTGGTGTTACAGTCTCCTCAAATGCCGTTTCATCCAAAGGCAAAACAGCAGTTTCATAAACACAGTTCTCCCGGTCATCATCGCACTGAGGATCTTTCACGTCCGCCTCCTCCACATGATGTACCTGCCCAGCTGTGCCCCAGGCGCCTTTGCCTCCTGCACCACCTGTCTTTGGTAGCCCCCCTCCTTTCCCAGGCCTGGACTGCCTATCTAGCAGGCTTCCCTTTGGACTGGTTGGTACAGTCACTGCACTTCTAAGGGCTTCTCTTCCATTCTCATTGACTGAATCGTCGCTGCCAGAGTCCCGGGAGGAGTGTTTCTGTAGTCACCTTTTTGCCTTGGCATCAATTCAAGCTCCATTAACGGAAGATGCTGAAATCCAGTTTCCATTTATCTCATTCTTTACACCCTCAGTCGCAGCACTTCCTTCATCGCCAGAAAAGAGAGAGTCGCTTAAGTTGTCAGGATCTGTGGGGTTTACATTCAGTATCTGCTCATTGTCTACATCCATTGTGTCTTAATTTCACTTGCACTGATTAAATTACCAAACGGAAGTCTTCCTTTGGTGTCTATTTCCCTCGGACCGCCGCGGCCGCCGCCGATCATCCATGTCCCCGGACAACGGCCTAACCCCGGTCCTCAGCCTCTGCGCCGCCTCTGAGAGTCTCTGGCCTATAATTTTATTTTTCCATCAGCTCTGAGAAGTAGGCTTCATTTGCATTTTACAGTTAAGGAAAAAGAAATTATCTTTGGGGATTCATGCTTTATCATAGTCAGAACCTCAACCATCAAATGACTCCAGACTGGTATCTAGGATGTGAGACACCTCCCATTACTTTGGGTTAGGAAACTGTTACAGTATCTCTTGTTGGCGAGACAGAGGTGCTTTACTTCTTTTTCGTTTACACCTGGGATTTCTGTAACTGCAGAACAAAGGCACTGCAGGTCAAGGCACACCTGAAATTTGTGCTGCTCTCCTGGTAGGTGACACGTTGACAAGATGCCAAAACCCACCAGGAGAAAAGAATGTTATGGAGTCCTTCTAGGCCAGGCCTTGTGACAGACACTTATGAATTAATTAATGAATTAATGTTAGGTTGGTGCAAAAGTAATTGCAGATTTTGCAATTATTTTTAACCTTTTCAACCACAGTTACTTTTGCACCAGCTTAATAGGTATAACCAATGGTCAGAGAGGCTCAGGGCACTTAAGTGACGCAGCCAAAAACCCATCGTTAATAGCCAAGACTAAGATTTGAGTCGACATGGCTCTAGTTTTAAAATCTATCCCTTTAACCACAACTACTTAAATGTGCTACCCACGGGAATATTGCTGCTCCCATGGACAGAGGGCACACGTTGGTGGGGAACGTATACCTGGTCTTATCCTACCTTCCTAGCTTTGTGTGTAGGTTCCCTGAATGTCCCCTGTGACTTAGAGAAATGCCTCACGTTGTCCTGCCTGTTACGGTTCTGCTCACCGTCATTCCTTTTGTTTTAAAATTCGATGTATGTTTGAAAAACCAGTACTAACACCTGTATGTAGCATCCTTGACCTCTGAGCGGCCCTCCCTTGGTGGTCCTAGTTCTCCTGCAGACATTGTCCCTAACTGCCTATTAGTGGGGTCATAACCCATGTGTTTTTCTCTCTCGTTCTGGTTTGTAGTGTTCCTTAGAGGCAAAGGCTGTCTTTTTCATCTGTATATTGCCATCAACCATGTCTTCCATTTAAATGATAATTTGTAGACTTTCAGTTTGAAAAAGAATTCTGACTCTTTCATAAGTTGTAATTAAATGTACTCAGGCTTCAACAGACACAGTTTTTATGGAGTTAACCATGCAGTACGCTCTTTCAAGAGCAGATTACACCAGCGACTCGCAGATTTGAGTGTGTGTAGCCGTGTGCTGTGGATCTTGTTAAAAATGCAGATTCTGACGCTGGGACTGGAGGTTTTGTATTTTCAACAAACTCTCAGATAATGTCAAGGCTGCTGAGTTACAGACCACAGTTTGAATAATGAAGGATTTCATCCTAATGAAGCACAATAAACCACTGCTGACAATTCAGGATGCTGCACCTACCTGACTAAGTAATAAATACCCAACATCCAGACTGGCTAACCAAATTCCATATTGCTTCCATGGCGACCTATACCTAGATAAGGCAAAAAAAAAAAAAAAAGAAAAAAGAAAAAACAAAACAAAACAGGTCATTATTTATTTATTTTTTTAAATTAAAGTTTATTGAGGTGGCAATTGTTAGTAAAGTTACATAAATTTCAGGTATACAATTCTGTATTACATCCTTTATAAATTACATTGTGTGTTCACCCCCCAGAGTTAGTTCTCCTTCCATCACCATATATTTGATCCCCTTTACCCTCATCTACCCCCCCTTCCCCCTTCCCCTCTGATTACCACTAAACTATTGTCTGTGTCTATGAGTTTTTGTTTCTCATTTGTTTGTCTTGTTCTTTTGTTTTTGGTTTATATAACACATATCAGTGAAATCATATGGTTGTCTACTTTTTCTGTCTGACTTATTTCGCTTAGCATTATAATCTCAAGATCCATCCATTTTGTCACAGATGGTCCTATTTCATCTTTTCTTACCGCCGAATAGTATTCCATTGTGTATATATACCACACCTTCTATAACCAATCATCTTTCGAAGGACACTTTGGTTGTTTCCATGTCTTGGCCACCGTAAATAAAGCTACAATGAACATTGGAGCACACTTGTCTTTATGGATAAATGTTTTCAGATTTTTGGGGTGGATACCCAGGAGAGGGATTGCTGGGTCATATGGTAATTCTATTCACAATTTTTTGAGGACCCTCCACACTGCCTTCCATAGCAGCTGCACCAATCTGCTTTCCCACCAACAGTGTATGAGGGTTCCTTTTTCTCCACAGCCTCTCCAACACTTGTTACTATTTGTCTTATTGATGATAGCCATTCTGACTGGGGTGAGGTGATATCTCATTGTGGTTTTTATTTGCATTTCTAACTGGGGTAAGGTGATATCTCATTGTGGTTTTTATTTGCATTTCTCTGATGATTAGTGATGTTGAGCATTTTTTCATATGTCTATTTGCCACTTGTATGTCCTCTTTGGAGAAATGTCTCTTCAGATCCTCTGCCCATTTTTCAATTGGGTTGTTTGTTTTTTTGTTGTTGAGTTATATGAATTCCTTGTATATTTTGGATATTAACCCCTTATCGGAGGCACTGTTTGTAAAAATCTTCTCTTCTCCCATTCAGTTGGTTGCCTCTTTATTTTGTCGATGGTTTCTTTTGTTGTGCAGAATCTTTTAAGTTTGATATAGTCCCATTCATTTATTTTAGCTTTTACTTTCCTTGCCTTTGGAGTCAAATTCATAAAATGCTCTTTGAACCCAAGGTCCATAAGTTTAGTACCTATGTTTTCTTCTATGCAGTTTATTGTGTCAGGTCTTATGCTTAAGTCTTTGATCCATTTTGAATTAATTTTGTTACACGGTGACAGATAGCAGTCCAGTTTCATTCTTTTGCATGTGGCTTTCCAATTCTGTGAGCAGCATTTATTGAAGAGATTGTCTTTTCTCCATTGTATGTTTTTTGCTTCTTTGTCAAAAATTATCTGTCCATATTTATGTGGGTTTATTTCTGGGTTCTCAATTCTATTCCATTGGTCTATGTGTCTGTTTTTCTGCCAGTACCATGCTGTTTTGATTATTGTTGCCCTGTAATACAAGCAAAATTAAGGAAGTGTGATACCTCCAGCATTGTTCTTTTTTCTTAGGATTGCTTTGGCGATTTGGGGTCTTTTGTGGTTCCAAACAAATCTGATGATTTTTTGTTCTATTTCTTTAAAAAATGCCGTTGGGATTTTGATGGGGATCACATTAAATCTATATATTGCTTTGGGTAATATGGCCATTTTAACTATGTTGATTCTTCCAATCCATGAGCATGGAATGTCTTTCCATTTCTTTTTGTCTTCTTCAATTTCTTTCAAAAATGTCTTATAGTTTTCAGCATATGGGTCTTTCACATCCTTGGTTAAGTTTATTCCTAGGTATTTTATTGTTTTTTTTTTGCAATTGCAAAAGGAATTGTTTTTTTTTAATTTCTTTTTCTGAGATTTCATTGTTAGTATATAGGAATGCAATGGACTTTTGTATGTTGATTTTGTAGCCAGCAACTTTACTGTATTCGTTTACTGTTTCTAATAGCTTTTTGGTGGAGTCTTTAGGGTTTTCTATATATAGCATCATGTCATCTGCAAAGAGTGACAATTTAACTTCTTCATTCCCAGCTTGGATGCCTTTTATTTTTTTCTCTTGCCTGATTGTTCTGACAAGGACTTCCAACACTATGTTGAAAAGCAGAGGTGAGAGGGGACAGCCCTGTCGTGTTCCTGAACATAGAGCAAAGGGCTTCAGTTTTTCACCAAAACAGATCATTACTAATCCACTGAGTAGATGTTCCATCACTACATGGAGGACTTTAATAGGGGAAAAAAAAATCCTTTCTCCCCTGATTTAGGACCTCTGAATTTCTGTGTCCACTGTATTTTCATCTTTGGAATAAGAACAATTAATTCACCTTAGAAACTTTTTTAAATCTTGGATTAAGGTAACTAATAAAGTTTTATGAGTTAAAAGGATTCAAAATTTTAAAATTTATATAGTGTTTAATGATAGATACTAGGTATTATATGTTTCTCAATTTTAACATTAGAAAGGCGTAATTGAAGTTTCTTAAAAGTTTGCTTGAATCCTGAAATGCTTGTAAGACTGTACGTTTTTTCAGGTAGGCTATCCTGGCACATGACAGCCTCCTCAGGAATCTCGCAGATTTCTTTTCCCTGACATGATGGTCCTAGTGACTGACAAAGACTGGCAAGGCATTTTGTGCTGTTCAGTGCAATGAAATAAAATGTCGATACGTACAATGAACAAAAACCTAGACAACATTCAGTCAAAATGTATCTCTTGTATTTTAATTTTCTCTAATTAAAAAAATTATCCCTAGGGGCCTCTAAACGAACTATATTTGGGGAATGCTGCACATAATTTTGCTTAGTTCTTAAATGTAATAGCTTTTAAATATATTTTTAATATATAAGAATGTTTAAGATACCACTTCCATATCAAACGTGCAATGTTTTAAAAGATACATAGAATTGCAGTGTTTCTATCTCAGATTTGTAACTGAGGGTAAGATAAAATAGGATTCATGGCAGATGCCTAAATGTGAATCTTCCTCCTCGTGCTCTCTGCTCTCTCATTCTGAAGACAGCCTATAGCCTCATAAATAGGTCACTTGCAGCATAATTAAGAAAAAAAAATATAAACTTGATGTTTAAAGGGGAAATAATCGTCCAAGAGCAGCAGAGCTGGCTGTGGAGGTGACAGCACTGTGACGTCGAGTGAGGAGTGCACAGAAGAGAGAATGCAGGGGAACGGGTCATGGTGGCAGTGGGATAAAGATAGCATCCATTAGGGGTCGTCTCCAACAGGACAAGGTCCACCTCAAGCTGGGAGATACTGGAAACAGATCTAAGCCCTGGGGATGTGAGAAAGGTCTGCTTTGGAGTCAAAAGGAGGGAGCTTGGGACGTGCGTGGAACCAGAGCAGCAGCCCTGAGAAGCACTTGCAGTGCACTTCCAGGGGTGGCTATAACTACTCTCCCATGCCCATGCCAGTTTTTTTTTGCAATGTGACTTTGACATTCCTCCTATTAAAGGATGGTGTCCTGCGTCTGGGTTCCCACAGTGACTTACTTTGAGAAACAGAATGTGGAGGAAGTGAGACTATGTAACTTCTGAGGCTGGGCCTGGAGAGACCCTGAAGCTCGCATCTGTGCCCTGGGGGAGCTGTGAGCCCTTGTGCAGAAGTCCAGCTGCCCTATTGGAAACTGCACGAGGACAAGAAGGGCCTGAAGTTGGAAGGGCATTAGAGGAGAGAATTTCTGGAAGATAAAGTGTCACAAGGGGAAATAGTCCCCAGCATTCCAGTGATCCTAGCTGCGGCCTCTGGTTCCATGCCAAAGAAAAAGACATGTCTTTCTCAGCAGGCCACGTACGTGCTGTGTGTGTGGTTTATTAGTAGTGTTTAGTGCCAATGAGACTGGCTGGTTCTGATGGGTCACTCCGCTCTAGCGTGGAAACAAGACTATGGGAATTTTATGCTAAAGAAACTTAAAGTTCAATGTATGGAGATTCCTCAAAAAATTAAAACGAAAGCTCTAATACAACCCAGAAATATCACTTCTGCATATTTATCCTAAGAAAACAAAAATGTTAATTTGAAAAGACATCTGTACCCCTATGTTCGTGCAGCATTATTTACAATAGCCAAGACACAGAAACAACCTGAGTGTCCATCGACAGACATTTGGGTAACAAAGACGTGGTACATGTACGGTGGCACCTTGGTTTTTGAACATCTCCATTGATGAACATTTCGGTTTACGAACGCCATAAATGTTATGGATCTATGGTATCATTAGATAGTAAAAGTCATGCTAAACTTGCAGTTTTAGGGGTCGATTTTAAAGGTCTGGAACGGAATAATCAATTTTGCGTTACTTTTTATGGGGAAACCGTGTCTCAGTTTTCGAATGTTTCAGAACTTGAATGGTCTTCCAGAATGGATTACGTTAGAAAACCGAGGTACCACTGTATATACACAATGGAACATAACTCAGCAATAAAAAGGAATTAAATCTTGTATTTGTGACAACATGGATGGGCTTAGAAGGTATGAGACTAAGTGAAATAAATCAGACAAAGACAAATACTGTGTGATTTCACTTATGTGTGGAATCTAAAAAAACAAATGAACAAGCAAAACAGGAAGAGATCCCATAGGTACAGAGAGCCAGCTCATGGTTGCCAGAGGGGAGCGGAAGATGGGTTAAAAAAAAAGAAAAAGAAAAAAAAAATAACAAACGTCCAATCAGCAGCAAAAAATTAAATACATGAATAATTAAACATGCTCAGTACCAATCTCTGAGTGGACATCATAGCCCAGAGAGCACTCTCCTAATTCTCTTAAATTAGGAGGAAAAAATAAAGTCCAGGTGGACTATAAAAGGAAGTAGGAAATGTTTGTGCCTCAGCCATTGCCACAGGTGCTCTCTGAAATCCAATCAGGAAGGAAGCGTCTGCCTGCAGATGGATGTGTGCAGGATCAAGATGCAAAACTAGATGGAATGAGTCTCAGAACTGCGGGACTAAAGTCTCCAAACTCTGCCTCCTACCCCAAGGTGGCAACCTTGCCAGGTTCAGAAGTTTTACACTGTATCCAATGAAACTCTAAAGTCTTCATTCTTTCAGGAGCCCTGAAAGCAAAAAGAAGTGGGTTCACCGAGGCTGCTTCGAAATGTAACAAAGGCCAGAAGGGTTTGAAAACTCTCCGTTTCTCTGTGATCTTTATTCTCCTCATGTTCCCGACAGTTACTCAGAACAACGTTCCCAAATTGGAAATCTATGTCTTCAGGTTCAGTTTCAACCACGATGGGGTTTGGACAGCAGTGGAGCCTGCAGGAGGTCTGTCCAAGCCGCCTGGTCCCTCCTCTGCCTACAGAGAACCCCTTGGAGGCCGGGAGCGGGCGGAGAGCAGCTCCTGTGGAAGCTACAGGGCGTGATCCGTGCTTCCCGCTCCGAGAACCCAACAGTGATGAGCAGAACCAGCCCAGGTGATTCTAAAGCCCAGGACAACAAACAAGCAGCCAATTGGCGTCGCTACAAAAGACCAGTCTTAGGTGGGAACCTGGAAATGGGAGGAGGGCAAGTGGAGAGAGGAAGTGGAGAAGCCCAGGGCCCCGAGGTTGTCAGCCACAGAGGGGCCATGGGCCTCCTTAGTGGTTGGAGGTCTTCAGGGCCGAGGATTGGACCCCAGACACTGAGAACACCTACAAAATTGGGATTAGGTTGGTGCAAAACTAATTGCGGTTTAAAAGGTTAAAAAGAATGGCAAAAACCGCAATAACTTTTGCACCAACCTAATACCATAACCAGAAAAGCGGGAATAAACTTTCCTTTAACTGCAATTAGGGTCACTTCATTTGCCCGCGTCTTCGTGGCTGCTCCTTTTCATTAAAAAGGAGTTCAGAAGCCTGGCGATTTGATGAATGAGCGTGGGCGTGCACATGTGCGCTCACACAGAAAGGTGTTTTAAGGATCGAAACCCAGTCCTGCCTTCACTGTTGAACGTGAACATCCCAAAACTTGACGTTTTCTGCTGATGATTTGTGCTCACCTTGGGGATCACTGGCCTGAACCCCGAACAACTCGCAGACAGATGCATCGGTGAGAGCAAAGCACAAGAAGACTCTGGTGTGGCTGGGGGGGCTGGTTACACCCCCCCAACCCCACTTCCTCAGAGAAGGTTTCATTTTAGGTGGGGAGAGGCCGATAACAGCCTCCGTCTTCTGACACTATTTGCTTGGTAGAATTAATATTTTGTATTTAACTTAATTGGCTTCCTAATGTTTGTAATAAAAAATTCAAACTGGGTATAGACGTATGCAATTCAAAGTAAAGGCTTCTCTTTGCTCCTCATTCACACTTGTGAGCAGTAAGTGCTAACTTTCATATATAAAGCAATAAGATATAGAATGTTTTAAAAGTAGTACATTAAAAGTTAGATAAAATTATACAGCAGCCACAACTGAGAAAAGAAGTGTTTAAAAAAATCCAAAATTAACTTTGTATGTTGTGAGTACAAAGTCAACTTTAAAAACAAGCATAGCCATACGGAAGGAAACCAGCATTTGTACTTTGGGGACTCAAAGGATGAGGGATGAAATTTGGAGAGAAGGCTCTTTAGACGTGGCGTCCAGGCCCAGTTTCCCTAATTAACACCATTGCTAGTAAATCACTCGCTGGATCTCAGTTTCCACAGTTTTCAACAGCAGCAGCTAACATTTGTGGGGTGTCCATCCTGGGTCAGGCCCTGAACAGAGACTTCATATGAAATAACTCACTATCCTATGAGGCAGATACTGTTCATTTCCGTTTTGTGATCAGGAGAGAGTGAGGGACAGAGCGATGAAACGACCTGCTCAAATTTCACAGCAAATAAACGACAGCCAAGATTTGAGCCCAGGTGATGGGACTTCGTACCTGAATGGCTACGCAGCAAAGGTAGAGAGCACCTGACTGTCCCCTTACATAGCAGCTATGAAGACAAAAAGAACAGTGTGTGTGAAAGCAGTTCAAACACTGAAAGCAAGCAACTCCAGTACCGCGGAAGGTACTGGGGGAGTCATGCATAAGCTAGAAATGTCAGTGAATGCGGAAGAGGAGCGATGCTTAATCACTGTGTCCCAAAATACCCTGGGAGAATCAAGACGTATTTTAAAACGTAAGCTGATGTACATATATTTGAATTAAATATGCATATATCATAATGCCTGGAAGCTAATAACTCCATACCATGTTGCACATGGAATACTTAGCTGCTTTGTAAAGTGAAATATAAAAATAGGATAAAAAGCACGTTCTTGTGCAAATATTTTCCACTGTATTTCAGTCCACACACACAAACTGATGTCCTCTAAAGAACGGGAGCTTGTAATTTAGGAGCTGACGGTTTGTTTGGGAGTCAGGAGCGCGGCTGGGCACATAATATAAAAATGACTGTGTTGCATCTTCCTCTTGGACTCATGACTCCCCCAGGCAAGAAAACGGACAGTGGCCGTGACCTGCAGGGAAGTTCTGTATGCAGGGAATGAAAGTTAATGAGGTGGGTTAGGCGATCAGGCCAACACAGCCTCCAATACACCTGAGTCCACAAACGTTCTGTCCACTGTGGAGTAACTCAGTGTGCTGTGTGGCATGGCCCCCAGAAAGCCCCCAACGCATCATTCACAGCTCAGACTTGAAACGCCACGGGTGGTTTATAAAATAAAGTAAACTTTTTAGCTGTTTTATTAGTATACTTTCCATTTTCCAAGTGACTTTTAACATAAATCCACCCTGCAGATGTAGCTGGAAAGAGAAGAGCAATGTGGGGAAAGGAGGCATAGTCTGCAGCCCTGGGCCTCCAGGCCAAAGGCTCTTCTGGAAAGGTCCCTAGGAATCCTGAGATCTGTGTGGACTCAGCTTCCTGAGACACTCGTATACACGACAAAGGATGAAAACGTAACCCGCGTGGGAGAGTGCCACCTGCTTATGACACGAGAATCCGTGGTGCTGCCATGCATTCCTTTGCCACCTCTCCAGGCAGGTGTGGCCAGAGGAGCTGTGTGACCCATCTTCCAAGCATCATGACCCTCAGCCATTTCTAAGGGGCGGTGTCAGCAGTGTCTTCCCACTAACCCTGCTGAGACAGTCACTCGCTCAGCTGAGACAAGGCTTGTAGCCAGTGAACTGAGCACTTTTGGGGCACAATGTCACCGGGAAGTTCTGTGGACCCTCCACTCCAAGCTGCAGACGCAGGTGAATCGGGGCTTCCGCTTCTATGTGATACAGAAATACGGGCCCCTAGGACTCTGAGGCCCCAGCCACAAGTTAGCTTTTTTGGTGGACCCAGAATTGACAAAGCTGCCTCTGCCCCGAGCATGGCCGACCCCAGAAAACTGTCAGAAGCACTGGCTTCTGTAATTTCATGCCTCTTCTCCAGACTGTAAAAAAGCTGATCACAAAAACCACAAGCAAATTAGCAAACCGACCAACGAGCCAAACACGTGCTGACAGCAGAGAGTGCTGAGGATGAAAGATGGCTCTCATGTGCTCTTTGGGGTTCTGCAAATCCAAGAGAGGTTATTTACAGCCTATTTCCTGACGTGAAAATAACAGGCAGAAGGTGCCTTAAACTGCCACTGTCACCCCGACACCCTCGGACTGGCTACTGTAGCACCACGGTGGTTCGGGTAGAGAGGCTCTTCTGAAGGAAGCGCTGCTGCTCTTTGCTCCCCTGCTGAATGCCAGGGTCGGGACTAGTTACCAGGCAGGGTGCTCCTGCCTCAGAGGTCTACACAAAGTCAGAAGGGCGATGCCGAGTGCAGGCGGGATGAGATTTCCTTATGGAAGAAGCATTTCTAGGGCAGTGTGAAGGCATGCTTCCCGGGGGTCTACAAACACGCCTTTTCTGAGAGAAGGTACTTTGAAGGTCTCTGTCTTACAGAGGAAGATGGTTTCCCCAGGGGGCACATGGCGGAGCAGGCCTGACACTGGGCAGTCTGCATGGGTCGTGCCTGCTACTCTGCTGGCCCTCACATGGGCGGGAGCCTGGCTGCACACACCTTCTGTGCTGGGGATGAGCCATTCAGTCACACACGCGATGCACAAGTCACACAGCAGGTGTGGCCGGCCTCCACCTCCTCACTAAGGAACCACCCAGCCTCTGACCACACGTCAGTGCCACCCCTCGCGCTTCAGAGTCCCCGGCACAATTCATGGAGATCTTCTCTGCCTCTGTTCATTGTTCCATGTTTGGTCTTTAAGCAGCGTGCATTGCGTTTCTTCAGAAAATGTTGCTTCCTTCCAAAACACTGCACGAAATGCTGGCTGGCTGCCTGCCGTGTCACCAACCTCAGGAACTCTGCAGCCCCCAACCCTCTCATTGGAACGCCGTGTGGGGCGCTGTTTCACGTTTGTGGTCTCCCTGCAGCCATCGGCTTCTGCTGTGCTAGTGAGTGACACAAACACTTTAATCTCCCTTCAGCCAAAAGAAAGATTTGCTACTCACACCCTGAAATAATAACTGATTTCCCATTCCAGGACAGTCTGGCATTTCCTGGAAAAGGCAGCGTCAGTAACTATTTTTGAGGCACCTCTGCAGTGGCCCTCGGGTGGGGTGGGGTGTGTGTGTGTTAAAGCAGAAGCACGTGGGCTATGCTAGTCCAGGAGCCCCTGCAGTTAGGTGTGACCACCATCAAGCGACCCGCGCCGATAACGAGGGCTTCTGAGTGCAGGCTCTGCGTGAGCTCACACACTGCTCTGCCGACGGAGCACGTCCCCTTCTGGGCTCCGCTGCCAAAGCCGCTGCTCAACGGATCCCTCCTTCCATGACTCTGGACTTGTGTATTGGTTTGCATGGTCTGCATGCTCAGCCTCCGATAGGAGGACCCGTGAAACAAGCATTGTGGACCCCACCCTATCACCTCCCAAGTCTGGGGGCCAGAGCTCATTCTTCCCAGTTGGTTCTACATCTGCAGTTTGATTAGCTGTCATTAGCGGACTGTTTGGTTCATTTATTATAAAAATGACCTAGTTAAACAAAACTATTACTTAAAGCAAGGGAGTGATGATTCACATTAGTGATTCTCAAACTTGACCGTGTATTAGTCACCTAGCAGCTTTCACCCTACTGGATGTTCAGGCTACATGTAGATTAGTTACGATGGTGTCTCAGGGGAGGTGCAGAGGGACCCCGGGATCATACACCGTAAAGTCTCCTGGGAGACTCCAACGTGCAGCAGAGTTTGAGGACTGATTTACAGGGAGGTTTAGAAAAGGGATGATACTCAGTTAGACTTGTCATAATAGGGGACATTGCCAGAAGCACTGTATGAATATAACGCATTTCATCCTCACTACGACCTTATTAGGATTGATGGAAATAAGGGACAGAAATCCAGTGACTGGTCCAAAGTCACCCACATTGTAAGTGGCAGAGACATGACTTTTGGCTGTCAGCTTGGCTTGTAACCCTTGCAGTGTCCTCCCTCCTGTTAGGTTTTTCTGCTCTTAGGAGAGCGTTGTCACAGCTGTGGCAGCAACACACCCTCCGAGGCACAGCTCTCAGTGCTGTACACACAGACACACTGATGAGGGCGCAAAAGTTCTTAATAAACGCCAGCTCTTACCAGGAAGTGCTTGGTCTACTCTCAGAACAAACCTCTTTTTCCAAAGTTTATATGACTTTAATCAAACCACATACTGTGTACCCGGGTCTTTAGCTTAAAACCGTTTGTTAACATTGACAATGTCCTTTGCCATGAAGTCTTCTTAATGCAATTGTCCCACCTTTCGTTTTCTTAGGCAAACACGTGATTCTTCCCCACAGGACAGACAAACCAACCTGCGGGCCCTATTGGTCTCCCCGCTGCCTCGCTTTCACAGAGCCTGTCGGTGTTCCCTGCAGCCCTCTCCTACGGCGCAGGCTCTCTCACCCCTGCTAGCCATCTCCCCAACTTTCCTGAGTCACCCCTTTCAGCTTTCGTGTCCCCAGTTCTGCACAGAAGCAAAGTGCTCGTGGACCCGCCATACTCAGGAGGAGAACCTGACCTTTCTTCCTGCGATGGGGCAGGAGGCAGCCAGGGCTCTCCCAGCCTCAGGCCCCAAGCGGGACCTCTGATGGCTCCTTCTCCTTGGGGTGTATTTCTCCTGTGGCTGGTGGTGACCAGCGGGCGGGGTGCGCTGAGAGGGGCTGTGGCGGCTGCCGCCTGAGCCGGGCTGGGCATCCACATAACCGCTGACCTTTAGTCCGCCCTCAGGTAGGCTGCTGGCTTGCTTCTGGGGTCACATCCCTCTTTATATCGTACTGTTAGGAGCTATGGCTGTTTTTCTCTTCTCCACACTGATCTTCACATCCCGCCTCTGATGTGGCCCTGACCTGCGATAGGGGCCCTTGTTTATTCCCTTTCAACCGTCTGGGGTCCCTCGTCCAAGCCCCTAATTCCAGCCCCCAGCCTGCACTGCCACCGCCGCCAGACCTCGCCGACCCCCACAGCCTGCTCTTGTGGCCCAAGGCCTCTCAGAATCCATCTACCAACCTCCCTGATGTTTTTCCTTTATTGCCCATGGCTGAGACTTGTCCCAGGGACCTTCTCTGCCCCTGGGGTTCTGGTGTGTTTCTGCTTTGCTCTTTTCTGCCTGACTTCTCCCAAGTGCCATTGGAGCCTGAGGTTTGGCAACCTTCTCTCCACTGGAGCTGGGGTTTGTGAGAAATTGTATGCATGTACCTGGCATTTTGTTTTTACCAAGCTGTGTGACAGGCAGTGTTCCCCACCCATCTCCGGGTGGCTGGCATAGCTTGTCCCTTTACTGACAGGGCCAGGTCCTCACACAGGGCACACCTGTGAGCAGGTACACAGTCGTTTCTTAGGGCACCACTCCGCACTGCTTCTGCCATCACTGTGCAGTCTCCACCCCAGGCTCTTCCCTTCACCCCTGCGTGCCCCCCTCCTACCCCTCATCTGTCAAATTCAGTGCTTCAGGCTGTGGCTGCATCTGACGGTCACCTGAATCACTTTGTCAATAAATCGGAATCTGACTTAGGAAAATTTAGGTTTCTGTTCTTTTCTATGAAAGCCAAAAGGCTCAGCCGCCAGAATTACTCTGATTTATCATATTATTCCTATACATCACATAGCATGTGGCACATCCTGGGAACAATATGTGTTTGAGGAGTGAACAAATGGGTATTCTGATACTCTTTTTCCTAAGGCTGGAGGCTATGGTTCCTGCCTACCAAAGCCAACTGGCTAGGAAATGTAAACAGACACATTCCAAGCATGTTCACATCCAATATTAAAAATTTTAGATTTTTGACATTCCTCATCACTCTAGTTTTAAAAATATTTTGCTATTTGATATATATTTATTGTAGGAAAAAATAGAAAATACTTCTCACTAAAACAAAGCAACTAAAGCACGTGCACTTACACCACCCAGAAATACCCAGTTACCCATCGTCTCTTCATTTACTACGCACATGCATTCTTGCTTATGTTAAATTGAATCATGCTTGACCCAGGGAGCCATATATTGTGTGAAATCATAGTTTTATTAGAACACTGTGGACAAGTCAGCTACACATTAGGGAGATCAAACGGAAAGCTCCCTCGAGGGACCCTCAGACCTTTCTAATATTCAGCCAGTGTCACTCGGGTGCTCCATCAGTGGTTGAATCCTTAATTAACATTTGTGTTTCAAAGAATGAACCCTAGAAAACCATGAAATAGAGAAAGTTACTCTCCAGTAACTATATATAGGGACAAAAAAAAAAAAGTTTAACAAAAATGAGAATGTTTCCTGAGGGTTTTGAGTCTTCAACTCCTAATTCTTTTAAACCTATGCTTGCTGTTTTATTTTGACAGAAGAAAATCATAATAACTAATGTTTATCAACCACTTTCGTTGGGCGCAGTGCTAAACAATTTGCATGAATTATTATTATTTTGTACTGCTCACAATAGAACCATCAGGTAGGTATTACACTCCCAGATTGTAGTCACGGAAACGGATGCTTAGAAAGGAGAAGAAAGTCTGCTGGCTCTGCACTGAGTGGCGTTGCTGGGGCTCACGGGTAAACAGGTTATATCCTGGCCACAGTGTCCTGCTGGTACTCTAGCAACACTTCTTAAAAATGTCGTGCTTGAGCAAAACTTGTTTTCACTAAAAACCTGTGCTGAAAATCTCCCTTTCTTTATTGAGTCCCTCTAGAATTTTACTGGAGCTGGCCCCCATTTTCCGTCTTGGGGAAATTGAGAATTTACCCATGTGTAGTCTACACTGTTTGTCTTGGTCTTCTGATTTCCTAGAGGTTTTCAGGGGCGTTCAGCTATGTTGGTTAAGCTACTTCTCCTGTTTTGTGGTGCCACCATCTGTTGCTGACCTGGTCTGACCTGGAGTGTCCACTGGACAGCAGGCAGTGGGTGGGAGATACGCTGTGTCCAGAACAGCAGGAAAGACCATATATCTCAGTATAGAGCCATTTCTTATACGGCTCCTGTCCAAAGCCCGCCAAAGACGGTTGGGATTCAGGGCTGGCCGTTTTGAGTCAAATCACTAGAAAGCAGCACACCTGCATTTCACATTTTATTATTGTGGCTGTTCGTACAGATCGTTTTATAGAACTCTGACATGAATTTTGCCATCAGCTTGCATCAAGTTTGCCATTCCAAAGGGCTGTGTGCAGAAGGTCCACTGCAGTTGAAGACACCAAGTATTGTATGCTTCAGTGTTTCTCATAAAAACGAATGTGGTAAATTCCTCCCAGAGGTCAGAGCCTGCAAAAGGCTTTCTCTGCCGACCTACCAGTATGATGGCTTGCTTTTCTTAAGTAGTGCTCCTGTAGCTTTTTCTTTTGGCCCCGGCACTTTCCTTGTCAGGAAGCTGGTGGCTGAATAACCTTCTCCGCTGCTGCAGCTTCCTGTGACCTACGTTTGCTGGTACAAACGCCTGCTCAACTGCCTTCATGACCAACCTCCTGCCTCCGTCACTCCCCACCCTCCTCCTTTTTGGTTTGTGCCAGTAGGTTTCAGCTTTTTGCTTGGTACTAAAGACGTGTGGGCTAAGAGTCTGACTGCCTGGAAGTTTGAGAAACAAACCAACAGTTCTTAGCTGTGTGACCTTGAGCGAGTTTCAGAGTGTTCTCTATGCCTCCCTTTTCCATTTATAAAAAGAGGATAATAGAAGCACCTGTCTCAGATGGTCATTGTGAAAATTAAATAAAATAATGCCAGTAAGGCACAATTCAAAGATGTTATTATTACTGCAATTATTTCCCTTTTAAAAAAAAATCGTGGTAAGAGATACATAACATAAAATTTACTACATTAACCATTTCTAAGCGTACAGTTCAGTAGTAAGTACATTCACGTTGTCATGTAATCTCCAGAACTCTTTTCATCTTGCAAAACGGAAACTCTACACCTATTAAACAGTAACTCCCCTGACGCTGCTCCCTGCAGCCCGGGCACCGCCATCTACTTTTATCTCTGTGGATTTGACCACTCTAGGAGCCTCAGATAAGTGGAAGCATACTGGATGTGTCCTTTTGTGACTGGCTTATTTCACTGAGCAAAGTGTCCTCAAGGTTCATCCATGTTGTAGCCCGTGTCAGCATTGCCTTCCTTTTTAAGGCTGAGTAATACTCTGTGGTATGGATAGACCACATTTTGTTCATTTGCGATGGACACGGGCTGTGCCTGCCTCTTGGCTGTGGCGAAGATCCTGCTGTGACCATGGATGGGTATCGATGCTATGTGTCCTTATGGTCTTCTGTGCCTGCCTCGTCCTGTCTTTTCTCATTGTGAGACTCGCCTACTATGTGTGAGAAATTTAAAGTTTAGATCTTTTCAACCCTCCTTAGCCAGTCTCTATTTTAGAAGCTCAGTCCAAGAAATCCTGCGGACCTTTCTAAACATCACTGTCTTGTTTCTTGAAGTCGAGCGTCTCTGTCTGACTGTAGATAGCATGTCCTACCTCAGCTCAGACTCAGTCTTCTCAAACTTCCTGCCACTCCCACCGCGCCGTCAACTGTTTCCACACTGGTCAGAATTAGAAACTGAATATCAGTTCTACCAGTCACTCCTTCCTGCTGCGTGACAAAAGTCCCAGCAAGGGAAGGCAACATTTCCCACTTACTATGCTTTTAGACGACTTACACCTCCAGCCAGCTCTCATTCACCCCCTTGTAATCTTTCCTAAGGGAGACTTGATTATTACACACTGTGACTGGCGAGATAAACTCTAGAACATTCCCATAAGAGTACCGCTTGCCTCTTTGACGTTTATCCAAATACTTTGTCTCATAGTCCTCCCCTCCAGGGTAGAAAGCTCTCCAGTGCTTCTCTTTCACTCACTCAGCTTGTTTCTTTTGGAAAAGGGACCCTCTTTCCCTGCTGTCCTCTCGTCATGAGTGTTGACAAGTATCAGAAGCCAATCCTGCCTTCTGGCCTTATATTTCCCAGCATTCCTAGCATAGTCGTTGCTACCTCAGTGCCTCTGCGAGGTGGTGCCCTCCATGTGAAATAAGTGCCCTTTCTTTCATCTCTACCCTTCCTTCGAGGCCTGAATCACGCTCTGCTTTCTTTCTGCAGCATTTGAGGACCTGTCTTGGCTTGCATTTTGAGAACGTGTCTTTTCTTTGTATGGATGTGGCACTTACCACCTTGCTTTGGACTGTGGATATCTGTGTCCATTCTGCCTCTCCAACAAGATCAGGGGTTGGCAAACTTTTTTTGCACAGAGTCAGATAGTAAATATTTTCTGCTTTGAGGGCCATACAGTCTCTGTTGCAAACATGCAACTCTGCTATTGCAGCGTCAAAGCAGCCATAGCACCATGTAAACAAATGAGGATGATGCTGTTCCAATCCAACTTATTTTCATAGACACTGAAATTTGAATTTCACACAATTTCCATATGTCACACAACATATTCTCCTTAGGATTATTTTTCAACCATTTGAAAATGTGGAAACCATTCTTTGCCCCTGGGCTGTACAAAAACAAGTAGTGGACCTTCTGTGGCCAGGCTGTGGTTTGCTGATCCCTGGATGAGAATGCCCTGCCCAGAGGGTGGGCTGTGCTCCGTGCCCGCGTGCAGGCCACGCTGCTCTGCCATCAGGAGGTGCCTCTTCCAGGCAGGGCTGCGGCATACACCTGCCCGCTTCTCAGATGACGTGATTGTCTATGTAGAAAATCCCAAGAAATCTACAACAAAAACAACAAAATGCCAAACTCCTCCCAAAACTAATAAGTGAATTCTGCAACATTGTAGGTTTCAAGATCAACATACAAAAGAAATCACATTTCTACATACTAGCAGTGAACATGTGGGCCTGAAAATTAGATACAATACCATGTACACATACTGCAAAAAAGGTAATACTTATGTAATGCGATCTAACAAAACATAAGGGACTTGTGTGCTGAAAACTATAAAATGCTGATGAAAGAAATCAAAGATCTCAACATATGGTAAATATAATATTCACAGATTTGAAGAATCAACATAGTAAAAATGTCCATTCCTATCAAAATCCCAGCAAGGCTTTCTGTAGACACAGACACGTTTGTTGTAAGGTTTATCCAAATAAGCACAGGCCTTAGAATATCTAAAATAATTTTGAAAAAGGAGAATAAAGTGGGAGAAATCTCTACCTCATTTCAAGACTTATGGCTACAGTGCTGTTTGGTATTGGAGGACAAACACACACAGATCAATGGAACAGAATAGAGAGATAAAAATGTTAAACATAAAACCGTAAAACTTTTAGAAAAAACATAGGAGAAAATCTGGGGAACATAGGATTTGGTGATGAGTTAGACTGGACATCAAAAGTATAATCAGGGAGGCCGGATGTTCTCAGTTGATTAGAGGGCGAGCTCTCAACAAGGTTGCCTGTTCAATTCCCCCATGGGGTGGTGGGCTGCGCCCCCTGCAACCAAAGATTGAAAACGGGACTAGACTTAGAGCTGAGCTGCATCCTCCACGACTAGATTGAAGGAACGACTTGGAGCAGATGGGCCCTGGAGAAACACACTGTTCCCCAATATTCCCCAATAAAATTTAGTTTTAAAAAAGTATAATCAATAAAAAGGAAAAACTGATAAACAGTACTTCCTTGAAATTAGAAACTTTGATCTGTGAGAGACACTTTAAGAGGACAAATAACAAGGTAACAGAAGAAAATATTTGCAAACCACTTAAAGAACTGGTATCTGGCATATAAAAGACCCCTTAAAACTCAACAGCAAATAAACCAAACAATTCAATTAGAAAATGGGCAAAATACAAGGAAAGATCTGGAATGGCCGTTAAGCACATGAGAAGGGGTTCAACATCATTAGCTGTTAGGGAAATGCGAGTTAAGACAGTGAGATATCACTCACTATGCACTAGAAAAGCTAAAAACCAAAACAGAATAAAAAGTGACATTACCAAATGCTGGCAAGGACCCGGAGAAACTGAGTCTCATACATTGCTGGGGGAAATGTAAAATGGCACAACCACGCTGGAAAGTAGTTTGACCATTTCTTAACCTAAATACATCAACCATAGACTCAATGACCAAACATCTTGGCGTTTTCCAGAGAAATGAAAATATATGTCCACACAAAAACCTGGACATGATTCTTCTTAGCAGCTTTATTTGTCATAGCCCCAAACTGGAAATAACCAACGTGTCATATCTGTGAATGGTTGAACAAACTGTGGCACATCCTCAGCAAAAAAAAAAAAAAAAAAAAAAAAAAAGCTACTGCTGTACCTAAGTTCTGAAGGGTGTCATGCTGAGTGAAAAAAAGCCAACACCCAATGGTTATTTACTGTATGATTCCACTTACATAACTGCCTGTCAACAGTAGGAAGATGGAAGATGCATTAGCGATGGGCAGGGCTTAGAGGCTGTGGGGAGGGTTCTGGGAATGACTATTAAGGGGTCGCAGGCCGGAGATGGTGGTGCCAGTTTTCTGCCTTGATTTTGGTGGTGGTGATGGGAATCAGCGCTTGGGATCAAATGACACAGACCCCCCCCCAACCCCCCCCAACACACTCACTCCCTGTACCAGGTCAAGGTCCTGGTTTTGTCTTGTACCGCAGTTAAGGTGGAATGGGGGAGAAACCAGGAGAGGAATCGCGGGACCTCTCTATACTATCTTTGCAATTTCCTATGTGCTACAATTATTTTTAAAATTACAGAAAAGAAAGTGCCTCACATTATTTCCTAAGAGGAGAAACCGAGAGATGGTGGAAAAGCCCAGCGCTGGCTTTTACAGCCGCACGACCTGGGGCAAGGCTGGCTGGCGGAGCGCGAGCCGGTGGCTCGGTCCGGAGGGTGGGAGGCGGCGTCTGCGCGCCGAGTGCAGCCCCACCCTCGCGCGTGGGGCAGAGCCTGGGAGCCACAGGCCGGGACCGTCGGCGGCGCCCGGCACTGCTGCGGAAGGGCGGGCGCAGCACTTTCTTGGAGTCGCGGACGTTTGGGTCAGGGGGACAGCCTCCGCGCTCTGGCTTCCCGCCTCTCGGTTGCGGGTTTGTCTGCTCCGACCCGCCTCCCTTCCCCGCACCTGCCGCGCGCAGCCTGCGCCCCCAGTCGGAGCCCAGGTTGTCCCGCAGCGCGCGGAGCAACATGCAGTCGCTGAACATCACGCCGGAGCAGTTCTCCCGGCTGCTGCGGGACCACAACCTGACGCGGGAGCACTTCATCGCCCTGTACGGGCTGCGGCCGCTCGTCTACACGCCCGAGCTGCCCGGACGCGCGAAGCTGGCCTTCGTGCTCACCGGCGGGCTCATCTTCGCGCTGGCGCTGTTCGGCAACGCGCTGGTGGTCTACGTGGTGACCCGCAGCAAGGCCATGCGCACTGTCACCAACATCTTCATCTGCTCGCTGGCGCTCAGCGACCTGCTCATCGCCTTCTTCTGCATCCCGGTCACGATGCTCCAAAACGTCTCGGACAACTGGCTGGGGGGTGAGTCCGCCCGCTTCCCCTCGTCCCGGCCTTCCAGGGGACCCCCCCCCCACGCGCACGCACCCCGCTCCTCTGACTCCTGACATTCTTTCTCCAGCCCAGGGGTCCGCGCCCTGAGAACTTCCTCACCTGCGCTCCCTGGGAGCTAAGTTCTTGGCCGCTTCGGTCCAGCGGTTTTTTTCTTGTCTCTGAGAGACGCGGGTTGGGGAACCGCCTAGGAAAGGTCCGGGGCCCAGAGGGAGGGAGTCGCGCCGCAATTCAGTCATTTCAGCTCCCTTTTCCATAATTACCAGGGCTTTTTCTATTTTCATATAAAAGTGAGACAAGTATTTCAAACAATAAAAGCCCCAACATCCCGTCCCTGCCTCAAGGGCCCGGGCCACTCCCCACGTGCCTGTGTGGCTTCCAGGCAGTGATTTGTAGACCAAGCTCATGTATGGACTTAAAACTTTTGAAAAACAAGTAGAATACATTTGCAGAAGAAAAATATCTTGGACCCGTCCTTCTTTTTAAAAATTGGATTAACAGACTCACGTAGGAAGAAGGAATGCAGAAAAGACGTACCCTCCTGACTGGTAAAGAGGAGAAATTTCTCCTTCCGTAGAAGGGAGCAGGAACGGCAGGGAAGACACCTGCAGTCACTGAGTTGGGAGCAGGGTGTGGCGGTTGGGAGAGAAAAGACACTGCTCTTCCCCAAATGATCCAGTCCTTACACACACACACACACACACACACACACACACACACACACACACACACACACACGAGAGTTTGTCCCGTCAGCCATCAGCTGAGTGCGATGTGTTCTCACCACTGCCTGCTGTGTACCTTGGGGAGGACACATGGGTGTACCCGCACTTTCAGGGGTGGGTGTATTCTTGTGGCCACATCAAAATTCTTAGAAAGTGGTGAGAAATACAGAGAAAATCTGAGAGAAAGGGGTCATTACGCCTCCAAGCCCTGCCATTTCCACCTCCTTGCTAATTCCTTTTAATCTTGTGGAAAGTGCTTCTTTCATCCCACCAGTACCGATCTGAGATCTTCAGTTTATCTCCTTGTCATTACTTTTTCCCCATTAATTTGCACTGAGTTTAGTGTTAGTCAGGTTTTGGGTCAGGATGCTAAAACCTTTGATTCACAGCTCCTCTATAATGTGAATATTTCCCCAAATGCACAAAACATTAGAGTACATAGCATTGACTTGAAAGTGACATGTGATGCTGAGAGGTGTAAACTGATTTATGGATTATAGACTTTCTTATGCACGTGGACAAAATCATTATACTTGGGCATTTTCAAGTTACCCAGTGCAACCGAGTCCATAAAATTAATGGGACAACTTTTGATCATCCTATGTAACTTATTTTTTGAGGAAGAGGCACAGGAGTTATTTCTAAATGTTTGTGAGGACAGATTTAGGAAGCATACTTATATTGCTGGATGCTCCATATTTAAAGGAAAACATCATTAAGCAAAGTGGGATCTCATGCTGGGAATCAAAAGACCCAGATTCCTGCTTTGGCTCTAATACATGTTAATTCCACATGTCTGGACCTCAGGTTTTCAATAAAATATTAGGGATTCTAGAAGCTTGGAAGCAGAATGACACATATCTTTAACCCCTGGCTGTGCTGGAGAATAATGCGTGGGTGAGACTGCATGGTGGGTCACCCTGCCCAAGGACTTAGGTGACCACTGCAAAGGTTTCTCTCAAACTTTGTTTCCTTGCTTCCCAGTTCATGAAGGACAGACATTTCACTTTAACTTCCAAATGCTGAAAAAGGTTAATGTGTTGCTTATGTGTTTTGCAGGGTTAGTGTGAGAATAAGTGTGTTAGTAAAAGTGCTTTGAAAAAAATGGATCACTGCATGAAAATGTAAGCTATTAATTCTGTTAAGGAGTGTTTAATTAGAACTGGCCTGTGTTTATCTGGAACCAGATTTATAGAATAAATATTCTTATAAGTTGAGTAGGCAACACCAAAATTGAAGTTTGGGAGAGAGGAGAGAGAATTAGACTGTACTTTATAGGATCTGAAAATAATTGCAAAACTGCATTGATAAATTAACAAAAAGAAAGTTCAAGGCGATGTAGTGTGAGTTGAAAATAAATTTGCAGTTCCATTATTTCATGAAACTACTGTGGGTCTCCTTTGTGGAAAAGCATTCTACCTTGGGAATCCAAAAATAAATAAAGCTCATCTATGCCTTTTTGGACCTCAGAGAGTAGGAAATACCCCCAAAATGAGCAACAGTAGGACTTGATGGGAGAGGAAGCACTCGCTGTGGGAGTGTGAATGAGGTGAAAGGTTTCACCAGGGTGGGGTGTTCGAGCTGGATCGTGAAGAATAATTCAGACCGTTGCCAGCAGAGAAAGGATGATGGGGTGTGTTCTAGGACCAGGCGTCAACCCAAAGTTTGGAGGAGAGAAAGAAGGTGAAGTATTTCAAGAACACCATATAAAGTATTTCAAGAATATACAGTCTATATGTGGGGGATGGTGGGAAATGAGACAGAAAGGTAGGTTAGTGCAATGGGGGAAGGAAAAGTACATTGAAAGTTATATAAAACCTAAAATATGAATTCCCCTCAAATTCCTTCAGGGAGGCAGGGAGCATAAACAGAGCAGGTGGGAGACCCCTGGGAAGCACCAGGGGCAAGACTGCTGCAGGCACGGGTGTGTGCCCAGTACTGCCACTTCTTCTTTTGCTGCTGTTATCGCTCTTATTATCTTTTCCAGGGAAGCTAGGAATACATATTTTCATGAGGTTGGCATTTAATTCAAATTTAAAAAGTAACATGTAGTTGGGTGAAAGCAAACCTCTCTGAGTTTGGCCACAAATAATTCATGGACCTCGTTGGTGACTTCCCAACAAAGTGTCTCTCTCAAATGCTTCTGACCTTTTGGATGATGGCAGGGCTGGGAATGACCAGCTGACTTGTTTTTTTCTCCTTTTTGGGGGCCGTTCACCTGCCTTGTTAGGGAGCAACAGCGTCATGAGTGAGAGCCTGCGTCTTGACATGCTCCCCCTAGCCGGTGATTCACACCAAAGTCTGACACGCATGCCTCTCAGTAATGGTCCTCAGACCTGGCTGCACAGACTGTCCTGAGAGGCTTCTAAAACCCATCTGTGCCAGCCCCACACTGCTGACTAGTCCGGACTAGTTCTGTCTGATTCTGGAGCCAGCTCGCACCCTCTGTGCACATCTCTACATAGTTCCTTGTTCAGGGACATCGTGCTGCTGGTCTGAAATAGGTCACGTGGGAGTTTACACTGTGGAAATCGGCAGCTGCAATTTAGGACTTTAAAAACAAACCTGAGACCGTTGGTTTCCAGCATACTGCTCAGCAAAGAAATTGGCCTTCCTTTTGTACCGTGATGGCACCAGGGGAGACCAGGTGTATCCATAAACATTTAGCTTTTTCCATGAATTGCACTCATCAGAAGGAGATACAGGGTCCTCAGCAGCTAAGTTGCCAGCCCTGAGGCAAGCTGCCATGCAATCGCTTTGACACACCTGCGTTGCTGTCCTAATCTCATCTACTTGTGGTCCACCGGGTGGCTCACTTCCACACTACTCCCCAGAACTTGTTCCAACATGGAGTTAGCAGAAGAGGGGCTCTTTGCCCCAAGAATAAGGAATAGCATTTGCTTATGACTTTTGTCACTCATGTGAGGATGGGGTTGTGTTCCCATAGCAGTTACGAGTCCTGCCCTGAAGCTCTGTGCCCTTCTGATCATCTCTGACCTATTTGGTCAGACTCCAGCAATGAACGTGCCCCTCGTGCTCTTGGTCAATGGAATTTCCCTCTCATTTTCTGCAGCATGTTCTTCCTCCTTTTATCTGTTTCTTCACAATATATAAAGTTCCTCAAAATTCACTCACTGAACATGCTTTGTTTCTTCCAGGTCAACTCAGTAACCATAGATTTGGTTTCTGAACAGACATTTTGCTCCGTTCTAGAAGATTCCATAAATATCTTCTTTCTTTGTTTTCTTTATGTCTCCATCTCTTTCTTTATGTCTTGCCTTGGATGGTTCTCACACTTCTGGTTACTTTTAAGAGTGTGTCCACTGAAGCCTAGTATGTGATCTCTCCTCTTTCCTCGTTCACTTCTGCACAAAGGCTGCCGTCAGGACTCTCATCTCTTTGCTGATGATTCTGAAATCACTGTCTAATCATTATTGTAAGCCACAGTCTCTCCCTGATCCGAAGATCAGGCATTTATTTGCATGTGGATATCTTATTGGCATCTGACACTCTCCCCTCTGCCCAGGGTCAACACCATTGTTAGTAGTCCTACAAGTCGCCCCTGCATTCGGCATTTCTGAGGTATCTGCTATGTGTGTGGGGTATCACAGATGTGGAGACATCTGTGTCCTTGTGGAATAGACAGGTGTCAGTCAGAGCAAGAAGGCGAAGGAAGCATTCAAATAAAAGATGGGGGATGCAGGGGTTCCAGAGTGCACAGTGGGGACACAGTGGAAGTGTGGGGAGTGGGGGCTTGAATAAGAGTGTGGGATATGCAGAGCCTGGATTAGGTCCAGGGGTGAGGGAGGATCTGGGGAATGGGACTCATGGTGACTGAGGTAATGTGAACTTCAGGCATGGGAGGATGCATTCTGAAGACCTCCCAGAAGGCGGTAGAAAGTCAGTTCAAACTCCAGCCTCCTTCTGGCTCTCAGCATCAACAAGGTGGGATGGGGAGTGTGGGGGAGGGGTAGATGACAGCCTGGTAGGAACCCCAGGACTCTGTGCCCACCTCCATCCAGCTGTGGGTGTGGCCACAGCCAAGGGACATGATGGTCACCCCATGTCCCTTGCAATCCCACTGAGGGTGGTGAAAATAATTTTCTAATGGTGGCTGGCAAATTGACTAAAGCAATACCAAGAAAGGAGTTCCCAAAATGCCCTAAGTGTTGGCAGTGTCATTGGGAGACGGACACATCCACACATGTACTGCACTCAGCCAAAGACCACTCGCTTGGGTAAGAAAATGTAAAATTAATTTTCTCGGTAGCTGATATGAAAATTCCTCTTAGGGCCATGATGCTCAATCTTGGCAGCACACAGGAATCACATGGAGAGTTTTCAAAACCATACCTGGTTCCTACCCCTACAGATTCTGATTTAATTGGTCTGAGTGTGATACCCAGCTATCAGATTTTCAGAAGAAAAGAATTTGCAGCCAAGGTTGAGAACCACTGATGTAGTGTGAATGCTGACAGCCCTGAGGCTTGGGCTGTAATGAGGGTTAAAAGAAATAAAGGATGCAAAGTGCTCAAATAGCAGAGGGTCTGCCACATATACCAGTGAAATGTAGTTATTATGTTTTATAAAACAGGCATTGAAGTCAGAATTCTTGGAAGACGCAGAAGTAGGTTGCATAAATGGAGTCCAACATGGACGGCTGAAACAATTCTTTCATTGTACGCGGCCAATTACACTTTTACTAAAGCCCTTTATCTTTTTGGAGTCTTTCAAGATGGATTTGGAAAGAAGTCAAAAGTGATGAAAAGGTGGGGATAGAAGAAATACAAAGAAAAACAAGAGGAACTATTCTCTCGCCTGGGGAACAGAAGCCTAGTTCTAAATCAGCACACCTCACAACAAGGTTTTACCCAGAGTCGAGTGCCTGGTGAGGGTGGGAGACAGGCAGCCAAGGTCCAGGCTTCATCACAACAGGTCCCTTCTCTCTTTTTAACAGATAGAGTTTGCATACGTTTTCATATGAAAAAAAAAAAAAAAAAAAAAAGGATTTTACTGGGAGGAGGAACCGGAAGGGGAGAGGGAGGAAAAGAAAAAGCAGTCATGGTACACTGCATGAAAGATTTAAGTGACTTTATAGAGATTTCAAGCTGGTGTATTGTGAAATGGGTTATTAAAGGAAGTTGGTGAACAGATCTGAATTCTTTGAAGAGCAGAGGGAGTAGACTGGAACTTCTGTTTTATTATTTGATTAGTGGTTAGAAATTTTCACTTATACTTATAATGATTTTCTATGACACGTCAGAAAGTTTAGGGTTTCTGGGAAATTTTAAATATAGTGAAGTTAATAAATAAAAAATCAACAGTATTGGGAGCTTAAAAATCTTTTACCAGGAATGTTGAAAGTTATTGGCAAAGAAGACTCTCATTAAAACAGAGAAGTGTATTAAAAAAAAAAAAAAGAAAAGAAAATAAAGAAAAGAAATCAAGGGGAGGCCCAACAGCAACAGTAGTTTGGAAGTAAAACAGAAAGCTGTATGCTGGGCTAGACCCTGGGTGAGTTCCCTAGAGTCAGTTATGCACGCACTTTGAGAAGAAAAGATGCCATAGGTCAATTTTCTCCAGAGGTGGGAAGTGGCAATAGCCGCAAAAACATTTATATAGATGCTTTCTATGTAGGACAAGAGCATTTTACAGTTAAAATAAGGGCAGGTAGGCATTTAGCAATGAGAATGTTTGAAAAATGTCGCTGTGTGCCTGTGCCTAGGCACAAAAAGGATGCCCTTTTAAATTTGCTTTCTCCACAACCCAGCTCAGTTTTTTAACCTGTGGTCGGTTTATTAGGATTCTTGTTTGCAAGTGGAGAAGGCCAACGTAAACTAACTCAGGGAAAGCGGGGACTATTCTGCCTTGTGGAACTGCAAGTCTCATGGTTAGGGCTAGCTTCAGGCACGGCTGGATCTAGGTTCTCCAACGACGAGTCTGAGGCTTTGCCGCCCTCCCTCTCTGTGCTCAGCTCTCTTCTTTCTAGCCTGTGGTTTCATTCCTGGGCTGTCTTGTCAGGTGGTGTGAGATTTTCCCCGGAGTTATAGGCTCACATTTTCTTTAAAACTCCCCACCTCAACTCAAGTGACTATCCCCAGATGAATGGATAAGCAAAATGTGATATAGACACATAACATTATGTCACTCACTCATAACAAAGAATGAAGATATTAAGCATTATGCTAAGTGAAATAAGCCAGACACAAAAAGACAAATTTTGTGATTCCACCATGGGCTATCTAGAACAGGCAAATTCATAGGGACAGAAAGTAGATTAGACATTACCGGGGGCTGACGGAAAAAAGAGAGGATCCTTCCTGGTAGCTACAGAAAATATTGTTCTCTTACCCATAGAACCAATCACTGTGGCCTTAGTTCTGAAATCTTCTGCTCAGGCCTCAGTCATGTGCCCTAGGCTGGTGGGAAGGTGGAGGTTGGGAGGTCTGGGTCACCCCCTCCTGAATGACTTGGGGGAAATTCAGGGGGACGGCTCTACCATGCTTGTCTCCCCGTAGGTCACGTAGGCAAGGCCTCACCACTGTCTGGCCGCCTTGGCAGAATGCCTGGAGCTCCTGCCTGAGCAGGAGGGGAAAGCGAGGTGAGTAGCCGGCATCAGGCAGTTTCTTCCCGGGTCTCCTGGGAGACCGGCTGCTTCTCCTCCATCACCCTAGTTTGGCTTCAGCCGAGCCCAGGACTTCCCACTGGGCTGCCACTTAAGGTCCAACCACAGGCTTTTGTGTAAACCTTGCCCTGCTGCAGTTTAAGGTGGGTGCCTCCTCTCAGAGGGAGCTGTGGCCCACGCCGTGGTCACCTGTCCCTTCAGGTTCGGTGTCTTCCTCTGGGGCCAGGGACACGGGGAGCTGACACCGTGCCGATCTTGCTTTGCTGTCTGTGTAAGGAATTTCATTGTTTCCGCACCGACTGAATCTGGAAGTGTCACAGGCCAGCCTAGCAACTGCAGTAGGAACACCTGTGGCCCCGTTAGCGCCCGCGCTGCTGCTCGGTCATGCGCTGCACTGGGCAGGAAGGGCTGCTGCAGGAAGGCACGCAGGGCAGACAGACATGTTCGGTCGAGTTGCCCACTTGGGTCTGCTGGACCGAGTTCAACCCTGGGGATTCGATGCTCTTGAACACACGCTGTCTTTGAATCCTTTGGTGTCCTCCCACGGGGCCCAAGCCCTAGACGAGGTTACTCAGCATCACGCTGGACCAGAGTTTTGAATAGCCTCTCCTGTCCACCTCTCCTGGTCTGGGCTGGGTGTGGCCATCTCCTGGCTCCCAGGCTCCCGCCAGGCCCACGCCGTCCTCCAGGGACCGGCCTGCGGGCTGCTGTCCTTGGTGCTGGACGTTTGACGCCTCCTTTGCGAAGGAGCTAGTGAGGGCGGTGAACGCAGTCTGAGAGCTTCATCTCGGCAGTTCCCGCTCAGTCTGTGTCTCTAAAAAACGATTCAGCAGAGCTGAACTTCTTGTTTCCTTTCCTGTCTCAAAACTAAGGCTTTCTAATAATGACTTGGAAGTGCTCAAGTGTGTATTGTTTTCAATCTATCAATGCAAAACGATATTTGTTCTTTTTGTGGCTGGGATTCTGAGAAATACTTCACCCATTGTACCAGAAAGATTGCAGATTATTAAGGGCTAATAGAAATCTCCTTAAAAGATAACATGTCTTCATATGCTGGGAGAAACAAGAGAGTTTGGTGCCGTGAAAACAAAAGTGTACTTGAGAGTCAGACAGCCTTGGTTCTGATTCTGCTCTAACGCTTATTAACCACATTGTAAGTTACGTTTCCTTGTACTACTAGGTCTGCCCCTATTTGGAGGCCAAGCAGAGAAGTTGCACAGTAGTTATGCTGCTGTCCCACTGTGGTGGGTGGACAGCAGAAAATGCAACAAAGATGCAGTTTTACATCATGCTGTATTTTAACAAAAATATTATTACATATCCAGTTCTTAGGGTCTCTCCTTGGAGTTCAATATGGAGCATACTATGTACATATTTCCCTAAAAACCCTTCCACCTGTAAAACTTGAAAGATTCTTTCAATACATGTATGAAAAAACATTATTAAAAAAACAAAAAAACCTTTTCCTTGTGAAATTGAGATGCATTTAATACCTGCAGTTGGTACAGGTTGGTAAACACAGTGTTTGACATTGGGACAATTATTTTAATTTCTCTTTGCTGTAGTTTCTTCATCTGTAAGTTTGGGAAAATCTATGTCTACCTTATAGGGCTGCTGGTAGAATGACTGACCCGTGCAAAGGACCTGACACTTAGTGGGTACTCAATGAAAGGAAACTTGTTCACCACTGTGAAGTATCACTATTTAAAAAGATAGATACATTTGTGGGTAGAATAGATTTATAGACAATAAGGATTTCAGAGTTTTAAAAAAAGACTAATTACAATATTAGTTATGTCTCAGATACTTATGATACATATTTGTGTAAAACAATTGTAAATAGTCATATCCAGTTATAGGTTATTTTTGGTTGATGAAATCTTGTATAATATAAAAGAAACTATTTCCTTCTATAATCAAATGAAGAAAATTCAAACTATTCGTTTGTGCTCGGAAATAGAAGAGTGCTTGCTTTCATTTGCCTCAGAAGCATAACACCTCCCTGGAGGAGAATGAAGTGGTAAAACATTTGGTGGGGCTCATAGAGGTTCTGTAACTCCTTGCAAGGCTCCCGTGTCTTTCTAGGCCACCCCAGACTGGAGGCACCATGTCATCAGCATTAATACACAGCATCCCACTGACCTGTGCCCCTTCTAGTAATGTGGGACCTCACGGCCCCTCAGCCTCTTTGTGCCGAGCTCCCCTTCCTACCCCAGCAGAGCCTCCCTTGATCACATGCTACCAAGTATTTTGGGGTCTTCTTGCTGTCCAGCTCATGGACTGGCTCAGTTTGGCCGGTGGGCTCGGGGCCACTGTGAGACAGTGACGTCATTTCCATGACTGCCGTCCTTTGAGCCTCCCATGTTGCTGGCATTGATTTGCTGGGATCTGGGCAATTCTGGGTGCTCTGCACCAAAGAAAAGGAGGAATAACAATGATGAAATGAATATCAAACTCTTAAACTTTGTAAGCGGGCATTTTCCTGCCAAATTGCGTCGTAACACGGGGCTTTTTTGACATTTTCTCGCCAAAATTAGACTTTCCGTAAAATATTCATATCTTACGATCTATTTGATATTTTTCTATGAAACTTTCAGTGTTTTAGTTTAAAAGAGGTCTCTATTTATTTACTTTGCAAAATTTTTGCCGGTTCCAACTAGAGGCGATATGACGAGTTTACTCGTTTCCTGCAAAAAATGTGAGCGTTTCTATGTGACGAACATATCATTACCCCGATTTTACAGAGGAGAAAAGGGAGGCCCAAAGAGATGGTGTCTGTGTATCAGTTACCTATTCTGCTGCTACTCAGAACTTCGTGGATCGGAGACCACGGTTTTATTTGCTCACATTTCAGTGGGTCAACAATTCTGGCTTGGCTCAACTGGGCAGTTCTTTTGCTGGTCTCACCTGGGGTCACTCATGAGACTACATTCATCTCGTGGCCTGATAGAAGCTCATTGTATTAGATGATCTGAGCAGGGACAGGTGATCTCTGTCCTAACTGGTTTCCCTTCCTAAGACCCAAGATCGGAAGTTGCATAAATGTCACTTCTATGATAAAGCTTCTATGATCACTGGGCCTCAGATGGGGTAAATAGACCCCTCCAATGGACAAGAGAGGTGACAAAGTTACATTGATAAAGGAGGGGACTTGATGGGATAAATTTGCAGCCCCCCCTTTTTTTAACCATCTATTTCATTAAGTATTAAATTGCCCAAGCTCATACAAATGGGAAGGGATGGTGACAGGATTTGAGCCCAAGAAGTCCGCTCAGTGTTGGGCTTCTTTTAACCACAGTGGCTATACGGGAAAGGGGACAGTTCATCTTTCTGCCATGCATTAGGCTCTGTCACCTGCTTCTGCCCCATTTGTGCAGTGTCACCTAGCCACTGGCTCTCAGATACCAGTCTGAGAACTAGAGGACAGATTTCTGAAATGAAAAAGCCATGGTCTTTTTCTCGGAAACCTTCATGAAAACGGACTCCCGCAAATGGACTCAGTGGCTCTGCCCAGCAGCCCAGTAATGCTTGGGCCCCGAGCACACACATGTTCTCAGAAGCATGTGCTGACTCAGAAATAGGAGTAGCTGTCAAGCTAGTCTACACATGAAGCAACATGCTTGGCTTTTAAAATATTCCTCTATTGCAATATCCGCAAACAATAAAGGGTTAATTCGTATGGGGAAGAATTTTATTGCATCAAAATCTAGTCAAAGTATCCATACAAACCTGATCCAACCAGTGATTACTTTAGTGGGTTCTGAGGAAGAGACAGTGGTAATGAGTGAAAAGAACAGTTTTACTTTTCTAAAGAGCAGAGTGGTGGCGCCTTGGAAATTAGCTCTGGGCTAGTGCTTAGGACAAATTAAGTGAGGACTTAATGAAGTAAGACCACACTCTGGGCAAGATGTAGGTCCTGTTAAAATTTTCTATTACCTATAAATAGACTCTCTAGGTCTAAAATATAGATCTTCACTGTGTTAGCAAGATGCAAAAGGAGCTCGTTAAACCAGGGAGCACATTATTCAAATTAGATTTTTACTGTTGGGGAACTAATGCGTCTGAGTTTTACGACGCTGAAGACACAATTTATTTGCCTGGTTTTGGTCTCCTCCACTAGAATGTAGGCTCCCAAGGTCAACGCGTCATCTCTCGTCTCTCCAGCACACAGATTGTTGCCCAGAAACGGAACGGTCTCAGCCGCACACAGGAGGTTCTCAATACGTAGTTTTGAATGAATTAATGGGTAGCTCCTTATTTGTCGCTGCAACAGTGTTTGAGGCTTTTACGGAATCGGTTGTATTTATTTTTGTGATGTGCAGGAGAATGAGATTGTATTTGTCTTTTGTATATATTGTATTTTTGCTGTTTTGGTTGCAAGGAAGGAAAATTCAGTTTACCTTAAATAATTGGAGTTATGGCAAGGCTCTTTTTTAGCCATAAAGGGGAGGGTGGGTCACTTATAAATTGAAGGACAGTTTAACAGGCAGGTCTCATGGAATCGAAGTGGGACCCAAAGGAGCAGTTGTGTGAAGCTCAGCAGGAAGAATGAACATCCAGGGCTCGGCCACGACTGTGATTTTGTCCCTGTCCAGCAGTGGACGCTGGCCTGCTGGTGAAGTCTGACTGCTTTTCATGACGGACCATAGGCTTTCATCTTTGGGTTTATTAATTCTTTTTAGTATCTCATTTCTTCTGTCTTCCACTTTACTCTTGGAAGGCAAAATAAATCCTAGCGTTCCAGATGGCCCAGGCCAGGTACAGTGTTCAAACAAAACACACAGCCAGTGACCAACGCTAATGGTTTCTCATGAAAACCCCTTTCTTCCATTCTACTTGGGACCTTTCTGTTATATGCAGTAGTGTCCCACAAAACTTTTCTCACCCTGCAAGGCTCATGAGTCTATTTGGCCACCCAGATCGTAGGCATAATGTTGCCACACTGGGATTAATATAAAACTGCCCCACTGAATAGCATCTCCAATTTCTTTGTGCCAAATGGCCCGTCTCACCCCAGGGAACCTCTTTTGACCATGACGGTGTCCTGTCAATTATCTTGTGGACATTCCTGCTGTCTGGTTCGTCCCCTCAACCCTCCTCAGCCTTTTCTCGGTTCTTCTTCTGCATCTTCTTCCTTCTTCACCATTCTCTCTATTCCTAGTCTCCATCTCTCCTCTCAGTCTCATTCAGGTCAATCTCAATCTTATTCGTGCAAATAGCCCATCTTGATATCTTCCCGCACTTACCTACACAATCGGGTTCATAAAATGGCTCAAAGAGGGAAATACCCAGCAAGCATTTCCCTTAGTGAAGGGGTAAGGGTGGAGGAAAGAAAGAAGCTAGAAAAGTCTTCTGTTTCATCCCTGTTATATTTGTCTTTAAGTTTTCTCCTTTCCCATAACCCTGGTGGCCCCCCTCTTACTTGTGACTTTTGTGTACATTGTTTGGCTTCATCTCGCACTGTATCCTTATTCTGTTTCCTAGGTCTTAGCCCAAAGAGGAGGCATCTGACTGGCAGAGACTTTGGGTCCAATATGGTCCAATCAGCAAAGGGCTGGGGGGGGGGGGCACGTGACCCACCAGGACTGGGCAGACTCTATAAGAAAGAGCTGCGTTAGGCTGGGGGCGATGGGCCCAGGAAGCGGGGTGTATTTTTGCTCTTTCCTTAGAAGGTGTTGGGGGCTGTGAAACGCAGACGGCTTGCATGACTCCGAGAGGTTCAGGGACTAATTTGCTTCTTTTAAATGTACCTGTGAAATTCTCAAGTTGTTTTGCAGAGCAGTTCTCTGAGAGATGGTTGCAGTTATTTCAGTAACAGTGATGAGGCGCGCCTCCCTCGCTCTGTGCGCGGGGACACGCAGACCAGGTGTGCGCGCGTCTCCCGGTGTTCGCCGCCGGACCAGGTAGGCTATGGCCTAGAAGGAGCCCGAGGGCCTCTTGCTGCAGGACAACGTCATTGCGGAGTTCTCAGTGGACAACAGCGGCCAGAGCAGCGCCACCGCCGAGGGCTGAGTCTGTCTTTTGAACAGCTGGGACGCGTGCGCAGGCTTGGCGAGCACCTTCCCAGACCGAGGACCTGCCAAGTTCAAGATGAAGGCCTGGGGTGTAGTGTCCTCTCTCCAGAGAGGAAACAACGACCACTGGACCGTCCACACAGACGATGACACCTGTGCTGGCAGCACCCCTGTCGCCTCCTGCGCCCCTCGGCACCTGTGCTGACAGCTGCTCCTCCGTGTTTGCCCGCAGCCCCAACGGCCTGCCCCCAGAAGCGCAGAGAATCGTGAGGCGCAGGTGGGAGCTGTGCCTGGCCAGGCAGCACGGACTGAATGTGCATAGTGGTTCCTGCGACCACAATTCCCAAAGAAACCTTTTGTGGCGATATCGGGGTGTCCAGTTTCGTTTGGAAACTTCCCACTAACTCTCACTCAGCCTTCAGCTCTATTTATCTTAGTTTAGTTTGGGCCTCTCTCCTCCCTTTTCCTCAGGAAACATGCAACCTTCAGTACACATAAAAATATATGTAGGAATAAGTGAATCTGTTTGCAGTCAGATGTATGTCTTTACTGGGGTTTCCCTAAAAAAAAAAAAATTAACGATGAGAATTTCATGTTAGGTAACTGTGAACCTTGGTTAGTTATCTAAATTGGATTTGCTTTTTATCCTTGGCAGACTTCATTTTACATTGTCTTGTAGTAAACAGGTCAAAGAAGACTTTTTTCTGTAGTTAAAACAACTCTACACGTGTACCCTCCCCCACTTTTTTCTTTCTGGAAAAGGGTATATAACAAATAAACAAAACCCTCTTTAAAAATAGGAGAAAGCTGGAAGAAAAACACCCACATTTTTCTATTGTCAGAAAATCTTGACTTACAGATGTTACTGACAGATGGGAAAGCTGCCTATGAGAATGGGATTTGATTCTTTCCCACTAAAACTCTTACAGGAATCTCAAACAGAAAAAAAATTACGTGGGTGGCATATGACCCAGAATTGTGTTCTGAGCTCTGCGTGTCCTTTATATATCTTTACAACATGCTCCAGTTCTAGAGAGTGGCTGGCAATGCAGAGAATTGCAGACAATTGAAGTTATTAGGCTTCTTTAAAGTTCCTGATACAAAGAGGTAAATAAAAATTTCCTGCTTCAGGGGTAAGTAGAAGATACTTTATTTTGGAACAAACAGTACTGGTTCCTTTGAGGGGTTCAGCGTGGGAGAAGCAGAGACCGCTTTGGTGAAAACATTCTTCTGCCAGCATTTCAGGTCATTAGGTCAGGGGTCACAGGACCCACTTGGGGTCTGGTTACCATGGTAACAAAAATATTGCAGTCAGGAAGTAATGTTCCCTTGGAACAAAATAGAAAGTCTTCACTGTATTGTGCATTTTCCTTGCTACTTGGAGTCTGGTCCATGGACCAGCAATGTCAGCTGACCTGGAGCATTGCTACAAAGAGCCCCAGAGGCCCACCCCAGACAGAATTCCCGATGTGGTCCATATGCACAAGAAAGTTTGAGACCCACTCTGAGAGATTCTGATTTATGGAGTATGAGTGGAGCCTTAGGATTTAAAAAGGTTCCAGGAGGTTTTAACGTACAGCAGCGTTTGAGCACTATGGGGCTAGAGACTGGATTTGAGAGCGAGCCTTCACGTGCTGTGTATGGATGTTTAGTCTTCCATATATATTTAAAACCAAGTTTGTTAACTGCCTGGACTTTTGATTGGTATTGTATTCAGTTTAAAAATATCGTTTTGGAGATAACTGATCTCTTTGTGATGTTAAATCACTGCAATATTAAGTCATATTAATTGTGATAAGACAGAATAGTAGCCACTTAAGGATGTTCATTCACATCCTGATCTCCACAGCCTGTGATTGGAGGCAGGGAGGTGAGCCTGGATTACCTGGGTGGGCCCAGTGAATCACAAGGGTACTTATCGGAGGGGTCAGCAGTCAGAGGCAGACAACTGTGTCAGATGTTGGGGTGAGGCAGGACTGAGCCAAGGAATGCAGGACGTTCTCTAGAAACCAGAACAGGCAAAGAAACAGAGTCTCTTGAGCCTTTGGAAGGACCACAGCCCTGCTGACCGGTTTTAACTGACTTCCAGACTTGGAAGGTCTAAATCTGTGTTGCTTTAAGCCACAAAGTTTGTGGCGATCTGTTACACGGCAACAGGAAACGAATGCACGTAGGATGAGCCTCCATGTATTCAGTCTTTTTCAACGCGAACGGAAACCTGACATGTTCAAGTGCTGGGTGGGCGTGTTCTCTAGGGAAGGTCAGGACCCCGTCTCAGCTCTAGGTCTTGGATTTCATTCATTTAGACCAATATTTTAAATTTTACTCTCCTTGTAATGATGAGTGTCAAAACAGGCATGCAGCCCATTTTGGCCACAGGCTCTGAGGTTTTTCTCGCTTCCGTAAGGAAGTGAGCAAAGTATATACCGGCATACCTTGTTTCTTGGGCTCTGCAAATATTGCATTCTTTACAAATTGAAGGTCTGTGGTAACCCGGCGTCAAGTGTGTCTTACTGGCACCATTTTTCCAACAGGCTGAGGTGATGGTGAGCATTTTTTAGCAATAAAATACTTTTTAAGTAAGGTATGTACATTGATTTTTAGATATAATGCTTTTCACACCTAATAGATTACAGTATAGTAGGGTAAACATAACTTTTATATGCACTGGGAAAACAAAAAAAAATTTGTGTGACTCACTTTATTGTGACACTGGTTCTATTGCTGTGGTTTGGAACCGAACTCCCAGTATCTCTGAGACATGCCTGTACTTTCCTTTCCTCTTTTGGTCTTTGAACATGGTCAGAGATGCAATGATTGCACTATTATTTGCACAGAGGGACAATCCTAAGAACAAAAGCAAACCCAGGAGATGAGCCCTTCACCCCAATCCTGGTGAAATCATTCAGCTGTGGAATCTACCACCCTCTTATCATCCAACCCTAGAATTCCTTTGATGTGAAATAATACATCTCCCTTATTGTTTCAGCCACTTGAGTTGGATTTTACTTTACTTGCAGTCCAAACCATCCTAATTAATATGTAGAACAAATAAATATAAAGAAAATAAAATTATTTTTTCCAACATTCAAAGATAATTACGATGATTATCTTAGCATGTTACATTTTAGTTTTTTCCTACTTATTTTTTTTTTAGCAAAATAGAAACCTTGTAGTGTTTGGGTATATGAGTATGTGTATGTGTGTGTGCATGTATATATCATTTGTTTGTTGCTTGGTTTTGGTTCGTTTTCTGTTTCATTTTAAAACATCCACAGAAAGATGATTATAATAATTTACATTATATTCATGTATAATTTAGCTGTTCTGCTATTTTTTGACATTAGTTTATACTAATTCGAGTTTACTATATGTTTGATTAGCAACTGAGTACATAAATTACGTAAATATTTCTAAAATTTTATTAAGCATTTCTGGGGAAGGACATGTGAAAATGCATTATGTTAACTGATAATCTTCATATTGAAGAATTTTTTTTTCAATGTAAAACCTGACCCTCAACGTTTCTTCCTTAGCACAAAAAAATCCTCCAGTATAACTTGACATTGAGTCATTTTAACATTTTGAACATAATGAAACAACATTATTGCTGCTTTCTTCTTTCTTACCCTAATGTTTAACCTGGGCTCGTTTTATTCTATTTTTTGAAAGTCTAATTATTGCCATTAGAGTAAAAATCCAATTCAATTACTTTTCTAAAATAGTTTCTGCAGCTATTGGAATAATGAAATGTAGAAGAAAAGACCAGGGAAAAAACAACGTAATTTCACTCAGGTGAATTTGTTTTCTTGCACAAATGTATACCCAGAAGGTTCTTCTTATAATAGTGACTGAAGGACACACTCTGAGGAGAACTACAGAATTAGTATGAGCTTTGGCTCCACAGCGAAAATCCTAAATTCTGCACTTTGTAGGGCCCACACTGGAGGCCCACTCTTTCCAAGGTCCTCCTGGGGACACACCAGCCCCTGTACACTGAAGCCAGGTGTCTGCCATGTTGCCCCATTCTCACATCTGTGAAGACAACCAAGGATTGTCAGACAGTTGAAGAAAGTTTGCAGAACAAAAGGGAAAAAGACAAACTGATAAATGAAACCTGTAAGACATGGATTATTTATAAATTAATTTAGAAATAAACTCTGAGAAGTATTTTCATATTTACAGAATATCCTGAAGAATGTCTTCTGATATTTTCCCACTGGAATTCCAATTGGTTCTTAAGTCTCAAACTTCTGCAATAAGTCTATCACCCAACAAATCAATTTTTTAGTTGATGTTTACATAAGAAAAATGTATGTCTCCAAACTTAATAAAACATTCTAAACAAACGATATTCTAAATGCAGTTGATACAACATCCAAATCACAAGTAGGTGTTTTGAAAAGCTGGCCTGTGTGTGCTCAACGGCGCTGATGCAGAGAAAGCGTCACATCTGTCCACTCATTCTTTGCGACTGCTGCTCTTGCAAAGAAGACTGACTCTGAGAACGGATCAGTGAAAAAGGTGGTGAAGATTTAAAACGTCACGCTGAGAAATTCAGAAGTATTGAGGTTGTTCAGAATAACAGTCTGAGAAAAGCCGATCACAGTGATAATCTGGAAAGCGTTCCATGAACCCACTAGGTCACTTGGTGAAATCACTTGTGGGCTGCACAGAGACCATGGTGAATCTTAATCTTGAACCCAGTGGAGGTACTGTTGCTGATATTTCTCATAGCACCATGCAAAGAATTCGATAAACATAAATGGTAAGTGTTCTACAGTTTTTCATCTTTAAGTGTCAGCCACCTACACTGAAGATACACTCAGGAGTCCCTACCCCGTAGTGAAAGTGGTAAAGAATCTCAGCTAGTTTCTCAGTTTCACAGTTTGCCTGAAATGGCCCTTTTGTAACCCAACTCACCCATGATACCACTTTCTACAACCAGTGACGGTGATTGCACTTCAGCTCTCCTTGCCTTTCAACTTTCTACAAGGTTCCAGTCTGCTGCTTTCTTAATGATAGCAGCTCATCCCAGGTAATTGCCTTGTTTTTGTTGCAGGTTTTACCTGCGTTTTCTAACATATTTATTAATTTCTGTGTGCCAGTTGCTATGTCATGTTGAAAAAAAAATTCATGACCCACCATGAAAACACAGCATCCAGAGCAGTGTGCATACAAGCAATTTGTAACAATTGATCTAATTGCTTTGCAATAGGGAGCAATGTTTTAAAGCCTTTTACATACTAAGTGGTGGTCTTACTGTATTTTAGTTACACTTAAGGAATTCTGATGGGAGTTTAATTTGGCACTTTAAATAATGGGAAATAGGCTATCAGCGCACATTTTCACACAGAATGTCTCATTTTCATGAATGAGTTACCGATGTCAAATGGGAGATGTCTGGATTTAAGAAGACACTGACTTCATAGGTCAAGAGAAAGCTTCACAGAAAAGAAACATTTTCACAATAAGGAAAACGTCTTAAAAGTGAAAATATGATTGCTGAACTTATAAATTACAAGAGCTGGAAAGCAAAGACGAGAATCTCCATAATGTGGAGCAAGTAGACAAAGAGAATTTATAAAGTAGAAGAATATATAAACAAAGATATAAACACAGAAGGATCAGTCCAGGAATTCTACCAACTGGCTAATAGGAGAGCCACAAAAAATTCTTCTCCCCTGAGTCCAGCAGGAATTCTGGAGAAAAATGGCTCATCTTCCTTGCTGTCCGTTTTCTACTGCAATCTCTCTACTGAGTCTTCCTCTTGGCACCTGGCCGCTCTAGAACCTTCCTCCGACCCTCCGCTCTGCAGGAACTCAGCCATTTCCACCTCCTCCCAGCCTCTCTGTTGTTCCAGCCAGGCTCCTCCTGGGCTCAGTTCTTTCCTGCTACACAAATGCAGCGTTAGCAGAAAGTTCACAAATCATAGGATGATTATTAGAGTGACTGCGCTAAATAGGCCTAATTATCAGGAGGGCTGAGATTCTAGGAGACAAGGGCCTCATATCGCTTGTTAAGTGTTTAGCAGCTATGGTTCTCTTCCTCAGTCTCTACAGTTAAAATTGGCAGGTGTTCCAGTGTGGCTTGTGTAAGTCCACTTTAGGGTATAACTTCTTTAAAATTCGATGTCTTACATGCTAGAACCCCAACAAATGAAGCTAGATATGGGTGGAGCGGCTCCAGCTGCAGGAGAGTTGGGGCTCGGCATCCCGTCTCCTTCCTGCTGTGGCTGGCTTGCCCCTCTCTCTCCGGGGCAGCTCCTAGAGCAACCCTGCAGAAACACGGGGCTCTGGGGGACACTGGTGGAAAGCCTGCAGGCAGCGGGGATCCTCTCTGGGGGGCCTTCCTGCTGGGGAGGTCCATGGCTCTGAGCCTGTGTTCTCAGCCACAGCTGGTCTAACAATTCTGAGTTTGACTAATTGTTCCCCACTCTCCTATTATAGGATGTGATTGAGGGGAATGAGGTAGGATTCAGGAGTTGGTAAATTTGGTCATTAGCAGCTGCTGAAGAAACATGTTGGACAAAGCTAGAAACTTCCAGACTAATTTGGGACAGGGTGTATCAGCTGTTTGAATATGACTTGGGTTTTTTTGTACGGGAAGTTAAGGTAATTTAATTATGTGCCAGATTCTTTGATAATATGTTAAATCATTGTTTCAAGTAGTGGATGTACAAAGTAGCCTTTCCTTTATAAAACTGCAAATGTCCTTTCGCATTTTTTGTTTGTTTGTTTTACTAACCTTGGAACAAATTCTTCACAGAGTGGTTATCATCATTAGATACTTTTATGCAATTATAGCTCATTATACCATTTTCTAAATTAATAAAAGAATGCTTTCAGTCTTTTGTACATATGAATACTCTGTTCTTTTTACTCTGACCTTTTCACTTGGATCCTTTTGAAAGTCACTGTTACACTAGGGTGAAAGCAAATACTGGCAAATTGTTTTCAATTTCCAAGCATCGTTTTTAGGAATAATGAGGTCTTGTTTCTATTTGGATCTCTGAGACCTGCACTGTGTGTGATAAGTGATGAGGGCGGGTGGGTAGTGATGACAGTGGACACCATTCGTGTCCAGAGCAAGAAGTTCATATTCTGGAAAATAAAACTGTATAAACAAGTCAAGGTTGGAAAGAGAAGCCATGATATTAAGCCAAAGCATTTGTTTTGAGTCCAGTGGGCAAAGGAGAGTTATTGTAGTTGTCTATGCAGGAGTCAGACGCAGTGGCAATGGGAGCAGTGATGGAGCCAGACTGTAGAGCAGGATTAGGATTGAGTCATTTTAGAGTTCACAGCACACACAGAAGGGACATTGATCAGTGTACCCTGCATTTTAGGAAATCCACCTTCCAAAGAAAAGGTAATGAAAGAGAAGTATGTCAAGTACGTTTCCTTGGTTACAAGCAACATTGATGACTGAGTAGCCTAAGAGAAGGGAATGTACTGAAAGGATGTTGGTGGCTGGCAGTATCAGTGTGAAGCTGGAGGAACAGGCAGGCAGGCACCAAGGGTGCTCAGAGGTCAGCGGCAGTAACTGTGCTGTGGTCTGTCAACACTCACAATCTAGTGAGCTGGGGCCGCACCACCTCCAGCCTCCCTTCCATGTTCACTGCACCTTTCCAACACCGGAAGGCCTGGTCCTGGCCCTGCCTTGTCTTCTCTATCAGGGCTCTAACCTCACCTGCCCACATGGGGGACAGTTTTCGCACCAGAGGAAATTGTGTTGCTCGTAGGAAATGCAGGTGGATGATGGACAATCAAAATGAGAAGTGACCATTCCAGGCAGACTCTGAGAAACACAACTCTGACGTTAAAACCAGATAAGCACACAGAGCAAAAGGGAAGGACATCCCAAGAAAACAAAATGCCTTATACAGGGAATTCTAGGTTTAGCTCAGTTTTGAATTGTCACTCATGGGAAGAAATGTCACAAAGGGCACGTTCTTGCAAAAGAGCTTGGATCTGTACAGCGCACACTGGGCTGGCTACAGTGTGGAAGGAGAGTTATCTGAGAGATCCTCAGAACAAGGAGTTGAAAAAGGAGGGTCGGAGAGAGAAATTTAATAAAGGGCAGAGAAAAAACCCAAACTCTTCAATGCCTGTTTTGCTTCAGTTTTCCAGACCTTGAAAAGTGATCGCCATAATTAAAAGCACAAGATAATTAGAATAAAAACAAAGATCCATGATAAGTGAGTAGAGAGCAAAAGAACAGCTATCAATTTTTAAAAGAACTCAGATCCTCAGCCCAGATAAATTACGTGCCATAATATTGACAAAACTTGGAGAATGTGATCAAGGAAACCCTTAGGGATTTCTTAGAAAGTTGGTTGGAGAAATGTCAGAAGCGATGAGCTGGGCAAATGCTGCCTGGATTCAGACAAAGGCTGAGGTGACCGATTATAGAATTACGGCTTGGTGCAACATTCCCAAGTGACTATTCTCAAATGGATTATTGAACAGATGGTTCATGAGCATGTAGACAAGAAAACGGTCACACGGCATGGGTCTATCCAGATAAGTGAGGCTGAGGTAGTGGACAGAGTCAGATGAGCTGGGCTCAAGGCCTCATTCCGTCACTACACAGCTGTGTGCACGTGAGCAAATCACTTAACCTCTCTGAGCGGCAGTATCTTTATCAGGGAACCCAGGCCATAGAACTAGATGTCCTTTAATAGGCAATTTAACCACAAACAATCGGTTAGCTTCAAATGTACCAAATTCCCCTCAGTTCTTTTAGTCAGTCTGTCCGATGATAAAAGAGCTGCCATGTGTAAAGAACACATGCCGTAGTGGGTGCTATGTCCTTGTGTGACGTGCTCACGTGACAGGTGGGCACTGGTAATTCCTCTTCACAAATGAGGAAATTGAGGTTCGAAGGGGCTAAGCAGTAGATCAGATGAATCAGGATCAGGGTGTGCCCTGATATCGGGGAATCAGGTAACCAATCTCCCATACTATCATCATACACACGGTCAATATATAAGGAAGGATAATGCTCCACTGAGCAAATAATAATCATTCTTATGTGTTTGGATAGTTATGCCTAAAATGTGTTGATAATGGATCCATGTCCATTTCATGGAAAGTTTCTTCTGGTGTTCCTTTAACCTTAGCCTGTGCAACTTTTTTTGAAAAATATATAAAAAATTTGGTTGAAAGAACAGAAGAAATTCTGATCAAATTTTCAAGGAAAAGGAGAACTACCCAGATGAATAATTTATTCTCGTATTTATTTATTCAAGTATCACATCCTGAGGTAAGCTAATTCATTCACAGTATGATCAATATTCAAACAGTGAAATACCGGGGGTGCCAAAAAAATGTCTACAAGTGGACACTTTGGTCAACGTTGCTGAAGCAGTAGTTCACCATAATCAGAAGTGTCTGGATGCTGATGGGAACCACTTTGAGCACCTCTTGTAATTGCAGAAGTCAAACATGACTTGTATTCATCTTTTGTTATTGGTATATACTGAGTATATATTTAAGTATTTCTTAAAATGTGTATACTTTTTTGGGCACCATCTGTATATTAGTATTGAAAGCAAAACCCTACACTTAGTATCTGAACTATCTCGCTGGCCTAGAAGGGGCCTTGACTCTGAATGGGATTGGGTTTGGGGGAACTAGAACAGAGCATGGCAGTGGGTGTGACTGGCTCTTGAGTTGCCATTTGGAGCTTCCAAGAAGGATCGGAAAGGGACTGTCGAGAGTGATACCTCGGTACGTTTTTTTCCCTTAGTCACATAATTTTTCCATTAAATGGACCCAGTTCATTTCAAGTTGATTTCAAGTTCAATGGTATCAAGCATTTGAAATGTCTACCACAACATACTGATGTAAGTTACAGTCACAGAAGAGGGTGTTCAGACCCCAGCAGACAACACAATCCTCTAATGCCTGCGTCCGCCAGACCACATCCTGAGTGTGATGGGTTCGCACTGCACCGTGTCCAGTGAGAGGCCGCTGGGGCAACTGGAAAAGACTTAGCAGTGAGGGACATGAAAGCTGCTTTCAGGTACATGAAGAGCTGCTGTTTGGAAAAGGTGGTTGGAAACTAAAGGAAAGCTAGAGGAAGTGGGTGGAAGTGTTGAAAAGCACTGTTTCCAGTGACAGCCTCTCAGAGTTGCATGGAGGCACTTTTAGAGGTTAAGAGCCTCCTAGTCACTCATTCCCTTCAATTAAATGACTATTGAGAGCCTTCTGTGTGCCACTGCAAATGCGTGGGGTACCTTAGGAAGACAACAAAAATCCTTGCTCTTGGAATATTTATATTCTTGTAGGCGTGGGGACACTTTGTAAGTTGGCCTTGTTGAGAAGTGACGTCTGCAAGAGACTTCAGTGAAGGAGGGGAGGGGGTTACTTGGGGAAGAACATTCCAAGCAGAAGGAAAAGCCACGCAAAGGCCCGAGGTGGGAGCATGCCGGAAGGGAGCCTCCTCCACAGAGATTGGTGGAGCAATTGTTAGAGAGGTGAAGGGAGGATTTCCATTTTGGTGACAGCTTGGACTATATGACCTCTGAGGCCTCTGCCAACTTTTTATATTCCCTGAGCTAATGATTCTCTGATAGTTCAGATCAAGTAATTCGGTAGCAGTGAGGAGGTTGGATTGTAGAGCAGACATGTCATAACAGAGCTCACAAATGTTCATACAGATGGTGAAGGCGCAAGTCAGAGAGTATAAACATTGTAAAATACTGGCAGTGATGTCCAGATAAAGAAATATGACGTCGCCCACACGAGGCATGTTTGCAGACCACATCTTGCCCAGGGGCCACCAGCTGGACACCTCTGCATTGAAGAACCTAAAATCGGTTCAGAGTGGAATGGTGTAATCCAGACGTCAAGTCTTGGACAGGAAGTCCAAGGAGAATAAAAGATAAAAGAAGAAATGTGAGAATGGCTCCTTTGTTATCATTTGACAGGGAATGAAGGAGAAAGGAAGAATTAAAAGGTTACCCTGGTAGTTTAGATCCCAGGAGACCTGTTCACTCTGGCTTTGCTTTTTCTCAATCAAGGGTCGCATTGATTTCGTTTTCTGCCTATTATCAATGGTCAGATGCTGACTTGTCCCCTCAGTGCCCTATTATACATAATTATATGTAATTCAGGAACTCAGAATCCACTCGGAGAGAAAATATCAGCCAGTGCAACTTTTCTCAATTATTTTGTGTCTAAATATAATTAAAGACATAAAACTTTTGAACTCAGAATTAACTGCAATAATTATAAAGAGACAGAAAGAAATTCTTATTCTTTTGGATGCTTAAGTTGTCCTGTTTCCTCACTGCAGGTCCCTTCATTTGCAAGATGGTGCCATTTGTCCAGTCTACTGCCATTGTGACCGAAATTCTCACTATGACCTGCATCGCTGTGGAAAGGCACCAGGGACTCGTGCATCCTTTCAAAATGAAGTGGCAGTATACCACCCGGAGGGCTTTCACGGTGCTGGGTAAGGATGTGCCCGCGGGAGGGGGCATGCCGTTCTTCAGGGCAGAGCAGAGAGAACTCGTGCCAAGTGAAGCACATTTATACACTGGGGGAGTAGCTTCTGGTATAGTGGGTGCTGGGGTGTGATTTAAAGGGTTCAGTCCTTCGCCCATTTCCCCCCCCACCCTCAGCCCATCTCTCCTTTAGGCCTACTCTAGCACTGAAGATCTCTCATTTCAGACTTCTTCAGTTTAAGTCTTAAGCTTTTAAGCATGAATTTCAGCTGATCTAAGGTAGCCCATCGGTGGCATCACCACAGTGACATTTATTAGGTAAGAGACCTTTAATCCAAGATACCCTTGTTAGGGGACCCACAGGAAAGGTGTTCTTAGAAAAATGGAGAATGGAGGTGGCCCTTGGGGGCGAGTCCACGATGGCAGGAGGCCACAGGGCCTGCGAGCATACTGGTGCCGAGATGAGATGCCTGACAGAGGCACGTCCCATCCTCTTCACAATTCAGCTTCCGGCATTCCTGAATCCTCCGCTGCTGGAATCGGTCCTGAGGAGCAAGTACCTTGTGATAAGTGGTAAACTTGAAGCAGTGTCTTAGGGCCCGGCACAGCAAAACGGAACAGTTTCTCTATTTGATATTTATAATCGAGCCATTTAAAAACTTTAATGTGCCCCACCGTGGTTTGAATGTATTGCAGCCAAATAATCAGCGGTATAGGAAGCAACTAATGCAATAGTCAAAGAGAACAATTTTTACTAACATCTCACTTGAGAGCACTGAGGAAACATTTCTTTCTGCTGTAAGAATTTAGCCAGCATGGGATTGTAGAATGACAGAACAAACTCCCCAAATCTTTGCAATGCCAAACTCATTTAAAATAGCTTGAAATGCATAGATAAACTAACTGGGAGGACATGGTCAGTTTTAGTTAGTTTCAAATTTATGTCACATCCTTCCTGTAAAGAATTCAAAGACCTCTTGGCTTTTAATAATTGACCTTCCACCATCAGGTGAAAGCTGAAAACAGCAGGTGATTATGGAAGGAGGGTGAGGAAAGGAATACATGAAGGAAGGGAATTTAAAAAAAAAGAAAAGAAAGAGAAGCAGAGGGAGTCTCCAGATCTGAAAGCAAAGCTGAGAATAGACAATCAAGGCAGTACGTACTCCAAAAAGTCATAGGAGACAGGCAGGTTTTTAAATCAAGTAGACATCTTCATGGGGCTCTGTGCATGGTCGTCTAATGTCTCCCTGAAGCTGTCACACTGCGAACCTCCTTCCAGCAGAGACTGCCTGCCCCTGGTCCCCAGCCAGCAAGACCCGCTAGCCTTTCTTGCCCAGAGGTGGTCACCGGTCCCAGCAGTAATGTTCACCCAATGGTAGCACTTTTATCCTTGAACAGGCAGTGGACCCACAGGACTGGCAATGAGCGAAGCCAATTCGGCTCAGCTCCTCCAGAACTTCTGCTAAAGACTGGACAAATGATTGAACAGAAGAGAACACAGTAAGATAATGATTGGACTAGAGTAGATATCCATGGCAATGGAGAGAGAGACGTTTGTGAGCCTCAGAATTATCTTGGATCACTGAGTCATAAAGCCTTTCAATAGGCAGTGCCAGTCATGTATTTCTTTATAATAAACCCCAATTACGGCTTAAGTGAATCTCAGTTCCTTGAAACCGAAGGCAATACACTGTTTTCTTAATGGTTCCACTCAGTACAGAAAGAACAAGTCGAGTTTGAGCTGGGATTTTTTCCCCTCAAAATCAGTGTTGGGGCTCTTGGTTCTGGCCTCGTCCTAGGCTGTTAGAATTCTCTTTTGTTCCTTGCTAAGGACCCATCGTTAGAGCAATTCACTCAACACGCTCTCTGGTTTCTGATGTTGTATTTGTTTTGTAAGTGAAAATTAATGCCTATATTATGATGGTTGAGACAAATGTACTTTCAATTTTAAGAAGAAATTTCAGAGGGCAATCTACATCACGTTCAAATTACTCATCCACTTTTGCTGATCAAGCACCTACTGAGGGCCAGGAATTTTCCTGGGAAAATTCAGGTGGTCAGTTTTATCTGGAAAGCTTTCAAAGCTCTCCTAGAGACGGTGACTTCTGTGTCAAATCCTGGAAAAGGAGGCCACAAGTGGACCCTGGGGATAGGGTGCCAATGAGGGGTGTCAGCCTGGAGGCACGGGCTGCACAAAGCATTCTGGGATGTGGGCACTGAAACCAACTCTGTAAGGTCCTCAGCAGAGGACTTGGTGTGAAGAACTTAAACTGAAATATAAGATGGGAGAGAGAGCAAGTGAGCTTGTAGAGAGCCTCAGGGACCATGGTAGGGAGTTGGGTTTTATCTTCTAGGCAATGGAACATTATTAAAGAGTTTTAAATGTTTAGAACATGTTTTGGGAAGACATTTCAGCAGCAATTTTGAGGGCAGTGAGAGGGTGGAGATGAGAACACACGCAGAGACTATACTGCCCCAGGGTCGGGGGCTGGGTGCACTGCATATAAGCAGCCTTATGGTTAGAGAATTAAGCGGGATGTATTTGCTGAGCTCAGTCATATTCCGATGATGTTACCACTTTACAGGTGTGGTCTGGCTGGTGGCAGTCATCGTGGGATCCCCCATGTGGCACGTGCAACGACTTGAGGTACATTTGGGGCTGGGATTGATCATTACAATGTTGAAATGTCTTCACATCCCCTCGATTATTTTCTCCCCCTTCCTGCAAGAGGAAGACAACAAATTTGTATGATTTCTGTTACTTCATTGGAGCTTTTGCAAGTGGAATCAAATGATTTGTTTTCAGGTTTTGTTCCCTTCTGTGTTATCTAGTGCGTTCTCAATCTTCTAATGGTAAGACTTGAATGATTACAGTACAGCTTACCGGGGTCCCTTTGTACATGTTCCTGCCCGCTGAACGTGGCTTTCATAGCGTTCGCCAGTGTCTTGATACGTTGTAAAAGTCCAGTGATTGCTCCAAGTTCTTCTTTCAAGTCACATGAAAAAAATCTGTAATTGAGTGTTTATTTGTCAGTTGATGCGCTTCCCTAAGTCCTTTCTCACCTGGCTGCCGTTCAGTGACGTATCGCAAATGGAATTAGAAACATGTGAGGGCATCATCTTATCCCCTCTCTCGCCCCCATACTTTGTCAGGTGGCCCAGCGTTGCCTGGATAGTCACCGTGAGGGGGTCCTGTGCTGCTTTTCAGTGGCCCAGTGCATCCAGTGGGATGAACTGTCACGCGTCCTTCACAGGGGCCCCAGCTCAGACCGTGCAGGCTGCACACATACATGCTCCCTGAGATCATTTTCTGAACCGTGTGTCCTCTCGTACCTTTTCAAATCGACATAGGCAGACGTGGGACTCTGCTGGGCATTGTCCATTGGCCAGGATACCAGAGGAGCCCTCAGGCAAGGGGACATTTAAAAAGTGGCTTAGTTCCTGATGTCACTGGTGTGTTGAATGAGCTGGACTCCATAGGTGAGCACAGATGGCACTTTTATTCCTTCCCTTGCTACCTATAAAAATGCCGTCTGAGGACTTCCCAGCCCTCTGATGAGACGCCACGGGGAAAGCCTTGCGTGGGACCATATAACATAGCTCTTCTATTCAGTCAGATAATTAAACTCCTCCGGTACTTCCAGTCCCAAGAACAGTGTTAGTTCCGTTATGGAAATGTCAAGTCCTGTGTCGGTCACCTAAGTCTGCGTGCTCAATCAGTTGCAAATGTCTCCCATCTCCCAGCTCGAGCCGTTTTTAGGTCTGGAATCCAGCCATCTAGAGGGGGGTGTGATCCCCTTCTCCTCTGCTTCCTCACTCTGTTTCTCTTTCTCTCTCCCCATCCAGCTGGCTGCCTCTGGCTCCGTGGGAGCTGGTGGGGAGCGTGGGAGAGGATGGGGCAGGTGCCCTCTGGTCTCGATGTCCTCTGTGTGTGACTTTGGCTGGTGATTGATTCTTTACTTCATGGGTTTTTCAAAGATACCAGAACCTCGGTTCCGCCTGCTGCCCCTTCTTCAGCCATCTGCTCATAAAGACCCTTCCACCGCCACACACACCTCTTGGTGACCAGCTCCTTCCTCCAAGGCTGCCCTTTCCTCCCGCAGGAAGCCCACACGTATGGGGGGCCCTTTTAGAAACGACCCAACCCTGTTTCCATGTCCAGTCCAATTCGGGCCCATAGAACACAAGATTTATCTATTTTTTAAAAATAAAATTATTTTGTCATGTGCTCTGAATATATTTTCAGTATATAACTCATTTAGTTTGTCGAAAATGCATATAAGCTAATTGGCTAGGCTAGTCCTGTCAGATCAGCAAAATCAGATTTGTTTTCTGTCAGGAAAAAGTATGAGATCATTTTTCAAATCAAATCCATGTATTTAGAGGCATCCCATGGCTCCCTCCTCGTTCCGAAATTCTGTTAGCGACGGTGCGTTTGAGTGTGACCCACAACTGCATTTCCCTCCCAGGTGAAACAAAGCACCACTGACGTTGTCATCTCCACCCATGGCCTCTGTGCTCTGCTCTCACTGGGCTCTCGCTCAGGAGTGATCTATTTGACAATTTTCATGGGGTGGAAGCAATGAGGTGGTTAAATTAAAATTGTCATCACTTCTGCCCCTTCACTGTATGAAAAATGTGAATTAACAACATCTCAACACCTGTCAAAATACCTTTTTTCTAATGCCTAGCTACCTTGAATAGAAATAGATTTAATATCGGGAAAAGCACAAAGCCCTGTCTGGATTTATGGGACCTGGGTCAGGTGGTTCCACTGGCGTCAGTAATTTGAACCATGTCTTTCTTAGGTCTCCCACAGCAAGATTTGGGTTGGGTGAGACTCGGACTTGTGTGAGTTGGGAGAAGGGTGACTGTGAGAGAAGAGCTGGGATTGTGGACCCAGCATGACGCTTCAGCCTCCGCCGTTCTCTTAGGCAGGGGAACTGAAGAGAAGTGTATGTTTGGAAATAGGAGTTCTGAAGCTGGGTTTCATAAAACCATCTGACCGTGATCTCAGAGAGTCTTTGTTGTTTGTCCCCAGAACAATGGCAGCTCTTTGGAGATGGCCAGTCCGGCCTTGTGGTTTAGGATGTGTCACTGTGTGCCCCCTCCCCCTCCATGGTTGTTGGCCCTGGTGTGCTCTGTCTGCATGGAGTCAGAATGCATTTCATTTTAATATCCTGCTCCCAGGGAGTCTGTATTCACTGAGTGTTTTCATTTCTAGTTGTATCTGTAAATAACACGTAGATCAGAACTTGACGTTTCTTACCTTTGGTGAGTATACCAAAAAGCTCCCCCACCCCTTTAATTGGCATTGAAGATTGGTGATAAAATCTGCTGGGATTGGAGAACTATGTCTAAGACCTAAATGTTTTTCGTCTGAAAAGCTATAGTGTGACTAAAATGACAATAGGTTTTATAGATTCTCTAACTTTTATTCCTATAATCTAGAAAAATGACATTTGAATATACTTTAAATGTTTAGTTTGTCCCTTATTAGCTTTTGATATTTTTATTAATATTGTTATTAATAATATAGTTGAACTCATGAGTCTGTTAGAAATAGTATTAATAAATTAAAATACATACAGAGGGTGCCAAAAAATGTATACACATTTTAAGAAAGGAAAAAACTACTGAAAGTCCGCTGACGGTAACTACTTTGTGCCCCTCTTATAATTGCAGAAGTTAAACGTGACTTGTATTCATCTTTTGTTATCGGTATATATTGAGTATTACAACTCTAATACAGTGTTTTCCTTTCTTAAAATGTGTATACATTTTTTTTGGCATCCTCTGTATATACCTCTAAGACTTATAATTGAGCCTGAATATTTGTGAATTAGCAATAGTTTGAATCCCAATTTCTCATTCATCTCAGAATCTAAAAGCTACCAGTTGCCTTTCTGAAATTTCTGCTAGTGACCTGATCACTGCAATCTGAAATAGCAAAATACAGACTGGTTCTTAGCCATTGGGAGAAGTCTGGTGCCTTGTCAAACCTGTCGCAACGATTGAGGAAGCAAAATAATGTAACATTAAACTAGTTGGCACAAAGTACAAAATACTGTTTTTGTAATACTTTGGTCACTGAAGTGCTCTTTCACCCAACTGAAAACTTACGACTGGAGTATAAAAAGTTGAGAAACGTCAGTGAGCAGGCCTTGGACCTCAATTCCATTTAAAACAGAAAAGAAAGTATAAAACACTTAAGAATTTAAGCAGTGAAGTGGAAAAACCACTCTTCAAACAAAAGCACAATCAAAATTGGATATCATTTGAGAGATGTAACCATGGTAAATATGTAAGGATCTGAAAAACACTGCATTACCACAGCATTCTGCTGCTCTCTGTGCTGTGATGCTAAATACCAGCTCTCCTAATGGAATAATTCTTATTTTCAAGATCAAGTATGACTTCTTATATGAAAAAGAACACGTCTGCTGCTTGGAAGAATGGGCCAGCCCTGTACACCAGAAAATCTACACCACCTTTATCCTTGTAATTCTCTTCCTCTTGCCTCTGGTGGTGATGCTTAGCCTATACAGTAAAATCGGTTATGAACTCTGGATCAGTAAGAGAGTGGGGGACAGCTCCGTGCTTCGGACCATTCATGGAAAAGAAATGTCAAAAATAGCCAGGTTGGTTTAATGAGATATTCATCTCTGTTCAAAATATTTTTAATTCTCTGGAAGGGACAGTTACCAGGGATCTCAGAACTGCTGTGTGAGTCAAAATGTCATTTATCATTCACATGTAGGGTGTGGGCTGCTTTCAACTTTTGAGAGTTTATGTATGGCAGGGAGAAGAGAGATCACCAGCTCCCAAATCAAAGGGGGAAGCCACCGTTACAGATAGAAACTTACTTGGAATTTAGAAATTGCTGTGTTTTCATCTGTACTGGGGGTGCCAAAAAATGTCTACAAGTGGACACTTTGGTCAATGTTGCTCAAGCAGCAGTTCACCATCATCAGAAGTGTCTGGACGCTCATGGTAACCACTCTGAGCTCCTCTGGTAATTGCAGAAGTCAGACGTGACTTGTATTCATCTTTTGTTATTGGTATATATTGGGTATTACAATTTAATACAGTTTTCCCTTCTTAAAATGCGTATGCATTTTTGTGGCATCCTCTGTATGTCATTTCACTATGGTAGGAAGAGCTGCGTACTCTCCCCTGCCTGCCCCTCACCAGCCACGTGATGTGGGGAAGCCTTACTCCTACAGCCTGTGCGTTCCTCACGTACCAGGGAGCATAGCAACATCCGTCCTTACTTCCTCCCACTCAAGGATGATGCTACATACGTGAGCTCATGTGCTGGAAAATCCTTTGGAAACTAGAGCATGCTGTTCACTTTGAATAATTAATTATTGATATAGTTTATTTTCAACTAAGGGCTTTGCTTTCTGATCACACTCATTAATAGAAAATTTAAAACACGATTTACTGCTATGGTACTTGTAGTTCATATGGTTTATTTCATAATCTATTTGGAGGGACCGTTAAAAACAAAGCTACAACCTGATAAGAAGTTGAGTGGTTTGATGGGATTTGATGATTTCTTCAAGTGAGCAGCAATCCCTAGTGCCCAGTTTGTATAAGACATCCCCGTTCTCTGCACAGCACCTTGGAACTTACTGCTGGTTTGGCAGTCCTGCTTCCTCAGAAGAAAGGGCTACCAGCTTGAAATAAAGAATAATGAATATGACCTTTTATATATGTATAGCACCATGCAAATGTGTAGCTCCCTTGCAGATGTTAATATCCTTTACAGGACTAATGGAGAAAACTAGTTTGAAATCCTGGTTAATCATGTAATTTAGAGATACAATAAAGGATTCCATTTTAATTGTATCCTTTAAACATAGGGCTTCCTGTAGCTCATAAATATTGATAGTTTTCTATCCCAGGCATGAGTCCTCTTCAATATAAAATGAGCAGGACTGTCTAGCCCTTAGGAGCTGAAATCCCTCACTAGCTGTCTGACTTTGCAAGTTACTTCACCTTCTCTGTGCCTCAGTTTCTGCATGTGCCAAACGGCTTGTTGGGAAGATCAATGACATGAGTGAGGCCCAGCAGCCCCACAAGGAGTACATGTCACAGGGGTGTTTATAATGTGAGGAATATGGGGGTGCGGGAATAGCGAGGGGAAAGTGACGGACAGCCCATGTGTAACCGATCACGAACTTCATCAGGATTTGAAAAATCTTGATTGAGAGGTCTAGGCTCAAATTTTATTTAATAGCTTTGCCATCAGTTTGACACACTTGCCAAGGAGAAGTTAATTAACACAATGAATGTGTCCTTATGAGTCCAGGAAGAAGAAGCGAGCTGTCATTATGATGGTGACAGTGGTGGCTCTGTTCGTGGTGTGCTGGGCTCCTTTCCACATCGTTCACATGATGATTGAATACAGTGAGTGCCTGTCATTCTCATTTGACAGAAGTTCTAGTTTATTTCCTGCCAGAATGGGCAATGAACCCTTGAAATTTGTCATGATTCACTTGGGTAATCAAATATCAACTAGTAGGTTTCTTTCATGGTTTCGACAGCACTAGGTCGTTCCGTGGTGCGTAATTATGTACGACTCTGACTAAATCTTTAATAATTACAGAAGATCAAGACAAGCTTCTGAATCTTCTTCCATGCTCTGCCTCTGTTCTCCTTAAGTTATTTCAGTATTGGGACAGCAATGACCTCCTATGAGCATTCCCTACTGAATGCTGGATTGAACCCCATGAATTTAATAATGCTTAGCTTTTCACCCAGCCCCTCAGTGAATTCTCCCTAATAATCTGAGGCGTCACATGGTTCTCAGGTAACTGTTTCTATAACTCAAGTGAACATTTGCAGAGTCACTGCTGCTCCCCATTGCCATGAAGCCTGAAATCAAGTTGAAAGGCAGTGAGTCCCCCGATACGTGCGGGGCACCGGGCTAGGCCTGTAAGCCTCGGTTCTCTAAGAAGGAAGACTCGTCACAAGGTTGCTTTTCTTCGGACATCAATGGCTCTCCCCAAAATCATCCTGAGAATTTTTCTCACCTTTAATCACTTGTCCAAGTGTGTTTGGTAAAGATTGATGGTAAACAGAAATTGAATTTTATGCTCATCAAAACAAATATGCATTCTCAAGCATTTCTTTTTATTTCAGGCAATTTTGAAAAGGAACAGGATGATGTCACAATCAAGATGATTTTTGCCATCGTGCAAATAATTGGGTTTTCCAATTCCATCTGCAATCCCATTGTTTATGCCTTTATGAATGAAAACTTCAAAAAAAACTTCTTATCTGCAGTTTGTTACTGTGTGGTCAGAGAAACCTTCTCTCCTGCACGGAGACGTGGAAATTCGGGAATGACAATGACGCAGAAGAAAGCAGTGCTTTGCTGGAGAGAGAACCCGGTGGAGGAGACCAGAGGAGAAGCGTTCAGTGAGGGCAACATCGATGTCAGGTTGTGTGAACAGCCGGAGGAGAAAAAGCGTCTCAAGTGACAGCGCACCCATTCATTCCAAACGGCTAATACGAGCTTCAGGCCGTGGGCGCTAATTATAACATTTCTGCATAATTAATACCATTCATATCCTAACCTGAAGAGAATGTTATTTTGAGGAAAGGTCAAAGACTTTTTATTCGTAGAATGAGGAAAAGAAGGCATCTTACATCATTTTCCATAAAAATATGATGTTGTACATGAAATTACAGTTTTGAAAAATTAGTGAACCATCCTTGTACTTTACAAAAGTGGAGTTTTAAAAAACCTTGTACAGAAATCAATGTTTTTGGCTACTTCTTCCCCCTAGCCAGTCAATTGTACTGTGGCTTTTTGTGTATTGTTAAGTTGGATGAGAAAATAAGTTAAAAACTACATCGTCTGTCTTGAATAAGTTTAATAGTTGAATGCTGTAACATCGTTTTTAGTGCACTGCTGAAGCTTGTTGATAAATTCTCTTGCAAATGAGGTCTGTCCAATGATTGTAAAGTCGAAGAAGATGCAGAAGCAGCAAAATGACAGACGGGTGGGATTTGGAGGCAGATGCCTGCCTAGGTTTGAGCTCCAATTCCCACATAGACCTGCTGTGACCGCCGCTGTGACCACTGGCCACCATGACCTTCTTTAAGCCGTCATCCCTTCCTGTGTGAAGTGGGGCAGCATCTCGACCCACGAGTCACTGCCAGAACATGTGAGCCAGGAGCAGAAAGGCACTTTTACTCCAACGCCCCCTCAAGTTCCAAAGCATTATCGTAGCTCCTTATGTCTCAGATCTCTCCATCTGTTCCCTTTTCCGTTCTGAGATTTGTCCTCAGCCCTGCCCAACCTTCAGCTTGTGCCTATTTTGTAACTGGTTTCTCTACTCAAAAGAAGAAAGATTCTGGGATCCTCATTTATAGGTTGAGTGGCATAAACAGACCAATCTATCTGAAATATTTACATTTTTAAGCTCTGCATTTTCACTAGTGGGATGAAAGCCTTTTGGGGACGTAAAAGGGCTGGTAGGTGCAGTTAGATGAGAGCCTCAATTCCGAGCCCATGACTTTCACTGACCCCCACGAGAGACGGGTCAGGAAGAGCAGTGGCGCTCCCCACTCCTGTTCACCTAAATCTCCCTCCAACGCAGCTCCTCACTTCTCAGCCTTCCCCTCTTACCCCCTGGTGTCCTGGAGCCACTGGGCACTGTTCCAGTGCCCTGTTGCTTCCCCTTCAACATCTGAGATTCCCAAAGTCCAGACACAGCCTGTGGCCAAAGTGTTTCTTCTATCTCCAGCTTTCGGGCCAGAAAGAAAAGGGAGCTCAGGAACGCTCAGGTTATTTCATTTGTAAAACTTTAAGGTTTGAGACCAGAGAACTCAGAGCATAGGGGTGTTTCAAGATACAGACATTTCATTGCACATGTTTGTTAATGTAAGCAAGGAAGAAAACAGAGATGAAACAGTGTGTGGTGTTAGGAAAAAAATGTCTATGCAACACAGGAAAATTAACAAAGTTGAGAGAGGAAAGCTGATGATTTGGTTTGTGTTGAAATGGACTCATTGTGGCTTATTTATGTACCCTGTCCTGTTATGCCTAGTTAACCTGTAACAAAACAATGATTATCATTAACTCATTAAACCATTACAAATGAATCAGATTCACTGATTTTGGTTATTCTTATTTAATCAGCAAATATCCATATGATGCTTCCTAACTTTGATGTATGTGAGTATATACTCCAAATGTGACTTAATGAGAAACAGATGAATCAACACTGTTACTAACCATTTAATTATCAAGATTAAAGTTTTTAAAAATTCTTAATCATTGCGGAGCTTGATCCAAAACATTGAGATATTAGATACTAATTGAAATATTTACTGTAAAATTTCCAGGCAGCTTGTGAAAGCTTTTCTTTTTCTTTTTTTCTTTTCTTATCTTTCCTTTTCTTTCTTTTTTTTTTTTTCTTGGTTCACGTTGTACTAACATTGTTTCAGAAATAAAAAATAGTGTTAGCACATTTCTTGTCCTGTAAACATAATCCTTTTGCATTGTTATAAAAGTTTGGAAGAGACGTTCTGGTCTAGTCCATTACGGAGAAACTCCTGCTATTAGCCAAAGAGCTCTGAGTCCCGAGATGGTGGAACACAGCTGATGAGTCCATCGACAGTTCGCCTTGCATTTGTGAAAAGAACACTAGTTTGGGCCTTTGTTTCTCTTTTCCCTGACTTCACAGTCCCCTCCCCGATTCCCTGAAATCCTTTGGTCTTCCACCTAGAGATTTGCTTCCCCTCTCTTTTCTCTCTCATTTTATTCCATCTGATTTTCCCCTATCTGGTGCTTACAGTGAGATATGTAAAGGTCTCTTTGGATCCATCCAGGAGGTATGGTTGAGGAGGGGTACAAAAAACTATTCTTATATTTATCAGCATTTTGGGAAAATGTCTATGAAATCAGTGAAAAGATATGTATCACTGCTCAGACCTCTAAGCACTTTATTTCATTATGAATCATTTTGCCAAAAAGTAGTACCTTTTCTTCCACTCTATCAAAGAACAGCCACTTATTATGGATCGGGACACTGGTGTTTTGCATGCCAGTTTGACTTAAGACTATTTTCTAAATCAAAAACAATTTTAAAAGGAAGGACCAAGTTGCAGGGTTTATACACCTTATTTGAAGACTTACTGTAAGTTACAATAATCAAGAGAGTGTGGCATTGGCCCAAGGATAGAGATATACAAATGCACACATATATGCACACATATATGGTCAACTTATTTTACCCAAGGAGAAAGCATAATTCAGTGGAGAAAGGAAAATCTTTCAAACAAATGGTTCTGGAACAATTGGATATCCAAATACCAAAAATAGACCCTTGATCCTTATACGACATATTAAAAATTCACTCATAATGTACCATAGACTTAAATATAAGAGCTAAATCTGTAAAACTTCTAGAATAAGACGTGGAAGAAAATTTTGCACCCTGGATTAGGCGAGGCAAAGATTTCATAGACAGGGCACTAAATGCAGGAAGATTAAAAGAAAGAACTGATAAAATAAACTCCATCAAAAACAAACAAAAAGCCAAAAACCAAACAAAAAAGACCTGTGCATGAAAGTTCATAGCAGCTTAATTCAAAATAACTGGAAAACTGGTAAGAACCCAAATGTTTATCAACTTGTGAATGAACAAGCAAATTGTGTTAAAGCTATTCAACTGAAAAGAACTCAGCAATAAAAAGAATGAACTATTGCAACACCAAAGGTTAGTTTCAAAAGTATTGTGCTATGTGAAAGAAGCCAGACACTCTGTGATTGCACTTACATGCGATTCCAGAAAAGGCAAAACTACAAGGATAGACCTCAGGCATGTGGTTGCTCGGGGCTGACAAACTTTAGGCAATTGAATGAAGAGGGCATGAGAGACTATTTCAGATGATAGAAACGTTCTGTATCTTGATTCTGGTCGTGGTTACTTCACTTTATACATTTGTTAAAATTCATTGAATTGTATACTTTAAAAGGGTGAATTTATTGTGAGCAAATCATACTTCAATTTTTTAAAAATGCATAACAGAATTTTCGCTTTGTAACGCAAAAATTCCAAACCCTTATTTTGGTTCCTTGACCTGTAGAATAAGATCGATGGTAGGAAGCCTTTGAACCTGCCCCTCCACCACCATGACCACAGCAGCCAAGATAGTTAATCACCCTGGTACTGTTGCCCAGAGTGAACTAGATGTGTGCTACTTCCAAAGCTTTAAACGACGCAACACACGTACCCATCACATCCCCACTGAATGCACCAACCAGACCCCAGCGCAGCCTGGCTGCATCATAATGAATGACAGGGGACAACCACAAACTTAAGTTGTAGCTCCAAATGCTACTGCTGGGCTGATATGACATCCACGAGAGCAGACTACCACAGACTCTGGTACATTCTGTGCAGCTACGGGTCAGGCAAATGCATTGATTTCAATGCCTATTGAAGAGGAGAATCAGGGCAATTTACATTCACATGGGATAGACAACAGCATACCATATTCCACTGTTTTAACCAAGATTATGTTAATTTGCCTGTTACTCCACAAAAGAGTCCAAAGGGATATAAATTGTCTGGACATGCCACAGGAAATCATTTGGGTCCATTGTATGTATCATGTTATATGACTTAGATCTGGTAAACAAAAAAATGGCCAGAATTCTGCTTTCACCATCATATGTGCCCCAAGGGCGGGAGGTAACAGAGACAAAACTTAGGAAGATTTAGAGGTTGCCACATGGTGACATTTTTAGGAGTCTAGTGTTCTTGGAATTGCCAGGACGTAGCTTTCAAAGTAAAGTGCAAGTTTTTGTACCTTGACCCTCCCAGCCATCCTTGGTAAGCATCTTTGTGTTTGGGAGGCATTCTGTTCACTTCTAGGGACCCCTGTTAGGACCCATTTACTGGAGAAATGGTCGGCTGCTGGTTCTGAGTGCGTCCCAGAGCACAAAGGGCTCTGCGGCAGGTGTAGGCTGCCGTCCAAGCAGGCCTGTGCCTTGGACCGTCTGACTTAGAAGATCCAATGGTCCAGGTTGCAGTATGAGCAGTTCTGTCACCTGGATCATGTGATGTGCAAATGCCATAGTACCAGAAGGGTCTGTGTTAGATAAGGGTGCCCCATGGCACCCTCCAAACTGCAGTGGAAGAGTTGCCGTGCATAGGCCTGGTTTCTGGAGCAAGTCCGTGCCGACTGCACCAAAGAACTACTTATCACCAAAATGCAGCTCCTGCCAGGCTGCTAGCCACCAAAGAGACCAAATGTCATCCCACCCAGTGACCGTGTGGCCAAACTGCCTGTCATGAATGGGGCACTGTCACATCCCCAAGTCCCAGGGTGGGCAGTCCCAGACATAATTCATGACGAAAAGGAAGTAGTACATCCACAGTCAGAGCACGTCCAAACAAACACGTTCCATCCACATGTTCTTTATTTTCAAAGGCTGTTTATTGCCATGTGTGGCAGGTGAAGTAATGCTCATAAAATGTGAAAACTACACATTCACAAATTTCCTCCTGATACTCAAACTGAGCCTTTCCACTCCCGCAAAGACCATAAAAATTAAATTCCTTTCTTTATCACTCCATAGAGTTATTATTATGTTCTCAGTTCACCAGAGTAGCCTTAACACGAGTTTTGGCTTTATTGCCCTAAAATTCAACCTGGAGCCATTTAATTCCATTATCTGTAAGACCAGCAGGCTGTGTAAATACATGTTGAGAAGTGATTGGTATGAGTAGCTAGTAAAAAAGCAGTGTAGCTACTTTTCCAATGTAGTATTTGTAGGTTTTATGAGGCATATAGGACCCCTTGAAATGTTGAAATAAAAACAGATCAAGCCATTAAAAAGTGTAGACTGGCAGTGCATTGTTCTCATTCAATAAATATTCTTGGAGCACCTACCACGTGTCAGACCTAGACATCCTCCTTCCATTTCAAGATCAAGAAAATCCTTTCTACTCTGAACCAGATGAGGCGGAAAAGGGTTGGTGGACAAATGAGAGACTAGGGAAAGAAAGTCATAAAAATCAGGTAAATCCATAAACTAAAAACATAGTTTTACTGGTGTCGATCTCAGACCCTTTTTCCTCTTGCTCACCACATTTTTGTTTTCCAGAACTGAGATGATGGTGTTGCTATAAAAGAAAAAGATTCAGAAAGAAAAACAAAAAAATGACCAAAAAAATGCTTCTATTTGAATCACTAGAATTATAAGAGGACAGGAATCAATGAACTATTGTTCTGATGCCGCTCATTTCTGGTCACCAAACCAGATTCCTTAGCTACTGCGATGTTTGCAAAATTGTGTTAACTCAGGAAAACCTAGGTATAAATAAACTTTTTAAAAATTAATTTTTAATGAACTGGCAAAGGCAATGTCAAAAGGGGATTTCAAAGAAAAGAGCATCTGACAAACTTATAATTATATGTCCTCTCTGTAGGGAGTAAGCGTATGAAGTCTAACAGTTGTTCTCTAAACTCCACCAGCCTGAGTGGGTGCAAAAATAATTAAGGAATTGAGGGACGGTTAAGGATGGCAGTGTAGGAAGGTCGTCAAATCACCTTCCGCCCACAGACACACCAAATCTACAGCTACGTATGGAACAACTCCTTCTGAAAAGGGCCTGAGAACTAGCTGAACAGCTCTTCCCCAACAAAGGAGAAAAAACAACGAGAAGGGTAGGAGACACAGATGTGGTTCTGCCACTCCTGGCCTGACAACCCACAATCAGGAGCGATCTAACAAATACAAAACTGCTCCCCAAGAGCGAGGGGTCTGTGCCCCCACATTAGGCATCCCAATCCTCGGGACCTACATTGTGGGATGTGCTCATGAAACATCTGGCTTTGAAAACCAACAGGGCTTGCATCAAGGAGAACCATAGGGATGCAGGGAACAGAGATTTACTCTTAAAGGGCTTGTGCACAGACCCACTCGCACCGGGACCCAGCACAAAAGCACCATTTTGAAAAGTGCTAGACCATATGAGAAGGATATTCATTTGCTAACCTTAAAGCATCTGTCAGAGGGGCAGGAGCCTGCTGGAACTCTCCCAGGGACAAAGGCGAGGATGGGTGCCATTTTTATATCCTCTCTCTAACCTGCTAGTGCCAGTGGGTGAACCCTACCTCCCATCAATCCTGTGATGTCACCAAAATGAAAATGGAAATACGATGTACCACAATCTATGGGAGGCAGCAAAAGCCATTCTAAGAGGGAAGTTTATAGTAATACAAACTACCTCAAGAAATAAGAAAAATCTCAACTAAACAATCTAACTTTACACCTAAAGGAACTAGAAGAAGAACAAAGTCCCAAATTAGTAGAAGAAAGGAAGTACTGAAGATCAGAACACAAATAAATAAAATTGAAACTAAAAAGACAATAGAAAACATCAATGAAGCTAACAGCTGGTATTTTGAAAAGGTCAAGAAAATTGACAAACCTTTAGCTAGACTCAGTAAGGAAAAAAAGAGAGGGCTCAAATAAATAATATCATACATGAAAGAGGAGAAATTACAACTGATAACTCAAGAAATACAAAGGATTATGAGAGACTACAATGCCAACAAATTGGACAACCTGGAAGATGTGGAAAAATTACTAGAAACATACAATCTTTCAAGAGTGAATCATGAAGAAATAGGAAATCTAAACAGACTGATTATTAGTAGGGAGATTGACTCAGTAATCAAATAACTCATAACAAACAAAAGCCCAGGATCAGATGACTTCAGTGGTGAATTCCAGCCAACATTCAAAGACGATTTAATACCTATCCTCAAATCTTCCAAACAATTGAAAAGGAGGGAACACTTCCAAACTCATTTTATGAGGCCAGCATTACCCTGATACAAAAACCAGAGAAGGACACCACAAAAAAAGAAAATTACAGGCCAATATCCCTGATGAACATAGATGCAAAAATCCTCAACAAAATCATAGGCAACTGATTTTAACAGTATAATAAAAGGACGATATACAATGATTGAGAGGGATTTATTCCAGGAATGCAAGGCTGATTCAGCATCCACAAATCAATCAACGTGATACACAACATTAACAAAATGAAGGATAAAAAATCATATGATTGTCTCAATAGATAAAGGGAAAGCATTTGACAAAATCCAACATCCATTTATGATAAAAACTCTCAATAAAGTGGGTAAACAGCTCAACACAATAAAGGCCATATATGACAAACCCACAGATAACATCTTATTTGATGGTGAAAAACTGCAAGCTTTTCCCTAAAATCAGAAACAAGACAAGAATGCCCACTCACCACTTTTATTCAATATAGTATTGGAAATCCTAGCCAGAGCAATTAGACAAGAAAAAGAAATAGAAGGCATCCAGATTAGCAGAGAAGAAGTGAAACTGTCACTATTTGCACACGACTTGATTTTATATATAGAAAGCCCTAAAGACTCCACCCAAAAACTGTTAGGACTAATAAATGAATTCAGCAAAATTGCAGGGTATAAAATCAGTATAAAAATATGTTGTATTTTATATGCTAACAACAAACAAGCAGAAAGACAATTTAAGAAAAAAAATCTCATTTACAATTGTATCAAAAAGAATAATACTTAGGAATAAATTTAACCAAGGAGATGAAAGACCAGTACACTGAAAACTGTGAGTCATTGATGAAAGAATTTGAAGAAGACATAAATAAATGAAAAGATATTCTATGGTCCTGGATTAGAATAATTAGTAGTGTTAAAATGCCCATATTACCCAAAGCAATCTACATATTCCATGCAATTTCTATCAAATTTCCAATGGCGTTTTTCACAGAATTAAAATACACAACCCTAAAATTTGTATTGAACCACAAAAACCCCAAATAGCCAAAGCAATCTTAAGAGGGAAGAACAAAAGTGGAGACATCATGTTCCCTGACTTCAGACTGTATTACCGTATGAAGTTACAGTAATCAAAATAGCAACCTATACCATCCTGGGTTGCTTCTTTCCCCTAGGAAATCCTGGCCATCTTACTATGTTGTCAGCTGAATTCCTTTCTCCAGTGAGCATGGTGCCATGTACATTTTTACCCTATCCAGCCAATATATATTTGTTGAATGACTTCTATATGCCGAATTTGCATTTGCAAGACTGTTAGCTCTAGTTATTGTTGAATCCTGTTCATAGAATGGGGACATCTTTCAACAAGCTAACTGATCCTATTGAAAACAAGTACAAGCTCATAACTTTACCAATAGCCACTTCTAAAGCTTCAAGAACAAGACACAGCTAGAGTTTATAAAACCTGCAAACACTACAATATTAATGCCTGTAAAATAATAATTTGTATTTTAAAATGCAGTCTTATTAAGTACAAACTCTAAGACACTGCAATAAGAATTGTCTCATGATTTCTGCCCTTGGTATTTATCGTTTCTCATGAAAGCAGAATATCCACATAAAAAGACAATTAACATTAAATAGCAAAGGATGTGTCAAAAGAGAGATGTAATAGTACCATGGAAATTTAGAGAAGGTCCTGGAATAGTCAAGGGGACAGTAAGGAAACAATAGGCTGAAATTTGAAGGATTTAGACCATTTGTGGAATTGGAATGAATAGTCTGGGGGGGAAAGAATGAATGTTCTGGTAAGGAAAGTAGTGCAAATAAAGATTCCTGGAGGTGGTTAGGGAGAATTTCACAGCAATTCAAACAAGATGGTTTTAAAGCAAAGGCATCTACGATGAGTAGGGAATAGTGTTGGGGGGGGGGGCTACATTGTGTAGAAATGGTCCAGAACACTCAACTTTGGGGAATGCATTAATAAGGGATCATTGGAAGGGTTTCTGAGTGGTCAGATGAGCCAGATTAAAGCAAGTTTTCACAAGTTAGTGGTCAACATACGCAGCATAGTCTTATAACATTCTCTAACAATACCAAAGAGTGAGTGGGGTTGTCTGGGAAATTCAGATCAGCAGAGAAGGTGAACACAAAAGCACACTCAAGTAAGTGGTGTTTCCCTGAAAATGCAACAGCTGTTCTAATTTTAGTCATGAAAAAAAATGATAAGAAAACAGAAGGAACTACACCGTGAGAAGGCAGACAGCTGATTTGGGCAGGAATGTGTAGATAGGGAGGGTTACCGCTCCATCACCAGGCACAGAGAACAGGACTGTGTACAGGAGGTTAGACGTGTGCGCTGTGCCACGGAAAACATTGGTGGGGTAGACTTGCGAACAGATGATTGTGGGTTGTCTGATCTCATCGTCTGGTTGATAATTTGAGGTGCCTGAGCCTCTGGACACCAGCTTTGGGTCATCATCCCCTGGGTGGAGGAGGGGAGGATGGTACTGTCCTTAGAGGCTCTGGCCTTGCTGTAATGAGAGTCCTCCGCTGGTGGTGGGATCTCATTAAGAATGCTAGCTCCTAACGCTGTCCAGGAACTAACAACAGCCTCGTGTTTCCATGGTTATAGATCACATCCTTGCCCTTTGTTAAGCCATATTTAGGCCAGGGCAGAAACCTTACCTTAACAGCCAGCTTGTCTTGATCTGGTCTTGCTTTCTCTCCTAGGGGCCTGTGCTCAGGGGCCTGGGCGTGGGGCATGACCTGGGGCTGGAGGTGGAGGGCTTGGTCAGGCCCTGAAACCCTTTGTCAAAGAAAACCCCCTGAAGCATTGAAAGGGGAACAGCCCCCTCCTATAAAACTCCATACCCCTTTTCTGGGGAGGTTATGATCTTTCCCCTCTGCTCTAGCCTGACCTTGCACAGCTCAGACACCCCAAACAAATGCTAATAGACGAATCTTGATCTCCTGCAGCTCCTTCCTCCCTTGTGCTTAACACCCTTAGCTGGTCTTTCTTAAATGCATCTCAAGAGAGACAGGGTAACAACATATGGCTGAATCACTTCCAAGATGTTACTACTTACTACGGGGAGAAAAGCAAGTAAAAGCGCATATTTTTATGTTTCCTGCGTCTGATGTGAAGGACAAAATATTGTCTGCATGGGTTCCTGAAGAGCTTGGCCTGAACTGGTCTGTCTTCTCCCAACTCTGAAGGCACTTGTCTCTGCAGTGAGTTCCGCTCTGCCGTCTGTTGTCTTAGATCTTGTTAGTTTTTGCTTCCTCATTTAACATGCGTATACATACAGATTTCTGTTCAAGTGAGGAGTGGGTGGGCTGCTCACCTGGTTTTGCCCATCTGGACACAATCTGAATGACCACACATATATGATTGATTACATGTGGAGTACTTTTCAACAAGTCAAATTTTCAGTCAGACACTGGTCATCCAGTAGTCGTGTTCTGATGCCTTTCTGTGTCGGTTTGGGGCTTTATTTGTTCTAAACAGAGTTCTGTATGTTCATACCCTGCCCTAACCCTGTCAGCTACACCATCAGAGGGCTGTGGTGTATGCTCTAGTTGTCTGCTATCTGAGTGCACGATCTCCACAAGCTTTTCTGTAGATATTAATGCTTTTCTGCTCTGGTGACAGCAATAACGGAAGGTGTTAGTGCCCTGCAGTGGGCATCTGTTGTTTTGTTCATTCTCTAGGTACTGCTGCTCAGGCTTCCTGACGTCTTATTGTAACTTATTTTAGTCACCATAACTTGAGCCACTTAGAAATGTAAGCAAACTTTTCAGAGTAATTGTCTCTTAGATGAAAATATCTGTCTCCAATGATACCTTTTTAAAGGTGTTCTTTGCTCCTTTCAGCTTTTATGTATATTTTAGAGACTTTCTGTTATACTCTTCTTCACATCCTCGTGTTCACATAGCTGCTACTGTGTTTCCCCAAAAACAAGACCTAGCTGGACAATCAGCTCTAATGTGTCTTTTAGAGCAAAAATTAACATAAGACCCGGTCTTATTTTACTATAATGTAAGACCAGGTATAATATAATATAATAATAATATAATATAATGTAACACCAGATCTTATATTAATGTTTGCTCCAAAAGACTCATTAGTGCTGATTGTCTGCCTAGGTCTTATTTTCGGGGAAACAGGGTTGCATATTATTTTCAGTTCCAGTTTATATCAACTCCCTCTCTATATCATCATCACACATTTCTGAGATGAAAAGTGCTTATATTTTCTAAGTATTTGAAAGAAGGATGCCTACATTTCAAATGTCTGTGACTATGATGATATAATGCTATAGAAACAAATATTTACTTGAAGCTAAAAGGAAAATAAACAAATTACATGACAAGGGGTGAAAACTATTATTAAAAAAACAAACTATAATCTTCCTTCAAATCAGTGGGGAAAATAGCCGATTTAAAACACCGAATGAAAGGTGATCTTCAACAGTTTTTTTCCCCACTTGAGTCCATTTGTTATGGTGCAAGATGAGAGACTCTTCTTAGACTTGGAAACAGCACTCTGTATCGAGACTCCCAGAACACACCTACATAAATCTTTCTAGTTCTTTGTACCTGGAAACCTACTCTGTTCATTGCCCATTCTTTCCATAAAAATATCTTGTCTCTAGCTTAATCCATGCACACCCAACTTTATTTGAATGAAATCTCTTGGGAGTTCTCTCTTTTTATGATAAACGTTTTTATTGGAGTACACTATACAAAGAGAACAGCACACAAATTGTAAGCTTGAAGAATGAAAGTGATTTTAGCAGTTTTTATACTGATTCCAATGTTGGCTTTGTGATAAGCTGCTCCCATGTTTTCTTATGGAGTGAAATGTCAGCATACCCAACTAGAAACACTTAAATACCTCATATTTCAGAGAGATCAGTTACTGTATTAGAACCTTGGAAAATTAGAAAACATCTAACAGCTTATTGTTTTTGGAGCTGGGGGCTACTGAGCTGCCCAGTGGTTCTATGCATTTTGCCCGGGCCCTCCTGGGGAGGTGGAGGTGGGAGCGTAGTGAGGCTTGTGGAGGCAGAGCGGGGTCAGACCGAATCCCACAGGCCACACTCCTTCCGGGTCCCGGCGCTCAGAGGGCCACGCAGGATCCATTTGTGGTGGGATGCTGTTGAATGTTTTAAAACGTCAATGCCATGTCTGTACCTTAATGTGCCCTAGGAAAAATACAGTGGTTACATCCTTAGGATTTCTCAGGTATTCTTCTTAGACAAGTGCTTGGGTTAAAATATTCAGTAGATATTTGAAAACAGAAAACACATATTAGGCTTGAGTGTGGTAGAAGGAGGGCTGGGGAGTCAGGAAACACGGCAGTACCAGCTGCCCTCACTAAACGAAACTGCCTCCGAAATGAGAACAGAGGAGTTGGGTGAATCACAGAAAACTCTTGGCTGCAATCCTGCGTGGCCAGTACTGAAGACTGGCTCTCTGCTTCCACCCCACTTGCACAGAATGGGCCTTACTGCCCACGGCAGCCTGGACACGCGTGGCTAGATGCCCGCCTGGGTCACACTCTTCCTGATGCAGCGTCAGCCTGAGGTCTAGGAGATGCACCTATCACACCGGCCTCTCTGCCTCGTAACTGTCACTTCATAATCATTTAACAGCACAGAGGACGTGGAGCAGACCCTCCTCATGCTGCTCGAGCTGCCTCTGCATGAGCACTCCATGTCCTGTGGGAGCTGAAGCCCCGACCCACGCCTTACTTCCACTTGTTTCACTTCTGTCATCCTACAGGGGGAGGCTGAAGTCACAGTACCCTCTAGTCAGTTTATGTAAAAAGAGGTTAACGAGCAGTTTGGGGTGACCTTTAAGGGCTGAAGGACCATGCGGTAGGCTGGGTCTGCAGGAATGAGTAAGGTGTCATTTTTGAGACTAGCTGACTAGAAGCTGAGGAATCCAGAGGCCATCTGCACAGTTACAGGCAGCAGGACCCCATTGCATTATCACGATCCACGCACTACACGGGCTGTGACTTGTTTCTTCCAAATCTATTCATTTGTCTATTTTATGTTTGTACGCCTTCTCGTCCACGTTTCCAAATAAAATGTTGATAGTGAAAAAATACAGAGCCTCCCTTTAAGCGTGAAGATGACATTACCTTACCAAGTGCATACAGGAAATGCACTGTAAACTGCTCCACTTCACAACAATTACATTAGTCCACGCCCTCCCCCAAATCTGACCTGCAGCTGCCAAGCATGGTCCTTTTTGCACAGTCTGTAGATGGCAGCATTACCGCACTTTGGGAGTGAGGGCATTGGCAGAAGAACCGGCTTTCAGGAGGACTCAGAGCAGCTGGAGTTTTAAAGAACATCTGGAACTCTGGCACATGGCTGAGTCAGAGCTAAGTATTTTCAAGTATGGCCTGTGGTTAGATGTTGGCGAGTTGCCTGTACTGTCTGGAAAGCGAAGGTAAAAACAGGCTTGGAGGTCGCAACCCAGCGTGGGTTTGTCAGCCCGGGAGGAGGCGCAGGTTGTGCCTTATGAGTAGTGGGATGCTCCAGTTAGCCCGGCTCAGCTCGTTTTGCTCCTTTCACGCTCACCCGGGCTCGTATTACAATGTTAGAATGTGCCATCCTGCTCAAGAGACTGTCCCAGCCCACGGGGAAAGGTGGGCCGGGAAAGGAAGCATGACCGTGAGGGAGGTGCTTCTCATTTCCTCACGCTTGCCCAGATGCTCCTTCTGATCTTAGCAGCAAAACATTGTGTCTCTTCCTGACTTTGGCTTTATGAAATTGATCATTCCCTCAAAACTTTAGTTTTGGAAGGAACAGCGAAGTGGGGTATGAATGTGAGCACAAAGCCCAGCTCCAGGTTAACTCTGACACTCGTTACCTGACTGAGAAAGCCGGCAGGCATTGACGAGCGCTACTGCTACTGTGCGTCCCTTTCAACTCTGCCATCCGGTCGTGAATTTGGACATGGGTGGAAGGCTAATAATTGCTAGAAAAGCCGCGTCACTGAGAAATGGATGTGAGTCACGTGTCTGTGGAAGTATGCAGCTGCATTAATGATACCTGCAGACTGACAGCCCGATGACACAGACATGCTGAGCAGAGACCCGCCCAGCCATTACTCCGGGGCCACCTGTGTGACAGTCACAGTCTTTCGAACGCTATGACCTGCTCAGTGCTTCAAGGAAAACCTTTCGATAGCTCGAGTACATTTCTAGTAGGTACAGGTTTTCGTTTGTGCTTAAAACAAGACAAAACAAACAAAAAACAGCATAGCCTGGAAGAGTGATTTTTGTATCTTAAAACAGAAACTTCATGAGCCCCACCCACAGAGGTTATGATGCAGTTAGGTCTGAGGCGAGACTTGAGAATCTGAATTTCTAAATGCTCTATAAATCACTCCAAGAATTTGATAAGTTTTGGAAAGCTGACCTGTAGAGAAGGAATAAGGAAATTGGTGCTAGAAACCAGAAACAATATGGCTACCCTCCCAGTACCTATGATACAATTTTAAAATCGCTGCATTTACAAACTTGGAAATGAATGAAAGGGTGGGCTGAGGGTGAGAAGTAGATATTTGGATTTTGCAAGTCTGGAATCGGAATCCCTTTAGTGCCTTCTGGTGAAAGCTTGATCTACACTGCTTTCTCTGTTGGATTCTTCTTGAGAAGACTCATCCTCATCTTCTGATGACATCTAGTGGAGGAAAAGAGTACACTTGAGGCAGAAAGAAATCGTCTTTGTGCTGGCCTGCTTCTCTGTGAGCCGGCCTCTTTGGCTATTGGACATGCTGCCTGCCTATGTGTCTTAGTGTCGTAAACTTTATAACGTACGATGTCAAGTGAACTGAGCAGGAGGTAGAAGCTAATGCATACCAGTGGAAAATTCAGATGGACTTAGAGAGGACAGTGCTCCCACGCTGTGGGCACACTGGTGTGGGCTGGGAAAGAGAACAGAGACTGTGATAAAGTAGGGTTGTTTCTAAGAGCATATTAAATAAGGTGAAAAACCCAAAGGAGAAGCTCTGAGTTCAAATAGTTCAAACTTATTCCAAAACAGTCACATAATCCTTTTACTCTTTACTAAGGATACTATTTTCTTTGCATTAATAAATTTTATTATTGGGTTTTATCTCCTCTATTAGCTTTTTTTTTTGTTATATATTTTTGCAACACTATTTTAGAGGCTAACCTAGAAATTAAAAACTGCAACCGTGACTAGTCTACTTTTCCTATGAGCTAAAGGCCGCAGGGAGATTATAATATTATAGTTTAACTCCATTTACTTCTTTAGTATCTTTTCCTGCTACAGTTGTCAAATTTTTTGCTCCTACAAAAGTCATAAACTCTTGAACTTCTGTTCCTGGACTTCTGTTTTGTTTTTTTTGTTTGTTTGTTTTTTGTCTTCTTTGATCTGGGACCATTTTCCTTTGAAATGAAAATATCCTTTGCTATTTCTTGTATTGTACATCGACTAGCAACAATTCTTTTAGCTTTGGTTACCTGAAAAAGTCTTTGTTTTTTGTCTTCGTTTTTTGAAGGATATTTTGACTCTATAGAATCCTATGTTGGATGTTTTTATTCTGTTTTATATTTCTTTTTCAGTTTTTTTTTTTTTAACAACGTCTTCTAGCATATAGTTTTGGTTGCTAGTATTTCTATTATTTTTCTGAAGATAATGTTTTTTTCCCCTCTGTTTTAAAGATTTTTTTCCTTATCAGTTTTTAGAACTGAAGAGCTGAGGTTTTCTTTGTATTTATTTGCTTGGGGTCCATAATTCTGGAATCTGTGGGTTATTTTCATCAGATTTGAAAAGCCTTTGGCCATTATTTCTTCAAATAGTTCTTTTGTCCTAATCTCTCTTCTCTCCTTTTGGGACTCCAGCTATGTGTATGTTAGATATTTTGATCATGTCTCGTATCTCTTACATGTTGTATTTTGTTCCTTCCATTCTCTTTTGCTATACGTGCTTCTAAAATACTTTCTATTGACCGATTTTGAGTCTACAAATCCTGTCTTAGATGTTCAGGTTACTCTTAAACCCATCAAAAGATTTCTTAATTTCAGATTCTGTATTTTGCATTTCTAAAACGTTTGATTCTTCTCATAGACTCCAATTCTCTATTGTAGCACTCCATCTTTTTGTCCACTTTGTCCATTTTTCCTCTACTTTCTTTAGCTTATTAATCATGGTTACTTAAACTCATATCTACTAACTGCAACTTCTGGGTCATCTGTAAGTTTGTATTATCGGCTCATGTCCCTTTTGGATCCACCACTTTATTATGTGTTTTTATAGTATTTCAGCTTCTTTTCTGTTTCTTATACCATTTATTTCTTCTCAGGTCTGTGGCTCCACCACTTTATTTGTTTTTTTAATAGTGTTTCAGATTCTCTTCTGTTTTCTCGACCACTTATTTCTCATGAAGTCTGTGTTGGAAGAGACCTTTGTTTTTGTAACATAGCTTTTACGACCAATTTTAGAGAATTCAAAATTCTTTCTATTTGTAAGTTGTTGAAAAGTCACACCTTAAGAATAGTATTTGGAGAAAGTGTGTTTCTATGTCTTGGGCGCTTCATGAAGCATGGAACGCTGGAATCTAAGGACTGTTCTTGCTTAATATTCTGCAAACAGCTGTGTGAAGCTTATTCGTCAAGAGCAGCTTCATTTCTCCATGCCTGTATTTCTCTTGGTGACATTATTACTAGTAGCAAGAAGAGTATTTATTCTGTTTACTTTCAAAAAGGGAAAGAGAAGCTTCCAGGTGTGTTCCAAAATGAAAAAGGTTCTCTTTTTTCCCAAGATTGTAGCTCATATAGAATATATTTCCTTCCCCAATTCATCAATTCCATTCTTATGTTTTAACTATTATTTTTTTTTATTTAGCCACTTCATAGCCATATGAGCTACACAAATATTATTCATAGACCAATGTCAGAATGGTTTGTTTTAGCAATGAACTGAATTTCCTCCAGAAAAGAGTGTATGTTACGTGTAAGATTTGTACTTGAAGAGCCTCCATCAAACATTATTTGAGGCCCACTTAGTTCTAGGGCATAAACAGAGATAAATAGAAGGTATTCATGAGCATGCAATCCCCGAGCCCATTTCTGACCGGCTCCATACATTTTAAAGTAGACTCATTTTCTTTGTTTTCAATCAGCCCGTACGAAACCTGTGCTGTCAGAAATGACTCATAAAGGAATGTGCCTTCACTATACAGATGTCCTCTCTTCTGTTAGGGCCACCATGACGGAAAAGCATTCTTTGGAACTTCCAGGAGATAACAGCCCCAGATTTATTTGTCCTTTATATCCCTTTTAGGGTACACTATCAATTTATTTTAGTGTATGAGCCTGTTAGATTATTAGCAACTGGAAGCTAAGCACTGGGAAATGTGCCCTTTGGTGAGGAAACGAGTCTATGGCCATCTTAGCAGATGATAGAAAATTCTTGGGGTTTCAGGACAGAAGTTGTTCATTAGACTCTTTCAATTTGCGGTATTGCTCAAAACATGTGGCCCCTCGATGGGGGAGGTCACAGTAGAGAACAGCTGTAGCTTAAAGGATTTACTTGTGTCCCAGGTGTCGGATGCTCAGGCGAGGAAGAGGGTCCTACCCTCACACCTGGCCTATGGCGCTGCCCGCTGCGTTAGAGCCTGTCAAAATTAACCCACGCTGGGTTAACCCTTTTCATTTTCAAGTTGATCCTTTTCGTTGCCATATGTTAGAAAGCGCAGGACACCAAGGGGAGGAGCTCATAAAAGTTTTGATTCTGCTTTTCTTCCTCCATCAGATGTAATGCCATACAAGTGGAGAAGATTCATGTTTAATACCAAAATTCTGGGCCCTCAGAGGGTGTCACGTGCTTGTCACTAGATGAGAACCTAGATGGGTCCTTCACCCCACTAGAGCCTGAGGCCACTCCTTTGTGGGGGTAACCGGGGACGTTCCTCCAAATGGGTGGAGATGGTCAGTTTCTGACCCCTTCACTTCCTCACCACATCAGGGACCCCTAGTGAGATCCAATCACATTATTTTTTTCTGTCATATTTGGACTACACAGGGGAAATTATTTAACTTTTTGTTTTCTATAAAACAAAATTCCAGGCAAGCAAAATTTATAAGCAAAATTAAGTAGATTTGCAGAAATTATTTGCTCATGTCTCTCAGGTAATGAAAGATTTTGTTTTTGTTTTTCTTTTACTCTTGAAAAAATGTGGATAGCTTTGGCACACCTCATTTAACAATTGATAAAAGTCATAGCTTGTTGAACCCATCTTGTTCCTTTGGAAGGAAAAAACCAGACATGGCAGAATCAAGAGAGCCTCAGACCCATGAAGGGGATTTTTCTGAGTGTTTCCAGTAATACCCGCCTTCTTAAACTCTGGTTCTCTGCCTTGACATATAATTTACATTTAATACTACATACAATTTTCCTCTGATTGATATTTCAGTCATCAGATTGAGATTCTCAAAACTTTTCACAGGCAGCCTATAAGAAGAAAAGCCTTTAATATTCCCCACCTATTATCATTCCATCTCCCTACCTTCTGAGCAACACAAATAATGTATCATCTCCACATACAGTAATCCACAATCAGGAGCATGTTTCCCAGCACTGGAGAAGAGAATCATTAAGATATCCCATTGGAAAATCCATGAAAACATCATTAGGAGTTATCGTTGGTACATAGATTGAGAAGCCCCGCTCGTGTGATCCCACAGTGTCCCTTTAGCACACCTGGGTTGCTGTGGGCTAAATGCTGCACGTGAAGTGTTTAGTGTGATGCCCTACTTTCAGGGAACTCAATCAATTTTAGCTGTTATTAATATTAGACGGCAGTGCTTTTCCCAACACAATACATAGCCATATCTCCCTTGAAATCAGCATGTCCCAGAATTCTATTGTAAATAAAACATGGGCCATTGCTGAAAAGCCACCTTTTCCCAAAGGATGACTCAGTCGCACACAATCACTCAATTATATCAGTTAAGCAAAATCCTGTACTCTCCTGAATATTTGATTTATCCTTGGTTGAAACAAAAGTTTCTAATTTGTCTTTCAATGGAATGGCTTACTTTTTTGGACAAAGGAGGCACTAGCTACTGATTTCATCGTCATATGGATGAATGTGCAGCCCTTGATTGAACATGCTTTGCTATGTATTAGCTGCAGAAACACCCGTAGACAGTCGCTCAGGGTGTGTGTGTGTGTGTGTGTGTGTGTGTGTGTGTGTGTGTGCGTGTAAGGCTGTGATAGTGATGGGGAATAGAGCAGGCCATGCTTGCATTCTATCAGAAAGATTCCTTTCTAATTTCCTCACAAAGAGATTTAACTGATGTGCTTTAGAAAGATGAGTGAATATGTCAGTCATTAAGTTCCACATGTAAGTAAGAAGGCCACTCCACGGTAGCATGGCAAGACAGAACACCTACTCAGTGCCCAAACAAGGCAGGCTGTAAATTTACTATGTAAATTGGGACACCTTAGAGAGTGCGATGAGGTTCTGTACATAAAGACAACAACATGGGCATGAACTGTGACTGTCCCCAGTTAACGGGGACGTATGGTCACTATAACCCTCACCTTCCTAGGAGCTTGGAAGTCATGAGATGTCTTTTGTTTCCTTGTAAAGTAGCCCATAGATTGATATTAACCCTGGCCAGAATTCAGCTTTAATAGTTGGGTGATGACCTTCGATGTCAGTCGGACAGGCATAATGTATCATATAGATAAAAAACCTTACAGAGGAGGGGAATGAATTTACCAGCAGGACTGGGGACAAAGGATTGAAGCCTCAGCATTTCCTCTGGACCAACCTCGGAATGTCTGAGCCCGCCTGGGACTCTCGTTTCTGCCAGGAGTTCAATGGCAGGACCCAGTTCACATTCTCCAGGGATCCTGGGGTCTGGCCTCAGTTACAGGCCATCCGTGCATCCATCATCACCAGAGTAAGAACTAGGTCCAGCAGGGCCATGGAGGAAAAGGAGGGCCCCGGGAATCGTGGCCTGAAAGTGAAATAGAAGTGGGTGCAGAAGTTGTAGAAGAGAAATCAGTCCACAGGAAGAAGCTCAGGCGCCCCTGGCCTTACAAAGTCTACAGAAAAGCTTTTCAAACTGAAAGGAAGATTCTGCCCCAAGTGACCACATACATCCAAGGGACTAGCTTGAGCCTCAGAGGAGCCCAGACCGAGGTGGTTCTTTGGTTTAATGAGACGGAGAGGTGAACGAAGCAGAGACAGGACGTGGACATCTCAGCTGGGAGGAAAGGAACTCTGAGGCAATCTGTGCCATTAAGACCTTCACACAGAGGTACTGGGAGAGAGTGTGGCTGCATGATTCCTGGAATGTGTTAGGGCCTGCATTTTGGGAAAGATGAAAGTACCGGGGAGGACGGCAGTAAGTAGACAGTGAAAAAAGCCTGGGCTTCAATACTGAATATTTCCATGTGTCTGAAAATACCTAGGAAACCCCCCCATTTCTCTTTCTCAGCTCCAGGGAGCCAACAGCTCCCAAAGATTAAGGGTCATGGTGGCCCAGGTAGATCTGTGTTTGTAAGTCTGACCCAAAGAATGAGAGGAAGATGAGTTTATGGACCTCAAAGAATGACTGTAAAAGCATTAAGAAAAGTTCTTGGACTTCACTTTTGCAGGAAAATCTGTGATGCCGTGAGGTAGCAGAACTATAAAGGATCCAGGAGTTCAGTGAATCAAGTCCCCAACCTTGACAGACGAGGCAAATGAGACTCCCCACAGTCAGCAAGTTGTCCAAAGTCGTCACAGCCAGGCAGTGGCAGAACTAGGATTAAAACTCAGTTCTGACTCCCCATTCAAGGTAATGGTGGGAGAGTGAGGGCGAAGTCTTTAAGGAATAAAGTAATCGGGGATCTACAAAGTGGGGGATACTGAGGTGGATTTAAAAAGTTTCCACATTTTCAAATGTGGAAAATGGAGTTAGAAGAAAGCTGAGAAGTGAAAGACGAAAGGGTGTGATTAGAAAGTAAGGGTAGATGCCTGGGCTGGAAGTACGGGGACAAAATGAAGGAAAGCTCTAACAGCAACAAACACATGTCACTGGCCCCCAACAAGGGCTATTCTTGGCAGGCGCCATGGTCACCTGGATTGTTTCTCCGACAATGCAGTTTTAGGGGAACTTCCCTGACACTCTTTGTTCCCCGCCACCTACAACGTGTTCTTTTGTGTAACTAAGAATACCGTGTAGCTTAGTCACCAATGGTTTGCTTGGCGCCCACCGCCCGGGGACAGGGGTTATTGCATAGGTCCAGACCTGGCCTCTGAACTTGACATACAAGTTGTCCAGAATCCAGAATGCAGTCTCCAGTGTGCAGACACCAGCGGCCATTCAGGCAAGCTGGTGTATTGCGTACATGTTTCTCACCATCTGTCCACAACGCTATCTACAATGTGCATGAACCTTTCTGCAACTCTTACTCACACTCTGAGCCCTGAAGGCTGGCATTAGAGTCTGTTAACCTCTGCAGGTCCACTTCCTACCACCTGCCTGGGACACAATGGTGCTCAGCACATGTCTTTTGAGTCCATGAAGGCTAGGTGAGTGAATAGAAATCACTAATTACATGACACAGTGATGTTAAATTGCCTAAAGCATCTCATTCAGAGGAGACTCCATTAGTTACTTACTGGGACAATAAAAAGAAGAACAATGGCATGTTAAGTTTCATGCATACAATTTTACACATACAAGAAGCCCTGATAAAGCGCAATAGCCAGGCAATTACTGGGGTGTGTCTTTCCCCCAAATAATTTTCCAAACATCTGAGCTTTTTTTTCATGACTCAACTCTTCTGTACCTTGTAATAACCAACTACAGAAATGAACACCTGGTAGGCCTGTATTTAATCTACGCCCTTCACCTTGTTTCATTCCTCAACCAACCAAAGTCAAATGAAAACCGCTTGAAGGATCTAAATTCTAATAAAACAAAATTTTAGATAAAAATCTAAATGGCAAGCACACCCTGGCAATGTAACCAAGTGGATCAGGGTTTCTGTTTTCATACTACAGAATTAAAAGTCCCAGCAGCAGGGAGCCCACGTCATGAAGGAAGAAACAACCACAGCCCTGAAGACCCCAGGGGCAGGGCTGCAGCTGGTGGTGCCAGCGTGGCTGCCACCTGGAAGGGCAGCTCCCTCAGCCCCAGCAGGCTTCCTCCCTACCCGCTGGTCAGCCCCGCAAATGAGAGTGGTAATAGCAGCTCCCACCAGAAAAGGAGCCACAGATGGTGTTTTAAAGGCTTTACGTTGTTTTGACTAAAGACGCAGTGGAACTAGTAGTGATCCTTTTCTCCTAGGGCATCCAGCTCCTTTGCAAACAGGATGTGTCCCAAAGGGAAGGAAATTTAGAGCCTAGGAAAGAAAGACCAGCTCATCATGATGCCCCCCCCCGTCACCTTCGCCAGGGAAATGGGCACCTCAAGCCATCAGGTGGGGGGACGTGATTGCAGGCAGTCAGGAAATAGTCTTTTCATACCTGTCATCAAACCAGGAACATGATACTGTAAACTTATTTCTTACTTAGGTGCAGAAATTCCAGTGTTTCTTGTGCAGTTTGACAGAGATGAGTGGTATGCAAATAAATATTAATAATAGTACTAGTAATAATAATAATAGTAATAATAGTAATCACTACAGTAATTGCTGGAGTGTGTGCTCGCTTCAGTGCCTTTTCTTGGCAAAGGATCTCACTGACCTCCCAGACGAAGAGCGGTTTGAGGCACAATCCTCGCTTTGTACATGTCCCCCCACGGTTCTCACTTATATGCACAGTGGCTAATTTAAAACATAGAATTGTGGCAAAGAATACATTTTAACTCACAGTTAAAATTTCATGTTCACAGTTAAAACTGGAACAGTCACTGCTAGGTCCAGCTTGTCCTAATAGAACTTATTTACTGTTGTTGTTTTTTTTGTTTTGTTTTGTTTTTTTTAACATTTTATAGTCTTCTAATTCTTGTGCTTTTGTGATGATGAAAGACTAACTGTGAGACAGTATGAAGGACTAAAAAGCATGGTGCATTTTTAAAGGCTGCTCATAACAGTCCCTGTAGAGGAGGCTTGGCAGCTGCCTAAGAGCTCCCTGACTCCAGGACCCACCCCGGGAATTGTGGGCATTGTGACCAGACGCCTCTGATGGAGGGTTGTTGGGAGGCAGAGAGAGAACGTTCTGAGTTGCCAAGAGTCAAGTCCTGCCCTTGGAGGGTGTGGTTCAGATTCTGGGTTGTTTTCATGTGGCCCTGGCCTTTGGTGTGCAGAGCTTAGGGAAAGGGTAGATAAATTTGCATAAGGAGCCCAGAAACCTTCTGGGAAGGAAAGGACAGAGACAGCCCCCGCCCCACCCCACCCCACCCATCTCTGCTCCTTGCAATTCACAGTTAGGGAAACAGGCCAAGGTGGAAGGAAGTGGCCCTAACCGAAGCTGAGGGCTGAAAAGATCTTTGTGTCCTTAAAGGAAAGAGAAATGATGTAGCTGATGACTCAAAGGTCACGTCCAGGGCTCTTCCTTGCACAAGGCTTGTTCGGGACAGGCAGGCCGTCTGGACTCAGCTCCAGGAGAGTGCTTCAGAACAATGACTAAGTTTGCGGGCCCTACCTCGGAGCCCAGCATGGGCGTCCCTGAGGTGTCCTGGGGATCTGGGCCCGCACGGACCCTGGCTCGGGCAGGACAGCCACCAGAGTGTGCAGCTACTGCCTGGGCTTGGGGAGTGGAGCGACTCCTTCCAGAAGACAGACGCCCCTCCCCTGGGGGCAGATGGAAGGAGCCCAGATTACTGCACACCTGTGTGCGCACACCCACACCCTCAGTTGGTGACTGTGCGCCAGGTCACCAATCAAACCTCCATCCAGGTTTAGTGAACGACCGACCACACAGCTCATCTAGCCTTGGAGCTTCGGCAGCACGGAGAAGCTGGGACCAGGTGCCAGAACACAAGGCGTCACTGCTGGCAGCTAGAGAGCCAACTGCAGTTAGAGACTCAGGGTGTGCTGACAGCATTGATCGTGCAGAAATAGCCGCAATGTGCACAGAGACCGTACCAGGTCCCAGGTCCTGTCCTTAGTGTCTCACGGCTAGTAACTCACACCTTACAACAATCCCATCATCTTCATGACACAGGGGAGGACACTAAGCACAGAGAATTTAAGCAACTTTCCAAAGGTCACACAGCCGTATGTGGAGAAGGCGAGACTTAAATCTGTAATCCCGTTCCGGAGTCTGTGCTCCTAACTCACCAGACAGCCACTCTGCACGAGGACTCAGGAGTTCAGAGGACAACAGAGAAACTTAGGTACTGTAGATAAATGACAAGACTAATCTAACATCTAGAATCACGGCAAAAATGATACTCTACAGAGAAGCAAAGTAAAGAGATATAGTAAGAGCAGCTTTCCAGTGTGTTGTTTAGGCAAAGGTAGATTGCCCTCTAAGCTATGCCTTGTAAGCGACAGGTAAAGAACTTGAATAAAAGCCATCATGATGGTGAACATTATGGTCTCCTTCTCAGAGGATAACCAAAGGAGCTTAGCTTTATTTTCATATATCTAGCTGATCAATCTTTGTATTCTATCCTCATGTTTATATCCATTCCACAACTATTTAATAAGCCCTGGAGAGTCAATTATAAATCAGATATGCCGCTTGCCTTCAAGGAACTTACAGACTAAAGGGATGAGAACAAACAATCAAGCCAAGTGGTCAAAACTCTGTGAAGAGTGCTGTGCTCCAGAGAGCTGGGGGCGCCCAGGTGGGGACTGGCTTGCTGGGTGGGGGGAGTCAGGAAGGGGTGCCTAGGAAGGCGGTATCTGAGCTGATGTAGCAAGGGGTAGTGTGTGGAAGACAAAGGAAACGGCACATTTAATGTCCTGGCAAGAGAAAGTCCAGCACCATTTGGGCGGATGGAAGCCATTTATTGTGTCGGGAGATGTTGATTGTATGTGGAAAATGGCTCCGGGGGAGGGGGCGTCACAGTATCTGATGAGACCCTGGCACATCTGAGTTGTCATGAGGGGCTTTTATACTAACTTAAGACTTGTCGATGCCCTTGTGAGGACAATAGAGACCTATGGAAAGGCTTAATGTAAGGATGTGATAAAAACCCAGTTTTTATTAAAGAAAAGAGTCCCAGTTGCAACACAGACAATGGTGTTGGGGCTGCTGAGACTGGGGGTGAGCCGATCAGTTACAAGGGCTGTAGCAGTAAGTCAGGTGAGAGATGATGACAGCTTGTCCTTTGGGAATGACAGTTAAGACAAAAAGAAATCAATTCAAGAGATGTTAAGGAAAGAAAATAAATTAATCACCATTTGGAAATAATGGGGAAAGGAGCCAAGAAGGATTTCCACAATTCTGAGTTGTTCAGATGTGTGATGGTGGTATCGCTCTGTGCGATAAGGAACAAACTGCATTTGAGCTTCTCTGGGAACCACCATGTGGCTATGTGTTGTTGGCTGTGACTACACTCAGCTGGAGCTGGGGGGCCGGGGGATCGGGATGGAGCTGTCTCAGCTGCCATGATGAATTTGGGCATGGTGGGCATTGTGAGGAAAGAGGTGAAAACTGAGGCCATGCGGCTGGGGTGCGGTGAGGTAAGTCATGGAGAAAATTGTCTTAGAGGAGAAAGGTCCTGAGAGGAACGCCACAGCATGCCAGAAGGGTTTTGGCGATTCTGATGAAAGCAGATTCACGGAAGTGAAGGTGGTGGGAATTGGACCCAGGTGGGCTGAGAAATGAATGACAGGTCAAGAAAAGACATGAAACGCAAGCCAACCCTGGCTAGAAATGTGGAGAGTTAGGGGAGGTAAAGATAGCATTTCTTTCAATGGGAAAGACAAAAATTTAACCCCAAAGAAAAATGGGACTTTGATAGGCAATCTGAACTCTCACTCTGAGGTCGTTCTTCGCCTCTGGACCTAAATCTATGGAGAAAACTTTGTAGAAACCTAAAGGATGGTGGAAAAATCCACTGAAACCCTAATCCAGAGGATTACAGGAAATTAATTCTCCTTTGCTGGATCTGGGAGACAGGGAGTGAAAAATAAGTCTCGTGAAGAACAAAGAATTTAGAGGAATTTGATATTTTAATTTTTAGTTTCTTTTGATTCAGTAATCTTTCCTCCATCTTGTATAATCCGTTTTAGCTTAATGAAACATTAAATAATTGCTAAAAAAGCAGAAATCATAATATTCACACAAAAAAGGGTTTGAGTAAACACTGGTAATTGTATTTATGTGAAGATATATTATGGACTGTTGAAAATATTAATTATACCAATTAAAATAAATTTTCACACATTTATTTAATCCCATCTTATAAACACCATGCAATCTTTCAGAGATCCTTTTAAGTGTGTTGCATTATCTATAGAAACATATAACCAATGTCTCCTTTTCTTCTTTCAGCAGACTGATATTTTTTTTAAAAGTGCCTACTTCCCCATTTAAAGGGCTTCACGAATTGTCATAAATACCATCTCAGGGCCATTTTTCATTTGAGGTTTCCTCTTTCGAACAGCCCCTCACCACACTTTCCTGTGCGAGCGCCCAGCCCATGTGGGCGAGTCCACTCCCCCCCTCCCCGCGTGAAGCCAGCCCGAGGCATTCCCACAAGCTCACAAGAACCCAAGCGTCCCAACAGTGTTCACCTGGCATATTTTATTTTATGCTTTCAAAGACAGATGGGTAATGAAAGGTCCTTCTCTCTTTATGAACTTGATTTAATGAGCTACCACTTGTTTTTCTATTTGTGGTTGAGGGTTTACGTGACCCATTTAAACTGTTTAAAGTCCTTTATGCTCGTTACCTTAATGTACTTAGTGACTAAATGAAATAATGCAACAACTATTTGTTAATGTGTGCCATGGTCTGTGATGACCCTTAAAAACAAAGATGGATGAAATGAGATTTTATTGTCTAATAGACAGAGACAGACATTTAAAGGAGGAAGTTTACCAAACAATTTAAGATGCTGTTATAAAATTACGTGGAGTGGGTCCACAAAGGAAGGAGAGGCCTTCTGTTGAGGGCGGGGCTTTAGGGAAAGCCTCATAGTGAAGGTAATTAGGGCCAATCAGATTACAGCCCCGCCCCTGGAATAGAATTATGCCTGCAGGTCACTTTCCAGGAGACTTGACTGTGACCAACTGTTGACTAAACACTTATCCAGCCTGTTGGTGTTGTGGTTGGCCATGGGCCTAGCACAGAGCAATGCCGTATTAGGGAACTTTAAATGTGCCTTTGTGAACTGGCTGCTTTTCTTGACCTGCCATCCACCAGGAGGAAAATGGACCTGGGTCGCCACAGGTCCCATAGTGAGAGACATGAAGAGCAGGTGGACACCAGATCCACAGCTGGAAACAGCTGCCCCAGCTGCGCTGCACACCCATGAGCATGAGATAAATGACGGTGGCTGTAATCCACCAAAATTTGAAATTCGGGGATTATTTATTAACTTGCATATAGCAACTGAATTGGATCAGTGAGGACTAATCCAGTGATCCTTACAGCAAAGAAGACGGAGGTACCAGAAGGACGGGGTCTGAAAGGCATTTCAAGCGGGTGGAATAGCGAGCAAGCTCCTGCAGGCCCAGGAAGGCTTGCCACGCACTGCAGGTTGTTCGGTAGATGTAATGTGGGGTGTGAGTGGGCACAGGGTTATCCCCGAGGCATCAGGAACCAGTGTCACAGAGGAGTTTACTGCCACACTCTGAGGGTTTAGCTTTTACTCTACAGGTATTAAGAAAGCACTGGAATAGTTTAGGCAGATAAGAGCTATAGTTAGGTCTGCACTTGAGAAAGACGAAATTTAGCAGGAATGTGTGGGCTTGGAGAGGGCCGAGCCAAGGACACAGGTCAGGGTTGCCGTGAGCCAGGCTGAGGGCACAGAGGAGAATGCAGGCCCCAGAGCGGTCCACAGTGAGGACCACCATCGGCAGCGTCATCACTTTCACAAAGCCAACCTTCTACAGTACTTTTCAAAGGGAGCTCAGGGAAGTTCTCCAAAAGTCAGTCACTGACAGCCAATTCTCAGAAAAATCCATGCTTTGAGACATCGGTTCACTGAAAATCAATGAGCCAAAGGCACACTCATTTAAGGTCATTTTCCCCTAAAGCGTCACAGGATAATATCGAGTGAGTACAGGACACTAAAGATGCAGATGAGGGAGAGGCAGGGGTGGAGTGGGCCGGGGAGAGGAGGGAGGTGTGCGGAAGCCACAGCAAAGAGAAAATCTTCAGGAAAACCACTTAATACGTTAACAAATTAGCCTTTGGCAGACTGGCTTTCCCTGATGGTTGGTGAGTTGCTGTTATCAGTTGGGGCCCGTCAGGAAGGAAATAGCACAGTCATGGGGCAGAACTGGGCAGCCATCAATGAAGGGACAATCTAGAGAGAGTGGGCCGAGCCACACCAGCGAGGTCTGATACGACACCCAGGGACAAGCAACAGTGAAAACGCTTCTCCACTTGTAAAGCGGGGAGCATTCCTGGAGTTGGGAACAGGGGCTGCCCACAGGGAGCAGCTGGTGACCATCCCGCTAACACTGCCCAGGACCCTGTTGACAGTGCGCTCTGTGGTGCACCACGTGCTTGCCTCAGAGGTGGAGGGGGAAGGGGCGGGATCATGCCCCTGTGCGCGTGTGCGTTCAGGGAGGTGAAAAAAGGTACGTGGACCTCTACCTCTGCTCCCGTAGGACGCTCCACTACTTCTGGGTGCTACGTTTATGTGTTAGAGTTCCTCATAGCAACCACAAAGTGGGAAAAGACTCCTCAGGTTAGAGACCTTGTGTTACGTACATACTAGAAAGTACAAAGCAGTAAGAAATGGTTTCTGCTCTGAGGAGCCTATAATTCAGGTAGGGAGCAAGCATGCATGAGAAGCAGGTAATTGTACAGCTCATATACAGTAAATGCCAGGTGAGGGCTATACACGATCGGGGCCCCAGAAGTTTGGAAGGAAAGTAGGCTTAAAGTTAGGGACAGTGATTCTCTCTAGTTCATCTTACAGAGTTTGTGACTCGTGCAGCTGGAAATGTTTTTATTTCAGAGAAACACTTGCGGTCCAGCCTTAGGCAGTATATTGAGCTTCGTGACAGGCATTTTAAGAATATAAACTTTATCCTTGCCTCCATTTTGTGATACAATCTTTGTTTTCTCTTTGCTCTGTTTTTCTCATGTAAGTCTAATGTAGTTATATTCATGGCCTGGAGTCAGAAGACTGATTCAAATTCTGATGCTGTCATTTATTAGCTGAATGACCTCAGACAAATTATTAACCAAGTTTCCTCATTTGCCAACGTTCAATGTAGCGCAGTTCTGTGAGACATGGTATTCATAGAGCACAGTTCCGTGTAGTTTAATCTGAAACCCCTAGTGGTGGCTGAAAAGTCAGCTGAAGCTCAAAGTTGAGGACAGGAGGCAGAAAGTGTCCTCATGTCAAAAAGCCACTTCTCTTGGAGGGCTCCAAAAGGCCCGGCAGCTCCCCGATGGGGCGTTTCTGGACAAGTGAAGAGGGAATGCTGGCTGTCACGATGATGAGGGAGTGGGTGTTGCCTCTGACATTTAGTGGGAGGAGGCGGGGATGCGTGACATCCTGCAACGCACCGGACAGTCCCACACAACACAGAAACCGCCCACGTCCCCAGAACCTTCGAATGCCCCTCTGGTGAAACGCCTCATTGTAATTCTCTGAAGCCAGAACCTGACTCCATCATCGATGTGAACACCCAGTGTTTGGGGCACCGTTTTAACACACCCTGAGTCTTCAGGAATGTAGCCACTAAGTCAGTGAAGGGAAGGTGTATTTTGCCTTGTTTGGAAATTAACCCACAGTTGTTGACCGTGTCAGAAAACCACACAGGAAACCTGCCAAGGAAACTCACAAATGTGCTCTAAGGGCAGCTGGCTCACAGACACCACGGGCCAGCCCCCACCACGGCTGCGCCCCTCAGAGGCAGCTCTGGAGATGAGCCTCTGCCACCCCACCTCCTGGCTGCAACACACCTGAAAAGGACCAAGACGTGGACGCAGCAGAGCTGGACAGGCAGTAGGAAGAACAGGCCATCCCTCCTGCCCCCTGAAGTGCCCCAGCCAAGGAACGAAAGGGGCAACATGAGAAGGGACCATGAGACCATGAGATTGAAATTTCACACTATGCTGGAGGAGGAAGTTTTAAAGCCTGAAAACAAGTCCCAATTGCTGGAAAGAGGCATCACTGAAAACAATACGGCTTAAGATCATTTCAAAGGGATGTCTGACATTGGAGATGTGTCAAGGCTGCGATGAGAGAAAATGAGTCAATTCCTGACTGTTCTCTCTTTGAGAGAAACCCATTCCATTCACCAGCTGCATGAAGGATCTAAGCATCATCAGTACTTACCCTCACTAGGGTCATGCTCTGAACAGGAGGGCTGGCAAAGCCGTGAGGCCGGCTCTCCTGGTAGCGTGCGTGAACTGTGGGGACTTCCTCCAACTCCCTCCCCACACCACGCAGCGGATGCGCTCTAAAATCAGGTCGAAGAAAAATAAAATTTTCAGGCCCTCTGTGAACTAACCACACTAAGAGACAGAAGCTAGGGTTTGGAATCTCACTGGAGTAGGACAAACACTACTCCTTAGAAATGGCCTCTCACGCCCGGGACTTCTGCTTCACTCTGGTCCTCAGACGACAAGGAGGGGACTAGGATGGAACCTGGAAAATGAGCCATGGAAGAAGTGACCTGGTGCCGTGCCACATACCATAGAGCTGATGTCACCACGACTGGCATGAATATAGTGATTTGGGAGCCGTGCCAGCTGGTAACCAGGCAAGGGTGCCTGTTCAGCCTGTATCTAGCCACGGGCGTCTCAGGAAGCTGCTCGATTTGTAGGCAGCAGGGCAAGGATTTGAAAGTTAAGATGCTGCCAAATCCTTTCTCTAGATCACGACAACCCACCAATCAACCACCCCCAGAGCAGCCCATTCTATGAGGTTGGTGCAAAAGTAATTGTAGTTTAAAAGGTTAAAAAAAAGTTGCAAAAGCCACAATACCTTCTGCACCAACCTAATAATAGCTTTGCGTTCTGTAAAGCTTCAAACGCTTTTTTTTTCCTCCTAGGGAAATTGGTTTCTGTCATTCTTTATGATTTTAATAACCTGGGTTAATAATTTGACATTTCACCTATGGAGCTAGGCTTAAGACATAGTCATAGTAAGAGATAAAACTATCTCATTTTCTGCTACATTTTTACATATTAAATAGCAAGGTTTTGTTCTTATATAACTTACAGTAAATGTTTTCAGGAAATTTTACTTCTTTTGAGTACAAATTTTGCTAAGTTCAAGAAGCAAAAGTTGTATTTACATATTGAAATTGTATGGATTATTGTCAAAACCAATATAATTGTCATCACCTAAAGAACTAAGTTCTTAGAAATCTTATTTAGATTTGACAATTCCCAAGTGTAGGTTCCATGTGGATTTTAATCTATGTTCAAGTGACACTTTCTCTGGCTTTTCTTGGCACTTCTATGCCAATTCTTTCCTTTGCATATCTGAACCTGGGGAATATTACGGACAGGAGAAAATGGAATAACATTAGTCACCTATAGCCAGCCACAGAGCTCCGTGTTTATTTGTTGTGGAGAGACTGTGGGTTGTATCTGAGTCCCTCCATAATGAGAGCCCTGGGGACACGCCTCCCTGGCCTTCCTGTCAGTGCTAGGTGTGCTCCTGGGCCTGAGGGTTCAGCCGGCTGCTGCAGCTGACCCTGCTTCCCGCTTTTCTTCTTCTTTTTATTAGCACAAAGATTAAAGCCAAAGTTGAATTCCCTGGTTCATAAGTATTAGAACTTCACAGATACATTTGAGGAAGTTTAGCCTCATTTCTGGCTCTAATATATGTCACTACCTTTTTGTCTCTTTACATCATCTTCCAACTTACGTTGTCTTTCTGTTTTATATATCTCTTTATAAGATGACCTAAATCCATATATTCTGGAAAAGGAAGACATCGAATTTTGATAGAAAGAGCCAGAAACAGCCAGAGCCAGAAGAAGGGAGACATACAGAGAGGCACAGAGACAGACAGACAGACAGACAGATATATATATCTATACATATATGCATATGTATAAAGAGATTTCATTTAATCTCCAAGACTGCCCTATGAAGTCCAGTGCCTTTTTGTGACACACAAACACAATGGCAATAAGAAATAACATCACAATCCATTACACATATTATATATACACAGACTGTCTTGGAGGGATCTCCAGGGAAGTGTGTTTTTTGAGCGAAAAAAGCCACTTCCCAGTGGTTACATACCCTATGATTCCATTTCTATAACATTTTTCACACGACATTTTAGAAGTAGATTAATGGTTTCAGAGGTTAGGGTCGGGGGCAGGGAGGTGGCAGGAGGGAGGAGGGTGTGGTTATAAAAGGACACCAGGAAGGTTTTGGAGGTGATGGAATCATTCTGTATCTTGAGTGCACACAGGCCCCTGCACACGTAACAGAATTACATAGACGTCAATACACCCACTTTATGGAAGAGCAACCTGATTTAGTTCAAGTCCACCATTTTAAATGTAAATCTCATCCAAAATCACCCTCACAAAAACATCCAGAATAATGTTTGACCGAATAACCAGGCATTCCGTGGCCCTGCCAAGCTGACGAACAAAATTAACCATCACACCGGCTGTGCCGAAAACAATAACAAGCATTAACAAACCTGTATCTTTTTATGACTGGAAACCCTCAAGGACATTGTGCCAATGAGGCCTGAGAACTGGCAGTGACTCACTCTGGTTCCTCCTGGGAGGCAGACACAGTAAACAGACTTTGTATGTATTATTTCTAAGCAAATACAAGATCTTTGCACCTCTTCCCAGACAGCAGTGGCATATCTACCTGAGGACTGACTTGCAACATCTTAAAATTATCTATTAAGAGCTCCTCTTTATATAGAAACCATACTTTTTTAATTTAAATTTTTTATTATTTTTTTTTCGGGGGGATAACCCTCCCCTGCAATGTTCAGAGTGAGAACAGAAGTGGAATGGGCTAGTACACTTCCTTCACACACGTCAACTCTAAAATGGTCGCTGGTGAGTCCTGTAGAAACTGAGCTGGGAGTCGGGGGCCACGCCTTTCCCATCTGCTCCCAATCCTGGCCGTAGAATCATGAGCTCTGGGTCTGAGATCCTCCTGGACGATTTTCCCTGCGGAAAGAAGGATGGAGCAGATGCTGGCATTCCCTAAGTACTACTCGGAAAGATACTTTACAGGGAATGAGAAGGCAGGAACATTCTTTAAGTTTCTCTTTGTCTTTTGGTGTCTGAAATGAGTCGAACAGGCTTTGGCCTAATGGCGGAGGCACCAACAATTTTGGTAGGTGCACTGAATATTGAATGATGGACTGAATGTTGCTGGATGTCTCCGGCAAAATCCTCTTCAAGTAAGGTCATAAGTAGTTGCCTTAATAGTGGGCTTGATGCATTTTTTTTCACAGGAAAATCGAGTACAAATCTATTAGTTAGATTCATATCTATTAGTTAGAACAAATCTATTAGTTAGATTCATATCTTCAAATGTTCATTCAAAAAGTTATTTTGAAGTGACACCATGAGAAATCCAAGGTGAACCGTGTTCTGCAAAGCATCGTAGCTTCTGCCTCTGTCTCTCCCCGAATGCTTGCCCTGTGCCCACCTCCATCACTATGTGAGCAAGCCAGGCCACCACATGCAGAGGCCACAGGTAGGCACACCTGCTCACACCTGCTAGGTGAGCGAGTCCTCAGATGACTTAGCTCTCAGGGTCAGAGTCGCCTCGGCTCTGAAGTGCAGTGGAGAGTCCAACCCACACCGCTGTCCCCACTGAGCCCTGTGCAGGCAGCTGAGCAAACTCCATGTGGCTGTTGTTTTTAGCCAGCATATTTTTGGGGGATTTGTTACCCAGTGACAGAAACTGGGAACACACTATCTAACCCTAAATTCGAGATAACAGATGTTTTTCCTAGTGCTGTCATGGAGGGCATCAGTTTTACGTTATCTCTTCCTCTTGGCATGTTCGTTCTGTTACACACACATGCACACCCCTGTTCTAATTTTCATAATTACTTAAACCTGAATCTAAACAACTCTTGAGATCAGTCACAAAAGAATTACCTGAACAGCGTCGGTTCCAGGAGCAGGTAGCCAGAGACCATGCATGCGCTTCACGGCTCAAGCTATGCTTTGGTGACTTATAACAAAAGAACACATCTGCAGGTGACACAGTTGATGGTGAGTGACGGGGGGCTTCAGAGAACAGGGAGATGATGTTTGCAGCAAACATCAGCTTTCTGTTATGACTCACTGGGTCCTCAGGGGTGAGAAAGGCACAAGGTCTGCTCCCTTAGCTTTAGGACCCTGGAAGCACTGTCCCCACAGGGCAACACGGAAGGGTCGGCTGGCTTAGCAGGAAGAGCTGAAAGCAGCCCGATCTTCTGAGTACATTCAGATGATCTCCGGTTACTATCATATACATATTTAGTTTGCCCTATTTTTCTCTGATGGCGCTTAGTTTAAAACCACCAATATTTGGTCCCTTTCCTATGTCAGGCACTGTGTGAGGCTCTTGGGTTACCATCCTGCCCAGTACGACAGAAATCTTGCATCTAGCGGAGAAACAGACACAGCTAGGTATGGCAATTTCGTACAGAGTGAGCTTCCATGCAGAGGCCCGTGTGCTCCCGAGGGCAGGTGCCACGCCAGTTTGAGGAGGGCTGGTTCCAGGAGGACTTTCTGGAGAATGTGAGATCCGAGTCCAACCCTGAAGGCAAAATAGACAGGGAAGGACCGATGGCTGGGGTATGTGCACGTGTTGGGTGCAGTGTGGGCTAGGGGCAGGCCAGCGGGGCCACCGTGTGTCCAGATGACCAGACGCAAGACATTACAGCACCGTCGGCACGAAAGGCCTATGTTTCGTCGTTGTTCTGGTCGGTCGGCTTCTCTCAGACAACAGAATGAGGAGGCGTGCTGAGGGATGAGGCTGGAGCTGCGAGCCCCTGTCTGAGCACGAAGCACTAAGGAGTTTTCATTTGGAGGCCAGAGTAGGAAGCTGAACCAGGGGTTAATATAATGGCATTTGTGCTTCGGGAAAAACCCGCTCTGGTTGCACCATGGAGACCAGGTTGGAAGGGGCTGGATTCAGATGGAGAGGTACTGGTCTTGTGCGCGCTGCCGAGGAGGGTCCTGGAGTGAGGGTCATGGTGGCTTGTGTGTCAGTGTACTCAGAGCTCTCCCCTGCATGTGCCCAGGGGCCTCATGTACCTGGCTGACTTCGGAATACTTTTTAGGGCTCTTGTCTCCAAATGAATCTGTGCACAGCCTTCTGACGATGTGCAGCCAAGGTCAGAAACAGAGAGAACTGTGTTTCTACCAGGAAACCACCCAGTACGTTTGTTCACACCCAGGACACTGTATCTTGTGCTGATTTCACAACAGGCGAGTGTTTGGGGTAAGTTAGTCAGGCTCTCCCAAATCCATACCATGGTTGGATGTTCATGATTTGGGACATGAGGCTAAACTAGATGAATGTGTTTCCAGGAGACAGGGCTAACTCTGACTCTGTCATGACAAGTGAATTGTGGACCTCTAACCTTTCAAAATGCCTTGCAATGAAGAGCTGTAATAAACTAGAAACATAGACATGGAGAGGTTTAGTTTTCTTAGCCAAACAATGAAAGCAGAGCCATCTTTCCTCCACTTGACTTTCTATTTAGACTGCAGCCCTTCACCTTCATCTTCTGGTGGGCCAAACAGACCCCCAGCTCACAGGAAAATCGAGTACCAGTGTCAGAATCAACTACCCCTTCCATCCCTTGGCCACTTACTGATATAATAGGGTCTATCTTTTGAAGTCACAGAGAATGGAGGCCAAAGCTTTCACTTCTGAAATGTCGAGGATAATTAAAATCAGAACACAATGACACCAAAGGAAACTCGTGACGTTCTGGATATCCTAGGAGAACTTCAGCTTATATCTCAGCTTTAAACGTTGATTTGTGCTGAAAATACAGAGCAGTGAAATTGTGATTTGGAAAGTCCAAATCAAATAACCTTTGAAGGGAAATGGTTTTTTAATAATTTTCATGCCATTTTGATTGGTTCCATTACATAGAGGCAGAATTAATGCTGCTTTGAACCACTGAAAGGAAAAGGTGACCTTGGAGAGAATATTTTTCACTGTTGAGTAAGAATAAAGTAAACCGAATGTGATTGTTGTTGAATTACTTTTAAGGGACAAAAGTTGCTATTGCAAAATACCTATTTCGAATCACTTTACAATTTACAAAGTCTGTTCATAAACATGAATTTCTTTTATCAGTACCTATTTGGTAAGTAGGTCACAGGTTGTTGCTGCAGTTCACATGAGGAAGCTGAGAATCTGTGATGTCAAGTTCACCTACAAAAGATCGCACAGCTAGTAAGAAGTGAAGCTTAGACTAAAAGCCAGGCTTCTGTCGTTTGGGCCAACAACCTGCTACAGCAACACCACATTGCCCTGGGACAGCGTTAGCCTTGCCCGCTGTTCCTGCACATGAGGTGGGGACACGCGTTTCTGGGGCCTCCACGGAGCTCCTTTTGAGGTGTGCAGGCTGAATTTTTTATTTGGTTGTTTGAAAATATAATTACATTTTCTTATATTAAAAAACACAACTCTAGAGTTCAATGTTCAGCTAGCTGCCAATGTAAAATGTGAGCATTGAATTCCACACATGGATATGAATTGTTCAACATTGTGAAATGTTACTCCCCAGTCAGGCTGAGAACATCAAGCTCATTTGTAAATACCTCCAGAAGCACAAACTAGAACACAAAGAGTTGAAAGAAAATGGACCCCGGGCACTGCTAAGCAACCATGTTAGTGTCTGACACGTGCCATGTGCAGTGTCTGACACGTGGTTGGGGCATAATACATTGTGATTATCAGTAGTATTAGTAGTAGTTACTGGAAGTTTTTGTAGTAGCGATACAGTTTATTTTTTTATGTTGTGGCTCGCTGGTTATTCCTTTACTCTCTTTCACAGAATTACTTGGGAGCTACTTTAAATAAAGAGAGCCTATTCAATTCGTCCTAGAGTTTGACCAAATTAAGCCTTATTAAAGTAGTCGTGACATCTGGAAATGTTATCTTTTAGTACTATGACAAAGACCACTACCAACAATGTAACGTATCGTGAAACTGCCGAAAGTATCACCTGACTTCTGCACATAAGAGCGCCTTGTAGCGTTAAGGAGGCACGATTGACAGATGCAGTGATGACTAAGAACGTTGGGTGATTTCCTGCTCTTCCCAGCTGCTTCAATTCCTCTTTCCTCCGCCCTAAATCCTTCTCCGTCCTCACTAGTGGGAGAGCCTTCTCTGGCAGAATTCCCTAAAATCTCCCAACACATTCTGGCCTGACAACAAAGAAAGGCCCACAGTCAGACAAAGAACCTAAATTGTTTCCCAGCTGAGTGTAGATTATTTGAGGCCTCTTTCTGTTTGCAGAAAATATTTCCAAACATCCATACAAATGGACAAGTCTCTGAAAAACGGGGCAATGAATGCCTAAGTTGGGGCAGATTTTGGCATCCCAGACATGGCTGATGAATATTATTGAGCATTTTTATTATCCGTGGCCAGATGCTGAGAGCTCTGATGTAAAAATAAAGTGAAGTTAAATAATGTTGGGACTGGACTGGCTTTCAGAATTCTTTGAGTATCTCCTTTTTCAGAAGATCGATGGCACAGAGAGGTAGTGACCTGGCCCATGCCACAGCCCTGGGCCTCGGCCAAGGCAAAGGTTGCAAAGACTTAGAGGAAGACTGGTGTGGTGGAAAATCGTGGGTCACGTGGTCGGGCCGACCCTAGCTCTGATTCCAGCTGGCCACCTCCAAGTCGACAGTGGAGAAGTGTCTTAATACAACTAAGCCCTTGTTACCATTTCCACATTTCTCCGAGTGAAGCATAATACATGTTTGTGGATTACATAAAGTACTGTATATGATGCCTAACACATAGCAGGTGCATTGTGAACGCAGATCAAGTTGGTCTTTCCCCAGGCAAGCATTCTCTGAACTATGTACACTTAGAGATGGTTTCACTAATGGCACTGAATAAGAGGGGATGCATAGTGATATTTAAAAGAACAACCTCTGACCTAGCAAGTCCTTACTTTCAAAGCAGCAGGTGGCAGTGACTCATTACTACAGCACCCAGAAGAACGGAGGGTGGGGACACAGAACACAGGTGAAAAACACACACATACATGTTCTACACACACATACCAAAGTTTCTGCATAGAGGGGTAACTAGATAAGAGAGTTCCATGCTAACCGATTCTGCTCCCTCTGACTCACACCAGCTAAGGCACTTCCTGTGTTCTCCTGAAATGAGTTCTCGCCCTGCGCCCCGGCCCCGCAGCCTGAGAACCTGGTTCTACTTCCGAAGTTGACTCATTGCCTTTATTGCAGAGGCTGTTTTTGCCAACAGGCTTCTCCATCCAATTTCAGAAAAGAAAGAGTCACAAAGGCAGGTTGCCCTATCTGAGCTGCATCTTTTTTTTTTTTTTAAGTCATATAATCAAAGAAAAGTATAAAATTCAAACGAAAAGAAAAATACCATATTTCAACATCACTCACAGATGAATTTAGCTGCAATTTCTGATGTGCACAAGGAAGGGGTGGTTCATCTGAGCTCATAAAGGGCCCACAAAGTGGTCAATTTCTTTGCTTTATTGAATCAGACTCCAAAGGGATGTGGGAGACGTGGATTAACAATGTGCAGATGTGAAATTCCTTCTGGTCATCAGTTAGAATGTACAACCCTTTATTAATTTGATGGATTAGAAATTACAAGGAAAGATAATTTTCTTAGTTAAAAATAATTAGTTTATAAATTCACGTGGATTTAGGCATAGGCACATTACCAATAAAACCCTGACATCACATGAAGTAAAAAGTGAATTGTGGTGGACGTATTCAGTCTCAGTATTTAAAACAGCACCATTGAAGAATTTCTGTGTTAAAATGGGACACGCAGCATGGATGTATGGAAGGGAAAGCCTTGAGACGTGCATGGCTGTACCAGACACCCCTTGTCCACTCCTCGAGCTAATGCTCTGAAGCCTGACGTCCAGAGCAAGCCTCAGCCATATTTGCACAGGCTCAACCTCCCAGTCTGGGTTTGAACCATGACATGTGCCTCACCATGTGGCATGGGGAGCCCCTGGGGACCCAGCTGCCATTCAGCGTGTGTATCCTGGAAGCGCTGGAGGGGTAACAGCCATGAAGCATGCCTGCCCAGTGAGGATGGGGCTGATGGAAATGGAAAGGCTTCCCCTTGACCCACAGTTCAGAAGTCTCCTCAGGAGGTTCTGCTAGTACAGGGAACATCCGCTGACTAGAGCAGCAACCAGCAAACACACCCTTGTGTTGACTTTCCCTCCCTCCCTGACCGACTTTCTGTACCAGCGATCTATGGCTGTGTAACAAATTACGTCAACCCTCAGTGGCCTAAAACAACAAATATTTATTCTCACAGTTTCTGTGGTCAGCAAATCCGAGGCAACTTCAGCTGGTGGTTCTGGGTGAGGGTCCCTCACGAAGAGGCAGCTCGAATGTGAGCCGGGGCTGCAGTCATCCGAAGGCTAGACTGTGGCTGGAGGACCCACCTGTACACTTGCTCATGTGCTTGTGACCAGGAAGACTCAGCCCTCATCACAGGGACTGCCGCTCCCCAGAGTGAGGGACCCAAGGGACAGCACAGGCAGCAAGCCACAGAGTTTTTTACGACCGAGTTGTGGAAGGGCAATGCCGTCACCACTGTATGCTCCCCGTGGCACCAACCAACCCTGGTGCCTGTGGAGCCTGCACAGGAGTGTGAGTACCAAGAGGTGGGGCCGCAGGGCCACCTGGGAGGCTGGCTACACACCTCCTCCACCCTCATTCGCTGTCTCTGGAGTCACTTCCAGTGGCCACTTAAACAAAAGCCTCTATCCATTGCAGGCTCTGCTCCTGGGCGGGAACTCTGCTAAGACAATGAATGATTTTCTCTACATCATTGATTTTTAATGAGGTGGATCTCTGCGAGCACGTATTGATACGGAAAAATTTGCAGAATAAGTGAAGTGCAAAAAGCAAAATGCAGAACCGTTCTGGGAGATGCATACAACTCAAAGAGTATATGTAAAGGAAGCTTAATGGTTAATAGTGGTTATTTGTGGTGGGGCGAGAAGGTAAGGAAAGGAAAGCTTATTGATTTGTCTTTTTATTAGTCTCAGTACTATTTGAATTTTGGAAATGCATTTATGTGTTTGTTTAAAAATAATGATGTTTTGGGGTGGTGAACTTGTGGGTGACTTTAAATTTTTCTATAATTTATTTGTTTATGTATTTATTGCCCCCGCCCCCCCATCCCCCTGTTTTTAAGCCGTTGTTTCTCAGTCTAGTTTTAGGGTGCAGCTCCCTGGCCCATGCTGCTATCATGAGCCTTGTGTGCCCCTCAGCTGAGGCAGTCAGTCGCCGGTCGTCGGTCGGCAGCTCACAGTAGCCCACACAGATCTCCCACAGGTCACGGCAGCCCAGCTCCAGGGACAGCCGTTCTTCACAGTCTTAGCTGTGGAGGGCGCAGCTCACTGGCCCATTTGAGAATCGAACCGGCAGCCTTTGGCAACGACCTGAGCCACCGGGCCGCCCTATAATTTTCTGTATTAAAAGTAGCAGTGATTTCAAAAACAGTAACTGTAACAGTAAGAGAAACGCTTTTCTGTCAGGAACTATAGAAAGTGTTCAAGAGAAGGCTCAGTTCACACAGTACAAGGGGCTCCGTGCTCAGTCTCTAGTCAGTGAGCTGCGGTGTTACCCAAATTATTTCACACAAAAAGAGAAGTAGAGAGGCTTCCACTTGGGTGACGAGTCCGCGCCCAAGGGCACAACACGCTTTCCTGCTGAGCGGGTGTCTAGTCTCTTAACATAATGAAACCGAGAATCCATGGAAGAGTCATCTGGAACCGTGCCCCAGAATCTAGCTCTTATCCTTTTACTTTTCAAACATTTCACATTAGAGCAAACTCTTTTAACAGTACCACACCAAGATAATGCAAATTCCTATACAAAGCAATTGAGAATTGCTTCCTATTATTTTCTCAAAGAACAGTTGTAAAAGTTCTTACCTTGGAAGTGACAGGACACAATGTCTGGCCAAGCAGGTGGTAAAGTGAAGGGTGGCTCCCTGCATCCTCAGTGTATTCCTGGGTCTGTCTCCCCCAGTTACAGCCACTGAAACCAGAGCCAAAGAAGATTCCTGGAATCCTGGGTCTCTTCTGGTAACCCCACCACCTGTAGTTAAACTGTTACAGATAGCTGCCACCAGGTGGTGCCACACTAACGTTGGGACCCCATGGTTTTGGATTTCCGCCTCCAGAACCCTCTTGCCCACTGCATGCAAGTCAGAGGTCTCACATGATGTGACTCCATATTGTCATCTTGACTCTTTAACCCCCTACCTACCTACTTATAGCAAGATTTTACGATCCTAAGTAAAAGATGGGTTTTATAGCCCAGGTGTTCCCTTAATAATGGTAACTTTTGTTAAGACCAGAAAATAATTTACATTAATATATTAAAGAATTTGAGTCATCCACTTCATTTGACTACAGTTGTAAGGAAAGGAGACAGACCCGAAAGCCGACAGTACTTTCCAAAAGCTTTTTTTTTCCTAAAGAAAGAGAAAAACCAAATTTCAGAAACATCTTTCCGAATTATAGGAACACTTCTCAGTAAGCAAGTTAATTTCTGACTCTTTTAATTGCCAGTCCAAGGGTCCGTGCCACGTTTTCCATGTTGTCAGTGGGGACAGCAACGTCTGTGGCTGTGGCATTGTGTCCTGTGGGTGCCCTGGGCCGTGACCACAGCACTATTTCCGCTCTGACACACAAGGACAGTAGCAAGACTCAGCAGATTAGCCAGTACTGGAGCCGGCTAATATTTGGATGCTAACTTCAGTCAGTAGTGTGGTGGGTGCCTATTATATGGAATCACTTTCCACTCTTCCAGTACAAATCTTAGTAAAATGATAAAGTTCAAAATACAATGCAAATACAGAAGAAAAAAAAAGTTGAAAGATTTTTTTTCATAAACTGCTTAACCTCCCCTACAAATTTGATCCTCTTAAAAAATCATGGGGTGGGGTGGGGGGGGGCTGAAGGAAATGAGTGAAAGTGGTCAAAAGGTACAAACTTCCAGTTATAAGATTAATTAGTTCTGGGGATGTCATGGGCAGCATGGTAGGTAGCATACGTAACAATACTGTGTTGTATATTTGAGGTCTTGAAAGTTCTCATCAAAAGAAACAACATCGTAACTATGTGAAGGCATGCGTCTTAACTAAACTTGTGGTTATCATTGCCCAGTATACACATATACCAAATCACTGTGTTAAATGCCTTAAATTGATATAATGTCATATGTCAATTACATCTCGATAACACTGGGAAAAAATCGTGAGTCCACCATATTCCCCTGAATGAAAAGCTATATCTACTCAGACATGTATCTTGCTTGGATTTTCACTTTTGCTTTCTTATGGCAACCTCAACTAGACAGTGTGTCCATTTAAGGAGGCCTGGGACGCAGTGAGTGGCCTGAATAAGGCTGCGTGCCAGCTGCAGGAAGACCAGTAACTACAAATTTAGACTGTATAGACATCCAATTCCTTCTGCTCATTTACTCTTACCTCCTTTGAATTAAATTGGACAGGGAGGTCAATGACCCAATTAATTATTTTCATAATCGCCATAAAATATAATAATAAAACTCCTCTCCACTACTTCAAGATTTTTGTTCTGGAAGTAAAAGTAGAAAGAAATTGCTTGTGAGTTCCTTACATTGCTCATGATTTAGAGTTGCTCTTCAGAGAAGCTTCGCAAAGATGCTTGTATCTTCAAGGAGGTGGTAGCCCATTGACTGTAGACACCAGTCTTAACTGACGGTTTTTTCTTAGACGTGGAGAGTGATTATTCACACCCTGGTTTTATCTAGAGAAATTTAGAAAACATGTTTTTTGCACATTGACTTCAGGACATCAATATAAAGGTAAACAAGCAACAAAGAAAACATTATTTTCTTAGCTGCATTTCAAAGAGTTCCCCTGGGGGGAGATTCAGTTTTGGACTTAGCACCTTGACACGTCTGTTTGGCGTTTCCAGGGCTGTAGGCTGGCCAGCACCGGAGATGGATAGAGAGGGATATCAGCAGAAGCTCTACTGTTCTGCTTAGAAGAGTCAGGGGAGAGATTTGAGACTTTATGCGGGGACAGTGGCTAGAGGGAGACCCAAAGGCTGGTAATTGAGAAGAGAGATTTGAGAAAAATTGAATGTGATTCTGGCATGAAATACCATGTGTTGTATAGTGTCAGTTCTCCTGTGATCTCGTCTACAAAATCATTAGCAAACTTACATTGCTCACTCGCTCTTTCTAGAGAAGAATTCCTGTGGGGACACTGACAAAGTACTGAGTCCAGCTTGGTGTGAGGTGACAACCTGTCCACAGAAGAGGTTACCTATGAGATCAGAAAGGATTCCAATGATATGATTTTCAACTTAGAACATCACTTTCTTATCTAAGACCCTGCGTCACTCATAATTTGTAGGCATAACACAGAATCTTAGTTTTCTTAAAAAATAAATCTGTATAGTATTTTAGAAACTGTATAGTATTTTAAAAACGGAGTGTGTCTCACCCTGGGCTTGTCAGGCGACAAGGACTTGAAGACAGGAACATATAAGCACGGTGTGGGGAGTGCCTTAAACCCCTGGGATTGTAAATGACATAAACCAGTGGTTTCTGTCTAGGTTCGTTTGGTTTGGATTTCTGCCACTTGCAATGAAAATTTTGCCTTTGATGCACACAGCAGTTCTAGTTACCATCATCATCATCAGGTCAGCCAGGGCAAGGAGGGTCACCGGGACAAGAGATCCAGAACAGATACAGTTGGCAGGACAGAGTCTGGTAGCTGGGCCTTTCCTGTTCTATCTGCCTGGGGCTGGTCAGCATCCAGGCTCTAGTCTCAGCACTCGTCTTGGCCCCACGGGAAGAAATCCAGGGGCGTCTCAATGAGACACACTTCCAGCTCACTTCAGCTGTGCCTTGTGGGACTGAGGAGCTGGCCAGCAGCGGTCTTGGATGTGGGGGAAAAGAGTGAGGATTGTGCATACAGTGCACAGTACACTGCCAAGGTCTCTCGTGGTCTAGAGACCTGGGCCTGGCCCCTGAACTAGCGCTGACCCCCTCCTTGGCCACGCTACAGCCAGTTTCCCACTGAGCCGCACATGCTTCTCGTTCACGACCCTGGCTGAGGCCACTCCTGCGTCCTTACCCTGCTAGCCCGATTATGATCATTCCTCCCGTGTCACACGTCCCCTGGGATGGCCTGAGTCTGTCCCCATTGGCTGAGCACGCCTCCCTCTCCAGCTTGTGTGTGGTTGTAGGTCTGGACGTCTGCCATCTGCAGCTTTGTCACACAGGCCCATCGGCCCTCTCGTTTTGTTCTGTTCTTCATGTTTCATCAGGGCCCCGACTTTGGCTGTTCGGGGCATTTGATCCCATTTGCTGCTGTGAACAGCACAGATGGAGGCGGTGGGTGGCAGCCACCGAGGGGAAAGCATGAGGGCGGAAAGAAGACACAGCTGGGAAGAGAGCGGGAAACCAGAACTAAAGGCGATTGATGATACTGATTTCCCTTTCTCTCCATTTAAAACAAAATCTCTGTTGTACTTTATTCTATGTCCCAATTTAGTGGAAGAGCTCTCGTCATGCTTCACTGGTGGTTCAGGATGAGCTGCAATACTGGTTTCTGCTTTTTGTCATCTGGGCTCTCAGGGTCTGAGTCCGAGGAGGTCACCTGAGCCACAGAAGGCCAGGCGAGGCTAAAACTTCCTTCGCCTCCCAGTCTCCTCTGTTTGCTGCCCAGATAGCCCTGTGCTCACCGGTCTTGCTCCAGATTTGACTGGAACCTCACCTTGTCAGTGGGGTCTTCTCTCCCTGCCCCATCCCACCCCATCCCTCTAGGTTTTATGCTTCTGCCAATCACTCATCACCATCTGACACAGGGTATGTCTGACTTGCCGGTGAGTGTTTCGTCTCTCTCTAGGTAACCTTATGCTTCACCAGGGTGTGGAATTTTGTTTCGTTTACTTCTGGACCCCACCTGGGGCTGTGCCTGACGCATAGTAGGTAATCAACAGATACTGACCTAAAGAATGAATGAATAACAAAAAGTAAATTGATATTTCTATTACCTAACTTTCCCCTTTCCCCCAAAAGAAAGAAATTTAGTTAATAGTGCTACTCTCTGTAGGCAGTTAAAGACAGTTTCCCCCACTCATTTGTATGCATCATGGTTTCATCTTACATGTTTCCAGACATTTAAGTATTAGAATAAGCAAAGGTGATAAAGAAAAAAAAAATCTGATGAAGGCTAAGGTTTCCAGAAAGCTAAATGTGAGCAAAAAATTTTAAAATACACAATGGTTATACAAGATTTTGGGAAAATCACATTTGGGGGATGTAAAAGTCAAAGCAAACATTAATTAAAAAAAAACACACAAATAGATATAAACATGTTTTTAAACACTGAAGCCAGATGACAAATTTTTATTCCTGTTACTGTCTGCTATGAAATCTTTAGATTATAGGTAATATAGTAATTTGAAGCAAGACAGGCTTTACTTTGGTCAAGAAATGCATTACGTTACCCACTTAATGCCAAGTGGAACTGTTCTGGGACAATTCCAGTGACATTCGGCAGCCTCTGACCCACCTTAACAGTGTGAGACACTCACCATTTTTCGGATAAAACATTCATGATACAGATAGACGCCAAGGCACTGAGCAAAGGGAAAATCAGCAACAAACGGGGAAATTCCATTAAAGGATCATTTTAATCAATGGAGGCATGAAACTTTGTTACATTAAAATTAGTTTAGGGATGTATTTCGTTAACAACTTACTATAAATGAATTAAATCAATTTGAGATTTTCCAATATGATTTTGTGAAATGTGTCCTAGAGACTTTCTTCTTTCACAAAAGTACTGTTTAAAATTACCCTGACAGGATTCGTTTTCGAAAATTTCAGGGTGATACTGAGACTCTCAGCAGTGGAGATGGTTGAATGGAGGTGTAGTTTTGCTAGTAACGAGGAGCAGCAGACGGCAGATAAACCTGAGGGGCACGTCCACAGAAACCTGCCTCCTTTCTGCTGCCACGTCTGTCGCTCAGTCTGGCTACCAGCCTGGAGACTCCTGAGAATTCAATCCCCAGATGCGTGAGGCAGAGTCCTTCTTCCCCAGTTGACTTCCTTTATCCCAACCTTGGCCGACGTTCCTACCACCTTCTCCTCCCCTATCTCGCCAGATCATATCCTTCCAGAAGGACTTGGAGTTAGACAGACACAAGCATTGTATGCACACACATGCACACACACATACACACAGGTGCATGTCACGTCCTATCTTATGCGTGTATATATGTACATTTTATACGACATTTATATATGTTGCTGCCAGGCACATCAGTAGCAATAAACTGGCTTATACACCCTGAGACCAACATTGTCAGAAGCTGAAAAATGAAATATCAAATCAACACATATTATAATTTTGTCAACTATACCTCAATAAAGCTGAAAAATAAACTAAAATACATATTTTTTTTCAGCTTGAAAAATCATTCATTCAAGTCAACACAGGATTTTAAATTATGTACAATTTGCTGGTGCCAAATCATTGAACCAATGTTACTATATGCTAGGACATAAAAATAAGTAATAGACTATCATTTACTTGAGAATATTTTTTGTTAATTTGTTTTTTTCTGGAGGGTTTAAATTTCCTTTCTCTTATTAATTTGTCTAATGTGATTTCCTCCCTTGATTTCCTTTGACTGCTTCCTATGCCTCCTGAAAACTGTAGAAATTGGTTTTACTCAAGCCACTTGTACGCATTCTAAGAATATTTAGCATATAGTTTGTGAAAACAGAGCCCCTCAGGGGGATGTTTCCATGAGGGTGTTTGTTTTCCAAGGGCCACATTCAGGGCGGGTTCTAAGCTCAGCACAGGCCGCTCGGCACTGCTTGTGTCGCTGGCACGATGCTGTGAGGACCAGATCCGGATGGACCGCCTTACCCTGCAAAGGGACTGTCCACACATATTCTCATCTCTAACTATCTTGCTCATTTTTCCTGTCAAGGTTTTATAAAATTGCCTGCATTTTAATTGCCCAAATTAAAGGGTTAGAAAAGCAGTCATATTAAAAAGTTTCCCACAAAATTATCATCTATTCTTAACTTTTCCATGCATGAGAATGGGAGTTTGGCAGCACTGTCTACGTCTACAAAGTTTTAGAACTGTCCTTGGTATATCACCTAGTTTATATGGAGCTGAAGGGGACTGTGTGTGTTCATGTCTGTCAGCTGAACGCCTTCTTTCTGTTACTTTGAAAATCTTTATAAACTCTTTTGAGTGTTTTGCACACAGTGGCCAGTTTTGAAAGACCTTTTCTTTTTAAATACTTTTTTTAGAGGGGGCATAAAGGAAATAGTGTCGAAATTCTCTAGGTCTCTGCAGAGGGTTGAATTTTGGGAGTTAAGTGATTACTTCATCCAGAAAATGCCGCTATGATGTGGATGAAATGAAATGAAAGCAATCTTGATACAGTAAAAAAAAAAAAAAAAGCCAGCCCCAAAGAAATCTTATAAATGCTTACTAGTTAAGTCAACTATGACTCATGACCCATGAGTATTCCTCCGCAGCTTTCAGTAACCATGAAGGTAGTTTTTATAAAAGTAGTTTTTACCCTACCCATAGTGATAGCTAGAAAAGATACACTCCTACACGGGGCAGTAGCGGGGGCAGCGAGGAGGAGGTTACGATCTGTGTGGGAAGCTGTAGGTTGTCGGGACACTACAGAGTCCAAAGTGGGCTCCTGCACATGTAGCTTCAGCAGTCACCAGTCACCAGCTACTTCTTAGTTGTTCAGTTGGTCTTTCTCTCTCTCTCTTCCCCGCACCCTGCCCCTCCCTCCCTCAAATCCAACACAGATGTTCAAAAAACAGCTTTCAGTTCTTATTAAATGACACTTGAGTTTGTATCAATTTGCATCAGCAAATGGAATAAATTATTAAGATCTTATTCTCACACATTTTATCATTCAAGCCATGTGTTTCTGTAAATACCTTATTGAGTTGTTCCATTGAAAAATAAAGATGCTGTGTCATTCAATATACTAAACTCAGCATTTCATTTGAAATTCTTCAAGGCCTTGGGTCATATTGTTCTTAGTTTTCCTCAAAGGAATAATTTCTATCTTTGCCTCATTCAATTTAAGATTGTGGCTGAAAATCACCTCAGTAGGGAATGCACCCCCCACAGAAGCACTCACCAAACAGGAATGGATACTTGAATTTCTTTCTTTCTCTTAAAACTGAATGAATTAGCTTTTAAATCTTTATTTAAAAATTTTAGTTAGTTTGGTATGCTATCGAACACCAAACAATCTCAAACTTCCATGTTACACACATTTTGTGTAACTATATTTGTATGGATATTTATGTCTTTATACACAGCAGCAGCACATCACATTTTCACAAGCTTTCTGTTACTTTTACAATCCTCCCACTACCTGAAAAGGTGTCTCATGGGAAGTGCTAATCTGAAATCCGGCAGATCTGTGGTTTCCCTAAAGACCTCTGAAATGAAGATGAAGCCGTGCCTTTCTGTCACCTGGGAGCCCCATTTGTTTCTCATTAATGCAGCCAGTTCCACTGAGTGCAATGCTTCCTTCCCCGTCTCAACTGCCTGTCACCACAAGGCGAGGAGGTACTTCCTCTTTATTCACAGTTTTGGTACAAGCATCTTTGGCCTAATTTCCACAAATGAGCGCCTCTCAAATTATCGCCTGTTATTTCTGACAGCCCAAGGGAAGCTTATCACAGTTCTTCCAGGATAAAGGCCTCAGGTTTCCAGCTTCTGACGGACTTGTCCTGCGGTCACTCAGCTGCTGTGGTTCACACGTCTGTGGTCCTCTGAGGACACCAGCCTTCCTGTGGGACTCGGCTGGTGCCCCCTCCTTTGGGACTGTCACTGTTCTCCTAATTGCCATCTCACAACTAAGACCAGGATGTAATTTTATCAAGAAATGTCCTGAAGAGTTGAAGGTAATAGACACCTAAGTCAGAAAGCAGCTTACAACTGCTACTCAGACCCAAAGATGGCCTTTTCTAACTCTGGGTCGCCTGCACTCAGTGACTCCCAGGATACTTCAGACTTCCACCCTCAGGGTCCAGGCTCCATTCTCTCTGCCCAAGAGGACTGACTGAATGCCTGCTATGTTCTAGCTACTTCATATGCACGCTCTTCAATCCCCACAGCAACACTGTAATAATGATAAGATAGTAATAACAAACACCATAGCAATCCTTTTTGCAGATGAGGAAAATAAGGCCCAAAGAAGCTGAAAGGTATCTCACTCAAGATCACAAAGCCAGGATTGGAAAACCAGACGTGTCTGACTCTCTCACTTCAGGAATCCAGAGGCGACTAAAACCCTGGTGGCGTTCAGAGCACTAACCTCAGACACACGATCCACTGCAAGTCTGACAGATTCTTGGGTGAAGAGGATGAGCGGCCTTTCCATGAGGAAGGAGCCAGGCAGGAAAAGCAGCACCACATCTTCTGGGGGGCTTGGGGGAACGGCTGCCTTAAACAGCACCTACTATGGGGGGCATCACTCTTCAGCAGTGTTCCGGTTTATGCACTCCAAGTCCAGGGGGCAACAGCTGACACAGCGGCCTCCCCTCATGGTGGAATCCCAACAGACCCTAATATGGCAACCCCAGCGTCATATGCAGGAGGGAGGAAAAGAGACAGTGCTTCTGTTGTCCTTTAGAAAGGGTCCTTCCTGTGCGAAAGAAAGTCTAGTCTTATAGGTAGGTATCAGTTAAGCCACAGTTCATTGGATAACTTGGACTCTGAAGGTGAATATATGTAGCATTATATATAAAAATAGCGCTGTAACTCCAACTTCATATATGCATACATGTAACACATGATGGTTGTATATACACATACAACAATATGCAGCTCTTCAACTACATACAGCATATAGCAGCCTTATGTAATTATTCAACTATATAAATAGCTGTATATGAAGTTAGAAGAGACAGTGTAATTCTGAACATATGCGGAGAGTGATCTGGACACCACAGAGCCTAACCAGAAGCTGGGGACGCCAAGCCCAAGGCCAGCCATATGGCGAGCTCCGTAAGAGGACAGAAGCCAGAGGTGAAGGAGGAACAGTGGTTCTCCACCTGGTGGGCCGTCAGCAGTCAAGCAAAACGTTCAGGGGCAAGTTCCTCACCAGTGAGACAAGCAAGATGCAAGTTCTCCTTCTTGAAGATGGCAATCTGTAGTCACTCCCACCTGACCTAACTGGACGCACTGCAGATGGTGTAATTCTGTGCAGTGGCATGTAGATTTTACAAGCAGTTGAAAAATGTGGCAATTTTAATGGTCTGTTACTTCATTTTATTTGCTCTCTCAAATTATTTGATGCAATGGCTTTATCTTCAAGTCACTGCACTTTTACCTTCAAGATTCTGCAAACGCTAACCAGAAATTCTAGTGACAGTGATTCCTGTAAGACTCGCTGATGTGTACGCTCAGCTGAAGTGAGCGGAGCAAGTGGAATGACGTGGGGAGATTTTACTGCAGAAATCTGTAGTCTCACAACATACTATCTTTAACATGATTTAATACAGGATTAAGCACACTTCTTTCCCAGCCAGGGTATAAACATGATTACTAAAGATGTACAGATGTTCCTAAATGACTTCATAATCCTAAATTCTCGAACCAGCAGCCAGACAATGCCTGTGACACATAGGACAATGCCTGTGACACACACCCAGCTGCCCCCGCATCACCAGCCAAGCGCTCTTCTGTCTAAAAAACAGTGTTCGTGTGATACCATAGACCCTGCTTCATCGAAAACAACCTTCCCCGGAAATTATGTTTTACCGACCTTTTTGGACTCTGACCCAGTACCATTCAGTGCTTTTGTTGGACTGGACGTCGTGCATAATCTCAAGTCATCCTCCATTGGTCCACCTTACTAACAAATGACAAATGGATGAAATGGTAGTCATTGAGGGAATTTCGCCAGGTTGCAGATTGACTGTGATTCTCAATCCGTTCCCCTCCCTTAAAAGAAAGAATTTCCAGTAAGTACACAATTATTTCATTGATCCTTTCCAAATCTTCTCAAGTCTGCTTTATTGTAACTGCCACAGCCATGTTGACTTTGATTCCTTTTCTTTGTGGCCAGCTCAGTTTTGCTGTCTGCCTGTAACTATCACAGCAAGGAGTAGGGAGAATTTCCAGTCCAGGCAGAGAGCTGTGGTCTCCAATGTGTCTGACTGTGAGGGTGAGGATCCAAAGAAAGGCCCTGGGAGCCGGACGGCGACCCTCTGGCCTTGGACCTTTTCCACCTTCTGCTGCTCAGACACAGCAAGCCCGAGCCTCACCTTCCTCCCCACCTGGGGTTCTCCTGACAGTGGGGCAGGGACATACTGTGCGCATCTATACAACCTTCCACTCGTACACACAGACCCTTTAGGAAGGAGAGAAACAAGTAAGAAATGTTAGTGTCTCACCTCAAGGGCTCTGGGTACAATCGTTTTTCTTACTCCTGACCTTCATGGCTGATTCCCAGATGTGATAACTGCCTCTGACCCAGCAACCTGTCTGAATACATTGGCCTGTTTACTCCATCCTCTTCCTGAATTTCTCCAGTAACCTACTATCTCGATTCATTGTTGTGACAGAGTTTTCTGTACTAACTGGCTAGTCAGAACTCCTGGCCTCCCATGATGCCCAGAGTTCACCCACACGCACCCTAGGTGTACCGCCAGCTGCAGCTAAACTTGTGCTGAGACATTTCCCAGGAAGCTTCGAGTGACTACTAGAACAACAGTTGCTTTCTGATTTCCACCTGCTTTGGAACTGCTTGCCACCTTGAGGAAGTTACATATATTTATAAAAAGTTGTCTTCTAATTGTAAACTTTGATTGTACAAAGCCTCACCTTGCTGTGTTTTTCTCCATCCAAGCTCCCAGTCTGGGTTCATTCTTCAGGGAAGACTTGGGCAGCATGTCCAGAGGAGAGCGTAGACAGGACTCCAGGGGAGGCGAGAATGGTTCTCACACTCCGGGGATCCTTTACTGCCTGGGTCATCCCCAGAAGGACTTGTTTAGGTTTTTCTTTGGAAGGTTTTTCAGAGGTCTCCTTGTAAAAAAAAAAAGCAAAACAAACAAACAAACAAACAAACAGAAAAACAACACAAAGCAATCTAAGTGACAAGCGAGTCCAGCTTTCCCAGAAGCACGGGCTGTGGTTCTTAGTTAGTGAGTGAGGAGGAGACAGCAGGCAACTGTTGGGCGCTCTGGATGAGCCTGAAGGGCAGGGACAGGTCCCCGAATCCCTCCCTCAGGGGGCACCGAAGCATGGCCTGGGGGACATGGGGTTGAGGAGCCTGGATGGGCAGAGTGTTTGGTAGAATTCTGAGCAGTGGCTTCAGAATGAAGCACCAAGACTCCAGAGCTGCTGGAAGGATTACAGAGCAAATGATCGGGGATTTATTTTCTCAGCAGTGGGGTTGTGGGCTGTGAATTGCTTACCCTTTAATGTTTTCCAAAAGACAAAACTAAAACTAGAATTAAATTTGTCGACAGAAGGTCATGGCCACCAATCCAATGCCAACAGGAGTCCCCCATCTGGGGTGTGGCAAAAGGAGAGACTGTTCTAATGAGTGATCTGCAAAGTAGGGAAGCACAGCCTCCAGAAGAAACGGAAAGTGTGCTCCCTGGAGACAAGAAGAGGCCCACTTACACAGAAAAAGTGGGCTGTAGGATTTGGGCTTATCTGTGTAGCAGTCAGTGACCACCGCCTGGGGCAGTCGGGGAAGAATGTGTTTCTGAGGCTCAAACACGGGTCTGAGCCTCCGCTGCGCTACCTGCAGGCTGAGGTGATGGCTTGGATGGGTGGCGACTTCAGGTCTTGGCAGGGTGACAGTGGACACTCACACCTGCTCTTGTTCAGGTCTCCCTCTTATTGGCTGATGCCTGTGTTGAACCAGTCGTCAAATATGTTGAATATCAGGTCTGCCTCTGCGAGCTTCATTTCCCGCATGGGTAACAGGGGGTTTAGTGATACCTCATTTGCTCGTTACTGTGAAGAACAAATGAGATAATACAGTGCTTCTCCAACTTTAATGCTCATTCATGAGTTTCCCTCTCATACCTAGAGATCTTGGTAAGATTCAGATTTTGATTCAGTAAGTCTGGGGTGGGGCCTGAGATTCTGTCTTTCTAACAAGCTTCCTGCTTGTCCAATGACCTCACTTTAAGTAGCGAGGAGATGATGTTTCTAAAGTATCTGGTACATCACAGATGATCAGAAATTACTGCGAGTCATTATTCCCAATCATCGTTATCTTAAAAGTCATGCATGTGAATTGTTTTCATTTATGGTTCATTATCATACAACACAACTACAATATGTTATTATATCATCCAAGCTAACTTTTATTATAAACTTGGCTTAATTTCAGCAATGGTCTCTGTCCATATGTGTTTATTCGTTATGTTACATGGCTCATTTATTCACAGTTTAAAACCAGAGGGAATGACCATGAAAGCCTCTTGAATTTATGATATTACTTTTTGTTCTCTCTCTCCATTTTAGTAGATAGAGACTATAACTTATTGGACTGCAAGAAGTAGTCTTAGTTTCACCCAATCAGAAACACTATTGCCAAGAGTAATACTTGCTAGCTTCATCCAGTAACAAAACACAGTACGCCTAATAATGATACTACTTATTATGTGTGTAGAGAAGAAAACAAGCGGAGGGACATATGCCGAATTTTCTGAAAATGGTGTTATCTTTGGAAATCACAGCCTAATGTCAGCAGTTGCTTCTCCATTTTCCCCTTTCCTCATAGGTTTAGACTCTTAAACTTTACATGATTCCTATGTTTGACATTTGCAGTTGAAGGGAAACTAACTATTATTTTGGGTCCTTGGCTACTCTTGATTTTCTGGGACCTTAATCTCTTTGTAAAATGGAGATAGTTTTCTGAAGTGAAGTACTTCTTACTGCCGAATGTTTTTCCAGAACAGGGAAGGACATGGTGAGAACAGTCTCTCCGAAGTCCTAGTGAGTCCTTGGCAGTGAATCAGGCATTCAAGGATATAACTGTTTAATTGTGCTGGATGTCCAACTCTTTGATACTTTGGTTTCAGAGCTGAACGAGGTAATACCCAGAGTAGACACACTGCAGAACAATGGGAGTCATACTTTTGAGATATTTTTTCTTAACTATACAAGGGTCCTTAAAAACCATAAAAACATCCAAAATGGAAATGTGCTATTTGGGGTGATACCCAATCCTAGAATCTTTGACCTCGACAGGAATTTTAGGCATGATCTGTCCCAATCTCATTTTTAGGTAAAGGGATGGAGACTCAGTGGTCAAATGAATCCGATTTGTAGTGAGGCTGTCGGAATGAACACCACTGGAGAGTCATGCATTGGTTTAAATTAAACTTCTATAAATGGATCTCAGCATTTTTCTCCTTGGTGTATAAAATAATTTCCAATGCAAGCTTTAAAACTACTTTGTGAGTTTCAAAGTGCTGGAGGTAAAGTTTTACATTTGTTATATAATCTTCGGAGTCCTTTGGGATGAAATAGTGAGGGCCCCTCCCAAACTTTAGCACGGTAAATGACTTTTTCTTAAAATATCCATAAAGCAAATCACTTTAGGAACTGGCTTTACGGTTTAAAAGTTCCTGTCTATTCCCGCGAGTCTATTCTTTGACCCCCCACAATCGTATAGATTTGGAGCTAAGATCTGAAGCTCACAGGAAGACAGTTGCCTGTAGTAAGGCTCAAAGAGGGTGGAAATCACAGCTTAAGATCAGAAGTTATTTTTCTGTCTTAGATTTTCAATTGAAAACAAGAATCTGCTAAAAAAAAAAAAAAAAAAAAAAAAAGAACAAACAAAAAAACATGTCCCTTCAAATGAGCTGCGGAGGGCTTCCTGAACTCAATTTTCTCATGGATGGAGAACGTGCGAATAACTCAGTGTTGCTCTTAGCGAATTTGCTCCAAAATGCCTGACTTCTAAGTTAATGCTCTCTGGGTGGTAATTCCTGTAAGAGTGAAATCATCAAAAGCAGACTTAATGTTGGAAACAGGTATGGCTCCTGAATTTGGATGAGAACATATATTCATGTGCTGAAAACAGGAAGGGACACAGTCGAGTTGAGGGTGCAAGTCAAAGGGGCTGAGTGTCAAAGCGCTCCCCCTGGGACATCTGTTCTCTGTCAACACCTGGGCTGCCTTTTGAAGGTCGCTACATCCTTGGGCCTGGCCTACAGCAATAACTGGACTTTGGTCCCAAAGAGCTGCATTTCTGATTTCTCTACATCCGTGATTCAGACCAATCCTTTCATCCTCTTTAGAAACGAGATGTGTGCTCCTTCTCTGTCTGAATTATTTGCCTGACATATCCTCTTTCTGGCAGAAATTTTCAAAAGTCTGGTCTAGTCCTTAGGAAAAAGCAGAACTGTGATATTTTAATGGTTTAAATCATATGCTGTTTAGCCCTTGGTAATCTATGCTAGAGTTAAAAAAAAAAAAAAATTAGGTGTGCTTATCACACGTGGCAATGAAGGAGAACTCAGCAAAAATGCATAGAACTATTTAATTCCTTAAAACAATAGTTCTATTAGGAAAAATGGACAATACAATCATAGCCATTATATCATGGGTATAACTATTCCCAGAGTTTGACGAATGGATATTCAATTTTGCAAAATGCTGACACATTGTCCATTCTCCATGTCGATGTTCATCCGGACACAATTTCATCAGACAGTGAAATCAGCTGTGCGCCTGGTTGGTAAGGGAGTTTGAATTTGAGAGGAAAAGCAAATGCCATTTTTCTATGAAGTAGAAAGCCCAAATTAACACGAAGGTTTGCTCCTGTAAACTGGGCTAGGAGACAGAAGAGCACAACTGGTAATGTTACCTTTCGCCTTTAATATCCATCCAGCTGAAGCTCCTGGCACAAACATCTCCGTCCCGTAAGTAATATCACAGGTGATATTCTGACATTGTAATGGAAATATACTCTCTGGTTTGAATGTCTCGTGGAAACAATAAGGAGTGGAGTTTGGCAGGAGACCACGGCCTCCCTCTCGGAGGACTCTGGAGGGCCACTGAATGTCCCTAACCCTCGGAAAGCTCTCACCAAACAGACAGAATCTAAGGTGAACAACTCCCGAGGAAGCTGTCCTTTACTGGGACAAACACTGCCAGGTTGGCTTTCCCACATTGCCTAGGAAACCTTCGGTGGTGAAGCCTCTGAAAGGAAGTCCCTCCGCTGTGGTATCGCCATTATCGTGTCGAGCTGACCCCCAGTCTTGCCCATGGTTTGGAATCTGGGGTGTTGACTGGCTGAGAAGGAAAAGAGCCTGAGCCTGTGGCAGGGACGGGAGGGCAGGCCTGGACCCGTGCCAGGAAGTGCGCCTGTAGAAGCACTTGTCTGTCTCCCCCAGGACGCCCTGATGCCTGCACTTGGGGGCAGCTGAGGTCCCTGGGAGCTCAGATCCCACGTCAGCTCATCTTAGAGATGGGTGGATTTGCCCTTTCCCAAGTCTAAAGCTTGGAAATTTCCTGACTATAGCCTCCTTAATACTGTCAATATTACTTCTGGATGTAAAGAAATATTGACTATGACCTTTTTCACACAGTCAACTCGCAAGGGCCTTGTCTTACTTCACCAGGCTCATTTTCTCCCCCTTTCCATTCAGACACTTGTACCCCCAAGCCATGTGAAATTAGTTTGGGATCAATCACGTTAGGCACTAGTCTTTCAGTTTTATTAAACTTTTTTCAACTCATTTCCTTATTTTTTCCCTGAAGGGAAATCACTAAACAAAATGCTCTTTGTGAACAGTAAAGATCATTTGGTGGGCAGATAGCCAGCTGCTTGCAGTTGGTCGTAAGAGGCTTAGACGTATATTAGAAGCAACACAGCGCTTTCCGGACCAGTGATGCCTTTATTTCATGATGCTCTTCTAGGGGTCCAGCTTCCCTTTTACCATTAGCATGGTGGGAGGTAGAGATAACAGCATCTGTCCTTGTGTTATACAGACTCTCCCTTCTCCACCATTGTCATGGGGTAAATGAAAATGATGTCTTATTCCATTTTCCATCGACGAGCATACCGTCTTACTGTCCACCCATAGCTTTCAATGGAGATCACCTTCCTGCTTAACCTTCAGTGGACTCTGAAACTAACATCTACGCTTTCTCACTCCGTTTAATTTATGTGATCACCAACTAAAGAGGCACAAGGCTTGAGACAAGATCGGTGCTTAGACACGTCCTGGGAACACTGCGAAATTTTAGTAGCAACAACTGCATCGTGTATTTGTGTAGCACTCTGTGATTTTAAAAGAAATTTCAGAAAAGGGAGACATTAGTTAGTTCTACAGAGTCCAGTCTGTGAGAATGGCTTAACTTTCCACCTCACTATTGTTGGCTGATAAATTTCTCCTTGCCCTTTTGCTATCACACTAATGTGGCATATTCTTGTAAAACACTAAGCCATTATTTTCCTCACATGGAAAGAACTAACAGAGTAAATGTCATTTTTGTGTGTGTGTGTGTGTGTGTGTGAATTCAAAAGACTTTTTAAAAAGACACATTCAAAAGACTTTAGGAGATCTTGAAACAATGGTATTTTCATATCAAATATGTTTACTTGGATTAATAACTCAGATTAAGGAGATTGTTTACTTCCTAGTTTCCATGTAGAATTTTTTTTTAGGTTGATTGCATGTACAAGCTATGTTGTTTTATGGATTCTTTTTTCTCCTGAAATATTTTTGACAATACAGAAAGGCGTAAAGAAAAGCATCACAAACACTCATGATTTCACCACCCAGGACTGGTATTTGTATCGTTTCGTCATGAAAAAGAGAATGTGGAGGAAGTTCGCTGTGCGATCCCGACTTCCCACAGCGTGGCTCCAACAGCGAAACTGTGGGAAAGGACTCGTTGTTAACTCACCGTGCTGCTCTGCTCTGCTGAAGTACTATGCCCGCTGTGGGGACAGCTGAAGTGGCCAAACTCTCACGCAGCCTGTTTTCTCCAGCCTGTTGCCAACATGCTCTGGGCTCTTTACTCAATCTCAACAGCCCACTTGAAAAATGAAGGCTCCAATATAAACGGAGGGTGTAAATAACCATTCATGGTTCCTGCTGGGGACGTCACCAGCAATGATTTCATTCCTGAACGGGTGCAAATTTCTTAATTCCTTTGGAGAGGTTTTCCACTGCTATAATTATACAGGCTATTTTCTAGCACAATGAGAAAAATATGCATTGATTCCTGTCCTATAATGCCAGTGAAGCAACCAAGACTATAAATATAATTTCCCCTCTAAGTAAGAAAACATGCACCAACTCCTTTTTCAAAGGTAATGGGTTTATTTCTAAATTACTTTAAAGGATGAGTGTTTAAATGTTAACCTGGTGCTAGTTCTCTCAGGGAAAAAAAATAGGAAGATGAACAGAGGAACATTCCTAGAAATGAGTGTGTGACCTCTGTGGTCCTTACAGTAAATTATACCAATTCTACATTGATCTTTTTGTGTTGTGCCCTATTAGGCTGATAGAACTTTTCCATTAAGTGGGCAGGTGGATTTCCTGTAGTGCCCCGATTGCCTGAGGAGGTACATTGTTTTCTCATGTTTCCATTACAACATAGAGCCCAAGAGGGAATCCTCTGTGGTCTTTTCACATAGGTTGTGAATCTTCAATCTGGAGGTTGTATTTGTATCTGAGAGGTGAATATTAATAGCCTGTTGGCACCAGAGTAGGGATTTCCCTGTGCATGGGTGGATTAACCTTTCAAAATATGTTTCTACTTAAACCACTGAGTTACTGTTTGATTCAAAGAGTCATAAAGACAACCTCTCCACGTCCCTCTTTGACCCGGCAGGACACTTGCCTAGGTCTGAGAGGGACTGCCAGTGTGTGGGGCCGGTAAGTAACACGACACGTCTGTGCCTTTGCTTTCATTTTGCTTACTTACCAGAGTTGGCTGTTACTCAGTTTCTCTTTAAAGAGCCTGAAGTTTTCATAGTAAAATGGCAAGTGTGATTGACAGTGAATTTGATAATATTAGCAATTAAGAAATGGTTTCACGTATTCCAGGTGGGCAGTGAACTAGAACTTATAAAATGTAACAATGTGTGATGTTCTCCTTTAAAGTTTTTATAGCTTCTGCCAGTTAGTTAGCTCCTTGGTGCACGACAGATAAGTGAGCTTTTGAAATGACATGTTTAACTGTATGAATGTTATCCTGCTGACTTCATTATTTCCAACTATTCTGTAAATAACAACTAAATGGAAGTAGTCATATGAATAATTTTACTATGCTCGCCCTCGTAGCTTATCACGGGCTTCAGCAATGTGGGTGAAACAGATAAGTGCAAGGATGAGGCGGTGTGTGTCACTGTAGGGGCATCTTCCTCTTGTGTTCATGGGAAAATGTAACCATGTTCATGGGAAGTAGAAAAAGCTAGAAAAGAATGTGTTTTTGAATATAAAATCACTGGACTGTTTTATTTAAATAGTCACATTTCCCACAACTTCCTTAGGTTGTGGAATGGTCCAAGGTAGGCCATTTTAAAAGCCAGCAGTGGACAAAGGTGGACTCGAAGCTTCTGAGCAGTTAGGATGTCTCCTTAATCTAGCAACATTCAGTTTCTAGCTGAGCCGTAAAATTCCTGCTGTGACATGCTAAGGACCTCCATTCTTAGTGGGAATCTCGGGCAATGCCCCTTTGCAGAAACCCAGAAAGCCATCTTTTAAGTGTCACAGCCTCCTCCGGGGCCTGGCCCCTCGGTGGGAGGCTGCACATGGCCATAAGTGAGTCTCTGTGGTATGGGTCTCGGTTAACAGAGTGTGTTCAGATATGCTCTCCTCAATTTTTTGAAGCTATTTTTTTTAACTCAGAATTGTAATATATTGTTAAAGTCTGAAAAGTAAGGGGAAACATGCCCCCTCATTTTCTCCTTTCCTTTTCTCTCTCCCAACCCCCCCCCCCGCTTGGAGGCCCCCCCACTTGCTTCTGCTCCCTCTCTTCACCTGTGTCTTCATCTTAATTAGTATGCTATCGGCTTCCAGTACAACGTTTCCCTTGAAATTTGCAGCCACTGTACTATTTCCCAATTTTAATGAGATCAATGAGGTATGACTGAGGAAGAAATAGTTTTTAACAGGTGTCAAAGGGACTGTGCACCAGGTAGAAGAGACGGCCATCAGCCTCAAATGCCAAACCAGTCAAGGTCAAGGTCCCTGCTCCCTGACCATCCTCCTCCACTGAGATTAGGCCTCTTTATTTGGGGGGTGGGGTGGGGGGTCGCACAAGGGCTGAGATGCTTACTAAGTTCTCTGTCAACTGAACACTTCCTGCTGAGGATAAAACCATAGGCCTCCTTTTAACTGTTATCTTTTAAAAAATGTTCTTTAATGCTTTATTCTTTAGCACATTAATGATCAATTTCTAAACTTCGCTCATTAAGATCAGATAATGAAGACCTCTCAGGCAAAGCTATTCCTCACAGTGGGTTTTCCATCTGTTGGGAGTTGTAACAGTTTGACTCTTTCAACTATTGTTTCCATGAAGGATGAAGGACTTAGAATAAAAGAAATGTACTTTCCACACATATGTCCTCAAGTCTTTAAGAAAGAGGCAAGAATAAAAAATGTCTCTTTACTGAAATTGTGCAGAGCATGAGTAAAAAATTAATTTTATTTGAAAACACTGCCAAGATTAAATGTCCCCATGGTTTTAAAATAAAAACAACATATGGGTGAAAATTATTCTAGTGGCTGCAAAGCACAGCCCCAACAAGCAGATCCCTTAATTGATCTAAGGATGTAAACAACCTTGGATGACAGAGAACTAGTCATAGGGGGGCAGTGAGTACACAGTTAATAGATTTTGATGGTAAGTAATCAGTTAATTATTCTATGCTTTTGCTAATCTGGCATGTATAAATTCTGCAAGAAGAAACATATTAAGGAGTGTAATTCAAAAAATGTATTGGAAGGTAAATTACCCATTTCAATTTTAAATTACATCTTAAATTACAAACATGGTGCAATGTTCCTTCTGATGTGAATAAATACTGCTAAACAGAATATGTTATGTCCATGTGACTCTAAGGCAGATGGTGTACTTATAAGGTACATCACCAGTGTATTTTTCAGTAGGTTGCCATATTCACTCTTTTCCTTCATTTTAGAGAATACATTATCATTTTCCACAAACTGTTTGCTAGGAGAAGCTGTTTAAAAGTTTCTGGGAAGATAAATTAAATTATGAATATTAAAATAAGCAAAGAAATTGTTCAGCTTAAACAAGAACAAATGCTTCTCTTTTTAATTTTCCTTAAAGGGGACCATAAAATATTGGAATCATTGCAAAACAATCAAATGTGCTTTATAATTGAAAAAAATGAGTAGGAAGTTTCTCGGCTTTGAAGGATTTAATGTAGACAAATTTAATCCTACCTAAATATGTGTCAAAAATAAGATGAATTTCTAATTAGAGATTGTTTTAGTGCTTATTTAAAAACAAGAAAATATATTAAAAACTGTAAACAATAACTTAAGGTAAGACTGAGGCAGAGACTATAAAATTAATCTGAGAGGATCTTGAATTTCACAAGTTAAAAGCAAAGGATGGATTTTGTATCTGAAATTTAGTGTCCAGGGGTCAAGTCTCGTCTCAAATTTTCATTATCAACAAAAAGCATTTATTAAAATCCCAGGGCTGAGCTCAGTCATTATTAACTATTATTATAATGAAACATCCTTCATTTGAGTCCTACTGAGAGAGTGTAGTTATATATGTGTGTGTGTGTGTGTGTGTGTGTGTGTGTGTGTATCTGGGAATAGCCACCTAATGTTAAAATTCCAAGGTAATTTCTATGTAGTAATTGCTTGATTTTAATAATAATTAGAATGCTGTTATTATATATATTATTTGCTATTTATTTCTTCTTCTTCTTCTTCTTCTTCTTCTTCTTCTTCTTCTTCTTCTTCTTCTTCTTCTTCTTCTTCTTCTTCTCATTATTACTTTGAAAGTATAGTCTCTGCTATGACTTCTATTGCTAGAATTTTGTTGTAAATCAGAATATACTCACCTGAAGCATAATCCCATAAAACAAGCAACACATCCTTATTCTCACATTTTCATGATTATCAGCCAAACAATCGACATCCACACTCAGATGCCATGACAATCATTTTCTCTATAGGCTTTCCAGTGAGTTTTGAATGGTAAAGATTTCAATTCCACCGTATTTATTTAGAGCCTGCTACTCACCAGGCAACTCTGGGCAAATCTCGTAGTGCACGTGAACTGGAAGGGCTTTCAAATGCAATCTCTTATTTCATCCTTATGTTGTTCCCTTTGAAGACAGAAAGTATTATTCTTATCACAGATGAGGAGATTGGGGTTCAGAGAGTTGAAATAATTTGCCAAAAGTCACAAGCTTGTTGAGAGTCAGGGACAGACTGGGGCCCACATCTTCGACTCTTAATCCATTTATCTTTTCAGTGCACACACGTTAAGAAAGGTGAATTTATAAATAGAGGAACCTCGAGACAGTTCTTCAGTAGAAATCCAAGGTCCAAGAATAGCTCCCAGAGGAGAGCTACAGAAAGACCCAGAGCAAGCCCATGCTTATCTGGATGCAGAACGAGCCACCATGCTGTGGTCAAGACCCCCTCTTCAGGGGAAGAACTGGCCACGGGTCCTACTTCACTGAGCCTGTAAGACACTCGTGTCACGAGCCATGCTGCGCTCTACGTACACCCTAGCATGACCAATTTCACAGCACCCACATGTTGGAAGGGCCCTTAGCCATTATATTGTCCAGTCTCCTCTCATTTCAGAGATGGGGGAAAACACCTTCTCCAGGGACTAGCAAGTTCAGTGACAGCCTTGGTAACAGAATCTTGGTCTGCTCACTCCTGGTTCAGGAACTTTTCTAACTTCAGTCTCCAGATGTCAGTTTTTCACGCAGAAATAGTGCAGGTGCCCTGATGTGGTTGAGCAATAGAGGACCTGTGGTGGCAGAGAATTTTACTTTATTGCTATAAAAGAAAAATACTTCTTAGAAGGAAATAGATGATAAAAGTCCCCTAATTTGACACCTTTCTCAGAAATATGAGATGGAAAAAGAAAAAAAAAGAAAAAGAAAAGAAAAACAGCAGTTCTTTTGGGTATTTCTTTCTTTTGGTTTAGCCAAACAATGTGTAGCCAAAAATCTCTTTCTTATTCTCAATTTCCCTCGAGCCATTACAGTAAATGAGAGTGGTATGTAATTTTCCTCTTCTCCGGTTTCTTCCACACTGTGGTTAAAGGGCCTAAGTACCTGTTAGATATAGGAATCTTATTTACTAGATGAAATAAAGGAATGAAAACCAGGAACATATGCTTCATTTTTAAAAACCACATCATATTCTTAAAAAACCTTAAGCATTCGCCAAATTCTGCATAGAAATTCTCTGAAATGATTTAATGGATTCTTAGATTTGTGCTTATAAATTTTGGTTGGTTTTACCATTACCTAATATACTTTATAGTCCCTGTTTCTAGGCTAAGTGAATTCCTTTTTTTCTTTTTAATTTTTTTTGGCGATACAATGACTTTAATAGGGAGCTCTGGGAGTAAAGCTTCTTGAACATGCAAACTGGTACGAAGAGTGACTTAGACCAAACTAAGGCGTTATTGGAAAACCATAGTTAAGATTGTGTATTGCAAGTGTCACAGATTCATGTGAAGTGACTGCTGGCCTAGCTACTACCCTTCAGCGTGCGTGAAGCGTCTGGCCCATTGCAGGCGCCACACGAGGTGACAGCAATCAGCTGTGAACTGAATAGACGTAAAATCACAAGCATACAGACCAGTGAGAAGAACAGCCTTAAGCAAATAGCAGCGCACACAGCAGATCAGTGAAATTGCAATGGTGATCCATGCTACAGAGCGGCGGTACAGACTGTTGTAGGAGTGTACATTACAGAAATTGGTACAATATGAGAAGTCAGGAAAGATTTATTTTGAGGGGAAGGACAAGCTAGGGAGAAGGAACAGCAGTTTCAAAGATCATAGCAGGAGGGAGACTAGCACCTTCAAGGCCGATGTGTGATAGAGAAGAGGCTGGAAGTCACTTCTGGCTCAGTGGGGGAAGAGGGGAGCATTTTGGGTTACCATTATGATTGGGGTTGATGATTTTAAGCATCTCTCAAAACCAGAAGTGTTCCCACATAACAAAGAACACCACTTCCTATATCCAAGAGTGACCCATTTGAGACTGGCGAGGGCGCTTGCTCTAGTGGTCCCGGTGAAAGGCACACTGTTGTCCCTGATTTAAACGCACTGGACAGAACTTATACAATGATTGGAGTTACTTCTTTCCAGCCAACATAATAGAATATTAAGCATAAAGAAAAGTTTGTTTGACCCTTTTGCTCCCCAATTTATTTTCCAGTTTTGTACAAGTCACTTCATTCTACTTTAAGGAGAGCCAAACATGGAGGGTAATAGCACTGTGTCACCTTTCTGCCTGAAGCATTAACCTGAGAGAGATACTGGTCACCGTCCCCCATGCTGACAGTCAATACCTGTCAGTGATAGTCACAGCATTTTAGAATTCAAAGGACGTTAGAGATAATCCAGGCAGGCCTTCATTCTTCAGAAGAGGACTCTAGCGAAAATAACTAATAATGCTTAAGATCACACAACTAGTTCATCAAGGAATTGGGACCAGAAGAATAAAATAAAAAAAATAAAAAATCTTCTGGTTTCTAATCTAGTGTAGTTTTTTCTTCCTGTTTCTTACTTACTAATAATAGCAAGGATCTCGAAACTGTCATGCACTATTATCTGCATATTAGCAACGTAAGTCATGCTTTGGAAGTTACAAAAGGCTATGACAAATAAACTCTTGATAGTTGCTGAAAGCAAACAGAACTCTTTTTTAAACACTGTAGTTTGTCCAGTTTACTTTTTTTAAATTGAATTTTAAAGACTTTAGGTGGGTCATCCATTCGCTTGTTCACCACAGGCCTTACCAACACCTAATGTCACCAATTTCTGTTCGCTTCTGACCCTGCAGGCACTTTCCTTCTTCTGATTAAAATACGGCTCTTTTTCCAACCTCCACTTAACCCGTGCAGCAGGGACTGATCCTGCTTGGTTGACCCACAACGTGCAGACTGGCACTCGGGACACTTGCAGCCCAGGAGAGTCCCTTATTCTGTCTCCAAAAGCTGAGTGACATGTTTCCCAAGAATCAGTCTTGTTTGTTCCCCCAAACTATTGATGACAATCTTATTTTTCTTTTTGGCCATTACATAATTTAAATAAAATTGATATAAGCTGATGTTACATAAGTACAGAAAAGGTAGAAGAATTGTAGTTTCTATGTAGCTAATTGGAATAACACAGGTGAGTTGCCAAATTTAAATTGTATGTGGGTGAGGCAAATATAAAAGACTGGAAAAATATCATGAAGCTCTAAAGGAATTCTGTCTTCAGACAGCTTTGTAAATGTCTTAAAATTCAAATTCTCTTGTAAAGAAACTAAAACTAGGATTCCCAGAAGCCTCATGGTGGGCCAGAAAACCCATGTGGGGCACCATCAGTAGATGCCCACTTGGAAAAGAGGGCTTGGCAACTGTGGTGTGCTTCTGTGTTTTCAGATGCAACAAATTAGCCTAAAATTCAGGTTTTATAATTCATGAATCTCAATTTTAACTAATTGTTTGATCAGCTGACTCCTTGCTCATCTCTTATGTGATGCACAAGAAAGCTCTTTATATGTTAGACACCATAATACCGTTTCTAAAAAATATCAGTGTACGTGCCATTATCCATGTAAGTATATATGAATATGTTTTTCAGCACATTATCTTATAAAAATGTTATGGTTACATACAGATGCATGTGACCGTACAGGATGACACTTTTCACAATGGTTTAGTACTTACCTAAGACATTTCATCCTCACTGTATCAAACATGGCTGACATTGGCTTTTGAATTCCCTACACGTAGATACTGACATGAAACAGAGTTTCTGGGTGAATGCTATGAGTTCTAAATTGTATGTCCCAGAGGGAAGAGCATTTTATATAAAAAGCACTTGTCAGCTTCAGGTATTTTGTCTTCAGTGAAGCTTTCATGCCTTCGATTGCACACGTATTTTGATATATTCCAACGCTGTGGCATAACCTTGACCAACATGACAAACTTACAAATGGCAGAAGAATTCTTTGGCAGTTTTGAACATGACACTCTCAAGATCTGTAAAACCTATTTTTTCAGAGTTGACTATGACTAGTAACACATCCTCGCCCTTGAGCTTGACTTTAGAAATCCAAGTGTATGAAAAGCTGTCACCACGAATGGTGGGAAGCTCATAAAACTTGGTTTACTTCCAAAAGTAAGTTTATCCTCTAAAGTTGAGTTATTTTGGAACTGTGGACTGTGTAAACTTCTGCTTAAATAATCAAACAGCTTATGATCTTCACTGATGTACTGAAATTCATCCAAAAATCCAGGACAGCTCTTGGTTAAGTTAAACATAAAGCAACAGCTGCTTCTTGAGCAGTAAGAAACTCCTTAAAAAGAGGAGAATGAGACAGGGAGAAGAAGAGGAAGAAAGTGACCAAATGATGGAAACAGAGAAATGTGTTGGCTTCCCGCTTAGAGGATGCTGTCAGCCAGTTAGGTACTCTAACTTCTGTAATCTTTGGTTCCCAGAAATTTTCTATGTGGTTTATACTAATCTTCCCCCAGGAAAATGAAAGTATGAAACAATTTTAAGTAAAAATTTACGCCCTCTCGATTTCAATTTTCTTACATACATAAAAAAGGCAAAAATAAACAATATCTGAGCATTGGTGTATGGGGGATTTGATATACGTATTACTTCTAAGACTCCTTTTGACTCGGAAATTCTGTGATTCTAAGATTTCAAGTAAAGAAACAGGTACATGCCTTCAAGCTGTTGGCCATGGGAAGTTCAATTATCCTCAGACTCTTAATTGTCAATACCATTTATTTTTCATTTTGACATCTTTTCTGTCTACAGTTAGGAATCATTCCTTCCTTCTACTCTTAGAATAGTAGGTCCTTCCTGTGAGCCAGGTACCATGCTGGGTCCCCGGGATGTGAACATAAAGAACTCCTGGATTTGGGCCTCTAAGTCATCCTGTTTTCTCAACAGGACGATGACTCTTTGAAGGCAGACACCTATTTCTTTACTTGGACTCTCAGAATCACAGGTTTAGAATCAAAAGGAGCCTTAGAAGAAATATCCCTATAAACCCCCCATACTCCAAGCTCTCCCAATGTGAGCTTCCCCCACCTACCATTACTCAAGACGGTGAAATGACCACAATTATTTACCTCCTTCCTCCTGAGACTCTGTTAAAAGACCCCATGAGCAAGTATAGTATACCAACTACGTGCCAGGCACTACTGTACATATTTAACATACGTGACATAGAACATATGTGCCTCATTACAGCCCTAAAGAGGCAGGTGATATTATCCCCTTCTTACCAAAGAGGGAACAGAAAAGTTCTCCTGATTTACCAAACTTGAACCTGATAAATTAGGTCTTTCCAAAATTTTTCGAAAGTATGTGCCATATATTCTAGAAGTAATTTTGGAAGATCTCAGTATTTAATTCACAGTATCTTTGTTGGAAGAGAGTAGTTGTATTATAGTCACACACGTATCAACGATGACAGTATGTAAATGTTGTGTGTCCCATTGACCACATACGTGAACATTTCTGGGTGAAATAATGGCTTCTCAGCTGACTCAGTAGGCTAGATGATAAATGCCACAAACACGACAGAGCTGTTGATTTTTACCCCAAATTAACAGAAATGGGAATATAGCAGGCAGACACTATAGTCAAGCAGTAAAAACTCAACTACTTATAAATTAAGTACTTCGGGATGAAACATCTAAGAAATTCACCTTGAATGGGCACGGGTGGGAAGGGTCAGGTACCCTGTCTTCCCTTTATCTTTCTACTGTTCAGTATTCAGATACAATATGCTTTAATGAAAGTCCACTGTGTCCTCTGTCCATCTTGGTTGGTTCCATTTAGGATCTGTTTTAAGTATTTGGGATCTGTTTCAAATTTTTAAAATGTTTAGCAAGATAAAAATGTTTGAATTGCGTTTTATAAGGAATTAGTGAACCACAGTCAAAGGTGACTGACTGCCACGTGCTGCTCAGACTGGGAGTTCCGGCTCCAGCATCGTCCGGTTTGTTGTAGTAGGTGCTTTGTCTATTTTCATGTCTCCACACTAGCCAATAAAAATTCAGGCAGTCCGTGCCTCCCATCCAGCCTGATTTTGTGCTTTTGCTCAGTGAAAAACCACGGGAGACAGAACTTCCGGAGAATTCCTTTTCTTACCGTTTAATGTCACCCTGACTTGTAATTAGTGAAGATAAAGTTAAGAGGCACCTAATGTGTCCTAAGTCTCCTGAGACTTCTGAAGTTGTTCATTTCTCTAATATTCTCTTTAAAAAGGAAGGAAGGAAGGAAAGAAGGAAGTCACTGACATTGAGAAAAGTCCTGTGTCCTCAGTTGGCTTGATTTTATTTGCTTCCACTTCAAAGACAAGCCTTTTGATAGCTGAGTGTCTTTTTCTGATCGTCTTTGTTACTGTTCTGTTGGAAAATATCTGTATTGGTAGAAACAGATAAACTATTGGAAATTATAATTATGCCTGGGATATTGAGTTTTCTGATTATCATTAGTTGATATTTTGACTTCCTGGATAGAATAATAACAAGTATAAAATTCCAGCCTGTGAAAGGACATTCAGAAAGGAAATGTAATGCTCAGTGAACTTTGGGGCAATACTTGTCTATTTGCAGTGTCTCAGAGGGATTATCTGTGAATCTTACAGTATAAAATTTTAAGACTGGAAATTTCTCTTTTCACATGCTATTTTGGGGGTTGTTTACCACCAGTGTTCAAATAATACAATGTCATTTCCCAAGAAATATATTTTTATGAGATTTCATTTACAATGTAATGATTTTATATATTACTTTAAAAATATTTGAATATTAAAATTAGAACTCACCTTGTTTCAAACTTGGAATTTACTCTGTATAATGTTCAGTTATGAAATAATAGTAGCAAACCATGGGCTGGGAGTTAAATGGCTTGACATCAAACCCTCCATTGGCCAATAATTGACCAAATGACTTGTCCTCTTTGGGCTTCTGTTTCCTCTCTGGTAAAATGATGGTGCCATAATTCTCAGAGTATTCTTTAAGGTTTCAAAATTCTGTGACTCTGTGACACTCCGGGACTCTATGTGTCCTTTCAGGTCTGCTGGGAAATCAGCATTCTTTAAAAAGTAATTTTAGGAACAATGAAACCATCAGAGATATTTTTTAAAAAGTCTACTATACATTTATTTGAGTTAGTTAATTGAATTTTAAACACCTCATCTTCTAAAAATTACAGTCTGGGCACTTATTGCAAGTCACTCTCTGTCATGTGGCACCTCACCCTGCCTGCCTCTTCGATGCATTTGCAGAACTGGGTAATACTTCCAGAGTGCCATGTGCAGAAACTCGGCTCTTCTGTAATTTTCCCGAGTAAAATGAGAGCTGTAGTAGATGGTGGTCCAGTTCCTACAACAGTCCTGAAAAGCGTTTGCTTTCATCTAGTAACTGGCTACCATGGTGGTAACAGATGACTTTTAAACAGCTGTCACAAGCGGAAAACAAAACAAAATGAAAAAGCCACCCTCCCACACTATATACAGAAATCTTGCCAATAGCTGAAGCAAATCCTTCTGGGAGCATTTTAACAAGCAAACTTTTTTTTATTTTTATTTTTTTTATTGTTGTTACAATTCAATAGAAACTCATAAAACTCAGACAAGCTAGCTTCATGTTTCCCACAGACCTGAAGTGCCTAAATTTTCTAATGGGATCATAGCAATTAGTGGTTTCCAGATACATTTAAAATGTGTTAAGTGCCTGTAGGAATTGGCTTTTAAAACATACACAGGTCCTCAAATGCTTCAATCTACTATAAGCCCCGTGAGGTACTATGATGTCTGTGTAATATCTGATCATAATTTGGTGCTTAAGTTGCAATTAATATTAAATAGAAAAAAATGGGAAATGAAAAAATTCTGTCCAACAGTTGTTTTTTGTTTTTGTTTTAAATGGTCACATTACATTCACTTGTTATCTTGGGAATCATGGAAATAATCACAAACTCCTATTGGACACAAAGTAGGAATGAAAGGTCCAGGTGTCCTGGAGAACTCATTCCTGGACTCTGGCTAATTGAATTGCAAACATGTCAGTCTGACAGCATTAACAGTTTATAACTTGTATGTTGGAATGTCCCCGTTTCTTTCCCTCGCTCCTGGACAATTTCTCCCTGTCACGAGACGCTTCCTAAATTGAAAGACTGAGTCTCTATGTTTACACCCAGGGTTTTACTTTTGATTGAAACTAGGCAGAAGGCAAGTTTATGGTCTATCTTTTCATAACCGGCAAGTGCTGAAGACAAGACATGAGGATAAAAACATGGCTTTTGACGAAAATGCATTGAACAGGTGGTTTTCTCTTCCAGTGACTGACATAGTTATCTTCCCTGGAGACACATCCAAGCCTCATGTCCTTTATATTTTTTTCTTTTAGATTCCACGTGAATGACTCATAAACAAACACGAAAACACGAAAAGAAACTGGTAATGTTCACCAACCAGCCTGAAGACTCTGAAAGGTAATAATGACGTTTTATTTAGAGGACGTAGGTCTCTAATAGTAATTCGAGTGCTTCTGCTTTCAGACAAAGACGATGAGTCTATTCAGAGTAGATGAGAACGTGTCTGATAGCACCATACAGAAAGATAAGACAAAGACACTGGCTAACAGTGTGATTGTTGGAACACATTTTCTTTCAGTGCTTTCATTGCTATTGCTAGTTGAACAGTTTTTCACTGCCATCCAAGGGGCAAGGATTATGGTGGGTTATGAAGGGTATTTGATTTTTAAGGTATTTGGTAAGTTTCCCTTGACAAATTTGGCCCTTAAGATAATTTATCTTGAATAGCACAAATTTTCTCCTAGGAAATAACTCTATTTCATTAATAAGGTGAAGAGGTAACTATATCTTCTCTCCTGACTTACTTACTCCTTAGCTCAGGTATAGGGTGAGAAATTCACTAAGTCCCTTATCAAAGAATCCCTTCCTTGGCCACTCTCCATATTCTTTCAGCTTTTTATGGCTTTTTCTCAATCCTCGCTCTATTCATTGACCCATATAGTTATTTCTTTGACTTCTTATTTCTCACCTGTTATGTGCAAGCTGCTTACAGAACATGAATCCAGTATGTCCTAGCTGCTTGCAGTTGAGAAGTGACACACACGCAGACACCTAAGTATAATATATGTTGAATGATTTGCCTCATCAAAGAGCTACTGAAGAAAGTGAAACTCTGAGCTATGAGCATAAAGACATACATGAAGAAGGAGTCATTTGATTTAATTTCTGGCAATAAAGCGGGGAGGACATGAAAAAAACAGAAGGAAAGAGAATTCTAGGCTGAAGGCAGAGGGTGTACAAAAACGTCAAGCTAGGAAAGGTGAGGACTTGTGCTGGGGCCAGTGAGAAGTCCAGTGTGGCCTCCACATCTGGCACGTAATATGAACACATCTCGAGTGAGAGACGAAGTAGCCGAGAACTTATTCGATAGGCCAATGTTCTCTGTCTAAGACAAAACTTTTTTTAGGCAAATGATAATTTAAAGAAAATAAGACTCAGGTTCTTAAGTCAGTGTTTCTCAAACTAGGGTTCTCCTAACCTGTGGGTCTGGAAATGTGTTCTCAGGGTTCTTGGTCTGTCAAAATCTTCATTAAAAGGGGCCTATGTGTACTTCCAAATATGAGAATCGTGACTGGGCACAGGGCAGCCACTGAGACCTGTGAACAAGGGACTGACAGTAGGCTAAGCCGGAAACAGTGTTTCCATGAGAAGGAGGAAGCCTAGAAGCTTGAATAAACATGGAGACGCTGATTTCTCCCAGGCCTCCCAACCAGCAACTGTCAGTATCTATAACATACATTTTAGTCTTTAGTTATATAAATTTAGCATTTTATTGTGCATTTATTTTTTTACAATTCTATAATTGTGCTGGTGTGTATAAGTCTTGTCTCTCTGATAAGATTTTATCTACTTCAAAGGAAAGAACTCAGCACACAACATATAACCCACTTTAACGGTAGGTTTACAATAAGAATTGGTGTATTCCATATACATTTTTATAACATGTAAGTAATATATAGATTGACATCACAGGAGTAGTCTGAAGATTAGCTGACTCTGTTGACAACCTCTAAGGTACTATGGATGTGACAGTAGAAGCCTAGAAGACAACATACGATGTTGAATAATTTCTAGGAAAGATGATACCTCATTCTCAGAGGTCCATATTGGGCAAATGTATGCAGTTTAAAAAGGAAACAATGAAAGAGGAGAAAGGAAGGAAAGAGAAGGGGGGAGGAAGGCAGGCAAACCCTTTGTTTCTGTGTTTTGAAGATACGTATATCCTTAGCTTTTTCTTAAGTATGGTCACTCTGCCAAGAGGTAGGGGTTCCCCTCACTCCCACCCCTTCCACACACACCATTTTTGTTCCATGCGGAGAACTATAAGGACTGTGGGCTCCCAAGTCCTCCGTTCTCTGGCCTTCCCTTCTCAGCAATGCATGTCCATGTTTAGATTCTCTCCTTTTACCAATGATGACAATTACACAGAATTTAGTGGTTAATTTATTTTTCCCATAGTACTAAAATTTTTGTATTTCTGAGAGAATGAAAGAAAGAAAGGTAGGTCATTTGACAGTAATTTAAAATGCTCAGGAGATGGTTTTCAGGACAACTTTTAAGGGGTATGTAACGTGGGGTCCAGAAAGATAGTGGATAGAGAGATACTGCAGTTCATGTCTTTGTCCCAAAGAAGTTGAGAAAGAAAGAAGAAGGAAGTGAGAGGCAATTGGGCAGGAACAAGAGAGTGAGTGTTGTCACCCCTCTTTCTCTCTTGACCGCGATCCCTTTTAATTTAGGTTCTGCAGAGATAAAAATCGATTGCCATCACTAGTAGATTTATATATTGGTATTATGGTTGTCATCCCAAGCTTCTTTTCAAAGTAAAAGAGTAAAGCAAACAACATTGATTCCAGTGGGGCATTATCAAAGTAAATATGGTATTTTTGTGGCTTTCATATTCCCCTTTAACAGGATCACACAGCATCTTGTTTTCAAAGCAGCCCCACTCCACATATCATGATGTGGGGTCCTCCTTGTCTAGAAGTACTCTTCTACTGCCAGCTCTCATTTTAATTTTTTTAAAGCACACGTCTCCCTGCCCTAACATTTTAAGACACATAAGTATTTTTCAGAAATGAATTATATATTCAGAAAGTTATAATGATAAGCTAGCAAGAAAAACGATGGTGATTTATTATAGCCTCAAGTAGAGGGAATCTCAGAAGCATCAAATGAATGTTAAATTCTCATGCAGTGCCCCTTTTACCTGGCATCGAACTCATGCACGTTAACATTCATTCAACCTGGGTACTGAACACGGTCGCTACAATCTTCATTATTCATTGTCTTCTGGGAACAGTGTACTGGTTGCAATGCACGTAAGGCGCTCCTGTGTCTTTCCCCATATTCAAAGCATTCAAATGTGTTTATGTAAAACATTGGTGTACTTTAAGAAAATTAAACAATAGTTTTTTTGGTTTGTTTTTTATCCCCATGTGAATACCACACTCTCCTCCAGATGCAGTATTTGGCAGCCAAACAGCTGCTGGCTATTAAATGTCCCATAAAGCTCCTTTTTTTTCTTTTCTTTTCCTTTTTCTTTTTGCTCATAAAGGGATGAGAAGTATAGGGATGTTTATGGGGTGACAGGCAGATGTTTTCGTTGAAGGAGAGTATGTATGTGGTAAGCAAAAGCTAAAATCATCTCTTTTGTGATATCATCAGCATTTGTACAATTTTTTTGCCTGCATTATTCTTAACCTCCTTCTTACCTGACCCTAAACGAAACTATTCTGGAAAGCCAGGAGAAAATCCATTTACGTAGTTGATGTCCACACTGCAGAGCAGTTAATGGTACCATCTACTGCCTCAGACAGATTATTTTCTGTCCATTCATATCGTTTTGTTGGGTAGAAGAGAAATTGATTTTTAAGTACTAAATAAGGGTTTTTTAATGACTCACAGAACATCATAAATCATAATGTTTTTCTCATAAGTTTTACTAACTCTTAGTCATGCTTTAAATAGTTTCAATATTAAAGGTCACAAAACAAATTTGTCAGTTTTTCAGAAATTACAGTTCTTCAAACTAATAAACATCAAAATCGTGTTGGGTTTGTGAACAATAGTCTAATTAAGTCTCTTTTCTTTCAAAGTAAGAAAGTAGCATCTCAACCATGTGTCTATGTGTAATATATTAAATAAAATTAACTTTTAGTGGATGGATAAATTCATAGAGATTTAGGACAAGGGGCTCTTTGCAGCCAGACTCTCTAAAGCGCATTTCAGAAAATGTGCTCTTCCATGCATGCCATGCCCCTGGGAAGAACACAGACTTTCCATCTGCCGAGGCCTAGCTCATATATAATGCCCGAGAAAGTATCTGTAGTACACCTTTTTCCTGTCTGTTTTCCAGGCTTTATGCTTACTTTAACCCTTTATTCGATTCAATGCATCACTTATAAAGCTCCTACTATGTGCTAGAAAGTATTTGGGGAGATACTGTTGGAAAGAATACCAAATTAGAATTCTCCAAACAATCTCCTCATCCCTTTTCTGGGAAGGGCTGGTACTGCCTCTCTCAGCATGAAATCTGTGTATCTGCAGATGGGATCTGACAGCTTTAACGTGAACTGGGGAGCGTGGGCTTGCTTGGAGGCCTACAGGAGGCCCCAGGCAGACTAGACATCCTGTGGCCAGCTGAGTGACTTGCTGTTTTTGCAGAAGTCTTCAGATCAAACTAAAGGCATCTCCTCCAACATGGTAATTAAATACCACGCTGAGCCTTCTGAAGCAGTGCATTCATTTTCCGTGGCTTGAACTCGACACGGTTCAAAGCCAATTAACATGATGGAAGATGTTGCATTAGCAAAATTCGGTTTTCACGGCAATTTAGAAATAACAAATTTGTGACTCTTCATGCTGCTCTGACAGGAAGTCATATAAATACACTAAGTGAGGAAATTATGGGGTAAAAAATGAAGGGACTCAAGTTTGGAAACTTCAATTTGTTTTGGTTTGGCTCTTTCTCTTTTATGCCTTCATATAAACTGAAAAATTTAATTTTGTGCCCTCAGTGAATTGGTTTTCTCATCTCTGATAAATTTCTGCTTTGAACACTATGTATGTCTATGTGCAAATACAGGTTTACTTTAGAGAGCAGGCAGGTTATGTTCAGCATTTGTTTGAAATACATTTTTATTCCTCACTTTCAGTCATTTTAGTATTTGCTAATTTTTATGTTGACACAGCACTCTAGCCGCTACTTTATATTTTGAATATACTGCTCTGTTAGATAGAATTATAATTACTTACCTCACACATGATCTCGCTTTCTGAAGCAACTGGACTGGGGAACCACTTCTCTCTCACGTCCAGGGAATGGTTCTACGCCAGAGACAGCTGCTCTCCAAACGCAGTTCCTTTCGTCGCACTAACCATGGAGGTTCCATTATTCTCTTTATATTCCCAGATTGGTGTTTTCAATTGTTGAAGAAACTACCAGCACATTAAAAAGTAAAATAAAATTTGAGATTCAATGCATTTGGGTGGGTGATTTGCCTTTTTCAAAATTTTTGTTTTACTCTGCACTACATTACACTTGACTTTAGAACACAAACACGAAGGGAAGTGTAAATTAATAGCAGCAAAACTCAGATACCCTGGACTGTCATTATTATGAATACTGACTGTGACGCTTGGGGCGCTGTCATCCACAATCAGACTTACATTTGTTTACTATTTTACACAGCTTGGAAAGTCTTTTTCACATTTGCATCTAAATTTAGAGTAGGTTCCAAGCTACACAGAAAAGTAAACTTCTGTATGTGGTTCTTGGTTATTTCCAATTGCTTCTGTGTCTTATCTGCTGAATGGTTAGGTGCTCTTTATAGCAAAAAGCTGATCACAGAGAGTAGCACGTGGTAAGTGCTCTGAAAATGTTTGCCGAGTGAGTGGTAAGTGGAGACTAATTTTGCCTGTAAGGCTGCTCTGTTCCTATGCAGAGCACAACACTTTCTGCTCAATACACATTAGCTGCCACCATGCCATCTTCCTATCCTTCTTGTCTTTCTTTCTCTTTCTTTTGGAAAGTAGTTTTTCTTTTCTAATTATAACATTAAAACATGAGTTATAAATCAGTTCTTTCTGTGTGTGGCAACTATAAGAGGTGCTAAATTTATGCAAAGGCTTTACTGTTTGCAAAATACAGCCAAAAAGAAAGGAAACTCACATTTAATCCCACCATCCCAAATAACTACTGATAGACTTCAAATCTCTCTCTACCTCTTTATCTTTTTCTGTAAATATAGGACCTTAACGTGAAGGTTGTTTTTGAAACGTTTTTGTAGGTGAGTTATAAATATTTTTCCAAGTAAATATTTATCTCTCTCATACTCAGTTATACAGTTGTATCAATATTTATTTAACTGATTCCCTGTTTGAGACATTTAGGTTGAATTCACTCTTTTACTATTAGGAACAATGCTACAACAAGCAAACTTGTATTTAAACCTTTGTGCATATTCACTTTTGTTTTTTTAGGATAAATTCCTAAAAGTGCAATTGCTGAGTGAAAGCATAGAAAACTGAAGGCTTTGGATAGGTACTTCACAGTACTCTCACACAAAGTAAGACCAGTTTGCTCATCTGTGTGTGTGTGTGTGTGTGTGTGTGTGTGTGTGTGTGTGTGTGATGCTCTCAGCCTCTGGTAATTGGCTAGATCCATCATTGCATTATTATTATAATAAAATAGCAGCATTCTACCATTTCTTCTTTATTACGTGGAATACTTCTATAAAAAGAAATTACCTCCCAAACTAGATGGCGATCCTGAGATGCAGACTGCACAGGAAAGGCAGTATAAATACTCGCTTCTTGCATGTACCCATTTCTGAAATAATGAGGACTTTTCTTTCTGGGGAGACTTCATTAATGTTCATCTTCACTAGACCCCCTCGCTTCTGTTCTCTTTTCAACCTCGTCATCACTAGACCTGCTCTGCCATGCTTTCCAAAGCTGGCTCTGCTGGCTTGGGATCGAAATGTGTAGTAGTATTACTATCTGTCTCTTATTGCTATGGACTGAATTACGTCCCCCCAAACTCTTATGTTGAAGCCCTAAACCAGGGTGACATTTGGAGATGGGCCTTAAGGAGAGAATTAGGATTAAATGAGGTCCTCAGAGTAGGGGGTGATACTATAGGACTAGTGTCCCTTTAAGAAGAGACACCAGAGAATTGGTTCCCTTCCCGCACATGCCAAACAGAAGAGGTAACATGAGTACATAGCAAGATGTCACAATCTGAAAGCCAAGAAAGAGGCCTCAGAATGAAACTGACTTTGCCAGCACCTTGATCTTGGACTTCCAGCCTCCATAACTGTGAGAACTACATTTCTGTGTTTAAGCCCCCAGTCTGTGGCATTTTGTTACGGCAGCCTGAGCAGGCTAAGACACTTGTTTATGCTATGTGTGTCATTTACGAATTCTATTTGCTCTTCCTGTTGATCTGTTAGGATTTTGGAGAATGTACGGAGGAACTTGGATCAGGCAGCTGCTAATATCTAACAGCATCTCGAAGCCCAGGCAATAGATTGGAAAGTGTCCCCTTCATAAAAGTACCACGAGTGCTTTTATTATCAAAGATGTGATTGCCAAACCTGGTTCAATTTAAGGCTATTAGAAATGTTCCAGAGCAAAGGATTTATTTCATCCTATATAGTGGCATTTTTCCTTTCTTTATTATAGTGTGTATTTATTAGAGGACAGTGGAGCCCCTTCTCATCAGTAACTGACACCTGCCCTTCGGAGCAAACCTGATAGCAGGAGTCCTTATTTATTGACAAGAGCAGCCACCAGCTCAGTGACACTCTTAAAACAACAGTATTGTGGTTGAGTGTGGTTTCTTGAGTCAGATTGCCTGAATTCAAATCATACATTTTAGGTAAATTACTTAATCTCTCCAAAACCTCCATTTTCTCATCTTCCTGATGGGGTTACAAATAATTGTAAGTATTAAATAACATAACATATAGAAGAGTTCCTGAAACATACGTAGTAAGCATTCAATCATTATACAGATGTGTTCAAAACAACCAACTTAGATTATGGTATAAAAAATGGTTTGCCTTAAAAATATTTCAAATTTCAATCATTTTCTCTTAGAAGCAGTCATCTAAAATTTGGTATGATTATATACATTACTTGAAAATGTGCCGCTAACTTCTTTCTTACAATAAGAGAAAGGGACATCTAGGACAGCTCTGAGCCCATAGTAAACTTCCATAAGTACTTGTTGAGTGAGTGAATAAAAATCACGTAATAAAATGATGTCACTGATTTTATTTCACCTCACCTGGGAGCAGACATAGAGGCTCTTGATTCTTCTGCAATTATTTTATCAAGCTTCAGAGCAGCAAATAAGCCCAGCAGGCCCTAAAATGGCATCATTTTTAACTCTAGTTTCTATCCATTAGCGTAGGGAAACATTGATTTCATTATTCGTAGTTTCATTTAAAGTCAGAGCACCTACCAACAACTCTGAGTGAGGACGTACTGTACGCGTGAGACTTGCCGTAACTCTACTGCTCTGCAGTTACAAGGCTAGTCTGCAGCCTTGCTGTCTCCGCGGGACTCACTCTTCTTTTTATGTATAATGCTGCTTGGGTTCATACAAGCATCACGTCTATCCATTGTGACATCTTCTTGCTGACAAAAAATGAGTGGTTTTTCCCCACACCCATTCTCCAACACAAAATGGGTGTCCAGCAATTCAATCCAGTTCCGACACTAGCTACCCTGAGGTAGCACAGATCCCACAGGTGAAGGCGCCAGGACCGCAAGACGGCCCCCATTTTGAATCCCAGTCACAAGTCTCAGGGGCCACCTATACTTCTGACTGACCCGTTATAAATTTGAGGGGTCTCGTAAACGCTCCTCAGGTTCAATAATTCACTAGAACGACTCACAAAACCCCAGAAAACATTTTACTCACATGGATAAGTTTATTATAAGGGATACAACTCAGGAACAGCCACATGGAAGCGATGTAGAGAGCAAGGTGGGGGGTGGCAGGGAGCTGGTGCCCAGCTTCCTGGCCCTCTCTGGGCACACTAGCCTGAAGCAATCTAGGGGACCCACCCTGGGTCACCTCATTAGCACAAACTTAGGTATGGTCAGAAAGAGCTCCTTCTGAATAACAGTTCCTACCACTCAGGAAATTCCAAGGGTTTCAGGAGCTCTGCCAAGAACAAGGGATCAAGACAAAGAGTATGTTTTTATTATACCACACCCAGTTTTTGCCCCACTAGTCCACACTGCCCTGCTCCTCTGGCTGGCCAGCTATGCCCCAAATATGCAGGTTTGTTGTTGTTTGCATTCACTAATACCTGAGCTCAGTGTCAGAGCAGTTAAATAGGACGTGTCAAAATCACCAGACACGAAATAGTGTAGAGTGAGATTTAAAGAAATATCGCACCTACATAGAATCAGTTGCTTAATTCACTGACATTGAACTATTATAAATCACGTAGTGGTGCATCCTGTTTCTCCCAAGTTTGCGTAGATTTAACTTCAATGGAATTTTCTTTGATTTTCCTGAGACTTGTTAATTTCTCTTTGTGATTTAGAAGTTCCTGCTTTACAACTGTCAAAGCTTAATGTCTGTGTTATATTCTGAGTTAAAATATATCACTGATCGTTGTTTTTTACTCATCTAGAGGCTGTTTTCCTAAACAAGTCTCTGAACATTCAGCATCCCTTCATTTGTTCTCTTCAATTGTTAGTAGTTAGCTGCACCAACAAAAGAACAACAAAAGACAGAACAAAACAAAAACCCCAGGCCACACTCAGGGTAGGTTCACTAATGCGACCCTAGGTGACTGTTCTTTTCCAGTGAGATTTTCCTCTACCTGACCACATCTTTTTGCTTGGGGCTCTTTGCCCTTTTGGATTCAATACTTAAATTTATTTCTACCTTGAGTCAAAATGTCAAAGGCAACCCCCATAAATATAACATTAGACAGCTGCATACCCTCCAGGGCTTAGTACAAGAGAAAGCCCAAGATATAGCCACATCTAATATTTCAAGATTGTTAAATACATTTGTATTTAAAAAGTCAGAACCTTAACTAATGTGTCTATGATAAAATGTCTCTGACAATCATGAATAATTTGTAGATTATTTTTAAGAACTGAGTTGATCACCATTATATTCAAGTTCCCTGTGAATCAGGCAATAACCACAGCTCCCTTACTGTGTTGAGGACTAACTGAGGCAACACGAGTGGTGCTTAGCAAAAAGCTTAGTTGGATCAAGTCTTATGTATCACCTGCCTACCCCACATGTCTACAGGATGTCTTTATGCGGATGTCTAAAAGACATCCCAAATAGGAGCTCAAAAACCACTTGTCGCTCCTCTAATTCCCCCAGTTAGCTCTTCCCTTGGATTTCCCTGTCTCAATAAAGGGCAACTCCATTTTCTTCCAGCTGCTTAGCCTAAAGGAACTTGGAGGCATCCTTGAACTAACTCTTTCTCTCTCTCTTGCCCTCTCTACTGGCTAAATTCAAATCATACGTTTTCTCTCCCTCTCCGCCACTACCTACAGCTCTCTCCAAACCTCTAGCCTCTCTACCTGGATTACTGCCATAGCTTTCTGAGTAGTCCTGGTGCCTTCACTCTTGCCTCCCTACAAGATACTCTAAACCCAGCAACCAAAGTGATCGTGCCAAAATACAAGTCACATCACATTACTCCTCTGCTCAACACCCTCATTGCCTCAAGAGTGAAAGCCAAGATTTTCTTAATGCGCACAAGCCCCCCTTGAGCTGGCTCCCTTTTACTGCTAGTATTACTGGCCACAACTCGCCTTCAAGCTCCCTCTCCCCAGTCACAGCTTCCTCCTTGCTGTTGAACACACTGTAGAGTGTGGGCACTGGCGACCTTGACAGGGAACTGTTTCCCCAGGAAGCCGCCCGGCTCACTCCTGCTCCTCACTCCTAGACCTGTCCAATGTCACCTTCTCAACCTTTGATCACCCTCTAGTGAAACACGGCAACCCCCATCTCCCGAGGCCAACACCCCACAGCCCCGATCCCACTTAACCCTGCTTTGTAATTTTGCTAGAGAGCTTATCGTTGTTAAAATGCTAACTAGACAAAGAAAAGAACTGCTGCAAATGGGAACGGGAAAAGACATCCATAAGTAAAAGTCAGTCGAGAACCAGAACTAATAGTTATAGAAGAGAACGAGCAAATGAATAACAAACGTTGAAATGTGATCAATGTCACTGATAATTAGGAAAATAGAAAGTAAAACAACAATGGAATACTCATTGTCAGCTAAGATATGAATACATCTAGAGCTGACTTTGGTTGTAGGAAAATAAGAATTTTTACACAAAGCTGATAGAAATGAAATTCGCTATACAAATTTGGAAAGTAATCTAGAAGCATAATTAAAAGTTTATATGCTTGTATCCTTTGACCTGACAATCTAACTTTGGTAAATCTATTCTATGTAAATAAAGCACCAGTATGTGAAAAAATATCTAGACAAATATTTCTATTATAGCGTTGATTATAACGACATTAAAAAGAAAAAATAATTTTAAAAACTGATATTCCATCATAGGGAAATAATTAAATAAATTTGGTCTATTCATAATTTTCAAATATTATTTGGTCATTAAAAATCATTGGTGAGAGCTTTATGTATGAACCTGGAAGAAGGTTTAGAGAAATGAAAAATAAACAATTAGCAGATTAATATATAATGTGACTATATTTTTATTTCAGAAAAAGAAAAGAAGGAAATAAATATCATATATACTTACTTTTTTTGAGCATAGATAAAAATATGGAATACTGGTGTTAATACTAATTATCATAGTCAGGTGGAACTGAGGGAAGAGTATTAACTTTTGCTTTTTATCTTTGTTGTTTGCTTGTAAAAATGGGCATACTTTTATAGCGTAAAAATATAAAGAAAAAATATATAGGCTATTATTTGAAAATACATAGCCCAGTGCTTTGATAAATACATAAGTTTATGTATCACGTCAGAGGACCTTGATTTTTATCTCAATTCTCAAAAAAAAAAAAAAAAAAAAGGTGACATTTAAAATGAATTATATGGCTTTAACATTGAGTTGACCTAGGGTAGTTCCTTTCATTTACACATGAGGAAGATGAGATCCTCATGCACATAGCAGGGTCTTGGTATATGGCCACCTGAATAAATGAATGGATGCTTAACTATGAGGCAAGGAATCAGCTAAGTACTTGCTCAAATCACAGCCAGTTCGAGGCAGAGGCACATCTAGAATCCAGATCTTCAGATTCCAGGTCCAGGGTTCTTTCCATGAGGACACAGGGTTGGGAGAGCAGAGCGGAGACAGATGTGTGTATCGCCTGAAGCAATGACAGGTTCATCTGGAAAACTCTTGTAAAAGCGTTCCCGCTCTAAATTTACTTAAGGCAAAAATCATGACCTCACAGTAGGAACCATAATGTTTCCTTTCCTCTTAGAAAGCTTATTATTTTTAGTTCTGGAGGTTTTGAAGCATACACAGTAATGCTTAGGAACTAATTTTAAGCACATGAGACAAAAAACAATGCGTACTAACCAGATGTCCTGCTCTGGAGCCTGTTGTCAGAAGCAGGCCTGTGACCACACACCATTTTGCATGGGGCGGCCTTGTGGTTTCTGTGGCAAGTCTTCTTATGGTCCTTTCAAGCACTAAAGAAAGCATCAGTATGGCTACCCAGTTGTCCCCTTTTGTGGAACATTTGATGAGCATGTTTTCTGGACTTTCCTCACACCCCAAAACTTCCTCTCTTGCCCCCTACTCATCCAAGCTTGTCAGAAGCATCCACTGACGTGGCTTAGAGTCCATTCACAAATTAACCAGTTATTGCAGCCACGAAATTTCCCCCTTGACCTTCAACTCCTACACTCTCCCCTACATACATTTCCACTTTTACTAATAGTCCGTCTCTTACCAAAAAATGACCTTTACTTTCACTCTCACCTAGCAGATCCAAAGAGCCAGTTTCACTTTGGGACGCTTCCCTCCTGGTTTAGTTCCACCTAAGATACGTTATTTTCCAGCACAGTTTTGGTTTTGTTTTCTTAATAGAGCCTGAGCAGAGGACTCGAAATGGCCAGTTGGGCTGGGGTTCCAGAAATCTGCTGGATGAAAAGCACCAAATAGCTCTCTGAGGGAATAAAAACCAAAACAAACAAAACGTGTTGAGGAAAGGGCAGCCAACAGCCTCCTTGCTGGCAGGCATTCCCTATCACTCAATCAATCGCGCAGTAAGTGTCAGCCACATTCTCTTTGCAGGAGACTGTGCTGTCATAGGGAAAGAATGTTTTCTAATCAGCAGTTCCTTGGTGGTTACGAAGCGCGTGGGGAGCTGCGAGCGCGCTGGTCAGGGCATGACGGGCATAGGGGTCTCTGCATGCAGAGACTGCCAGCGGCCTGCCAGCTGCTCAGACTCTGTGTAAAGATGAAAAACGTTGCCAGAGAGTGTGGAAAACCCCTGAGCCTGACAAGTTCTAACGAGGTACAGTTTTGAGAAATTGGGTCTAAATAAAGACTACTATGAAGTTTTTGAGAAAGCTTGGACTTGTGTAAAGAGTCCTCTTCTTACTTGCAGATTATGCCGAGGGCATTTGCAGTTTTTATAGTGTCTTCTTGGTGAAAACCCTCTGGGTTTCAGCGGTCCTGATAAACCCATTGTGTAGCGTTCTCAGGTCTGGTTGCTGTTACCTCTTGGGGTGAGAACAAAGCAAGAGGAAGTTCCTTTAGCGTGTGTGTGCCCGTTGGGGGCAGCAAAGTGGCTGCGATGTCTCAACCTACTCATAGAAGCAGTGCCAAGCGCCACCCCAGTGTTGCCAGGTAAGGGTTCTGCCATAACGGTGGTTTTTGAGGGGACACCTGGGTACCGCTGGCCCCTGGAGTGCCTTTGTGTGCCTGAGAAACAGGAGCAGCCCACAAGACAGCTGCTGGCTTAGAGGGGAGAATGGGTGACACCCAGCCTTCCCTTGTCTCCTCAGTGAGGTGCTTCACACAGCAACTCAGGCAGCTCCCCTGACAAGTGACCTGCTCTGATGCCACCTCGGAAAGATTAAGCTTCTTTCGTTTCTTATCTTACCTGAGGGTGTCGGAGGGACACTTCTGCTGTGGACATTGTAGTTTGGGTTGACGTGACCTGTTTGCTCTCCTCCGAGACATTCTTTTCCAGCCACCCAGTCTGCTCCCGCTGAGTGCCGGGGAATTTGGGAGATAAAAATCAGGTCAGGTATAAATTTTATCTCACATCTCTCAGCTTGTTACGGGTTGAAATCTTTAATCACTGGTTCCCAGTTGCCTTGCTTTTCTATTCCACTGACCCCAATTCACGGCCAGGACGTGTGGGGTCCTCGTCTTCTCTGCCTATTTCCCTCTGCCAGGTAGGGGTATTTCTAAGCTTAGAGCCCCCTGCCCCAGTTCTTTTACTTCTAAATGAAAAGTGCTGTCAATTTCACAGCGAGCCTTACTGATGTATCTATAAGCTCAATAGCCTATCGAGAGTACAAATATTTTACTAAACTTTTCTTAGCTTGTGCATTCACCTCCTACTGGTGCTCCCAGGCTGTGCCGCTCCCCATTTCCATGAGCACTTCTAGGTTTCCTTTCCTCTAGATCTTCGTTTTCTGACTTTGTTTCTTTGGTTCGAACTAGCCCTCTCCTCTTATCCTTGCATAATGCTTCCAGGTGGGCCCGCCAGAATGTTGCATCTGCATTCTCTCAAGTCTTTTTGTTTGTTTGGTTCTAAAGTTGATAAACTTCTTAATTTATTTTACAACTTTGTATCTCTAGCTGTCACAGAGGCTCTACATGCTTTATGAAGGATCTCTTTAAGAGTTTCACATATTAAGATAATGTCCTTCGTAGTATTCTTCCCAATTCTTCATTTTTATTTAAAAAACTGAAAATACCTCAGAGCTATGCGTGTATTTAATGACGTAAAACGTTAGGGTCACATTGCAGACCAGAGTCACTTTTCAGAGGAGTTGTTCTCATAACATATCCATGATTTTGTGAACACTCTCTTTGAACCTACTTATATTTTCCAGTTATACTACATTTTTAGTTACCTGAAGGCAATTAATGGTCTTGATCAGCATAGCTGGCCCTTGTAGGTCTTCTGAGACGTGATTAGTAGTTGACTTGACAGCAAATTCGGTGTAAGTTTGTTCAGAGGCAGGATAATATTATAGTTGTCATTGTTTTCAAGAAGTCCTAGAATGTCAGCTGCACGGGAGCAGAGCTTTCTTTTTTTCCTGCCTTGTTCATTCACTTAATGTGCCCACCACCAAGAAGAGTGTCTGAAACTACCAGATGTTTAATATCTATTTGTTGAATGGTAAAATGTAGTCATTTTTTGTTTTGCTTTTTTACCTCCATAGCGCTGGGAGAATGAATTCCTAAGCAAACACTGCAGTGTCTGGTAAACTTCTTTGTAGCTGAAAGTTGAGGCCATAGTATCAGATGTGTATGTTTTGGGTTATGTTTTCTCTGAATACAATTATTCACCATGAAGGTCATGTACTACTTTTCAGCCTATTCCCATAAGTTTGTGTATCTTCCCTATGTTTCATTTCTTTTGATTTAGCATTTTGGTTTGAAAGGCTTTAAAAATGTCATTGTTTACATTCTCTATCCTGCAATTTATAAAAAAACAAAAAAACAAAATGAGATATTTCCCAGCCCAGGTCTCTGAGACAAACCAAGTATTTATACTCACCCAGAAATATGTCTATTATCCATACCTTTCAGTTCTTTCCTGGAATCTATTTTTAAAAGCGTGACACAACATTTTTATATGTACTCAGTTTTAAAAATTGCCTTTGCCAATAATCTTAGTGAAGTTTTCACATGCATCTTTTTCAGCCAAGCAAGATTTGTCCTTATAGAAACTTTTCTTTCCATAGTTTACTTTCATATTAGTGAATCTATATCATGAAATGCCACTGCTCACTGATAAGCCTTTTGACTTTCTTATATGGCTCTTCTTATTAATTAAAATAATGTTAGCAATCCTCTTTCTCTTTCATGGTAGTTAACTTTATTTTGAGGAAGATTCCTAAATTTTCTCTCAAATTCCTTCAGAATTCTTGGGTGAGTCCCAATTTTTTGTTTGGTTCTCTTCACAGCTAGACTTAGAATCAATCCTATGTGTACTTGAGCTTGGCCTTAGGTGTTAAGGAATACTCCAAATCTTCAACAATAAGTGGAAAATCAAGTGTCCTAACAGTGAACACCTCTGCTTGTCCTTTGTGAGTCCAACTTGTACGTTCCCCAAGAGCCTCACTGCCTTCTAGCTGGTTTTTGCCTGTCTTTGGTGCACTTAAATGTTCTATTTTATTAAAGTTCATTAAGCATTAAGCTGCATACTTGGAGACAAGTCTGTTTGTGTTTGTTCTTGAGTGCTTTCAGTTGAATTCCTATTCTACCCATGGCTCTCTTTACTAAAGGAAAGGCCGTTAATACTATGACAATACTTTCATCTGAAAAAGTAAAACTTTATATTTATATTTTACTAAAGATACCCCTAATCCCAATTAACAAAAATACATATGTGCATATAAAGAAAATAGAGTATATCCACTATGACTGTATTCTAAATAGTCTACATTGAAGTTGTATTATAAAAATTATTATACAAGTCTTTGTTACAAAAGACTAAAATACTTGTTGTCCCTATTAATTGATTCAGTATTTGCTGAGACTTGACTTTGCCAGGTATTCATATTTATAGTTGATATGAATGTATATATTTTCAAGCAATTATTCATTTTTTTCATCGTCAAAACTAAATACTTTCCCCTGGGTATTTTATAATTTCATTTTTCTACAAATAAGTCTGACCGATTCTTTGGTTTTGCAAACCTCAATGGAATTCTGAATTTGTGTTAAGTTCTCCATTACAATCACCTACACATAGTTACTCCTTGTACTATTTCCTGAGTTTTAGGTCTTCAAGACCAAATCGTGTATATGGCTCTTACTTTGCGTACTGTTTTTTTTTTTTTTTTAAACCATCCTTGTTATGGAATAAATAATTATTTATTAAATCTACCTCTACTAGTATCACTAGTTGACCTGTTCTAATCATTTACCTTTGGCAATCGATACAAATGCTACTGGGGAGAGCTGCCAGGTGTGTCATCTCTGAGCCTCCGTCTTCTCACTCTGCCAGGGCAGGCGGTTCCCACCTCAGGAAGGCCTTCTATGGACTGACAGGCACAGCACAGACAGCAGCTGGTGCAGTGCCCAGGTCAGTCAGTGAGTTCTGCCATCTCTGGGAATAGCCTGGCCCAGTGGACGTGTGTTTGTACCCATTTCAACAAGCGACAGATGAGTGTAGGTGAATGTCATTTCTTTAGTAGAATGCCACTGGTTCCCATCCAACCTGTCAGCACTTATGAAAACACTGTCACCTCACCCACCAGCCAGTCCCTGTTTTTGCTCGGAATGCTACCCCCCTTCATTGGACGTCATTTGTTCCCCACCTGATCTCTGGAATGCCAGTTCTCTGTGACATTTGCTTCTGGTGCCAGGTATCTGACTTACCAGCTTTAGGAATTCCTCTTCTAATCTTGCATAGTTGCGTTTATACAAATTCTAAAGTTGTTTTTATGTTAATTCTGCAAAGATAGATGAAGAACAAAAAACAATTTTATACCAAGTAACATTCACTTTTCTGGTTTTCACATGACCCTGGATAATTCCCATCTGAATTAAATGGTTTAGCATTTTAAAACAAACAAAAAGCAGCCAGTAATTTTTTCCATTTCACTTAGGAATAAATGATCCATTCTCCATAGTCAGAAATAAATAGACAAGGTCCATAGTTTTCTTGTATAGCTTTTGTCAAATAAATAATACTGTGATAAAAGTCCACTTTAAATATCAGCAGTGTTCTCTGATGTCAAAGGTCGTATAATTGCGTAAAAAAGTAACTAATTAAGGAGAAAATATCCCCTTTTATGCACATTTCTTTCTTTTGGAATCTCACCCTAAATCATGAGGATACAGGCTTGTTTGGTTCTGAAGGTTAGTGGGCATTCCACCAAAAAGTTTTAAAGAATTATTTATTGAATTAATTGATAAAAAGTCTTTCTGGGTTTTAGTTTCTTTCTACTGTGCATGGCTTTGGGTGCTAACCCATGTTTCCAAAGGCAGGCTCCCACAATCTGAAGATTTCATCTGAGTTTGTATGTTTATTCTACATCCATGGGTGGGTGGGTGGGAGTGAGGGTAGGGGGTGGGGGAGAGTAAAATGCCAGCCACTATAGAGCAAAAGTTTTCTCTAGGTTTTGGGGTTTTGTTTGTTTATTCTATGTTTTCATTTTTTTCCTATTTGGGCTTTGAATGTCATGTGGAAATAGCTCATTTTATTTTCTGGAATCCTTGGGCTAGAACAGAGAACATCAGAGTAAATTGATTCACACAAATGCTCTTCTTCCACATTCTTTTAGAAAAGCAAAACAATACACTAAATTATCTTTTCTTTGTTTTGATTCACCCTAATTTCACAAATCTCAAAGAAGATTTATTGGTTTCCATTTATTAGTTTCTGCTACATAATGGAATGTTAATTTCATTTTTTATAAAATGATTGCTACGTTGAGCATAAGATAATTTAAATGTCAAATCAAATTTTATTTTTAAGGTTTAGTATTTAAGTACATTTTAAGTTTTAAAATAATTCCAAACTTACCAAAAATTTCTAAGAAGTGTACAAAGATCTTTTTTTTCCCCAGAGCCATTCAGAAGTAAGTTACCATTGAATGATTTAATGTGCTTTTCCTACAACCAAGAACATTCTGCCAAGTAACCATAAGATAACCATCAATCAGGGAGGAAAAACTTTTCCTCTAACCTTAGGTTCAGGGTCAGGGGCTTGCTAATCTAGTGACAAAGACTGACTCACAGGAAAAAGGGAACACACATTTATTAACATGTTTATTTGCAGGGCTGTTCACAGGAAAGAAATGAAACTCAAAGAAGCAGACTTGGGAGCTCATATAACCTTCTTAACAAAAGAAAGCGGGTTTGGGCTCCGAGGGACAATGAACCGTAGGGAAGTGACTAGGAGATGCATGGAGGAACTGATGGAAGATGAGAGACTTTAGAAAGCGTCACTCATGCAGATTCATCTTGGTGCTAGGGTCGCTCTTCTCATCCTGGGACAGGAGAGGGGCAGTATCCATGCCACTTCCTCAAAGGACAGTTTATGTCATGCCATAGGGTGATCAGGGGATGCATTTGTTGAGTCTTACTTGCCTTCAGCTCAAAATAATCCTTATGTCAAAGTCCCCTGGTAGAGGGTGGCATATCCTGACCCCTTCACATCAAAATCACAAAATGAACACTGATGCAAGATACCATCTAACCTCAAACCCATTCAGTTTTTTCCCAATTATCCTGTTTGTGGCGTTCGTAGGGAAAAAAGGTCCATTTCAGAATAATAAATTGACTTTCGTTTTCATGGTGTTTGGGCTCTTTCAAGCTTGTACAGCTCCCCAGTCTTTGCTTGACCTTCATGACCTGATACTTTAGAAAATTATAGGCCTGATGTTCAGTAGAATGTCTCTCAATTTGCTTTTGTTAATATTTCCTCATAATTGGATTCAGATTATGCATTTTTTGGCAGGAATATCACAGATGTAAAGCTATGTTTTTTTAATGCATCCTATCAGATGGTCAATTTGGATTTTTCTCATTACAGATTATTTTATCATTTGATTATTGTCTGCCAAGATAATCCAATATAAAGTTGTTTTTAATATTTCCTTTACTATTCACTAAGTATTGGGGGAGGGAGATCCCATGAAATTGTGTAAATACCTTCTCCTCATCATACTTTCAGCCAGTAGTTTTAGCACCCATTGATATTTCTTATTTGAATTATTACTATGATGGCTGCCAAGTAGTGATTTCTTAATACCATAATTTTTTCTCCATTTATTAGTAGGCATTCCAATATAAAGAAAGGATGTTTCCTGTCCCCATTGGTATTTATTTAAAATTTTTATAAGCATAGTTTAACAAATTCCTATTTCATTTAACAAGTTATAATGCATTCTTATTATTTATCTTGATTTAATTTGTCCCATTTTTAACAAATTCTTTGAGTACTTCCTAATTTCTGGCACAAAAAGAAATTCTAAGCTCATCAATTTCACATTCATACGAACACCGCAAAAAAAAAAAAAAAAAGAATGAATATGGACTACTGAAATCTTTAACAAAATCAACTTGCCACCTCCAATAGGAAGAAAACTATTTAGTGTAAATATGTTACATTAATATTAAACAATGAGTACAACATAAAAAAAGATTAAAAAGAAATGTAATGTTTATCAAAAGTTTTAAAATAAGTAACACAAAATAACTTAACTACAATTACTACACATGTGTACACCACACAATTGTCCCCTTTCTCCCCTGAACTCAAAATTCAAAATGAAAACCTTTGCAATGATCAGAAACCAGTGTTCACCGGAACTGAATGCAGAGTGCCCTCTAGAGGCATCATTCAATAATGCAACATTTCCACCTGTAAATGAACCTGTTGAAGTCTCTGTAGAAGGTTTTCAGAAGCCTTCGCCTTAAATACATAGGAGTACTCTACACATTATAATAACTGATCATGATTTGATTCAGCATGTTAACCTCTGACAAAGCTAATGCAAGGGATCTGGCAAAAGGTGACACGCACTTTATCAGCTGGGAGAAAGAACTGGGAATATGCCATCAGAAGATTTAAAAAGACATTAAGTTGCCATATGTTAGTTTGTGACTTTTGGTGAAGCTGTTTTGAAATCTCTCAAAAAACTCACGCAGAGGGCATATCTTCACCGTTCATTCCATTATTTCCTCAACACCCATAGACGAATTAGGTGTAGATTGAGACTGGCAAGCATGTCACTTGTCAGTCTTCTCTTGGCTCTGTACCTTTGTACGTGCTGCTGGGGACCCAACCCTGCAAACCTGCTGGTAGATTAAATCAAGACTTATCAAAGCTAGAAATGAAACTCCAAAACATATGTGAAAAACTCACATTTAAACTGATAGTTTAGGTAAACAGTATTTAATGATCAATTGAACACAAAGGTAAACTATTTCTACTATTATAAAAATATTATACAGCTCCCAAGTATATGGTATCTAAATTACTTAATACCTCACACAGTTATTAAAAGCCTGTCTTCCTCCTCATTTTTGCTATAATTTAAAAGCATTTCAATAAAATTATTTTATCAATTCTGTTCCTTAAAAAAAAGTCCTTTCAAATATATGTCCCAAAGAAATTTAGCTTCAACAATATTGATTTAAGAGAATAGTGTTAAGATGATATTGTTTTATTTGTGGTAATTTTTACCTAAATTCATAGTCAATAAATATCACTGTGATACTAGGGAAAATATTATAATTACTAGACATGACTCAAAATTTGGTCTTCCAATCTTCCTAGATGATGTCACAACTCGGTATTGTGTAGAGATTTGAGAGATACAGTTTGATAAATTTAAAAAAAAATACTATAGTTGACACAAGAATATGGATCTATCAGATGAGTATATCAGACCTAACTTATTCCCTTGCTTTTTTGATATAGACATAACTGTAAAATATATTATTAATGTTCCTGTTGAAATGCTTATTGCCAAGAACATTATAAGGGAGAAAATTTCTTTTCTCTAGCAGTATGCTCATGGCTCATTGTGCCTGCACACACAAAATTGCGATCCTTTCTTTTTGGGGAATAAATCCTTTTTAGTGACAGGAAAAGCAATTATTTTCCCTACTCATCTTAGGTCTTGGCTGGGGCTCTGTAACCAAAGACAGTTTCATAAGAGAAAAGCATATAAATTTAAGTTTTCTGTGACACGGGAATCTTCCTATGGAAATGAAGACCCCCCTAAAAAAACAAACAACCAAAAAAAAACCTCAGTGCTCTTATACTAGGTTGAACAAAGAGAAGCTTTTGTGGAAAAGTAAAACATATATGGGTGACGCTAAAGGAAGATAAGAATTATTGTAACCAGGTCTATTTGCGCAGAATTCTCGCGTGCTTGATGACTAGAATGTTCCTTTGCTCCTGGTACAGGAGACGCATCTTTCACACTGACGTTTTATCTCCCATTGGCAGGAAGAAAAGATCAGAACACTCCTCCTTCATCTGCTCTTTTCCAAGTGCTATTAGCTCAGGATAATCCGTATGTTGGAGTGGCACGATTGGGGCTGGCATATTTTGCCACCCTTCAACAGTAGCAATAAAATATATGATTTTCTGTGCATGTTTAGCTAGTTTAATTCTGTTCTCCATATGTTCATCACTAAATCAATGAGTTGATTTGCACTGCAGAGAAATGGTGCAAAAGTATTAACTGGCTGATACAGATGTTAGAGTCAGTGGTGAGGTTTCCCCGACTTGAAAAAGCGATGACTTGTTTCTAATTCTAGCTCTGAAGTGTTTCCTATCACCGCCATCTGTAAGATTATTGACTTTTTTATAGTCTTCGAGAGAGAATGAAATTTTAAATAAACAACATTGATGATATATTAAAACAATAATAACAACAAAAACACCCTACTGGCCCATGAAACTATCAAGCTGTGCTGTTTGTGTATCCCTGCCAAGCGTGCACTTGGTGTCATTTGAATGGCAGGGAGAGGAGCAATGTTTGCGTGATTTCTTCACTTTCCTCCCTTTTCCATACAAGAGTCCCCGCTCCCCAGTGTAAAGAAACACCTCTTCACCCACCTTGATCTTGAGGCTCAGCCCAGCCATGAGGTCTAAAAGGATGTCATTTTTCTCTTATTAAAAACTCAGAGAGCTTGTTAGGAGAGAATAGTGCTTAATTCTTGCCTTTGGATAAGGTTTTAGCCTTATTATGTTTCCTTCCGGGTATCAACCTGACTGTGGGTGTAATTCCAGGAGATTGACTGCAAAGGACTTCTCAATTCCCACAGGCCTCCACCCCCTGCTTCCTGTGCAGCTCAATGGCTGGTCGCAGAGGGGTGTGTCCTGTTCCAGTTCTCATCACCCGTCAGCCTTTGTCAGCTCCTTTTCCCAGAGGCAGCTGCATTGAGCAGAGGACGATGAAACCCCGTGGGTCCCCTGGACAGCTGCGTCTGCAGAGGCGCAGCAGCCCACGCGTAGCTTCTTAGGAGCGTCTCCTGCTTCAGGGCACGGCTGTCCTTGCTGACCTCAGATCTAGTCGTTCTCAACTACTTGTTCCCTTGGCAGATGTTTCAAATAACCCTGAGGCTCTGGAGATACAAGAATAAGCATCCTGCCCCTGTCTCCAGGGCTTTGTAATCTAATAGAGGACACATGTGCATGAACACGCCATCACAATAAAGTGGGACAAGCTTCGTCATGGGGGAACGCAGGTTGCTATGGAAACGCATAGTTGGAGCATCCCATGCAATAGGGTTCAGTGTCCCTCCCACAGTTAAGGTGAGAACTATAGAATGGTTAACATTTAGCCAGGCAAAACGCATGTCTTGGAATATCTTCTGTCAAAACTGTGTATTTGCAGATACAATACCTGTCTGGGTCTGTCGCTGTGCCCTTGGGATGGGCGGGTTGTACCCGTGCAGCGCGTTCCAGGAGGAGGCCAAAGCTGTCCCAGTGGACAGCTGTAGAAGTGCTTTCTAGAACTTCGCTCACCATCCACGGCCTGAACAGCACCTACAGCTGCTCCCGTTCTCTGTTCTCTGCTCCAGCCGGCTCCAGCCCATGTTCCTCCCGGGGGAGCCACAGAGGTTTGGCTGGGGCACTGTCAACAGCTCAGCGACCTGGCACATCACAACAGCAGAGAGGAAATAAACGGGGATCCAGCCGAGAATGCAGATCGAGGGAAACAGAGTCCATGTTTATAAGAAATGTCCCCATCCTCCCAGTTTTCGTTTCAGACAGGCAAAGACCGCTTTAGACACTTACCTAAATTATTAAACCACATAGTCTTGGGTGAAACTCTAGAAATATTTATTGTTGCTAAAGGCTAGCACTACATTAACAATTCTCTGAGCGAACCTTTTCTCTCCTACTACCTTCTGAAACCACAAACTTCCTCTTTACTAAAATAATCAAGACCCCAGGACTTGTTCATCTAAAAGACACACAGAGTGCTTCCTTTCCTGAGTAATTTGTTCCTCCCCCGAGTAGCCAGGAGCATACTCAGGGCACTAATCCTAACAGCCAAAGGAAAACCTAAACATTGCTGCCTGGTGGTGGTGTTTCAGGCAACACTTCTCATTCTGAGTCACCAAAGGCTGCAATTTCTGGTCTTTGAACATCTGGAAGCATTGCCATTCTGGAAGAACCGGCTATCGATTTTTCCTTGACTTATACTTGAAAATGTGCTTTGTTCCCTAGCATCTCCCCTGAAGAGGCTTGGCTTATAACGTACAATCAAAGCCTCAAATGTGACATTGGCAGCAGCAGGCTGGGAGGAAACATGGACACTTGAGGTGGGCAAGTGTCTGCAGAAAGCACATGAAAGACCCCAATACTTGCCCGGGCTTTGCTCTCTCATGTAATCCCTCCAGGCCTCATTTCTCTGTCTTCTAAATACAGGACACAAACAAAATCATCTTCAGTTATTTCCAAGATTGTGGTTATCTGTTTGTCTATTGAGTGTGATTATTTCTTCAGGAAATTATACTTCTTGTCAGTAGTAATGAGCTAACCATCGCATGTAACCATCCAAAATGAGTTTGGTGGATTTGGGGTGTATGCTCACAACCAAATCCAGTCACTACCAACAACGGGAAATTCAAGGGTCTTAAAGTATAGACCTCCAGCAGGGTTAACACGCGATGCACGAAAAGTTAAAAACATAACTATCAAACAAATATAAAACGCACATATGTCCACGGTTTTAATTCAACTCATTAATTAATGAGGTATCCAGAAAGATAAGAAGTCTCATTCAAAGAGCATTTGAAGAGTTGGGTATTTGCAGGCAATTTAAGAAAGAAATGTTAGAATAAGATGGTTAGAGTAGATACAAAACTGGTTAATGCCCTTACAAGGCAGTAAACAATAACCTGGGAGATGATCTATTTTTCTCTTGTTTTGTTTTTTGTTTTTTTACCAGACAGAAGTCTACAAATTAACAATGTCTAAGCTCTAATCAAATAATAACATTTACATAACTAAATAATCCTTGGATGAGCCTACCAAACAATGACATTCAAAGACAAGCTGTATTCTGTGCGTTACTGGGTAATTGTTTAGAAGACGCTGTACTGGAGCCCCCTGCGTGTGTAATAAAAGTCTGAGGGCCCCGGATAATCCTGCAGCCTGGTCACCTCTTCCCGTTCTCTCTGGTTCCTGCCTGGGGTACTGGGCCGATCATGACTTCCCAATGGTATTTTAAGGGGAAACAGCTCACACATCATACATAACTTTGGGGAAATATTAAAAAAAAAATGTTTCAGTGTCACATTGGCTGAACCTACTATCCTATTGATAAAATCTAATTCGTACTAACAGCATTTCTACTTATTTTCCATGTGGATTTGTTCTTGTGAGTGAAGGGTAGGAAGGATGGATGGTAACCAGGAGATTGATATCCACGTAAGTTAAACTAAGCGATGGATCAGCCAAGAGTCCAATAGGAATTTACTGGACTTCACTGAATTCTCTCAACCTCATCGCGAATCACCCTTAGCCTAATAATATTGCCTCTAAATTCTCTGTTCACTTGCAATTTAGTAAGGAGGCCACCAAAAATTAAGATTTTAGTAATAGTGTTTGATTCAAAGAGTCATTTCTGGATTTTCATAGTTCCTCCATGGTAAAAAAAAAATAAAGTATATATTTAGACAAAAAAGCCACAGTGAGATGTGATTTTAAAGTGGTCACTCATGACAATAACCTAAGTTGGGTCAATGAGTTTTAGCTTTTGGGGGGAAGTCAAGAATTTGATAAAAACTATAGACCCTTTCTTGAGAAAGAGTCAAGGAGCATATAACACATATGTTACTTTGTATTTAATTTGATTTGGAATGATTCATGGACCCCTGAATCCCATCCATGGATCTTTGTCAAGAACTCACAACCTAGAAAAAAGAAGGAGCCTCATAAAAGACAGGTGTGGGTGAAACATCTGATCCTCATAGCCTGTCTCCCCAGCCTGACCTAACCTCTGACGGGAAGGGAAGTCATCTACATTTCAATTGTGGGCAATAGTAAGTTGTTTTCTTTGGAATTAAAGCAGAAATGTCCCTCAAAATAGAAAATCTAAACCCAATTATTTGTGAACTACACAGCCCTCGATGGTCCTGCTGTATCGACCACTCCTAAAATCACCAACAGCCCAGTGGTAAAAAGTCATGGGCTTCAGAGTACATCCTTACTCTGCCCCTCATAAGCCAAATGACCTGAAGAAAAGGGACTTCACCTCACTGAGGCTCAATTTTCTTATCTGAAAAATAAGGTTGATTAAGGGGCAGGCCCAGAGCATAGGTCGCTGGAGCCATAACCCTCGCCTAGTAGCTGCGTAGACTCAGGGACTGGGTCCCAAGGTGGGGGTAATATGTACCCAGGAAAACTAAGGCAAGATTATTTAGAATTTGTTCTACTCATGTTGACAAGTTTGCTTGAGTGGTTTTCTTTTTATGTACTCTACACCAAAACTTGGGTCATAAAGTTATACATATTAGGAATATAACTATGCTATATGCAATTTTTTAGTGTTTTAAAAAAGAAGCAGAGTTTACCAACTTTAATTCTGCCACACAATGTCAGAATTTTGAGGCCTCCAAAAATTAAGATTTTAGTAATAGTGTAGGAAACAAATAAACCTTGATAAACACCATTTTCTTCTGTAAAATAAATCTAAGACCAATTGACACTAATGAAATGTAATGAATTTCACTAATTAGAAACAATATGTAAAACTATTTTCAGCTACTAAATTCTTACATTGAAGGATAATCTCAAAGATTTACTAAGATATTATAAACCCAAGTGAGTGACAAGGCTGGCTTTTGCCCTAGGTGTGACTAAACTTTTTGATTATCTTTTGAACCAAATTGAAATGTTTTTGTGCTTTTTGAGTTGTTTTGTTTTGTTTTGGTTTCAGCAACACACTAAATTTTGGGGGCCTACTTTCCAAACTCACTTGTTAGAATGTGTGGTAACTATGCCAGGTTCTCAGGATAGTAACGGTGGCCCCAATGTTGAGAACCTACAACATTTCTGGCCCTGAACTAACCATCGTACCTATGTGATCACTAGTCCTACTCACAGCCCCACAATGGAACATTATTTTCTTCTTGTTATAAACCAGGCCGATAGGGTTCATAGAAGTTAAGGGACTTACCCTCAGTCCTGTTGTTGTGTTCAACTCGAAAGCGTCGTGTAACTTAATGAGGCGGTGAATTTCCTAAGCCCGAGTTTGCTCATCTGTAAGATGCAGGGAATACTGATGCTTCAGTAGATGGTTGTGCCCGCTGAGTGAGAAAATGTGTGAAACACCGGCTCCCTGTAAGTGCTCAGTCCTGGTCATTGTTATAGACTGTGAGAATCCCTAAACTTGCCTGCATCTTACTCTATCACTTTGTATAAATGTGCAGGTAAGTGAAAACTAAGCTCCAGTATTCTTTCAAGTGCTCTTAGGACCTGGACTAAATGAATCCAAAATGAGAGGAGAGATGGCGGATGCTAGAGCTTACCAACCATACACAAATAACACTTCCACGCAATTCACAAGCTCATTGTCCTCTTGAAGAATTCCTCATTACCTTTGTAAAATGTGACTTTCCCATGTCCCCCTGGGCAGATGTGAAAGCATGGAGCTGGACAATCAAATCCTGGATCTGATTGAGAGGAGTGCTTCTCCTGATCCCAGAGGGGTCTCCGCAAGGGCCATGCTGAGTCACAGAAGTTCACATTCTCTACAGGTAAGAAAACACCTTCTTTCTAGTTTGTCTCAAAGCACCCTTCAGCAGTGTGTTCACCGAGGAGAACTGATGGGGACAGTCCCCCAATCACTTACAGTAATGTTCTTCCTTGATGCTGAGACGATAAAGCTAACCAGCGTAAAGTTCTCTTACACAGTCACTTCCTGTTACTAAAGAAACCCTTGGCAGAAGCACTTTGCAGTTTACAGGGTGACACCAGGCAATTGTCACTACAGGAAAGTGAGGAGGCGCTCATGCAATTAGAATGTTTAATACAGTCACTACTCCTTTTTCGGGAGGAAGTAACCCAATTTATGGAAACCTACTTACACTGGGTTACTAAAATCAGCACAGCTCGTGTCCATTTTAAAAAGAACAAACAAGGTTTTCCTGATTCAAAGTGTTGTTTGAATTTCCTCTTGTTTCAAGATATTTGTCTGAGGTGCTTTATGTAAGCAAATTACATTTAAGGGTAAGCTCAAGGTAGGGATTTTGTGGATGACTTTAGAGAAATGCATCATAAATGACATAACTGACAACATAAAGTCTTAAGCTCTGTAGCCCTCCCAAGTGAAAACTGTCTATAATGATTTCAAAAAAAATTAATGTAAGTACACTTGAGAGCATATCTGACATTTAAAAAATCTGCATAACTTACACTTCTACTTTGGTTCATTATAATTCGTGCTCATTGTGGAAAAGTTAGCACAGAAAACTATAAAAATCATGTAGAGACAGATTTACTGTGGAGCGAATGAACAAGGATTTACTATTGTACCTAATTTGCATTCACAATTCTATATCTTTTTCTATAAAAGGAGGCCCTGGAATTGTATAAGCCTCAGGCCTCACTAAATGTAGATGTGCCTCTGAAATCTCTGAAATCTCCACCACTCCTAAAGAGCCTCCTAGCATTTCAAGTCTGTGTTTCTCTCTCTCTCTCTCTCTCTCTCTCTCTCTCTCTCTCTCTCTCTCTCTCTCTTTCCCTCTCTCTCTCTCTCTCACACGCACACACACACACACACCCTGTTTGTTAAACTTATCCCTTTTCACTTAATATGTTGTGTCTACCCCTGTACCTCTTCTTTCATTAATTTTTAAAATTTTTCTTTTGGCAAGTTCCTAATACTTTCAATTCTTCACAAGCTAATATTCAAAGAGTTTCTGCCATAGACTTTGCTGAATAATAAATAAATGCCTTACATTTAGCCCTGGTAACAATAAAAGGGAAAAGGCTTTCCAAATCTGAACCTTTTCCCTCCAGTAATTTCAAAGAGAAACTTAAGGAACTAGTGCCTTCCACATGTATTGTTCTACTGAAATTAGACCTCTAGGTTATACTCATTAAACTGTCTCCGTATTTCCAAATGTCTTCCGTCTTTGATTACTGCATGGGACAGAAAGCCGCATGGAATCATTAAATACCATTAGACCTATGTGTGTAGTCTCTTCACACTGGCAACCTGAGTGCAATCACTGGCGAGGGGCCTGCCCACAGACCCACACGTGAGGACGATACCTCCCAGCGGGCTCAGTGCCAGGCGGGAGCATCCTGCCCAGCGGCTTGGCCGTCTCCACAGGGTCCTAGGATGGACACCGTCAAAGGCACTGCCGCTTGTCAGATCCACTTACAGAGGCCTAGGCAGATGGAGACTGTTTCAGAAATGTACAAAAATTCTCCTTTTGATTCAGTGCAAATGCAGAGCCATCCAGGCATATGAAATGTGACTTCCCAAATGTGCTTCAAATTCTCCAGTGGCCACTGGGGCTTCTCCTTTCTTGGGCCACTATAACTTTCACTCGTGTTGGGTGCAGGGCCTTCCACCGGCAAGTCCCACGGAGCCCCTGGTTAGCAAAGTCCTCATGGGCACACAGCTAACTGTGAAGTCAAGGACGGGGGCCTCGTCAAGCTGGCTAGTGATGGCTGCAGGAAGAGGCTACAACTTGTCCAATTCATGGAACTCAACATTTTCTTTTCTCTGGTGGGAGCCAGCAGCATCTCAGGATTTCTCCTTTCTCAAGGCTTGTAAACCAGAAACAAAATTTGAGTCCCGGGCTTTACTCTTCAGTGTGCTTTCCATGCCCCACAAGCTTTTTTATAGGTGCTGTTAAATGTACACTATAGTTTGAAGACAATCCAGATAAGCGTCTTCACTAAAATACACACCACCACACTCACCTCAGGGACAGAGCTCCGATTTAACATCGTGGGGCTCTCCCCCCCTTCTTCCTCATTTATTGGCCAGTATTTCCTTGTTACGAGGATCCCCCAAGGGACTCTGCCTGGTAGTCACAGCTGTGCGGCCTACTGTGTTCCCCTTTGACTACCAATAACCCCAGTTCCTAAAAAAGGCAGATACCTCCAGGTAGAAGGGAAGCCTCGCTGTGGGCTGGATTCCTGGTCTGTCTCATTCATTTAATGAACAGATAGTACTGTGTGTATTCTGTACGCATTCGTTTTTTCCAATTTAGAAACACTTCTCCCGGAAAAAGTCATCTTCCTTTTCAGAGTTAGAAACATCTCTCTGCTAATGGCTGGGCCACAGAGGGCTTCTCTCTCCCCTTCCTTCCTTCTCGTCACACGCCCACTCCCAACCTTCGTACACATCCCTTTAACTCCAGTTACGACTTCCTTCTGTCATGGAAATGGGCGCTTTTCTCTAGACCTCGTCTAATCCCAGAAAGAAACTTAACTGTGAGAATTCCAGTCCCCTCCAGCGCCCTGATCCAGAGTCTCTGGTCTGCTCTTGCTCATGGCTGACATCCCTGCCAATTCTGTGTTCTGTCTGGGCTCCTTCTTACGTGGTGAAGACCTCGTCAGCATCCGCTTTGCCATCCTCTCGGTCATTAGTTCCCTCTGTTTGGGGGATTTAATCGAAACCTGTATCTCTCTTTAGGATACTGTTCCCCGGATCACTTCCTTGATGAAATTTGCTCATTTTCCTATACTCCACACATCCAGGCAAAGGACAGCAGGATCCTCGCTGATGTTTTTTTTTTATTTTCCTTATGAAGTGCAAGGAAAAGACATCTACAGAGAGTGAGAGGCTGCAAGACGAGGTCCAGTGTTTACTGAAATTAGGGAAGATACAAAGTGGCCATTGGGAAACAGAGACACTGAAGAGGTGTAGCACTGAAGTGAGCTGAGTGGGGTGAGGGCCGAGCTGGGTGGGAAAGCCTCCACGCCGTAAGGCCATCACTACACAGGGTTTGGGCTCGGCTCCTGTGTCCTCAATATCTCATCACCTCTCCCCAGCTCACCATATGCTCAACTCTCCTCGACTTTTCCACATGTGTAAGGCCCCATATTATTTTACGGGTAATGTTCTGACTCACTCTTACTCATCATAGCCAAGGTTATTGATCACGGTGTCCAAGACTTTCCAGCCCCTTATTCTACCATTGACAAGCTCTATTTTGATAAATCCAATGGTCATTTTCATCAGATCTTTCACGTGTCCTGTCACTTGCATTTGACACTATGTACTTATTCAAATGCCTGACTCCCCTGGCATCTGTACTATTAACCCCTCGACGCCTCCCTTCTCTCTTGGATATTTCCTTGTCATGTAGCCGGCCTGTGCTATATCAGTGTTACCCAGGGATCTGTACATAGCCCTTGGCTCATTAAACACACAATGTATGCTGATGACTCCAGACACATATACTTCCTTCTACGTGCACATGAATTTCATTCAGCACTTTCTAAAGTGAATTCATTATCTTTCCTGCTAAATCAGCTTGTTTTCCCTCTCTACCCCTCCTACATTGGTGAATGAATTATTACCCCCCGTCATCCAAATGCGGGCATAATCCTGGATTCTTCCAGGGCCACATGCTGCACAAATAACTCCAGGGGACGCCATTCATAGAATGGCACTACCTCTCCTTCCCCCTGGACTCTCAGGCTAGTGCCTGTTCTACCTTCATACTGTCTTTGGACTTCACTCCTTTCCCTTCATCCTTACTACTATGCCATGGTTCAGATTTTCATCATCTCTTGCCTAGACTAGCCCCAAGACAGGCCTAACTGGCTGCCCTTCCTCAGATTTGCTTCACACTAACTCACAATTACCAACATGGATCTTGCTAATGTGCAAGTGCCTAAACATTAAAAGTGGGTTCCTTTTACCTACAGCGTAAAGTCCAGATACCTTGTTTTGATCTATAAAGTGCTCCATGATCTAGCCCCTACTTACGTTTAAAACAAAACATTAGAAAGAAGATCTAATAATTGTTGGGTACCTACCATAACAGGTATGGGGGTAAATATTTTATGTTTCGTTGAAATCGACAACTCTTAAATATGGCTCTCTTTATCCTCATTTTTCAGGTGAGGAAAACAAGGTTCATAGAGATTGGAAAATATTGCCTAAATTCACAAAGTTGTAAAGTTCTAGTGTCAGGAGAGGAAGTGAAGCTTTGTGTGAAATCTGCCACTTCGCACAATGCACCTTATGTCCTAGCCACTCATAATCCTTTCAAAGACCACGCAGTTGCGTGTGCTGTGACTTTTCACCACATGCTGTTCAGTCTTGATGGAAACCCTCGCCTCGCTTGGACCATGTGGTGACTGGGCCAGAGGTCACCTGGTATCAGGAATGACACTGTTGTCCGAGCAACCCCTCCTTTCTGGGCTTGAAGCATCAGCCTTGGATCAAGCCATTGCGCCTTTACCTGTCTCCTAGAGTAAGGTCTCCCAGGAACAGCCCCTGGGTGTCTCTCTTCATCCTAACAGACTTCTGGCACACCCTCCTCAACCGTCATCTGAAAGAAACTTCAAATACCGGTATTTGATTCCTTACGTAAATATAGCAATATAGCGTCGTTTCCAGCTGGAATCGCTGCTGAATTACTGTTGACACAGTGGCACTCTGCAGAAGGAAATCCTGCATTCAGAACAAAACAAAAACTCTACATTCTCACTAAGATACTGACAGAACCGGAAACACTGCAAGAAAATTTCTTTTTGAGGAGACAAGGGTGAGCCAATGTCAGGGATGGTAGAGGTCATCTTCTGTTTCCCACTGAGTGAAGTGAATAGTAAGGTGACTCCCTTTCCAGAAACAGGAAATGAATGTCTTTATGACTTTGTGACATGGGAAGAGTGTTGCTGAATAAAAGAACTATGAGTTAATGAACGGGCCTGAGACATATGTCAAGTTCCCATCTTGCTCAACCATCTTTGCCGAGAATAAGTAAAGAGGGAGAATTACTACAAGAGAAAATGAACAGACTGACTCATTGCTTTGAGGAAATAGAAAACATTATTGATGAACATGGAGAATCTACCAGTCTATTGCAATATTTAGGGAGCATTGAAGTAGAAAGTTGGAGAACAAAGGGCAGGGAAAGTCTTGTAGGAAAAGGAAAAATAGCTTAAGTGAGAATAGTATAAAGATTCCACACTGAGTGTTAAATGGAAGTTACACTAAACCAAGCCATGGTCCTAATAGGTACTGTGAGAAAATTAATATGTTAACATTAATTTATGACCCCATAATTGTATGTCTTCAAATACAAAAGAAAGTGATAGGAGGCTTGAAATGTATTTCGGAGACAAACAAGTCCATTTCCAGTAACGCCTGGAAACAAGGATGTAGATTGGGAGAGGGAACAAAGTGCCCAAACTGTAAGAAGGTCTCCGCTAATTAAACTGGTAGGAACTCTGTCTTGTCTTTGGATTCCACTTTGCTTTTCTGATTTTAAGAGACAGCGCCAGAACTAGGCTTTTAATAACGTTGGTGCAAATTGAGGGAGGATTTTCCAGTGACTGGGGACACATTCTAGAGCTGGACACTCTTCTCAAGGGAAAAAGCCTTGGGAAAATGCTTTGGAAGTTTCAGAGAATAATGTGAACTTATGACATGGTGAAAGATTATGAGGGAAAAACTTCTTGCAAACTACAGTAAGTTGACACACGTTTTCTGTAACCACATTGTTGAAAAAAAAAAAAGGTCCAGTTTCCATTTTCTTATTTCCCTTTTTATGAAAGTTAAACTCGCTATTCTTTATCAAAATGAAATTATGATCAAAATCTTGTTTTCTCGTCTGTAAAATGGGTTTTGACAAGAATGTAAAGTGAGTGAAAATAGGAAAGCACTCTGTAAGTATGAAAAGCTAAACAAATACATTATTATTATTATTATTATTATTATTATTATTATTACTATTGTAGGATTAGCTGAGCCTCAAAATTTTCTTAGTTTTTTTCATACAATGACTGGCCTCCTCTTTGAATCCCATTATCTAATTTCAATGGTGGTAGCTGTGGAATGTTTTGATCCTTTTTTGTTGTTAGAAAAAAAAAGTGCTGTTGTTATGTGAGAATCGTTTTCCTTTTCACTGGGAATGTTTGAATAGTTGGCTAGAAAAACTGCCTGCCTGTTCCCTGGAAAGGAGAAGGCTGGTCTCAGCTCAGCTGCTGCGACTCGTGATATCTGAAACGCAGTGGCAGCGTGAGTGGTCATTTCTTTGAGCTATGTTTCCTTCTCTTAACTATGAGTTCAGCTGTTAGTTTTCAGTTTTCTAGTTCTAAATGTATATTCACACAGCAAAACTAAGTGGATAAGTGCACGAAGAGGCCAGGTTGTATTTCCCAAAATATCCCCATAGAGTTCGGTTAATCCCATGGCTAATGTGTGACACATTCCTCCTTCCAATCATTATGAAGCTGTTGAAGGCTTCCACTACGCGTGGCTATCAGGAGTATGTCCACGGGAGGCGACCTTGCTGTGTATGCCCACCTTGAACCCTAGTTGATAGTAAAGCATATCAGCAGGCACCACAGGAGATGAGACACAGTCTGTAAGCTAAAATCGGACTCTAAGACACAAGAATTAAAACTCTGAAAACAGAAAGGAGACAAAAGCTCTTCCTAACTTTGGAGAGGCATCCTTTTGTTGGACAGAAGTTTCTACAGGACTGGATAAGTGAGGCAATAAACAGGCTCCCTCTTGGTAGATAAATAGGACACACTTTTGAGCAGGACTTCCTTTCTTACTCAGAAGTTGTCTGTTGCACCCCTGGATTTGCCCCAGGTTCCACCCGAGATGAAAGATGCAGGTTGTTCTTTGGAAGATGTAAGCAGTAGGTGGCAGACGGTTCCTCCACCTCAGTGAAGGTCAGAATCCTGGCAGCTCCAGGTCAGGTCACTTGGATGGCCAGGGGAGCAGCACAACACCACTGAGGGTGGAGGAGGGAGCCACCAAGCCTGGAAGTGAAGAGTGACATCCGGGTGGAAATTATAATAGATTTATAATTTTTAACTGATTTGAAGAACACAAGGCACCCTGGAGCCTGCCAAGAGAAGAAAGCGAAGAAAGAGAATTCGGGAGTCTCAGGGTTTCTACTCAACAGGCTCTTGCAGCAAAAGTACTATCCTTACTGTTAGAATTATGACTCTGCTTTAGGTTGTCTTCTCCAAGACTTGTATGACTTCAGCAAGTAAATTTGGGGAAAAAAAACCCAAAAAACTTTAGGTATGTCTTCCTTGTTATGCAAAAAGAAGAATAACGTAGGCTCTGTGTTAAGAAATGTGTAAACTCGTGACCATATTAAGGAAGCAAGATGTTTGGCTTGGGAGATGCAGTGAATAGCACATTCGTAAGAAATATTTAGCAAGTGTGTTCTTAGGTTCTTGATCTGCTTAGCTTTGTGGCAGGACTTGGGCCTCTCATAGCGACTTCCAAATCCAAGCTGGATTTTGAAATCTAATAATTTTACAAGTCTTTGTCAAGCAAGCCTTCTCATTTCTAGTTTGGTTAGAAACAATTTCTCTAGTGGGTGTGGGAAGAGTGTTAGCAAAATGGGCACTGTCAGTTCTCACAGGAGGATGCTCATGTTATCCCGGCATCTACCTTCTAGATGCAATGTCGTGCCGGACTCTTTTCACCTTATTTTGTATTTGTGGGGAGAGTGAGGCTTGACCTACAAAGTATGTAAATATGTTTTCCTATGGGATTCTGGGATAAGCAGAGAAAACGTGAGATCGATTATTTTCTTTTTTTCTCCAGCAAGGAAGATTTAATTTTTAGAGTATTTTTTTTTTAATCACTAAAGATCAGTTAGCAATGTTGGCAATTTTTCAGGCTAGCATATTGAGAAATTTTCTCTTGAGCCAGGCTCATTTTTAGACAACACACGGTATTTGTATCATTTGTGTTTCCACTGCGTCGTCTCCACAGGCTCCCACTGTTTCTAAACCATCTTCATCTGCATCTGCTCTTTCTTCATTATTATACATAATTACAGTTTTTGGTTGTTTAAAAGTAGTATCTAAATCTAAGGACACGATGTTGAAATGTACCGTCTCAGGAAGAAAGCAGTGTCTCTCACCTGAGGTGCCCAAACTACTCACTTAACGGTTATGAAATGCAGAAAGGACTTTATCATCAGTGGGGAGGTCCCTCTACTCTTCAGATTCGATATTCAAAAAACAGAAACTACATGAAAGACATGTCTGTTTGCTCATTTTTTATACCCCAGTACCTAGCACAGTACCCAGTCCACAGTCCCTAATTGATATTTACTGTAAGAAGCGCCCATGAATGAAGGTGAGGGCAACACGCACGCAAAGTACAAGAGAAAAACCAGGGAACTGTGCTGATATTGAGTGATCAGTGATTGGTGTCCTCACAGGAAAGAAGACAAAGTTTAAATCAACACAGAGGATTACACTTTTTCGAGGCTACGCTTCTCTTTTCTGACCACTAGTCACTGGCAGTAGAATTTAGTGTCTAGGTAAGCAGTGGTGGCAGTTGGTTAAGAGTTTGTCTCAAAAGGCCCTCAGCCATACCAAGCGAGTCACATCCAGTCCTTAAGAAAGCTCAGTGTGCTTGAACCTTGCCTGAGTTATATTCCTCAATGGCTCAGGCTGCTGTGTCAGACAAGTACATGATGTTTGTCCAATGATTTTCAGCTACGTTATTTATATCTCGCCACATAGGTAGAAGGTTCTTTGGGGTCAATAAGCCAGGGGGACTGAGTTCTGGAGCGGGTTCAGTCACCCACTTGTCACTCAATGTCTGTGAACTTCAGCTTCATCCTGTTGGCACCAAAGCTCCTTCCCCTGACGCCCTCACAGGGCGGTCCAGCTGAAGCAGAGCGAATGTGCCAACCACAGAACTCGCGCACAAAACTGTCATTTTCTTTGGTTTTTAAGATGAGTTTAAATCTAGGACCCCAGTCCTGCCTTTTAGAAGATAATTTACTTCAGCTGAGTGTAGGGACTCTCAGCCACTCTATGTTTTCTCAGGCAATTTGTATTGTCAGTGCAGCCTATGCAGGCGCGCTCTCCTCTCCTCCTCACCTACGGTCTGTGAAGCAGGTTTTGTGGAGAAAGCCAGGTAGGGTAGGGAGGTCCGATGTGGCAAATCAAAACACAGGATGCTCCGTTAAATATAAATTTCAGACGAACAACAAAATATTGCATGGGACACACTTAAAAAATTCACTGTGTATCTAAAATTCAAATGTATTCGGACAGCCTGTGTTTTTCTGGTATCTTTAGGGTGAAGGTGTCTGGGCTCCAATCATCTTCATCTTACCCTGCCTTTAGCACCGACGTAATCTGCTGCTTCTGTCTTTCGCTGGCCTGCATCATCCCTGGCAGTCACTGAAGCTTCCAGTTCATTCATCTTGTCTCCTTTCCTCAGGTCCACGTGGCACACACTGCATCCTGCTCATTTGGACAGTGATGCCTCCTTAAATCCATGAAACCTTACCTAACCATTTGCGCATCCTCCTCAGGAGCATAGGAAATTCCTGGCTCTGCTTCCACACCTCTCTGGGCTTGGGCTGTCTGTCAGGGCCTCTCTGCCTAGACATGCCACAAAGTTTCCACTTTGTGCCAGGGAGATGCAGAGAGATTCTCTTAGGACTTGCCCCTTCTCCAGTTTAACCCAGGGGTAAGGCTGCAGCTCTCTCTGCTCTCTGATGGCCAATCTGCCGTTCGATAGATGAGGGGTTAGTCTCTGGACACAGTGGAGGAGGGCTCCGTTTCCTCAGGAGGACTCACCACAATCAGGTACTTGCTCCCTGATTTTTTTCTCACTTTCCCTCTGACCATGAAACCTTTATCTACGTTTTGGTGGGGAGGGCAGGGTGGTGAAGACGTAAGGAATAGGTCATATTGTCTCTTTATCTGCCCTCTTTTCCATCAGTTGTTTATGGCCTATGATTTTATGCCTTGAATCTGATATTTTTCTCAAACATTTTCAAACAGACAGCAAAATTGAAAGGATTTTATGATGTATAATCCATACACCCACCACCTAGATTTTGCGTTTAACATTTTACTCTACTTGTTTACCACATACATATCCATCTACCCACCTTCTTTCATCTGTCAATCCATGTTACTTTTTGAGGCATTTCAAAATAAATTGCACAGAAAGAATTACTTTTTTAAAAATATTCAAATATATTATTTTCAGAAACACTAGCTCTTGCAATTCAAAGCTTTTGTTTTCAAGATGATCTCTAGAGTTTGGAAGGTCTATTTTGAAATTCAAATGCTGAACAGCGGCTGTTTTTCCCTTTGCACTCTGACACATTTAGTCAGCCTTGAGGCAAAAATATCTCTTATTGAGCAAGGAAAGGATTAGTTACATGAAACAAACAGCAGTGTGTGTTGGGACTTTTAGAGTTAAAACTTCCAGATGTTAACTTATTTCTTAAGATGCAGAAAAGCACTGTACAAATTTAGGCAGTGTTATTGAAGACCACATTTATGCCTTTGAGAAATTCCCCCACAACATGTATAATCATTTATATTGGTTATTTATTGCATATTAACCAAGATTAGGAGAAAAAAATTTAAAGGGGATTTATATAGAGGCAACATAACAGTGATCACACCACCAAAATAGGACAGGGTAAAATATTTACCTATAAAATAAATAAAAAGAAACAACACGGAAACAGAACAGCTTTTAAAAATTGGATTGAAACTCCTACTTGATCCTTTCTGATTGGGTGACAACACAGAAGTTGGTGTACCGCTCTGGTCACTGTCCTGGGGGTTGTGTTCTGAGAAGCGCGGTGTCCCGTGATTTCCTACTGAACAGTCATACGTGAAGAGATTCATCCCATAAAACCGTGTTCTATCACTGCTCTGTACTCTGAGGGCACTGTGCTGAGTTCCAAGGCTCTGGCCTCTCAGGACAGAAAGGGGTGTGAACTGTATGGCTGTTTTACTGTATGTGCCGGAGTTCTTGCTTCAAAAGCCACCCTGGGATGACAGAGGAGGAAGTGACTGACTGCCCTGGAGAAGCAGGGGAGCCTGCAAAGAGGAGCTGCACGTCAAGCTGGGGTAGACTGTTCACGGCTTTGTGCAGGGCTGAGGAGTCTTTCGATATGGAAGGTTCATCGAGTTTTCAGTTTCATAAAGAATATAGAGTAGTCAGCAAAAGCCAGTTTGCCCTCTAATGTACGATATACACAACAAACTAAAAGCGTACAGTGGTGGAAGGAAAGAGACTGCAGAAAACATTGCTCTATGGCCCTGGAGGATGGCTGAGTTCCACCCCAGGGGACAAGCACATATGCCCAGGAAGCTATGGAATTTGGGATACGCCTCTCACCTGACTCTCCTAGTCCAGGCCCAGCTTTGGGGTATGAAAAAGAGGTGATTTTATAGTTTGGAGGTCAGGAAGTTAACATTTCTGATCTTTAGCTCTTTTATAACCTCTTGAGAGGGTATCCGACTCAGCAACATTACAGATTTTGTTTGGGGTGGGGAGGGGCTTTGTGTGTGTCTGAGCACTGTCTGTACTTGCACAGAAATCATTGGCACTATTGTAGGTTCAAGAAACATGGAATGAACAAAACAGACAAAAATTGCTGTCATGGACCTGACATTCTAATGGTGGGAATGAACAAGGAAGAAAAGTAAATTTTATATATATGTATCTATGCATACAGATACATATATATACACACATATATGTATATATATGTATCTCTATGCATATATATACATATATATCTATATACATATATATGTATATATCTATCTATCTATAGAGAGAGAGCGCTATGGGCAATATAGCAGAAGAGGTGGAGAAAAAATGCTGGGATGGAGAGCAATGTCTAAAGGGAAGGCCGCGTAAGGTCTCAATAAAGAGAAGACATTTCAGCCATCACCCACTGAAGGTGAGGGCATCGGGGGCAGGAGTGGAAAGCAGAAAGAACAGGGAGTGTGCAGCACAGGGTCAGGACTGTGAGGAGCCAGGAATGGGACAATGCTGAGAAAGAAGTGGAGAAGCCTGGGCTGGTGTGTGTAGGGCCTTGTGGGTCACGGAGAGGACTTCTGCTTTCACTCTGAGTGGGGTGGGAAGCCACTGAAAGGTTCTGAGCAGGGGAGTGACATGAGATGACATATTTGATAGACTCACAGTGGCTGCAGTATTGATCCTAGATGGGGGAGGAGCAAGAGGGGAAGCAAGGATGCTTTTAGGTTCTTGCAATCACCCAGTTAAGACATGCTGGCAGCTGGGTCAGTCCAGAGATGCTAAGCACCGTGCCCAAGGTCACCTAGTGAATAAGGGACGGAACTAGGATTTGACACAGAGACTGATATCAGCCATTACTGCGATGCTCTCTTAAGAATTTCCATGTGAATACAAGCAGGAAGCAAACAGTAGAGTTCCCATTTTGAAAAAGTTACAAAAAGGCATGTGGATTTCACGTTGCTCCTCTCTCATTAAACTGGAAGGTCTCTGGGCTCTGTGCAATGTGCTGCTCTACTGTCTGGATATATTTTCAAAGAGCCTAGAAAATGTTCAGATACATTGGGTGTAGACTGAGAAAGAAAACGTGCAGCCAACGATGGCTCCAAGGTTTTTAGTCTGCAGCATGAAAGTCTTCATGGACTGACGGGCAGGACCCAGTCTGTGGGGAAGATCAGGAAGGAGGTTTTATGCCAGTGGAGAAGGAGGTGCCTATGAAGCCTCCAAATGGTGATGATGAGGAGGCAGTCCATGGAGGAGTCTGGAGTTCAGAGGCGTGGTCCGTTCTGGATGCCCCAGGCGAACTGATTGCCACAAGTTGTTAAATATTCAGAGGACATCTATTAAGTCATATTGCAATTGTCCATCTCATCCATTGAGTACATAATGCACATATCCAGGTCTGTTTGGACTAAAAAGCCACTTTGATCAGATGCCTTTGCTCAAGGGTCTTCAGTAGCTCCCCCATCCTACTCAATAAAGTCAAACTTTCTTAAATTTAAAGCTTCCACAGTTTGACCCAAATCAGCTTTACATGGATGATGTGAGCCCTACTCTAGTTATATTGGGCTTGCTAGATCCTTCCTGCTTGGGCTTGTCCATGTCTGTTCCATGAACGTTGCTCTCCTTCAGAAATGTGTCTCATCTTTCACTCTCTCTCAAAATCCCGTCCGCCCTTCAAGACCCAGCAGAAACTTCAACTCCTGCCATAATGATTAAAGCTGAGAATGACCTCACCCTCCTCTGAATTCTCACAGGCAGGCACACACACACATGCACACATCCATGTGCGTGTGTGCGTGTGTATAAATTTCATTGGAAGCAGATTTTCATTTGGAGCACACTCAGTGCCAGATGCATAGTAAATGATGCATACATGATTAATGCCTCCTTCCTTTCCCTATTTGTTGCATAAATAATTGACCGATGGCCCTATCTTCACAGTCACATTATTATTAATATCTAAGCTCTTATATGTAGTATCACAGATGGCAATCCTGTTGGAAAAAGAAGAGGGCACTATTCCTTTTCCCATCTTACAAACGTGGAACTGGCCCCTCAGGGGCCTTAAGCATCGTGCCCAAAGTTATGAGTAGTGAATGCTCAAGCTGAGGTGTGAGGCCAGGTAACCTGACTCCAGAGTCAGATCTTTTTGTCGTCACTGGATGCTGTCTCCTACCTAAATAGTGCATTCACTTAGACATTCATGCAGAGAGAGTCAGGAAGCAAAGGAGGTTTGTCAACTCCCATTCTAAAAGGAAGTTAAAGGAAAGGCCATGCTTATTTTACCTGCCAAAGAACGCCTCCAAGCATGTACAGCAACGTGATGATGACTCTTGGACTGATGTTGAGAAAATTGTCATCAACTTGAATGATAGTTACAGACCAAGAACTGGTAGTTCCTTGGTCCTTTCCTTCACCATATTTCTCTTTGTTAGTTATTTTCATTTATATAATATTGTAGTCACTTGAGAAATGAAGACTCTTCAAATCACCTTGGAAACATGGAATGACATGTCTGTTTTCTGAAAGTTACTCTGTTAAGACTTCTCATGAAACAAAGCTCGACTAGAAGTCAGATTCAGAGTATACAGCCCACAAGAGAGGGGTGGAGATGAGAGAGGGCATATGTCACAGAAAATATCCAGTTTATTCCCAGGACTGGCCTGGTGCAAGTTCCTTTTGTCTCAAACCAAACTTGGGGCTCTCCAGAAGTTATTGTTTACTCATAAATCACCACGTGGCTCTGGAGCTCACAGAAAATCTGTTTGTTGTTAAACTGTACAGAGACGAGGCAAAGGAATTGTAATGAAAAAGGCAAAGGTATAGGATTTCTGTTCAATAGAAGCAACCACTGTGCAACAGAGAGTGTGAGGGTGCACGGGACACCTGGACAGAAGACACCCAAAGTCAACGGTGCCAAGGGCAGTGCTTCCTGGCCAGAAAATATGCTACCACTTTCCCAGGTCAATGTTATCACATCCACTGGCGTTCTATTATCAAACACACAGATGAGGCTGAAGGGAACCTTGGAAACTTGAACTGTATATAACAGGTGTGTGTGTTTGTGTGTGTCTGTTCGAAGAAAAATAGTTTTACATCTTTGTCTTTTTTTCTTTTCTGACGAGCAGTTTTCATGTTAATGAAGTGTCAGTTTCCAGAAAAATCTCAGCTTATGTCCCCTAAAATCAGATGATATGTGAGTCATAACTTTGAATTTTAGATCTCTGAACAATTTGATTCTCACTTGTATTTTTGGATATTGCTTTAAGGAAATGTCACACAATTTCACTCAACTGTCCACCCCCCCACCCCCGCCCCAAACAGACCAAGAAACCAGCAGAAAGTAAGTACATGAGCACATACAGCAAAAAGTCTATAAATTTGATCAGTAGATATTCATCCATTATTCATTCAGCAAAATGTGCTGAAGGCCTGCTCTAAGCCCCAGAACTGTGGATACAGAGCTGAGCACACAAACACGTAAATAACCTGTTCTAAATGCTTATTTAGAATAAGAGGTAAAGCGCTCTGCTTGGCTGGTTAGAGGAGATCAGACAAGGTCAGGGTGCAAGGTAGACATTAGCAAGGTTTCCAGGTCACCAGGTTGGAGGGGGCCCCAAAGAGGGGAATGTTCTGGATGGAGACAGCAGCATGAATTATAGCACATGACTCATTTCAGGAAAAAGAAGGAATTCGGTATGGCTGGAGCACAGGCAGAGTGAGTGGTGGAAGATGTGAAGGAGAAACGGGAGGGCCAAAGCTTGCATACCCATTCATTCCCTTTTAAAGAGTTTACATTTCAGAAGTTTTAAGATTTACCCTACATACGAAGAAATCTCCTGGGGAGGTCTAAACAAAAATGTAAATTATGTGATTGACTGTAAATTCTTTCTTCTTTCCTTTCAGCAACATAGTTTCCGTTTTGTATTCTTGCCTTTTCTTTTCCTCTCTTTCTCCAAGTCTAGAATGAGGTCTGCTCATCACTGCCCACCTGCACCGCTCCCAGCATTCAACTTTCCAGGCTGTTTGTACTACCTAGCACTCCATATCTCAATGCCCTGTACAATAGTAAGTCAACTAATTAGAGCTAAAGTGTTAGTGCAGTAAAATATTTTATTTCCAATGACCTATGGAAAAGACAGTCTGAAACTTGAGCTTAAGTTTAAACTTTGTGCCATATAGAAGAGTGGCTTTGCAAACAATACCCATTGTCTTTATAATGACCTATTTTCTTTTTAGTTCCATAAATTCGGTAGCACTTATGGAATTACATATGACTCATTAAGTTCCACACAGCTTAACTCACATTTATGAGACACTGCCAGAAAATCTTGCCTTTAGGGAAGCAAGTAACAGAGTTGTCAAATACTCAACAGTTACCAAATTGCTCTGGGAAATACAATGAAATTATGGCAGTTGGGCTACTGAAGGAACAGTTGGTTGCCTCGGCTTTCTGCGGTGACTTCCTCCTCCACTGGAAGAAACTGCCAGTAAAGGAAGAATGACAATTTACATACCATAGTAAGGCTGATCTGCCTGTCTTCTTAGTCACAGCCTGACTACTTGAGACATCCTGGGAAATCCCTAGTTGGAAGAGAAGAAAAGTCAAAATCACGGTTGCTGTGCTTATAACCTTATTCTGTGTGCTTGACATGCAGAGTCACTTCTGTTCATGTTTCGTGAAAAACTATTGCTGTTATTTTCTATCCTGAGCTAACTGTTTTTGTGGTCACTTTAACATTTTGTATAGTTGGTGTCACTTTAAAAGACATCTTAAAAAATTTTTTCTTTCTTTTTTTTCATTCTGCTTTCCAAGACTCCAGGAAAAACAGCTTCCACGGCACATTTTGTACAGGGCACCACTAGAATGAGTGCTGCAGAAAGTTCTACGGAGCACATGGAGGTAAGAACACACTTTTAGGGGGTAAATTGGCCATAACTGCCATAGACATAATTTCTAATGGCTAATTATGCAATGATTAATGGTTAAGAGGAGAAATGGCTGCTTCGCTTTCTTGAGCTAAGATCTGCTCTGTATTTTTAAACAATGTTATTCAATAAACAATACTGGGTGACCGTATTATTTTCTTGGACACCGCTGAGCTGCATTTCTTCTTTTATAATGTGAAAGATTAATTCCTGTCCTTTCAGCTTCCCAATTCTATGTGTTTCATATTTTGCTCTTGATTTAGAGGAATTTGATTCAATATAAAATTTAAAAGGAGTATTATATTGGTGTGGTTAGAAATAAAATGTATTATAGCAATAGGGTATATCCATAGTAAAATATTTATATATACACTATTTGGAATTAATACCATGGTCTTTGGTTAGTGGTTACTGCAGCAGATAATGAATGAATGAATGAATGAATGAATGTGCTTTCTTGAACTTTTTTCAGAGATAATCAAGATATTAATAGGAAACTAAGAGAGACTCTTTTGTTCATGTAGGTATTTAATTTATCAGTGTCAGAATTTGACTATCTTCATAGTTGGTCTGGATGCTATGGTAAATGAGAGAAAAATGCCCAGATACTCTGAACACAGGTTACATTTTATAGAAGATAACTGTTCCATAGATGGGCCCGTAGTAAGACCAATGACTAAAAATCTGTATATTTCTTGTAATATCAGATGCCTTCATTAGCAACTAGAAAGCAAAGCAAATACAAATGAAAAGTTCTCCCCCAAATTTTGTGTGTAATTGATTTTGTTTCATTTTAATACATACCTGAGACAGAGGAACCATGGTCAAATATTGAATAATCTCCAGAGAAACCGAAACCCCTCATGTTCTCTCTCTCTCTCTCTCTCTCTCTCTCTCTCTCTCTCTCTCTCTCTCTCTCTCTCTCTCTCAGATTTAGTATCTAGCTTTTCAGTAACTCTCATCTATAAAATAAAAATTAAGGATCAACATGTTTTGTAATTTTTTTTCCAGAGAAAATTATATATGACAAAAAAGGATTCACATTGTTTAATTATCCTGATCTGGACTCTCACAGAAGGCAGGGTCATACAAATGTTTGCAGGTCACAGATTTTTTTTGTCTGTATCACAGATAGAGAAAAGACTCTTTAAGGACCCTAAATCCATGTGCCCAAGCATGGTGTGGAACGAGAGAACCTTGAACTTTAGTATGAATCATGATTACCTGTGGAATTATTTAAAATAGAGGTGGGATAAATAGGTGGAGCATAGAGGGATTTTAGGGCAGTGAAACAATTCTGTGTAAGACCATAATGATGGCTATTTGTCGTTACACATTTGTCCAAACCCACAGAATGTAAAACACCAAGAGGGAACCCTAATGTAAACTATGCATTTGGGTGATAATGATGTGTCATTGTAGGTTCATTTATTGCAACAAAGGTGCCGCTCTGGTGGGGGACGCTAATAATGGGAGGGTATGCGTGCGTGAGGGCAGCAGGGATGTGGGAAGTCCCTGCACCTTCCACTCAGTGTTGTTATAAACCCAAAACTGCTCTAAAAATAAAGTCTACTAAAAAGAAAATCAAGGAGCTATGGCTCCCTTTTCAGAAATTCTGATTCCGTACTCAGGATGCCCTATGTTTGGCAAGCTCCCCAATGACTTTGATGTGCTTTTGTGTGAGAACCACTGTTCTAGAATTGAGTCTCCCTGCACCTCTGCTTTGCTAAGCGCAGGACACTGTAAGGAGGGTTGACTCACTGCATTTTCCACATCACAGATGCCTAATAGTTAGTCCGTTCTGATCCAGAATGAGTCCAGTCTCTAGGAAGTCTGCCTGAAAAAGGAAAAGTCCAATCACAGGACCCAATATACTTGTCACCTGGATTTTGATGTTACTTCTGGCACTCAGCCAAAAACAGCTCGTGGTGAGAAGCAAGAATAATCACTCTGAATTTGTTGACCCAGGGGAAAATGTCAGTTTTAAAAGGTGGTCTTAATTGTACATGGGTCTGAATGGGAAGAGCTAAAAAAAATTCAGAACAGCATCTATAGAGATGTAAAATATCATCAACCCCTAAAACGTTGAGTGAAACAGAGGTAAGTAGAAAAAAGATAGAAAAACAGTTCTATCAATCATTTCTAATGAAAAAAATCCTTGAAATCCCATGATGAGCCAAAGAGCACTTCCTATAAACATTTCTGGCAAAGGCCAACACATTTTGAATATGTTTCTTAATTGTGTGTGCGTGTCTAAGCAGTTTTGTGGTCCACAACAACTATTGAGCCTGAAACTGAAGAGCAAAGTGAGGCTCTACCTTCATTACCTGATTCGTTGTATTGCTATATGACTCCCAGGTGAGGTGGTAACCAGGCTAGGGAGTTAAAGTAGAGAAAACGGTACTTAAATGGGCTTTGTTGGTGGTCCATGTGGACAGATGGCAGGCCGTTTCCAGAGCTTTTGTGCTTTCTTTAAAAATAAAAAAATGAATAATTGAAAAGAAAGGTGGTTAACTTTCTCACTGTGCCAATGATTTGTTATTAATCTAAATTTCTGACCTAGTGCCTTTATTCAAAGGGCTGGTTTAAATACACAATACCAAACAATTTATGCCCACCTGTATAACATAACTGTATGATGGTCACTAGGTAGCTGATTTATTATGGTTTTAGAATCAATTTTCTGCCTTTTAACTGTATGGGTTGCTCTTTTGTTTTTGCTGGTTCTTTCACTTCCCTGACTTTTGCCAGGGCCACTCATCAGATCATAGACACATGTAAAAAAATGATTTTTTAGAAATGTTTAATATATATAATATATATTATATATAATATATATAATATATGTATATATGTATATAATATATATGTACGCATGTGTGTGTATGTGTGTGTATATATATATACATATACATATATATATATATACACACACACCTAACATTCAACCATGAAACTTACCAGATTTCTATATACATTACACCCCCTGGATTTTCATTTTTTTGGCAAAGAAATGAAATCCAAATTCATAAATTCCTAATTTCTTGCTTACTACATAGATACATTTATAACTTATTAGAGAATTATTTTGGTAATTAATTTATATAAAGGGGCCTAAAATATAATATAAAGCTTCTTCATCAACAGGTCTCTATGAAGAACTCTGGTGTGAGGATTGTTACTGCTAAAATAAGATATTTTATAAATCACAACAAGAGAATTGGCCAAATGCATGGAGTTTGTGAAGGACAGTATTTTTCCTGTTTATTTTATTGACATTTTGCTTCATTCTTCTTCTTGTTTTTTTCAGAGTGCTAAATCATCAAAAGGAAAGAACTCAACAAATTCTCTTGAACAAAGGATAAGATACTTGGAAAAACAGAGAAAGGAGGTAATTTTGAAATATTAGTTGAAGCAACATGTGCCATGAATTAAGGCTGAGAATCCAACAGAGAGTGTGTATCATCTACTGCCTTTGATTTTTGTCGTTAGGCCACAGTTGTCATCTCTAGGATACCGCACTGTGTCATTTGAGAGCAAATACGGTTTCTTATTCACCTACTTGTCTCTTACTCAGTGTCTCAGTGTTTGTGCAAATGAATGCAAAATGATAAAGTCATAAATCCGATAATGATTCCCTTAACTTTCTCCAAACTTAGATGTTTGCTCCACGTGAATAGGTGAGCTTATCACCTGTGCCCTGTTTGCCTTGTAACTTGACACACCTTGAAACTCAAACTGTCAGAGGCTTTAAGTACAGTTGACTTAGGTGCTGTGACTTAATGAGTTGGGCATCGGACCCATAGGGGTTAAGATTACCATAAAAATAAAATGTTTGTTTCTAAGATGTCATTGGGAATATGATAGATATTATTTTGAGTTCTGTTTTTCTGAGGTTACTGAATGTTAAAACCTCTTTATTCTTCTTGACAGAGGAAAAGGTGAAAAGTGTAACAAGTTCAGCACTGTGCATGTTGTCATTTTGTAATCCCTTCTCTAAGACATTCTATTATTACATCCTGCTTGCAGGGTACTACATAAAACACTGTGTCCTTCTGGAAAATGACTGAACTCTAGCAGAGTTATGTTACTGTAGTATAGAAATGTTAATCCCTAGAATGCCAGCAGAGCAGGCATCTTTCTATAATGCTATTATATAGCGTATTACTAAATACCCATATTTATTTCCAGCATAAGAATTACCTACTAACTGCCACTCTGGATGAGATACTTTGTTTTGTAATTAGGAGAAAGTCTTGCTACTTCTTAGTCATTGTGGGTATCTTCTCAGTGTCTGTCCCATATTGATAAGTGTTGGAATTTCTCTTAAAGTAGAAAGTTGCAGACTTACCTTACAAGAAAACTCAAACACAGGTCATTGTGGTTTTTCCTTCCTTCTGTTTAGCACGCAAATTTAAAACTTTCAAAGTGTTGCAGTTTAAATTGTTTCTAAATACTGTCTTATGACAAAATTATTATTCCATGAAAATCTATACTCTCAAAAAGGTGATATTATCCATTTGTTAAGGATATATTATAAATCATGTGTAGATTTTAAAAAGCACATGGAAAGCAAATGATAATTAGTGGGGTTTGGAATTTGTTAATATAGATTTTGTTTTTAAAAAGCTGGAAGAAATATGTCATTATAATAATGTAAGCACATAGAAAAATATGGAAAGGCTGAAAAAGACCTTTCATTTATTAATCTTACAGAAAACCATCAATTCTTACAAATTTTTACCAGATTCTGGTTGGGTTAAACAAAGAAGGTGAAAAATTCAAGTAACTAAGAAAAGTTAAAAGTTGCTGATGAACTGTCCAGCTGACTAGTCAAAATACACCAAAGACTTAATAGTTTTTCATAGGTGAACCATGTATGAAAAAGTGAAAATGTGTTCAATTACATCCTCCCAGCCCTACCAGAACTTGGGGGAAAGAATGTTGTCTTTATTCAGGGCTTCCAAAATCTTAGTAACCTCAAAAAGTGATTCTGCCAAATAGGCAGAAATCCTTTGTTGATTTACCAACTTTTAATAATTTCAGCTCCTGGAAGTTAACCAGCAATGGGACCAGCAATTTAGAAGTATGAAAACGTTCTATGAAAGAAAGGTAAGCACCTGTCTGTTTGGTTTTTGCTTTAAATCAATCTTTTGGGGAGCCAAGTATGTGAAGCTTCTCATTGATTCTGGAGGAGACCTGTGGATAGCCAACTGTTGACAAGTGATGGCAGGTGTAGGGTGGGGCAGGTGTGGGTACTGAGTGCATTACTGGCCTCTTGGCACTGAAGATTAATGGCCAGTATCAGTGAATTGTCTTGAGCATGGCAAAAGAAGTGTGCTAAACATCACCTCTAGAGCTGCCACTAAAGTTCTTTATCACAGCTCAGAGGACGCTGGTCTAGGCTGTGTGACTGGCAGCCATAAACACACAAGATTACAGGCGAGGTTTAAAAGAGACGGTTTCAAGATAATACTGCTTCGTGCAAGGTTAGCTCTCTGATTCCTTAATTAGATAGCATAAGCTATTTTCCACAGATAAAGAAACAGTCAGTGGCAATAGTGAAAGCGTGAGGGAAAGTGGGGCATCCCCTCTTCTCTCTAAAGCATGTTCTCTCTCAGGCAGCTTTTGCTTTGGTGAGAAAGACATTTTTTTTGGAGACAATATCTTTTACTAGGTAAAAGTTGATTTAGAATTCAAAATCATTCCACATTCAAAAAGAGAGAAAGGAGAAAGTAAATTCCCCTACATGATTCAGAACTAAGAAACTTGACCACAAGTGAGAAATGCAGTGGTGCTGCTCTTTCCTTCCCCGTTTTGATACCCAGATGCATTAAATGTAGACAAAGCAGGGTAATGTTCCCACTACACCAGGCCATGGTCTGGGGCCAGCGAGTCAGGGGCAGCTGTGGGGTCTCCAAATTTATAAAACAAGATCCCAGAGAAAAGGTTTACTCTGCATTTTTCCTGAATGGCTTGCAGCTGCGTGAAACCCTGTGGTTGACAAACAGGAATAATGCCTGTTTGTGAGGAATCACCATCCCTAAGGCTTCTCTGGCTAGACCACTGTCACTGATGACTAATGTGGCCTTAGCAGCAGGACAGGCTGCAGGTTAGACAAGTTTATGCCATGTCTGCTTTTCTCTGGTGTGGGCCCCTCACCGTCCTTTACAGACCAGGCAATGTCACCTTGAGAGTTGAGAGTAGGGTGACAGCGAAGGTGTCCCTGTCTAAGGTCTAACTCTTTATTCCCGGAAGATGGTCTGGGTTTGGAGAAAGGAGGGAGGGGCTGGCAGCATGGGTGTTTGCTTGGCCTCAAGCATGCTCCTTTTTAAATGTCCTGACCTTTGTTAGGGCGGTGGGGAGTAGAGCCTGTCACCAGTCGCCCAGGAGAGGGGTTTTGCTGGCCCCTGGGGCAGGTTGGGAGTAGACCCAGGGGTGTTGGCTCCAGAAAAGGGGTCTGCAACTGTCTGTGCCAACTTCTTCAGGTCACAGAGCTGAAAATGCAACTGGACACCACAGAAAGATCCCTCAGCACCCTGGAGAAGGAGCAGCCACCGAGCCAGAGGGCCAGCGACAGGCCGCGTGAAGTCGTCCAGGAGCCGCAGAAGCGAGAGGAGGTGGGTGAAGGCCAGAGTGACCCCTGCCCTACGTGCGAGCTGAGGACACATGGGCAGTGACCCATGTGCGAGGGCTATGAAAGTCCCCAAAGCCACAATCAAGGGCCACTTTTCAGGACTCAGAAAGAAGGGGAAGCCCACACTTCCTCCTCTGTGAATTGCCAGCGAGAGACTGAGCCAGGGATTTTGTGATGTCTTTCCAGGGCATTTCAGCCTTGGAGAAAATGCATTGTTTTTCCTTTTTATTTATTTATTTTTTTTACTCATTTATTGTTTCTATTACTAGTAATACTGCTAATAATCTAATGTTATTGATACAGCTGCTTTTCGGCTTACAGAGAGCTTTAAAAATAGGTTATTTTTGTAATCAGAAAAGTAGAACATTTTAAAAAGTATCTGACCCTCATTACTTCCTTGAACATTCCCAGCCCATCTGTGAGGAAGATATGATTTCTGCCGTTTTAAAGATGAGGACGCTGAAATGTAAAGCAGTTAGGTGACTTGCCAAGGCTGGGAACTTGTAAGTCAGAAAGCAGAATCTGAAGCGGGTCTCCGTATTGTAAGTCTCCCCTCATCCCGCTGAGAAGGCAGAGATAGCCAGCGTCTCCTAAAACAGACTCCTGCTTTCATTGCAGCTATTGTACTTCATGGATATTGTAGGGGGAAAATGGGGGGAAACTTTAGGCTCTAAAGGGCTCTCAGTTTTTTAGGTAGGTTAAGAAAAAACAAGAAGTGTAAAATAAACCTTGTCCGGTGAAGTCTTGTGACTGATATTCTGAGGCATTAGCTCTGTTCAAACACATGCCTGGATCTTACAGCAGTGTCTCAAATCAGTGCAAAATCCATCCAGGTTTTCCTACCTAGTTAAGGATCTATCTTTGTTGCAGGGACTCAGAGGAAAACAAGGCTTAATCTCTCCCTTCGGCCATGAGGCAGCGCTTTCCTTTTCCATTTACACCCTGACCAGGAATCATGGCCATTTGTCCTCACGCAGTTGGGACCAGTTTTCTAATTGAAATGATTTTCTCTTAGATTATGCCAAAATAGAACGTGATTGGTTCATTTTCTAAGTGTACAAGCCCATTCTACGTAAATAAAAGCAAATAGAAGTGTTTTCACTTTTAAAGAAAATGACTCACCTAAAGTAGATTTCTTAAATCTAATCATTGTACTGGGAAATACCACGTACTAAAATAATATACTTCCACATATGCATATTAGCTATTTTCTCATCATGATTCACCTAAATTCTGGAATATTCATTTTACTAGGTTAAAATCTCTGTCTCATTGAGAATCCAATTCACTCCACACAAAGTTTACTATCCGGAATATAAAATAAAGAGATAGGAAACAGATGTTGTCAGAATCCAGAGCCTGTTGGTGCCTAAGTGACTCAAGTTGCCTCAGTGATTTAAAGCCCTGGACTCCTTGAAACATGGAGTTGCGACCTGACCCTTGGAGGCACGATGGCAGCTGGGCTTGCTCCTCCCTCCCTGTTAAAAGTAGTAGTTCCAACATTCCAGTGCCTGGGTCCTTACCTGTCTGTCGTGAGGGGCCTGTTTGCTGATGTTTACCCTCTGCTCCCTGTCTCAAATCCAGAATGATGTAGGATTGGGCTCGGAGATAGTCAGTATTTTTGTTGCAGTGAGACTTTTTTCTTTTTAGGACTTTCGATTACTTTTACTGAGTCACTCACCCATCACCTTGTAACAGTACACAGGAACTAGCTTATTCTGCAGACCCATCTGACCCTTGAAAGCGAGGACTGGGGATTCTGGTATCTTTTTTTGCGGTCACCGAACTTAGAAGCATTAAGGATGAAAGAAAGATTTCTTCTATGTTAACCCTGCCCTCCCCCAGAGACTGTTGCTTAGATGCAGCGTTCAGTGAAAATCCAGCAGTCCCCTCTTTACCGTTTTTCAGAATACGCCTACAGCACCTCATCTGAATTGCACTGATATTGATTTTGTTTTCTTGCCCTTTACTTCAGAAGGAAAAGGAGAGCCTAAGTGAAGAATTACATGAGTTGAAGAAAGAGAATAAGCTTCTAAAGGAAAAGAATGCTCTCGCGAACAGGAAGAAGGAACACTATGAATGTGAAATAAAACGCCTCAATAAGGTATCAGGCCAAGCCAAGCGGGGAAGTCAAAGGGCAGGTCTCTGCATAAAGGACATTCCTGACTGAGTGTCTCAGCGGAGCCCACGCTGGCTGCCAGACGCTCCCAGTCTTGGTTTGTACACAGCATCTGTATAATCCTACAAATGCCTCCTATCCACACTGCTCAGCCACACTTGGCTAAGGTGGCTGTTAGGAATTCATGTCCCTGCAAAGAAACACCATGAAAAAGAAACGAGGAGGAATTAAAGGAGAGTAAGAACAGGTTTCGATTCGAAGAAGCACATAAAGCCAGCGGGAGTTTGTGAACAATAGCATATTTCTTGGTCAACCACACGAGTTTCCTGAGGAAACAGGCTGCTCTTTAAAACCATCACTGGGTAACACAGACTAGCTGGGATGTGCACACGTGTGTGTGTCTGCGGGGTCTGTGTGTGTTTTCTGCAGTAACAGCTAACTTTTTGAGGGGAAAGGATTAGGGAAAGCATTCAATCCGTTGTTGTTGACTTTTCCAAGAGTCATGTCATAAGTGGACCATAAGAATCCTTGACGTACATGGTTAACTCTGTGTTTTGCTCATGTCCATGTGCAGCCTTCATTTTTGTGTATCTGTGTTTAGTCAACAGAAAGTTTTAAAAAGTTAAGACAAATACTAATTTTATAAGTCCTGTGATTATAATCATGAAATTTCAATGAGAAAAATTAGAGTAAAATTCAAATCTTTATTGAAATTATATACTCCACTTGTAGTAATTCCTGTTTTAAGTTCTTTTTGTTTTTTGGAATTTACTGCTATCTCACATCTGTTTAATGTCTCATATATATTATCTGATTTGTTTCTGGTCTCCCAGTCTTGACTGTAAGCTCCATGTGGGTAGGATTTCTGCAGGGCCTACTTCTCCAGTGTCCAGGGCCCTCAACACTTCTACAGACCCACGAATGTGTTTAATTTCTCTTAAAATCAGAAGAAAAAGTGAACTTGTAGGTTGAAAAAATGTTTTCATATTAATATTACTATACTCATCTTTCTAAGAATGCAGTTATAAAATATGATTTTAATATATGTGTATATGGAGGAAGGAACTCAAAAAGACAATGTGTAATGTGGCCCTGAGTTTTTCTGTTTCATTCAGTGCTGTATCCTGAATGCCTAGAACAGGGCTCTGCTCACAGCATGTCCTTAAATATTTGTTGAATGGATGAATGAAGGAATGAATTTAATTAGCTAGTACATAAGATGTTTAACAGCCAATTCTGGACCTATGAGAGCATGAGATTCATGGGTTAACAGGCATGACACATTACTTATGAGTAGTGAGGAAAAAATAAAAGAGTGCTTTGAGCCGGAATATTTCATCCCACACATCTATACCCTAAACTGTCACCTAAAAAACACATACAATAATGAGTTATAAGTTTTTTTTCTCATTTAGCACATGTATTAGTGGCTAACGGAATGTAAGAAACTGTTATTCTAGTTTACTAATTCACACAGTAGATTTTTCTTTTATTTTTTTACCACTGGAATCAATAGAAGTTATTCAAAACATTGATGTGGGGAGCGGATGGTGCACACCATCCTTCACAGCATGGAAGCCAGGGCCTACTCTGCTTGCACAAACCCGTGCCTGCTGACCCACTCACTCAGCAGAAATTTGTAGCCTGTCAGCTTAGTAATTAACATATGGTTTTCAGAAGTTCACACAACTGTGTGTCCTCAATTCAACTTATTTGCTTTGAAGGAAATACCCAAGGGCATTGTTTTTGTCACGTTCTTGAAGAGAAGCCAGATGTTTAACCAAAGTGAGAGAAATTACCACCTGCGGCTAGTTAGCCAGTGCCACCCATGGGCAAACTTGATTTGTCTGAAGTCTGACCACTGTCAAAGGGGAGGACCCGTGTACTATATCTGTGCTGATAGTAATAACTGTTCTAGAACAGGTTACAGGTGTTTGTTCATGAAGTTGGAAAACCCCAAGATAGAATCAATGTCTATTAGATTCACCTTTCAGCTGTGACTCATTTGCAAAATTTCTAGAAGCCTGGATACCAGGAAAGGTAGACCAGGAAATTCAAATATAACAAGACCCACAAAAATAGTCTATTCATAGGTGTAGGATATGGAACTAGCATATGTGATTGTCTTGTCTCATTTGGCTCACTCCATCCTCGATTCTCTACTACTACTAACACATTTTTTTAAAATTATAACTATTATGATGCTTCCTAGACATATTCCTTAGCAACAAATTTTGACAAAAACATAAATTAGTAAACAACTTTTGTTGTTTCTTTAAATTCTTCCTAGAGGAAGAAAAGAATTCTGTTTCTCTTACAACTTCCTGAAAAGGGGTATTTACATCAGGCTAGACAGTATTTGTAGACTCTAAGACATTCCATTAGGAAATTTCTAGTCTGTCTACACATATTCAAGACTGTAGATTTGATTTTCTTTTCCTATCTTTACAACCACATATAGTATAATGCAGGGAAGTTAAGTTACTAATCGTATCGTCAAAAGAACATTGAAGCTACTAAAGAAATAAAGAGGAAGTGAATTCTTCTTGGACTTCTGAACGTGAAACTTTGTATTTGTATAAAGGATTCAGATGAAAATAAGCAGTAGTCACGTTGTATGAGGGCTCAGAGACCACCCCAGGATGAGGTATGTTCTGTCACAATTTGTGGCAGCCATTATATTGAACTCATCGTGAACCAAAGATCTTCAGAAAAGAGGTGATGTCATTTTTAGGATCTGACAAAATATAGTTTACATAAGAGCATCACGGGCTAATGAGTGAGGATGACAATGTTGTCGGCAAATCTAAGTGTCTCTTATTTCCTTCACCTCCTCACCCCATGGTGAAAACACCAAGTTGTACTGAACGTCAGGAAAGCAGAGTACTCTTGTCCACTCTGTATGAGGTAATGAGTGTTGTATTGGAGAATCGCATGATTTTGGCTAGGCCAGGGCATGGTATGCTGAGAAGGACAGGGCAGGAGAGCAGTACCAAGGATCTAATGATAGTGAGTCTGCTTGGGTTCCCATTTCTGTGGGTTTCCCTCTTTCCCATTGCGGGTATGGATATATAGCAGAATATTACTCAAAATGTCATCAGGGACCAGCAGCGGAAGCTTTTAAGGAATGCAGATTCTCAGACGTTACCCCCAGATCTACCGGTCCAGGCTCTTGGTGGCAATGCCCAGAGACAGGCTTATCTCCTACCTCTCCAGGTGATTCTGATGCTCCCTAAATTTTGAGCTTTACTGATAGAGTATGTATTTGACGGAAGCAGAGAATCTAGAGAAAAGGTATAGATATGTTTTCCTGTCATGGTTGGTTAGGTGGAGGGGCGCCCCACATCAAAGCCCTCCTGAATAACAATGAGAGTTGAATAACATAAGCATCATTGTAGAGAAAAGACAGATTCTGGAAAAAACATAATACACGCTAGAACATCAGAAAGAAGAAAGTCATTCAGTCATGAAAGTAGCATTGAAAAGGAAATTCTACCTTGTCGGTGCATTTCAGATGATTGTGATAATTATGGAGAAATTCACATGATGTAACTCTTAGATCAACAGTGTCCTTATCTTATAACATAGGCTCTTCAGGATGCCATGAAAATCGAGTGTTCTTCATTTCCTGAGGACTGTTTGGGGAAGTCCAAAAAGGAGTGGAGCCACGAGGAGATGAGAACAGAAATGGAAGTTCTCAAACAGCAGGTGAGAAGTTGAAGGGGGTGTGATCACGTGCTGGTGGATACTCCTATTGTTGAAAATCTTGCTTTTCGACACGCATCAAAGGGTTTTATATTTCCTTTGATTAGAATCATCTCATTTTAAAGCACGATGAAAGAGCATAGATCAGCTAGTCCAACTCACACTTGATGAAAGAGGTAACTGAGTTTCAGATGGGTCCAATGGTTTGCCCAAGGTCACACAGGTAAAAGAAGGGCATACTAATGACCCTTTCGGTGATATTCTATTAGCCCTGGGTCTAGGGAGTTTCTAGTAGACATGATTTATTTTGCAAATATTATTAACTCAATCTCTGGACCTTCTCAGAAAACGGTAGCAGTGGGGCTGTTCTTCTGTAGCTTCTGGTCCTCCAACCTTTGAACAACGAGGGCAGTTTTAAAGGAACACTCTGTACTGATCATAAGCACTGAAGAGCCAGCTCTGCTCACCCACCCCACCTATGAATGGCGCCACCTAACAAGTTACTATGCACAACACCCCCCTCATCCAACCTCATGACCTGTTGCCAAGTGAACAGCAAGAGGAAAGGATGACCTCTCAGTTTCTGTGCGTAGTAGCAGCATAGGGCTGTAGGGACGTAGCACTGCCTACACAACCCGAGTCTACATTTAGTCAGCCAGCTAGAGCTGGCCCGGCTAAGGGGCCACCCATGCCCATCTCCTTTCCTGTCAGAGGTTAAACCAACAATGTAGGTGACAGGCTGCAACAGGTCATGGTGATAGGGACAAATACAGGATACGTATGGGATGTCCAACCCCAAAGCACACACACAGTGTCAGTAATACATTAGCCGTGGGGGAGAGGATGTCACAGAACAAAGGCCTGGAAAATATTATTTTTCTGATATCTCTGGGCATGATTTATTGGCTGTTTTGCTCTGAGAAAGTGCCAATTACAAGGATTCTTGGTACGAAACATGGAAGAATTGAGCAAAACGTATTGTTGTGGCTTATTGTTATTACTTCACAGGAAGTAGCCTATCTGTAAACACAAAATATCCACAGCGCTTCATGGCAAAGTTGGATTTTCTTCTCTATGATCCTCATTTGAATAACCTGCCTCATTACATCCAGGATCAAATACATAGCTTAAAAATAACCCCATGCAGAAAGTGAGGGTAGAGTTCAGTGCAGCAGTTCTGTCAAATCCTCAGCCCCTAAAGCACCACTGGCACGAGGCAGGATTCCTCTGGAGAAAGTGTTACTTGTGCTCAGACAGTTGAATCATCTGTAATGCTCCTAGATAATGTACACCACACATGAGAGAGTAACCATTACACACGGTGTTTACAGGGATGGTGTAGCTCACACATGACACACACACTGACAGGTATTCGTTTTGTCATAATTCCCAACAACAAACCAGAATCCATGCTCTTAGTTACTGTGTGGCTCTTTAGCTAACTTCCTGCATACACATTTTAACCACGCACATTTTTCACTGGGCACTCACAATCATTACATCCCAAGGGCCACGTGAAACACTGAAGGATTTAAACTCACAAAGAAGCTGAGCCACAATCATAGTCAGCTGACTAAGTGATGACCTCACTGTCAGCGCTGTGTGTGATAGTGTCCCGCTCTCATCAGACGCGCTTCTCCCATTTCAAATGTCTCTGATAATTGTTCACAGAGCATTAGTTTAACTGTGTCTGGAATTGAACCTCAGCTCTCAACCAAAAAAAAAAAAAAAAAAAAAAAAAAGTCCGTTTGGCTGGGTGTAGTTTCCTTACAACTTTGGTGAATAAAGCCTTAAAAATTAAACATGTATATCTGCATCTAGATCTATACGAAATGTTTAATTTCTTCCTGTCTTGCCCATTATGTTTTGTTGTATTATTGTTGACTTAAAATTGATAAATCTCTAGTTAAAATGTGTTGCACTGTTGGTGAGGAAGGTGTCATGTACATTAGTGTCAACAGACAAAAATCCAGCTACTAGATTCCAATGTAAGTTGTCATTTAAATCATGGTCTCGGAAGAATTCCTTTCCTTCAGTTATTTTCATAGTTCCACATACTAGTCTCCAAGACGTTAGTCAACACCATACTAATTAAAAACAACAATAATTAAATGTTTTTCTTTCTGCGTGATTACTTTTCTTAAATATTTGGACTATCTGTGGGGAGGTGTTCCACTAAATATTACCATTTCTTTTTTATGATATACGCCCTCCAAATTCCTGGGAAAACACCTGTGAAAACCTTTTAACGATTATGTTCTGCTTTTCCACATATGTGAGCCTTTCATTTCTATATTGTGTTCAGCTTATAATAATTTATGTTTGAAAACGCTGGCATGTCAGTATGGAGTGGCTTCACTTCACAGCTATTGTCAGTAACTTTTAGAACTCCAAGCAGTCTTGTACATCAAAGCCTTTTGTTGGGGATGGATGACTTGCTCCAAAATAGTGACATGTTTTAACACTGGGGGCGGGGGAGGCGGGGTCATCACAATAATGGAACACGAAGCAGAATAATGGGTGAGGGGAATTTTTTTCTATAAATATCTATGTTGTTACTTTGCTTCTGAATTCCTAATACATGCTGATGGAGGAATAAGTTGAGAACTGTCATTCTAAACAAAAGATACAACTGTAGTCCTATGTATTAGGATGAAGAAATATGAAAAGAGGATAGAAAAAGCCTCCGATGGAACAGCCCAAATAACACCTGCATCATTTAAATGGCTTAAGATAAAAGGAAGGTAACAGTAACAGCAAGTTATCATTTTCTAGGTGCAAATATATGAAGAAGACTTCCAAAGGGAACGATCAGACCGAGAAAGACTTAATCAAGAGAAAGAGGAGCTACAGCAAATTAACCAAACTTCTCAATCCCAGTTGAACAAACTGAAGTCTAAGGTATAAGTCAAAACAAAATAATCTTTGCCACCACAGGTGTATTTTATTTTCTTATTTAAGAAAAAAGTCTTTCTGGCTTCTGTTAATTGACTTTGGATTTTTTTTGAGAGGTTAGCACCTGGGATGAAATCACTCTTAAACAATCTTGCAAGGAGTTGAAAATGACTGGAGATTTCTTTTAACTTAAGTATATTAAGGAGTTACCTAAGAAATTGGATTCCAAAGTCTTTTATGAAGTCTAATTCTTTTGATCTTTTTCTCATAATATTTATCTTGGTAGACTAGGAGTTGAACTACCTAATACTCCAATTCAAGTCCAAAACTCTCCAGTATAGTGAAGTGGTTTCTAAATTCTTGTCGTTTTCTTTGAAGGGCTATGTTGCAATGTTCTTATCTTCCAAAAACATATATAGTTCTAAGTGTCATTTATATATCTAATAAAACGAAGAATTTTATTCAGTGCATTCCCAGATTAAATGTAAGTGGCGTACTCCCAAGGAAGGCAGATAATATTAGCAAGCTTACTGGAATCGAATATATTAAATGTAAGCACACTAAAATCAAGTGCAATAGACTATTTTAAAAGTAGACTCAGGAAATTGCCATGATGGGTACATATTGATGTTAATGAGGAAAATGTAGCTCACAGCATTTTGGCTTAAGAAAAGAAAAGAAACTACAAAATTTTTGATTTATAAAATCACGGAGTGCCTTTCAATAAATGGGAAATTGCGGTGGCACATGCTGTGACATTTGTGGAATGTGACATTGTGAAAGCCTTTGAATATATGGCTGACCAATTCCAGTTACAATGAATAAGCCATGGAAACTGTTTCTATATCCACATCGATGTCCATGTCTGTATTATATCTGTACATCGAAGTATATCACCTAAAACTGAGAATTGTAATGGCCCCAAGCAAATCGGAAGAACAATTTAAAACTCTCCAACTCTCCAAACTCCATTTGGGAAATTCAAGCTAGAACCGTGTATGTCTGGAAAATCCTAACCTTCACTGTTTCCTTGGTCTCACGCGTACCGATGCTTCAGCTCTGGTCTTCTGGGTCAAGAGCAGCCTTAGAACTAACCGTGGAACTTTTTTTTGATAACCGAATGCCTTTGTTTTGTCCTTAGATAAAAACTTGCCAAATGGAGAAGGAAAAACTAGAACAGCAATTGAAACAGGTACGTTGATCCTTCCCTAAATTCACCAAGCCTTCTTGTCAGGGTTGAAACAGCAACGTGAAGTTTCACTCACACATTTACTCCCAGGACAGGAGTTCCTCAGGGTCCCTGTTAAAGGCATGTGCTGCTCTGCTACAGATGGCCTAGCACGGCCATGCTTTTCATTATCGACTAAACGTCAGTGGATAGATGGTGCTTACCAGCCGCCAAGGACTCTGAGCCTCACACACGTGAAAAACATGTGCTCTGCAGAACATGCATTAGGACAGCATTAGTGTGTGTTCACACTGGGATTTCTTCATAGGCCCACAAACACCTGGGACATACATGTCCTTGGTATTTATCATTGCTTACACAATTTACAGTGGAAAACTACACCAGTGAGAAAATAGCGTATCTTCTTGGGCACTGATGCATTCTACCCCATCTGTTCCCTAAGCTTAAGGAATGACTATCATTTCCTCTCTGGACTTTAGCTGTGCCATAAGGGTCTCTGGCTGCAATGTAAGAAAACTTATTTTATGGCTCAATAGCTGGTTCTTCTTAAGCGAGGATCCTCTCTGTGAAGATAACTCAGAAACATAAAGTTAACTCTATATACCTTTCAAGTCTAATTTCTTCAAAATGGAAAAATCATTACGGCATCGCCTTAAGTAGAATTTGGCCTGTGAGCTCGTCTGTATCAGTCGACAATTCACTCTTCTGAGTTAGGATTCTCCCAGATTTTTAAGCTAACTCTTGAGATTTAAGCAAAACCTGCGGTTGTCTAAAGCAAGTATCTGTGACTCCCCATTTGCACCCGCTCCCAGTGAACGACCTTGCTCTCCTCAGATGGATCGTTCAACCTGTAACTGTGGTTCGAGTCCCCACCTGCGGGATCCATGCGGACCCACTGGCCCTCGGGCTGCACAGGAGCTACAGAAGCACCTGGTAAGTAAGCACTCTCGCTTCACCAAAGAAGTGCTTGCTTAGTACTCTGTTTAGGTCAGATCACGTCTGTCTCTGGAATATCGGTGCATAATATTGTCCACAGAAACAGCCTCTATTTTATCTCAGCCCCTAATTTGCAGTGAGAGTGGTCTACACACATACTGATTCACAGGACACATAGACATGAGCAAGTTAACTGAAAGGTATCCAATTGAGCTGTAATTCCTTGAACAAACATGCATTTTATATGGGTCATTGTTAATGACACACCTGGCTCTACCAAAAGGACAGTTGTATGTGTAAAGCAAAGCAAAGTGAATATAGCAAAAAACAGTCTGGGTGATTCCTCTTTCAGTTGTAAACTTATATTGAATTACTATGGATATCGCTACATCTGTGCAAAATAGTTTTTGACATTTTCCAATTGAAAGGATATTCTTAAAGGACCCAAGAAAAAGTGACCCACTTTAGTTGCTCTCCGTGGCTGTGTCGACCCAGGCAAAATGAAATGAACAGTGAAGCAATTATTTATGAGTGGAATTGGTTTGGACAGTGAACCTGAACAAGGAAGACCCCAAGCGCCCCTCCTTTCCTTTTCAGTAGCGATATTCGGCCCCCTCCCCACCCAGTCTGGATGTTTGTTTCTACCTCCGATTCTGCCTACATGGACAGAATCCCTACACAAATACAAAAAATTATGCATTTTCCTGTGTTTTGGATTTTCTCAGAAAACTCCCCTCCTCCATTTTTATTAACTGTGTTTCTAATTATGCAAAGAGTCTGAGATTTTAACTGGATTTTCCTAAGAGCGCCCACAGAGAACGTGGGTCCCCTGAAACTTCCCATACTTTTACAGTTGAAGCCTTTTTCCCAAGGGAGGAGACAATGACTCTTTGGGTGCTGTAAGGATGTCAGAATTTAATGAGCATCTCTTATTTGACCCTGGTGTGTGACACAGTACACTGCTGAGAATTTGGCTTTTTGTTTTTGCCAGTTGCTGTTTCTGTATGCTCTCCTTCTCCCATTTCTTTTTTCCCCTTTACCTGTTTGCTTACTGTCCAGTCTTTACAGAAACATTTCTGAGAATCACCAAATGCGGATTGATATTCCTTAAAACTTTTTTTTTTACAGAGTGTAGAATTAAATTAATATAGTGGGAAATATAAAGAGATAGAAATTTACTTAGTAGTTCCTACACATGGAAGAATTGGAGAAATATTCTTGTTACAGTAACTATAAAATCAATGAGTCATTCAATTTTATCTAGAAGTATAAATCACTATTTTCTTTAAATGTAAAAAAGGTAGAAATTCACCTACTATGAAAGCTCACCAAACTTTCCCTAACAATTACAAGAGGTAGGGCCGTCCAGATTATGTAAAATTATCCACAAATACAGGTCTGTATTTGAAAAAAGTTTCCCAGCCATGTATCATGTCCTACACTTCCAAGCAGTATCCAATTAAACAAAATCTCAGTATAACAGCAGAATTTACAAAGTCCCAGAATTAATTTAAAAGAGTGTTTCATGCTTACGTCTAAGTTTGAATTAAAGCACATGCAATAGTGTTTGTAAAATTACAGTATATTCACCTTGTTTTGGCAACTCTCCTGGAATATAACACTGAAGCTCACGTCACTTACCCTACATGTTATTTGAGACATCTAAAAATAAATGAGGAGATAAAAAAAACAGAGATGATTTCATTTCCTGTTGCAGCTCTTTAGTGCCCCAAAAGGAGCCAAGAGCCTAGGTGCTTGTGGGGGGCGGGGGTTAAAGTGGGATCAGGCTATACTAAAAGCAGCATTTTTTAGTATCTTGTCAGGTAATTGAACTTTTAGGCTACCTTCACTGGTTTGGCAGCCATGCAAATGCTCCCTATTGGCTCATAGTTAGAGAAATTTTCCCAGTTATTTTCAGGAGGTAGTTGAATAAGAGAATGGAAGGTCTGTATTCTCTGTGACTTGGGGAGAAGTAGGAGGCAGAGGTAAGCTTTTGGAACAAGAAGACAGAGCAACCTCATGGGCAGGTAAAGCTGAGATTGTTCTGTTCCAAGTGGTTAAGTACAAAAATACTGGCCTTGGAACTATATCTTGAAATTCAGGTCTATAGCTTCTGATTTGTTCAATGGAATTTGTTTGACATGTTGCCTGAAGTTCTTAGCTGATGTAAACCTAGGAGAAAATCCCAAGAGAAAAACCCAAGTCTACCCACTCGTCTCCTGGCCTCTCTAGTCTAACCTATCTGAGCACATCAGAGGTTGGATTCTGCAGAAACAGCACACAGGGAAAGAACAGCCCTGCCCTACCAGCTCTGTAAGCGAAGTCCCCACTCCGAGGCTTAGAGTTCTTCCTCAAACCAACAGAAACCATTACACTGGTCATTTTTTTCCTGGTCTTCCCGTTGCCTCCTGTGTGAGGGTTTTAAACAGGGTCTGTTGATAGTAAATGGCTTTGTTTTATTTATGGACTATAGTAAGTTTTACAAACGTGTTTATACTTCTGCAGATATACAAAACACATCTGTTTCGAAAAAAAGAAAATATGCCACAACCCCAAAGTGGTAGAAATTCTGGCCGAGCAGAGTGGATTTAGGAGGCGGGTGGGGAGGTGGTCACAGAGCCACGCAGGCTGACCAGCAGCTTGGCCCAGAAAGGGCTCTGTGTTGCTTGCGTGATGAAAGCAACATAGTATAATTCTACTTTGAACGTGCCACTCTATTTTGTTTGAAGCTCATATTGCTGTAATCATGCTTTATTGTTCCACACAGCCAGACTATCAGTGGTATGCTCCTGACCAGTTTCCGCCAGATGTGCAGCACAAGGAGAACGGTAAGACCACAGCTGTATGGTGCGTTCTTTCATGTTTACATTTTCATGGGAGCTTGTGGGGATGTTTACTCAGCGTACGTTCATTCGTATTCGGGGACGGCCTGCTACAAAGTTGTGTTGCATACACAGCTCTAATTTGACGCACCTGGGGTTACATTGAAGTCCTTAAGAAAAAGAAAATGCTGGAATGCAGAAGTGCATGGGTCTCAGCTCTGGCTCCAGCTCCCTTTCCAGCCTCAGCATCAGTATTCCATCTGGGGTTGGAAACGAAAACTTGAAGCAGAGCCGTATTACAACAACAAGGCTCTGTGTTTCTGCCATAAAGGCCAGATGCACACCACTCTTCCAGGTTGAGTTTGCTGGACAGATGTTTTAAATGTCACTGGCAGACAGACAGAGGAAACCGAAGGCTCAGAACTTGTTCCCTAATGACTAAATGTCAGACTCCAAGTTTAGGCCAGGGTTGCCTACAACACCCACCTCCAAGCATGCTGGAAAAACTAAAAAGTCACCTATAAAGTGCTCACAACTAACAGTCCTCTTTTATCTTTGTTTTTCTTTTTTTTTCTGCTTTACCATTCTCCTCCTTCCTTCCAGAATCTGCTATCCTTTCTACGGTCTCATGAGGCCACCCAGGGGTGGGTGTGTCTACTGGGCTGTAACCATAATACCACTTCTCCTGTCCTCACATATAATCAAGTCTGCAATGCCTGGTACGTGTTTAAAAGCTCATACGACACACAACCCGTGACTCTCACTTGTTAATTTCCAGAGATTTGAATCTATCTAGGAAAGCTGAAGAGGAGCCATATTCCAACTTCAGGCTGTATTTGAAATCTGATCTTACTTAGTTTGGATCTGAGATCACAGAACTCTAGTTTTCAGTATGAGGAGTCCATTATGGAGTAGAAGTAGGGAGCCAGGGATACTACATGCAGTTTGTCAGGTTGTGAACCTCACAAGTCCAAGGGCTTTTCATGGTGGTCTGTGTAATAGGGCCTCTTAAACTTGTGCAGTACACAACCTGGACAGCTGTACACAAGAGTGGCAAAGGTCATAGCTTACAGTAGCATTATAGAGAAGAAAGATAAAAACTGAGAACACTATAATAAAGTGTCTAGGTATTTATCAGAAAAATGTGGGATTTTCTTTTTTCTTTTCTTTCTACTACAAATTTAAACATTGGTTTTAATGAAGTTGTAAGGTTCCAGCTGTAACAGAGAACTTTTATTAGAAAGGCATACTATTAACCAAAATGATTGTTGCATCAAGTCTGTGTTTTTGAAATCCATTGTTGTATAATAGCTGAGTTGCCACCCAGTTGTAATTTTCCTTTTTATCTTGGTGTGGAATTAATATTAAAGGTATTTTCTCTTAGAATTGGAGTTTAATCAGTGGAAAATACAATTACTCAGAAAAGAATTCAGTAATATCATAGGCTATCTATATATCACCCTTGGGTTCTTCCTGGACCTATGTTACAGAAGCTAGTCATTATATAAAATAGAAATGAATTGAGATGACCATCAGAAACTAAATAAAATATGCAAAAATAGAATTGTATAGTTAGTGTATGAGACCTACTGATTTTTGTATATTTTGGAAGAAATATAATGAGCTTTGTATATAAACATGCTGTGCGACAGTGTCTCCAGATGCAAAATTAAAATAAAAAAACTAAACCTCTATTATGTACTAAGTATTTTTAAAATGTGTTTTTAATCTTTATAACAATGCTATAAAGTAGATTTTATTATTGTACCATTTTACAAATGAGGAAACTGAGGCTTATAGAATTGAACTAGCGTGCCACAGTTGGTAAGAATTAGGTCTGGGATTAAATTCCAAGTGCATAGGACTCCAAAACCTGTGCTTTGAAGACCCTTGAAAACCTACCCCTCTTACTATGTTAACATTTTCTAAAACAATAGACATAAAAATGAGAATGGGGGCTTTAACTTGGATAATTATGTGACCAGTGCCTAACCCCCAATAATCTCTTCTTCCTATGAATGCATAGCATATACAATCTGTGCTACGCATTTGACATTGAGAATATCACAGGTGAAAGACCCAGCCCTATGTAAGCTGACGTGCATGGTAACATGTTAGGAACTAATCTGTCCCTGGGCAGCCCTGGTCTGAACTGACCTGGTGGATATATTTGAAACCTGTCCTTTTCCTCCCAACACAGCTCTGCAGCTGACTGTGACATGTCCGCAGCAGGACGGGGGCTGACTATGGCTAGGGGACACCACAGAAAGAAATTCCTTATTCAAAAATCTACTTGTTTGGGATTCCTATTGCTCCTCTTCTAGGTTCCAAAGCTGATGCTATTTCAAAGCTCAAGCCAGGTCATGAGAATTGGCAGAAGCTCTGAAATCACTCTTGTCACAAACATTTCATGTGCCATTTTTAATTTCAGTAGTGATTCTTGATTTTTGTTTTCTGTGTTTATTTGGTGCATTTAATTGGAAAGCTTCTTTCAATTTGTAGATGCAACCCAATTGCTCAGATTCTTAAAAATAATTTTGTGGCATTGATTGTTAAGCAAATATGGGTCCAGAAATCTTTTATTATTCAAGTATTTTTGTTATGATAGTATTCATTGTTTTATTATATGACTAATATATTTACCCCCCACTACTCAAGAATATACTACTAGTCAAGATATCCTGTATTTTGGGCTATAAATACCGTGTTTCCCCAAAAATAAGACCTAGCCAGACCATCAGTTCTAATGCATCTTTTGGAGCAAAAATTAGTATAAGACCTGGTATAATATAATATAATTAATATAATATTATATTATACCTGGTATGATATTATATTATCCCGGTCTTATATTAAAATGAGATCAGGTCTTATGTTAATTTTTGCTCCAAAAGACGCACTAGAGCTGATGATCCGACTAGGTCTTATTTTTGGGGAAACACGGTACCAAAATTCAAGCAATAGAAGTAAAAAAAAATGATTGTAAAAATTAGATTCTGTCTCTGATAACCTACAAACATAAATTATTTTTTAAAACTTCTGTAAGTTTTATTCATATAAGTACTTAAAATACTTTACTTATATTTAAATGAAAATTATCCTTTCAGAAACGTGAATATTTAAATCAATATTAATTAGTATGTGTGCTTTATACGTTGTCCTAGTTCTCAGTTTTTATTAATTTCCTATGACTGCTGGCAAATTTGCTTGTCTGACCCCAATATATGTAGCACATTGTCTTTTTATCCTAGTATCTTCCCCTTCTAATTATTACTTCTATGGCCATTTAACCTTAAATAGTGGCTCTGTACTAGACATTAAGTGTGTGTAAAGCAGTAGTCTTGTGACTTTTAAAGATAGAGTGGGTAAAAGGTGATGACATTTCTATGGTCACCAGACCCTCCTGTAACAGTCCTGGGGCCTGGGGCAAGCATACGTGGAGAGCTGCATACCACGTGTAAATATTTACACGTTATGAATTGAGCTTAGAAACTGTTATAGTCTGTCCTCCTATTGATGAACGTAGCTGGAAGGCCAGAATGAAATTTAGAATGCTGAGAGTCCAGCCAGTTCTGTGCCAGGACACAGTGGGGCAGGAAGACCGGACCTGTGGCCTGTCTCCCCTTATGCTGTGAGGGGTCTGACTGTGAACTTGAGGGCAGCCCAGCTAGCACAGCCCAACTGCATCCATATACCCATCACCACTCCACAGACAGCGCCCTGTTGCCTGCAGTCAGGCCTGGGGAAGAGGATGGCATGAGGCAGAAGCAGGCCCAAGGTCACTTAAACAGAGAATTTGGGGTCTGCCTGTGGGTACCACGATCTTATTCTAGAGGAAGGCAGGATCACTCTGTGAGGGGGGTATTGCCAGAGGAGAGCCAGAGCAGGGTCCTCTAAAGAGTGGGGAGCCAGAGAAGGGCTCTCCAACCAGGGCCTCGGTCAGGAGGTACTGAGTACCATATCGAACCGTCTTCAGGTCAACTCATTTCCAGCTTCGCTCTCACTTACTGTCTGGGGTTATTTTAGATTATCTTTGTGACACATTGAGAATCAACTCTTCTTTCAAAAACTAAAGATTTCAATAAAGGTTTCAGGGCATTTGAGACTTATTTGACTTTCTGCATAGCATGACATGACGGTATTTTCATACATTGCAGCCCACAGATGTTAATGGGTTACAGTTTCTGTTTAGAAACATGTGATTTTACACAGAACATTTTAATCTCATTTCATCTGTATCAGAATGGAATGCAAAATGACTTCCATGTTTCTAGAACAATTACGGCATAGTAGAGTTACGGTAACCTTGAAAACATGTTTGTTTCTTCCTTTGTGAAATGTCAAAAAGGTATGTTTTCTGACTATACTGATTGCCAGTCACTCTGTGCCATCCAAATTTTTCATATGGTGCAGAGCTGAACTTCATCTAATGAGCTGGAACTCAATCCTTACATATTTGGAAGGCATGACATGCAGGCATGTGAGACTGTGTTGTAAACAAACATAATTATTTCTTTACATTATAAAAGATCAAAGCCCAACTATTATAATTGGCCTTTGCTAAAGTCTAATAATAACTAATGAACTGAATACTGACTGAATTCATTTCTTAGGGCTGCCACACAAAGAACCAGAAAGTAGGGTCTTCAAACAGCAGAGACTGCTTCTCCCACTCCTCTAGAGGCTGAAAATCCAGCATCAAGGTGCTGACAGGGCCACGCTTTCTCCTGAGCCTGTTCAGGAGGCCCTTTCCTTGCCTCTTCTAGCCTCTAGTAGCCCCAGGTGTTTCTCGGCTTGTGACAGCATAACTCGCATCTCTGCCTCCATCTTCCCTCTGTGTCTGTGTCCAAACTGTCTTGTCTTTATAAGGACACCAATTATATTGGATTAGGCTAATCTAGTATAACCTCATATTAACCTGATCATGTCTGAAAAGTCCCTATTTCAAAATAAGGTCACATTCAGTACCAGGGGTTAGGACTGAAGCATATCTTGTGGGGGGACACAGCTCAACCCATAACACCAACTATATGAGTTATGAAACTACTTTAGGTGCTTTATATGGGTTATCTTACTGAAAACCTTATAGCAACTCTATGAAATGAGTATTGCTATTGCCCTGTGTCGTGTGGGGCAGCCTGCGGGACCTCTGGTCCCGCTCCCCACATAAGAACGCAGGACATGATGAGGCCAAAAACGAACACCCACGGAGCCATAGGTAGGGGAGTCACACCACTATCTTCTCGCTGGTGGCTGGGCTAGAGACACAGGAGGCAGGAGCCACACTATCTGCAACCTGCTGTCCACTTCTCTGCAATCCGCAACCTGCACTCCGCCCTTGCCAGTCCCCATTTTCTGCTAGCGTAGCCACGGCAGTTATATTATTGGCCAGTGGCTCACTGGTTACAGCTGACGGCCAACTAGCCACAGCTGATGGCCATCCAATCACAGTTGATGGCCATTTACTACCCGAGTGAGCACCTTTCCACTTGAGGGCGAGAGCCTGGAAACTGCACTCCTGGCTCTGTCCCCATACCTGTTTTATAAATGTGGAAACAGGAACAGGGAACTGATGTAACTGGTCTACACGTCTAGTTTTTGGCTGGGACATAGAGAAGCTGGGACATAGGCAGTCTGACTCCAAATCCACACTGTGACCACTATGTAATATGGACTATCATTGGTCCCAGCTATACATTAAGTAAAATATAACAGGATCATAATTTGCATGTATTTTATTCAAATAAGTTCTAATGATCCTGTCCTGGAAGCCAGAATCTTTATTTTTCACTTTGTCTATAACTAGCATTATATCTAAATAATACATATAATTTTCATTGTTCAAATGGCTGGATTAGTTGGATTTTCATTTTTAGTTCCTGGCAGTATGAAGCAATAAAAGGAACCAGTATAAGTAGTAAAAGCTACTTAAGAGACGTAAGAAGCAGAAACACTTAGAGACCATACTTAGTGTAATTCAACAGAGATGGATAAAATATTAAGGATATTTTTCTTTCATAAAATATATTGCTTTGTTAATTTTCATACCAGTGTTTAATATAGAAGATTGAACAAAAATTTAGAGACAGATAGATTTATGCCTATTTCTAGATTTTTAGAAAAAAATGGCAAGAGAAATGCCTCCTCACCTTGTAATGCTATGAAGGTCAGCTTATCAGTAAACTCAGTGATTTGCTGAAGGAACATTAAAGTATGAAAGTGTATTTTAAATGTCCATGAATATATTAAAATGTAGGTGATAAATATAGTCCTATTCAAACATAGATTTTATAAGCAAATACTAAACATTATACTAAAGCAAATGCTAACTATTGTAATTAACAACTATTATATGGAGATACATGTATGAATACTACGTGGGACTAGCCTAGATTAGTTTCATGAACGAAATGCATAAAATAAGCCTAGACAAGTCACAGTTCTACCAGGTAAATAAAATAGCAGTAATCCTCTTAAATGGAAGATAAAAACATATAGGGAAGGAAAGCATGTACATATCATGTGTCGTATCCCAACTGGGAAGAACGCTTACTCGCCTAGATTTCCTTCCTGTTCATGTCTGAGTGTCCACATTCTAAGGGGTTAGTGGGCACATGTAGAAGGCAAGGTCACCGATGCTGTTACCACTGTGCTGATGGCTGCCCCCACTGTCTTAGTACCAACTCAACTTCAGGTTCTGCTGACTCTTGATGTATAGTCAAGGCACGGCTTCTGCCACCAAGATCTCTGGGTCCTTATCCAGATCACTTCTGCACCGTGTTACTCTCGTGACCACAAAGAATAGAGCAGAAGCGACACTGTGAAAGAATAGTCAGGCGCCCAGTGAGTGCAGGGATTCTTCACTCTCCAGGAAGGCAAAGCTGACACTTCCTTGCATGTGAGGCCCCACGATTCTCTGTTGTTTCTCTTGCCCTGCCATTGTGACTGTGGAGCCACGGTTCACGACAGAAGAGTCCCTGAGCCACCTGCGCTGGATGGGGACGCTCTGCCTTCCCTTCAAGTGACTGAGGACCCGCCTCTGCTTTTGTTCCGCTCTCCACCCTGCCATGCACTATCTCAGGGCCCAGTCTCTCCCCTTCTAAGACCCAGGGCTGGTGACATCTGCCTCTCCACCTACTTCGTAAGAGTGCTGTCGGAATAACAAAGGATTTCATTTTTCTTAACGTTTTCAGATACCTAGGAGTAAGTGTCATTAATGGATAAGATCTAAGCGCAGATTGGTTAGATTAATGGATCATGCTTCTGGGTCCACACTTATGTTCTGAGCATATGACAAAACTTTTTTAATGTCACAGCCAGTTCTCAGAAACATTTTAAGCCTGGGAAAGTAACTTACTATCTTCCTGTTACCAAAATATTTGTTCACCATGTCTCTGAAATACCAAATTCAGGCAGCAAGGATAAAACATGTAACATTCTAAATTGTTATCAGGAATAAGGAAAACACCTTATTTCTTGGCATTTATATGATTTTTTTTCTTTGAGTTTGCCTTCCTGTCGGACCTACTCATGGCATCTTATCCTGGTCCCTACTAGAATATGCCAATTTTTTACCTTGGTCTTCACGATACACGGATGCACCATAAACACTGACATCTTTGCTGTGGCTCGGACAATCACACACCCAGATGAGAACTAGGCCACAACTGACCTCACAACACGGCAAGCCTATGTCAATGCTTAAAACAATAACCCTCCACAGCCTGAGGCTCGGAGTCTCAGTGGACACGTGTGGGGAGCTCAGGGATAAAATATTTCTGTTTTTACCAGCCTAGAAGTTTATGATAACCCTAAGCCAGAAGAAAAGTGCATTTCTGATTTTTAATCTGAAACATTTTCTTGCTGTTTTTCATAGGTTTCTCCTCAGAAAAGAAAGTCAATCAGTAGCGTGCGGGCGAAGGGAGAGCCAGGCTGGTCCCTCGTGTTTCTTTTCACTGTATCTTGTGTCTGCCTCTACTGCACGTTATCTGCACCACCCTTCGTGCAGTGTTTCCTTTGAGCATCGATGGAGAAAAAGGCTTGTGGCGGCTGAGATCCTGATCCAGTCTGCGGGGCCAGGGCCACCCAAGCAGACGCATCAGCTAGTGTCATTGCAACAAGGTTTGGCAGATGGATTACGTCCCACTCCCTGAAACCCCTCAGCGTATTGCTGTTGGATTTACAGGGACGACTTTGTGATTTCAGCAACGTCCCTCTGGGCGTAGTAATGTTGCCTGCTGACTGAAACATACATTCCCTGGGGGGAAAGTATCCGCACTTGTAACTTTTTAACCTCGCTCCCATATTTTCATAGGGGCTTCTTAGTTCTTTAGCCAGTGTAACTAGATACTCTATGCGTCAGTGTTGGCTTCAGTGAGCCTATAAATAGGATTGAAGAGGTGTGTGCACTTCCTTAAACGAAAAGAGTGGTTCAATCCGAATAAAATGATAAACTTGACACTATTCCTTAAACAGATCATTCCTTTAAGATGATGAGAAACTGTGAGCCTACTTCATTTTTAGGTGGACTAGATTGTGAAAGATGAACTAACGTGATGATGGTGACGACTTAGCCGCGTTTGTAGGTACTTACAGAAGTGCAATAGTTCAGTGAAATCTGTTTTTCCTCCCTATGGATGTGAGTAGTAATTAATGAAAAACATAACTGTGACTTCTCAAACCAATGAAAATGGAAAACAAATGCATCCAATTTTATTGCAATTAAATTGCATGGTGGCATGACAGATGTCTAATGATGAAGTAGATTTAAAAATATTAAGTTCATCCATTTAATGAGGATTCTGCTAGGACCACCTGGAGACGCTACGTGTGAGGAGAGTGAGACCCACCGATATTGGTACTTCGAGAAGCACCAAGAGAAAACCAGGAGCAGCAGCTGAAGATTGTCATATAAAACAATGCAGACATACCATTGAGACTATCTAGCCACAACGTCCAGAAGTTACACTGTTTAATTCCAGCTCAACCTTTTTTTTTTTCCAGTTTCTGGAAATACTTGAAACTTTGTATAGAGGAAAGGTAAAAGAGCCTCAGAAAGTTAAATACTTTCAGCGTCAGTCTTTAGTTACTCAGACACAATCCTTGAGGAAGCATTGTCCTTCTCTTAGATTAATTGCTACTACTCATTAAAGAGACAACTCATTCTTGGGCAATAGTTCAGTATATGTGAATCAGAAATAAGAGAATTAACAAGTCAGTTGCACTGAAACATTTTGGCACTTTTTAAAATTGTCCATTTTCTCAGAGCAGTGAAGAAGTCACTATAATATCAGCTTCTAGTGGTGGATTAAGTTTGCCCACGAGAAGGCACCCTGATAAGCTCACTGTAGCTCAATTCCACAGCAGTAAAACGTGAAGTAACCATCCTATTACTATCACTGAAGTCATCCTATTGCTAATTAGCAAGTTGTCAAACATTGACAAGATTGTACAAATGCTCATAGAATGGGACAACCTCCAATTCAGTGAGACCTGGTTTATTTGAACTTCAAGTGGCTGACTGCAAATGTGAGAAGAGGGCCCCTGGCTCAGAGCACATCTGCCCTTCCGAGAAGACAAATTTCCACAACCCTGGCCTGAGCGCCCCTTCTGTGTCTCTCTCCCCACACCATTGGGTTGGGGACTTCTCTGTCCCAGCTCATTACAAGGGTCATACCCCTCAGTGGAGGCACTTGCTTCATTATCACACACTATTTATGGAAATTTCACTTTATGCCAACCAACGTCAGAAGGAAGGGCACAATCGATAAGGCTCATGACATACTGTTTTGGTAACTGAACCCAAACCTTAGAGCTGCCTGATGTGCCTAACTTATCACTGAGAATCAGTTTGCTGGGAAAACCCATCTTACTGATTTTCCTGAGTCTGCTACTGACTGGCAGGCGGGTGGGTGCAGAGATGGTTGGCGATTCCATTTGCACATCTGTGGGGGGACCTCATGGCCTCCCTTCTCCCTCATCTGCAGCCGCAGGATGGTGACCCGCCGTGAGTGGACCCCCCCCCCCCCCACACACACACACAGCGGGCAAGAACTAGCTCATCCCGACGCCTCTGCAGGAAGGAGAGCTGCTTATGCGGCAGCGGAAGAAAAAGGCTCTGGAGAGATTTGTTCCTTTCTTGGTTTCCAAGCATCCATTCCATCTTCTTTTTCGAATACTATCTCAATATCCTTTAAAAAAGTTATCTCTTTCCCCACTGGACCCAGTTTCATCTAAAGTGCCCTGTCTCCTAGGCACGGGACAGCCATGTGATCCAAACCAGGCCAACTGGAAAGTCCTGTGCTGGCATTTGAGCTTCAAGCCAGCAGAGAGCCTTGGGGAGGCAGAGGCTGCTGCCTGGGCCCGTAGGACTGACCAGGCTCCACACCGTCCCTGGCGTCCACGTCAGTAAACTCAAGTCTCTCTCAGCCCTTCCCTCAATCAGGGTTAGTTTCTCCAGTTTGAAACAGAAGAATCTTAATCAATCACAAATGTGGGGGTTAAATCTCAGAGAGTTTATGGGAAGGGTATTGTGAAGAGTATATATATGTGTATGTGTATTATGTGTGCATATATACATATGTATTTATATATGTATATGTGTATATATACACATGCATATACATTTTTTTCTTTATGATCTTTAAAAATAGAAACTCAGATATGATGTAATAAGATAAGTTAAACAATTCGAATGTTATGTTTGCCAGTATTACTAAATTTTACCTTGGATCATTGTGCAAATATATTGTAACATATTTTAAAGTGGAAAACGCCATAATAAGAAATAAAATACAATTCTTCATTTGAATTTTCTCCTAAATCTGATGAAGCCCCTTAAGAAGATACTTTAATGAAGCAACGTTGGGAAAAGTTCCAGTGAAATAAAACCACCAGAGCCCATGTCTAATTTCCTTATTTCTTTTTCCGAAGTGCTTAATTGCACATAACTGATCATTCCCATTTTAACAGACTGTTAATACATAAATCATAGGAAATAGAAGTCCTTTGTGTAAGAACTATATCAAATGGGTTCTACTTTTAAAAACAGTGGGATGATGGTGCTTCTTTCCAGCAAAGTTAAACTGTAACTTTTTAAACTTCAGGTTATTCTGTAGCAAAATGTTAATTCAAATACAGAGTAGCTCCTGGATAAGAAGTTAAGGTAACATTCCTAACAGCGTCACAATTTTCTGTGAATCAGAACATTTTTGGATAACTGGTCAGTACTTCACATATCCTCTCATCTTGACGAGCAATCTATTTTGGATGTTATTGTTTGTTAGTGTCATTTATTAGAAATTCCTTTTGTTTGTATAAAAGTGTATCGTGTGTGCAGTCGTGGGAAATAAAAAGGAAATAGAGGCACTTCCTCTTCTTCCCATTGTCTAAGGACAATTATCCCAGCAGCTGTGGGCGGGTGCATTCAAGCCAGAGGAGATGGCAACGCCTCTTAATTTCCAACGTCATCCTTCATCTTTCAATGTCTCTAGAAGTATTGTCTTCCTTACCATGTTGCCCCGAAAATAAGACCAGGTCTTATATTAAATTTTGCTCTAAAAGACACATTAGAGCTTATGTTCAGGGGATGTCATCCTGAAAAATCATGCTAGGGCTTATTTTCTGGTTAGGTCTGATTTGGGGGGAAAACACAATGTATAAATCACGTGAGGCAATCAGTCAACATTTGGCAATTTACACTGAGCAAATTTAATATTACAATACTCAACTGTTCTAGCAAAATTGTGTAAGTTTTTTTCCAATGATCAGCAAAATCTAGAACAATTTTTCCCAAAAGGAAAACTACGCTTTATTTTTTATATTGTTCTTTGTTTGATAAGGTTTTAACAATACGACAGAAATTCATCTTTCTCATAAAACATTAAAGGTGAACATTAGCTCATAGATTATTAAGAAAACTTACAAAGTTAAAATTATTATTATTATTATTTTTTTAACTATAAGGAAGTAGTGGGTTCATAGGAAATTAGGTCTCATTTAAACAGGATTTTTCTCCCATTACATTTGCATTTGCTCAATTTTGCCAATGTTTGGCTCTTGTGTTTTTTTTTTTTTGTTTGTTTGTTTGTTTGTTTGTTTGTTTTTTGCCTCTGAACACTGATATGTGAGGATGTATGATTTGCAGACAGAGTCACTTTGCAAACAGGAAAGGGCCTATCCGAGACGGCCAGGCTGGAAGAACAAAAGCAATGACTCTGGGTATTTTCATGGCATTCTTGAGTTGCTGAATTAACAAACCCTGGAGCCTGAAACACTAATTGTGGGTTTCCCTGTTGGTCAAGCCACTTTGAGTGATAGCCAAAGTCATGCCTCTTCAGCAATATGGCAGAGGGTAATCTGCACATGTTTGAGTCAGGTTTGGTTATCTGCTATAGTAATGCATCCTGACATGTTTTCAGTTCTTATTTTCCCCAACCTCAGTCTGTGGTTTCATTTTGAGCAATCATTTGGGATTCTGAAAGGGTCTGTCTATTGTTAGCTACGTCTAAGTCCCTCTGCTTTCTGAAAAAACAAAGTAGAACAAAAAAGCACATATCAGGAAAAAATCTGGAGAGCTAACTAGCTACAAGTCAAGAGATAAATAGACTCATCTATGGTCTCATATCAAAGCTATTCTTTGAACTTAAGAACATGGCCTAAAAATGAGTATCTTCATCATATAGATTAGATGTATTTCAGAATGTTGACTGTGTTATAAAACTAATGCTGGTGATTTATTTGTTGTCAGTCATGATAAAAAAAAAAAATGTTACTAACAAAAACTCCCGCCAGTAGAATTGAGTTTAAAAACTCCCAGCAATAAGACACTGGTCATCAGGTACAAAACGTGCACTGTTGAACCACTGGACGTAGTTTGCAGTCAGCTGAGACCCTGCAGAAATTTCCCACATGGAAAATTTTTATTCCAGCATTGCTACCAATTTTCAGTGACTCCAAGGGTATGGGATTGCTCACAATCCCAAAATTCTTTGCTCACCCGTGCGTGATTACCCAGATTTAGCATTTCTCCTACTTCTGACTGTGTGTATATTACACAAACAAGGATCCTGTGAAGAATTCAGATGGAAAGGATGTAGAATAAGTGTCTGGAACTCGGTCTTCCCTGGACTTGTCTCTGAGCCTAGACCCCAACCTAGGACAGCATTTTCTCATCTTTCATACAAGAAGATGAGGTACACCCAGTGTTTCTGGAAGTTTCCCACCGAGGAACCTCTATTGGCAAGACAATAATGAATGTGTTTGGAACAGGGACACCTTTTGAAGATTTCCATGATAAAAAAATGCTGGCCAAATTTTTAGACATGTGTTTTCATATACAAGTAGTGAATAAAATTGAGATGTCAGAAAGATGTGTTATGCATGTTATGTGGCTACTTAGAGCCCAGACATACTATATTTTTCCAGGAATGAGCCTTCTGTAGATTGAAAACTTGGCAGAACAGGGTCTTCCTATTCTAAAATCTTAAGAATTTGTTTCTAATATTAGGCTGCAATATCATATATCGTCAGTAGGTGCCACCACTTCACAAAATTTACTACACTGAAAATTCCTTAGTTCAACATTCATTAACTAATCAGTACATTTTAAAGTTAGTGTCATAAATGTAGAAGATGCATTAAAAAGTAGAATTATTTAAAATAGGGATATTTTGCACTAGGAATTGAAAAAGTTAAATTCTGTAGATGAGTGCTGTAGAAAAGTCTTAAAATTTAGTGCAACTTTTAGAGGGTAATGCACGTATCCTCTGGAGAGATGTTCATTATTTTCCTGGAGTCTGTGATACCACACTTGCTATTATGATAAATTATGACTTATTAAACAGTGGGTACAGTGTCCCAGAGAGCAGTTTGCAGGCTCTCGCCCTCACGTGGAAAGGTGCTTGGCTCGGGTAGTAGACGGCCATCAGCTGTGACTAGTTGGCCATCAGCTGTAACCTGTGAGCCGTTAGCCAATATAACTGCCGTGGCTGTGCTGGGGGGGTGGTTGGTTGGCAGAGAAACAGACGGCGGATTGCGGCTCCTGCTTCCTGTGTCTGGGACCAGCCTCCAGCGAGAATATGGCGGTATGACTCCCCTACCCATGGTTCTGTGGGTGTTCCTTTTTGGCCTCACCATATCCTGCGTTCTTGTGTGGGGAGCGGGAGCTGAGACCCTGCATGACATAAACCTTGCAAAACTTTAAAATGAAAAGATATCATTGTTCCCACATATTTTAAAATAATTTTCTCTTCTTAAAGAAAAACAAAAGGCAATTATAGTACAAAACACATGGGGTCTGGAGACAGACCTAAATTTGAACTCCTCTCTTCCTCTACTTGGATGATCTTAAGCAATTTACTTGACCTTCATCTGTTTGTTCATTTGTTTGTTGAACCAGTGAGTCTGTATATCTTAATTGCAAGGCTTACACTTCTGACAGAGTTTTTGGAAGATTAATGATGTATGTAAATCACCTGGCACATGGCAGGTATTCAAACAACAGTAGCTATTAGCAAAAGCTCGGAAACTACATTATCACCCTGGCATAAATATGGTAGTATGGTACATTATTATTAATAGTTGATACTAAAGTTAATTTTAATTATTCTAATGCACTATGAATCTAACATTTAAGAGGTAAATATATTTCGATACCATATCAAATTCCATGTAACTTTTCTATTCTCTAGTTGGAAATGGAAAATGTACTTAGTTGAGGTAATCTGGGGGCAAAACTTGAGGGCAGAAAAGATGGCTAATTGCGAATGCCTGGAGCTATGGGTCTCAAGCAAGGGGCCTCCACAGCTCCGTGCATGCACTCCTGCACCCAGGACCCCACTCCCACCCCCACCAGGCCATCCAGCAGCATTGGGGTGAACGTTTGGGGGCTGAAGGAAGAAAAAGAGCATCCCCCCCCCCAAACCCCACCCCTGACCTGGTGGGGATCAGCTCAGCCTAGAGTTCCTCACAGTTTTCCCAGGCCTGGAGAAACTAGGAAACACAAAGACCTGCAGAGGCGACGGCCTCCTGTGAGTCTCCCTCAGAAACTACTCAGCAGGCCTAGGCCTGTCCAAGGGGAAGGTGGGGAACCTGCCCCCTGCTACGGAGGGTATCATACCCAACATGCTACAAGTCACAGCCGCGTCAGCAGGGCAAGTCCTGACAAGTGGCTGATGATGCAGAGTGTGGCACCAGCGTGAAGGAACGAACACCGCTAGGCACCTTGGTCTGCTCAGGCCGCCTAGCAAAGACCCACAGACTGGGGGCTTCCACCACGGAAATGACTGTCTCCCGGTTCCAGAGGCTGCGCAGGCCGGGATCAAGGTGTGGGCAGGGTTTTCTCTGCCGGGCTGTGAGGGAGCATTTGCTACGTGCCCACCCCTAGCTTCTGAGGCTCGGGGGTCCATGCTGGTGGTCGCTGGCTGGTGGACACCTCACCCTCTCGGCCTTCATGTTCCCATGGCGTTCTGCCTGGGTGCATGTCTGTGTTCGAATTTCTCCTTTTTGTAAGGATACCAATCCCACTGGATAAGCTCACTCCAGTAGGAGCTCATCCTAACTTAACTAATTTTATCTGCAATGATCCCATTTCCTAATTAAGTCATATTGTAGGTATTGGGGTTGGGACTTCGACAAGTGAATTTTGGGGGATACACAATTCAATCTCTAACAGTGTCCCTTTCTGACTTAAAGATACCCTGGTGCTATGGCCTGACAGTGTATTGACCCCCAGGATTTTGTGTTAACCTAACGCAAAAGGTGACAGTATTATGAGGTGGGGCGTTCGGAAGGGGATTGGTATGAGGGGGGTGCCCTGTGAATGGCTGAAGTCCTTATAAAAGTGGCCCAGGGAGCTGGCTGGCCCTGACACCACATGAGGACACTAAAAGCAGGCCGAAGTCCTAGCACCCAGAAGGCTCTCGCCAGACGCCCGCCATGCTGGCCTCCAGACCTTTGTGAATGAAAACTCTGCTGTTTATAAGCTACCCACTCGGTGGTATTTTATTCTAACCATCCAAATGGACTGAGACACCCAGTGAACAAACACCACAAGGAACGAGCTTGGGAGCGGGCCTCCACCTGGGACGTTTCTCCTTCATCAGATGTCCTGCCAGCGGGAGAGGTCAACAGACAGTGTCTGGAGAAGGTTAGGGGCAGAGTGTGCTCTGAAGGTGATGACGCAGGGGCCCACAGTCCAGCCCATATTGGACAGCTGACCAAAACCATCTTGAGAAAATTTATTGAGGACCACCTGCCAAGATAATTTGATCCTCACATTTTGAATTTTGGGAGCTCCGTTTCTAAAGAATCCATCCCAAAAGTCTTTTTAGAAGTTCTTCAAAATGGCTTCAACAACGTACATTTACGATCTCCACGCTTTAACTGAGATTTTGAAATAGGAAAACAAAAGCCATATGCATGCCTATACAGAACTTTTGGTTACACTATGTTTAGTAAACCAACGTTTTCTTCAATCCTTTATTTTCAGTCATTCCAGAATCTTCCAACAAGGAATACCTTGCTTATTTTTAGCTCATTATTACCTCCCCATCCCCTGGCTAGTTCTGTCGTCGTTGTTGTCGATGGTGGTGGTGGTGGTTTTCCTTTGCAGATGCTTAGATCTGCCTAGAGCAAGATTAATAATGATCGTGGGTCTTGTGGGCAGTCTACCTGGGCAGTAACACCGTCGTGACGGCCACAACTCAGTATGTTCCTTTCACAAAGCAGAATCATACATAAAATCCCTAAGACTGATTCCCCCCAAATTGAGAATTTGTTTAACAATTTAAATCCACACTGTCGACAATAAGTTTTTCATGAAATACATCTGAAATGAAAGCAGAGGGGAAACACGCTGGACAAGTCAGCACGATACTACCCAATGAGACCAAGACCAAGACCACCAGGACCTTATACTGAACTGGCATCAGATCACTGACCTCTGGCACTGATTCAAGATGAGGAGGAAAGCTACTTTACAGATGCCAAACAGATGGCGAGAATTCTTGTTTGGCAAACTGAAGAGCCAGTGTAGTGCAGATAATAGATATTTTGAAAAGTCAGCTGTCTTGCTTTGATGCAATAAGCAAATTTCTAGGGAATCCCTTCAAAGCAACAAGAATCATGAAGCTACACAGGGGGACTCGCAAATCTCTATCCCTGTCTGTGTCATTTCCAACCTCGAGGACCCTCGTCCTGCAGCTTTTGTTCCAGGTCCTATCCCATAGGTTGCACAGCACTTTTGAAAACAGTATTTGGACTAAAGGGGAGAAGCAAATGATGCCTGATTTCATCAGACTTTTCCAATAAACATAGTCCCAGAGTAAAGGACTCAGTTACTGGGAGCACACTTTCTGAAGGCCAAGCATAGGGAACAAAGCTCCATGGAGGACCAGGCCATCCCTCATGCTATGGAAGCTCAAATCCCCACAAGTGCTGGGAATATGAGGGTGCTGAGCACAGCGTAAATGCTGAAAGCAGCATGAATTGCTTGGCTGAAGTGGGCTCCACTGAGCCTTTCCCAGTCGGCCCATCTGTGGTTTACGGTTCCCTAGCCCTGCCCCATATGCAGAGCCCAGAACGGCAGCCATAAAATACTTGCATCATGGGAAGAGGCTTTGTGTGTACGGTTAAATGACACATGGCACTGGTTTAGCTTTTTGCATTGCTATGGGCACATTCAAGGCACTCACACCCTCAAGCATAGCATGTAACTAGAAGGCGGACACACACGTTTCTTCCAGGATGACAGAGCATCACTAAAGGGCGCTGCAGAGGCTGTGGCATTGATCTCAGCCAGTCTTTATTTCACCATCTGGCTCCCATCCTAGGGCCCCCTCAAAAGGGACATCCCTAACTAACCCAACAGGGCCTTCTCTGCCATACATCAGGCCATGCAGAAACAACAAAGCTAGTCAGTCAATTGTGCCGATCTCCTGTGTAAGCCCCATCCCAGGCTTGTTAGCAGAAGCCTCTCCTTTGCCCGGCCAGGCTGGCCTCCCCTTCGCAGTCAGGACTCTTCCTTTAAGTCCCTTTTAATGAGAGGAACTGAGAGAGACTCAATAGTCCCTTCTTCTTCAAGGCGCTGAGCTCCCACCATGGCTGCTTACCACAGCGTCCCTAATCAGACGGGTAATGTTTCCTCGGATGCTTATTCAGTGCAGACACGTTCTCACTTTCAGAACCAACAGAGCTATTTTTCAGAATCACAGCATTATGTTAAACGTATCACACTTGAAAGAGGACTCCATCACCTACTGTTTCCCCAAATTAGCCTGTGGAGTGAAGGTTACATATTAATAGACCAATTAATTATATCAGCAATATGCTCATACACTAATGAAAAGCTTCATCACTTGTGGACAAATACTGGAAACCCCTCCACCAATTTGAGCTGATTTCCTAGTACTTCTGAACCACATATCCCTTCATTGGCTGAAACCGGTTTACTAAAGAGATGGGTTCAGCAGTCGAAGAAAGAAGGACAGTGTGCAAAAGCCACTTCTGTTTCCAATTATTTCAGTGATTTATTTGGAGCCAAATAAGCCACTTGATCTAGGAGTGCTTCAGTCCCGCGTGGGTGAGCTGAGCTGGCTGAGTCTCAGTGGTGGCTCTTCTGATTTAAGAGCACTGGGTCCCCAGCGGACGTCACTGGGAAGGTTATTCCATGCTATTGTTTGTGCTTTTTCCAACTGACAGCGTCCCTTACATGCAGAGTGGCTCTTTCAAAGGTACATGGAACATAAATTTTGCTCTGATTTGGGACTGGAGCAAATATATGCCCTCAAAATTTACCTCTAGGGAATCTTGTTGTCATTTAAGAGAAAATTCAAAACAAATTTGTGTTTTTCACACCCTCCACCTCACTGACATGACCCAGTCAGCCTGGCCTAACATTACAAGCAGCTCTGTCCCACTGAGGCAAGATTTGTGAAAAGGTTCTATGTCGCATCTGCTGTTTTGGGTATGAAATCTTTGGTAAGCAGGTGGCAAACTGGCAAAATCTCTTAGCAGCAGAGTCAGAGTACACACATTCGCTCAGGTGTCATCTTAGCTCAGTGGTTTTACCATAGTGCTTTGGGAACTGTCCATAAGCTGTGACTTTTGCCGTTTAAACACAGATTTCCTCACTGTAAGAAATGACATAGTTAATATTTACTAGTGGGGGTTCTCAGAGTGTGGTCCCAGAGCAGCTGCATGAGTGTCACCTGGGAAGGGTAAGAAACGCAGCTTCTCAGGTCCCACCCTGTAAGTGGCATGAGAAGGTCCAGGGTAAGGCTTGCAGTCTGTTCTGGCAAGCCCTCCCACAGCCTGGGTGCACGCTCAGCACACAGCACATTTCCCTGCACGCTAATGGTGTAACATAGAAAAGACTCTTGGGCTGCTGGGCGTTTTCATGAAGCCCTGTGGAGAAGGCCTTACATCACCTTTTTTGAGTCTTTGGCCTTTACTATTAAAATATTGAAATTTCAATGTTTTCTTGTCTGACCAAATCCATTTTAACACATTAATCACATTCTCTGAAACTGAAAGGCCTGTTGCAAAGAAGGCGTGAACAATTCCAACACCAGGACGTGTACAGCGAGCATGTAACACAAAGTAACCCACGGGCTGTGCGCTTCTCTTAAACGTTTTAAAAATAAGAATCGTCAGCCACAGGATTTTCCCTTTCTTCATTACTGGAGCTGAACTGCTTGATCAGAATGTTCTTATTTTGCCTGAGAACCTTCTAGCCTTCTCCTCATAGGCTTCCTTCTCAAGCAAAGTTTCTTTTAATTCTGTCAGGTCAATATAAACACAGCCTCTCTCATCTTCCTTTCTGTTGCTGTTTAGTGATCTGACTTGCCAGTAATTTCCTTTCGCCTTTTCACATTCGTCCCCGAGTTCATATCCCGAGTGCTCTGCCCCTGGTCATCTCCACCAGGCTTTTTGGGCCAGTGTCGTCTTCTCTATTGACTTACTATCTTCCACCAAATCCACTATTTTATTTGTTTTCTTCGTTTGGTCCTCGAGTCCCTTATGTTTGCCTTTGTCTGGCATCTATTTACTGCCTGACAGCACCACCTGGGAGGTAAGCTGAGGAGCTGTCCACAGGGACAGGGTGAGATGAAGACAGTCGCCAGTGGAGGAACATTGTGATACAGGAGCTCCCTGTGCAGGAGGAGGGAGGCTGCTGGGTGTAGACCGCACACCGCCAGGCTGGCCAGTGTGGAGCCTTCCCAGCACCATCACTCGTGTGTTCTGGGTTTTCGGAGCCACCTCCAGCTCTATCTCACAGGCCCTGCTTTGGGTCTCCTGCAGCCTCTGGAATACTCCATGTGTCTGTGCAACTTTCAAAAAAGTCATCCCTCTGGACAGACCAACAATAAAAAGACACAGCCACAGGGCAGACATTTTACAAAGGGGCCCCGCCCTGCTGGGTGGACAATACACAGACCAGCCCTGATAGGGGCTAAATTTCAAGACCCACAGCCGGTGCTGGTACCTTTGCTTCCTATGAAAACTGTCTAGCCCAGTCCATGGCACCCCGGTCTGCCCCCTATTTCTTACTGCTCTGTCTAAAGAAAAGTACAGTTCTTGGACCAGTAGCACCATCACCTAGAAACACGTTAGAAACAAATTCTGGAAACTTACCGTAGACCTGCTTCAGCAAGCAGCAAGCTGTGTTTAAACAAGTCCCCCAGATAATTCTCATTCACACTAAAGTTTCCAAACACTAGAATGCCTGACACAGGATACGTACTCAATAAATGTTTGTTAGTTGAATGTATCAATGAATTTCTCCATGAAAACTAAGCTCAAGCACCCTCCTCTGGAGAACAGCGTGCCAGGTTCCACCTCATCTGGCCAGGCCCGGCCCTTGGGATACACGGTTCTTTGTATAAAATTCCAATCCATTTAAAAAGCCAAGCTCTAGAAAATCTTTCCTTATTGTGCCTGAAATAATGTGTCATTTCCTCTTGATCGATTGTTTGCTTGCAACAATCGATAGGTTAATAATAGGTTAATAATAAAATGTTTACTAAAATATTTAGGTCACTTGTGATTGGTCAAGGGCAGCGTTTGTTTCCATTTCTAGGTCTACATGGAAACATGCTATTATTCTTGTTATTTTATTCTAATGCTATTCCATTTAAAAAAAAAACAAAAAACAACTTTAACATTTGTAATCAAGAATTTGTTTCGTAGTAAAATGTCCACTAGATGGAACTATTGTCTCAAAAGAACGAGGGTGACGCCTTAGAAAAGCCCCATTTCTAAAGCTTTTCCCCTGAAAGTTACACCATTAAAAACTGATAGATAACGTCTTTTCTTTCCTTTTTTTTAAACTAACTCTTTTCTTTTTATATAGATTACATTAGCATTTAAAATGCATGCCATTTGACAGCTTATATTCTGAAAACCTTTGCATCTCTAAGACTTTAGTTAAGATGGCTCAATGCTGAGTTCTCTTTTTACAACTTTCGTTTTCCTACATACTTCATAGTTTTAATGACAAGCAATGAAAACATCTGAGTTACAAAACATGCCTTAAAATCCACAATTCATAGAGGTTAAATAGATACCCTAAAGCTAGAGTGCTAAACAAAAAGATAAAACTTCAATTGTGGAAACACAAAGATTCAATGTGAACGTCTGTTAGTCGTGTCTGTCAAGTTCTCAAAGAAACAGTATCTTTGTGTATTCACACATTGTTGCCCAATATACACAACTGTATTTACAAGGCGCAGTTTACTATTTGCTCATGCAAAGAGCATAGTAAAGTTGCAAATTCCATTCCATGCCTGTTGATGCTACTGACATGATATGAAAATTATCTTTATTAACTGAAATTCGTCATGGTTTGCTGTTAGTGTAGTACACTTAAGGCAACTCCTAAAGCAATTTTTGTTCCTATAATGTTTATGACTAATATTTTTAAACTATTTACTTAATGTCTTATGACACGTTATGTTTTATAATTAAACCGGCGTTGGGAGTAATTATTAACTTATTATCTTTAGGAAGCACAATTCTGAGGAAGCAAAGTTACGATGTACCACAGCTTGGAGGCTTCGAACCTCCAACTTAACGACAAGCTTCCTCCATATGTCATCCCACAAGGGTATCCTTTCAACAACTGATAAAGAGAATCAATTAGCCCCTCGGCAAACTCTTTGGGGTAACATATATTGGAAATAACAAAGAATACATATTTCATAAAGCAAGTCTGAGTCACCATGATGTCATTGAAAATATTGCGGTCTTTTTTCCTCTATAAAAGCTGAAGGGAATTTTTTAAAAAATAAATTGAAATAGTTATAATACTTTCTTGCAGTTTTTTTCAAAGCCCTCACAATTGAACACTATTTTTTAAAACTTTGAGAGTAAATGTTCTTCTTTACATAATTTACTTAACAGTAAAATTGAGCAAAAATCTAAGTTTCTCAAAACCTCAGATAGTAATTTTATATTCTTCCTTTAAATCACTTGTGAAAATGAAGTCTCAAACATTAGGTTTTGATTTGATGTTATAGTATATGTGCAAATACAAAAGCAGTTCACACCCTGCAAATTTTACCTATAAAATCTTTGTACTTTGAAACATCTAGAAGCTCCTTTTCCAGTCCTAAAGCTAGACTAGATTAGTCTACTACGGGATTGTGGGCTAGTTTGTTACAGAAATGACTGCACAGTGGTGATGTTTGGCATCAAGAGGAGCTGAACTGAGCTTATTTCTGTAGTAAATGTGGAGCCGTGTAAGCCCGACTCGTGTGGGAATGAATGTGTGTTCCTTTGTCCGTCCATCCAATTACCCCTTTATTTTTCATCAATATTTATCCAATTCCTAATATGTTTTTTTCAGCATTCAATGTTTTCCATGTCTTTATTTTTAGTATGCTGTCCCACCTTTCTAACTTGATTCCTAAATGTTCTACTTTTTAAACATTAAAAAAAAATTTTTTTTTCTGTAAGTTTCCACTACCTACTGAAAACAAGCCCTGCTGCAAACTCTGGTCTGAAATGTGTGGCATTCCTCAATACAGCTCCAACTTACATTTTGAGACTTATCACCTATTATTCTACATATCTTAGATTTCGTTCAAATCCCATCTACTCACCATTCCCTAAATACCCGCTTCACTGTATTGATGTTTTCCCTTTGCTTAAACTATTCTCTTGCTGTCTAATGGTCCACACCTCCCAGTTCCTCACATACTTCAAAACGTATCTCAGCTTGTACCTCCTGCATAAAATTCTCCTCCATCCCAAATCAGAAACAACCTTTCTCGGAGCAATGTTTCATTGCCTCGCATTTCTAAGTCTCTCCTGCCACAATCACCTTCCACTTACCAACAGAACCATTTGCATATGTTGTATCTCTCTCTTCCACACTGAGAGAGGACTGGGATCCTGCATACTCACCTTTTCATCCTCATCACACTGTCTCCCATTACCGACCTGTGACCACCTGGACCATCACCACTCCTTCCTCCTGTGACAGGGACTGATGGCCTCTTTCCGGTCAAGGCCACAGCTTCGCACTGTATCGCACCCCCTCCTATAGATCTCCTGCCACTGGCTTTTCTCCTCTCCTTTTTTATTGGCTCTTCCCATTAGCATAAAAAGATGCTTAAGTCTCTCCTAAAGCTTATTTTCAACCTGATACATTCTAGCTCTCTTCTCCCCTAAATAGCCCAGCTTTGCGAAAGGGTTTCCTACGTACCACTGTCATCATGTCCACGGCTCCCACTCACTTCTGAACCCTATGTGCTCTGGTTTCCATCCTCATCACTCAAGGGAAACTGTTCACACTGGGACACCAATGACCCTCTTGTCACAGAGCCAATGGGGACTATTGGCCTCTGACCATCACCTAACACTACTGACCATTCTTTCCTCTTTCAAGGTTCTCTTCCCTTGAACTTCTGTGACTCTTTCTGTTCTTGGATTTTCCTGTGTCTCAACCCATCTCTCGAAATGTGGGCTTCATTCAGTGTCCTTCCTGTTCTTGGCCTTCTTTTAAGTCTATACACTTTTCCTGAATGGCCATCGAATCCACAGCTTCCGATGCCATTAGGCTGGTGACTCCTAGCTGTCTGTCTCCAGCCTGGACTTCTCTGCTGAGCTTTATACAAAACACAGCCGGCTAGGCTTTCCTGTGTCAAGGGTCCACGTGCACTCAGAGGACAAACACATCACCTTGTCTACCTTCACTCAAACCTGTTGCCTATGTTTTGTTCCTCATCACACTTATAGTACCATTCGTCAAGTTCTCAAGTCAGAAACCAGAGTTTCTTCCTCAAACTGCCCCAATTTCTTATTCCATGTGTTCTGCCCAACACTGAGTCCTGCTAATTCTGCCAACTACAATGAATATGGCCCCTCTTCTCGAAGCTCTCTCCTGACCACTGCAGTTTCTCACCTGGGTTTCCACCATGGCCTCCTCACTTGTCCCTCTGCCCACAGTCTTGGTTTCTGGCAGTTCACACTGCAGGCTGAGGGAACTTGACAAATACAAATCTGATCATCCCCCTGGTTAAACACGTCGATTGCTCTAATGACTTGTAGGACCCAGTCCAACTTCCTTCAGCTAGTTTACAGTAGTGGGCGTAATCTGATTGCTGCTCATTCTCTGGCCTCATCTATGTTCTTAACCTTCAAACTTGACATTTCAGTTCTTCTAATGTCTTTCAGTTCCCTCAACGAGCCAGGCTCTCACCTTTAGCTCGTTACACGTGCTGTTTCCTATGTCTAACCACCTTTATCCTCACCTCTCAACCTCTCTGCAAGGTTAACTCCTTCTCATCTACCAAGCCTCTCAGCTTACATATACCCCTTCCTGCAGAAAATCTGCACTAACCTTTGCACCTCGGTCAAGTACGTGTCCTAGGTCCCTTCAGGGGCATCTTACACTTTATAGACCGTACTTCGTTGGTCTGGCTCGTTTGTACACCTGTGTGCTCGTGAATTGGTGTACAGGGCTGTGTTTATTTTGTGCACAGCCATAACTACAGATCACCCTGGCCGTGATCTATATGTGTTTAGAGATCACAGGTGCTCAATAATGTATATAGTATGTGATGAATTTTGAAAAGTCATCAAATATACCATACTGGGGACAAAAGCCATCTGTGATTGGTTAGTTTTGTTTTGTTTGCAGTGTGACTATATAACAATGATTTCATCTAAGCAAGTCAATTACATGGAGATACACATAAGCTATATCAGGAATAGCAGGGCAATTCCATCAAATTGTGTTTTCACATATACATACCGTAGGTGGGCAAGTCTACACCGACTGCCGCATCATGGGCCATCCTGTGGTAATCAACACGGACCTTTAAGAGGATAAGGATAAAGGAGTTGCCCAGGGGAAAGTCTGTATATTCCAGTCCAGGGGTTTAAACTCAGCCTGTGTATGTACTTGCACACTGTAACATTTCTATCGAAGAAGTACTTTATCATAGATTATACTGAACTACAGGGGAAATCACTTTATTTTGTGCTGGACAATTCTAGTCATTCAAAACTAAAGTAAATCCTGCTAAATTTATAGATGCACATCAAATATAACATTTTTAACTGTCCAAATGGCTAGCTGCATAAATAAATAAATAGCAGTGTGCTTTTATCCTAGAAAGTGTTTGGTATCTAATTGGCAATTAGCTGGGCAAGGCGGGTCATCTTTTTCAATTCTCTCATCACATAGGTGAGGATAAAGGTGTCCTGCGAGGTGGAGCTTCACGGCCCAGGTCACCCCAGCATGTAGAGATGAATCTGTCCCGTTGTTAGCAGGATCACAGTAGAACCCACTTGTCACACCTACCTGCGCAGTGCTCTCCTGTCATGTCACACTGTGCTGTCGCTGGCCACCCGCGTGTCCCTTTATTCGTGTTGTCAAACGCCCTCACCCTGACTCATAATTTCTAAGTCTTGCAACATCGAGAACATATTTTAATGATGTACGTTATCTAGCTAGGATTGTAAAACATTTTTTTTAATGACATCTTGTCTGGAACCACAATATTAAAAAACAATCAAATCAACGGATGCGTTTTTCAGGCAATTTAAATCTACATTGTTCATGAAACATGTGGCCCTTTCAAGGTCCAAAAAATCTAGGGAGCAGAGTCAGAAAACTGCTTCAGGCTGAGAAAGGTGGATGGTTTGCAGCGGGAGCTCTGGATCTTGCCATTCCCCTTGGATTTGGAGAGAACTGGCTGACACGGCAAAGCATTAATTTGGCATTCTTATGTCGTAATGGTGTTTTTGTTTGTTTGGTTGGTTGGTTGGTTTTTTTTACCACAACCAAGCACTAAAAAATTACTACAGTAAGATAATAACGTAACTCACAGCTCAGCCAGGACAACATGACAGAAAATTGGGGGAGAGAGGCTCTCCTGCTTTCTTTCCTTCTCTGTCACCTTACGTGCGTTCATTCAAAATTTTTTTAATTTTAAATTTTTTTTTTTTTGCACTATTTTCCACTTTGGGGCTTTGGTAACCAGCACCCTGGCTCATGTTCCTGCAACTTAGAGACCTGACCCAGGAAGCCAACACACACATTTTTGTTATTGATGTAGTTTATGCTCCAGACACTGGCCAGTCATTAAAACCTTCACACATTCCATCTGTAGTGCTTTGCTTTCCTCCCATTGATGATTCCCAGTCTACTGCATATTTCAAGTTCCTAGTAATTCTTCAATGCCTAGTCCACATCTTAGCTCTCATGAAGCCATGCCTAGCTCATCTAAAGAAAGCTGAGATTGCTTCCCTCTTTAAACACAGCATTTTGCTCAGACTTAAGTTCACCCGTTTTACAGTTTTCACAGTATTTGTCTTCTCTCTGTCCCACCATTCAATCCTCTCCACGCCCCACAATGCATACTTCTATTTTTCACAGTTGCTCTATTATTTACCCACGTATCCACTGTCGTGAATAGCCCAGTGCCTTGAAAAAAGAATGGGCTTTGGGAAAGACAAATCGTAGCCTTTTAATTTTTTTTAACCTAATATGTTGGGTATGTAACCTTTCTGCATATCAATTTCAACATCTGCAAAATGGGGAAAATACCTGCTTGTAATACTTTGGTTAAGATGGCAAATGACGTATATAAGGTCCCAAGCTCTGGACTAGGGGAGGGGAGGTATCAGTACTTAACACCTTGTGTGTTTAATTCATGTAGCATGGAGCTTTGGTCTGCACATTACTGCGGCAGCAGGAGCCATCTTTCCACCAGGTGTAGACACTTACAGGTGTAGGTCCATGGCCCAAAGCTTGGTCTGTAAACATTGTCTTATAAAAGTAGATTTTTCTTTCTACCCACTCTGTTCTGTTGTCCTGAGCACACATCAGGCAGTATGATAAGATGGAAAGAACAATGTGGAACAAGAAAACCTTGCTTTCACCCTGAGCTTTCATTGACTGGTGCTACTGAGGAGGGCAGACATTTGCACCCTCAGCTACTGCACGATAAAACCGGAAGACTCCTGCCACCTCGGCCTCTCAGAGAGAATTATGGGAGCTGTGAGAGGCATTTGGAAGCCATAAAGGGCAATACAAATATGAATTAAACAGGTAGTTGTGTCATTGTTATTTTGGATAGGTAATATAAAAACTTTGTACAAAATTCCAAAAATACAAATGAGTGTACAGTGTACAGTGGGGTCCTTTTTCCACTCCTGTCCCCCAGCCACTCAGATTCCCCACTAGGGGCAACACGTGTCATCATTTTGGGGTTTATCCTTCCATAGATATTTAGATATTTAGATGCAACCTATTACGTAACTTGCTATAAAACTCTCCAACAGCCCTCACACACCTCCTGCAGCCCGAGGTTCAACTTAATGCCTTGAAAGCCAATGACACCCAGGGCTGACACCTACAGTTGGCCTACTTGCACTGTTAACTGTATTTACTATTAAGAGACCCTCAGTTACTGACACAGATTGTCATGAGTCTGAAAAAGCCATCATTCTCGGCACACAAGCCACCCGGGAGCATAGGGCCCAGGGAAGGCCAAAGTTGCGGCATCTTCTGTTCAGAAGTGTAATAAATAAATGGTCCCTGTTCTCACACATTCCAACCAAAGCTGCACTCGTTGAAAATCAGTGGTTTTGCCTTTCCTTTCTACATGTCCTTGCTCCGTTTAGATGCATCTAAAATGATTTGGATTCTCCCTTATATTTGCTTGAAACAAGTACACTTGAAATGATCTTCATCTCTGGCTGCCTTATATGTGTGATATTTACATCCTATCCTATTCCCCAGATTACTGTGCAGATTAACTAAAATAAAGTGTCAATATTACAAAGCTCTGCCAAATCTTTAGGTGAAAAGTCTATATTATACGAAGTATGTGCTTTTAATATTAGAGTCTGTCTAATGGAGCCAATGTAACATTTTTAATGTCTTTTCAAACAGGAAACAACATGTATCAGTCAGAGTCTATCAGAAGGAAGAAACTCTATCTGCTCTTTAAACAGAGAGTTTGCTGTAACCAGGTGTGGAAGAACTGAAAGGGCAGACTGAGGGCAAAGGCGGAACACCAGGTAGGTCTGAGAGGCGCACTGAGGGAGCAGTGAGCTCCCGGCACAGAGAAGAGGCGGCCTGACTAAGAGGAGGAGCCTCCTTAGCCGCCAGGAGGCGCTGGGCGCGGCCGAGGCTCCAATGTCTGAGGCTCAGACACAGGCAGGCCGCTGGCGAAGCAGAAATGTGTTTTGTGGGGTCCCACCCTCAACACCACAAAGCCGAGAACTAGAAAACAGAGGGAAAAGAGCGTAACACCAGGCAGAAAATGTTATATACATAATGTATATCTAAAACATATGTATATAATACATTCAAAGGGGAACCTCGTACATGTTTAGACTTCGAGAAAAGAATCATTTCCAAATCTTAACAATGGAGTGAAAAAAAACGAAATGTCCCTCATCATTTTAGGAAGACCTATGGACTTTCCACTGCTTTTTAAACATTGGTCGACAGAATTTATACGTTACTTTCTTCTATACTTTTGTGATAATATGATATAGAAGCGTTCAACAAAACACTATATTACTTACGAATTAAATGGAATATAAATCCTTTCTCCATCTTCACTCTGAAGTAGAACTATTCTTCTACCTTAAATGAATTATTTTCTCTTGAGATGCTTGAATTAGGTGTTTCACCCACTGAGATATACTATATAAAAACAAGACATTTTGTATTTACTTTAGGTTAAAATAATTTAAGCTGGCCTTTCATTGGCTTCTTCCCATTCATATTATAAAAATGATTTTTCTAGTTCGCTTGAACAAAGACAGTGCAAGAAACCCACAATAGACCTGGAGGTGTTTATGGGCGTGTGTGTCCTTGTGTCAAGTAGGAGCGATGAGAAGTGGCTTCCCAAAATAAAAGCAAGAGTTAGAATAAAATTGTCTATTCCCCTTCTACCTGACCTCATTCTGTAAAACTTTGACCCAAACATATTGTATCTTGAAAAGAACATGAAAATGACATTTCAAATTAATATCACCTCTTTCGAATTATCTCGATGACTCTGTTGAATTTTCAGCCTATTATTATATGAGCTGAGGTGGATTAAAAATGGCCACACATCCTTTCCAGTTCATCTCACTCAGAAGTGGAGCCCACTCCGCACCTCTTGAATCTGGGCAGGTTTTGTGAGTTGCTTTGATCAATAGAATGAGGCAGAAGAGACAGTGTGCGACCCCCATGCCAGGCCTCAAGGGGCCATTTCCTCCCCTCTGTCCTCTCCTCCCTTGGGGTTCACTGCCCATTACTCTCCTGTATTTCCTGCCTCCTTAGGATCTTTCAGGAGCTTCCCACCACCTTGGATCAGACAAGCCCCTCCTCTATCCTCACAGTCTGGGACTATCTCACTTCCCATGCATGCAAAGTAGCATTGACATGAGACATGGAACCACCATTATCTCAGGTGGTTCCATAGCAAATATTTTACTTATTTTAATGTGTGTGAGAAAAAAACAAAACAAAAACATAACCAGCACATGAAACAGATATTACTGTTTAGGTTGTTAATTTCCTTTTTAAATAAGCTATTTTAAAACAGAAGGTCTACAGTTTAAACAAATCAAGTAAGTAATCGTAGAGGCTGTGTTTAAATTGGAAAATTTCGGGGAAATTCTGCTTTAAGGCATTTTGGCTCAAATCCTACATGGTGCCAATATACAATCCAATTTACTTTCCCTCCTTGTGCCAAGAGGTCCCCTCTAACATCAAGATCCTTCCTGGTTCAGCTTTCTATCTTCTTTCCTTTCACTCAAATTGCCCGTGAAAATCAAGCAACTCTTTGAAGCTTTCCTCACTGGTAGCAAGATGGAAATTCTTGACAACTGCTACTCTGCCCACGTCACTGTCACTGTCACTACTCCATTTTGTTTTCTCACTACACAAATTTTGGCTTTATGATGTTACCTCGAGATTCAGTGCCAAGACAACACTTTTCCCTGGAACTTCTCAACTTTCTATTTTCCTGCCTCTTCACCTCTCAAATCCTCCGCCTCCGTGCCCTTTGCTAGCTACACCCTTAATCCTGATCATTTTACTGCCTGTATTTATGTTCTCATCACTCTATTGTAAGTTCTTAACCATGAGTCCCTCCTTCTTTTCACTCTTCTCTCCTAGCGCCCACTGCCTTTATTCTTCGTTTTATTGTTTTTTCCCTTACATGTGTCCTGCTTTACTTGCCTAGAAACACAAAGGAAGAGCAGGTACGAGGCCTGTAAGTGTGTTTGCTCATGTAAAGATGAAGTCAAACATTTTTGCACTTTTGAAGTTCTTTCTGCACTTGGATCCTGCTTGACTTGTATCACTTATTCCCTTAAGAACATTCTCATTCAAGATAAGTTACAAAAATTCTGGTCCAGACTTGATTGGATAAAGATTATCTTTAGTTCTTGAATGAGACTCTATGTTTAACACAAATTACATATTCCTCATAGGTCAGTGTGCAAGTTCCTACATAGATAAGGTCTTTGAAAAGTTCTTTCAAAATCAGAATGGTTATTCTATGCTTTGACAGATGCACAAATGAGTTCTTTGGAGTTTAGTGTTTCAAATGACCTCTGAGTTTCCAACCTATTTGAATTTTCATGTTATTCTCTTCTAATTGCAGGAAAATGTGCAACTCCTACATTTGCACTTTGTTCACAACAGGAATTGTCTTTGATTTTGACTGAGTAGGTTAAGGTTTGGGAATTGGAAATAATAGAATACCACTATGATTATCACCTTAATAGAAATACCTGGGAAGACAAAAGAGAAAACTTGAATGTTCTGTATTGGTTACATTTTACAGAGAGAAAATGTCATAGAAGGATTAATCTGAAGGAATGGAGAGGATTTAAACTAGATAATCTTAGCTCAGGTTAGCAAACATCCAATTTTTCCTTTATAACACCATGATTTTCAGAGTCACATTAGATTCTATTGGAATGGTAGCTTTTGTCCCAAAATAATTTCAGTGATTCAATTAAAATTTATAATCCATTAAAAAAATGGATTTACTCCTTTTAAATGATCCAAAATAATGGAATTTTTTTCTTCAACAGAGCAGAATAGGAGTTGAGAAGTTATGCTCAGAAAATGAGAACCTCTGTTTCTCATTACCTTATACATTCAGATTTTGAATTTATAGGGTAGTGATTCATATTTGATCTAGTTTTAAAATAGAATCTGATTTGGCACAATGAAGTAAATATTAATACATTTATTTCTTAGATATGGTATTTAAAAGTAGAAATGTGACAAAATCCAGTGTTAACTAGTCCAATCCCATAAGGAATCTAATATATTTGAGGTCTGATAACACAACTGAGAAGCTTAACAGGATTTTAAAATAATGCTATTCTATTCAAGAAAAGTTTTATTTTCTCAAAGGGAAATTTTTTATATGCCAAACTAGTAGGAAATAGTTAAAAATGGATGTTTACATGACCGGACTTGGCTTATTCTTGAATTCCTTAGTTCATTCCCCACATCTGTGAGAAACTACCACGGAGCCACTCCAGGAGGTGAGGAGAGAGTGTCATAGCGAAAAGCACTGTCTGGGTTCACATTTCTTCTTGGCAAGAAACACAACAACTTCCAACAGCCTCTGTAGCATCATCTCTAAAATGAAATCATACCTATACCTACTGACGATGGCTCTTGTGGGGACTAGTGAGCAGTAACAGTAGCAGGCACATAGAAATCACTCAATTAATAACAATTAATAACAGGGATTAAACAGTGGAAAGGTTAATATGCAGCGATGTCTTTTTTTTCTTTTTTTTTTTTAAGTAATTGAGCTCCAGGGTTAATAAATTCCTTGTAATGGAAACTGGTTGAATCAAAGATCTACATAATCATGTAATCACATGTCTACTTTTCCTGAGCGGCACATGTTGAGATTTTTAAAATTGTGTTAGCCCTCCTAGCCACACTATTTTCCATAGATAAGCTGATTTGTTACGTATCTTTAAGGAAAGACCCATACTGTGTCAATAAGGTGGCGTTAAATGGTTTTCAAGTAAAGGACGCAGGCAGCTAAGTCAGTCTGGACTACTCTACCTCCCTCTGGTTCAATCTTCCAGACTTGGGACCAGAGAGATTTGCGGCTACAGTGGATGAATTAGTACACTTTTGTGAAAGCAGTACGTGTGGTTACATTTGTTCTTACAGAGTGCCCACAAGAAGCCTTCAAATTAAGTTCTGTGGTAAAATGCTCTTTTAAAACTTGCCCATTAATATGACAGCACCAAAAAGAGATAAATGAATCCAAGAAAATACTTGACAGAGAGGTTCCAAGTCATATATCAAGACAGCCCTGGGAGCTGCTTAAGAGCACACAAAATGGGCTCAGACCCCAGCCTGGGGCCACTTGTGTCCCTAAACCTCAGTTTCCTCATCTGTGAAGTGTGGGAAATTACGTTCTTTCCTACTAGATGTAAGGAATAAACTAGATAAAATTTGTAAAGAGAAGAGTAATAGATATGTAGTACATTTTGTCAAACATATAATTACTCATTTTGGTCATCCTCATAAGCAGGTTGTGAATGATTCCTTTCATTTTATTTTTTCACTTACAAATGGCTTTCCGGTTGGTAGGGGCAAATGTTTTGTGCATTTTAAGGCAAACTGAATTTAGGGAATAAGAACCTGCAATTGTTAAGTACTTATTTATGTGTCAAGCACTTTATATATTCAAACAGTTTAATTCTGACAATAACCCTACGGGGAAAATTTTCTTATGCCCATTTTACAGATGAGAAAACAGAGCCTCAGAAGAAATGAATAACTTTCCAAATTCACACAGTCCTCAAATTAGGTGGCAATGTAGGAAACAGTGTACATGACCTCTGACTCAGAGGCCTGTGTTCTTTCTACTCGATCTAATGCCATTCAGCTTCACAACATTCAACCAATAGCCAGGCTCCGTGTCTGTGTGGCCTAAAGGAACACTGGCACTTGGGCCAAATGGCCCGAATGAAAGAATTCTTTTTCAGCTGCACCTAAACAAGCCATGGGAGTAGAAAATAAAGCCATTCTCAAATGATCCAAAATTATAGGAACATATTAATCACACGATCCCAGACTCCTATATCTAAGAATACATCGCAGCCGTTCCTTTCAGCCCTGTTTTTCTCCTCTCTTTCTCTTTGTGTGCACGGAGCGTCAGTGCCCTCACAGCACTGCTGCGAGCTTTGCTTTGTGCTGCCTGCCACTGCACATAACTGATGGGGTACAGGGGACTGAGAGGCTGATGGGTAGTCAACGGGCCTGGACCAAAGAATTGCAGTCAATACCACAGGTTGAGACTCAAAGTCATAAGTGGATGCATTCCTTCTTCTAGAACACAAGAGGCTCTCAGAAAATGTTTTCTGGACGTATTGAAAAATATGTTAGTTTTTCCAACAGTTAACTGAGAAAGTTTAACATATCAATTAGTAAAAACGTTCACAGGAAATGCAGTGAATGAGCAGATATATACTTTGAAGTGAAACAAATAGGGGATTTTATGTGAGAGGAACCCATTTATTATAACCAAAAGAATGCCTCTTTTACAAACCAGGAATGTTCTTCTTCAGTGTGGCAAACAGTGCTTGCTTTAATGTTTTATTTATTTAGGTTTTATTCATTGCGGAGAAGAATGAAGCCCAAACCTCTTCTTCTAACATGGTCACTTCAATCTGCCCAACCTATGTACCCAATTTCTTTTTCTACGTCAATTCCATTAGCAAAACCCATCCCAGCAGAACTATTCTAGCCTCTGCCTCTTGGCACCTGGTATTTCCTTCCTCTCAACCCTTCCCAGTGACATTTCTGTGCCTTTGATATTATCACTCTCTTCTCCATCAATTCAAACCTTGCTCAATGGTGAAAAAGTTCTATAATTTTTACTACTCCCTTGGACATTATCACTTGATGTCTGATGCGTGACCAATATTTGAAAGCCAGCTCACTTGTCACTATTGTGCCATCCGCTCTCTGAGGGCAGGGGCTACACCTGTCTTTTTAATAATACAGCCTCAGTCTCTGGGAGGTAACAGGCACTCAATAGATATGTACTGAATGTCTAAAGGAAGGAAAGAAAATATGTCTGAACTCATCTTTCAGACTTTTCCTGGGCAAACACTATGCTTTAGACTTTTTTGTATGTCTTTAGCACTGAGCTCCGTGCCTTGAACAAAGCAAGAATGCATTTTTTTTTCAGTGTACTAAATTAACTTCAGTGTACTAAATTAACTTTTGGGAAGCCATGCAAAATTGTTTGAGGTTTTTAATAAAATTTTAAATTTTTTTTCAATCCAATAATATTCTTGTAAGATAATGGTCATTCTGATTTAAGCATATTTAAATGCAGTATAATGATTTTTAAAAATCCCACTCTACTTCTCAAACAAACAGAAACTCAAGGACAGTATGTTGGCTTTATCTACACCTTTCAAAGTAAGGCAGATTTCTATAGTAATGGTCTTGGTAGCATTCCCTGACTATGTCACCGTCTATGCTGTTCCTTCTTCCTTCAAATGCGCATTGACTCCATACCCCCATCCTTGAACCCCAGATAACTGACCCATCCTTTGAGTCTCTATGTAGATGACACTTTCTCCATGAATCTTCCTTGAGGCCCTGCTCCCAGCCTTATCAGGGACTTGCGCAGCACTGCGTTATTCCCTTATTAAATCACCTGGTAACTACCTAATTCTCCACTAGAACACGGATTCCTGAGAGCAAGGGCCACATTCATTCTTTTATTCCCAGCAGCTACCGTAGTGCCTGGCGTAATGCTGGTGCTCAACACATATTTATTAAGTGAATAAATGCTTACTTCCATCAGGAAGTAAGAAAGGTGACTAAGGCTTATTGTTAACCTTGGTCCAGTACGTAAGAATCATCACATTAGAGGTAATCATTGATTTCGATGGGCACTTAGAGAACTACTTCAAGATTGTAGAACAACTTCTGCCATGGAGAGGATGGGGTAGGGAAGGGACTGAAACTGAGCTAACAGACAAAAGAATGCAGGTGCTGATGCAGCACTATGCCCAGGGCTGTGGTTCTATTTTATACAAGCTTCGGGATCTGTATGATGGTTTCCACCAGTTCTTTTGTTCCAGTCCCCATCGTAGAGACTGCAATACTGTAAAGTATATGTACAGAAGTGTCTATTTACATTTGTGCAAGATGAGGAATATACTGTACAAATACAACTGAGGTGGCGGCCAATCCACAGGCAGAACACTCAGCCTTTGATGATCTTTCAGTCTGTTCTCATGATTGGGCCTATTCCATATGACAGTGGTTACCGGGGACCCTTTACAATCTTAAAATCCTCAATGAGCCCAAGAGCTTTGTTTATGTGGGTTATGTCTATCAGTATCATTATATTAGGAATTAAACCAGAAATTTTAAAAATATTTTAAAAATTAAAACAAAATCATTTAAAAATAACTATAGCATATCTACTACCTGCTGACATAATTGTTCTAAAAATAACTATATTTTCCGAAGAAAACAATTTAGTGAGGAAAGTGGCATTGTTTTACCTTTTGGCAAGTCTCTTCAGTGTCTGGCTCAGTAGAAGACAGCTGGACTCTCATATCACTTCCGTTTTCAATCTGTTTCAATGCTTTTTATTTGAAATAAATGAGGAATGTCTGGTTTCACACAGATACATAGTTGGAAAATGAAGCAAGATTTTAATAACTTTCTCAAATAATTCTGGATATTCTTCTTCGATGCTACACCCAAATGCAACAAGTGCTAGTTTCTTAAACCTTATCATTGCAATGTGGAATAGGAAACCATATCAGTTAACTTTCATGCTGTTATATTAAATCCATTGGTCTCTCTTGCCCTTTGAATGGATCTTTAACTCAGGCTTGGTTTTCTAACACCCTGCAGTATTGGTGATTTGGAAAATACTGGTTCACTGTTATGCAGATCTTCCAAATGTCAATACATTTCATCATACAATACCAAAAAACCACATTAATTAAAAAGATCACCTTCTTATTAGAAAAGATTTTAAGAATGGGGAAGCTGTCAAGCTCAAGGCAGCAGATACAAGTTTTCTAACGTATTTTTTACTTGAAACCTCAAATTTGTCATTGAAAATAAATACTGCTAGTTGTTTACCTTGAAGTGATGGGCTTACTTAATTTGTTGTGAAAAACAGTCTGTCAAATAACCAAGTGTGAATAACCAAAGTTTGTCTCAGTTATTCTTTCAAGTCAAACTATGTTCATGAAAAAAAGCAGCTAGTTTAGCTAACTACTCAATTCCACGAGTGTTTAAATTCAGGACTTTGGTTCACAGCACAGTGCGTGGCTCCCATTTCACCACACAGAATACTAAAAGTACAGAGTCAAGGGCTGAAATTTCACAAAATGAATAAGTTTTACTGCTTCATCAAAGATGACCTTCAGTGACACTGACATTTGTGACAGTGGAGATTACAGTAACTATCAGTACAGTTTGGTGCCACTGTCTTGATTGGTAGGAAAGCTCTAGCAGGTTTACCCACCTGCTTTTGTACTATTAGTGCAAATGTCAACACAGTAAAGAAAGCAAATGACCACTTTAGAATTAATAGGATGCTAGCTTGGGCCTTGCAGACCCCCCTGAAAGGATCTTCTGAACTCCCCAGGGGTCTAGGACCACACTTTGCAGACTGCTGCATTAAGACCCGAGCTTGAACTAGGACTTCTCTTAAATAGACTTAAATTACACTCTTAATTTCATAATAGTTTTTTACTTTTCTTTTTTCCCAGTTGACTAAATACGTATGCATTTAGCAGTTTAAAAGTCAATTCAGATATAGTTAAATCTCTGCCAAACACGTGAATATGGTATACTGCCTAATTCTCACAAAACATCTGTAAGTCAGCTATAACTTGTTTCATTTTTATATTTGAAAAAAGAAAACAGTGAAGCTCAGTGAGGTTAACCTATTTATCTCACAGCAAATAATTATTAGTCTAGAATTAAATGCAAGTCTGTCTGACTAAATAATGCACGTTCTATCCAATATGGCACAATGCCCAAGTCTCCCAAAACACACTGAAGATATTTATATATTTGATTTTACCAATTGGCATTTTTTTGTGTGTGTGTGAAGACAGGTATATTGATATATGCAAATCTTGATGTTCAAAATGAGGCTATTTTTAGGAACTTCCATAAAATATCCTTCACAGTGTTCTTACAGAACTTTCCCCATAGATTTAGTCTGTCATTAATTGACTGAAATAACAAGTCCCTTTAAAGTCTTTGGGGCTCTATTTCTTCCTACTTGCAATGTTAAAGGACTGTCTCAGCCCCCCGTTTATTGGAACTCCCCACCAACCCCTTGAAATTCATGGTGTACATGCTGTTGTCCCCACTGTTCTGAGGGGGAAGAACCCTCCGAGAACCTCACAGCCTTTGCCTCCCTACTCTAGCTTTCTTTAGCATCATGCAATTAAAATGGGAAAAACAGAAGTACACTACTACAAAAATGCTTTCCTTGTTAACTGTCTTTCCTTCCCTGCAGGGCCAAACTGCTAGATGAACGAGCTTCTGTTCTCTGTCCCCAGGGTGCCACCTTCTCTACCTGCTATTATCTGGGTCCTTCACACACAGAGACCAGAAACTGCAATTGCTTATGTCAGATCACTGAGACATATTGTAGAGTAGCAGTGGCTTTTCAGTCAGGCAGTCTGATCACTCTGCCACATTCTACACTGGTCACCAGTCCCTTCCTCCCTTGGGTTCATCAACCTTGCTCTTTCCTTAGTCCCCTCCTTGCTCTCTGGTCTCCAGCTCTTTCTTTCACAGGCTTCTCTTCCCCCACCCACTTCAGCACGTTGGTGTTCTGCCATGTTCCATTCCAAGTCTTCTCTTCTTGGCTCTCCTCCTCTCCAGGGCTTCAAGGAATACCTGACTCCTGATGATTTCTGATGGATCTTCTCTCCCAGGAACTCTCCTTCTAGTTGCTTATGTGGTGCTCCAGATGTCCCATGTGCACCCCAAACTCAACAGGTTTCAATCAGACCTCCTTACATTCCTCCTAAAACAGCTCCCTTCTATGTTGTTTCTCTTGGCAAATGGAACCATCACCTTCTTGCTCCGGCCAGAAACCTGGGAGTCAGTCCAGACAGCTCCTCCCGTCCATTACCCTCCATTTCCAATCAATCACCAGATCCTGTCTATTGCATTTCCTCAATATTCTACAGCTGTCCCAACCTCCCAACTGGCACTTCAGCTACCTTAGTTTAGCCGTAATTTTTTCCTCTGGAAGTTACCCTCTCCCTGCTGCCTCTTCCCTATTTGTCTTCCACAATGACACTTGTAGACATCACTTTCTAAAACTTGTATGGGATGACATTTAAAAACCTTAAAATCTGCCCTTGTTTAAAATTCTTAAGTTTCCCAACCATGTACCACCTTCAGGAAAGTTCTGGCTCTTTGGGCCCATGGAGCCTGGTGTGGCCTGGCCTTGCTTACTTCAGCTGCAGTCCAGCCACACTCAACTTCACCCAGTTCCCAGGACACGGATGTGCACCTTGACACTTTCCTAACCTTTTCACTTGCTTCTCTGTGTTTGCAGAACGCCCTTCCCATCCCATCCTTATTTGCCTGGCCTTCTGTCTCTCATCCCTCAGAACTCTACACGGGTCAGCTGTTTCCTTTCCCACGCTCCTACAGAACAGGTAAAAATATTTACTACAGCATCAATCAACTTTTCATTTATGCCTCTGTCTCCCCACCAGGCTGTGAGTGCCTTAAAGGCAAGCGTTATGTCTTACCTTGAAATCCTAGCACCAAGTACACAGGTATACAGCAGGCACTTAATGAATGCTTAAATGACTTGCTCTGGGTGGTATCTAATAAGTGCAGGAGACAACTCTCCAAATCTGCTGGGCAGAGATCCAGAGATCCCTTTTTCCCACCTCATTGTTTCATCTACAAAAAGTAAGTTTGCACAGTGATCTCAACGTCCCTTTTAAAATTTAAGAATTCTGAGGCTTTTACAAAACGATTTTGTGGAGTATAACCGGTTCCATAAATCCACCTACTGCCATATTCTCATCTAGGAGCCACAAAAGCTTCAGGAGCTGCATTAACTAGATGGACCTCTGTGACCAGGTATTTAAAAAGACCGCAGTTCCAATATTTATTACTTTGCTAAGGTTGATTTTCATCGTTATCTTCATTTCGCGGTGGCAATGAGAAGAGTTATTTTTCACGCTTACAATACTGACACTATGTCTTAACAAACTGTATATTCTGAAAACTTAAAATCTGAGCGTCTGAAAACCAGGTTCGCCGGAAACCGGGTTCGCAGTTGCGAAAATGAGATCACGGAATCACTTTTCCGCCGGTTTTGCTAAGCCCAGGCCAGGGTGCTAACTAGGTAACTTCGTATCATCACCACCTAGTCAGCCTCAATGGCTTCGCCCACACCGCTCGGCTCTCGCTGGTCCTGCAGGGCCGCCTTTCAATGGTGGAAACATCTGCTGAGTCCCAGCCCCGAAGCAGCCGGGTGCGCGGGCCTCGCTCCCCGCGTGCAGGCGGCGCCGTGAGGGGGGCAGACGGGTGGGGGACAGGGGGACACGGAGGGACAGTGTGCACGCGCTGCCTTGAGCCTCCGACCTTCTCCAGTTGGCTCGTCTCCCCCGCCCCGGCCCCAAATCAACCCCGAGACCCTTTATTGTGCACCCGGGTCTCCCTGACGGGGCGACGGTCCCGCGTACGCGCCCCCCTGGGTTCGCGGCTCGGAGGGGGTCCCGATGGGCCTCTCCCCCGTTCGCCTGGCTGGCGGGAGGCAAGGCCGGCGGGCCGCCCGCACGACGCCGCCCGCGAGGGTCCAGGTCTGGGCAGCGCCGGGTCGCCGGGCGTGAGAGTGTGAGCGTGAGTGCGCGCGCGCGGCGGCGCGCGGCGGGAGGGAGGGGGAGGGACGGGGCGGCAGCGGGCAGGGGGGAGGGGCGGGGCGGCGGGCAGCGGCGGCGGGAGGGCTCCGCGCCGCAGCGGTGACACTCGGGAGCCAGCACACACTCCTCGCTCGGGGCCGCGAGAGAGCGGAGCGAGCCGAGCCGCCGCCGCCGCCGCCGCCCGTGGGGCCGGCTCACCGCGCCCGCCAAGCCTGCGTCCGACCCGCACGCGCCCCCGGGGCCGACGACCTCCCGCCGCGGCCCGCTCCGCCCGCCGCACTTCGTGGCAACTTCGGCGGCCGCGCGCCGCAGCCTCGGCCGCCTTTGAAGTTCGCAGCGCCGCGCGCGAAGTTGGGACGCTCGAGCCGACTGCTCTCCCCCCGTCCGCGGCCGCCTCGCCCCGTCCCCGCGGCTCAGCGGCCCGGCGCAGCGGGGACGTGGACGTTGGCACCCACGCCGCGGGGAGGGCGCTTCCTCGCCCCGGGAAGAGCAGATTTCCCTCAGGTGAGTGTGAGGGGGACGCCGCCCCGACGCCCCGCGCCTCAGCCCGCACCCGAGCCCAGCGCGCGGGGCGCTGCCCGGCGGGGCGGGGCGCAGGCGCGTCCCCTCACTCGGGTCCCCGCCGGCGGGGGCGACCGCTCCCGGGCGCGGCGGGCGCGAGGGGCGTGGGCAGGTCTCGGCGGCGGGCCCGGCTGCTTCGTGAGGGGCGGCTCGCGGTGCACAGCCCGTGGACCCGCCGAGACCCGCGGTCCGGCGGCCCCGGCTCGGCCCGGACACTGACCGGGCAGCGGCTCCCTCAGGCTCCCGCCCTCGCGCGCCGCCCGAGCACGTCTGCGGGCCGGGGTCCGGCCGGGCGCGCGTGTGCGTCGCAAAGGGGTCCGGCCGGCGCGGGGCGCGGCGGGCGCGGCGGGCGCGGGTTCCGGGCGGCGGGCGCTGGCGTGTGGGGCGGCCTCGCCCGCGGCCCCCGCCGCTCCGGCTCCTCATTCGTCCCCTGCGTGGCGGGCGAGCGGCGTCAGAGAAACTTCCCAGCGCTGCGCAGCCTGGCCCGGGACCGCTCCTGCGCTTGCGGGGAGAGCGGCGCCGCCGCGGGACGGAGCCGCCGGCGTCGCAGTCGGTCCGCGCACCTATGGGCCGGAGCGGAGCGCGGCCCGACGCCCAGGAGTCCCGACGCGGGGTTCGGGTCCCAGCTGCTCCGCCGCGGCAGTTCGCAGCTGCTGCTTCTGGGGGGCGGCCAGGTTTCCTTCGCGCCCCCCTCCCTGCACCCGCGGCCCCCGCGCCCGCTCCCCGCCGTGGGCGCCGAGGCCCCTGCGCCGGGCCGAGCTGCCCCTGGGCCGGTCGCCGCTCCCCTCCGGGTCCCATTCGGGGCGCTGTCCGTCCCCTGCGCTGGGTACGAGGGGCTCCCTGAAACCAAGACCCTGAGCGGGCGATGAACCTGAGCAAACGTCTCCGGGTTTGATTTTTTTTTTTTTTTTTTTCCCAACTGAGTTCTTGGGAGCAAGTTAGTTGGGTTGGTGAAATTTGTTTCCCTCTCATCTTTCGATCTAGCTGAACCACAAAAAAGAATTTGTTTCTTCATTTGGCTGCTGGGCCGTGCACACCCGCTGCCCCTCGACCCCGTCCGCCCCTCCTCCTCGCGCCTCGTTCCCTGACCCTTTTCTTTCCCGAAGGAGGGACTCGCCGCACCGCCTCCTCGCCTCCTCCCACCCGGGCCCCGAGCGCCTGTGAGAACCAGGGAGTCGTCAATGGAAATAAATAGGACCCGCTCGGTTCTCCGCCCCCTTCTCACGAGCGGAGAGCTCCCGGGCTGCAGAAGGGGAGCGGCCGTCCTCCGGGGGGCACTTGTGAGGCTGCCGGGACTGAGTGGTGCCCTCAGCCCCGACGATGTGATGGATGGAGCGAGAGCGGATAGCGCACAGCTCGGTGCTGAGGGCGGTTGCTCGTTATTATCAGGCATTGTTTATTAAGGTGAGGATAAGGCCCGAATCCTGGCTGAAGCGTGTTTTTATATGTTTTTTTCTGTCAGTCTCTCGTTACAGTGGTTTCAGAAAGTGGGAACCCCATAAAAGTATTAATTCCTCACACTTACTCTGCATGTGGAATTAATCAAATGTCAAAAAGATACTGTTATTTTACCCAAAGTTTTAACCGATGAACTTTGAGAAGGTTGCAGTCTTGTGAAATGCCCTCATTTGCCTCCATCTGGCTTCTGAAAGTTCGGAAAACTTGGCACCATAATTAATTACGGTCCCAATTCCCATTTTCAATCTAAACCTATATTCAGGATTATATTAAAATATCCCATCATTTATCCTTTAAAAGTGATTCTGATGAGGTTGAATTCTTGGGGATGGGTCAGCTGGGAATGAGGGGCTCAGAAGTTAAATTAGTAATATTTCAGATTCCTCTCAAAACTCTTTTTTTAAAGAAATTACAAGTGCTTTCTCTGCACAATTCTTAACTTCAGTGAATGTCCTTAATCTTTACCACACGCTGGAAACATAACAGCTTGCAGCTTTGTCTGTATTATTGTTTTCATTTTTATGTCAGGACGTTTTATTCATTAAACCTGTATGTGGAAGTCGCAGGCACAGCGTGGCAGTAACACTCTGTTTTAATTAGTAACTATCATAAAAAAGAAGCTAGAACTCTGTAATGGGCCTAAATTGCTATGAATTATGTGTGGTTTAAATTACGCGTTTATTTCAGCAGAAATGAAACCATGAATATAAAACATCTTTAATCACTTGCAGATACAGCTTTTATCTCCAAGATGTAACAAAATATATAATTGAAAAATATCCTCCTAAGAACGAGGGCAGCCCCCACCATCAGTTTATTTGTCCTGGGTCTGTTGAACATTCATGTGGTAAATTATGACTGTGAAAGACTAAAGAGTAATGTTATAACCTGGCAATCCCGACTGAGCTGAGGGAATGCTGCCTTCGAAATAGCCACAGTGGGTCAGACTTCAGAAAATTTAATGGAGCGACTTTTTCAGTTGGTGTCCTGAACCTGGCAGTTCAGGTTTTATTTATTTATTTATTTAGTTAGTTAGTTAGTTAGTTAGTTAGTTAGTTAGTTAGTTTTACTTTTTTCACCTGGATTTACTGACCAGACTGTATGATGTAGGGGGAAAATGTGTTATAAAACTCTTAAATTATTTGAAATGAAAGGGTGAAAGGTAGAATTAAAATGTATCTGTTATCTTCCTATATTCATTTCTATAATAGTTTTCTTCAGTCTATCAAGAGGTCAGAATTTTTATTTTAAAACTGATTGTGTTTTTCTTGTCATGGTTGTTAGGACAGAGCTTAATTTTTCATTTTGCTGATGCATGAATAGATGGAAATGGAACAATTATGCCTGAATTAACAGCATAGGAGTGGTGTGAATTCCACGTTATTTGCACTGATAAAAATTATATTAATTGCTCTTCCTTAGTTTTCCCAGTGGTAAAGTAGTTGATTCTAGTGACTAAGAAGTGCCTTCTGTCCCACTTTGTTTCTCTCCCTGTCTTCTCATTTGCTTTTGGGGGGGCCATGTACCCACAGTAGCAGCCTGGTAATGAATGAACCTTGCCAGTGTCAGTTGCCATCAGTCCGTCTCCAGGAAGCATATCCCGTAGTCATCTGTATTGGGTCAAAGGCAAGAGTAACCTACAAAAACCACTCATATTATTCATTTGACCTTAAAACAATGTCTATTACCTGTAAATATTTATTTTGGAAACATTATTCTGAAGAACAGAATTTATTCTTCCCCTATTGGCTCACAATCATTTAATAGAAGCAACAGTTAAGCAAGTTATAGTTGAATAGTAAATCACACCAAATCTTTACTTTGAAATCTGATTTCAAAATTGAAGTCCTCCAATATTTACTCCATTTCAGAATACTCTGCAAAGTTATACCCTGAAGTTAGGCTAGATTCTGCTTTATTTTTCCCCTAGATTATAAACGCAAATTGGGGCAATCATGCTTCTATATGTTAATTTCCACCTATGAAAAACATAAATACTTTGCTGTTATCATTGTTAAAAAGAATCACATAATATGACATGGAAAAACAAAACTGCTAGTATTTTATTGCATGCAGTGGTATGTTGACTATACAGGCAGTTATATTTCTGGGAAAAACCACACCATCCTAGTGCGAGCCTGTTTGGTATGGGAACAGATTCAAGTGTCTGGCCACTTCTGAGCTGGCACCTGCCATTTGCCGTTCATTCGCCCACCAGTGCCTAAGCCAGTGCCAAAAGGAGGTTGTATTCTTGGCTACTTCTTCTTAAGGACACTTCCCAAACCTAAAGACCCTCTATCCATACCTTCTCCGTTCCTTTTGGTAGTTTACTAACAAGTGCAAACTAACAAATCCATACATTTTAGTCATTATGAAATATTTGGAAAATATGAAATATATAACGTTAATTCACCCAAGATAAAAGACGGTGCTTGTATTGCATTTTAAAAATTAAGAGTAAGGTATCTGCTCAGTAGGGGATAAAAATGAACTGACAATATGTTTCTTAGATTTTTCCCTTTGAGATAAAAAGACAGATTTGACCACAGAACAGCTGGATATTGGGTCTTATTACAACATCAATTCTTTTAAAGAACTCACTGAGCTAGATTTGATTTAGACTTTCCTATAGAGTCCACAGACCTCAGGTTTTTCAGTGTAGAAACTTCCCAGGTTACACGTCCTTGTTCCTTCAATAATTCCCAGAGCCTTTGGAAATGAATTTGTTTTAGTAAGTTGCTGAATAGTTTTTGGTTTTCATTTGTTAATTTCTTCCTGAAGCAGATTTGAACATGACATGTATTTAATGCTTCATGTATTTCTCTGAAGTATTTATGTTTAGTTTCACTTGTGAAAGCTCTGAAGTGAATCTTTTCTTTAAAAAGGAAAATTGGCAGAATGTATACATTTAACTTATCAAATGTCTCCTTTAGTCTTTTGAAAGAATTTGCTGCCTTCTATATAGTTATGAGAAAAGAAAAAAAAAAGCATTTTTAGAAATAATGGGGTTACATAAAGTTTGGAAGGAACTCAGTAACAACATGATTATGCCTGATTGGAAGTCAAGTCATTTGAGCGGAGCTCTTAGCCCCTGCCTCTGCCATGTGAGGTTAAATGTAAGCACCGAATAACAGACATCGAGTTAGCAGCAGGCAGCACGTCTGTCTTCTAGTTGGAATGATTTCAGCCGTTATCACACACAGTGGTGACTGAGTGAAGGAGGGGGCAACTGTACAAATTTCTCTCTGAATGTTTTTTTCTCCCTAATATTAAATCAAGGTCAACACCTTTTCCTCCCAGCTGTGTGCTCAGGGAGCATGTATTCTACAGTGTAAAGGCATATCCAGAAATACGCACTATAGTCAGATAGGTGTTTCATCACAACTAAAAATCACCATAATCACATCTTGTTCTCTGAGGCAATATCTTAATATACACACATGTAGATAAATGAGACTGAAATGTAGCGTTTTATAAAATATGCAGTAAAAACTAAACCCAGAAAGATTTATAAAGTGTGCTACCTTGTATTTGAAACTGCCATGAGTATTTTCTAAGTTATAATATAGAAACTATGAACAAGTGTTTATGAGCAAAGATAAATAATACCATATCTGGATAGTTCACAAACAAAATGAGGGGTAACATTGCGGTACTTACTTGAAAATATTATGTCTAAAAGGGAAAAGCTAGTGTAAAAGGGCTTGATTTACTTAGGATTAGTTTCTCCGATTGAGGTGCTACGTGTGTCAGGTGCCTCCTGGAATATAGGTGGTCACGATTTATAGCACGTTGTAGTGCAAAGGAAACCATAGTGATCCACGTGAACCTGGGGATGGCTTTGATTACCCCCTTTATTCAGGTCAGATGTCCTCTAAGCCCACAGGCATTGCCAAGTGTAACATTATGCATTTTATTCCAATAATAAAATGTGTTTCTGATTAAATTATTGGTCATACCAAAACAAATCCCAACACACACACTCAAACAGAAATGTACTTGATCCATTTGAGTTATCTTGTTTAAAATACATTGAAAAACAAATAATAAATAAATTTTACTCAGAGGGACACACTTGATTAAAATCTAAATATTATTCGTATGTTAATAGTGCTCAATAAATGTTGTAATTTCATATTAAATTACAACAGTCACTAAAGTTCACTGATATTATCAAAAGCTTCACGTTGGGTTGGATTCAGAAGTAACTGGATCCTGTAATTGAAGAGCTATCTGTTGCCAACAGTGGTGACAGAGATCAGATGCAGCAGTGCTGGCTGACACACCTAGCAAACAGAAGAGACAGCAACCCTTTATCTCTTCCCTTCCTGACTCTCGCATAGGTCAGTTCCGAGGGGTCCTTCAAAGTTTACTTCATTGTGCTATGAAAACATGGTACTTATTTATGGAAAACATAAAACTGCCTCTTAAATGAGAGATAAAAATTTAACAGCCTTAACGATGGTGGTGTCAGGATTGGCCACACTAGTAGACGAACTAATAGGCAGGTCCTGTGAGAGATGGGGAAGCCACCCTGCCCCCAGCTATCACCAAGGCCTCTGCTGGTACTCAAACACTGCCTGCAAAAAGATGAGTTTTCGTTTGTAAGGTAATTTTTTTCAGTGTTCCCTAGAAATATGAAAATACCCATTGGAGGGGAAGAAGGGTAAGCTGATGTCAGCTGACATATTACTAACATCAAGATGTTAATAGCTAGATAAAGCCAGGCTGGAGTGAGGCTACCTTAAGACAGTTTGAGAGAGGGGTGATAGATACCTTGGGATCGTTTAGCCTCTCCCTTCTTTGGACAACCTACGTCTAGTATATACCTGCTCTTTATTCTCTTCCAGTGATAATTCTCAGTTTCTATACGCCAGTGCAAATTATCCCCAGGGCCAGCTTTAGGGGGCAGCAGTGAGCAGTCCCGTTCCTCGTTGAATACTCTGCTTTACCATCTTGAAATTCTTAATTTTGCACAAGAGGTCTTGCACTGGGCCCCACAAATTTTCATTTTACACTGGGTCCCACAAATTATGTAACTCACCTTCATTCTACCTTCGTGTGATTTTAAAACATAGAATCTTGACATCAAGGAATTAGAAAGGACCTTTGAGATTATCTTTGCAAGGTTAGATCCAGTGAATATTAGTATTTAAAAACTTGTCTTTTAAGTAAAGTGAACGATACAGGATACTGTTTTTAACCAATTGAGGTAGAGGTTTCCCATTGCCTCTAAAATCATACTGAACAGGTAGCCAGCTTTCTAATCGTTCAGTCTTGTAAAGCAGAGATCTCCAAAAGGGACTGTCCTCTGTACCTCATTATGGTGTACAGATGTCTCATTATGATGAAGGGAGAAAACATCAGGAGGTCTACTTCTATTTCCTTTCATGTATAAAGAAGGAAAATAAGCTTGGCAAATGTTTAATATATCAGCAAAGGCTCTCCTCATCATATCAGATGGTCATTGAACAAAAAAATGGCAGAAGTGACAGCTTCTATAGAGTAAAAATACAGGATGACAGTAATGACGTTCTAATCATCTCTGACACAAATTCACCAGAAAAAGATTGGAAATACGCAATTTATCCACTAGAATAAGCTGATACTCATCCCAGTATAGAGTGCCATAAGTTTTTTTAAATATATATTAAGTATATGTATTTTAATCACAACTATTAAGAGATTTACAGACAATGAATTACAGAGCCAGAGGTCTTACGAGGAGGTAGACAGGACGCTGAGAGAGTTCTCAGATAAATTAGTCACCACTGTCTTCAAGTATTCTTAGTTATTTGTATCAGCATTTCAGTAAGTCCTCTGTTACCAATACATAGATATTACAGTCCATTATCTTCTGAAAATTTCAGTGTTCTAAGAATTAAATGTTATCCAACCTTCTTAATGCTCATAAAAATATATATTGTATTACATTTTGGAATTTTTATTTGAAATTTTACTGATTTTCAGTAAAGTCTGTTATTCACATATGTTGAAGATGTTTCTGTGCTTTGAATTTCACAATGTGAATACAATTATTTGTTAATAACATATAATTATTATATATGTTATATAGTAACATATATAACATATAATAAGGCACTTCCACATCCGTCATCTTCATAGGAACCCACTGAGGAAGATCTTATATCCTCCTACTGAGAAATCCAAGACCAGTTTCAATTCAGAGACTTAATGGAAATATCTAAAAACTTTAAATTGAGATTAATTGCCAAATTAATTTACAAGGACACAGTTTGCTTAGGTATTTTTTTATAATTTGATGATTCAAAATACTAATTTAGTCTAAATTCACAAGGTCTTAATTGTAGGTTGCTTGTGTGCTAAATGTTTGTTTATTGTTTTAAAGTGAAAGATACAGGATACTCTTTTTAAGAGTGATAGTTAACTTAGCGAATTTTTTTAGAGGAAAATGATTATACTTTTCCACTTTTAAATCAGTAAAGTCATGCCTAAACAACTTGTCTTTGAGAGTAAGAATATTTTGGTTCAGAATAACAAAGTGCTAACAGTGATAAATAGATAACTAATGCCCATACCTGTCCTTCTAGAAGATTGAAAAGGTGTTTAATTGGGGACATTGTTGAAAGTGAAAGGGGTATCAATTTCTGAATATTTCTAAGTTCTGGTGTAAACCTCTCTCAGCTCCCCACATCCCCAATTACTGTTCACACAAATTCTACCCCAATCACAAAAGGTAAACTAGTTTATCACTTTGCTTTATTAAATCTCCAGATAGTCATGGAATCAGGTCTTGAAGGTGCATCTCCTTTCCTTCCTTCAGCCCTCCTCTTAATAGTCCAACTGACCAGCCATTCAAATCTGGGTGTTAAAATGCCCTAAGATACGCCATTTGTTGAATCCGATTGTGTGTATGTGTGTGTGTTTGTGTGTGTCATAGACAAAACCATTAACGTACTTTGGAGATAAATTGTCTGGAAAATAAAACATATTTTCTTCAGTTAGTAGAGTTTAATAAGAAAATTAAAGATTAGAAAAATGAGTTATAACGTTATTAGAGATGTGTAACTCATTGTTATTTTGAAGCATTCCAATTATGTATAGTAGGTACAACACTAAAAGAATCAAGGTACAGAATACCTTTTTAAAACAGTAATAATTCAGCTCTACAGTTATTCTATTAATAATGTAGCGTTTTTGAAAGGTAAGATTTGAAGTTAAATCAGGTCTAAGATTTTTTTTAAATAAATGATTTCCTCCCAAAATGGATGAAATTGTACATTTCAATAGAATAATGAGGGTTATTAGAGATACATACGATATGATATTTTAAATATTCTGAGAATTTAAAACCCTTTAAGAGATAGGTTAAGTAAGTACATATAGTGAAAGTGCTTATACACACACACACACACACACTCACACACTCATTAACACTTCAGCTGCCAAATTCAATCTGTAATTGAGAAACTCTACATTTAAAGTTCATTCACACTTAAAAGCAATGAGAAAGAAGCAGTTTCGAAACCGTTTTCTCTTGGCAAGCTCTGTCTTGTGTAATGACCACTGAACGTTGTTGACCTCCAGTGCTCACCAGCTGCAGCCTTTTCTTAGCAATTTCCTTAAAACTTTTTTTTTTTTTTTTTTAAAGAAAACTACACCTAACTGTATATCTTACTTTTGGGGGGAAAGGGATGAAAAAGAAAATTGAGTCTGAATTTTGTGGTTTGTTCTCTCTCTGTTTGTCGTAGGTTTATATGAACGTATTATTTCATTATAATTTTCTATAGACTCAGCATTAAAAGTGACTGTGGGGTCTGTCCATGGCCTCTGCATTTTGGATGTCCTGTTCTTTAATCATCTTTTAATCCAGAAATAATAATGCAGAACATCCCAGGAACCGAGCCTAATCCTCAGCTCTCGAGTCTCAACACGTGCCTCTTAAATCCTATGCTAGATCCACTGCCTAAAAAGCATGAGCACACTCACCTTTGAACCAGTTTTAATCCAGTTTGTTTATTAAATAATATTGATGTTTTCAGATATGGCATATCAAGGCTAAGGAAGAGAATATTAAGAGTTTCCTGCTGTTTGGGTGATTATTTTTAAAAACCCAACATTGTGGCCTTTTCTCTGTGTTTCTAGTCAGTCTCTAATTGAATAAGAACCTAAGCTTTTACCTGATAGATTGGGTAAATAATCTGATGCTGAAACTCCTTCCCATATCTCTGTTCTAAGAGCAAGTCAAAACGTGTGTCCTTTGCTGGTAAATAAAATTTTACAACTACTTTGAGAAGCTGATTTTTACTATTTGTAAATAAATAGAACCTTTTTTAAATTTTAAAAGAGTATTCACATCCATTATTTCTAATCTCACAACAATCCTGGGAATAATTGTCTCCATTTTGTAGATGAGGAAACTCGGACTCAAAGAGATTAAGAGACTTGCTTAAAGCACAAAAGCCAATAATGCATTTAGTCAGAACTTCTTCAACTCAGATCTTCTTACTCCAAGTCCAGTAATCATTTCCTGTTTTAATTTGGCAGCCTTTTAACTGTCCCCGAATGAATGAATGAATGCATGCATGCATACACACATACATGCATACCTACATAAAAATTACACGACAGTGGCAGATGGAAAAGAATTAAGAACAGGCCAAAAATTAAATTCGTGTTTGTAAGAAAATCCAGTCCTGAATTGACAGGAACCCAAGACGTGGGAAGAGCTCAACTGAGACACAAGATAGGAGAAAAGTCAAGATCTAGGGAAAAAACGGTAAGGGGACTGATACATTAACTATCCTTTCTCCTAAGTTCCCTACACTACCGGATTGCCAGGAACCTGTGTCCTTGGAGAATGTTATCTCATCTCTGCAAAGACAAGGTGCCTCTAAGTTTGTAGTTTGTTTTGGAGTTGGATTTTATAAACGGGATGATAGGGGAAATACATACCGTATTTCCCCGAAAATAAGACCTAGCTGGACTATCAGCTCTAATGCGTCTTTTGGAGCAAAAATTAATATAAGTCTGGGTCTTAATTAATCTTCGCTCCAAAAGACGCATTAGAGCTGATTATCCGGCTAGGTCTTATTTTCAAGGAAACATGATATTCAAAAGCTGTTACTTTAACTTTTTGTAGAAACAAGACAACATACAATAATTTAGGGTTTAACCCTTTCAACTATTTAGGGTCTCTGTTACATCGATTACAGTTATTCTTAAATTACGAGATGAAAACCAGGGTGCTCTCTGAGCAGATGACAGGTTACAGGATTGGAAGACACCGTGACTCCTAGTGCAGCCCCTGAACTGTCAGCATCATCTTGGAGGAGCTTTTTAGAAGGCTCATGGCCACCCAGACCTACTGAGTCAGAATGTACATTTCAGCAGGAAATCGGGGGTGGGGGTGGGGGTCTGTGTTCACCTGAAATGCTGAGGAGCACTGAATTACATCATTTGTGTTCTCTGATCAGAATGTACCCCAGCCAAACCAGATTGTACGTGTTTTCAGAAGAAAGAGTCCCTGTATTCTTACCAGGACATTTTTGGGTTCTTAAGGACAGAAAAGATGTGTCGTTATAGCAGCTGCCTGGGTCGGCCAGCACGCACTGACTATGGCAGCTGGGCCAACGGATATCCATGTTATCCACTTCCCAATTTAAGGTTTCACACCATAGCCTGGTAAAGTTCAGCACCTCTAGGGGCGACAGGATGGCTCAGTTGGTTAGAGCGTGGTGCTCTTAACAACAAGGTTGCGGGGTCCATCCCCACATGGGCCACTGTGGGCTGCGCCCTCCACAACTAGATTGAGACAACTACTTGACTTGGAGCTGATGGGGCCTGGAAAAACACCCTTAAAAAAAAGTGCACCTCTAAAATTATCAAAAGCATCTAGGACTTATTTCCAATTTAGCTTATGTTATCTCTTGGGAAACACATTCCATAAATCAGCAACAAGAGTCGATTTTATTATTTCCATGTTCATTTATTTATTACACACCCACAGATGTCGCGGGCATCTGCTCGGTATTGGGCTGTGTCACTCACATCATAACTGCTGTGGAGATAAAGAGGGTTTCCTTCCTACCCTGGTGACATCTCACGAATATGGACAAACAATTGTGAATGGTCTACAGCAGAAGTGTGAGCATGGAAAAAGGCACAAGTAGATTTCCAGGTGTCGGAGATGCTCGAGTCCTGAGGAATGAATAGGAGTTTGCCACCCGGAGAAGCTGCAGAGGCTTGGCCTGGAGGCCGCGCTGCTGGGAACATGGGGCAGAGCGGGGTCCTTGGAGGATGAGTTTCACAGAGTAGCAGCTGGAGGGTATAGGTTCTCGGGGTTCTCCAGGTCAGGGGGCGCTGTCTGACTTTTTTTTCCAGCAAAGTGATTTTCGTCTGTTAAGATAGTGTCAGCACTGTGCAAAATGGTGGAGGGGAGATGTAGGAAATGGGTGTGAGAGCAGCTAGTGAGATGCACCATGTGGGTTGGAGGCATTGGCAGTGCGGACTGAGAAGAGAACAAATTCGGGAGATCGCGCGGCAGGTCGGGGGCAGGATTGGATGGTTAATAGGACATGACATGGCACGGAAAGCAGAGAACGCTGGGGTTCCTAGGTCGGTACCTGGCCGCACTGGTGCTGGGTGAGAGCCGATTCTCAGGCAGCGTCTCACGGAACCTTGCCGCAGCCTTGCCAGGACCAGTGATGGTTTTCTGTCAGCAAACATGGGCCTGAGGCTCAGCCAGGTAGGGGTCTGCCCGCATCGCAGTGGTACGGAGGCGTTCTGGCAGAGGAAGGACCGGGCCGGCCTCGGATTCCAGCCTGGTCCTGCGTCTGGCACAGCGGAGCCACGACACACCACCGACGTCTCCGTGTGCCTGGGCACCGGAGGGAAGTGGGTCTGGAGCCAAGAACCAGCTCCGAACCTTGGCCAACAAGGCCCACTGCCCTGCATAGTCCAGACATTTTAGGGATTTTTCTGATGGGAGAGATTTCTGATGACCTTAATCTCGGCTATAAGCTTCTTGAAAGCAATATATTTAAGCAGATTATTTAGTGCCTACTTTGTGCAAGAACTGAAAAAGTCTTCGTAGGGGAAGTGAAGATGAGGAAAAGATAATTTTTGTCTTAGAGACACTTACTTGCATAAACTCATGTTATGTAAGCCTTAGGAAGAGCTTTTTTTAAGGACAAGAAAAGTATAAAAATAGTTGTAATTCAAGTGAGGTAAGAAAGGACCATAAACATCAAAGTGTCTGGTTTCACCAGAGGACTGTGATTCTGCCTTATCTGCCTCTGAGGTCCCCAGGGCACTTGCAGTGGCATTAGCACACGGGTTCACGTCCTGGCGGTGTACAGAGGGAACGGGTACAAACCCCCTCAGGAAGCACCACACTGCTGCAATCCTATTAAAGCATCGCCCCGAGATTTTAGAGCGCCTTTTTCTTTTCTTTTGCTTTTTTTTTTTTTTTTTTTTGGTATCTCACTCCAGAAAGCCTCTTTCCTCTGGCAGAACACCTCCTACTTTTAAACCTGCTCCTTCCAGTGCAAAGGTTTTGTCAGGAAACCTTCATTTCCTGAGGTCCCACCGCCTTCTCTGTAGTGTGGTGCCAGCCAGTAGCCAGGCTGCAGCCTCCACCCCCTTTCTGTCTGCTAAGGGGCCTCCAAGCACCACTGTCACTGCCCACCCAGCACCCCTGGGCTCAGCACTGGCCACTTGTTCCTCACCTGATGGAATGTCACGGCCTCAGTGAGTCAGGGCCTGTCTTCATTCCCCTTGGCTTGCCAGGGTGTCCCCCTTGGTGGCTGAGGGTCACAGTGAACACCCAGGTGAGTCAGATGCCCAGATGCGAAGCCAGGTAGACCAAATGGGTACTTCCTCGCGGTCTTCCCTCAGTTTCCTCATCTGTGAAGAGCCCCTTCCAATCCCAATACTCTGTGGCTCTCCATGCAAGTCCCTGCTGAATTGGCACTTCCTCAGAGGGGCCCTCCTGCCCCTAAGCTGGAAGGGCTCCTTTACCCCAATCTCCTTCTACCTCTGCCTGTTTCAGCTTCATAAGGAATGTTCTCTGGAATCCCTACAGTGTTCACGCACTCGCCATCTCTTACCCATGGAAGTTTGCGCTTCCCAAGCACAGCACCACCCCGACTGCCTGTTTGCTGCCATGTTTCCAGGCCCCAGGCAGCGCGCCCTGTAAATCTCTCTGGAACCAGCCAATGACCTCTGCAATCCTTCACACCTGCCGTTTTAGCAGACGTTTCTGTTGTCACTGCCTGTTGATGAGTGCCGCCTTTACTGCATCACTAGAAGCTGGATTACGAAAGATTTCTTCGAACAAGATTTGGTGGAAGCCGCAGCCCATGTGTTCAGCAGACACAGATGGCAGAATTATCAAAGCAATTTTTTTTTCAAAGCAATTTTTAAAACCAGATCTGTCATAAGAACAGGACTATCTTTGAATCTGAATAATTTAAGTACTGGTGTTGTTCATATGTGGTTTTGTTAGTTTGTGAGTAGAACAATAAAAACCTCTTGAATTTTGAGGTCCCTTTAAGAAGGTAGTAGGTATTACCTGAGACAGATGGGAAGTCAATGCAAGTTCACGGTTGTTGCTGATGGATAAGCAGAGACACTGATCGTTCTTTAGAATCTTGTGCTGCGGCTACAGTATTCTGTTTAAACCTTAGTTTTAGCCTCGCTATCACAAGACCAGTAATGATCTCAGTTCAGAAGATGTGCTGGTTATTCAGGTCGGTCCGTTGATCAGTCAGTATTTAGTGACCATGATGATTACAAAATGTCTGAAAAGATGGCTGATTTTTCTCCTTTAGAGTATTAGACTTCGCAGCTTGGTGACTGTCCCGATGACCCCGTCCTCTAGCCTGTGTTCCTTGCCCGGCACTGAGCTCACTGCCCCTCGCCTTGCCCACGCCTGAGAGCCCACGTCATTGTCACATCAGCCACTCCTTCACGATCCCTCCCTCGACAGGGCTGCTCTCCAGTACAGAGCCTGGTAGCGCCAGTTCTGGGCAGACGTGGGTTCACAGGGCGTTCGTAAATTTCACGTGGCCTATCCTTCTGGACACAGCTTAGGAAGAGTCCTGGTCACTTCTATCAGATGACAATGCTTTCTTTTCAGATTTTCTTCATTACTGCCATGTCTGTCTCTCTTGGCTCCCTGCTCACCATAAGCAAACCCTGACCCGAACTAAAATACGCATATGGCTTCAGACTTCTTCCTCCTCCAGGTACTTTCAACAAATGAGCAGGCCTCAGATATTATGCATCTTTCACTTGAAATAGAAGTTCCACGAAACAACTCCGTGTGTGTGTGTGTGTGTGTGTGTGTGTGAGTGAGTGTGTGTGCATTTATCACCTTTCCCCAGCATATCTCATCTACCTTCCCTATATCCAGCAGATCTCATTTCCCACCATGACAACTGAAATCAATAGTTTTGTTTTTCAACCCACATGCCTTTCTATTTCCCACCATAGTGTGTACTCCTTTACATTTCTCGTAACACGAAGGGAATGCCTTCCTCTGTTCCAATACCTTATGTAAGTAAGAATTAGCTTTTAAAAACTGCATCTAAGATGGCCAGCAATTTATAAATTCCTTGATGCCACCTGGAAAGTCTACTTGACTAATTCCATTTCTCTCAGATTCCTCTGTCTCTTCGTTACTTACGTTTTGTCATTTTATTGTACCAGTGTTCCTATAATCAAGGTGTGATCTCTGACACCTCTATTTTCCTCACTTCCTGCCTCTAACCCACCTGCGCATTCTGGTGAGTGTAAAACACACCTGAAATCTGCTTTCCTCTCCATCCCTTCCACGGACTGGAAGCATCGCTTGTCTGCCGTGGGCAACCACAGTAGCCTTCATCTAATCTTTTCACCTTTGCAGAGATGAGATTAATTCTTGCTTTTATGTTATCCCTTTCCTAAAATCCATTTTCTACACAATAGAGTTATTCCTCGAAAACATGGATGAAGACGTGGTCCTGGGCTGCTGAGAGGGCTTTCCATCCCACTCAGAAGAGAACGCAAACTCCTTCGTGTGGTGTGTAGAGCTCCACGGATGTGCCTTTTCCCCACTCTGCTCTAGGCTAACATCCTTTCTGGTCATCATACCCAAGCCTAGGGCCACAAGCTGCTTCTCTGTCTGGAACGCTCTTCCCCTGGCGTTTGTTTCACTGGCTTCCTCTTGTTCATATCTCAGAGTCAATGTCATTTCCTCCAAGAAGCCTTCTCGAAATGTTCCATCTACAGTAACCACACTTTCAAACAGGCCTGATTTGATTCTCTGCACAGCAGTGGATAGCCGCCAGTGGTGTTTTCTTGTGTGTACCTATCTGTGCACGGTCTGTCATCCCCACTGGAACGTTGCTTCATGACATCTCCATGGGCCTTAGAAGAGTCCCTGGTATGTAGCAAGGACACCTTATATGTGGAATAAAAAAATCAGTGAATGAGTGAATATACTGACATTATTGGAGTCTGTTGCCTGGGTATGTAATTTTTGTCTTTATAAGTAGATTATAAATTGCTAGGGTATTTCTTTTTAGCCTTCACGTCACCCAGTTCAATTTGGAGTGTACGGTCAGTGCTTGGAAAATCCTTATTCTCTCGATATTCAGCTCTTTTGACCTTATTTAGTCTTTTGGTATCTTAAGGACTCTATGGAATATCTTACTGAAAATTTCCCTTCCTGGCTAAAATAACTATGAAAATATGAAAGCAATAGCTGACATGCTATAGTCTTAACCCCCAGCAAGTCTACAGCTCACCACTAGAGTCTCAATGATTATTTCCAAGGGGATTAGAACTGGGTTTACTCACTTACCGAAAGTCATGTTGGTTTTCTTCGGTGCTCTCACCAGTGTGGCAAAGCTTCTCCCAGGATTACCTACAACTTCTCCCAGGATTGCCTTCCTCTTTTCTGACACCTTCTGCAAGTAAGAATTAGCTTTTAAAAACATGAAGAACTGAGTGGACGCTTTTCCATAAAAGGAGGCTGGGTTTTCACCACTTCTGTTCTTAGTCTGTTGTTTCTTGTCTTAGAACTAGATAGAGAGGGTGTTAGATAAATTATGGTGTGTATCCTGGAGGAAATTAGTTTCTATCTTATGCTACCAGCTTTCATAAGAGACATGTGAGGTCTAACAATTAAGTTCGCGAACACATTCTAGAAAAAGTGCTACATACGAGTATGAACTAACCCTTGCCCTCAAGGTTCCCAACTGCAGGGCACATTGGAGAACATGGGGGCAAGAAGTCACCCATGCAGATCGTTCTCCTGACCACAGCAGGGGTTCTTGACTCTCAGTCTGTGATTTGCCCACTGAGCCATGGGGTGGGAAAAGAGACGGAGTGACATAGAGATCTGTCTGTAGGAAATCCTTGTTCTCGCCTCCGTAGTTCTTCCCCTGTGGTCATGGGGCAGGACTTGAAACTTTAGGGCCCAGGAATTGCTGGGAAACCTAGCTGGCAAAACCATTAGACAACCATCTTTGAGCTTTCTAAGTTTCCCCATCCTGTTAAAGGTAGATTTTGCTTTTCTGAGCCTTGACAATTATTAATAGTTCCCTGCAGATGTCTCTTATCTCGGTACGCGAGTTTTCCTTCCTCACTTCGTCCTAGAGCACACATGTCTTGAGGAGACAGGGTGTCGTGTACGGCGGCACACCGCCCGCGCCTGCTCCACAGCGGTGCTCACTTCACCTTGTTTATCTCATGGATGCAGTGCGGCCTCCCACCTCCATCTCCCTTCCCCAAATCCAGTTCTTCCTCCTCCCCTCCTGCTTCCTCTCAGAGTCCTGCTCAGTTCTCACCGGCTCCTGGTGATTCTTCGACTCTGTGAAGCACATATCCGAGCTAACCTTTTCCTCTTGGTATGTGTTACCTTACACTACAGGGGACTTTTATGTGTAGTTAATGTCCCCTGAACTCGACTGTAAACAATGAGAGTCCATATTAAATATCTATACTTTCAGTGTATTTTTAGGCTCCTAGACACAGCAAGGACTTTTATTTGTTGACCAGGACGTTTCTCATCCCACCTTCCAGGCTGACATGTGTTGGTTGCTAGGTGCCACTGGCGTGCTGCCACGCTCCATCTGAGCTAAATTTCAGTAGAGGGTGGGGTGTGCCGTTTGTTAACTGCTTTGGGGGACACTGCACAGGAAGTCATTTTCATTTTGTTGCAGATCAACAGGAAATAAGGCTTAGTTGCCGAACTAAAGTAAGAAAAGCAACCAAGCATATTATTCCTCCCTGGGGGCTTTGCTTTTTCCAGGACTCGTTGGCTTCCCTAAGACAGTGGAAGTTATCCACTCAGGTGCACAGACAGAGGAACTTTTCACAGGAGGAGGACATGCAGTATTTTGTTCCAGGATTACGTTGCGGTATCTTCTATACCACCTTTGAATTTATTATTCTAGCAACATTTTAGGATATCTACTCCTTCCTTTAATAAATAGGTCTGGCTTCCTGGATCAAAGACTACCCCTGACTCAAGTACATTTACTTTGGCCGTATCTGTGGTTCATTATTCTTTTTATTGGCATTAATGATGATGGGAATACAGGGTGACTAACCTTAAAGTCCGGGCCTCTTTCCGCTGGTTCTTATTCTGCAGGCTTGAGCATCTTTTACAATTGCAGTGCGCTCGCCTTCGCCCCACGGTGGACCACACACCCTGAGGGCCAGAGGGCAGGGGACGCAGAATGGAAAGTTTATTCAGATCTTTGGCATGTTTTAATTTTAATTTTACATTGATTTGTCTTACTAATTTCATTTCCTTCCAGGATGAGAGTTGGCAAGCATTTAGAGAAGTGGTAGAGGAGGTTAGAACCATTGCAGTTGCAATGCATGTGAAGACCTTAATCCATAGATTATTGGCATAATGAACTCTCAAACGCTTAATAATGGCGGTCCTCTGTAAAGACGGCCAGCACGTGGAGAGCTTCGGCCTGTGGGTTCTGTGCTTGCCGCTGGCTCTGCTTTGTTGGGCTGTAGGCGTTGGCATATGGCAGCTGCACTCCACAGTGAGTGTGGAGCAGGAGTTCACCAGGCATATGCGGGAGACCCCTCCTTAGGGCAGATCTATCAGAAGCCCGTTACTGCCAGCTGCTTTACCCACCCTTTTCAAGTATAGAAACCTACCTAATCACAGTATGCGCTATTTCCCTCAAATTTTCAACCACAGCAGATGATATTTCTGTGTCAATAAGAATGATCAACTAATTTCAGTTAAGATTTTCATTGTTTGCAAAAGACCACAAAACACAACAGTTTCTTGGAATTCACTTTTTCTGTGGTGGAGTTTCTGCCTGGAGGAAGGGACCCTGTACACGCAAGCTGGGCATTTTTAGTACTAGATCCCAGACTCGCAGAGCAGGTCCCAGCAGACACGGGGGTTCCTCGCATCAAGGTTACACTTTTCCTCTTACAACTAGATCAGATGCTTCAGATTCACAATCAGATGTGGCATGGCCGATTCAAACAGTAACAAGTGCCCTCGAGTTTAAAAAAATGGAAGTTAAAAGACTAAATATTTGCCCTTAAAAAACGAAAAGAAAATACCAGAAATCTCTGCGGCAAACCATTCCTTGAAATGATCCTCACCAAATTATAATCATGCATTTTCCAATCCCTGTAATTAAACATTAGATTTCATTTATTCCAGATGCATTTGCCTCAAGTAAATTCGGAATGCCTATCCTTCTTTTTGGTCATTATAAATCTATTTCCTGTTTGTAGCCTATAAATGACTGACTAGATATTTTGTAAGTGAATCTTAATGACACTATGCTTTTGTTTTAATTGTATACTTTGTGTGGCATATTTTTACTGATGACTGATCACATTGAGTTATATAACATGAAATGTCTAGAAGAGCTTGATGACAGTTTTTGTAAATATATTCACATGTTTCTGCAAGGATCTTGCAGGACCTTGGTGGTGGGTTTGTAGAGGGAAGGCAGGATTAGCTTTGATCATATTCTTCCCAGGTAGGTGAGAGCTGTTGGCTGCTCTGCTGAGGACTGCAGAGCGCTGAGGTAGGTCACAGAGCCTGGAATTCATGAGACACCTATTCAAAGAGCCTGGGACAGTTACATGAGAATCTGAAAGAACTTTTTATTTACCAGATTTGCAAATTCCTTGTATTAATGAGATAATATAAATAAACAGCAGTGTGTAAATATTAAAGGCAAGCTTTTTAGCAGTTGAAATACTTCCCTACTCTTAAGATTCTCAGTTAGGACTTGTGGTGAATATAATTTAATTTATTTTTCATTTAATATACTGAAATTTAATATATTTTAAAATGTGTAATATAATTTTTAAAAAGTAAAAAGTAAACCATATTCATTTATCTATTATCATTGTTCACAGAATTTCAAATAATACATTTTTATTTTCCTAAGTGTAGCAGTGGATTAATCAAGACGGTAAACTGGCCGGCCGATCTTACGTAATTGAAGGTCCATTTGGCAAAGTGGGCCAGTAGTGGGGTTGCGGCAGACACTGCAGGGCAACTGTGATTTGCTTTCAGGAGTATTGTGTTTTCCGTGGTCCTAGAGGTCATCCTGGGGGGTTAGTCGATACATTGGTACATTATTCAAGCTCCCTTTCTTTTTTTTTTCTTGCCTGCCATTGTACCATTTGACAATTGTCAAGCATTGCCACAGGTTTGTGGGGAAAGGCTATGCCAGGTCAGTCAAACTATCTATTTTAACTGCACTGAATGCTCCATAGAATACAAACCTCGAGTTAAAGCTGAAAGTCCTAGAATTGTTTGTGTGTTTTCAGTTGTGTATCAGCTGCTCTGCCCCTCCCCCTTGCGGGACAAGACAAATGCTTCCAGACGCTTCACTGGCATTTCTCTAACACGGGCCTAATTTATCCCCTGCATTCCATATGCCCCCACTTTCCCTGTGGGGTGGGGAGCAGAGAGGTGAGCCGAGAAAGTGACGAGATGAGTGGGAGAAACAGCCCCATTAGCACAGTCCCCAAACATGCAAAACAAAACCACCGTCCACTCCTTTTGAGCGGTAGTGTTTATCTGCTGTCCAGAAAGGGCGCAGCAAATATGAAAATAAAAGTGTACACGTAAAGTGTCTTCTTCTGGAACCACTGCTCATGTAACTTTATTCTAACACATCAACGAATTGGATTCATGTAATGTTTCTAAGTAGTTTGGCTTTAAGTGTGTGTGTGTGTGTGTGTGTGTGTGTGTGTGTGTGTGTGACATAAACAAATCATATTTAAAATTATTTAATTCTCAGTGCCCAAACCTCTCTCTTCGTAACTGTAGAACACGTGGTTAATCCTTGGACAATTATATTTCAAAATCAATTTCTCCATTTTACTCGAGGATACATTGGCATTCCAAAGGATACAACTAACTCACATCCACCAATAATCTAGATGATGGATCATCTAGATTAAAGAGTGAGGTGTATGAAGCCATTTTCCTTTTCTCGCTTCCGTCTTGATGGGGTCTGAAGGTATGTGCAACTATGAGGGAGTCGCCTGATGACGAGAACGCTACCAGGGTTTCAGGTTAGCGTCTATAGACCTGATTTAGCAGAACTTTGCAGTTGGAACAGTCAAAGTCAACTTTCTCAGTACTAGGACAACACCGCCTAGTTTTGCTTGACTGTGGATAATTGTGCAACCAAGTTGACTGACCTGCCTAGAGAAATGAAATGATTGGATTCATCTTAGCAACTTTCTACTTCTGTTGGAAGTAGATCTTGATTGTAAAAAGACAGCAAGATTTCTTGCTGTACAGATTCCCGATTTATCCACCAGATGCTCAAGACAGAAGAAACAATGCTGAAAGAAAGTTCTGAGAAATGTTACTTAATTTAAACTTTACATCTAGATAAGTTCTGGATACCTAAAAGTAACAAAAAGAATGAGAGGAAAAGTTATGCCATTAGAGGGCACTTTTGTAATCTTAGAAGAAAATTCTATTCTTATGGACTGGCTTACCCAAGGCTTATTCTTTAGAAGACATATTTTTAGTTATTTATTTAAAGGACTGATTATTAAGTTGAATGAAACAGAATGTTTTATTGGCAGGGAGAGAATCTATAAAATCTTAAAACTACCCTTTAAGCAATATCTAAGTAAAGATTTAAATTTGGATCATTGAATAGAAGTTGTAAAACTGTGCACAATATGTCTACATAATACTTTAAAAATACATTTCTTAAAGAAAATTCTGGTCTGTTAGCTGATCGAATTGAATCAATGATTAACTTTCACTAATAACTAACTAAATTTTCCCCAACAAATAATGAATGTTATTAGATAACATTTTGGAAACTATAGTCCTACAGAATATAAAGTGCTGTGTATTGGGATTATACTAATTTTTCTTCCAGTTTTATTGAAATGTAATTGACATATATCACTGTATAAGTTTAAGGCATACAGCCTTAAACTATATGGTTTGACTTATGTATATTGTGAAATGATTACAATAGATTCAGCTAACGTCTATTTTTTCATATAAATACTATTAGAAGAAAATAAAAAAGGGGTCATACTAATTTTAAGCCTTCTATGAAAAGTGTCTGTTTTGCTCATAATTGATGCAGCAATTAAAATGGTTAAAATGGTTTCAGAGACAAAAGTGACCTGATAGAATTTTAGCTTGGCAAATCTGATATTTTTTATAAAGAAGGACAAGATACAGTTGAATCTGTTCCCTACTGATGGTAATTTAAATCAAACTATGTACCTGAACCAGTAATGTAGATAAGCTAGTACAATCATTTAATAAGTAAGCACTTGGTGTCAAGAACTGTGAGAAGTTTGGGATTTCACCCTCCTTGCAAGCTAGTAAGACAGTCTGCCATTATTTTCTATGCTCGAGGGCACAAGACTCGTGGGTCAAAGATAAAAGACTTTGGAGCTCAGGGCAATGGCAGAACCCACAGTATCATCTTCTCCCCCTGGCACCCTGACCCCCAACTCCACAGGGTGATGCAAAGAGGCCAGAGGGCAGTAGCTCATGTAGTGGAGCTTATTGCGAGAGAAGGGCCCCAAGCTTAGGGAACCCAGATATTTTATAATGGGTAGTGACCATGCCTGCTCTTGCTCCAGAGGCTTTATTGCCCAAGGCTGTTCACCACACAGACATCCTTGGAAAGGTAACCTCAACCAAAGGTAGTCAGTTCTTCTCCCAAGAGATGCAAAACCAGCACAGAGACCCATAGAGAACTGTCCCAACACTTACATCTGATGTGCGTGTTACCAAATGCTACCTTGCTAAGTCGCTGATTGGGGCATATATAATAATCATAGTTACAATATTTTTTAAAGTCACTCATGGTAAATAGTTCGTATTGTATTCACTCTGTGATCGTACTTGTCTAAGCCTCCGTTTGATCATTTTTGAAAGGAGAAAAATAGTAAGTGCCCACACCATAGTGTTGTTCTAGCATTCCACGAGATAATGTACGTAAAGCACTTAGAAGAGTGCCTGGCGTGCAGCATGTACACAGCACAATTTATTCATATTGTTGTTATTAACTCAAAATTCATATCTCATAATGAGCTGACTTAATAAAGAGAAGGTTCTTTCCATGGGCAGCAGAGGATGCCGGGAAAATTCCCACCACCCAGAACTAGCTAGCTCTAGCTCTGGGGCTGACCTACATATCCCTGATATCCTGCGGCACTGGGCAGCGTGGCCTGCTCAGTGGTGCAATGCAACTGACAGCTCCATGGGCAAACGTGGGGCCTAATGAGGCAAGGCTGCACTTAGTGGTTCTAGGGCAAATACGCCTGCGTATTTCACACTTTCTGCTGTGGCTCAATTTAAGTTCCTAATAAGTGTGGAAAGGCAAAATCTCACCTTTCCTAAAAAGGTATATTCTATTGTCTGGCTTCCTCTGCTCTCAGGAGGCAAAGTTTCAGGGATGCTCTTCCAAAGTAAACTGAGTATGTTTTATTGTGGTGAAATAATAAATATTTCTTAACAGGAGCAGCATATCAAATCCTATTCAGATTTTCCATTTCTGTGAGCTATAGGTGGGGGGCCTCAGAGGGGAGGGATTAAGGACCGGAGTGGAGGTCCCGCCCACTGTCAGCCACCATGTGTGTCCTATTTGTTCCCAGGTTCACTGACTTTTGAATTTGATCCATCTTTTGTAGATGTAACCCTTGTCTGCTGGTGGTGAGTCACATGCGCTCCCACTTACAGCCCCGACTTCCCTTGGATTTCACCTTGACAATCATCCGGGTAGCTGAGGGACAGGTTATTTAAGAAAATTGAAGGAAGCCTGGTCTTATTCCCAAACTATTACCTAGTTGGGAAGAGGAGATTAGTATTATTAGTCTCAGCGTCATCATTCGTTTTCAGAGTTTAGAGATCATCTATCCAAACTCTTCAGAAAATGACGGTCCAGAGTGGTTAAGTGAATTGCCTAAGATTATACATCTAGTTAGGAGCTGAACCTAAAAAGTCAAGTTTCTTAGCTCTCAGTCATGTTTTCTTTCAATTACAATGCAGTAGAGAGAAAAGACGGGAAACAAGTGCCTTTGGTGGGAAATTATTATGGCTTTCTTGAGAGGGATTAGAGTGGATAAATGTTTGGGCTCTGCAGTCATATCCCCCTGGATTTATATCCTCTCTCTGCTCATGTAAAAGGAGGTTTATTCTTGTACCTACTTCGCAAGGTTATTGTGAGGACTAAATGCAGTAATGCAGTGAGTGAACTTAGCACCATGTTTTGCACATAGTAACTCAAACACTACAAATACTTTGTATGGAAAACTGCAGAACACATAGAAGGAAAAACTGGAAAAAAGTTAAATGAACTTTTTGAGCAAGCTCACTGTGAAAAAAACTACCTTTTATACCTCATTATAAAAAAAAAAAGAAAAGCTTATGCCTTTCAAAAATATTTTTAGTTGTATGAATCTATTTCTGATAGTACTCAAAGAAAGATAAAATTAAAGTCAAGTGATGGTTTAAGTAGCAGTGACCTCAGAGCTATAGTGATAACTGCTGAGAAATGGAACTGGCTTTCACTTCATTTCAAATTACCACAAACACTGGCATTTGACTTCCTCACTATTTAAAGTACTTGAATGGGAAAACACTGTCTTTCCTTAAATGTTTGAATTCTCTGATGTATGTTGTCAGAGATAAGGGGCAACAACTGATGTGGTTCTTTCTGTGAGGAAAAAGGCAGCCAAGCCTCAGAGGAAGCAGAGCCTTTCAGTAGCGCTCGCCTGTCTGAGGCTCCCCGTTGGGGACGTGGTGACACGTAGAAGGTGGTGTCATTGACAACATCCCTACAGCGATGTACACAGTGATCCATGACATGTAGGATCGTTGATGAAAGGCAATGACGAATGCCACAAACTGACCCAACTGCACACTAGTGTCCGGTGCTCTCCCTTGATCTGAGAGTGGGACTCCAAGCCCGTTTTCTAGTGCAGCAAAGGCGTCTGTATAAGGGTGTGTTGAAGAGTCTGGTAATCTATAAGAATTAGACATCGACAAATAACTCACCTTGTGACTTTGGACAAATTGCTTAACCTATGAAAAATTTAAACTTCATAGTCTCTAAAAATCTCTGATGTATGGAAATATGATTTGGGAAATAAGAATACCACAACTCATGTATAATGCTTAGTCAAATTTCAAGGGAGGATAAAAACAAAATTGTGCAGTGGTCATTTTCTGGCTCTCAGTGGGTCTCTGTGACTTCTGTTATGGATCAAGCTCTGGGACATTTATATACAGGTATCTACAATGGCCACATTGCCTTCCGCCATTAGAAGTGGGATTTCCTCTCAACACCCAGGGAGGTTAATGCACCAGGAGTCCTTTCATACCAAAGTCTTTTGAATATCTGACATTCTAGTGAATTCGTTATCAACTCCATGAAATGCTTTGAAAAAAAAGTTGTTGTTTTCAACATCACGTGCGTGTATCCAAAATACCTAATATGGGTCTTTCTGTCAATACCTCAATGGTGTAGAAAATTGGCAACTTACCCACGTGTCTGCCTGCAGAACTGACATAAGCAATTGTTTGTCACACAGGATGGTTCCTCTCCAGTGGTGTCTGCTGTGGCTGCTCTTTCCACTCAGCTCATGGACCCAGAAGTTCCCCACTCGAGATGAGGAACTCTTTCAGATGCAGATCCGGGACAAGGCGTTTTTTCATGATTCATCGGTAATTCCAGATGGAGCTGAAATTAGCAGTTATCTCTTTAGAGACACACCTAAAAGGTACTCTCCCTATGGTACTTTCTTTATCAATGAGCTCATAAAGGATGCCTCCAGAAACGGAAGTCACCTTTTACACTGCGTTTAGATAATTTGCAATCGACCTTGGAGTAGCATTGCCTATTTTCTCTAAGTTGAGAAAAAAATGGCAGCACAATTTCTAATCCTTAAATACAGGCACTGTGGTTCTTGCTGATGGTGACCTCCTTTGGGGTGGAGAGGGTGATCCTTGCATTTCTTACATTTTGGAATGATTAGTTTCTTTTCTTCAGGACAGTAGGAAATTTCTAAGGACTCTCTAGGATTAAAATGATATTAATTGAATACATATGATTCTTGAAGGGTTTGCATTAAGTCTTCTAAGGGTAAAATTTCTTTGACCCATGTGATGAGATTCTGAGAGAATCAAACCAGTGATAAAAACTGACACTGCTCATCAACCTTCGTGCTAACATCAACAAATTGGGCTCACATGATGCTTCTAAATTTTATGACTTTAAAAAATTGCATATATTCTATGAATAAATAACTATGCACATGATGTATGTATCATAGAAACTAATTATATTTAAAGTTACTTACTTTGCAGTGCCCAAACCCCTCTCTACCATATTTCAAAAACCATTTCTCCTTTTAACCTGGGACACATTGACATTCTGGAGGATAAAACAATGTCACGTCATCAATAATCCCTTTTCCCAAGACTGAGGTACATCAGATCCTTAGGTCATCCTTCTCTCGTCACTCCAGTTTTGACAGCGATAATGGAAGGTGGTGCTCCCTCCTACTCCGTGGCCTAGTGTGTCACCATCTGGTCAGTGAAGCAGAGGAGGGGATTGGTTTTCCTGTCTTGACTGACATGCCCTATGGTTTGGCCATCATTTCAGCACTGCCTGAATGAAATTATTTGTTTGAATGCATGTAACAGATTAGGAACTGACTTTTCAGTAATATATGAAATAATTATGAATCGTTCAATGAAGACTAGGAGTGAAGGCACAAAATGCAAGGATGATGACCTTGGAAGAACTTGATATCCTACCATTTACTGAGGATAAGTCGATGAAAACAGGAAAGGACATAGGAGGCAAGCCCAGTAATTCAAATCAGTCTTAAATGTCAGCTGAATTCTTACCAGACACATCTTGCTTTTCATATTATTTTGTCTCTTGAAATTTGTCTTTAAAAATTATTGTGATTTCCCAAATGCACATGTGTGCTGCTTTGCAGTATACTTTAAATACAGCATTCCATGTTGTGCACTCATGGCACTGAGTCAAATAAGTAGTTCAGCCTTGATCTTTCAGTCTCTTAAAAATTAAATAAGTTTTGAGCCTAAGAGTTGTCTTCAAAATTAGATTACATTTTTTTCTTTAAAACAACACGTTGTCATTACAAGACATTTCAAAACACCCAGCACATGCTCTTTCCTCCCTTCATTTTTATGTTTTCCATTTGTTTATTCTTTCTTTCTGTCTCTTCTTCCACAAATAATGACTGGGGGATTTTATACCTACATTTGGATGAAATTTTAAGTTACTTAGTTAAGATTTGTAACCAAAATAGAAACATCATTTCTAGGGGAGGCACACTTGGACATTGTTGAGATTACAACCAAAGATGAAGTTCCAGAAAAAGTTTAGCAGCAGCGAATAGCAAAAGACAACAAATTCATTAATTATTCTTATGTTTATCCATCAATCCCAAAGTCTGAGTGGTCCGTGGAGTGTGTATCCTTCAGCATTGGTGGTGATGGGCAGCGTGTTCATCACATTTCTGTCTCCCTCACTGGCCAGGGACCACGAGGGGCCCAGAGGTCACGTCCTGTCATCTCTGACGCTGCTGTCTTCCCAAGTGCTCCGTGCACGGAGCACAGTAAATGCTTGTCAGATTGTTGAAGTTTATTCAGATGATCTTTTCCCCCTAATCTTACGTGCTTCCTTGGAAAATGTTGACTTAGAGGGACTCCCTGCTGTTTTGTATGTGTAATGATTACTTGTGGAAATGCAAGCATCGTTTTATTTATTACCAGTCGCCTATGGCCTGTATTTAAGTTACTGAGACATAGTTGCTTCCCTTGGAAAAGAAACTACTTTCTTGTTTGAGATGAGAGTAGAAGGTAGTAGATAGACCTGCATATTGATGCTTCAGGGTGGGTTAGCTCTGCTACCCACGGATAAAACAAAACGTTTTCCATACTTCGTAACCTACGTGATTCCAAATCAAGTATTTTGTTGTGGCTATTTCTTCGTAGAGATTCTCTTGTGTTTATATGGTTAATATCGCCCATGCAACCTGGCCAAAGGAACAAAATTCTCCTCTCCAAAAATTAGACTGAATTGAAAAATTAAGCATCTGACACCCGTCTTTAAGGGTGCTTATGTTACATAAAGTTTCCATACAGTAAACAATTCAATCGTCTAATTATTTTGTCTGGGTGATTGTCTGACTTCACTGTTTTATGAACAAGTTCTTTTGGCTTTTATGGAGTCTTCACTTTATTTGTCCTCCCAGAGCCCTGTCTCCACCCTCCCCCTCCTAATTCACCTTTGAATAGTAAGGGGTGGGCATGTACATGTATTTCCATTCGTATTTGTTTCTTCACGTGGAGGCAGCCGCCGGTACAAGCTATCCTCAGGCTAGAACAATAAGGTTGGTGTTAGGATTCTCAGGTTCTAATCATTCATTTGGTAGTTCACGCATTAAAAAATGTCAAGTACCTACTACATGCAGAAATCTGTCCTAAGTGCTGGGAATACTATGACATGGAAAATGAACCCTAAGTGGCCTTTGTGCGGAAATGACATTAATCAAATCATAATATAAATATATAGTGACAAATTGCAATAAGTGCCCACAGGGACACTCTGAGGGTGTATTAGAGAACCTGACCCAGAAAGAGGAGTCAGAACAGGCACCCCTGCAGGAGCAGCACTGAAACATCTAAGGGCAAAGGCTGTGTTTTCGGCAGAGAAAAGAACGTCACAGTGGCCCTAAGATGGGATGGACCCTGGGAAACGAGGGACGCTCCATGTGGTTCGAGCCCAGAAAGCAAAACGGATGTGACACGGCAGTGAGGTCGGTGGCGGCCCCACCAGCGGGGAAGTTTCAGATTCTGCGAACAGTTAAGGACTTTTCCCCCAAAGCTAAATCTAAACCTATTCATTAATTCATCAACACATATTTATTGAGAATGTTTTTCATTTCTAAGTCTTCATCAGTGAACCAAATGCTCTGCCCTCTTAAAGCTTTCATTCTAGTTGGGGGAGATGGAAAAATTTTTAAAAAGTAAGCAAAGAAATACGTAATCTGCCAGAGAGTGATAAGTGCTTTGAAGAAAAATGAAGATGAGTAAAAAAGAGCTTCATGGGCGGGAGTTATATTTACATACGGGGTCAGAGGAGAGAGCTGCTGAAGTGACAGACGGTCAAGGTCAACAGCTGCAGGAAGAGCCTCTCAGGTGGGGGGACAGCAGTGCAGAGGCCCCGAGGCAGGACTGTGCCATGTGCGTTCCAAGGACAGCAAGGAACCGAGGGGAGTCGGTGGGGTGAGCTTCGAGGTTTGGTTGGGGACCCAAAATATTGCCAGTTCTGTGGCTCTTACTCGGAATGAAATGAGAAACTCTTGGAGGGATCTGGAGCAGGGAGAGTGCTGTGTTCTGACTTAGGTATACAAGCATCTCTCCCCCTGGAATTGGGGAAATAAACTACGGTCCACGTGGAAATGAGGAGACCAGTCGGGAAGCTATTGCAACGCTCAGGCAGGAAGTAGTGGTGGCTTGGACCAGGGTAACGAACAGTGGATCACAGTGATGGATTCTGGATGTATTGGAACGGTGAGCTAAGCGTGTTGGCTGGTTCAGCGAGGGTGGAGTGGAAGAGAAAGAACAAGTCAAGAATGACTCTAACATGCTTGTCCTGAGCAACTGCAAGGTAGGGGTGTCACTTACTGAGAAGAGACAGACGGCAGGAGAAGCTGATTTGGGGGCAAGAATCAGAAGTTTGGATTCGATACCTGCAGTTTTAAGTTCTCAGTAGTATCTAAGTGAGCATGGCAAAGAGATAGTCGTGTGTAAAAATTAGGGCAGAGGGCAGGCTGATGATGTAGACTGGGAGTTATCAACGTATCAGTGGTGGAGGCCATGAGCTTGGGGGAGGTCACAAGGTGTGAGCCTCGGCTGAAAAGAGGTGGGCAGGGACAGGCCCCTGCGTCAGTCCCGGCGGGAGGTAGAGCTTGGGGAGGTGAGAATGAACCACAGAGGAGACTGAGTCAGTAGAAAGCCATGCTGGTCAGTTTGGAGAGGGTGTTGTGTGGATACGGAGGAAACAGGAAGCGATGCCCGGGAGGTACCATCTGCAGGAGGTAAAACCTGCTGCTGCTTTGCCAAGGCACCAGCGAGCAGCTCTGGGCTTGCTAGGACTGAAGCCACTGTTCCCTCATTTGCAAGATTATAGGCTTTGAAAGACAATTACATGAAATCATCTAAGTTCAGAGTCAGAATGTATAGCGTTGTTATAGGTAGGTAATATTCTTATTCCCCTTAAAGAGTCTTCTGAGGCATCATGAAAAAATCTGAGGGAAAAGCACAGAGCAGAACGTTTTGATTTTTTTTAATTTGTTTTAAAATCACTAGGTCATTTATTTCAACAGAAAAGCTTAGTGACAGAGAAATATGTCTTTCCATGACTGACACACAGAGATCTTTCCTTTTTAAAAGTATTTCTCGAGTGGTGATGCTCTGGGTCTGAATGGTCCCCTTTCGCACAGGTACTTCTTTGTGGTTGAGGAAGATAACACGCCCCTGTCCGTCACAGTGACCCCCTGCGACGCACCCCTGGAGTGGCAGCTGAGCCTGCAGGAGCTGCCAGAGGATGCCAGCGGGGAGGGTTCAGGTGAGCAGCACGACAGGGCCTCCTGCCGGACCTCTGCAGGGAGGGCTGGAAGGCTTGTGAAGCACAGCCACCCACTGGAAGGGAAAAGCCACTGGATCCACGGGGGAAGCCGGACAGTTTGTGATGAATATGAGAGAAATGGGGGATGGCCTCAGATGACAGTGAGCTCGGTAAAATCAAAGGTTAGGAGAAGCAGGTGTGGGGACTGAAGAAGCGAGAAAAAAAAAGAGAGAGAGGTTTGGACTCACCTGTCTGCTTGTGGTTTGCAACCCTACCTGGATGTTGAAATCACCACTGGGCCTTTAAATACTGTGGATGTCTGGATTCTACCCTCAGAGGTTCTGATTTAATTGCCCAAGGCTGTGGTGTGGACTTCGGGACTGTTAAAAGCTCTCCCTCCCCTAGTGAGTCTGACCTGCAGCAAGGTTGAGAACCTCTCTGCTCTGGAGAACAGAGAGAAGCAGGAGGGCGCCAGGCACCGCTGCAAGTGCAGGATGAAAAGAAAGGCACAGGAGGGGTTGGTGACGCATTTAAAGAATGTGCTGAAAATGCAGAAGAGTAACGAGATGCACGGACAGGAGAAGAGTCTGCAGGGGGTCCTGCAGCCTGTTGCTCCTTTGGGTGACTCCTCATAGCTCAGAGGACGCTAGCCAAGCCGCAGCACTTCCAGTCACAGGGACCCTTGTAATTAGGAAAATAGTGAAAGTGCACACGGGCAGTGATGAGGCTGAGAGAAATGAATAGTTGTGTGACAGTCATGTCAATCTCATGGTTTAGGAAATCAAAATCCCACATAGCTCACTCTCCACCCGCAGGGATAAACTGGAAAAGGGCGTCCCCGCTCTGGCTACCCGTCCTTCTCCGGGTCCTCTCAACTTCTCTGCACACAGAGGATACCTGCGTGATACCTGATAGGCCCAGTAACAAAAGATGGAAAGAATTAGATTGTTTTCACCACTTTCCCTGGGCATGTGTTCTATGCATTGAAAAGGAGGTACTCTTTCTTCCTGGTGCTTTCCAGTCTATATTTCAATGCGTTATTCAGTCCCACTAACATGAGGGAAATTAGTGAAATGGCTGACTATCAGAGCGCAACTGATAGAATCTTTGTGGTAAACAGATTGACAGGATGGGTTAATCTCCAAATTTTTGCAGTCTTGGACCTACAAATTCCACTAATGGGAGTCCATCTTGAAGAAATAACTTAAAATCAGAAAAGGCTGACATGTATACAACAGCACTATTTATAAGGGTCAAAAATTAACCAAGAGTATTATTTTTATGCTATAATATTAAATGAGAAAAACAGGATTCAAAAACGGAGGTTTATCTAGGTATATAGATGCATGAAAACGAACGTTCTTAAGTTTCAGAGAGAAATGAGAATAATGTCAATTGCATGAAAACATGTCCCAGAAAAGACTGGATGGACATAAACCAAAATGTTAATGAAGGACCGTCTCTGGACCGTGACTGAATGGATGATTTTTTATCTTGTTCTGCTCTACTGCCCGCTTTTCTAGTGGGAACACGCCCTGTGTTTACAGTGGAGACAGTGTAGGGCGTGAGGCCGGCTGGTCCGCAGCACGTGCCCTGATGCGGCCCGTGTGCTTCTGTGTCTTCCAGGTGACCCGGAGCCGCTGGAGCAGCAGAAGCAGCAGATCACCAACGAGGAAGGCACGGCCTTATTCTCCTACAAAGGCAACGATGTGGAGTCTTTCGTAGCGTCTAGTTCTCCCTCTGGTTTGTATCAATTGGAGCTTCTGTCGACAGAGAAAGACACACACTTCAAACTGTACGCCACCACCACGCCCGAGTCCGACCAGCCGTACCCCGAGCTGCCGTACGACCCCCGAGTGGACGTGACGTCCCTGGGCCGCACCACGGTCACGCTGGCCTGGAAGCCGAGTCCCACCGCCTCCCTGCTCAGACAGCCCATTCAGTACTGCGTGGTGGTCAACAGAGAGCACAACTTCAAAAGTCTCTGCGCGGCAGAGGCCAAACTGAGCATGGACGACGCGTTCATGACGGCGCCGAAGCCGGGTCTGGACTTCAGCCCTTTTGACTTTGCCCACTTTGGCTTCCCTTCGGACAATGCGGGTCAAGAGCGCAGCTTCCTGGGCAAGCCGTCCCTAAAAGTGGGGCGCCCGGTGTACTCGCGGCCCAAGGCGGACATGCAGAAAATCTGCATCGGGAACAAGAACATCTTCACGGTGTCCGACCTGAAGCCCGACACCCAGTACTACTTCGACGTCTTCGTGGCCAACAGCCGGAGCAACATGAGCACGGCCTACGTGGGCACCTTTGCCAGGACCCAGGAGGAGGCCAGGCAGAAGATGGTGGAGCTGAAAGATGGCAAAGTGACAGACGTGTTTGTGAAACGGAAGGGAGCCAAGTTGCTGCGGTTTGCCCCGGTCTCCTCTCACCAGAAAGTCACCTTCTTCATTCACTCTTGTCTGGACGCTGTACAAATCCAGGTGAGAAGAGATGGGAAACTCATTCTGTCCCAGAACGTGGAAGGCATTCGGCAGTTTCAGCTTCGAGGCAAACCTAAAGCTAAGTATCTCCTCCGACTGAAAGGAAACAAGAAAGGGGCGTCCCTGTTGAAAATCCTGGCGACCACGCGGCCCAGTAAGCAGTCCTTCCCCTCTCTTCCCGAGGACACGAGGATCAAAGCCTTCGACAAGCTACGCACCTGCTCATCGGCCACCGTGGCTTGGCTGGGCACGCAGGAGAGGAACAAGTTTTGCATCTACAAGAAGGAAGTAGACGGCAAGTACAATGAAGACCAGAAGAAAAGGGAACAAAACCAATGCCTGGGGCCAGATACCAGGAAGAAATCAGAGAAGGTCCTCTGTAAATATTTCCACAGTCAAAACCTGCAAAAAGCAGTGACCACAGAAACAATTAAAGGTCTTCAGCCTGGAAAAGCTTACCTGCTGGATGTCTATGTCATCGGACATGGGGGGCACTCTGTGAAGTATCAGAGTAAAGTCGTGAAGACCAGGAAGTTCTGTTAGTCCCCTGATGTAGAGACCGACTCCGGAGAAGGCCAGGACAGACCGCAAATCACTCTGAAGTGTGAACTGACTACTCCGGCAGCTGAGAGAAGCTGTGCCCGGTACCTGTGCTTGGGGAGGGAAGGATGCCAACGTGGGTCCTTGTCGGAGGAGACTGTTCTCATGTGCCCCAGTGGTACCAGCGTGCGTCCGATGTCCACTCGTGTTGAAGACAGAGGACATCTCGAAGGAACGGCCATCCCTTGCTTTGACCACTGCATGAACTGCTTCTAAATTATTTTATTACCTAAAAATTTAAAATATGCCATTCATTGCACACAGCCACAAAATGCAAATCGTTCCTCTCTACAGATGCTAGGATATATATATATATATAAATTATTTTATAAAGTCTTGTTTTAAATGTCCGTGTTTCTATGATTGTAAACTATTAAATTCTTTTCCTGTTAAAGTACAGATCTAATCTAAGTATATGAAGTGGACAGCCTCTAGTCAGTTATATTGTAAATTCTTATCTGTTGAGTAAAATGTTTAAATGCTGTATGTATCTCATGTACAAAGTTGACATACATTATATTCATGTACATAAAATTAAAGATATTAGACTATACACTGCTCATTTTCCCAAGCAGCTACTTTGGTGTATTCAGTTTCTGTTCTGTCCCCCAAACTACGCCTATGTACTTTGGCACCAGAATTGCCCCTTTTTTAATAGTCGAAAAGACATGCTGCGTGTCTCTAAAGTTACTATGGCATTGGAGACTATTATTACGGCTTGTATTTTGACCCTGAATAGGAGCTGGCTGTTGTGAGAATTGAGAGAACTGCGATGGGCGTGTTTTGAAAGAAAAGACAAGCCAAACAGTAGCCCTGTAAGTGTTCAACAAATCGTCCTTAACGCCCTAAACTATATTACCTTTATTTTAAAAGTAAGCATCTATTTTAAGTACAAAATTGGTGTAATTCCAAATATTTTCCATCTGCTTGAGTAATAGTGAAATAGTTATTTTAATTCCGAGCTGAAGCCACTTAGCAACTCACCAATAGGACTGTAATTGGGAACGAGAAAAACCACAGAAGCCGCTATTTTGTAACGTTTACAGTCTGGTACCTTTAACTTGATTTTTCATGAATTTTTACAAAGTAATTTAGGTGGAAGATAAAATTTAGGCTAATTCTAACAGCAACCATGTATCAAAGACTCTTCGCAAAGGGCAGTTTTAGATCATTTCATTTTCCCACGGATTCCATATATGAGGTGTCATGAGAACACTGGACAGGACTCAGAAGAGTTTGGAATTTACAGTCATCTAAGCAACAGGATTTTTGGAAAAAAAATCTGTTGTTGCCCATTGTCCCCCTTTCCCATTTATAACATTAGGCGGTGACAGATTTGGCTACAATGACATTGTAGGATACCTTATATCATAAGACATTGTCTTTCGTAGAATTCTGTGATTCTAAATTGCCAAGTGTTTCTGGAACTCCAAGTGCAGAGAGGTATAACCCTTAAGCTCTCCACTGTCCCCCACGTGCTGGCACTACCTCCATATGGTGGGCGTGCACGAGTGGCGTCCCCAAGGGGTACAGAGTCAGTGTGGCTCAGGCAGTGTCAGTCACCACTCCTTGGGAAAGGTGCTCTGGCTGCCTTAGGAGAAATGTACCGTCCAACTCATCAGTGGTGAGATACCAAATCAGAATGGAGCACATCTGTACACGACAGTAATGTCACCTGAAATAACTTTGTAAAAGAACAGGTACATAACCAATGGCCATGTAACCAACCAAAGACACTTTGTTGGTTGAAAGGAAAACTTTAAAACTGACAACATCCCAGAGATGTTCTATCCTAAGTTATAAATGTGGTGCCTCTGGAAGGATAATCCACTTTCTCATATTACACACAAATATATTATTACATGGTAATGTGCTAAATTCACTGCAGTCAGAGTTATTGCAGCTTCTGAAGGAGATGAACTTCACTCAGATGCTGCTATGCCTGGGGAACCCTGGGAACCAGGCCAAGTCAATGTAACGGAGATTTGACTGTTCAGCTGGCGGTGATGGTGGTTTCTACATAGTCTGGATAAAGCCGAGAATTCCTGCACAGCCTCAGTGAAATTTGCCTTTGAAAAAATTAGAGGAAAATTAAAGACATTGTAAATCTTCTATCGCTCATAAAGAAAGAGAAAAACCTATTAAAAGTAAAACTCCTTTGTTTACTAATGTGTTTAGATTTTAGGAGCATTCAGGTGAACTGACAACTAGAAAGAAAAATCTGTTCTTAAAAGAACGAGGAAGTTGCTACTAGAGAGCACCACCTCGAGCCATGGAGCCCACAGGTAGCCGTGCTGAGAACACGGCATTTGGCATCCTTGCTGGACACCCCGACTGTCACTGAGAGGGAGGAGTCTGTCACATTTAATTCACGTTCACTATCTTTATTTTTCAGGTGTCAAAAGACATTAAAGACCAGAGAAAGATAAATCAAGTTCTCTTAGTCGAAACAGATATGTAGTGGAATTGCCCAGACTCCAAAATCCTTACCAGAATATAATCACCAATTCTTGGGGGTGGGGGTGGGGGGGAAGAAGTCACTTGTGAATCATTTTCCAAAAGGAAATAAACTTGTCTTATTTATGATTTCAAAGCAACTTATTCTTAAAGAACCATTTTCAGATTTTGTTAAGGATATGTGTGTAACCTATCACTGACAACTCCAAACTTGTCATAAAACAATTTATAGTTAATGTAGTGATACAAAGTATGCTTATCTTGTTATGCATGCACACACAAACTTGAGGCCATAAAATCATTAGTCATTGTTTTAATGATAAGCCCTGTATGGTTTTATCTAAAACTTTTCAGAACCGATAAAAATTATAGCAGGTGATTTTCTTGGTTAAATCAATGTCTAGATTAATTTTCTAAACCTGCATTAAAGGATTAGATAAAAGAGACAGCTATTGGTCTTCACCACAGAAAACTAATTGGTTCCGAGACTGAAGAGCACCAGGCCTCACGCAGAGTTTCATTGCTCCGTTGTTCTTATTCAGATACCGATAAAGATGGAATGGGCATATGCACTCTACTTTTGTTACTCAGAATACATTTGAAAAAATGATGGTTTGGGAATCCGGAAAGGCCTAGCGAAATGACTTCCAAAAAGTCATTTCGATGAACGTTAGTGTTTGAAATCCACTTAATGGTTCTTAATAGTTTGGGAGGTTCAGACACCTTCAATGAAAACACACACACACACACACACACACACACACACACACAGTTTTTGTGCAATTCAAGGGCTCTGGTGGACATGTAACCAGTCAGGATCTCTTTCAACACTAACCAGCCCCTCTTAGAGATCATCTAGTCTCCTGCTTCATTTTCTAGGTGAGGAAATTGAGGCCCGGTTACAATCAGAACCCAGATTCCTGCGCTTCCAGTTTTACGTTCACTCTGGACTTCATGTCAAGCTCTCCTTCACTCCAGAAAGCTACAGCGACTCATCCAGTTTACTTCTTTGTCTCTGTTCACTGGCTGTTGTCAAAGCAAAACAAAATCTAGCATCTACCTTGAAGAACAAGGTCATGGTGTATCTGCAGCCACTTCCTTCCCCTCTTTGATAGGCTGTGACAGAGATAAAGTGGGCTAGAGGCTTGCCTTTGGGGCTCTCCCCAGGACTGAGGGACGTGGCCGCTGGCAGACCTCAGCTCTCCTGTTTGCAGGACCTGGGCGGCATCAGGCCACACTCATCGTTGTGTTTTCCCAGAGTTTCGGCCAGAAAAATAGACAGTTGTTTGGGACTTGGGCCTTTTTTGTTGTTTTGAAGGTGGAAAGTGGGAGAGAGGAGAGCAGGGGAGATGGAGCTTGGAGAAAGTATAGTTTTGTCTCATTTCTTTCTCTAAGGGACCTGAGATCAAGGGAAGAGAGATGCAATAGATCTGAATTGCAGTAAGGTTTGGATTCTGTCCTACACGCATCCTTACTCTTGAAAATGTGACCTTGGCCACCATCCACTGTATTAAGATTGTATCCCACTGGTAGACATTCTCATTTCCTGGGAATCGTGGGTCGTGTATCTGGGCAAGATTTCCCTCATTTCTGTTTGTTTCTTTTCCTCAAGTCATCAAAGTTAGAGATGAACGGCTTTTCATATTCCTTATACCTCTTTTAAAGGTATTTTAAATATGCTTCCAAAGTGTAGAAGAAATAAAAGGTTACTGGTCTCCACCACAGAAAAGTCATTGGTTCCAAGAGTGAGGACGACGAGTCCTTACGCAAAGCCCCATTGCTACGTTGCTCTCCGATAGTGATAAAGACGGACTGGCATCAACTGTCCCACGGGTGTTAGACGGGAGGAGAGTAGTGCAGGGGGGTCACTGAGTCCGAGTAAAACACCCATTAAAAATAGAAATAAGAATGAATTTAACTCATGTGTCATAATGCTTCAGGGGAGAACTTTCAGGAAAGTGTGAGGTTTTCCTGAAACTTGTGAGAAATGTAGAGTCTAGAGACTTTGGGCCAGGAACACATTACACAGCTCTCAGGATGTGGACGTGTCCCAAGACTTCAGATTTTGAAATAACATTTTTGAATTGAGACTGAGGTATAAAACAGAGAAATCAGAACAGATAGGTTCCTGTTATGGGTGATGAGATTCAGACAGAACAGTCTAGAAAAAATAACCACCTTACAACTAAGAGGTGGCATGAATGTGTTGCTTTGTTTTTGAGTCCGGTATTATTGTCGGCAACTGGTGAGTTTTCAGCAGCACTTTCAAAGTATTTTCAGTCTCTCTCTTCCTGTGTAAATACTTGCCAAGCTTAACATCCAATCAAATGGCCATAACTTGGAAATAAGCAAATACGCATTTCTTGTCTAAGTTAGTTCTTCAGACAGGCCTTCTAACTCATGTACACAGAGTAGCACAGGATAATATAAACAGTTGTTTAAGATATATGTGCTTGAGAAGATCCCAAAACGTCCATATGTAATTATAACTCGGACAGGGTTTTGCTTCCGAGAAAAACTGTTTCTAATAAACAGGACCAAGTACATTAGTATGTAGCAGGGTTAGAGGTTTGTTCAGTGACATCCCTTCCTGGAAAACACTCAGACCTACTAAATTAGACTAATATATTGGCTGCTTTGATCACACAGGCTGGAAGAGTTGCCCAACGCCCCATCAGCAAACAGTTTTTAGAAGCAGCACGCTGCCCTCAGGAGCCACAGAAATGTCCCACGGGCCTCTGCGTCTGTCTGACCCAGTCGGCTCTTCTATGGATTTCTATGGCTGAAACAATGAGATTGTGGCTTACCCACTGCACGTTGTAACTACACATATACTTTGCTATATGAGCAATTTGCTCAGAGCCTCTGGTGTCGTCCCAGATGTGGCCCCATGGTGGAGTGTCCATGTATCATGGCAGCCACAAGTAGCTTAGCGCCATTTCATGTTTCCAGCCTTTTCTGGATGTAGTAAGAACTTTAGTTGAGATGAGTAAAGAGGCAGTGAGACACATGGGAGAGACATAGAAGTAAATATATATTGTTTTAAATAACCAACTAAAATTCAACCAGTTTTATTGTGGTAAAATGTCATTTTGAAAACATGTTTTTAAAGCAATCACAGACTCTTGTGGCTGGCTGTTTCTAAATGGTAGTATTGAATGTCCTTCCTTCTAAAGAAAGCTTGCCATTCTTCCTCAAATAACGAGGCCAACATCTCAATTACAGGTTGCCGAATTTTCTTGTTTCCCTCATGCACATGACCACGGTTCTCTTGGGCTGTCCACGGATGCTCTTCAGGTGTGGAAAAAGATGACAAAGATATGAAACGAGGATAAAGTCACAGCATTTACATTCCAATGACTTGTGTCAAGTTCCGTCGCCTGATGGCAGGGAGCTGTGCTTCACACACAGCTGTGTGCTGAGCAAATTTGACTGCTCGAAACACTGAGCACCAGTTCCTTTGCCAAGTCCAAGAGCAAGCATTCCGGGAGCGCGGAGTTGAAATGTGCAGATAAATACTCAGTCGTGGGGTTTTTGGTGCCAAAGCATACAGAATACTTAGGTTCTGCTATGGAAATCTTGGAAGAACAGAACTTCTGTTTTGAATATCTCTGAGGATTTAAAACAGTTCTTAGACTACTTATTACCTTTCATAAAACTCACTCCTACTTTAAAAGTCTCTTGGTGGGTTACCTATATTAAAAAGAGGAAAAGAATACTTTCTGGTTCCACTGAGTTTTCTCTTCTTTGTTGAAGTTAAACACACTAATAAGAGAACGGACAGCCGTAGAATGAGCGTGGAAGCAGGACTCTGGGCGTGTGTTTCTAGCTTCTCGTTCTTGTGCGTAAAATGAGACGGGTGATGATCTTTAAGACCCTTTTGGAAAAGCAAGGGAACTAATCACCTTTAAGCACAGAGTGAGTGCCAGGCATGTGAAATACAGCTGCTTAATCCTAAGGACTCTGAGATGAAGACATTATGTTATTCTCATTGAACAGCATGGAACATAAAGAACAAAGTTATTACAAGTGCTCAAGGTCACCGAGTGAGTACAAAGTGGGTGCATCTGACTCGACTCCAGCTTCCACTGGGATGGTTGTGAGCTCTAGTGCTTACGCGTGAAGCAAAATCTCACCACAATAGGATATGTGAGGAGTAGATTGATGCAAATGGAGGGGAATTAAAATATTCTCAAAGCTTGGCCTGGCCAAATTATCTTTGACGTGGATAAATATGGACTAGAGACAGAAGAGAAACCATTCACAAAGTCCTGCTAAGGCTCTGACTGCGTCGAATTTCTCCGTTTTCCTGGTTCTTACACTACACATTACCTATGCTTGGTACTCCCTTACTGTGTAGACTTTGCTCTGATGTTTCTATGTGATATAATGTGTCTGGAATCTGATGCCAATAAACCTTTATTCAGTGCTTTTGTGTTTTAGCATGTAGAGAGTTGTTTGTGGTTGTTTCTGGTTTTGTTGCAATTTTGCCCTCATGCATATGTATTTGCATTCTTTTTTTATAGTTTGTGTGTGTGTGTGTGTGTGTGCGTGCGTGTGTGTGTGTGTGTGTGTGTGTGTGTGTTTTAGCAGCGGATAGTTACCGGGCCTTCATTATACATCAGGCCCTGAGTTGAGAGTTACATTCTAAACTGAGGTCTTATGTTGTTAAGCCACACAACAATCTCATGAGGTAGATACTATTATTTTCCACGTTACTGATGAAGAAACCAAACACCAGAGAGGTTAAGTAACTTCCGCAGCATCACACAGCCAGTAAGGCGTGCAGCCCAGTGTCTAGTCCAGGGTTTGAGGTAAAGGAAGTGCTAGGAGGGAGGATTCTCACTTGTCATAGAATCTACAGGCACAGATTTGCTTCACAGTTTGTTGACCTGTGTTGACTCGATGCACTTGCTTTGCTGGCACGTTGAGTACTTGTTACTGATACTGTTCTGGTTCCCTTTACTCCCTCTGTGTCCCCACACACATTCTTCCATGGCCTTTACGAAGCTCATACAGCCACTGCCTGAGTCCCAGGCTGAAAGCGGGTCATCTTTGTGCCTTGCCTGGCACAGGAGCAGCTGATGGCCGGATTCAGGTATCTCTGTGGAGGCCACTGAGCTAGCTGACGTGGCTTCTCTTGAACATTTTCCTGGGCAGTGCTAAGGAGGAACGAGGGCTCTGGCCCACCTCCTCCACTTTAAAAATATCTTTTCCTAATTGCTAAAGTAATGTTGTTATAACACGTAACATGAAACTTGAACCTTCACTCTAATTCCAACCCCCAAAGAAAACTATTTTTAACCATTCTGCTTACATTCCAATGTTTCTCCCTTCTCTGAACATAAATTAATTATTTATTATCATTCATTTTTATCAGAAAAGGAATTATACTAAATACAGTTTTGCAACTGGCTTTTTCCCCCCATTGAACTTGATATTTTAGTCCACATTCCATGAGAGCTTGATCTCATTTTTTTTTCAACATTGGTTCTTCCCAGACATTCTCCTCCGATGTGCAAAGTATGTGTCAGTAGAAACGCACAGTTACATCTGAAGCCATCCTCAAATTCAGCGCAGCCCATCACCTGTCTCTCCTGCATCCGTGGTTGCATGTGAGCTTTCTCTACTTGACCTCACTCCGGTCAGGCCCCCCGAAACCACCCAGGCCTGGGTGCTCAGCAGCCCTCGTTGGTAGGCCGTCACCCAGTTTCAGCAGGAGTCCTGGTAAGTCCGTTAGCCAGAATCCCCACCCTGGATAGCTGATAACTCTTCATATCTGACCAAACTCGCGTCGCTTCCCATCCTCAGGCAATCGCTTCTCACCCTGGCCCGCCTTCAGCTTAAAACCTGTGAGGTCATTTCAGCAAGGACCACTGTCCTCCATCCACTGTCCTGCCCCCACCCTGCTAGCTCCGTGGGCATAACTCACCCCTTTCCTTTGCTGTGTCTGGAGTTGAGCCTATTCTCTGTCCCCCACTTGCAGTGGTCCCCCCCCACAGCAACAGTGCTAATTAAAGTCAGCTCACCATTGAAACGAGTGTCAGACCGTCTTTCCTTTCACATAGTCAAATGCTTCCAGACTGTGTCTTCTGCCTCCTCAGTATCTTTCAGGGAGGGTTCACCCCGAAATACAGACTTTTGCTTAGGGGTTAGTGCACATGATATTCTAAGAATCAGACACATATATTAGAATATCAGTTCAAAGATGATAACTTCTCTAAAGCCCAGTTTAAGTGGTTTTCTCTATTAGCATTTATAATAAGCACTGCTTGGGGTGACCCGTGTTTTCGCTCCACACGAATCGAGCTGACATCTGGCAAGGAAAGCTGACATTCTACATAGAAGTTGTCCCCGAGTCCATGTGACACAGAGGTTGGGTCAAAGGCAGGTTGGCTTCTCTTACTATCCCCCACACAAACCTCCCCACAGCCACTGAATCCAATGAGAGCAAGAGACCGAGTCCATTCGAAGCAGGTCTTCACTCTCCACGTGTTTGAAACTACAACCTGCCTCACCTTTCCTCCCAGTGTTCTCAGACAATTCTGTCAGCAGCGACATGACAGCAACTTCAAGCCACCCTGAGGCTTTCCCTTTGCAAGATGCCTTTGCAGTGTTCAGGGAGAGGCCCCACACGGCAAGCCCAGAAGAGGGCAGAAACGCTGGCCCAGTGCCTCAGTGGGTCATCTGGGGGCTAAATGTCGTGACATCCTCTCTGACAAACGCTTGAGCCAATTACCTTTAAAGTTCCCATTTCATGCTCATTCCAAATTCTGGTTAAATGAAGTGACCATAAAAAAAGGAAAATGAAACTACTCTCAAGGGGCCTCTAGAGGACTAAACTAAGAATGGAAAAGTATTTTTAAAGAGTATCCAGTGAAAACGGTTATTGCGTCTGCACTTTGTGTAAGATCAAAATATACAGTTAATGCCAACATCTGGCTTGTTGTACATGTCCTGATTACATGTACGTTATGTAAATACACAGAGGATATAGTTATTTACAAAAACCATTGTATAGCATAGAACCGTAAAATACCAGTCTTAGGATTGTGTTCTTACGATCCTGAATGAGAATGCATTCTAAGTTTTTCTTTCTCATTCTGCCTTTGCCTGCTTTCCTCATGAAGGCTATTTTTGCCTTACACACTTAATTGGGGAGACGCCTTTTTCTCTCTACCCTCAGAAACAATTTGTATATTAGAGGTTATTGGTGTTTGAATATTAGCCTTCGAAGCGTTATGATACTTATTCTAGTTATTTACTGACTGTATACTATACAGTTTTCCTAATTCTTCTTGAGTCAAAATTTTCATTCATATTTTCATTTAAAGTTTGTCATTACACTTAAATTTTCAAATGCAATGCTCCAAGGTTGTTCATAGTATCACATTGTGTTCTTCAAAGAATCTACATATTTATTGTTTTAGTTCCTTTATTATTTTTTAAAATTATTTGTGTCTTATTTTCTTAACATCTTCCCAAGAACTTGGCTAATATTATGCAGGGATTCAGGGAAAGAAAAAGGACATTAAGCAAAAAACTAAAGAAACATCAGAAAACTATGGGCTTTGATTAATAATGTATACAAGTTGGTTCCTTTATTGTAACTAATGTACCATACTAATATATGATGCCAATAGTAAGAGAAACTGGGTGTGAGGTATGTGGGAACCCCCTATACTGTCTTCACAATTTGGGGGTAAATCTTGAGCTGTTCTAAAAAATACAGTATATTCAAAGAAGTAGATGTTGCCTCATGTCCTTAGAAATATCTCAAAAACACTGCCAGCACATGTGTCGTGTTGAAAACTACAGTTTTCTAGTGAATCCACCAGAATGTTCTGGGTATAAACACAGCCATAAGCATCTAACTGAATGTGTCCACCATCGTATGAGGCTACTGGGCCTCTGCTGATGAATGAAGAAGTATAATCCTTCTGAAACGAAAGTTACTGGTTCTTCACTCATACATTCATTCAGCAAGTACTTCCTGAGTGCTCTCCATGGATCAGGCGCCACGCTAGGTATTGGGTATAGAACAGGGAAAAAGCAGACGTGGTCACTGCCTTCCCAGAAAGTCTAGTCTAGTGAACAGTAAGCTATCTGACAATGAGGTGAGGCGAATGCCTCTTGGGGTCCTCCTAGCTCCAGCCACAGCCACGCACAGCCGACAGAGAGAAGCCCAAACATTCTTTGAGTCCCCAATATTTTAGCCTAGGGAGGAAAGGAAGAAGAAACCATCCACTTCTTTAGAAGCAGTTTCAATCATTCAGGTATAAGTTGAAATAAGAAAAGAAAGTAAAAATACCTGACAACAGTAGCCCTATTTTCACGAATCAGGAGACAGGAACCCTGACCCTTTGTTTGCACACATGTTAAAAGTTAGGAGTTCTTCCTCTGTCGTGCTTCTCGCATCAGCTTAGGCACAGAGCAGCACCTGGGTCGTGGCAGCAGACGGGAGCTGCAGGCAGCGCAGCCACAGACACTCACAGCCGAGGCTGTGGCGCCCCAGAGCCATCTTGCTACGAGTGAGCAGCAGCCAGAATTTGGCAAAGCATTCAGGAAGTAGAAGCTTCTAACGAAATCCATATATGTTTAAACTGTTTATATTGTTTACATACACATGAAACATGCATCTTCACCAGGAAAAATAATACTTAAATTAGCACACACTTACAGTCAGACATTCCAATGCCGGCCCCTCCACCAATTATCAAGGTCACCTTGGACAACTCGCTTGCTGAAGCAAACTGAGGCTCAGAAAGGTTCTATGCAAACCGCCTAAATCATATAGCTGAGCCCTGAACTCAAGCCTGATTCCAAGGCCCGGAGCCTCTGGACTTCTCAAAGCTGCCTTCCTGAGCAGAGAGCCCTGGGGCGTTGGGCAGTGTCATCATGCACAGTCAGCTGTCCTTCCCCAGGAAAGGAAGGCCCAGAGTGCGTGAGCAGGCCCACACCCTGCCACACTCCTTACTGGTGAACTGAAGTGCTTGTTTCCTTCCCTCAACAGGAGTGATCCTCTTTGACTTTGCAACGCGTAATAGATCATTCAAGCAGTGGCTCTGTAGGTCACCTTAGTGATGTAAAAATAAAAGTAATAATAAAAGCGCAGGGTTCCTGTGTAGCCACAAAAGCTGAAAACGGCTTCTCTTTTCCTTTGGATTTTGCATTCATTTACTACGTGGAACCCATTTGAGAAAACCTGTGACATTCTTGGTTGACACAATGGTATTTCAGGCACTCAGTGGCATATCTGGACTTCTCGTTAGTGGGTTGGTTAATCAGAGCACATTTTAGGTAACATTTAATGTTATGACCTTCACATGGAAAGAAGCAGGAAAAGGAAAAGATAGAAGCCCTCCTCAACTGAGGAAAAAAATTGTACTTAACATATTCTGTGTAAATTGACCTGTACGAAAGGGCAACTGCGGTAAAGAATAACATCGGAATCCGATGGCGAGTCATGGAGTTAAGAGAACATTTATGTTGACAAGTGGGAATGCATATGACAGCTTACGAGGTCCTGGGCTGAACGTTACCTTGCTTTCCCAGATGTGTGACGGGCAGGTGATGTGAAACATTACATTCCCACTTAATCCAGGACCACGAGGACCTGACACTCACGGGACTCAGAGCTGCAGAGGAGTCTGGGATCGGCCCACGTAACCACGTTGGAGCTCTGTTTCCCCTCGTGTGTTGTTGTTGATTGCTTGGAAAGCCAATATTTCCAGCCCATTGACTTTAAATTCATTCCATCCAAGGTGTTATTTTGCACGGCCAGCACTCCTGTGTTACCCCTGGCACAGCGCTGGTTTCTCTGTAATTAAAATCCTTGCGGGGAGAGCAGAAAGCTGGCCTTTTACATCATTTTCTCATTAGCTTGGTTTTTCACTCCTATTGGATCACTGTTTAGGTTTGTCACCGGGAAAATTTCATTAGGGTCTTTTGGCTGCAGTGCTGTTTTAACAGAGCAAATGGAATTCAGAAACCCAAGCAAATATCTCAAGATGCTACTAAACAAAATAACCTTTGAAGGGTGATATTTCAGCTATATTTAATATTTGATCTTCAAGTTTTGGTAAAGACTATTGTGTAAGAAAATTTTACAAATGTTAATTCAAAATTTTCAGGGAGTCAGTTGAGTTTTCTTCTAGATGTGGAATCTAAGCACCAGACACTCAAGAATGCGGGAACTCCCTCACGTTGCTGACTTTCTTTCCTTGGTTATGGCGTGAGCCTTGATTGCAGCCCCAAAGGTACAACTGAAAATTGCTGCTTTGGGGCCACTGCAATCCTTTTGGTTTTTACTATTTTTGACCTTGGCCATCTCTTTCCAAATTCACCAGGCCATAGTTGAGTGCCTATTTAGGTACATACGTAGAGATCTAAAAATACACATCCGTGTACCCACCTCTAAATTTTCCTCTGTGGGAGAAGCCCCCTTCTCACACTGCCTGGATGTGTTGTTGCCACGTCAGACAGAACAGAGTAAAGATAGCTGTTTCCCTCATATTTCCGCTCTGGACTGGCCTTTGTCAACAAGGCATTTAGGGAGGCTGGTACCAGGCCTTCCACAAGCTAGATTATATCAGGGAGCCATAAATAAACTCAAGGTTGCTGACACCATTGCAGACATCAGGATCAAAAGAGGAAATTGCATTGAAACTAAACCTGCTTTCAGATAAGAAAACCTTAGCCTTCGAATTTTTTCTTTTTGTTGACATGAGTTTAATCAAGTTTCCTGTCACACCACCTTTGCCTACTTGTCAACCAGAATGGAGTCCCTGGAAAACACAGCTAGGACGGGGTCTTGGAAAGCACATGCTTTTTGAAACAGTGAAAATTCAATGACTTCCCATTGCCTGTATCACGTATTACCCGTGGGGAATTTATCACTTTGATAAAAGAAGCAAGAGTGTGTATTAATAATAAGCTGTGCTTCAGGAGCTGGCAGAGACTACCATTTCAGTGTGCTACCCAAACATGACACTGCCAGGGGCCAGCTACAAGGGGCTGTTGGCAGGAGATGGTACGTGCGTGCCCCTCTTTGGAGTCTGCTTAATGTTACGACTTGAGTTTCTGTGATTAGTTTCTTTAACACATGCCTGTTCTGAGAAGCTTATGTAATGGTCCCGCCATTTCAGTCTGAACTTATTAAAAACACTCTGTGACCCTCTCCACATTTGCAATCTAGATAATGTGGGTGCCTGCAACAAGGGCTATAAATCTCAATGTTATGAAACAGATGGGCTCCAATGGGAAACGAGCAGCATACCTCGTTAACAATGCAGAAATGAAGGGAAACAATCTCACCCCTCCATACCGAGTCATTTCTAGAAAGTCATTAAGCCATGGAGCTATAGACCGCTGTAGGTAATGAATCCTGGAAGAGCTCTGTCAGGTAGTCTACTGAAACGTACTGAGTTTCAAGTTAAACCGACAGTCTTGGAGTGATGACACAGGTCACCCAGCTGATTCAGAGAGTTGCAGAGGTTGTTCCTCGATCCCTACTCAGAGCTTTTCTTCTACACTATTTTTCTTGTTTAGCTCCTCCATTCAATGGTCAAAACTCCCTGCAAACATACACTTCAGGTTTAAAAGGTGGACATCACGGTCAGGGGCGTCTACTCCTTTACATGGGTCCAACTTGCAAACACATCGGTCATTAAAAACACTCACACAAGCTTTTCTTCAGAAACAGCATTTACCGATTTGCAGTAAAAACACTCACGGGAGAGCCTGGCCTACAAATCTGGTCTCCGTTCAGCTGCGCGCTGAGACCTTCCACGCCAGGTCAAGACTATTTTCTCTCGGAAAACAAGTCCTGACCACTCGTTCTCACTGAGGTGCCGAGGAGCCGGCCTCATTACAAAAAACTGTGTGAAGCTTACAGGGACCGGTTGTTTTGCAAACCTCTGGGTGGAACTGAAAACACTGCTTCCAGAGCTGACGGCAGTGAGGACTAATGAATGCCAGAGCTGATGTAGGCATGGAAGCACGGCCTCCCGCCATCCTTTCAAGTAAGAACAAGCCACAAACAACACAAAAGGAGCAGGGCGGCCTGATCAGAGAGGACACTGCTGCCAGGTGCTGTCCCATGTGGGATCAAGCAGGGGCCTCCCCAAGAAGCCAGCCCTTGCAGAGTGAGAGCAGGGGACGGGTGGAGGGAGGGATGACAGGTGACGGGGGAACATAGTCACATGGGAGAAAGTTGGCGCAGTGACAGACGATTACTAGAATTAATGGGGTCATCCCCTTCATTGGAAGGTATAAAAATGTAAAGTCACCATATTGTACACCCAAAACTAATATAACTAGTATATTATTGTATGCCAACTACACTTAAGAAAAGTAAAATAAGTAAACAACGAAACGGAGCAGATGAAGCCGGCAGGGCTCTTGGGGTGAGTCCCAGCCTCTCTGGCTGCATGAAACACGAGTGGGGGCCCTAAGCTCCCACACCACTGTTAGCTCCTTACACCACTGTCATCAGGCCACTGGAGGGTCTTGTCCTTTGCTTTGCTTGTTTTTTTTTTTTGTTTTTTTCTGTCTCTAAGATATAGATTTGGGGGATTTCAAGTAAGAATAGTGGGTCAAATCAGAATCCTAGCAATAAGCTGATGGCAGGGGTTGCTCTAAAAGGAAGTGCTAGGAAAGTTGACAGTACAGATGTCCTCTTGTGTCCTTCTGAATGAAGACATACATAGAAGCTAAAAGGGGAAGCTGAGGGTGAAATGTTTATTAGTCTGGTTCTTAGAAGGGAAGCATTGGGGTGACAATTCATGCAACTTGGACCAAGAGAAAGAGGAAGTTCATTAAGCAAACTTCTAAAAAATTCAACCACTGACCTGGTAACTATTCTATGGAGAAATCACACTGATATCATCTAACAATATAACTATTACCTTTTCATTCCCTGCATTCCTGGGCACTCTCCCCCAGGCATCCATGGAAACTTTGGTAATAGGGCATGAACTATTGAGAGGTGTCTGAAGGCCCCCGAAACTGGTAGTTTTGACTGGCAGTCAAAACCGAGAGGCCCTGCCCAGGTGGTCACCTCGCTGTCCGTGAGTGGGTGCTTTTAAGGGTATTGTGGGGACAGAGTCCCAGAGAGCAGTTTCCAGGCTCTTGGCCTCTTGTGGAGGGGTGCTGGCTCGGGTAGTAGATGGCCATCAGCTGTGACTGTTTGGCCATCAGCTGTAACCAGTTAGCCAATTAGCCACTGTTATAACAGCCGTGGCTATGCTGGTTGGTTGGCAGGCAGAGAAGCAGACGACGGATTGCGGATCATGTGGGTCCTACATCCTGTGTCTCGCCCGGCCACCAGAGAGACTGGGGTGCAGGAAAACCCCTTGTTGGGGTACTGGTGGATGTTTGTTCCCTGTGTCTCCAACCCAGCCGCCAGCGAGAATATAGTGGTATGACTCCCCTATTTATGGCTCCACTGGTGTTCTTTTTTGGCCTCACCATGTCCTGAGTTCTGGTGTGGGGAGCGGGACCAGAGACCCCGCATGACACCCTGCGTGACAGGTATTGCCAAGGGTATTTCCAGTGTGTGTCTTATTTGCCAACAACACAACCCTGGCAGAACTGTCACGATAAGACATGGGTGGGAATCAAAGCCTCGGAGCTCCTTGAATACCTCCAACCCTCTTCACCCCCACAAGTGGGCAGTAAGCATCTTTGGGTCCTTGTTTGCTTGTTCTCAGGATGCATTGAGACGTTTTGTGACTGGGCAGAAAGGCTCTAGTGGTAGCAAAAATCTTGACTTTTTGTTTCTGATGTGGGGAAATCTAACCCAGCTCTTCAAAGACAGGGCACACATTTCACTGGGACTCTAATTAATGAGCTTCGCAAAACCTTGGCTTTTACTAACGAAAACATTATCATCAAACTTCAGGAAAAGTAGAGCAAAAAAACAAAAGTCTAACACTAAGATTAGCAGTGCTTTCAGAGATACTCAACTTCCCTTGGCCTAAGGTATTTTATTAGCTTTAATGACAACGAAATCAACTACTTTTGGGATTCATTCGCTTTCACCTTATATATTAATGAGGCCACCCCATGTATTTAGGATTTCATCTCAATCGCTGTTGCAAGCTGTTATGGTCAAAGACTGCAACAAACTCCTGCATATACCCAGTCTTATCAATAGTACAAGCTGCCTCCCCAGAGGACCTACTAGGCAGACTCGGGACCATCTAAAACCTAGGGACTTAGTCTCCCAGGAGAAGATGTCCTCAAAATTTGATAAAACACCTTATTAGATCCTGTTAACAGGAGTACCACGGTAAGCTCCTAGGCACCAACCCTTGGATTCATGTGTTCTCATTTAAAAAACAAACCATCTTCCTGAACCATTAGGCATCATTTAATCAGGAGAACTTAAAGCAAGGATTCTTAAGAACCCTCCAGAGAGAGAAGATATTCAGAGCAAGGCTGTTAACCCAAGACCTTTAGGTCAAGCTGATGATAAAACAGAGTGGACTGCTTCCATCTTAGATGCTACAACCACATTATTTTCCTGATGTCATTGCTGTCTTAGTTATCCTTTCTTTATTGTTAATCTTTTCTGTTATTGTACTTTTGTAACCCCTAGAATTGTTCCAAAAAGTTTACCAATATGTTTTAACATATACTATACATAATTTTCAGAAGTCTGACCTGCCATAGCTTTTCTTTACCACCAAAGAAGAGAGATTCTAATGGATTACTGGGTTTGTCTTTCCCCTACCCGCTCCTACTAACAAAAATGTAATAGCTGTTCATTTGACACATCAGGGGGCATATTTCCTTTCACTGGTCCCTTCAGGTACTTGAAGTGACCTCACATTATTAAGCCAATCTTCACCCTTTGGGAAATTGGACCCTGACCACAAATTGAGAAAATACTTCTCCTGAAATTTATACAGCATGTCAGTGGCATTTACCTCATCCAAGTTGAGAAAGCTACTAGATCTATCCTTTAGGCTGTAGTAGTTAGTCTGCTATTTGTTTTAAAGAGTCTCCAGCCAGCTTTGCAGGAGCGATTTAATTCCACTCAAGAAATCTGCCAGCCAGTGATGAGGATCAATACTTGACTCCCTCCTACTTTGACACTCTGTGCCCTACTGTGGGGACAGAGTCCCAGAGAGCAGTTTCCCGGCTCTCGGCCTCACGTGGAAAGGTGCTGGCTTGGGTAGTAGATGGCCATCAGCTGTGACTAGTTGGCCATGAGCTGTTACCGGTTAGCCATTAGCCACTGATATAACTGCTGTGGCTGAACTACCAAGGGCGGATTGCAGTTAGCAATTGAGGCTGGTTGGTTGGCAGAGAAGCGGATGGCGGACTGTGGATTGTGTGGCTCCTGCTTCCTGTTTCTCCAACCCAACCGCCAGCGAGAATATAGTGGTATGACTCCCCGTTCTATGGCTCCGTGGGTGTTCCTTTTCGGCCTCGCCATATCCTGCGTTCTTATGTGGGGAGCGGGACCAGAGACCCCACATGACACCTACTACGGTATGACTCTTTATGTGGACACCAGACTTTTACTAACTTGACATACACAAAACTCTTGTGCATACAATGTAATAGCCAGAGACTTTCAGAGGATGCCCAGGTACCTCCAAAATGAGTAAAACGAGGACTCCTCAGAAGTACATGAAGGGGTACCTGACCGAGTCATGCTCCCACTTCACGGGGCATGCACAGACTGTTATTCCAACAGTTGGCATAACTGAATCAGAAAAAAATTAATGAAATGTGTTTCTAACCCAGGAAGAAATTATTAGTTAACATTGCAAGTTCTCTTGAGGTTCTCCCAAAATGAATTAAAATTCATTAGTAAGGATTATCACGGTTAATCATATAACTTTTGATTTTTCCTTGGCCAGACAAGGGGCAGTATGTGTCATAAGTAACACTCCTGCTGCACCTGTATAAATACTACTAGTCAGGTAGGAAAGTCTGTGACTAGAATTAAGGAAAATTCCACCTGTTTTTCTAGAACAGATCCAGCTGTATTATGGGTCTTGTTTTCATGGACTGGATGTAGTAATCGAGTTTCCCGACTTCTCAGTCCTTTATAATGAATAATAATCCTTTTGGTTCTGGTAATTGTCTGTATTTCAGTTAGCGGATGCAACCTGTCCTGAATCTTAAGTGTACCGGGCAGCACTGTAGCATCCGTTGGTTCAACTGCTCATTCTACATCAAAAGGCATGTCAACGATGGCCTCTTCTGTGTAAGAAACACGTAAAAAGGACTCTCCCTGACCCTTTTTTGATAAATACTTGTCTCCAGTTCCTTTATGATGAGTAACTTTGGAATCAATTATCTATCCTTCAAAATAAGAATTTTCACACAGTTAAAGCTCTGGCCACAATAACCAATATATTTACGTTGTGACCCAGTATGTATACGCATATGTGTAAACTGAAAAGGAATTTTATAAAATAATATTTACCATCACTATGCATGATGCATTATGAGTTTTTATTTTACTTTGTTTTTACATTACTTTTTATTTGGAAAATGCTGGATGCAACACACTAAATTGATGGCTCAGTAATGGGTTACAATATAACGTTTGAACTAGTATGTTGCCTCACGTGACATTTTCATCATAGATATTGAGTTGTACAAAACCTTTGCTTTTCAAAAATTTTTCTACAAGTTCTTCTCTGCATCACACTGTTGTTCATTCCAATGTCAGTTGGACCATGTCCTGTCTGAGCTCAGGGGCCATCGCCGTCTTCATGGATCTAGAACTGAGAGATCAGTGCCCCATTCCTTCTTTCTTCAGGGAATGTGGAGCGTGCAGGAGAGGTCTAGTCTCTCCTGTCTGTGAAGCAATTCCACTGGACTCTTCTGTGCTGTGTCGACACAGAGAAAACTGAGGCCGCTTTTCAAACCCAAAGCTCACACAGAACAAAATTTCATCTATTTTCAGACAGTCAACTTTCTCATGATTTTATTGCCTCAACTTCTCAGATTTGAACGCAGGGATGAGGGTAGCTTACGCTTAGACACTCACCAACAACTGACTGTGTTGCTTTACTGTCTATTTCTTCTTTTCTCATCCCAGCTGTACAGATATTTGTTTCATTCTTAGTCACCAAATGATCTCATATACAGTCTTTCAAAGATATACTTTATAGCATGAACTCTAAGCTGTTCATTCTCAAAAGTCAGGCTTTTCACACTTAAAAGCCTTTTCTTTTAAGCTATTATTTCAGTGCAGAGTTTTAAAAGTCTGTTTATCATTCAAGAGTCAAATGCTGTCTTTTGTTTATTTGTTTCCTCTTTGTTCTGCCATAAGTAATTTTTCCTGAAGCAATAGCTTTCAGCCTTACATCCTAAAATAGACACTATTTTACCTGAAATATACAATATGATAGCTAATGTAAACATATATATAGGCACACCACTTTTAGAACTATCTTTGGTGAAATGAAGTATTTTTAATTTCACAGAGTGGTATCAATCATTCTCAATGGTTGCTTTTGATTTCATAAAGAATACCAAGTCTCCAGTGTGAATATATATGTACCTTCATGAGCACCCCCTCATGCTAATAATGGGTAAAACCAGACATTACCCATTTTTCCTCACAACACACTGGGTTCCTCCTGAGTTAGAGACACATACTGGGTCACAGCCTGTTTTAAGGTTTATTTTTATTAGTGTAGCCTGTGATTATATACCTATTATCTGCAAGGTATATGAGGCTTTCTGTGAGCGACATATAGAAGTGAGGGAAAGATATCCTACCTCCAAATTAGTTCCAAACTGAAGGGCGGATTTGTACATCAGAAAATGATAAAGACAAAAACGAAATAAAGGAAGAGACAGAAATGGGAAAGTTCGAGGGTGCATTCATTTAGAGGAAGGAAGATAATTTGAATTCCCTGGTTAGTATCAAAAAGGTTGTCATGAATGTGTTGGGCTTCAAACATGGAAAGCAGAGATGATTTATGGTGGAGAGACCAGCACATGGTCTCTGAGGTAGCTCAGCATAGGAAGGAGGGAATCTGAATGGAAGATACGTGAGTAGGTGAGATTGACTAGCTAAATGCAGAGCACATATAGGACAGCGAGCACTGATAGCAGGTAGAGAGGCACAGCAGAGAGAGGAGGACGAAGGCAGTGATCCATTGTTGTCTACAGCTGCTGAGAAGATGGGCATCGTGAGGGTGACACTTTAAAGTATTTTTAATATGATTCTTGGGATGTTGTTGACCTTTGAAAATACAGCTTCAGAGTCGGGGTAGGAGGTAGATGCAGCAGGACAAAGGGAGAGGGGCACGTATATGAAAGTAGTGAGGTTAAAGCATAGTGTGGAGACGGGGATGGGGTGAGGGGTCTGAGGATTAGCAGGAAAAAGGTGTGTGTGCTTGTTTTTGTACATGGCAGTAAGAAGCGTGATGTTGTCGAAAGAAATAGAATCTGCAGAGAGGACATCACTGAAGATACAGCCAGATGGGAGATAACTGATGGAGAGATGACAGGGAGAACTCAGAAAGGAATGGAATCATAAATGTAAGAGGTAGGATTAGCTACTTCTGTGAAGTGGGATATTCCCCCCGTGACTAGGGGAAAGAAATCTGTGCGTGTAGACAACAGAGATGAAAGGATAGGTAAGTTATATAGTTTCTTCTATTGACAAAGCATCTTCACATTAATCAGATCATGTTATCATCACTAGTAAGTCTTAATTTGCAGCATAACAAATTGAGGTTTAAAGATGTTGCGTGTGATCAAAGTTCACACCATGAATAGCGAGCGACCCTGTGTTGCACGAGATTTCCACCACGCAACAATGATTTTGAGCCTCCTGGGTATCAGGAAGTTACAAAATGTAAAGTCCGTCTTGAATAAATGAGAGAAGGAAAAAAGTGTATTTGGAAATGTGTAACCTCCAGTGTGTTTGTCAAGAAAACTCAGAAGTTTCCTTAGATATGAAAACACACTGATAATAACTTTAACAAATGGAAAGAACGTCGATGAGAATATACATGGCAAACTTTGAAATTGAAAAGAGTATGCAGGTCATGTTTTTATCTCTTTATGGTTTTCTTTATGGTGCTTTTTCTTTATGTTTTGTGGTTTTGAGAAACTGATTTTTACCCTGAGATCAGATGGGTATTCTCGTACTTCAAAAATTTTTAAATATTGCCTTTTATATTGGGTCATAGTATAAAACTGAATAAATTAATACATTTTATTAATATAACATTGGATAAAACCAGCAACTAAATATTATGCTTTCATTTTTTGTTCAACTTCAAGAAGGGATAATTAACATATAATAAAATACACCCAGTTAAAGTATTCAATTCTACAAGTTTTGGCAAAACTACACAACCATGAAACTACCATTTCGATCAAGATCTAGAACATTTCCATCCCTGCCAGGAAGTTCCCGTTTCCCACTCCCCCAGGCCCAGGACACCACAGCGTCTTGCTTTCACTCTAGATCAGATTTCTCCTTCCTAGGATTTCCTGTAAATGAAGCCCTAGAGGCTGGACTCTCGTGTCCCCCTCCTTTTGCTCAGGATGTTTCTGAGATCCATCCGTGTTACTGTGCGTATCAGCACATCGTTCCTTTTTATTGCTGAGTATCGATCCCTTGTACGCATAGACCACAAATCTATTCGCCTGTTGATGGAGATTTGGATTGTTTCCAGTTTATGGCTATTATGAACCAAGCTGTTAAGAACATCTACAATTAAAAAGTTTTGGGGACACAAGTCGTTATCCCTCTTGGGTACAGACCTGAAGGAAGTATTGCGAGACCATGGGGTAAGTACATGTTTAACTTTACAAGGAAGTGCTGAGAAGTTTTCCAAAATAGTGGCATCATTTTACAACACATACACCAGCGATGTATGAGAGGTCCAGTTGCTATCCTCATTCTTGTGCAAACTCACCAACACTTGGTATTGAGATTAGTGATGTGTGTGTGTGTGTGTGTGTGTGTGTACATACATGTATGTGTATACGTGTGTGTGTCTACATACACAAATATGCATGTTTCTTTCTACCGGATAAGCCATAAAGCTTGCATTTGCCTTGCACGTGAGAAGTCTTTCTAGCTGGTTTAATGTAAGCATTTTCCAAATCGATGGCTGCGTACCATATGCTAGGAGCAGTGTGTAAATACAGCACATCTGGAACAGCAATGACGATCTGAGTCGCCACCTTATTAATTACAGAAAACTCCTGTATTATTCTCCAAGACCAAACCCCAAGTTAAAAGGGGACATGATAGGAAACATCACCTCTACTTAGTTCACGTGTTTGAAACTGACAGTGATGTCTGTAATTGCGCAGAAAACGGCTTTTTCTTTTGGTTAAGTCTTTTGATGGGGAAGGATGGTTACGAATGCTTCCTCTTGGCACTTTCATCAAATAGCCTTTGCTTCGAAAGTCAGTGAGCCGATGTGTATAGTCTGGTAGTTGCCAAGTATTCCTATTTAAAAATCTACATTCACAAGTGGGGGTGGGGGGGAGTTGCTGTTCAATGGGTACAGAGTTTCTGTTTTGCAAGACGAAAAAGCCTGCAGATTGGTTGCACGACAATATGAATATGCTTAACGATACTAAACTGTACACTTAGAAATGGTTAAGATGGTAAACTTTATGTTACATATGTATTACCTCTTTTTTTTTTTTTTTTTTTTAAGTTCGCTAAGTTCTAGGGACGAGGTCGTGACACAGATATTGTCGGAACTGCATCCTGCCAGTAACAAAGTAAGTGACTAAGTGACTGGTACTGCATCTCCAGTGAAGACAAATCCGAATGTCAAGGACTGTGCTTCCTGGGAGGAGAGCGGAGCAGCAGGCAGCAGACCTCTGTCTCTCTCCCTTCGAAACCCTGCGTGGACATTTCTGATCAACATAACCTCACACCAGCCTCCAGCCATGTTTACAAGGAATACAGCACAATAACCAGAAGGTCAAATGAATGCTCAGTGCCAACCTACTCTATCCACCCCGGAAACAATGGTTTTTTATAAAGAAAAGCTATGCTTTCAGGATTTCTGGTTCTGGCAGCACATGGGCAATTTAGTTCTGAAGCTTCCCACTTCCCCTGAAACCTGTACAGAGAAATAAGGGTGGAGGGAGGGAGAGGAGGAATGGAAACAAATCAAAAATTCCCACAAACTGCCTTTTCTATACATCTAAAATATAGGAAACACTAAAACAGCAAATAATGTGTAGGCGGAGATAAGAAAACTGCAAGGCAGAAGGACAGAGTCTGGGAAGCTGGTGGGGGCAGATTCCAGAGATCTCTAGAAAATATTCGCTCCCAGAAGGAGACTCCATTATCCTGGGAGGGAGCCACAGAGAGCTGGGCTGAGAGGAACAGCTCTCAAGGCTGAGTAAGGCTCATAATCAGCCCAGGATGGGGTGGGGCTGAGGCAGAGAGAAAAGAAGCTGAGCACTGTAGCCAAGGGAGCCTATGGGTGGCAGACCCTTAAAAGATCTAGCAAGAGACAGATCTGAGCATGCGTGCATTCGTCACCTTGGAAGGCAAAGTGATGTGTCTTGATGATGGTCGAAAGACGTTTCTAGGGTGGAGAGGGGCTTTGGGAAAGCCCTGGGCTGGTGGCAAAAGCCCTTCTGAATAGATATGACCTGTTTGCCAGAGAAGTTGTGATTACACAGATGAAAAAGAAACAGCCTCTGACTCAAGCATAGTGATTTTTCAACCCAGGGCAACTTTGTCCTTCAGGGGACATTGGCAAGGTCAGGATACATTTTGGTTGTCACACATCTTACAATGCACAGGACAGCCCCCTCGATGAAGAATTATCTACCCCAAATGTCTCTAGTACCAAGGTTGAGAAACTCTTATAACAGAAAAGAGAACACTTGAGCTGTGAGTTTCAGGATGAAAACCTAGGTCATCTCCTCCTCCACTGGAAACTCCTGCTAATGGTCCAGGAAAATCAAATGAATTGAAATATTAAGAAAAAAATGAATAAGCACAGAATCATATGAAGATGCTATTAAGGAAACTTTTAGTTTCTGGGGAAAAAAAAAAAAAAAAGACTGGATTTTTCCATAGATAATGAAAATTCTCTAAAGATTATTGCCATGAAATATATGAACATTGTCATCCAACTATCCTACAGAAATTTAGAAAATCCATTTAAGACTACAGAATATAATAAGTAAAGGAGGGGATTACTACAATTTGAGAATTTGAGGTGGACCGGCAGACTACAGATGATTTGGAATGTGCCAGAGCTCAAGAAACCACTAGAAAAAAAGGTGCAAAGTTTCTAAGATTTAGAACTATATACATTTTTGAAAGCAAACAGACCACATAGTTTAAAACATTTATAGATGAGAAAGAAATACAAGAGCTAAGACCAAACACATAAACGATATTCTCAGTTATTTATTTTTAAAGATTTAAAAACTGATTCAGAAAAGATCAATGTTAAAATGTCAGCAAAGGTAAAACAGTCAAAAAATAAATAAATGAATTAGGTGTTAAGGAATTCTGTTCTGTGAGGAAAGCTTCACAAGACTGGTGAGGGAGACCAGTAAACCCTGGGAGGATAGAAGAGAGACTCCTGTGTGTAAATCTTTTTCAGTATTCTGATTTGGAAACTTGTGAATATAATACCTGTTCATAAAATCAGTAAAAATGGTTAAAAGAACAGAAAACATTCGCTGGTGTCACTTATAAAACATCAACTTACACACATCTCCCAAATTTACTCTACATTACAATTCACAAAAAGGAAGAAAAAAGACGTCTCAGTCACTCTTTCCAAAGGGATACTCACAGTTCAGGTGCAAGGAGGACTGTTTGAATGATGTGTATGCAAAGAAAACTAATATTCCAAGAGAAAACGACCAAGTTGAATTTCTAATGCTACCCTGAGGACCTGCTTTGCACAGTAGCCTGCTATGCCCTGTAACAGAATTAGAAGTTTGCCACTAGAGAAGAAAGAAAACTCAGTTCACCCAAATGTGCATACCAAACCTTCGCTCACACAGAAAGGCAGCAGGGGCTGGGAAGTACTAGGCTAAAAATGCAAATCTGGGTCACACCAGGCTGGAGACAATCATGTTAGTTTCCTGATAAATCCTGAAGGGAAAGGAATGCTGTGGGTTAGGGACAGCTCTGAGTTGGGAGCCGCGCTTCAAGGAGAACCAGGAAAATGCACAGTCCCTCTGCTTCACTCTTTTACCTCTGAAAGAGTTATAGGTTAAACTTGATGGAAAAGAATGATCAATAATGTCAGATTTAGTAGAAAAAGAGACCTCCGGCCAGGGCATCGCTGTGTCTAAGGACGGCGGGAGAAACGGAGAAAGCTTTGTAACAGGGGCGCTTTCCCTGCCCATCGCAGGGACCTTAGTCCCTAAGGTCTTTTGTTAACACCAACTGCTCTCCTCACTTGCTTTCGTCCCATCCAGTGTCCGCCTGGTTTCTATAGCAGCTTCACTTCCCTTGTCCGGCAAAGAATACATGACCCTGGGTTGTTGCCCCAATTTATCAAGCCTTAAGCACAGAGCCATCTGAGTCAATCGCCAACCTCTCACGGAGGACCCTAAAAAGAAACTTGACCTTCTGGGCTGTGACCATTGTTTCCTCTCTATGAAATGGCCTGGTGTCTTTGACAGCGTTTCTTTTCTGTTGTATATCTCAAGATTTGGACGCCAACAAAGCACATATGAAAATACAGCATTTTGCTTTCAGTATGGATGCCAGAGACATCATTTCCAGGAGGGACCGGATTGTAGCACCAAGTAATTGGCTTTTACTGAGCCTGGGTGGCTTTCTGCAAACCGTCTTATGTGAAAGGACAGCAAAACACCTGAGGATTCACACCAAAAACAATAATCCAAAGGTGAAATGATTAAGATAGCATTTAATCTTGATCTGAAAAGGGGGTTTGTTTGTTTGTTTAATGTTTGTTCTAACTTCGATTTCCTCAAAAGGATTTCCATACAGGAGTATCTTCTACATATACCTGCAGAAAAGAGTAGGTACCTTTCCTTTTTTAAAAGTAAGGGGTGGTTTTTAAGAAGAAAAAAATCACTTTGATCAACCTGGAGGTTAAAAGTTTTTCCAGCAACTACACAAATCAGCGCCAGCTTCCTAGCTCAAAGCCCAGAGCCACCCACATCTGGAAATCCCAAATCGTCACTTACCTAAGGCTCTGGCCCACTCAGCCTGGCTCCACACAGCACTTCCAGACTTTATCTGTCCTAGGTCTTTGGGGAGGGACTGTTGTTTCTGGATGGGGAGGATGGTAGAACTTCATCTAGAATCTTCCAGAAGTGAACCTGTCACAAAGGGTCATGACATGTAGATGCCTGCAGGGGTGTATGATTATATACACATATGAAGCAGGATGTGAGAGTAATGATTTAAGCTGTTTGTATTTCAAAGTAGGGAGGAAGGAAAGCAAGCATTTCAGGCAGAGACACAGAGCAGTGTGTGCAAAGATCCTGGGGTAGGAAAGAGTTCAACATATTGAAGGCTCTGAGAAAGGCCAGTGTGAGTTAGAGCAGGGATTGGCTAGGAATTGGCTTTTGCACTATCATGGCAGAGTGAGCAATTGCATGAGAGACTGTATGGCTTGACAAGCCTAAAATATTTACTATCAGGCCCTTTGGCGAACAAGTGTGCTGACTCTTGACCCTGAGAATGGAGAGACAATAGCCAGCTGTAGCTGCTGAAACAGAACTTGGGTCTATTCACACAGGGTTCTGAAGGCTTGAGTTAAACTATTTTGATTTTATGTTACGGGCCATGGAAAGCCACTGCAGTTTTAAACAGGAAGTGCCCTGACCAGGTAAATAGTTGTAAAGAGCACTCTGGTTTCTACATATTTACAGGATAATTAGAGACATAAATGGAAGGCCGTGAGGAGACCAGCTGGGAGGCTATTGTGGTCATGCAGAAATGGCGGGGGCTTCAGTGAGATGTAGTGGGTTTAGGGTCCCCAGAATGTAGGAATTTATTTGATGTAAGGATGGGGGGAGAGGAAGCTATCAAGGACTTTTTTCTTTCCAGTTATCTTGTCTCAAGAGTATCAACTGAAATTGGGAAAAATGGGATAGATGATCCGAAGGGCCTCTTAGTTCTAATATTCCGTAATTTAGTAATGCTAAGTTTATGCACTGATCGCTTTGCTATTTGTGGTTATTACTATTATTCTAAACTTATAATTTAGGATATGTTAAATATAATGGATAAACAATTTAAAATTATACTACCAGGCAAATATAAAATGAACGTGTACCAAAAATATTACTTAACTCACTAATAAATGAAGTAAAATGTTACAGTTGGTTCAAAGGACGTTTAAGAAATATCTATCTGAAATTTTAAAAAGGAATGTTAGGGGAAAAAGATGCTACATTAGATGCTAAAATGGTTACTGTCTTACGGAATGATTAACTTTTGCGGTTATCTGTTCTACCAGGCAGCAACTCTGTGTATCTCTAATGGACAAAAATCTGTAAGTTCACCCTTGCTTCTACAGAGTTTTAATATACCCCAGACAATCAAATGTCAAGCCCAATGTTACACGGAAAGAAAACCCAATAATGTCTTTTGCCTATTTTGAAGTTTCATATAATTTTTCTGTTAGGTGCATTATGGTGTTCCATAGTGGAATAAATGGGAATGCTGATTTCATCATAATAGAGATTTAGAATAATTCTGATATGATTATTGTAATTACAATTTACAAAATGATTACCAATTCTATTCTGATACCTGCCATTTTCAGATTCAAGTGAGAGATAAAAGAAGTCTTGGACATAGAACATTATCGGGTGGAAAGTGAGTTTTACTGTTCTACTATGATGTGGAATGATGGTGAGAAGAGGTCTTTTGGATTTTAAGTGCGAGCTTTCCATTTCTGGGATATTCACTAAAATTTCATTTCAATCCCGAAGTCTAACTCTAAACACATAAACTTGAATTTGTAGTGGGGAAAAAATGCAAACTGAGAGCAAAGCTAATGGTGACCGACTGCAGCCAGAAGCAAGAGGTAAGGATATTTTCCTGAGTTGTTTCATAGGACCTTGGCTTGCCTCGTTGGCAGTTTCAGAATTTGAACGCCGCCTGTTGCGAACTGAAAAGCTGACCAGAGTCTTCTGACGAGCAATTATCAGGACTGGGGTTTCTAGCACCAGCTGGACGTGTGTGTAAACCTCGTGTTCTTCTCAGCTCATAGTCACACTTATGGGCTGATTTCTCTAACTAGGAAGCATATATAATTAAATGTTTCAATGCCCCATATTTGTTTCGAACGTTTACATTTTCTGAAAGCATAGCTTTGCGGGCAGTAACTTGTATCGTTATTTATCTCACTGGCCAGTGAGAAGTCTGAACCATGAGAATAATTCAGAGAAGCTACAAATGTCTTTTCCTGCGGAGTTGAAGGAATCAAATCATGGGGATTTAATATTGGCCTGGAATTTGGGTTCCTGAAAATGTATTTGAATGTCACAAATAAAAATTCTGAGATGAATAATTTTATAGAGAAATTCTAAGAATCTTTGGCTTTTTAATAGGTGTTGCTCATGACTGATGAGGTGTTCTATCGTGAACTTGGATAAGGTAACTCCCAAGGGGGCTTTCATGCAATAGGGTGGGAAGGAGGCCATATCGCTCTGCAGCATCAGACTCGGGAAATGAAAATGGAATTGCTCCCTGGGCTAGGATTTGTCTGTCATTTACTACTAAGTAAGCTCTAAGGTCCAATTCTCTTTCTCTTTTTCTGGAAAATTAATGCAAAAGGCAGAAGAAAATTAACTATTTCTTACTAAATTCAGACAGTGCTAGAAGTAATCCAAATGCCGAAATGATTTCTTTGACTTGTGGCACACATATTGGCTATCTTCACAAATTAACTCACTGGATGATAGTCCAAGGCCTCCCTCCTTTTCCACTGGCCATTCAGAGAAACCAAATGGTACCTTCTCACAAGTGCTCAGGAGACAAGAAAACTGGGAGCAACCCTCCATTGGTGTGGAAGCATTTGCATTGTTTTATATCTGTCTCAAAGGTAAAAAGTAGAGTTTTCAATAAAAAGCGTTTGCCATTACCTAAGACATTTAAATTCTTCATTAAAACATGAAAAGTGTTGGTTAAATAAATAAGAATGCTTCAAAATAATTTGTTTCAACGTCCTGGAGTGGTGGTTTTTTTGTGTTTCTTTTTTTTTTTTTTTGACAGTGGAGATAGTTTTGTAAATGCCTATCGGTAGACAACTGGGTTAAGAAATTGTGGTACATTTATACAATGGAGTATTATTTGGCCATAAAGAAGAATGAAATCTTACCATTTACAACGATATGGATGGACCTAGAGAACACTATGCTAAGTGAAATAAGTCAGACGGAGAAAGACAAATACCATATGATCTCACTTATATGTGGAATCTAAATAATAGAATAAATGAACAGACTAATCAGAAACAATCTCAGAGCTATAGAGGGAAAACTGAGAGTTGCTAGATGGGAGGGGGTGGGAGAAGGTGGTGGGATTAGAAAGCACAGTCAGTAACCACAAGATTGCCACAGGGGTACGAAAGACAGTTTGGGGAATATAATCAACAATGTTGTAAAGATTTTGTAGGGTATCCGATGACACGTGTCCCATTAGGGAGACCACCTCAGGGATGATGTAGATGCCTGATCACTGCACTGTACACCTGAAGCTGAAGCTGAACAATAATGAATGTCAACTACAATTATATATACAATGTCAACTATATATATATAGTCACAAGAAGTGGAGTACAGCATAGGGAATAGAGTCAATGGAATTGTAACAGCTTATACGATGTCAGAGGGGTAGTAGATGGGGGGACGGAGGTTATCACTTTGTGAGGGATATAAATGTCTCACTATTACATTGTTTTGTACACCTGCAACTTTTAAAAAATGTCCTTGATTAACAGCAAAAAAAAAAAAAAAAAAAATCTATATTCCTCATAACCAATATTCCTTACCTGATATTTGAACCTCACTTTCACTGAAACAGTTTTGCTACATGAAGTAAAATACAGAGATTAAAAAAAAGATAAGTGAACTTAATGAGCTAACTCTTATCATTAAAATGAACAATTAATTAATTCACTTCATTCAAGACTTTTGTCCTCTATCTTTTCTTCTACCACTAAGAATGTCCTCATGAGTTTGAAATCTTTTGGCCAGCACCTTCCATGGCTTAAACTTAGTGAGGAACCCCAGGATAACCAGGCAGGGGAGGGTATTGAGGTCACAGCATCTTCTCCCATGTACAGTCCTTGAGGACGTCTACAGTGGGAGTCTATCTAATTAATTCCTCTCCCAGACCCAGTAAATAAAGAGTCATCCTGGACCTGGAACAAGTCTGGGCATTCTGACATTCACCTTTATTGCCCTCTATTTAGATCAGTGGAAGAAAAATGAGAGTTTGTAAGATAAAGGCCATGCCTGTCCAGTTTCAAGGTTCATTGTTTTTATTCCCACTCTCACTAAAGTTAGTCTCACGGGCACTCTGTATAGCCCAACAAAGGGGAAATTCAAATTTGCTTGTAGTAAAATTTCTTGGGCATCTTTAACATCAAAACAGTTTTCTTCAAACCTTTGAATAAATGGGCCATTCTAAAATGATTCAACATGACCACTGACGTCATAGAGCCCAGCATTTCACTGCAATACCTTGGAGGTTCTAATGTGAAAGTCAAGAAGGCTTAGACCCAGTTTAGTTCAGAAAACTGTCAGTGACAGCTGCTAAGTGCTGGCCAGTCAGTAGGCCAGAGAAGGCAAGATAAAAAGAGGGAGATACCTGAGGAGAATTCAGTGGAATAAAAGCACTTACTGTGGGGACAGAGCCCCAGAAAGCAGTTTTCAGGCTCTTGGCCTCACGTGGAAAGGTGCTGGCTCCGTTAGTAAATGGCCATCAACTAAGATTGGATGGTCATCAGCTGTGGCTAGTTGGCCGTCAGCTGTAACCAGTGAGCCATTGGCCACTAATATAACTGCTGTGGCTACGCTAGCAGCAAATGGGGGCTAGCAAGAAGATGGCAAGCGCGGATTGCAGTTAGGATGGCGGTTTGCGGACATTGTGGATCCAGCCTCTAGTGAGACTATAGTGCCGCCAGCGAGAATATACTAGTATGACTCCCCTATCTATGTCTCCGTGGGTGTTCCTTTTTGGCCTCACCATGTCCTGCGTTCTCTTGTGGGGAGCGGGAGCAGACACCCCGCAGGCCTCCCTGCACGACAAATGGCGCAGCGAGCAGGGTCTCCCTCACGACACATGGCGTAGTCGGCAGGGTATGGTGCCAGCCAAAGCTCTCCAAAGGACGGTGGAGCATTTTGTGTGTATGAACACCCAGTCTCTAGAAGACCAGGAGGAGCAGCTGCCGGAGAGCTGGACCCCCGTGGAGGGGTGGGAGGACGTGGATGGTTCTCCCACCAGCACAGGAAAAGCCATGCAGCTGCTGGAGAGATGGAGCCCCGTGGAGAAGTGGAAAGATGTGGACGGTTCCCCAACCAGCACAGGCCGGAGAAAGCAAAGTTCGTTGCGACCCTGTGGGCTGGGAAGTTCCTGCTCAGGCAGCCCGGATGCGGGACTTGTCCCAGGAGGAAAGGCTTGCTGAGTCCTCCATGGGAGATGAGGGTGAGGTCAAGGTCGTCCCTCACCCCCAGGACAGCCCTGGCGAATGACTATGGACTATGGGGAATTGCCTTCCATCGCTAATTTAATGGACAGCTTGACTGTTTGGGAACATACCACCACGTAGTGGAACTGGGGGATGTTTGCTTTTGTGTCTTGACCGGCCGCCATCGAGAACATGTAAGCACCTTGACTGTGAGTCGCTGTTGTTCTAGCACAGTACCCTGAGAGGCCCAGAGAGAGTGGCAGTGCCCTGAGAACCCTGGCTGAGTCTGGGAAGTCTGGCTGTGCACAGAGAGAGTGGCAGTGCCCTGAGAGCCCTGGCTGAGTCCGGGGAAACTAGTGGTACCCTAAGAAGCCCAGGAAGTCTGGCCGTGCCCAGAAGTACTGGTGGTGCCCTGAGAAACCCTGGCTGTGCCCAGAGAGCCTAGCTGTGTCCAGGATATTGCATTCACCTCCAGGCTCCTCACACAGGGCCCCTTGCGGAAGACACTTGTCGCGTAGATTGTGAGGTGAGAGCCTGTAGGGGTGGAGTGTGGGGACAGAACCCCGGAAAGTAGTTTCCAGGCTCTCGGCCTCACATAGAAAGGTGCTGGCTCAGGTAGTAAATGGCCATCAACTGAGATTGCATGGTCATCAGCTGTGGCTAGTTAGCTATCAGCTGTAACCAGTGAGCCATTGGCCACTAATATAACTGCTGTGGCTACGCTAGCAGCAAATGGGGGGCTAGCAAGGAGATGGTGGCTGGGCTGGCAAGCGCGGATTGCAGTTAGGATGGCGGGTTGTGGACAGTGTGGATCCAGCCTCCAGTGAGACTATAGTGCCGCCAAAGAGAATATAGTGATATGACTCCCCTACTTATGGCTCCGTGGGTGTTCCTTTTTGGCCTCACCATGTCCTGCGTTCTCTTGTGGGGAGCGGGAGCAGAGACCCCGCATGGCTCCCTGCACGACAAATGGCGCAGCGAGCAGGTACCCCGCACGACACTTACATCATTGAGTTATTTCTGTCTAGGACTTGAGACAAACCCAGGCGCATAACAAAATGAGGGCACCTCAGAGCCACCCCTCTTCTTGCTGCTGGCGCATCCCTAGGGACTAGGAGGGCTCTGTGCTGTATTATTGTCAAGTGGAAATGTACCGACTTCCGGGATAAACCGAACAATCGTTAGGGTGATGCAATAGCCTCAACGTCCTTTTGAAAAAGGATAATTCTGGTAAAGACTAGAAGGAAAGATGGACTAGAGTGACTTATAAGAGTTCCTTGCATTTCAGGGTCAATGACACACAGTCAGGCCACTACAGAAGGAACCTCCAAAGATGAGAACTATTGCCATTCCACCAAGAGAGCGTTACCCTCTTCTGAGACATTCTCAGCATTTGGGGTAAGTTAAACCTGCTCCCCATTCCCATGGGAAGAGGGAGAAACAGTGACACCAGAGAAAGCGAGGCAATGCGCCCCTAAGGCCTCCTTGGCCCCCATGAATTCTGTAAACAAAGCTAGAGCAGGAAGACAGATCTCTTCAGCCAGTCCTTTATCCTTTCTCCTCACTCCGCCTCCCTCTGACCGACACTGGGAGCCCACATTCCAAGCACACTGACGGGGCATTTCTGCAAAGGACCCACTGAAACTAGTTCTGCTGCTACAGTGCAAATTTCCCTGTCACTGTCCTTTTGTTCTGACACCTCTGTCTTTGGATTTTACAAATAATGGATAAGAACTGCACAAGACATTTAGAGGCAACTAGCAGAAAAGAATTGTGTAGTCACAGACTTAAAAACACACCATTCCAACTGAAGACAGATCTAATTTTTTCAGATATTCCCCATGGACCAACAGCAATGGAAAGCTGTCCTTAACACTATACAACTGATAAGCTTGCTTTTCAATTTCAGTTCTTTTTGGAGGTCTCAACCACTCCAAGGCTGCTGTGTAGTTATACGCAATATTTTCCAATTATTTTTTTCTGTCAGGGTGCAATGACTCTGCACTTCATCTGTCATCTAGAGAACTCTGTCTTGGGGTCAATTTTGCATGATACTCTTCATCATGTATAGAAGAGACTGTAAAGTTTTGAGGTAATTTTTTTTACATAAAGTAAATCTTTGAAATGTTTTTTCCAATGTACTGTTAGTTATGAAAACATTCACAATGTGGTCGTTCTTGTGCCAATAAGAATATTACCTCTCTGGCAGTTCTGGAGTACAGTCTCTTAAGAATTGTATCTATCCTGTGCAGTTATTTATCAACTTCCAAATATAATTGAATAAATGATGACGCAATCTGAATACTTAACACTTCCCACTGAAAATCGTTCAATTGGCATTTATCAATTAGGAAAGCTTCATTTCTACAACAGACCCTCTTCTCTGGGAAACTCCCAGCATGGAATTTAAATGTCCACGTCCTGTTCTGTTAACCTTACAAAAAACACTTAAGGCCGTTAAGTCTCTTTCAAGAGCTCATAATGAATTTAGTGTATAGTTCTGCTGCCAACTGTGGAGAGTGAGCTGACGGACCAAAGTAGTCACTAGATCAAAGCCTACTCTATGGAGTTTTCCAAAAGGACAATCACTGCATCGGGGAAGTAACACCAAGGTTTGAAAAACTCCAGAGCTCCTCAGTTACCTGGTTAACTCTTCTGCACAGTGAACAAGTTCTGTGACTTTCAAAGGCCACGTGCGCGCTCTTCTGTTCCTGCACCTGCACCTCTGTGGTGCTTGGATGACCCAGCAGACGGCTCTGACTCACACCATCAAGAGCTCTGTGCAATTTGGACTCTTCTTGTTTTCTTTTCTACTCACTTTTGTTTGGCCTCATTAACTCAGATGTTGGGTAACACCAAACTTGTGTGTTTCAGTCACATGCAGTACAAATAACCCACCTCAGACTGATGCTTTCCGACTTATTAAGAATTAGAATAATCTCTGATCATGTCTCATCAGCCTCAAATTTACTGAGCAGGGACTATACAGCCTCTGGTAGAGCACCAGCTTTCAAATCTAGTTTTAAATCCTATCCATCCACCCATCCACCTACCCATCCATCCATCCATCCATCCCACATTAGTTGGGCACCTCTTATGTTTAAGCCACTGTTAGGTGTCATGGGTGTTACCATAATGTAAGAAGATAGCTGAAGAGAGTTTGTTAGGTTTACAAACTTAAGTAAGCAAAATTAAAAACTGTATTTTCTTTAAAACCTTCATCCCTGAAGCTGAAAGATCATTCAGCTCCGGTCATCATTACCAGCTACTGCACAAAGGGGAAGTTGGAAGAGCGTCAGCATACGCTTCATTGCACGGTTTAAAAGACTTTTCACACCCAAACCTAGTATTATTTTCTGGTACTTTGTACCTAGGAAGCTTAAATACCAATTTCAACTTTGGTGGTTGTCCTAGGTTGCTAAATGAAGTAAGGAGACAGCACATGAAGAAATGGAAGATTTGATTACTAATTCTTCCATGACTGAACAGACATATTTCATTTATTTGCCATTCATTGGGCACCCAATATGTACTCAGGTCTGTGCTGGCACAGAAAATACAAAGATGAAATAAACATCCCTGCCCTCCAAGGACCCACGGCTGCATTCTTCTATCTTATAGAGACTTGTATTTATCATAGCCATTGAAATGTTTTCTACATACCTCTGTGTGTCTCCTGCAATTGAAGCAAATAAAAATGTTTAAAAGGTAAACTTAAACAGCATTGACTTAAATTACATAAACCTAAAGAGCATTTGAAAACTTGCCTGGACATTACGAGTCTAACTTGAGGCAAATGGATTCTCAAATCCCTTTATTCTCAACTCTTAGAAACCTAATATAATTACAACAGCTCTGACTACTTCTCAACTCTGTTAAATAGAAGTAACTATATGAACAGAAAACATGCATCTACACACAATTTTACTAATGGCTATCCCCGAATGGTGTGTGGGTATTATTTTATTCTTTACATATTTCTGAATATTCTAAGTGTTCTACAATAAATATTTAGAAAAAAATACTTAAAATAGATCAGATATATTTTATTTAGTTCTTTTTTAAAAGGAGAAAGCACCTTGAATAAAATGTGCTTTTATTCAGACTTTTCAATGGGCCATTCTTGGGAAGCATTATTAATTGGAGCTTACAGGCAGGAACCTGGCATTCCTGAGACCTAGTCCCAGAAATGTATTAACCCATTCAGTAGCTTTAAGCTCTTCACTTAACCTTTTAGCTCACTCTTTGTAAAGAGAGGATAATAGCCATTCTTAGGGAATTACAATAGCAAATTAGCTTAGCTTTGTAAAGTGTTTTAAAGATGAATTCCCATATTTAATTGCTTTGTCATTTTTGGTATGATTTAAAGAAGTAATGAGGATGGTAATTAATTATCTTAAGTGTGGGTATTCTCTCCTGGTAAAAGAAAACAGAACTTAACATATAGAGTAAAGCCTTGAAGAAAGAAAGCAGGCATGTTTGAAAATAAAAGTCAGATGGAAACAGCAGAATGTGAGTCCTTTCCCAGGACCTACAGTTGGTTCTTTTTAAAATTTTATTTTTTTAAACATATTTTTGAGGCTGAGTGGCAGTTGGGAAACCTCACATGAGAGGAAAGACAATATTCTTTGCAATATTAATTAAAATATGAATAGGATGGGGTGAAATCCTAGAAAACTGATAAATGATTTTCATAAAAGCTTTTTCCATGTGAGGTAGGAAATGGACAGTGTGCGTTACTCAAGTAAACATCCTTCTGCAGATGAAAAATAAAATTCTGCAAACCTGACTCAACCTAAACTTAGCTTAGTGGTGGGTAATGGTACTCCTGTAATTTCTGAGGCTTCAGAAATGAATGGGCTAGATTGAAGTCAAACGTTTTCAAAATAACTTCTAGAAGCAAATGTTACCAATTTTTATCTTTAAAAATCATTTGCTTGTATCAAATCAAAATATATTACAGGAAAAACATATTGATGTTTGTTGCATCATCAAAAGTGTAGGTAAAGAAAACATTATAGGACTGGGGAGGGAAAAGGGTAGCATTCTCCCTAAGGGTGGAAGGACCTTCTTAAATGCTGACAAAAGGCCCGTTTAATTGTTTAAGAAAGTAGATTATGTCTTTGATTGCTTTTGAGGAACCCAAGTTCAAAATCAGTAGTGAACATGTGGTTTGTGTTGAGTTCATGTCAATGCGATTCGTTCCAGGTCTTATATCTCCAACTGTCCTATTCCTATCAACACCAGACTGGGAAGGAAAAAAGAAGGAACACAGCGTGATCTTTCAGAAGCAGAATGTAGTACATACCGTGTTTCCCCGAAAATAAGACCTAGCCGGACAATCAGCTCTAATGCGTCTTTTGGAGCAAAAATTAAAATAAGACCCAGTTTTATTTTACTATAAGACCTGGTCTTATATAACACAACATAGCATAGCATAGCATAGCATAGCATAGCATAGCATAGCATAGCATAGCATAGCATAGCATAGCATAGCATAGCATAGCATAACATAACATAACATAACATAATGTATAATACAATGCCCGGTCTTATATGAATTTTTGCTCCAAAAGACGCATTAGAGCTGATGGTCCGGCCAGGTCTTATTTTGGGGGAAACAGAGTAGGAAGTTCCATGACCTCGCAGTCGCCCTGTGGTGATACCAACCAGTCCTTGCCTTAATTCCCGTCCCTCCTAATGTTGCAAGGGGACTTGTCTCGTGCTAAGCTACTGCTGTAGAAGTACAGAGCTGTCATAGGCAATTTTATAAAGTAGGGTGTCACCTTCCAGGCCCAAACTCTGAGACGCAGCCCAAAATTGGCCCAGTGTTTTCACATACGCTCACCTGCACCCAAATAAACTTGCTGCCTATTATAAAGGACTAGTGAGGGTCTGTCTTGTAACTTCTGGCTCTACTTTTATTCTTTTGAACATTAGCTTGGTCCTTCTAGGAGTTCCTTTCAGGCTTACAATTTTCTTGAACTTGCTTTGCCATTTTAATGAACAATGAGTGGAAACATAACTCAGTGTTAGGAAGTTTTAGTCACATATTTGCTGAAGGTATTATTTACACTGCTCCTTTAGGTATGTCAGGAAAGGACACAGTTTTTCAAAGGTCATGGACCTGCCGCTTTCATTATGTTGTGAAAGAAACGTGCTTGTCCTGGGTGTCTGCCTCGTTTCAAGAATGTGAAGCCAGTATTCCTTGCAGGATGTTCTCCGTGAGCAATGGCCCAATCATGAAAACAAAAGGAACATGTAAGAATGGGAGACAAGCTTGATGCCAATATTTCTCACAGTCCTTGCTACTGACTGGCTTGTCTCTGGTGTATAGACTTTTAGCCAGTTAGTCATTAAAGAGAGAGTCGTTATTATATAATGAATATTAATAAGAGTAAAAGATTAAGTGTTGAGATATAATCAGGGCACAGTAGGATGTGTGCGTTAATAACTGATCATCTTTAACATTTGAGCATTTATACTAAAGATCTTGGCCATCTAAGATTTCTGTCTTATCTTTCTTAGAGTATTTTTACGTGTATTACATAAACAAATACATTTGAGTAACAAGTTAAAACTGCATTGAACTCTGGAAATTATTCACATTTTTTTAAATCACTAATTCTCATTCACTCATAGACTCCCCAAGCAGGGTTGGGAGGCTAAGGAGTCTAAGGGTTCAGTTGCCTAAATAAAATCTAGAAAGGGGGCATTAGGAGCCCTCAGTTGTAGCGTGAGCTATCAGTTGAAGGGAGAAAGCTTGCTTCCACTGGCTCAAAGATGCAATCTTTAGACTCTTCCCTTCATCTTATTAATTCCCTGAATGTCATTATCACATGTTCATATAAATGTTTCCATTGGCTACAGATGGCAAGAGAGTTGACATTCTGGGGCTTTCCACTTAACTCAAATTCAAGAAGCATCTTTGAAAGCCAGACACTAAGTATTGTACAAGTGAGCACACTTGTCTAAGTGTTGACCACAAGTTTGGAGGCCATATGCTATGCTTCTATTTGTCTTCTGCAAAAGAAGGAATAGCATATACCCACCGCACTTCTACCCACACTCAAGTAAAGCTGACCTTCAAAGGGAAAATTGCACAGTATTTTGCATTTTTCATTTTAGCTCCATATTTACGTATGTGAGTTATTGTGGGTTATTAACTCTTGCCCATATTGCCATTGAGTTCCAACCAGTCAAGACCCTCTCCCCTTCCCTGGGTAACTTACAGTGGGCCAACCATGAGTCGATGACGGCAGCCCATAATTAAAGTCCTAGAGATTTTTCTCAAGTAAAGAGTTTGAATCATTTTTGAAGAGAGTACAGTACTATCACAACCATATATAATTTGAAAAGGTATATGCACCCATGTTCATTGTAGTATTACTTGCAGTAGCCAAGATATGGAAGCAATCTGGGTGTCTACTGACAGATGAATGCATACAGAAGAGGTGGTATATATATACAATGGAATATTACTCATCCATAAAAAAGAATGAGACTTACCATTGGGCCAACATGGATGGATCTTTAGGGTATTGTGCTGAGTGGAGTAAGTCAGGCAGAGAAAGACACACTGTAGGATTTCACTTATATGTGGAATCTAAAAAATAAAAAAAACACAGCAAATGAAATAACAAAATGGAAATCTACCCACAGATATAAAGAACAAGCTGAATGTTGCCAAAGGATAGGGTACAGTTAAAAAAAAAAAAAAAAGAGAAAAAGCACAGGCTAATGAATTGCTGCCTCAGGCAGAAGGGTGCTGTGGCTCCGCCCTTCCCCTCCACAAAAACAAATGTGGGAGAAGGCAGTTAAAGTAGTACAGGAAGCTGTCACGAAAGGGAAGAGATTAAAAAGGAAGAACATGCAACATCTATGTAAATATAATTCTTATAATCAAAATGTTATTTGTTCAAGGAAATCGATTATCTGCAGTAGAACTAGAGTGGTGACACTGGGCTCGCTTCTCAGCAGCTGTTTTAATGTTAAAACCACTTGTGCATAAAGAAGATGTAATGTGATGAATCAAGGAAGGCTTCAAGGTTTGAACTGGAAAAGAGAAACAGAGCTTGTTCCAGATTGATGGCTTTAGATAAGCACACACAAGGAGAAAAGATTTAAGACTTATATAACTATGAGAAGATTCACCTAAGGAAAACCAGAGGAGAAATGGCAAGAGAGTTCTTTAGAACCAATGACAGAAGGGCTATGCTTCCAATCATATAATTAATGCACGAATCCTTAGTTGGTATTTATAATTGCTGTTTGTAATAGTTTAATTGAAGAAGGACGCATCAAGGAAGGAATTGCCACTGAAATAAAAAGGGTGACAGAACAGATGAGGTCACCTTTGCTGTTCAGTTTCCCCAACATTCTTCCACGTGGATGTGTAGAAGCTGTGTTTTTCTCAGGTTCTGGGAAGTTTGTTAAATATTATTGAATGTGAATGCAAAGCACAGTTCTAGAAGACTTGTGCTTTCTAGGGGAAACAACCTGATTGGTACATTATACGATGTGAGCGGTCAGAAGAAAGGTGGATATTTAGGTGCAAAACCATTACATTAAGTACTGTATTTACCGAAATTGCTTCCCCTTGCCTGGAGGGGAAATGAGGGAGAAATTAGTTTTAAAGTGATAAAACTTGCCTAAATCGGGTTTAAATTAGCTAATCTAATGAATGATTTACTTCTAAAACACCATTCACACTTGCTCACTGTAGAATTAACATCACAAAAAACTTGATCACTGCTTTTTGACGTTCTCAGCAATATTTATTTTATTGAAGTAAATATAGCACAACACAAAACCATAAAAATATATTCTCTACCACTTATATTCTATACCACTTCATCGAGAGATGAGCAATTTCTCTACTTGAATAGTAAGAAACAGTTGACTGCTGTATTTCTCCAAAAGAGGTTGCAGTTTTGTGTTTTAATACTTTGAAGGGAAAAAATATTTGAAGATGACTGGAAGAGAAAGCAAGAAAAATTATTAGTAGTTTGACATGTAATTAATAGAATTGGCAATCACTTATAGGTCATCTCTTTACCAATGCAGAATAGAAGTGAATTTTAAAATCACTGTACATTTTACATATTGCAAGGTTTTAATTAGCAAAAAAAATCAGCCTCAAAACTTTCTTCCACAAGCTTAGTATACTGTTAACTATGAACTAGAAAATATATGTGGACAGTGGTTTTTAAATATCTAGTTGATGTCTTTCATGGGTGCTATGATTTGTATAATTCAATATTGAAATACAACACATTTATTAGAAATTAAGTTATCTGAATAAGTGTTATGCAATTTTATACTTTTAGTCCTTCAAAGAATGGGTACTTTTACACCGAAATGTTAATATGCATGGAGCCTGTGGGGACAGAGCCCCAGGAAGCAGTTTCCAGGCTCTTGGCCTCACATAGAAAGGTGCTGGCTCAGATAGTAAATGGCCATCAACTGTGATTGCATGGCCATCAGCTGTGGCCAGTTGGCCGTCAGCTGTAACCAGTGAGCCATTGGCCACTAAGATAACTGCTGTGGCTACGCTAGCAGAAAGAGAAAGAATGGGGGCTAGCAAGAAGATGGTGGCTGAGCTAACAAGAGCGGATTGCAGAGAGGCGGATGCCACCAGCGAGAATATAGTGGTATGACTCCCCTACTTATGGCTCCGTGGGTGTTCCTTTTTGGGCTCACCATGTCCTGTGTTCTTATGTGGGGAGCGGAAGCTGAGACCCTGCTGTACTCCCCGCATGACAGAGCCTAACCCTTATCTGTGAGAATCCTCAACTAAACATCAGATTGAGATTATTCCCCACATGAGTGCAGTCTGTGCCCTCAGACAATGACTCAAAGACAGTTCTCACTGTCCCAGGCCTGACACAATGTGTTCTAATGAGAGATTGAAAGTGAGAGGGCAGGTTGGGAGGGGCAACTGGCAGGGGAACAGGTTGTGCTCGGTCAGTAAAACTGAGGACTGAGTTGTATAACTGTGACAGTATGCATTGTGTTTTTTAGGAACTTCTTTGAATCTAGGGTGAATGACTTAGTAAAGATAGCCTGAAGGAAAGCTGGCACCTTGGCCAGCACGCTGAGACAGAGGACAGAGGACAGATCCCTACTGTGTAGAGTCTGGGAAGGAAGCACGGTTCAGTTTTCATGTGAAAGGAAAGAGTAGGCGTGGGGACATGGGGTGGGATCAGCTGGGGACAGGACTTAAAGTAAGAGCTGCCCTGAGATTCAGGTGAGGCTATGGACTCTGGACCACACCCCACACTGGTGGGATCCGTACCTGTTTCACCTGGTTTCTTTGGTACCTTAAACATCCTGGGGAAATTTATTTTCAGAATTGACAGATTAGGAATGCAGATTTGTTTTCCCTAAGAAAACACTCACAATCTGCCTAATTCAACAAGAATTTCACAGCATTTCCTGAATTTGACATAAAAAATTGCCGGCATCTTTACCAAGGGTGAGGATGCAGGAATGCTGGCCGACCCCGGGACCAGTCTTGGCTAGGTTTCTCTAGAACTTAATGTGGATTTATTAAATCCACAAGCTTAGAGATGGGCTTCAATGATTTAGAAAAGAGATGAAAGACAGAAATTATAGTATTCTGACAAGAACTTTATTAAAAATCCATCAATGTTCCATTTATTACATGAGAAATGTACTTCATACAGTGTATTTGGTTTAAATTCTTTCTCAAATCTTCATCACCAGATTAGCTCCACAAAGATACTGCGTCTTACAAATTCCAAGAGATTAAAAGGAGGCGATCAGGCTGTAGAAAGAACTGCCATATAACCCGACACTTGTTTTTCATAGGGGATCAGATTCTCAAAGAGATGTTTTTGGTTAAGTATCATTAGGTTTGGCATGATATCAGCTTCCACATGTGTATGGCCTGGAAGAGTTAATATGTCTTTGAAATGCAAATGGTTTAGTGACTATTTATTGGCAGGGCCTGATAAATGGTCCCCAATGTGCTATAAAAGCTTCCTATTATATTGTCCCACTATATTCTTTTGAGACAGGTGATTATGGCCAACTGTCAATCATACTTAAGTGAGAGAAGGCAAAGGTAGGAGGAAATTGCGGTACTTTGAAGAAATAAAAACTCACGGATTCCAGCAACATGCTAGAGTTATTAATTTTTAGAATTCAAAGGTAACTTAGAGATTAACTGGCCAATCCTCTTGCTCTGCAACTGAGGACACTGAGTTATGGAGAGAACTCTGTAGCTCACAGCAGGTATATCTGACTAAGACACACCATCCTGGGACCTCTGTTCTCAACCGCTGACCACGTCTGGAGAGAAAGTGCCTCCAACCAGAGCCCAGAAAAACTATAAGTAAAGTAGATGATATAGATGAGTGTATCTGATATTCAGATGAGACAAAGATCACTTTTCTGGGAAGATCAATGAGGGCATCAAAAAGGTGGTGGGGTGTGTGTATATGTGTGTGTGTGTGTGTGTGTGTTTGAGTGTGTGTGTGTGTGTGTGTGTGTGTGCTTTTGTCTGTGCTTTGCTTTAATTTTGGGGTTTGAAGGATAAGCAAAACCGGTAGGTGGCGTAGTAAAAGGAGGACATTGGAGTTGCCGGCAGCGGGAGCACCCTGGGTGGAGGCAGGCACGCACAGGCTACCTTTGGGAAGCAGGAGGGATCAGTTTGATTGACGGATACATAGGATGGCTATGGAGGTTTCTAGTAAATGAAACGGGAAGGGTGGCAGAGGCCATGCTGCCAACTCAGAGCACGGGGAGGAGGGTCATGCTGCACGATAAGCGACATTAGACCTGTTCGGTGAGCGAATTTGCTTTGATTTTTTGGGGCCAGGTGTCCCATCTGTCAGGTTCCATTACTCTTCTCTCTGGCAGGAAGTACTTGCCAATGGGTAATTCAGATTTGATTATAACAGCATCTGGGAACTACTATAATTTTCTGCCTGCTTTTTATTCCTCAAATCTGGTTTTTTGAGTGAATGCATGCATGCTTATGCAGGATTGTGCAAAGAAAGGACCCCAAGTGAAGCCCCGATATATTACACATTTGTTCAAAAATGTCAGTCTATTCTAGCTGACCTCATACCTTTCTGAGCATTAGAATGCCATGAAAACCACCATGAAAAAGTGAACCATAGTTCTTAAGGCTATGTGTTTTTAGACTCAGAACGTCTGTAACTTCCAATACTCCCAAGAGGTAGAAGGGATTCTTGAAGGGGATTATATCTATTTATCTCTGTACATCTCTAAAGGGAAAATATTAAAATACACTTTACATGTGCAAATACTCATTAATAGCCATTTTTATTACATGTGCATCAAGAATTCTTGCAACGTCAATGCACAAATCTTATGCTTAGGGTACTACCCGCAAGCATTCCTTAGAAGCCACTTAGATCATACGGCAGCTACTGCAGAATGAAGGTGCCTTTTTTTCATATCTAGGGAGGTTATCACAAGATGAGGTGTTAATGACTTTATGATATTTTAAGTTGTGTGAGGAAAATGATTAATTTCTGAACCAAGGGCTAATCAAACTCAAGGTAAAGCAATAACACTCACTCTTTATAAATAACCACTCTGTGCTGCCTCCTACCTCCCTCCCCCAAAGTGTCAACGATTTCACAAATATATAACTTTATTATCATTGTTTTTCTATTATCTTTATTTTTTTAAAGAGAATATGTGGATCAACTTAAGCCAAAAAAATTTTTCTTGTGTCAATAATTGCATTTGGACATACAGTTCTTAAGGCCAACTATCTTTCTAGACATATTCTCACCACTGCGACTCGTACGCTGGTCCACGATGTTTTTAAGGAACACATGATGGCTTCGTGGAGTGGGGTGCCTGAAGCCCTCACATCTAACTCCAATTAGAATACGTCACAAATAACTGAGAATCAATTTAGTCCCAAATGTTTATCTCTAAGTTACAGATGTTTTCTTTCTTCATTTTTCTGCCTTCCATGTATTAGATTCCGTTTTAACTTTACAATTGGAGTTAAATAAATCACCGTCTCCATTGGGAAAATTGTGGACTTTCACCAGCTGCAAGCTTCACTGCATGGGTAAATTTATGTTTATTCTGTAGTAAAACAGTAATGCATGGCCCTGGCCTGAATTCACAGCTAAAAGTTAATCTGTTTAATTGGGCAAGTTCAGTCTGAGGTCCTTCTGCCCTTCATAAAACTGTACTCTGGCAGTTTACAATTCTAACAAACCTCCCAGAGTGAGTTATAGTTTGGGGCTCAAACTGGGAATAACCACAGGATTATTCAGAAAGTAATACCCCAACTGGGGGCACTTTATCTTTTTACAATGGGATATTTAATTTTACTGCGCCTAGAAATATTTGTCAAAGAGGCAAAAAATGTTTTTGTCAAAGACCTTTGGTTCTTTGCTCTTGTTTTCCAAGGTAATTAGGGTAATAATGTTTCAGTTCCTTTGACTGGACAAGAAGTGATTTAAAACTGTCAGAGGAGTTTTAAAGACAAGTCAAGGCTATATTCAGGGAATGAATCATGTTTGAATTTGGGGCCTGGGTTCTCGTCCATCCTCTTGGTCAAGTGTTTCTCGGATAGATTGAATATAGACTGTGTACCCACAAATTAGGTGCACCCTCATACAAAGCTCTAAGCAGCAACTGTGTGTGCTTTGTTTTCATTGACTAGAAGGAGAAGGAAACTGGCATTTTATTTTTTTTCGAGCACCCACTACAAACAGACACAATACTCTGTGTGTTACAAATATTAATCATTCAAAACTCTTTCTCTATATCTTTATGTAACATAGCTCTATGTTTTATAAATACATATATGTATGTACCCCAGTTAGTAAGAGAGGAAACGGATGTTCAGACATCATGTAATTTTTCAGCGTGAAATTAGAAGCTAAAGCAGGCTCTTCCTGGTCAAAGTCTAACCTCTTTTTCTTTCATTTTTATATTTTTAAAATTACATAAGGAATGAAAAATCCATTCTCCTTGTGAAACTCTAGAATATCGGGCTAAAGTAAAAGTCCTTTTAAAAGCCAGCTTTGATCCTGGCTCCTCTCTCCCTCCTCTAAGATGTATGCATTTAACATGTATTTTTCAGATCTTTAAACTATTTTACTTACATATATTTACCAATAAAAATGTATAGCGTGGTTTGGTGTGTTTTGCTACTTTTCATATAAACAATGCGCTGCCCACATAATTGTTCAAGTCGCTTTTCTCCCTCACTATCACGTATCTGAGAACCTCATCTTGAAACACACGGATCTAACGCATTCATTTTAACTGCTCTACCCCTCTGTGACTCTAGCGTATTTGGATGTGTCATTGCAATTACAATGAATATTGTGACAATATTGTTTCACAAATCTCCTTGAGCATATGTGCTGGTGTTTCTGTAAGAGTGAACCTATAAATAGAACTGCTGGGTTAAAAAAGTAGGTGCATTTCAGTTTAATAGACATTGCTCAATTTCTTCCCAAAGTGGATCTCCCAGTTTATCCTTGCAAAAATAGTGTGTGAGGGCACCCGTCTCCCTACACCTCACCCACTCTGGGGGCTGCACCCAGCTTTTAAATTTTTGCCTACCTGATGGGATTAAATATGTTATCTCACTGTTGCTTCAGTTGGTCTTTCCCATAGAAAGTTACTGTAGAAGTGAATTGTCTTTTCATTGGCCACTTATAGTTTTATTCCTATTCATGACTTTTTCAGTTTTGTCCATTTTTTTCTTTTCGGTGTTTGTCTTTTTCTTAATGACATATTGTTTCTTACCTATATTGCAAGTAGCTTTCTTTGTCCATAGTTTGTCTTTTAATATTATAATGATTTCTTGAATTGTTCAGAAGTTTTCAATTTTGATGTGCTCCGTTGTATCAATATTTTACATTAAAAATTTTATTCTTTAAGAAGGGTTTCTCCACTCCAAGATCATGGAGATATCTTCTACAGTTTCTCTTAGGAATGTTAAAGTTGTCATTTTTCTACATAGTAATGTTAGATGATAATGCAAAGTATTGATTGAAATCTTTCCTGTCTGTTGAAGTTAGCAAATACTGTAAAGCTAACAGTGGAGACAGATCCCTGTTGAGAACAAAATTACTAATTTCTCCAAGGTTGAGTTCAAAGAGGGCCTGGTCCTTGACATAAGATTCCTAGTATGACCCCAGGTGCCAGTACAGCTAACCTGCTTTGACAGCCTTTACCAATGACAGAAAGGAGAGGGAATTTGGAAAGAAAGCGTACTTGCTTCAGTGTTTTATATGCTTAGAAGTATAGCATTTTGTTCGTAGCTCTATATGTTGGGGTGGTGAAGGAGACGCATGTCTATTGAAATTTAAGGGTGTGCTTAAACATAAAGACACAAGCCAGTTTTTTGTTCACACACCTCCCAATATCCACAACTACAGGTCTAGATTGATATTTTAAATGACTTTGAAGTTTTACAACCCATAATGATATAAATTTACTTGTTTTGTTTATTATATCACTACTTCAACCTTGTTTTATTTCCCTTGTTGGTGGATTACATCTTTCAGATGCTTTTAGAGTTTTGGGCTAATAAATATTATGGATCCACGTATATTTGCTTTTAGGTTTGAATGATGGTTTGGTTGGATATAAAATTCTAAGTTCAGTTCTCTTTCCTTTCCCTTCACCAGTTATCAGTTTTAAGATCTTGCTTCATTGCCTTATTGTGTTTTGTATTGCTAATGAGAGGACTTACGGGAATCTGATTCTCATTCCCATTGGAGCTCTGCGTTCTGCTCCTCTCAGTATTATTTTTTCGTTATTTACTTTCTGAATTTAGTTTAACTATGATGTGTTTAGGTCCTCAGTGGGCTTTTTCTATCAGAGATGTTGTGGCATTCACAAGATCATCTTGTTAGCTACTGACAAAATCAGCTCTCTTTACTCAGCCTCAGCTCTTTATATTAGTTGTGTAGGGAAGGAGATCTTATAGGTTTCATTTTAAAATTTTAGTCATGGGACAGGTACAATAATCTAAAACTTGCTAGTTAATAAATAAAGAACAATCAAATCCAAATTATGTTTCTGGGAGATGGAGTAAGTTATGGTTACCTGCTCATCTGGCTAAAGCTTTTTACTAATATTTGTGAAGACTTTGATTTTATGTTTATCCTGGTTTCCAAATAACACCTTTCCCCCCTTCTGATGAGAATATCTCCCTAAAGTTTTCATTTCCAAGAGATGGCTCGCAGATCCTAGAGAAGACATGGTAGAAAAATTTTCTTAAAGGTACAGAGAAAGGATGTAAGGTTTCTCCAAGAAGTTTTAGGACATAGTTGCCTATTACCAGAGGTCTAGGGTAGTTATTATGCAAAGTTTCCTTCTATTTCTTAAGTGCAAGACAGTTCTGTTTAGATGTCCCGATCTTGCACAATATCTGAAGTCTAAATGATACCAAGTGGCTGACTTGCCCACCCAACTACATTTTCTTCAATTGGCTTCTTATACCAGGGAGAAGATTTCCAACTAAGATGGAAATCAAAAAATTATTATGTTCTATATTTAAAGCTGTGTGTTTTGGAGCATTTTAATAAGCTGTTCCATAAAAGTTTCATAATGTTTTCTTTCGTTCTGGCTACATAGTTTATTTTCAGTTTAGGATAGAATGGCCCGCCCTCCTATTTTCCCCCCCAAAAAAGTTTCTATCAGGTTCTGAATATCAGCTTCTAATTAGGCCGACTTCTGGCCACAGAGCTCCTTAAAAAAAAAAAAAAAAAAAAAAAAAAAGTCCTTTCAAATATCTTATTATCAGTTTTCAGCCAAGATAAACAGTAAATATTCCTGGCAGTACTGAATGCCTTTCTAAAATTCTCCCCTCTTTTTCTTTTAAACCAAAGGTGTACCTATCAAGTGACTTGAAACCAAAACCAATAATTATTTTATGACTTAACCATGGATGCAAAGAGACATCCCCCCAAAGAGGGTATAAAAATGCAGTCCTTCCAAGATCCAGAGCCACTCCCAAGGTGACAAAGGAGAGAAAGACAACAGACAATTCTGTTGCGAGCCAGTAACAATCGGTAGGATGCTAGCCCTAAATGGAATGTAACTTAACATTTCTGTCCAGACATATTTTGGGGCCCCCAACCCGATGGCTGAGCCACCTGCACATACAAGAACCAACAACCTGAATGCTCTGGGCAGGCAGAAAGCCAAGCCAAGTTCTCAGCACACAAAACTGGACAAATAGGAAAGCGAAGCTGTCCCTGGGAGGGCGGGAATCAATAACCAATGGGCACCCCCAAACCAAATTCATAAGAGTCCCAATTCAAATAACTCATTCTTACAAATGTTTTTCTCCAGCTTACCTGAATTTTGAAATGAAAAGTCAAAGTGACAGTTCACCTACCTCACTTAACTGGGCACTATAGATAGCAGCAATCTGGGAGAGGTGACTTTGGTAAAAAGTCTTCCTCTTCACCAACTTCTGCCAGTTTTTCAGGATCCCATTGTTAACTTAATTAAACAAGGTGGCCATTTAAGGGAGGTGCAGTGGCAGTCTGTGTAAACAAACCAAAATCTATGCCTGAAAATGCCTCCAGGTTACAAAATCAAAATGCTAAGGACAAGTAATCACAAACAGCCAAAAGGCTTTAACTAAAGACATCCATCATTTCCTTACTTTGCTTCCACCTTTTCACTATAAAAGTGAGTAGGTGAATTTGATTGAGTGGGGGATTCTAAAAGAGCAGTGGGAGTTTAGGTTTGAGGGAAGGATGCACTAGGTTGTGGACCGGCTTTTGACATCAGGATAAGGATTTTGGAATATCTACTTGGTACGCGGACTTCTTTAAGTTATTGGAGACAGAGTGTGTCAGATAACAGTTAAGGAATATTAATCTAGTGGTGATGTCTGCAATGCATTCAAACAAAGAGAAGCTAGAAGAGCGACATTATGTACATATTGTAATAGCCAGATGAGGGGCTTTGAGGGTCTAAACTATGGATGGTGCCAGTGATATTGGAAGAGGCAAGACAAGAATGTAATAAACATAAATCCAAGACATCTGGTAAGGAGGGAGGCAGTATTTCAAGTGTAGATGCTGGCAGAACTGCTTCTAGTGTGGGGAAACCAAAGAGATTAAATATGCTGGGGTTGTGTCACTAAAGGTCTGACATAAACTATTGGCCTATGAATTCAGTGAAAAAAATAATTAAAGCCAATTTTTCTTTTAGCTTTTTTGTTATTTACTATTTGTCTCTGTCTACTCTTCTTAGAACCAGTGTTAGAGTCATATGATTGCAACTAAATCTATTACATGGATCAAAATAGTTCTCCTTAATATAGCCAATATAGCTTTCCTAGATTTTACATTATAGCTGATTGTCATATGGAACATTATTTGGCTAGATTATTGATCCTTTGAAAAAAATGATGTTGCATGAATAAATATTTTTGAATGAATAAAGCATTCCATTAAATGTTTTCTTGAAAATAAGTTGAAACTCTTCAAAGCTAATTAAATTCACAACTTCTTTTAAATTGAATTTTGCTATATTATAGGTTTTTAATGTCTTTCTTTTGAAAGTTCCACAGTTGCTATATAATCATAAGCATAAGAAATATTTTACTTACCCTACAATCATTTTAAATTTCATGGGCCAAATTCTCCCCTCAGATGTACTTTTTATAACTCCCACTAAAGTGAGTGGAAATCGAGTTAAACTATCTGAGGGCAAAAATTGGAATCACATTTGCAAAGATATTGACTTTTCCTGATTCATGTTTTATTGAGAAATCGGACATTTAAATTGGCTAGGATTATCTGTAATAAAGTATTTGAACTTGATGCCATTTAGACATATTGGGAAAAGAAGAAAAATAATGTTTTACTGCAAGTTGCTACTTTTCAAATTTTGACTTTCATTTCCCATGAAAAAATGTAAAACTGGAGAATTAAACACCTCCACATTTTTTCCCTACTGAGCTTGAAAGTTAAAAGCATTGCAATTGCATGAGTAAAATATTTTTTACAGCATATAATAACACTGAGCTGCAGGAGACTGGGAGGAAAGGGAAAGGAAATAGAAGGGTGGACGAGGGGAATGCATGTGAAATATTGGACCCAGGAATCCAAAGTAAATGAACCAAATAGTTTTAAGATTAACTCATATTATTTTTTCTGTACATTCTCCTTGTATGAAAACTATTACGAACATTTTAAATAGTTCTATATTTTTTTGGTGTTGACTTTAATTATCTTTTCTAAATATTAGTGTAATGGAGTGTGTGCATGCAGACAAAATTCCACCTCATGCAGGCAGAATTCTGCAGGGGACATACTGACTGTGTATTGTCCACTTTGGACAGTAGACTTTCGATGGCAAAGTGTAGGTAGAGGTCATTCAGTTTCTATGTTGACAGTTAATTAGTTTCTGAGAAACTCTTTTTAGTACCTAAATGAAAGAGCTGCAGTTTGTTCCTCATCCCAATTTACAATTTGCCATGTGTCCAATTTACTACACAAACTGTACGTGTTGGCTCCAGGATTTGTCCCAAGCATCCCCGTTTCCTCGCCTTGGGTGTGAAGATCGGTTCTGGTCCTCGGGAATCCTCTTCTGTGTCTATCAGGTGGAAGGCGTTCCTCACAGGTGTTCTTTTAAGAAATTTGCTGCCCAGTCCCATCTTTGCTTCTGCCCTGGCTCATGGTGTTAACACTGAGTTGTCATCACTGGTGCTCAGAAAAGACTTTATGTCCTTCCCGTGAGCTCTGTGACATGTCTGCTCTGTGTGCACGACCACACCACTCGTGTACAACGTGAGTGCTCCTCACGTGTCCCCGTCCTGTCTGTGAACCCAATGCTCTAGTGATAGAAATGCCAGGAAAGCCTCCTTGCTGGGAAGACCTGATTCCCCCCCAGCTTCACTCTGCCTCCAGGCTTACTCTTTGCGCTTGACACATATTCAGGAGTTCTGGAATTACTTGTCGGAGGGATAGTTGATGACCTTAAGGACTTAGTTTTTAAAGAGATACCACCTACCTCTTAAAAATTGCAGAACTTCCTACGAAGTTTTAAAAAATTGCGAGTAGCATCAAGGACGTCATAAATATGTTTAACACCATGTAACTACTGGTGGGTTTGTTTTCTCCCCCGTAGAAAGACTCAGCTGATGTAGGAGCCCAGAGATCAAGGTTTCCTCCCAGCTCTTGCTGGGACGTTTTAGGATCCTGCCTGTCTCCGTGGAAGTGTTACTGTCCTGCAGTCATTACTGCACAGATATTAAGGACAGCATCCTTGCCTGGAAGGGGGTTCGGGGTGTCCATGTACCGCAGTGCAAGTTAATAGACTCACTGAGGTGGAATTATGGCGAAACCCGCATGGCTTGGTGAAGAACTTTGAAGTATGGCTGTGACATGCAGACCTAATCCATGGTAATAATAACTTCCATGTATTTTGCACCTATTCTCTGCCTGGGGTTCTGCAAAGTAGCCATTACAATCCCCATTGTACAGCCCAGGAAGCAGGGTTTTAGAGTGGTCTTCACCTCTCCCACGATCGCACACGCATCCGTACTGCTCAGAGCTGTCACTCCTCCTCCAAGCTCTCAGATTCCGGATCCTCCCTGTCGCCAGGGCTCCTCGCCACCCCAACACAGAGTGGGAAGGCTGGGAAGCGCTCTTAACAGAACAGACTTCCCATGGTAGGAACGATGGAGGGTGACTATTCTGGCAGTTGTGTCTGTAGGACGAGGATTCCAGAAACTATTTTTGTGGGTAGTCTGTATAGTTTAGCAGAGTCTGGTATGGTCTGTGTGATTTTCTAAAAAGTGTTTTTGTTTCCTTCTGGTCTAAGGTTCTTTATGGTAAAATTTTGCAGAAATGTTCAGAAGGAATCAGCAGGATGTCAATTTTTCTTCACAGCTGCAAAGTGGCCTTCAATAGAGAGACTTATAATAACCGGATTCCTCCAAGAGAACAGCAGTGAAAGGCTGGCTGGATTATAATTTGTGGAGGAAACATTTGACCCGATGATATTAGAGAATCTGTTGTTTTTGCCATATTTGATTATTTAAATTTTGCTGGTATCTTTTCTCCAGAGAATATACCTGTCACACAGCCAAAAGTCTTCCAATTTGTTTTTCCATATGTTGACAAGTTTCTTATAACAAAGGATTTAAGTTCTGTTCAGGGCACACAGTATTACTAACTTTCAGAATAATATATTGTTTCTTGTTTTCATCAGGCATACGATTTAAATACTATACCTCATAAGTTAGGTTTGGCTATAAAAACTTAAGAGCCGCAGACCTATTTCAGCCACAGAAAACTTTGTTGGTGTGTTAGGAATAAGTGACATGATTGTCTATACTGTTGCCTAATACAGACTTTTTAAAACAAAGTAAACCACTGTTAGTGAACATGATTTTCTTGAACTGACCTAAGAGGCCAAGTAAAAAAACAACATTTTTCATTCGTATTGCTTACAATTGGAAACAGCAGAGAAGCATTCTAAAATTAATGATCTTCAAACAATGTTAATTTGCTAGGATTGCACACTCAGCGTAACAGGAAAAAATTAGAAGTTTATCTTTCTGATGATGAAATACTACATGAAACTATAAGATTCAAACATAGGAAGAAAGAAGCAGTGTAAAGAGGACGCCTTAGGGAGACCCCAATTCAATGGGGAATTACATCACTGGTTGTGTACGTGCCCCTTTTTATTGAGAGGTCACTAGGATATCAGCACATAAGTATCATATTTATTTGAAACAACATTTTCTAAGGAAAAAGTTGGTTCTTGCCTCTGTGTACTATTTAATAAATAATTAGTGGACATTTTATAATAATTATTATTTTTACTCTCTATATAGTTTCAGAGTTCATAAAAAAAGTTCACTTAAACTAACATTCTTCCTTACTCATTTGGAATAGTGTATTAAGAAGGTGCCTTTAAAAAAAAAAATGTTCAGCTCTGCAGTCACCATTTTATTTTAATAACGGAAAAGGGAAACCAGTAAAACAAATTGTGAGATTTGACAAACATAGGAGTATTGGCATTGTTTTTGCTTAATTACTGATTCTTTTTAATATTATCATTTCTGTAGATTAAAAAGTTGTGGATGAGCTAGGCCGTGGTTTTAAATAGGCCAAGCCACAAAATGTTTGCCTGATTCAGAGAAATGTTCTATAAAGGCAGGATCTGGTCTTCCAGGCCCTCTCTGCAGAGGAGGCGCCCTTGGAGAATCACATGACTCTGTTTTGTCTTTGACAACATCTGACCATGACCTTGGCCCATCAAATTTTCTTCAAGGGTTTAGTGGAGGAGTTAGAGGGGGCCTGGGAGGGGAGATGAAAGAAGAGAGAGGGTGGAGAGAGAACCAGAGAGTTCCAAGTGTCCTAGAGCCACTGCTGAGCCTCATAGGAAGTGTAACTGGAAAGGGAGCCAGTGAGCGCCAGCTGGATCTAGAATCAAGGGACTGGAATCAGCCAGTCCTGGGTTTGAATTACCTCCACCCCTTCATGGGTGTATGAAATTGCCTAAGATCAATCACCTCTCTGAGATTGTTCTCTCATGTATAAAATGGGGCTAAGAAAATGTACTTTGCAGGGCTGTTATGATAGAGCCATTCGGGTTTTAAGACAATGGATCTGAAGAACCCTGTCCGGTTTCTGGAACATACCAGGCTCAATAGACAGGAACTATTATCCTGATTGGTTTCTTCCGCTCACTTTCCTCCAGCTTCCTGTTACCCCCTCCGTACACTCCTTCACGAACAGAGGTGACTTTTGGGGTGAGATGACCACTGATTTATACTTCGGCTTTTCTTTCCATAACATTACTCACTCTAGTCCCAACAACTTCTAGGTTTCTTCTGATTAAAGGATGTTATGATTCTTCTCTGGTTCTGCATACAAGTCTTTGGTCCTGTCACTTACGACCAAGACATTTAGGAAAAATGAATGTGCATATTTTTCAGGCTTCAGGGGCATGGTGCTATTGCTAGTGTGGAATCCATGCTAAGGAGAGATGGTTTCAGAGCCAGAATCCAACTCTGGATTTTATTTTCAAGGATTTCTCTCTCTCTCTTTTTTTCTTTTTTTGAGCCACACCAAATAAATCTTTGTTCTCCTGTGTTCAGCAAACTTGGTTTTATATTCATTCACTACAAAATCCTTCTGACTCTCAGGAAACTAAAGACAAATAAGCCTCAGTGGTTTTTATCTATCAGGCTTTTATCCTATCATGGCAATTGGAAAGAGTCATTAATAACCAAGACACAATCAAAAGAACTTGACAGTATGTGTGGCAAAATAATTAATTAATATAGAATTATAACTCAAGTCTTCCCTGTAATGAAAAAACCAGGCCTGCACCAGTACACGACTTTGAATTCAATAACTACTGCTTGCTTTAGGCATATTAATTAAAAAAAAAAAAAAAAAAAAATTCCTCCAAAGCAAATTTAAAAGGAGAAATGTGTTTGGAGTCATTTCTCTCGTGTCAGATAGCACAATATTTTCTAGAATAAGTAAATCAGGTGCATGGTAATACTTTATCAAAATATTGACATTAAAATATTACCAGGCCTCATTGTTTGTCAGTATTTCGATTTTCTTACTTATTTTTTTAAGACTGGGTTTAAACTCTTGTTATCAAGCAGACTTTTAATTTCTCATTTTTCAGAGATAATATTGAAAGGTCACTTTGTAGCTTTTAAAGTTTTAAGAGATGACTCATGGCGCCATCACTGTCTTACAGGCTTCAAAATCCAGTTTCCAGTCACTGTTGTGCATTTTGATTTGGCAAACATGTATCTGTGTTTTATGTGTTGTAACAGAGATTATTATTAAGAGCTCTTTATTGCTGGTTTCTATGTTTTAGGTAGTAGATCTTCAGAACACCCCATCAAATGGATAAAAAGAACATTGCATGCTTTAATGAAATATACTGTTTGCTTCATTAAAAAAAAAAAATCTCTGATGGAGAGTCATAAAAAATCTGGAAAGTTTCTCTACTTATTACTTTCAGATTTGTCTTACAAACTTATTTTTCTTTTTACTCATTAGTAAAGATGCCTACATTCAGAAAGATGAGCCTTCTCGAGCTGGCAGCTTTGTTCCCCAGAAACACTGCACACAATCAAAAGCAAGGGTCAGCAGTGAAGAAGGGCTCTGTCAGACTAAGGCCAGGAAACACGTCTTTTGTTCTCTAGTGATCAAAAGCTGTGGACACTTCTGCTTCCAAAGAGACATGACTGAGAGCACCTAACTGAGAAGCTGGTGAGGCTCCAGGGCCACATCTGAAAGACCATGTCTGACAAAGGCCTGAGTGCCCTGGGGAAACGCCACGGGTGGCCCTCTGGATTGTGGGCTGGTTCCAGCTGGGCCCAGTGGACCTGGTCTGGGGCTGGTGTTAGCACTGGTTTAAAGGACCCCAAGAAAAGCTACCTAATCCAGGTTGTTTGAGGCGTAAGAAGTGTATTCTAGGCTCACCATCGACTGATTTGAAAATCTCAACTTAGCCTCAAAACTGACTTTTAATCAATAAGTATTTATTGAATGTCTATTATGTTTCGAGGTCATCTAATTTCAAATTCTGCCCCCCAAACTTTATGTTATTTTGTATTGAATCATTTCCCGTGACAGATAATATATCTGCATAATATCTTCAGTGGTGGGTCAAAAGATAAAAACCCAGAGAACCATTAGGCGCTGCTCCTCTTACTCCTGGCGAAGCCTCCCTTCAATTTTTCAGAAAGTGGATTGTTTATTCTATTCTTTAACATCTCCAAGTATTGCTACTATATGATTGTCTTCTCAGTGCTTTTTAAAAAAAGCCTTTTTCCAAACGTCGACAAAATTCTTCTACTTAGGAAATTAGGAACTGTTTGTGTTTCCCAGGGTTTCCTTAAATCCTGAAGAAACAAGGATCATTTCCATGGTGTGTTGTTAAAAACAAGAGGACAGGCCCCAAATGGAGTCACTTATGTTAATCCCCACAAATACAGACTACACTTAATTATGGTTTCAGCTCTCCTAGAAATGGAATCTTAAGCCAGTCAGTCAGAAGTTGTCTGTCTGATCAGCCCTAGTTAGGTTGTCTGCCGAGAGACCCCTGCCACCCTCTAAAATAAAGATATGTTGCTGTATCCAGCCAGCTTTGCTGCCCATTGTAACTTGTTCTTGCTCCCTTCTCTCTGTAAGGCTTTCATTTTGTTAAGTTCCTCTGAGCTACTTTCCATCTGCCAGATTGGATGCTGCCGGATTCATGGATCTGTTAGCAAAGCCAGTAAGATCTTTACAGTTTATCCTGTTGAGTTTTCTTAACAGCACGGTCTTCTGTTTTGCCAAAATTATGATTTTAATGGTGTATAAGGAACATTACATGTTCATGGGAACGTCAATGGTTTCCGAGAAAAGACCCCACATGAAAAATTATCAAGAAAATCAAGAGAAAAGAACAGAAAGCTCCTGGCTCATCCTGAAGGATGAAACAGCCTTGCAAGTTCCTTTTGAGCACACTGCTGTACCTCCTCACCCTGTTAAAAACACCGACCAAGATCTGTGGCGTAATTTTATGGCCATGATAGTGGGTCCTGTTCAGGTGTTCCCGCCCGTGCACCCCACCTCCACTGCGGTATGTTTGAAAATCTATAATGGATCTGGTGGTTTTCAAGCAAGAGTGGACTAAGGAAGAGCATATCTTGGGAAGTGTAGGAACTTCCCAGGACTTGGTAGCACAAAAGAACTTTATTTAAATATCACCTAAGTAGTGACACATTTTGAATGAACTTGAAATGGACCAGTGGCGCGGGGGTGTACACCCCTTCTCTGTCCATTAAACAACATACTTATTCGTCCACTATGATTTCAAATCTCTCCAACAAGCATGAAAAAGACAGAGTCGCAGAACTCAGATGTGACAAGGACCGTATTTCCTAGACCCAGGGCTGTTCTCAGGAGTGCCGCAATACACCTCCTTTCCGAGTCTGGAACTTGGTAAAGCTGTTTTGAAGGATGCCCCGAGTTGTGTAGAGGCCCATTTCGTTTTGCATCCAAAGAGTAAAATCCCTGTCTGGGGCCGACAGTTCAGACGGGCAGGACTGTGCATCCGCTCTAATGGTTCAGATGGACAGACCCAGAGCTGGACAGGGCGGGGGCGCACGTCGCCGCCGGGTCTGCGGGGCGCTCGGCTGTCGGGCCTCGGGGTGGAGGCCCGGGGTCAGCCCTGCTCCGGGCTGCGCGCCCGGGCGCGGGTCCGAGCCGCCAACTTGGGGCCAATCAGCGCGCGGCGTCCGGCGCCCGCAGCCCGGCCCGCGCCCCGCGCCCCCGCCGGGGGCAGCAATGGCAGAGGCGGCTCCGGGCCGAGCGAGAGCCGGGACGAGGAGGGGCTGAGCCGCGGGGGATCCTGGAATCGGCGGGGAGGTGGGGATTCTGGGAGGAAAGCTGCATTTCCTCCTTCCCACCGGCCTCGCCCCTCCACCGGCACCCCAAATGTCCATGTGCCGCCTCCCGGGGTGCTGAGCGAGGCGCGCGGCCGCGGCGGGAGAATGCTGGGCATGTACGTGCCGGACAGGTTCTCCCTGAAGTCGTCCCGGGTGCAGGACGGGATGGGGCTCTACACGGCCCGCAGAGTCGCAAAGGTGGGTGACCGGGCGGCCCGCGCCTCCCGGGCCGCCCCTCCGCAGGCCGCGTGCCGCCGGCTTCACGCCCATCGCCCGCCGGGCTCCCGCGGGGAGGCCGCGGTCCTGCAGGGCGGCCTGTGCCTGCCGGCCTCCCGGGCGGCAGTGCCACGTCAGGGCCGGCCCTGCGCCCCGCGCTCGGGACCCGGGCGGCCCGGCCGGCGGCCCTGCGGCAGGACGTCTCTCCTCCCCCTGCAGGAAGTGGTCCTGACGCTCGGAGCCTCCTCTTCCCCGGTCCGGGAGCCAGGGCGTCTCCGCGTGGGCTTGGCCCGCGGGGGCGGGGGTCCCCTCCGCGCGCACGCAGCCCTGCGCGCCTTTCTTCCTTTAGGATGCGTTACGGGGCCAGGAGCCCTCGCCTCGCCCGCGGCGCTGGGCTGCCGCTCGCTCAGCACTTGCCCAGGAGTTCTTCCCTCCTGCGGATTCTGGGACGTGCCGACCAGATGATTTCTGAACCTCTGATCTTTTTTCTCTGCCTTGGGATTTGTCTCTGACTAGGTCTCTTTGCCGACATTTAGAGGCAAGTGAGTAGGACAAGCGCGTTGCCCTGTACACACGGAACGGCCTGGAAACGGTGGATGTTGAGAGCAAAGGCCTAGGAGGAGAGATCACTGGAAAATTCCAAACTTGGGGATCTGATGAGAGTTGTGTTACAGCCTTTTTCCAGGATCTGTAAACTCTAGAACCAGAAAGGCAGGGCTGAAGTGGCCAGGCTGACGTGTACTGAGCACATACTCTGTGCCAGGGCGTGCTTGCTGCTTCACCTACAGTAGTCACTTCACCTGCACACCTCTCCCGTGAGAACACTGTTAACCCTCCTGCAAGACAGGAAGAAACACGGCCGCAGAGTCTAATTTCCTGCGGACTTAGTGAGTTAGGCCTCAAACCCATGGCTTCTGAGTGCAAAGCACAAGTTCTTTCCAGATCATCCTCTGCCAGCTTCCCAGCAGCCCTGCCGACCCCCTTAACAGATACCTTGAAAAATGGAGGTTTGGGCAAGATCAGGCTTGTGCAGATACGGTGTGCTATGAAGTGGGTCACAGAAGCACCAGGATGCCTTTCGTCTGAGTATAAATCTCCCCACCGGTCACCTAAGAGCAGGTGAAGGAGGGTGGACAAGTACCTCACAGGGCTGCTTGACAGCAGGACATGTAAGCAGCCCCAGGGCGAAGTTGGGAAAACAAGCCTCTGTTTGCTTTTTCAAATGGGGGTTTGGAGGATTGCTCAGAGGAGCCCCCCAGGAGTAAGCACCTTGTCTGAGTGAGGGGTACTGATGGATGCTTTTGCCAAATGGGTAAATGTTAAAAACAACACTCTTCCAACTCAGAAGCTGAAATTCTGCTTTTAATTTTTTCTTACAAAGACAGGATAATTCCCAAGTGGATTTTTCTTGCAGGTCTCAGGCCTAAATGTAATCACTTAAAAATTAAAGAGTTCTTAAACATCACTTTGTTTAATGTTAGTAATAGTAATACTCTAAAAGGTTGTATAAATGTTAGAATTGTTACATAATTCTATTTTTGTCCTTATATTGTTACTTTAAGTTTTTAGAAACAGCTGGCCAAGGTACTTTCTTTTGATCCATCTATTAATTCCAACTTATTTTTCCAGGTGGTTGATTATTTGGACATTTTTATTACTTTTGGGCATAGAATAAAGCTTCCAAAATCATCACATATTACTGCATTTTATTATTGCAGCACTAAATAGACACTTATCTTTCCCCAGCTTCTGTAACTTCACTATATAAAACACATATAGGAATTTTTATCCAGATCACATCTAGACTGCTTCAGGTGAAGATGCAGATGTTTGCAGTGAATCCAAATGTCATTCTATGAGTGACATAGTTTAGTTTTGATCACAAGATACTCAGTCATAAGGCCACTGATCATAGACAGGTTCACGGATGCCAGCAATGACCCTGAGGGAGTCTTCTGCTCCCTTGCCTCCCAGAGGCAGAGGCGGAGGACGAAACAAGCTGGAGTCAGGTTTTAGCTGAATGGTCAGGAGATGCTAAGTATCCAGGCATCCCCTACCTGTTTGCAAACAGTGTCTTGCTGCTGAACTGGTCCTCGAGGTGCCCTGTAGAAAGCCGGCCTGACTTTCTCAGACCTGTAAGTCCACGGGTCTGAGAAGAGAGTATTTCAGCAGTAAAATTAAGGACCTTACTTAAGATTTTTCATGTTCTCTATTCTAAACAGATTTTGGAATATATCCCTTTAGAAATTACTGATGTTTTCTCATACTTTTAAAACACATATGCTCATATATCACTTCTGTTTTTAAAAAAAACAACGGCAATTCAAGCCATCTGTTGATTTCAAATTCAGAGACTCTAATCCAGGCCTGTACTGAGGTTGGGGATCTTGCTAGAGGCTCCACCCCTACTACACTCACCACGTTGATTTGGGGTTCCCTTACCAACAGGACCCCGAATCCTTCTCTAGACCCACTCATTTATGTGCAGCGTCTCCTAGAGTGGGGTCCCTGCGGCAGAATCGCAGAACTCTCGGGCTCCACCACAGTCCTACTAGGTTTTCCCTTGGCTATTATCCTTTTTTACAGGTCTGTTGCCTCTCATTTGGGGGAGGGAGTAATAAAATCTACACAGTGACAAGAAGAAAAGGAAAGGGCTTCCTTCCTTTTGTTGCCATTACGGAAATCAGAGGTTGGATGAGCAGTCATTTGGTCGCTATTTCTGTGTAAGCCATGAATTGTTCTTGGAAAGCCCTTGAGTAGAAAAAGGAGGCCTGTGTTCATTCACAATTATGCACATTGAAATTGCTAGTGATAAGAAGAATACAATGGACACTTCCCATGCCGTGTGCCAGGCAGGCCCTGTGCTTCGTGCTATGAGCACAGTTTAATGCTTCAATAAAGATGTGGAATTCTACATTACAAAGTATTATGCAGCTTAAAATGAATATTAGTTACTCAAAACTAATACATTGAGCATAAGTACAATAGAAAGTACATTCCATTTTTTACATCATGACCATTTTTTCCCCTGACTAGAGCTTATACAGTAGTTCCCATTATCCATGGGGGTGGGGGGGCGGTTTCCAATACCCCCAATGGATACCTGAAACCATGGATAGTACCAAACCCTATATTCTGTTTTATCCTATATATACATATGATAAAGTTTAATTTAGAAAGTAAGCAATTTCATGGATACAAGATTCGTTCTTACCATAAGTAGATCTTAGGAACTTCAGATTTTTTTCTTTCCTTATTAGGTGGAGAACTTTCACCTTTTCACTTCAAGGAAGCACTTTCTGGCTTCTCTTCGGTGTATCCGAATCGCCAGCATCACTGCTCTTGCACTTTGGGGCCGTCATTAAGTAAAATAAGAGCGATTTGAACAGAAGCACTCGGGTACTGCCACAGTCAATCTGATAACCCAGACGGATACTATGAGACTGATGGGCGGGGAGCACATATGCAGCCGCGCAGCGTATGCAGCGTGGGGATGCTTGGCAAAGGGGCGAGTTACATGTGGGCTGCATTTCACGCAAGATTTCATCACGCTCCTCAGAATGGCGCGTAATTGAAAACGTACGAATTGTTTATGTTTGGAATTTTCCATTTCATGTTTTCGGACCATAGTTGACTGCGGGTAACTGAAACTGAGGAAAGTGAAACCCAGAATAAGCGGGGACAACTCATGATTAATCAGTGGGTGGTGGTGTTCGAGCTTGTGCTTGAACCCCAAAAGTGGAAAGGTAAACCATAAGTTTTCTTCAAGCTCCCAGATTCTGTGATTTTATGGAAAGCGTCATGGCGGGAAATATGCTACTGCTACCCGCCTTCCTTCCCTTGAGGTGTATCGCAGGCTGTTGGTTTTCTTCCCTCTGACTTCCAGTCGTATGTGGCAGGCACTGCACTGGGCTCTGGGGATACACAGGTAAACAAAACGGACAACGTCTGTCCACAGGAGTTGGTTTTCCTATGTGAGGATTGTGGGGACAGAGTCCCAGAGAGCAGTTTCCAGGCTCTTGGCCTCACGTGGAAAGGTGCTGGCTCGGTTATTAGGTGGCCGTCAGCTGTGATCAGATGGCTGTCTGCTGTGGCTGGGTGGCCATCACCTGTTAACCAGTTAGCCATTGGCCACTGATATAACTGCCGTGGCTGAGCCAGCAAGTGCACATTGCAGTTAGCAAGGGGTGGGTTGGTGGGTTGGTTGGCAGGCAGACAGAGAAGCACAGGTGGCAGATTGTGGATCGTGTGGCTCCTGTTTCCTGTGTCTCCAACCCAACGCCAGCGAGAATACACTGGGATGACCCCTATTTATGGCTCTGTGGGTGTTCCTTTTTGGCCTCACCATATCCTGTGTTCTCGTGCAGGGAACAAGACCAGAGACCCTGCATTACAGGGAGATATGGGGTACACAAGTAAGAAAGGGAAGATTACCAAGATAATTTAAGCATACATACATACATATGTATTTGGATTGACTAGTCAATGGAATTGCAGACTTATAGCAATGTTTTGTGTGGTCAGGGAGACATAAAAGCTAACAGTTTCCATGCAGTCTGACTAGTGCTGTGATGGACAGCAACATGAGGTTGTGTGGATATGTGAGAGAAGAGGGACCACAAGTGTTCAGAAGCTGGAGAAACCCCACCGCCATTACAGTTAGTGATCAGCAAATGCTGGGGCTTCACAGGAGGCCTTGTGGAGGAGTTGAATTTCATGGGGTCACACAATTATTAATACTGTCTTTAGGACTGAGCACTTTAACTTTACGTGCAGTATTTTGTTTTACCCTCCCATGAACCCTGTGAAGTAGGTACTGCCGTCATACCCATTCTCAGTTGAGGAAGTGGAGGCAGAGAGGTTGGCCAGTGTGACACGTTAAGTATTACGGCCCGGGTGGCACAGAAGGAGCGGTGGGCCTGTGGGGCCTATTCCAGGGAGGCTGCCCAGACTCTGCTCTTAATTAGTTTGGGTGGAATTGAACGCTTTCTAGGTAGAATTGTTGGAAATAAAATGCAAGCAGTCCTTTGAGGCCTACGCCCTGTGCCAGACCTTATTTCAGACCTGGGAGTTGTTTAAACATTTCCACTGAAGCACCGGCTTGCACCCTGGTACGGTCACACACAATCACACATTTTGAAGTGTGGGTTTTCTCTTCACTGTGCCCTTGTGTATGTTATTTTTATTGTGCAGGGGTCTTCAAAGGTGTGTTGTCATCCCCAATGTACAGAGTATACACTTGCTCAGTAATTTTTGTCAGCATTTTGCAGTGGTCTTTATGTTGACCTTTCCAATTTTTTTCCTTTGCAATTCCCTCTTCACTAGCTGGCAAAAACCTTATCTGATGGTCAGATACATGGTTCTCTCTCTTTATAGCTAGAAGCCTTTAACTTGCATACCCTTAGCATAGCTGAGCTGGGTTTGTATTTTTAAAAAGACTGCAAGTTAGGCTAAAGAAAAGCAAAAAAAGGAAATAACTAAATAATGAAATAAAATATGTCTCTCCCAGATTTCTGGTCCCCTGATTCCATTAGAAGCAGCAATGGGCATTGCTGGGGCCCGTGGGAACTTAAATGAATACAGTGAGGAGCCCCCTTGGGGCCCCTCTCTTCCTGGCTTCCTTCCCTTTCAACCTTTTGCTTTTCTGCCTGCGGAGCTCCCAGGTGACCTCTGTGCCTGTGAGCTCACGGGCAGTCTCCCACTGCACTTTGCCCTTCTCATGAACCAATGCAGGATCCTAGTTCTACCTTGCCAGGGACACTAGGATCTTATCCACAGCTGCTTTTCAACTCAAACTTGACAGCACTGGGTATTAGTTTCCTGTTATTGCTGTAACAAATTATTACACCAATTTAAAACAACACCAATTTATTATAGTATGGTTCCAGAGAATATAAATCTAAAATGGGGTGCACAGGCTGGTTCCTTCTGGAGGCTCTAAAGAGAGCCGGTCTCTGCTTTTCCCAGTTTCCTGGAGGCTGCCCGCATTCCATTGCTCGGGTCCTGTATCATTCCGACCTCTGCTTTTGTCCTCATAGCTCCTTCTCTGGACCCTTGTGATTCCTGTAGGCCCACCCCCATAATCCAGTTTAGTCTCGCACCTCAGAATCCCTAATGTAATCACACTTGCAAAGTCCCTTTTACATTGTAAGGCAATATACTCACAGGATCTTGGAATTAGGATGTGAGCACTTTGGGGAAGCGGGTGGGGCTCTGTTATCTATCTTACCAGGCTCCGAAGTATAGTTCTTTCTGGCCTAGGTCATGGGACATTTTACAGTGACTAACTGGGCTGAGTCCTAGCCCACATACTGGTCCTGATAAAATGTACTGTCTGCAAACCTCACGATGATGAGTATTCTGCCTTGTTTTCAGTATTGGTTCTGGCAAGGTCTGCAGGGTTGGCATTAGGCATGCAGGAAAGCCTGGGTGCGTGTTTCTGTTACAAAGAGGAAGAGCAAGTATGTGAGAATCAGAACAGGCAGGGATAGGTTCTGATAGTGCCTCCCTGATAGTGCTTCAAGGACCTTCAGGAGTCCTCGGATTTGCACATCCCCATTTTACAGATGCAGATACTGACGTCCAGAGAAGCTCTGCGGGGGTCTTGCCGCTCCTGCTGCCTCTCAGGCTCCTGTGCCTTCACAATACCTGCTTCCTCTCTTTCAAACCAAGGCAGACACCTTGATAAGGGATTGGTAGTGAACACATTTGGTGAGGTCAAATCTCAAGTAAAAATATGTGAAATAAAGGTTTAAATCTGTGTTTGTGAAAATACAGAAAGCTAAAAAAAAGGGGTGGTGGGGGGGCAAGTTGGATAGGGTTAGAAAAACGTGGAAAAGAGGAAACTTAAAAAGTAAGTAAAAGCATAAAAGAAAAATCACATAATATGCATAAATGTTAATGCAGGAAGACGATTTTGCAGAATAAGAGTTTTGTTGATCAGCTTAGAAGGTGACTCGTGAAGAAACAATGGATCTTTATTCTGGGGCTAAACTTCTGCCAGTGGATGTTTGCTTGAATTTCCTGGTGGCTGGTGATAACTAATCTGGAAACGCAATCAGAGGGAAAGTAATCACCCTTCAAGCCTGCCATGGTGCTAACTCGTCTCTGTGTTCACACATTTATACTCTATGGTGGTGACTCAATGCAGCTTTGTATATCCTGGTGGAATTACAGATTTGTTTTCATGTATAACTAATCCACCTAAACTAATGGCTCCTCAGTAACTTCCTATTTTGTTTTTTGTGATAATAACAGCTACAGTTAATTCTTTCAACAAATATTTATTGAGCACCTGTACTTGTTAGGCCCTGAGCTAGCTGCTAGTGACAGAAGGCTGAGTGACAGATGACAGTCACTGGATGTGTCACACAGTTTATATTTAAACCCTACAGCAAGCCTTCAAGCCATTATTATCCTTGTTTTATAGACGAGGGAACTAATTTTGAGGAAGATTACATCAGTAACAAGTGAATTAGAATCGGAATTCAGATCATGCCATATATCCTTTTCTCTAAAAACACCAACACTGTTTTCCTCTGTGCTGATAACATGCGGGATCTATGCTCGTGTGCCACAAACAGACAGCCACTCACACACTTTTAAAAAAACTACTTTATAAAAATGAAGCGAGAATAAGCTCATTTCATCATTTAGCACTTCTCATTTAACAGTATCCGGAAATCCCTCCAAGTGACCTACGTTGGCTCTAATTGTTATTTTTAGTGACTGAACACATTCCGCGCTGTGGCTGTGCATAATGTTCATTTATTCAGATCTCGCTTTACAGAATTATTCAGTAAGCCTTTATCACCAAGATCTGTGCTGGCCCTTTGGAATAAACTAGTGAACAAGATAGAAATTCTGGCATGTGTGGCTCTTGCGTTGTGGTGAGGGGAGACAGAAAATAAACAACGAGCATATTCTGTAAATTTAATACTGTGTTAAGATGTGGTAAGTGCTCTGGAAAAAAGGGCGAGGAGAGCTGGGTCCGGGTGCCTGGGCAGAGTGTGTGGACGTGTATGGGCCATGCTGTTACAACACGGCGGTCCAGTCAGGCCTCACCATGGGGGACGTAAAGGACGGGAGGACAGCAGCCCGGTGTTTTTCTAGGGCAAGAGCATTGTAGGCAGCAGCCCGAGCAGAGCTGCTAAGACGGGAGTTTGCCGGCCGTGTCCGGGACAAGGACGCAGCGAGGCTGGAATGGGGTGGACGAGGGGGCTGAGCCCAGGGGAGGACGGCAGAGGGTCAGTGAAGGGAGGGTCCCAGGAGCACAGCCTCATCTCTCAGGGCCTGTCAGGCCACTGGGAAGACGTCGGCTTTGCGTGGAGTGAAATGGGGAGCCACTGCAGGCTTCGAGCAGGGCACTGACGTGCTCTGACTTGAGTTTATCAAGGGCACTCTGACTGCTGCGGAGAAGGGGCGGCCACAGGGCAGTTGTGTAAACTGGGAGGCTTGTTGGGGTGCCACTGCAGTAAGCCACATGATGATGCTTAGACCAAGCATCCATCCAGATGATGGCTGCTTAGACCAAGATGGTGGCAGTGCTGTTGGTGTAGACTCAGTGAAGATGGTGGTGACAGCCTATGCTGCTGAGTTATGGGAAAAGGAAGGATCAAGGGTGTTCCAAGGATTTTAGCTTGAGAAATGGGAAGGCTTAGATTTTCTGGTTTATTACTCAACCCACCTGAGAGAGAGCCTCACACCAGTTCTGCGCCAGAACGTAAGGCTTCACCTACACCCAGTTGCCCGTACGTGATAGTAGCAGTTGTTTTGCTCAAGACAAGCAGGTAGCTCAGGGTTGAGGTTAAGGGAAAAGATGCTGCATGCACGTCCCCATAGACCCAGGGTCTCTTCCTCACAACTCTCCTGAATTTCCCATTTCATAAAGGATAAGGCTGTTGCATCTTGGGCACTAGTGCAGTTCTTTTTCCCTGATCTGCGTTGTATCAGCTGAGAGTCATTGAGACAATTGCAGTAATCTAGACCTTGGGGATTTTCTTCTCCCTGTAACAAGAAGTTGGCGGGTGGGCATTTGCTGCTGATCAATCAGTTCAGTGGCTCAAAATGTGAGGGTGAAAGTCTTTGTAATTCTCTTGGCCTCAAGATGGCTGCCTTAGCCCCGGTTCTCATGGTCCTATTCCAGGGGAAGAGAAAGAGGAAGTAACCAAGGCAGTAGGGTGTGCTCACCAGCTGACTTAGCTCTCATTTAAGAGCTTTTGTGGTAGGTCCATAGTACAATGATTTCTGCTTGCGGTTGTTAGCTCACCTCCCTGTTTTAATGGAATGCTAGTAAATGGAGTTTTTCTACTTGGACACATGAGTACCGTCCACAAGGTCAGTGTTCTAGTACTAAGGAGAATGGATAGGGAGGCACCCTGTCTGTCTCTGCTGGGCAGGCACTGTAGAGAAAGAAGATTGAATACGTTTCGGAATTGCACTTTTTAGAAATGTACTTTGTTGAAGGCCTAATTGTATTGCAAGAGCACAGTAGTTTAACACTGAAACATAATTATGTTCCAAGTGGGGATTGTAGATTCCTTCTGTGAAAAGTCATCATTATTTCACATATAAATGATTCGACTGCAGATGGATTCACTTTAATATAGTTTATTTCATCTATATGCATGTATTTTTTTATTAGTTGAACCATTTCAAAGTAAATTATAGACTTTATGACAATTCATTTCTCAATATTTCAGCATTAGGACGTACTCCTAAATAGCCATAATATCATTTTAATGTCCAACAAAAATGAGAGTAATTTCCTAATGGCTTCTAGTATAGCCTGTATTCAGGTTACTCTAGTCGCCTCCAAAATGTTTTTATAGCTGTTTGATTTTTGAACCAGGACCCAAGCAAGGATCGCCCATTGCATTTGGTTATGTCTACTAAATCTCTTAACAGTCTCCCTCTTTCCAACCTCCTTTAGTAACACTGACTTCTCTACTTTCTGAAGAGAAAGGCCAATCGTTTGTAGAGTATCTCACAAGCAGAGTGCTTTCCCAGGGTTTTATTTAATGTGTTTCTCTTCTCTATTTCTTCTAATCTGGAAGTTAGATATACATGATGTTACTTTTTAAAATTTGTTTTACACACTGGCATTGTGTATTAAACGCTTCTCCCTATCTTCAGAAAACTTTCTACATTGCAATACACGGTGCAGTTTTAGCAGCGGGAGCAGGAAGCAAACACCTCCCTCTCCTATGTGTTTTGTCCACACGCTCTTCCCAGCAGCACCGATACCTCAGGTGCCGGGTAAGACAGGACAAGCCTGGGAAGCCATCTCCCCATGCTCGCTGGCCCTTCCGTCTTTGGCGGGACCTGGAGAGCTCTACAAACAGCCAGCCCTCTCACGTTCCTGTGGCAGACACCGGGGTCTGAAGAGCTAGAAAGGTTTACTTCCTACCGCCTTATAGCAGGGAGTACATCCTCTCTGGTCCTCTCACTGTTAGTGATGCCAGCACTCGGTTAAGGTAATTGCCCCATTGTCAGGGTGTGGATACTGTATGAAGACCTATTTGACTACCAACCGCTTGCCTGATGGTTGTAGCATCCATCGATGATTCCTTGCCTGAATAGTTATATTATTAGGGATTTCAAAATGGGGATTTCTCAGATAGCCCTCCTTTATTTCTAAGTTAGCATCCATCTGTAAAGAAGAGCTTTCCTTCATTGTTTGCAGCTATCTGGTTGTCCTGAACTAGGGTTATTATGGAAAAGGTAAAACAAAGTCTTAGTTCTTTCTCTTTACTAATTTTAGTAAATTGTTATCCTCTAATAATGGCAAATGAGGATTTTTTTAAAAACAAGATTTTCTTCTTTCTATCATTTTGGACTTCAGAATTTGTTAATGTGTTTCAGTCAGTTACCCTCTTACTCTCTTTGATTCTCAAATTGTTCTAAATTTGGCTTGTGGGAGCTCTTTCTAACAGGATTTAAGAGCTAGGAGAAATCTTCGGAGTCAACTACTCCAAATCCCTAAATTTTATAGATAAGGAAAATGGAGTTCAGAAGTTAGTGACATCTGTATATGTCCCAGCTAATGAATGGCAGAGCAAGGATTCGGAGCCACACCCCTTGAGGCCTCAGCTGGTGCTTTCTCTGTTCTTCTAAGAGGGAGATCTGCAGGAAATCTTGCTTTTGACTTCTCACTAATAAGCAAAATAAGAGAAAATGGCCCACATGTTTGCAATCATACATTTTTTTGTTTATTAAAAGTTATTGTCTAGCCCAGTGGGTGGCAAATTGAATGGATTAATTTATCTGCTTTGTTCAGAAAGAGCAAAGAAACACCATGGTAGACTGGGCGTTGGGCCAGCCTGCGAGGTGAGTTTGACTTGGGTAATTTGGTGTCTGCAGATGGAATTTGTCTTGCAGTCCCATTGTATTTGACCTGTAAAGAATTTTGAAATCTTGGAATTCATTGCCAGTATAGAAAAGTAGTGATTTCACACACAAATCTGATTCGTCAGCCTCTCTAAAATGTTTTCAGCTACCTGGCAATGTTGGGCCCCTGCTGTGACATGGCAGCTCTCAACTGGAGGGGAAACACAGGGCATGCTGGCCCTGCTGGCTCCCGACCACTCCCTGACATGTCCTTTACATACTTGTTGTTGGGTGTCTGTAGTTCTGCTGCTTCCTGCCTGACCTTGTAAGCATTGGAGATCATGGCCCTTGAGATAGTTAGAAGCCAAGAATTCTAGGAAGGATCTTGCCAAGAAAGATCTTGAAGGATCTTTCAAGCCTGAAACTAATATCAGTAACTCAGGCACGGGTGAAAAGCAAGAAAATGGTGGACCCGGCAGTTTCCCTGCTGCTGGTATGAGATCTTCAGCAGCTTAATCACAGAAAGTAAAGCCAATGATGACAGGAAGTCAGCTGGAAAATTTTCAAAAAGGTAGTTTGAGATATTGGTTTTCTTCCTCTCATTAATTATGAACCTCACCGTGGGTGTTTAAAATGCTAAGGCATGTGTATATATAATTTATATTATAATGAATCATATGAAGAATTTTCATTTTTGTAGATTGAAAATAGTCACATATCGACAATTTCATGTGGTTCAACGAAAAGAAAAAAAATATATAGCATGTGCCCCAAGAGTTCCTTTCATATGTACGTGACCCAAACATGTTTGAGGCCCACTAAGGTAGAAGAGGCTTATTCTCAGGTTAGAACTTACGTAGGAAGTTGTCAGTGAACAGAGCAGTGTATATAATGCAATTATAATTGTAAGGGAGTGCTGTTTGTATACCGTGTTTCCCCCCAAAAAATGACCTAGTCAGAGAATCAGCTCTAATGCATCTTTTGGAGCAAAAATTAACATAAGACCTGGTATTATATTATATTATATTATATTATATTATATTATATTATATCATATTATATTATAAAGACCCAGTCTTATGTTATAGTAAAATAACACCAGGTCTTATATTAATTCTTGCTCCAAAAGACGCATTAGAGCTGATTGTCTGGCTAGGTCTTATTTTCGGGGAAACAGGGTAGTAAAAACCACAGTGAACAGAGTTGGAGGAGGGGGTGGGTAGCAGGTGCTGGGGTCCTTAGGGGAATCTCCAGAGAGAGAGTGGGTCTAGTAAGTTTAAAGTCTTCATCTAAAGCCAAATATAAATTGTTTTAATTCTCTGCAATGTTTCTTACCACAGTACTATGGATAATTAAGAGTTGGCTATTCACATTTTTGTAATCTTGCAGCCACAGAAAGAAATTTATTTGATCAAATTATTCTAATATACCCACACGTGTGCTTTGAAGACAATCTTATCAAATCCAGAGAGCTAACTATTCTTATAAATTTGCCTCCTCTATGTATGTTTTGATGTTGGTGTTTTTCAAACTGTGGATGGCAACCCATTGGTGAGTTGTGAAGTTAAGTTATTGGGTCAAAACTAGTATTTTTAAATAAGTGATTAAAATAGAGTAGAAAATATGGGAGTTTGTTGTACAGAATAAGGGTAGTAATGTTTTAAGAAATTTATAGTTTTATATGTGTGGGTTTCTGTGCGATATGTGAGTTTGCTAGGCTAAGATGCAAAATGGATAGCTTACTCTGGATTGAGGAAAAAAATTGAAAGCTGTATTTCTTATAGTTTGGTAGTTTGCGTTTATGATAGAGTAAGCGTTCACTATTAATAGCAAAGCTTTAAAAGTCAGAGTCCTCACTCTTATCTTGAATATTCACAGCTATAAGTCCTTTAATAATTGATCTCGGCCTGCATGCAAGCAGGCATTTTTACTGATAACAGTGCATTTATTTGGGTTTCCAGCCCTTCCTCTTCAGTCCTTTGAACACTGCCGATTTGATTGATTCATTTTTTTCCCTCCCATTTTGTCCTGACCAGCATGTGTAGACCAGTTGTATTGGAAAGTGTGTACTCAGATTATGACCTTCTGCAATCGTTGATAAAGGCTAAAACATGACCAAGTGGAGTAAAAAGTTGAACTGCCTGGTTTAATACCAAATCCTCAGATTGATTACTAAAAACACACCTATTTGTTGGTCTGTCTTCCAGAGAGGCTTTGACATCAGTGTCTTTATTCAGTCCGGCAGTGAGTGTGTGACTGCTATGGCCAAGGCATGACCTGTGAGACTCCTAAGTGTTGTCAACAGAAATGAGAGGACAGTCCTGTGCCTTCCTGGCACCTGGGTCGTGCGGTCACTTGTCAGGGTTCTGAGCCGTGGCCTGGGGAAAGGAACGGTGCCTGAGCTCCCCACTCAATAAACCACCCCTTCTCAGTCCTTTCTCTGACCTTTGCTAGGTGAGGGGCCTTAATCCAGCAAGTGATTTAAACTCTTGGAGTCCCAGTTTCCTTCATTGTTAAATGGGGACATTCTCACATAGGATTATGTAAAGTGCTGCACATAGTAGTTCAGTAAATATTCATTTCCCTCCCTCTTCTCTCAGTCCTTACACAGCTTTTCTGAACTGCCATTCAATACTGGTGAGGTGAGAAATGATTCCCTCTGGGGCTGTGGTGTCTGCCTGAGGACTGATGCTGAGTGGCTGGTGTCAGCACGACGTGGCTGCTGACGCCAGGCAGGATCTAGAAGCAGAGGTGCCTTCCAACCTCTCTGAAATCTGCTCCCTAAACTTAGTTATTATAAATAGCAGTCTCCCCGTTTCTGTGGCATGATTGTCGTGGGTTCTGAGGATTCTAGTCTTGACTTGAGGAATCTCGGTGGCATTTCCTGCCCCCAAATTAACATTAAAGACGAGGTCTTCTGGCTCCGCCATTATTTGTGTCTTCTCAGTAAAATAAGGGTTGGGTTAGCTGGTCACATTCCTTTAAGCTTTAACATTTCACTGGTCCCAGAAGCTGGGTTTTCTGTTGTTCATGAAGTAATTCATATTCCTTGAAACGTTGCTTTGGTGGTGGTCCCCCCCCCCCCCCCAATGATGTTCATCAGAAGTTCCCTTGGAGATTTTGGTGGACTTTTCTTTGTCCACCTCCTTCTGAAGGGAAGGTTCTACTAAAGACCGGTCACAGACGGGTTGGCAGGGTGCCCACCAAGGCTCTGTTCCTCTCTGCACACATTTCTACAGAACAGCTGGCCGGACAGGCTGGACCCCACCCCCATCTCTCAACCCGGCCTTGGTTTGGTTGCCTTGGTGAGGAGGGAGCGTTTGCTTCCTGGTCTAACTTGCCTCACAAGTCCCAGCAGGGCCAACTGCCAGGGACACCCATTTCTGGGACATCTCACCTGGGAGCTCATCAAAAATGCAATTCCCTGTGTCCCCCCTGCCAAAGACTCTGATTTTCATAAGCCCAGGATCTTGAATTTGAATTTCTCATGCCAGGGGCTACAAAGCGAACACTTGGAGAAACGCTGGTTTCCAGGGAGCCCCCTTGGCCGTTTGAACGATTGGCAAGAGAATTTAAACCTTATTTATGAACAGTCTTCCTATAAGAATGGCAAGCCCACTTCTTTCTTGTTCATAATTGGGATGAATTTTTGATTTTTATGGAAACCAGGTGATTTTCAGCTTGGTGGGCTTGTCTCTCAAGTCAGACACAACTCAATGCTTGGCGTTTTGGGACTGCTTGCCAGAGGCAGCAGCGGATTGAAACATGTGAGTTCAATGTCATGATAGGTATAAGAGCCTTATCAGAGTTTGAATGTTAAGCCATTTAACCCTTTTTTCCTGGCTCTAGTATTGTGGATTCAGGCTCTTAGGCTAAAAGCAGATTAAGTTGTACTTTAAATATATAAATATGTTGTGTGGTATAAATTTGTTAAAATGTGTCTCAGTCGATGGACATGAAGAGATAGAGAAAAAATTTTCCAGAAAAGACATAATAGTTTATTTTAGTTACTTGATTGTTGTACTAATTCTTTTTCAATGTAATCATCACTACTCAGGGTGAAAAGTTTGGACCCTTTGCTGGAGAGAAGAGGATGCCTGAAGACTTGGATGAAAATATGGATTACAGGTTGATGTGGGAGGTGAGGATGTGATTGCTATTTTAAGTGTTTAAAATATGTGTCTCTTTATACTATTTAATGCATTTACAAGGTTAAGTTACTAGATATTAATTCCAGTTGACTGTTGGTGGAAGGTGTTGACGCAAGGATAGACAAATAGACGTTGTTTTTGACAAAGATGTCATTCGTACTAGGGTAGGGAAAGGATGGCATTTTCAATAATGGTTTTGGGTAAAAATGACATCCTCATGAAAAAAGTATTTTGACCTCTGACTCACGTCCTATATAAAAACTAATTGTAAAGCATTGTAAACGTAAACCTGTCAGGGAAACACAATAAACCTTTAGAAGAAAATGTAGGAGATTACCTTCATGCTCTTAGGGTAGGTAGAGGTTTCTTAAATAATAAGCAATAAACACTGTAAAGGGAAAAATGGTAAATTGGAGAACAGTAAAATTAAAAACTGTTCGTCAGAAGATACCATAAAGAGAATGAAAAGCAAATAACAGAGGGGGAGAAGACATTGGTAATGCATTTGTCTTAAAAAGGACTTGTATCTAAAATATATTAAGAACTATAAATTGATAAAAGAAAATGAAGAAAAATGGGCAAAACACTTGAACAGGTGCGTCACACAGAAGATATCCAAATGGCCAATAAACATGAAAGATACGCAAACTAGCGGCCGATGTCATTGAAGGGGATTTTTAAAGATTTTTATCAAAATATAGCTAGCACATAATATTATATTACTTTCAGGGGTACATCGTAGTTATTCAACGTTTATATACATAAAGAAGTGATCACCATGATAAGCCCAGCAACCATCTGACACTGTACCGCGCTATCACAGTATTATTGACTGTATTCCCTATGCTGCACATTATATCCCTGTGACTTACTTTATCCCTGCAAATTTGAACCTTTTATTCCACTTCACCCTCTTTCTTCCCTTTTTAAATTACAGTTGGCTTTCAATATTATTTTATGTGATGGTGTACAGCATAGTTGTGGTTAGACATTTATATAATTTAATAAGTGATCCCCGTGACTAGTCTAGTACCCACCTGGCACCTTACATGGTCATTACCATATTATCGACTACATTCCCTCTGCTGCACTTTATATCCCCGTGACTATTTTGTAACTACCAGTTTGCACTTCCTATTCCCTTCACTTTTTTCACCCTGTCCCTCCACCCCCTCCTATCTATCACCCTGATAAGTCTAGTACCCCTCTGACACCATACATAGTTATTACAATATTATTGACTATATTCCTTATGCTATACCCTACATCCTCATGATTACTTTGTAACAACCAATTTGTACTTAATCCCTTCCTCTTTTTCACTCACCCCCAAGCCCCCTCCCATCGGGCAAGCATCAAAATGTCCTCTGTATCTATGAGTTTGTTTCTGTTTTGTTCGTTCGTTTATTTTGTTCTTTTAGAGTCCACATATACGTGAAATCACGTTGCATCTGTCTTTCTCTGTCTGACACAATCCACTCAGCACAATACCCTCCAGGTCCATATATGCTGCTGTGGAGGGCAAGAGCCCATTCCCTTCATGGGTTGGCAATATTCCATTGTATACATGAGGTGTGATCACAAAATATGGTGAATGTTTAAATAAAAAAATGTATTACAGTAAAAGACACATTACCATTAATCCCCTTCAAAATACTCCCCCTTGCTTCGAGCACGCTTAACCCATCATTCTTGCCACTTTCTAAAGCAGTTCTGGAAGTCCTCTTTTGTGAGTTTCTTTACTTCATCCTTTATCATGACAACAATCCATGTCACACATCGCTTCTGGTATACAGCAATTTCTGTCAAATTAAAACATGGCAGTGTGTCCTCATCCACCTTATTCACCGCATCTGGCTCTTCCCCAAAGTCACAATGACCATGAAAGGTAAACATTTGAATTGATTCAGGACATGGAGGCAGCCACGACAGCACAACTAATGACACTCACGAAAGAGGACTTCCAGAACTGCTTCAGAAAGTGGCAAGAATGATGGGATAGGTGTGTTTGAAGTGAGGGGGAGTATTTTCAGGGGGATTGATGGCATTGTGTCTTTTACTGTAATCATTTTTTTAAATGTAAACATTCACCATAGTTTTTGATCATACCTCGTAGGCACTGCCTACTCTTTATCCATTCATCCATCAGTGGACACCCAGGCCGCCTCCATATCGTGGCCCTTGTATGCGATGCAGCAGTGAATATATGGGTGCACACATCTCCTCGAAGTCACGTTTTGGGTTTCTTCAGATCCATACCCAGCAGTGGGCTGAGGGAGGCAGGGGTCTGTTCTGTGGTTGAAGAATGATTTGATGGTGGCTGGACTGGGGCCTGAGCTGTGGGGTTGGTGAGAAGTGGCTGGCTGCTGGCTCTGTGTTGTTGGAGGTAAGTCACAGCACTGGGGCCTACTGATGGATTGTGTGTTGAAAGAGACAAGTCCAGAATAACTTTGAAATGTTTGGCCTGAGCCACACGGGTAAAAAGTGGTGACGTTTCTGAGATAAGGCAGTGGGAGAGTTAGAGTGAAGGGGGTGGGAGGGTGGGGTGGACTGCTCCATGTAAACTTTGGAAGACAAGGCATTATGCTAATTTTCACTCCTCAGGTCTTAGGACCGTAGAGTTGGATAAAAGTACAAGCCATCACATAGTCAATATTTAATAATGCACTCATACTCAGTACATATAATGAATAAATATATAAGCTGCTGTGACCACTGGCATCCTTAGAAAATATGAAATTTAAAGGTTAAAAAAAGAAAAAACTCGATTCCTTTCGTCTTTCACTACCTTGGGTTTTACTGCTTTGTAGACGGTTTTCTTTGTGGTAATTTGACTGAAATATGGTTTTTAGAGAAGCTGATTGGTTGGGTATTAAACTAGACATTTTGTTTAGATGTTTTTCTCTCTCTTTGCAGTTATTTTGTGATTACAGTTGCTCTGCTGTTTGGGAACTTGATTCAGCACTAGGTTTCCAATGTGTTTTAGTTTTTGGAAAAAATGTTTTCAATTGTTTAAAATCTTTTATTTTCCTTGATTGTTTATGGAAGTTCTTTTAGGTGTTTGGAACAAAGAAGTCTCTTTATGAAATGTTTTTCTTTTTGCAGATGATAGCATTTTGTTTTAGGTTCCAAATGGAACCACTTAGTGTAGGCAGACATTAGTGGAAAAATACCACCTAGGAAGCCTGGTAGAAGGCTGGGCATCCTAAAATAGACGTCATGGTCCATTCCTCCTAAAACTAGTCCTCTTTGGCTGGGGATGAACCAAAGCGATTGAATGCTACTTGTGTCCTGCAAGTTGTACATTGGTTTTGTGGTTGTCTTCTGTCTGCTTTTTACAAAAGGCTCCTACCTGAGTATGTCAGCCAACTTCTGGCCATTCAAAAAAAAACAAAAAAACAAAAACACCCCACAATATCTGCATTATTGGAGTATTTTTACCGTATTTGTGGTTCTGATCACAACTTACAATGCTGTAGGAATTTCATCAACTAGATGCATTTGGCTGCAAAGAGCAACTTCACCTCATTTATAGAAGGACATTGAGGAGGACATTATGTCAAATAAGAGGAAATCCAATAGTCTAGCAGGCTTCAGGGATGGTTGATTAATTTATGTCCTTATGTTTCTTCCACGTCTCCACTTTGCCGACCGTGGTGTGGCTTAATCCTCAAGCTGGTGGCAGGTACCGTCAGGCAGGGTTCAGACAAGGGCCCATAAGGGGCGCGGGCACCTTTTCAAGAGCCCTCTTCTTCTAGCAGATCTCCTCTAGTATGTCCCATAGTCACTGTTGAACCAGCAGACAGTGAGGTTGCTCTGATTGAGTGACACATCATCTGGAGCTGGGGGAGGTCCACTGTTAAGGGGAAGGTGGCCATCAGAACAAATGTAGCGTTTTTGAGGCAGGAGGATGGGCAGGGTGTAGACTCAGAGGCAGTGTTCTCCATGAGAATGACCACAGTTGTTATTTGTTCATTCAAGAACTATGTCTTGAATGCCTGCTCTGACCCAGATTACGTATTAGATGCTGGGTTTACCTAGAGAGTAAAAGCGTAACATCTGGTAAGGAATCTAGTATTTGTATCTTTCATTATTTCCATGTTCTCCAAATATTTTAATTGGGGAGCATAGAAAGCACATTTAGTGAAAATCTTTTTGGTTATTAGAACTCTTAAAAGAACAGTGCTTCTAGCGATTCTTTCTAGAAGTTGGGGTATTTCAAGGAGAGAGAAAATATAAGTGAAAGGAGCTATTATGTTTTCAAAACATTTATTTTGCATTGCACAAGTCACATATGCCTGTGTGAGGTAAAAAATTAGAGCAATAGACATAATGGCAATTGCATTTTCTGCAACTGAGTAAAATAAAAGAGCTATTTTAAATAAAAAAATAAAGGTAATAAAGATGACAGTATGAAGAGAGATTTTCAGCAAATTCAGAGGGAATTTGATAGCAAGTTTCCTCTCAATATTCAAGAAGAATCTATAAAATTGGACAAGAAATCAGAATGAAATATACAATAAAAATTTTGTATATGATTTCACCAGGATCTGCTATACACATTTGTGTGCAGGTTTTTGTGTGAAGATAAATTTCAACTCTTGAGTAAACACAAGTAGTATGATTCCTGGATTGTATGAGAAAAGTGCGTTTAGTTTGGTTAAAAACTGCCGTATGGCTGCACCATTTGCATTCCCACCAGCCATGAATGAGACTTCCTGTGGCTCCACGTCTTCCCATTTTATGCTGTCAGTGTTTTGGATTGGGGCCATTCAGGCAGTTGTGTAGTGGTATCTCATTGTTGTTTTTATTTGCAATTCCCTGATGAAATGTGATGTTGAACATTATTTCATATGCTAATTTGCAGTTTTTATGTCTCAGGTAAGATGTCTACTGAGTCTTTTGCACATTTTGTTTTCTTAGTGTTGAATTTTAAGAATTCTTTGTTTCCCTTAGATACCAGCAAAGATTTTCTCCCAGTCAGTGGCGTCTCTTTCCATTCTTTTTACAGTGTCTTTTGCAGAGCAGAAGTTTTTAATTTTAATGAAGTCTAAATTATCATTTTTTTGTGCATGGATCAGTGCTTTTGGTATTGTATCTACAACAGCCATCATCAAACCCCAGATCAACTAGGTTTTCTCCTATATCTTGTAGGAGTTTTATAGTTTCATGTTTTACATTTAGGTCTGTCATTAATTGTGAAAAGTTAATTTTTTGAAAGGTATAAAGTCTGTGTGTAGTTTATTTTTTCATGTGTGTATGCCTAGTGGTTCAGCACCATTTGTTGAAAAGACTCTCCTTTGTCCTTTAAATGACTTTTGCCCTTTTTGTTAATCAGGTTATTTTTTAATGAAACTTCTTACGGATTGCTTTTTAATGCAGAGATGACTTTAGTGAGTTTGTTTCTTAGGGAGTCATAGGTACAATAAACCACAGAGATAAAGGTGTACAGAAGTTAGCTGCTCAAACATTGTATTGTTCTCTCTGGACTGTCTAGTTGTCAGTATGGACACATAAATGTTTCCTTATTAGAGATGCCAATGTAACTGATTGACCTCAGTGACATCCAAGCTGAAAATGAGATTGCCCGTTTTTTGTTTGTTTGTTTTTCTTTAATAATCAAAAACTAGTTCCTTATTTTATTTTTATTTTGTCTTTGTCTTGTGGTCAGAGATTCTTACATACCACATTTTATAACTTCCTGGGAGGTAAACATGAAGTTGGTCTAAAGATAAGGTCACTTTGATTGAAGTCATCCTTCAAACAATCTGGAGTTAAACATTGGTACCAGGAGTGGAAAAGCAACTGAATTTTTAGACTGGAAAGTTATCACAGGGACAGAACGTGGTGATCATAGGAGCTGACCACGCACATGAGCGCCAGGCTAAACAAATGTACCTGGATTATTTCACTGGCAATTCTAACTTGTATGATGTGGTACATGAAAGTGGCCACGGTCAGAAATAGGGGTGTTTGAGGAGGACGCTATTAGCTGCTTGTAAAGGTCACTTGTATTTCAGGAACAAAGTCTTCTATTTATTCGGTGCCATAAAAATATAGCTGAGCTCACCTCATGCTCTCTGAAGCGTATGATTCTGAACTCTGACTTGTTGAACCTATCTCATCTCAAAGTTAGCACACAGGAGTCATTTTCAGCAAGCAAGTATTTGTATTTCTTGTGGAAAAAAGGTATTTTCCATTTATAATGAATTATACATGTTGTTACTCAGATGAGGTTTTCCTGGATGGGTCTCGATGACCCAGCTATGTTGAGTTTTGCAAGAGAATGTCCTATAAGTGTTTGTTGATCCCACATGTCTTTGTAAATTTCTGTCAGTATTACGCTACAGTTACATAAGCTGCATACATCCTAGTTCCTGTAGCAATACAGAATGAAGGTGGTTTTTATTTTTCTGAAATTTTGCGTGCATTCCTTCATGTTCTGGGGATTCCAGAGACTTGCAGTTAATAGAATGCTTGGATTTTTCATCAACTGGATCTCCAATAAATCAAGCTTATAAAATTTTAATTTTATCCTGGAATATAACCAGACCTGGAATTTATTTCATGGCCTTCAGTGTTTTCAACTTTTTACTTTGTGAGGTCTTTATGTTTTTAAGCCTGTTTATATTTTAAACCTTTATGTTTTTAGATAGTGTTTCTCTTTATCTATTTGGCTATACAGTCAGTTCTGCTAAACGCGATATGTGTGTCCCTAAAAGTCACTGTGCTCTGCAAAATCACTCAATAAAAACCACGAGGTTCATGGAAAAATGGGGTTAGGGACACAATTTGCAAAAACTTCCTCAGTAACACATGCAATAAAAAATAGGAATCTCATAAAAACGAGATTCTCATAAAAATGGTAGCACAGTTTTACACATGTTTAATGGTTAAGAAATACATACATCCTGTAGTTCATATGTCAATTTACCTTTTAAAAGACCTGAACTTAGTTTGTGGAAATGTCCATCAGAAGGGTTGCAACTTGTGAGTTCTTATGAAGCGGTGGAAATGGATGGAAGGCTGTGTGACCCAGAAGTGGGTTGCTCTGTCTCATAACACATGGGGGTCGGAGGACGGTGGTGGCTGCTTGAGGTATCTGTGCTTTGTGTGTTTCTGTGCTTGGCTCTGCTGGGTACTGTTTTGCACTTTCATCTCGTGTTTCTGGGAGACAAAATTGTGCATAAGCAAATGCTTAATTTGTGTTAATGCTCAGATTGTTACTTATATATTAGTCACATTGGAACCAGTTGGCATTTTGCAAGCAAGCATTATTGCAGAACAAACTGTACACTTTTGAATTACTGATGGATTTTCAGCTTTATAAAATAGTGTTTTACAAACATCTTGGCTTAGATTACTTCTCCGACATAGTACCCACCCTTTAAGCAGCTATTCTCTGCAAAAGAAATGTCTGGAAGCATTTTATTTACGGAGTAGCTACCAAAATGCTAAGCCATATATACTCTGCCCCTTCTCTACCTCTTACCGACTCTGTCGTGACCTGCTGTGCTTTGTCCAGCCATACTTTCCCCTTGCCTTTCCATTCATCATATTCCCATCTTTTCCTCTGAGATCTAACTTGGGATCTGTCTTTCTACAAGGCCACTTTTCTCATGGAGCCGTGGTGCTCCCCAAGGCCACCTGACCTGGCCCCCAGAAAGCACACCCGCCCCCAGATGCTCCGCCTCCCGGGCACGAGAGGGGCGGTGCCCCGTGAGGTGTCGGATGTGCCGTGACTGGCTGACATTGGCTTGGGAAGAAACCCTTGCTCCGTACTCTCCTTCCACACCTGGTGACGACAGCGGGCTGCCCGCCCCTTTGCAGTCTCGGAGTCTTTCTCAGAGAGCACAGGTCCGACCCCAGGCAGCCATCTCAGAACAGTTGGAGTAAGCTGCCCCTTGAAACCTTCTTTGTTTTAATCTGCTTTCTGTGCTTTTGTGGCGTAGGCCTTGGTTCCAGGGTGGCCTGAGCCAGGGCCTCGGTGGGCTAACATCCATGCAGAAACGTGGCCACGTGCCTTAGGTCACCAAATTTGGCCAGGAAGTCCACTTCTGTTACCAGCAAGGGCCGGGCCAGTCCCTCTTAACACCACCACAGGCAGAGAATCCTGCTGCCTTGGAGAAAGCGGCTCATCCACAGCCCAGGCAGCAGTGGGGCCTCCTGCCAGGCAGGTGATGCTCACCTCGCACCACAGGCCACACTTAGAACAGGAGGCTTCTCCTCCCTCCTCCCTACGTGGCACTGCCATCGCCTTGGGAGCAGTGGCCGTGGTCTGTGACCCTAGGACGGACGTACCCTTCTTGTCAGGGGCAGAGGCTCATGTGCTTCAGAAAGACAGAGAGCTGCTGCCGGGACCAGCTTCCTCAATGCACCTGCTGCGGTGCTACAAGGTGGAGAAAGTCTCTGTTCATTGCGTTGGCACTGGCTGGAATTTCAGACCGGTGAGAAGTAATAATGGGAGTTATTCCTGATGTCAGTGTCCGTGCTTCTGTGTTTCAGCCTGCAGTATATTGGCTTTGATTTAAATTGGCTACGGTTGTCATATGCAAATGACATCTTTGATTCTTAGTGAGCTCAGAGTTTTTATTGGGAATGGGGTTGAGACGTGAAACCAGTCAAATGGAGTTAATTCAGGTGATGTTTCGTTGGTTTTTGTCTTCTCTTGTGATGCTGAAGCAGAAATCCCATTTTAAATTACACATATTTAATCTCTATTTCATCTAATAAGTAAAGACAGAGAGAAAAGATAACATTTTCACTTCCCCTGCTTCCTATTCCCACGTTCCAGGCTTTGTTGATCTGGGATTAAGTCATTATTATAGACTTCACATATTACTCTCCCTTTTCTTTCTTTCTTTTTTTTAAAGATTTTATTGGGGAAGGGGAACAGGACTTGATTGGGGAACAGTGTGTACTTCCAAGACTTTTCCAAGTCAAGTTGTTGTTCTTTCAATCTTAGTTGTGGAGGGTGCCATTCAGGAGTCGAACCGGCAACCTTGTGGTTGAGAGGACGCACTTCAACCAACTGAACCATCTGGGAGCTCAGTGGCAGCTCAGCTCAAGGTGCCGTGTTCAATCTTAGTTGCAGGGGGCAGAGCCCACCATCCCTTGCGGGAGTCGAGGAATTGAACTGGCAACCTTGTGGTTGAGAGCCCACTGGCCCATGTGGGAATCGAACCGGCAGCCTTTGGAGTTAGGAGCACAGAGCTCCAACCGTCTGAGCCACCGGGCCGGCCAATCTCCCTTTTCAATAATAGAATTTTTTACTGTTGGGATTTTTGATTTCCGGATTTTGATGACTTGGGCAATTGATTAGGAAAATCTTCATTAATGAAAGTGACCCTAAATCTGGGTAAACCTTTTACAAAGTGTGTAACATTTTATAAAGTGTACATCATAGCCAGAAATGCCTGAGGTGCTAATAAAAAAAAGCACCCATTTAAATTACTTCATATCTCCAGTCCCAGAAAAAGTATATAGTTGGATGCTGAAAAAACAAAAAAAGCTGTTCTTGCAGAATTTTTGTATTACTTTTTGAGAAGTCATGGAGAATAGGGCAAATGAAGTCCCCAGTGAGGAAAAGGTAGATTCTGAAAATTATCAAGTTCTTTAATTACAGAATTTTGAAATGAAATACCAGACACATTGAGAGTAGTCGGGAAAGTGGCAAACACTGGAGGCCAATTGAGTGTAACAGAGTTAGAGTTAGGTCAACGTGGTGATAATGATTATATGAGCCCGAGAGAGTCCCATGAACAGCTTTTGAGTGAAACATGTGACAGTGGCATCATGGTAACTTTGGGCAGATGGAGGACTGTGGCCTGAGTGATAGAGTGGTTGGAAGGATTGACGCGTGATTGACTACTTAGTGTTGTTGGGTTTTAATTAAAAAGTAAGCTCTGTCTTGGCTCTTCCTGTTCAATGTTTTCATCAAAGACTTATGAAAATTGAGAACATACTTGAACACAAGGTATGTATGAGCTGGGGTCAGAGTGGGGGGTAGGCAATATTTTTTTCACTTTTTTTTATTGTGGTACAAAAACAGATAATGAAATTTACCATCTTCATCTTTTTTTTTTTTTTTTTAAGGGTACAGTTCAGCAGTGTTTCAGCAGTGTTTAGTATATGCACATTGGTTTGAAACAGATCTCCATAACTTTTTCATCTTGCAAATCTGGAACTCTACACCCATTCAACAACTTTCTTTTACCCTTTAAGCCCCACACCCTGGTAACCACCATTCCACTGTTTCTATGGCTTTGGCTACTCTAGACACTTTATGTGAGTGGGATCATGTACTTTTGCCTTTTTGTGACTCGCTTATTCACTTAGCATATTGTTGTCAAGGTCCACCCATGTTGTAGCATGTGACAGGATTTCCTTCCTTTGGAAGGCTGAATATTATTCCAGTCTATGTCTAGACCACGTTTTGTTTATCCATTCATCTGTTAATGGACAATTGGGTTATTGTGATTAATCTGCAGTGAGCATAGGTGTGCAAATATCTCTTTGAGACCCTTCTTTCAATTCTTTTGGCTACACTCGTATACCTAGAAGGGAGATTACTGGGTCATAATACTGGATCTAATTTTTAATTTTTTGAGGAACCTCCCTCCTGTTTTCCACAGCAGTTGCACCATTTTACAACCCCACCAACAGTGCACAAGGGTTCCAGTTTCTACATCTTTGCCAACAGTTGTTTTCTGTTTCTTTGATAATAGCCATCCTAATGAATGTGAAGGATTGATAACATTTTAAGCTATATAGTCAATATTTAAAAACTGTTAGTGACTACAGTGATGGACCAAATGCTTATGTGATGAAATTAAGCATGGATAACTGTAAAATGAATTGTGAAGTTTAAGATGAGGGATACCAGACCTGACATTGACTCATATGAGAATGCCTTAACTGTTTACTTGATTTTATGGACGTTTTTTTTTACCAGTATGACTGGGTGGCTAAATCAAAAACCAGACTGCAATAAAGACGTACTGTTGAGATCATGGGAGAAAATAATGCTACTGCACTATGTACTGGTCAGACTGTATTGGGAGGGTCACGTGTCAAGTCTGGGTGTTGGCTGTCGACCTGGAAATTGGTAAACAGCTGACATTGCACAGAGAGCAGTCACACACTGGAGACTGCGCCCTGTCGGTCAGTCAGTGCAGGGAACTGGGGCTCTGAAGCTGAAGAGCAGATGCAGCATCAGATCTTTGTCTGCACGGGATTTAAAGTGTTGTCATGTGGAAGAAGGTGAAGGCTTAGCTTTCCTGCTTCAGGGTGGAACTCAGAAACAAAACAAAACATTATGTGGAACTAGAGAGAAGCATGTTTCTAATCAACATGAGAGAAACCTGTGTGGCCGTCACCGGTGGAGAGTTCCCTGGTGGGGAGTGTTTGAGCTTAGCGGGGATGAAGGCAGGGCTTTGCTGTAAAGCAGCTTCCTCTGCTGGGTGGATCTATGTTAGAACTGCTCTGGGCGGCCTCCTGTGCAGCACACAGTGAGAAGCCAGACAGAAGTCAGGTCTTACACAGAAAACCTAACAGGAGTGTCCACTTCTGTCTGTTGGAGCTCTGCCCACCTACACGGAACGATTTCATCTCCCCTTGGGAAGAGTCCGGAACTCTGGCTGTTCTGACTGCTGAGAATCCACTCGGAGTAATTCTCATGGTCTATGCTCTCTTCCCAACGTGCCACCAAGCGTCACACGAAGCCCGAGATCTGATGGGTCGCTGACCTCTCTACCCTTGCTCTGTCTTTCCGGCTTCTCACTTAGCTCTTTTATAGTTTACATTTCACTCACCCCACACATGTGCCTAGGCTTTTGCAGGTCCCTTCACATGCACCATCCACCGACCCTTATTCCTGCCACGACTCTTGGGCCCCTCTTCACTGCTCTGATACCTGAGGCAGATGCTGGCACTGCGTTCACTACACACTGAGGTGTCTGTCCCCACTTGCTGGACTGTGGGCTCCTTCACAGTCACTAAATGCTGACCTTTGACATCTCAGTACAAACAGGACATGTTTATGGAATGACATGAAAAGGGAAGGGTCTTCATCTGTGTGCCCCCATGCCTAGTACAGTGCCCGACGCACTGTAGTTGCTTATGACTTTTGGAATAATGGAAGAGGTGAATAGACATGTTGTTGTTGTTGTTTTTTTTTCCCCCCAGTTTTGGTCATAACCTCATCTTAATCTGGTTACCAGAGATGCGCAGGCTGAGTCTCAGAGTGGGAGGCTAGGGCCTTCCTCTTCTCTCTTCTTTCTTGCTTCTCCCGTCTTCTCCTCCACCCTCCTCCTCAGCAACTCCTCTCTGTGCCCCATCCTCGTCCCTGCGCCCTTCTTTTCCCTGCCCCACCCGCTCCCCTTACACTGTGCCGTCTCCTTACGCAGTGCTCTCATGCACAGTCTGGCAGGCTGTTTGTGTTCTCTCGTTCCTGCATCGCTTAGCTGAGCCCGAGTGTTCCCCAAGACCTCAGATGCACGGACTCTGCAGAGACTCAGTTCTCTTGTGTGTTGACATGAGGGTTTGTTTCTTTTTTCAATATGGCAAAGGAGGTTCCAACATACCTTGTTCACTCTCCACATTTGTCTTTTTTATTTACTTGTCTTTCTAGTTTTTTTGTTTTGTTTTGTTTTTGTCCTTGTGCCAGTCTCTTGATGCCAACCATCTGTGGATGCTCTAATGTTATAGCAACACAGGCTGTGTTTGTATTCAGGGTAGTTTACGTTTTTGTTTGCCAAGACCTTTAGCTATTATTATGTAGTAAATTAAACGTGAGAAAAACAGGCAGGCTGGGAGTCTCTGAGCAGATTGTTTGTATCTGAGTATATAAGCTGTTGCGTGGTTACTTAGTTTCTGGTCTGTTATAGTAACAAATTGTGCTAATTTATGTTTAATATAAAAAAAAGTGGATTTAATGAATTTTTTCCTAAAGTTAGACACGGTATTTTCTACCAGTCAAAAAACACTAGCCTGCATGTAACTACTTTGTACACAATGGAGGCTCTCCAAACACTGCTGAAAGTTTGCATGAAATTCTACCTGAATGTTTTCATTTTATATAAAGAAGATTAATGTTCATGAACTTGAATAAATTCTATTTAATGATTTGGCCTATATTTCCTCCCTGTATGATAAATGAGTACTCTGAAAGTACTTTGTTCTTGGAAGAATTTTTAGGACAGCTTAGATAATTAATGTTTTGATGTGCATATTTGTTACTTTTTAACTGTTGATTAACGAATCATGTTTTTTAAAAAATCTTTCCTTCTGACAGGCCCTAGAGATCAATTAACACACACACATATGCTTTTGTCTACATTTAAGATGATAATTTTGTATTTTACAAATCTCAGGCATTTCAAGCCCCAAAGGGGGATGTGTTGACATATTCTCAAGATCTTGCCTGTTGTCTCCAATTTGCATATTAATGTGTGGCTTGCAGGTGACCAAGGAGGAATATATTCTTATGCATGGAAGAGGCTGTGGGATTTAGTGTTATATGCCCTGTTTTTAATCTATGGGCTTCACTTCCAGGTCAGAGAGTGTTGGGTTAGTTCTGCACAAGGAAAATCCATCTTCTTAGGAGTTGTATGCTGAGTGGCTGTCACAGAGGCCCTGCTGCTAGGCAGCCTTTTCAGATTTAGCACTTCAAGGATCTCTGTGGCAAGAAATTAGCGTGTTTTTCTTGAATTCTGTGGCATTGCAGTTTCTCTTGATACCAGTGGCAGAGCACCTGCCATCATTCTAATAAATGTATCTCATCTCTGTGGAAATAAAGGACTCTAATGGGTTATCTAATCACTCATTGTAACCTCTAGGGTCATAGTCACTCATCTGGAAACCTGAAATCCAAAAAGCTCTGAAAACCATTTTTTTTTTAAAATAACTTACTTAGCAGCAAAACCTGACTTGAACTCAGGTGAGCCTGCTTGTAGCCTTTTGTTTTTATCCTCCTTAGCATGACTCTTCATACATTGAGTTCCAGAAGTATGAATGTGTTTGATTACGGATGGTGTTCCAAACCCTGTAGAAATGTTATGTAAACACAGTATATGCACCACATTACATTTCTAAAATTAAAAAAAAAAACACATCAGCTTTCCAAACACATCTGGTTAAGGAATTGTGGGGTTTAATAGGAACATTTCCAGTTCCTGTTTAAGTAAAAGCCCAAGGACTGTAGATATTTCTGTAGGAGAGAACCATGGAAGGTAAACATAACAGGCCAACAATGTATGAGGAAAGCAGTAGGCTTGAGAGTCAGTAAGGGGCTCTTTGTTAATGAAAGTAAAAGGTTATGTGTATTCTTGAAACGGAACATGATAACACCCGGTTGTACAAGGTGTTCCGTCTTATAGGAGTTCATTGCACACGACATCCCCACATTGTGTGCATTTCACCCCGTGAGAGCAGTCGGAAGGTGAACTCCTGGGTCCAGTGAGCTGGTCGTTACAGTTTAATGTCAGGGTTTTATACGCGCTAGGACAGGTTTTTCTCACTCTTGTGCTAACAGCTGGCAGTGAAGTGAGATATCTGTGGACAAGGAAGGTGTTTTTGTCACTTGTGATTTTATATGACTTACAAAAAAAAAAAGGTAGCTTGTTGTAAAATTAAAAACACTCTCTTAGGGAAACCTCTAGGTTTGTAAGCATACTTTAAAAAACTCAAACGAATGTTACATAATACCTTTAGAGTGTCAATTTCCCCACCTTCTCCTCTCTGTTGTGTTCTACATCTGTATTTTTAATGCTTTATTATGCCTTTATGAGGCGAAAAAGTAATAGAACAATATTTATGGTCAATAGTTTCCTTATGTGTTAAATTCTTGATATAAGTTTAATAGCTCTGTATATACTAGTGAAAGTGTATACGCAGGCAGCTCTATAATAAATGTAAAAAAACATAATTTAGGGTTTAATATTTGGAGAAACTGATGAAAAGGAAAATGTAGAAACATATATTTTATAAAATTTTATAAGAGGATCTGATTACTCTGTAACCCACGGATTAGAGTTGAAATTTAAAAAGAATATGTAGAAGGTCTCTTTCCTATTCTTTCTCTCTCTTTTCTTCATTTAATATGAGACTAAATTCCTTACATTAAACTTAGGTTTATATTATATTTCAAGGCATTTGCATTTTTTTACATAATTAACATTAGGTAGGCTGTAAATCATCGTTTATCATCTTATCTAAAGTGAAAGAAACAAGAAAATGAGGACGTCCCTCGGTCCCAGAGCTTCAGGGGACTGGAATTTGTAATAACCCGGTTGAGCTCCGAAGCAGATAGATTCCTGCACAGAGCGTTCCCCGTAAACCCACGCAGAGAACGCAGTCAAGCTCTCCGGACCTGACCTATAGAATGATGAGATGAGAAACAGTATTGTCTTAAGCTGTTCTGTTTGCGGTCATTGTACAGCAATGAAAACCTAATACTGGTTTTGGTACCGGGCTGGGGTATTAATCGTCTGCTGTTGGCTGTGACAAATGACCACAAAGAAGAGCTGTGCTCTGTGTCGTGCAGCGCTGTGGCCGGGAAGTCCGGGTGCCCTGTCCGGTTAAGGGTATTGCAGGCCATAGGTTGGGCCGGGTTGGCTTATCTGCTTCCAAGCGCCGCAGGTGGCTGGTTGAATTCCGTTCAGTGAAGCTGTGGCAGTGATGTCCTTGTTCTGTTGAGGGCTGTCGGCCAGACATTGCTTCAGCCCCGAGAGCCCCTGGGGCCACCTCAGGCTGCCTGTGGCCTGTGCATCTCAGCAGTGCCAAGTCCCTCTCATGCTTCCCAGTCCTCTGACTTCTCTCCTCACCAGCCACAGAAAACTCTGTGCTTTTAAACAGCTCGTGTGGAGATCCCTTTGTGACCTCCCTTGGTGACCCAACAGCATCATAGCAGTGATAGCTCATCATATGCACAGGTTCCACCCACGCTCAGACAGGACGGCTTTCTCCAAGGGGGAGGGTCAGCAGGGGTCACTGTCAGAGTCCTGCTCACCGGGTGGCATCTAGAGCCCACGGTTGTAGGTATATTAAGGTAGGACACTGGTGGCTCTGGAATCAGCTTGTCCTGGTTTGAACCCTTGCTCTAGTACTGAACCAGCTGTGAAACCTTGGGTAAATTATTTATTCCATTTGTGCCTCAGGTTCCTCATCTTTGAAATGTGGTTACTATTAGCATCCCCCACATACCTTTGTTTTCAGGAGTAAATTATATAATATGTGTAAAGGTGCTTGTTAGCAGAGGGCCTAGCATATAACAAACGTTCAACGACTGCTAGTGTTATTACTATTATTATTTCTTCTTTCACTCAGAATCCTTTTCTTTCATGTTTCCGTTTGCGTGGAATGAATTTGATGAGATCTGAAGCATGTGTTCAGTAAGAGGAGCAGGCACTGACCCAAAGGGGAGCCTCTCGTCCTTTTGGAACCTGACTCAGGGAGCATCTGTCGCGTGGAAGTGCCCTGCCTCTAGGGGGGATGCGTGTCCCTAGGTGGTCTGGGCTGGGTGTATATGTGCATGTACCTGGGTTTTGGGTCAGTGTCAGCCTATCGATGGCGATGCTGTTGGCTGGCATGCCTGGGGCACACCCCTGGGCATGTACTACCTGTGGCAGCCCCCACAGACGTTCCCCAACCGGAGCCAGTGCTGTGGCTGGACTGGCCCGTGGTCCTTATTGTGATTGCATGTCAGCAGCAGCCATCAGTGAGCTGTGAAAAAACAAGATTGAGGGCAGGCCCTTACACTGCGTTCATCAGGCACTTTCTCCACCATGTGTGTGCTTTGCAGTGGGAAGAGGGTAGAGGGGCCTGAGCCGAGGTAAGACAGGTCAGCAGGGCCTCACACGTCCCGCTGAGGACCAGGGACTCCTGACAGCACTGGGCAGCTTGGAAACAGGCCTGGGTGTGAGGAGACGGGTGGGGCATGCAGAGAACTCAAGGGCCGTGTGAAGGATGGCTTTGGAGACACACTTTGAGTCAACGAGGAAAAAGAGTCAAGTGTGAAAATGCTGTTTATGCTCAGACAGGATCGCTGTCAGAGCATGCTGCAAACCCAGAGCTTTTGTCGCCATCCTGACAAGGGAATTTGTTTAGGAGGCTCGGGGTCAGGAACAGGCAGAGATCTGAGCCACAAGCAGGTCCAGATTTGAGTCACATTTGAGTCCAAGGGCGGAAGGGGACCCGGGAGGTCTGTCCACGCGGTGCTGCTCAGTAGATGCACAGGAAGTCTAACCCACAGTCCATACCCGTCCCAGAGGAGTAGGCTGCTGGCTCGTGAGGTCCCAGGAAGGCCAGCTGGCAGTGACAGGCTGCCTCCTCCGGCCTTGGGCAGATCCAACAGTGAGTGCATGGCTGGATCCTGTCCATAAAGGCTGGGATTGAGGGAAAGGTGATGACCAGACTGACCACACTGTGTGTAAGGCCAGTCGGGAGGGGCCCAGGTGTGTAGGGACCAGGCTGACGGTCCTATGAGAATGAGATAGTAGACTGTCCCCCAACCAGCCCACTGAGCCCCAAGTCTCTGGGAGGGACCACGTTCCGGAAGGATCCCTCACAGCATCCAAGGCCCCCCCACTGAGGGAGTGCTCATTTCTGTCCGTTCCCCTGGTCCAGAGCAGGGCGAAATCCTGTTCTAGAGACGTGCCTCCTGGCAGCATAAGCCTTTCGGCAGAATTCTAGAAAACTAGCTATAGTTAGGGAGCCACATGGCTGCATGGGTGTCGTGGCCTCTCTGAGCCAGTCGTGCTATTCCCACGTGGATGACGGGAAGTGAGGGATTTAGCTGGAAGTTCTGAGTGAGGAACCCGAATCTTTCGCAAGCCAGTAGAGATCAGCTTCCTGGAGAAGACTTGTTTTTCTGACCGCTCCTGGACTTGGAGGGCATACCATAAAGTTCCCTTACTGATACTGTCCTGGGGCTCTCTGCGGCCTTCTGTGAATCATACGTGAGGATCGTGTTTCAACATCTTTCTGCTGTATCGTGACGCTACTAGGACAGGGAGAGTTGGGAATCCTCGGCCAAACAACTGGGTGGCTAGATGTGTGGGAGGAGGGTCTGAGAAGGATTTTCTGCTTTCGTTTTTACTTGCATGTACCCTAAACATTGTTTACATTTTGTGTTTGGATTCCTTCCTGCGGTTACCTTACGTACGCCTGTCTGTCTGGTTCGGTCTGCCTCAAAGTCATACCTTCTGCAAGGTGGGTCTGTCTGCTTTTCTCCTTCTGTTCTCCTTTTCCGATATTAGGTACCCACTTTACTTATGTTCATGGCTTTTAAATCAGCACTTCCCACCCTCCTGTTTCATTCTTTCCTTAACTCTGTTTTTTAAATTTAATTTAAAAGGACATTTCTTTCTCAATCTACTTTTTATATAGTAAAATTCCCAAGTTAAGTGCCAGGCTTATCTCTTCCTATTTTCTGTTGCCCTTTGAATAGATATCCCCTTTTCAATTTCCCATTAGCACCAATGGTTACGTTAGGTGCATTGTTATACCAAGATAATTTGTTTGATTCTGTATTGCGTTGCATGCATTTTGAAGATGTGAATAAAGAAAATACACTTAATTTAAATGGGTTGGTCAGATTCCATTTTAATAGCTGTAGAAGATGTATGTATTTAGGAAAAATCTGAAAACACAGTGACAATAGCAGTGGAATTTGGGTGAAGAGTGGACTTGTTTTTTTATATTTTCTCCCTGTGGACTGCACAGTGGTCTTGTTGTTCAGTGTTTCTATAACCTTGCCCAGAAGTTTTCAGATACAGAGCATCTTCTTTTAAGAAATACCCTCAAAAATGTGATCTCTGGATCTTGCAATTATCATTGTTTTTCACATGATCAGCTCTTTCAAAAGATGTCATGTCATGACTCTTGCCTTCAGAAATTTGAAGGGCTGTATGTGGAAGAGAAATTAAAACCAGGTCAGAGGACAGAGCTATGGTTCATGGCCATGGGTCACAGAGCAGCATGTTTCAGTTTGGTGACGAAGAGTGTCCCTTCAGCGGAAACGGTATCTGGATTTGCTACTGCCTTGTAATGGTACTTGGTCCTACATCGGGTGTTCACTAAGAGGCGATTTGAATATGTATCTGGATTTGAATAATGGTGTTTCAGATATTCCTCATGTTGGTTCCTTGAAAAATGGTAGGAAAGTGGTACATATGTTCCCAGCTGTGCCATTGAAAGCAGTGTTTACCTTTAAGGTGCCGTGAGCCCATTTTCTCTGTTTACTTATATTTTATGATTACACATGGGTGTAAAGCACTGTCATGTATGTCGGTCCATCTTATGCTCACACCATTTCTGTGAGGGCACAGGGCAGGGACTATCATCCCTGTTTAAGAAGTCAGGAGACCCTAACTCAGCTCAGTGAGAGGAAATGACTCACCCAGAGTGATGCAGTCAGAGCTTGAATATCAAACATCTGGCTTTTGATTCCTAGTCTAGCATTTTTACCACTCCAGAATGCAGTCCTGAGGTTCCCTTCAGCTTGAAACATTTAGGGCACTAATTATTTATAATGAAAAAGAGACTTTGTTTTTCTCATCAGTCCTTTTAAGTAATTTAACTTTGGGCATATTATATTCTGATTGCTATTCAGTAAAGAGACAGGGATCCGTAAGAGACTCTGTTTTCTCTCCATCTGCTTTCCCATCTGAGGGTGGGGGAGTCTGTGGGCCGCGATCGTTAGATAGTATGGTGGGTGGAGATAAGGCAGATACGCTCAGTGGTGTGTGGTGTGTGTGGCATGTGTGTGGGGTGTGTGTGTGTGTGTGTATGTGTTTGTCTGTGTGTGTGTGTGTGTGTGTGTGTATAACCAGCAAAGCAAACAAGAATTTTAGCTGGAATCCTTTGAAAAATCAACAGGAAAAAACCACACCCTTTGCTTAGAAATGCCAAATCACAACAGTTTCCTGGTGATGGTGCTGGCTGTCTTCTGAAAGTGTGCCTCTCTTTGGTTTAACTCGGACAACAGCGTGCTGTCAGCATCGATTACTTGCGCACACTTGGTTTCGTGCTCTCCTGAAGATATTCTGAAGGCTGGTTGGTTAAACACGGAAGCAGGGCTTCAGGGCTCACATCCTTTAGAAACAATTATAGGAAGAAGCCTGTACTTTAAATATGAAAATATAATGAAGTTTTATACTCCAAAGACATCCACACTCTAAGTCTTAGTGCTTAAAACTACCTTCTTTGAAAAGCCTTGTTGACAGAAAGGGAAATATATTTTCTTCTTCTTCTTTTATTTTTTTTTAAGGAGGGCGCAGCTCACAGTGGCCCATGTGGGAATTGAACCAGCAACCTTGGTGTTATTTGCACCACGCTCTAACCAACTGAACTAACTGGCCACCCCTGGAAATATATTTTCTTTAATAAATAAATCATACAACATAACATATTGCGACTTCTCATTAAGGACATTACTGCTATCTTTGGAACTAACTGTGTTTCACTGCCATTCAGTTTTACCATATGTTAAATAAAAGTCTATTGGTTACATTTTGCCATGTCTGAGGACAAATCTGGCTGATAAGCTCTTCCCTGGGAACCTTGATGGCTGTATGCAATGAATGAAAAATTTTCCAAGCGTTCAAAATACTTGAAGGAAAGCAAAAAGGAAGTAACAGTATAGACCCTTCCCTTGTGAACACTAACCATCCAAATAATAAATAAGCTTCTCTGTCTATAGTTGACCGATTTAACAAAGAAAATATTTAATTTAAGAAAATTTGTATTGATTATCTATTTTCATTTTTTTTTTTTTTTCCTCGTTCACTTTCCTGTCAGGATTTTCTCTTACGGAGCTGAATCCTTTTGCGAGTCCCTCTGTCCGTTACCGGGTGGGATAAAGACTATAAATTCACCTTTTCGGATATGGGCGCAGGAAACGCAAATGCCAGATTTCTAACATTTTGTTGTATAAAACAAAGCACAACCGGGCCAATCAGGCATAGATTTTCATGATACATTTGGACAATCATTCAATCCACAAGTATTTGCTGAGTGCCCTGTGCCAGGAACTGTTTAAGGCCTGGGGATATTTCAGGGAACCAGACACATGGAGCCTGAGGTCCGGCACTTGAGTAAACAAGCATCGAATATAACGTCCGGTAAAGGTGAGCGCTTGACAACTAACGCAGAGTAGGAGGCAATGGAGTGAGGGGTGAAGGGCTCAGAGGAGGTGACCCGAGGAAAGTTGTCCATGTAGGGGGTGAGTCCAGTGGAGGGCTGGGTAAGAGTTTCCAGGTAGAGGGAGCAGCACGTGTGAGGCAAATCAAATGGCCCTGAGGTGGAAACAAATTAGGTCTGTTCCAGGAACAGCAGCGAGGCCGTGAGGCTGAGGCAGAGGGAGCCGTGGAGAAGCGGTGGGCGCCGAGATCAGCAGGGAGGGCAGAGGTCCGTTCATGCCCGTCACACTGACCAGGAAGCCGTCTATGGTGGTCAGGTCCCCCAAAAAACTGTTTTAGGAAATACCTGCAACTGCAGAGACCGAGAGTTCAAGATTCTAACAAATGAGTATATGGTCCAGGAAACAGTATAGCTGCCTAGTCCTGCAGTCTTACATACTGCCGTATTTCTCAATAATCCCTGTTTTCTTAAATGCCCCCAAATCCTCAATAACCACTTAAGAATCTCTCTAATGAAATGCCAGACCCCTCACTGGGAAACAGGAATTTAATTTTTGATATTATAATTGCTGAAAGGAGAACTTAGGTCTGTAAAGACCTCATATTTATATCTCACATGCTTCGGGAATTTGGGACACGTCTCACTGAATAACAGACTCGGGCTGGGAAGTCCCACTGTCCTGTGTACATGCTTCCCCAATGCAGAACCCTCACTGCCCAGTGGGTGAGGATGAAAGTGCAGCAGCACTGCTGGCCTAGGTGAAAGGACACGCTACCCCTCTCAAAGGGGACCCCAGTTATCCTTCTTTAAGCAGAGTAGATAATTCATTTTAAACATTTGGACATATAGTCTCCTACCAGGTTCCCCTGTAGCAACAGTAACAAACTGTTTATGCAGACACGCCGCTGGAGAAGTAGAACACGTAGCAATGTCACTAGACACTTGAAAGGGTAAGTGTCTCAGAACTGAAATTTAAACCTGACAACTGCTGTTGAAATCCTCACAGTCCAAGTGATGTTATGTTGGGAATACCAGTGGGTTTGTCCGTGGACCGTCTCAGTGGAGTAGACAGCACCACGTACAGCACCCAGATACTGGCTCGTCTTAACTGTATGTGTGTGGCCCGTATTGAGTACAACATACATCAGATGCAGCGGATGTTTGGAATCCTTTCCTCAAAGATGTGAAGCGTGACAGAGCGTTCTCTGTGATGCGCAATCGCAAGGGTACTGTTTGGTCTTCATATGTCTCAGTGTTTTCCCAGGCCCCTCGGCCCAGCTATGTTCGATTACTCAGCACGAGGTTCTCATTTTCCTTTCCTACCCACTGGATGTGTGCACTTCCTGGTTGCTTGTTACCTTCTCACCTTGTAGTCGCCTTAAGAGACATACGCAGTTCCATTTTCTGTTAAAATTCTTAGGAAATCTGTCCCTTTCAATACATCTAAATTTACATACCGATCTAATCTTACTTACAACCTCATAACAACAGAATGATGGGCAGTGATGTACTATCGTAGCCTACACATTCATTTTTGAAATAACTTTGTTGGTTTATTAACAGAGCAACTGCCCATTTATTTTATTCTAAACACCCTTCCCTGAGTGACTTTAAGTTCCTGCAGTTTTTCTGGGAACCCCTTTTCTCTGACTGTAAGTGGGTGGTCACTCCCTCCCCCCTCCTCGCCATTTTCAGCGCCTCACTAGAGATGCGAGGTTATCTGCTCACAGGACTTTCATTCCCTCCCTAACCGTTGCATGTCCTCACGCCATAGTGTCTAGAAGAGATATGCAGAGATCAGCTAACCCATCCTTTTTCTTTCCAGAGGAACCACATCAAAAAAGCTCCAGGCAGATGGCTAATATTAAAGTCTCCATGTACCTATTTTAATTTGATACTGAACCCTGCGCTATTAAATGGAATGTTTTTAAAGTCTCATGAATGAAGAAGGCTCGAAATTCCTCTTAGTAGTATCGCGTTCCAGCATCTAACTAACTTTTGCAAACAAAGTGCATTTTTTTTGGGCTGATCAAAACTTGTCTTCCAAATTACCATCTTCTTTTATTTGAATTTTTATGGAAACAAAATGTTATCAATTACTGTTCTACTGAGGATTGTCTTCCGCGTACCTGGGGCCAGGAATGACATCAGCATTCTCATCGTGCAGTAAAACCCCTTCAATTCCAAACTCTGATTTGCATGGGCTGCCTAAGCCAGTTCCACAAAAAAAGTCAAATAAAGTGGGAAAGCGAGAGAAGCCCTTATGTAAAAATGAAAACCTTCTCTCTTCAATATAGCTGTGACTGTGGCACTTTATATTAAATGACAGTTGTCACTGTGCAGGAACTCGGCAGGTTCTAGCCTCTGTTCAGTGGTACCGGATCACTTTTCAAGTGTCCAGGACAAGGCACTGCCATGCATCTGTCCCTTTTCTCAGACGGCAGGTGAGCAGTACTGAATATATCACCGCTGATTTTATTATGATACTGAACCCTGACGTATTTGTTGGGGGAATGAATGATTGTCCAAATGTATTATGAAAATATACACCTGATTGGGCTGGTTGTGCTTTATTTTATAAAGTAGAACGTTAGAAATCTGGAATTTGTTTTTCCTGCACCCTTAATCTCCAGAGATGGATGTATAGACTTTGTCTTTGTACTATACATACTTGGTGTTGGAGATCTGGAGAGTGAATCAGTCCTTCCTTGTCTTTCTTCTCCTGGATTCCAGTTGAATATCAACACAAAACGAGTGTTGCATACAGACTGGTAGATGCTTTATTATGCTGAGCAAGTTCCCAGTAACCTACAATGCAGGGGTTTGGAGAAGCTGGATTTGAAACAACTTGGATTCAATGATTCAAGAATGTCCAGCGGGCCACCTGCTCCTTGGGCGGTTACCCTTTTCCCTCCAATTGAGAGTTGAGTAGATCCGACCTGGAGGGTTTATGGCATGAAACCCAAAAGAGAGAACCCACTGTCCTCAGTAAGCCATGAGCAGGCCAAGAAAAGACAAAATGGAACTTGTTTTATTCATGCACTAGTTAAAATGTGAAATTATGACCCAATGGATGTCTGATTGCACTGGTGAGATTAGCATTCTCATATGGATATGATTCAGTAAGCAGGTAGAGAGAGAAATTGAAAAGATCTTTCCAGCTCCACCCCCACCCCCAATTGGGGAAACCAAGCGGTGCTAGCATCTTCTATGGAAAAAAGAGGTTGGGCTGCAATTATGGTTATCCTCTGAACAATTGCAATTGGGACACATGTATTACAATATACCTAGAAATAAATAATCTTGACCAGAAAAAAGCTATCAACACAGGATGTTTCTGAGAGTTGATGGCAACCATGAGTCATCTAGACATCCGACAAATGAAATAGTAGGCTCTGTTTGTACGTAGGCTTATGGGGAAGAAGGGCTGTCAATCCAGCATCTACTCAACACCTGTTAATAAGAAAAGTACATACTTACGAAAAAATACTGTGTGCTAACATTGATACTTTTCGTATGGTTAATCCTGACTTCATGGAAAAACTCTGGAGCCTCTTATGTTTCAGGTTCGCGGGAGTAAGGGCGAAGTTCTGTACGTTTTGGACGCTACCAACCCACGGCACTCCAACTGGCTTCGCTTTGTTCACGAGGCACCGTCACAGGAGCAGAAGAACTTGGCTGCCATTCAGGTGAGCTGATTTGCTTCTTACTTGTACTGTGCTCTGAGGGGAGTGAACTAATTTCTAACTCTACTCCCTGTTTTAAATTGATTTCCCAATGACCTGCTTCAAAAACAGCAACTAACTCATAAAAGCAGAGAAATCTCATCTCGTCAGCATTTTCAGGAAAGGGCAAGCCTCGTGGTAAACTGACACCGGATCCCTCACTTTATGAGAATTCTTGAGGGCATGAATTACATGGTCTGATATTGTCTTTGGCAGGTCTTGCTATCAGGCACTTTCAATTCACTCAGTCAATGTTTATTGATAGTTTTTTTTTTTTTTTTTAATTTGATGGCTTTCTTGGCTCGTAGCATAATATTCTGTGTTATTGCTTGTGGAAGGCTTCATGGATAAACTTTACTTGGGTGTATCCCCATGACTAAACTTTGAGCTTCTTGAGGGCAGTGTATCAATCAGGGTTCTCCAGAGAAACACAACTGTTATGATGTCTACGTATCTATGTACCTACCTACCTATCTATGTACCTATCAACCCACCTACATACCTGCCTACCTACCTACCTACCTACCTACCTACCTACCTACCTACTTATGTACCTACCTACCTAGAGAAAGAGACAGAGAGACACAAAGAGATTTATTATGGGGGAATGGCTTATGCAGCTATGGAGGCTGGCAAGTCCAAAACCTGCAGAGCCAATGTCCCACTTTGAGTCCAAAGGCCACAGGTTGTTCTAGAACAAGGAAGAGCTGATGTTCTGGTTTGAGTCTGAGGATTGGAAAGCTTCTGTAGAACCATGAAGAGCTGATGACCCACTTCAAAGGGGGTGAGGCTGGAAAAACAGGTGTTCCAATTGGAAGACCATCAGGCAGGAAAATTCTCACTCAGGGGAGGGTCACCCTTTTGTTCTATTCAGGCCTTCAACTGATTGGACAAGGCCCACCACATTGTGGAGGGCAATCTGCTTTACTCAAGTCCATCTATTTAAATGTCAATCTCATGGAAAAACACCCTTCACTGAAATACCCAAAATAATGTTTGAACAACTGGGCAACGTATGGCCCAGTCAAGTTGTCACATAAAAGTAACCATCCAAGGTGGGAACCGTGTTTTTTGAATTCGGTATTCCTGTGTCCTGTGATAGTGCTCTATCATAGGCTCTGACATTAGGCTCTGATACAAACTATGAGTTGGGCTTAGGTGTTCCCTCAGTGAAAATTAAGGACAGAAGAGAAAAAAGTTAAGGCAAGAAGTTTTTAGAGTTCAATTAAAACTCATTGAACAGATGATTGAGAGGATAAAGAAATAAGATCTTCTGTTGGCAAATTGACTGATCACATGTGAAAATCTAGCTCCTGGATCCTAAATTGCAGAAAAGGAGGCAAAGCTGTGGTTGACAGAAGCCAGAGGGATGGGAAAAGAATAAGGGAACTAACATTTTTGTGAGTATTTACCATGTGCACTGTTCTAGCAGCTGCATATACATCATGTCATTTATTCACAACAACTCTGAGAGTTTAATATTTACTGAGGTTCATGCCAATCTCATTCAGTTCCGAGTATAAAAACCAACAGTGGCAAGAGGGGAAATGCACTGAATTAGGTTTTAAAGTAACCAGAAAACACAGTCACCCAGAATATTCCATTTCCTGATGTTATTAGCTATCCAAATTTTTTTCAGTACAAATAAATATTGGGTAACCAATGTGATTACTATCTCGTTTTGTATGAACAAATGAAAGATGACTCTGTCCAAAGGGCTGGGTTGGGATGGGAAATAGGATCTTTTGGCAGGCAGATATAGTCAAGCCACTTTTTTGGTTATTCATGAAATGTATTGCTCCAACCACAAATTTAAACTGATTTTTTTTTTTTTTAAATGTGTAGACATTCATTTTTTTCAAGTATTTCTTTTTTCTTTTCTTTTTTTTTTTTTTTTTGTATTATAGTTTCCTGGGGGCAAACTCATTTCACAAGATGTGTAGTTATGTCACAATTTTAATTTACAGGCTCAGTTGAAGTGTTTCTTTGTAAATGTTACTAATACCAAAATTGCCTCTATAACTATGACATTTACTTTGGGCATCCCGTTGTTTTGTATGTTCTTTATTATTGACTTTTAGAGAATATTAGTATATTTAAAGTAGATTCTTTTCTCCTTATGCTTAAATAATAATTTTCAGCTTTCTTCACGTTCCTTTAGTTTGAGAAGTTTCTTCCTATTGGCTGTTATTTCTGTAGCCTCAGCTCTGACCATTGCCCCAACTTTTTTATTTTAATTAAAGTTTATTGGGGCAACAATCGTTAGTAAAGTTACATAGGGTTCAGGTATACGATTCTTTAATACATCATCTACGTATCATATTGTGTGTTCACCACCCAGAGTCAGTTCTCCTTCTATCACCATATATTTGATCCCGTTTACCATCATCTACCACCCCCGTCCCCCCTTACACTCTGGTAACCACTAAACTATGGTCTGTGTCTATGAATTTTTGTTTCTTCGTTTGTCTTGTTCCTTTGTTGTTTTCAGTTTTATATCGTGCATATCAGTGAAATCATATGGCATTGCCCCAACTTTCAAGGTGTTAAGTGCTGAGCTTTCGGTTCTGCTTCCTACTCTCTCAGGTCATCCTGGTTTAAGAGTCCCCTCTGTGCGTTTTGCTCATAATGAATGATCCCTTTAGAGAAGGGGATGCTATGTCAGTAAGTGTTTAATCTCCATCTTTTATTACCCATATTTGCTCTTCTATGCTCCTTTTATTTATTTCATTATAGTGTGGCCTCCTCCACTTCACTCTTCTTTAGTAAGTGCAGTGTTTAAGACTTTCTTCACAGTTTGTTTTGTTCTTTCTGTGCAGTACTTTTCTTCCTCTGCATCCGTGGTGTTTCTTTCCTTGAAAGAAAATAGGAGCCTACAGATGATAACTATGGCAAGTTGGATGGTCCAAGAGGTTGTGTCTGACGTAAGGAGGTGAGGAAGGGGTGCTGTTGGATGTAACCAGACGAAGCAGGGGCTCTGTGATTTTTCACACTTGAATGAAATTAGAATCTGCATCTGTTCAGAGGCACTGTCAGAGTCTTTGGTGCAGAAGCGATGACAGTGCCTCAGCTCCTTTTCACACCGTTTTGCCCTTTTCTAAGAGGGAGGCAGAGTGCACAGCGACTGCGTTTCTTGGTGTGGGGCACAGTGGGGGTCTTTGCTAGCTCCTCTGAGGTGACATCTTCCCTACCTGAACCGTAGCTGGCGGAGCAGATTGCTCAGGGTTCAAAGGCACATCTGACCTGGGGGCAGAGAGTGTTGTAGTTGGGTCACATGGCTGAGCATGATCAGCCTGCTGATTGGTGGGGACAGTCACCTGAGGCCCACATGCCAGAAACCGAGTTGGTAAGAGAAGATCGTCATGTTTCCTGCATAACATTATGAATCCCTCGCATTCCAAATTGCATCTGAAATTTGGGGTATTCAGGAAATTTTTTATTTGAGCTGTATGTCCCAGGAGTGGAGTAAATGAGAACCATTTGTGGCTATGTGGCTTTCTTGGTGGAAAACGTCAATACTTGGTCCAATTTTCTTTTGGACAAGGGATTAAGAATTTGAGGTCTGTTTTGGCAGAGGATTGGAACTCCTTTTTGGAGAGTTGATTATATTTCTAGTTCTGCAATTTATTTGATTTTGAAAACATTTGCTTTGGAAATGATGATTTAAGTATCTGAATTATTGAAGAAGGATCTCGTAAGCAAACAATTCTTCCCACATGCACACATTTTGGAATAATCAGGTGAACTCTATGTTCAAACTTCTGAAAAATACTTCCAACTAAACCAGAAAATTCTAAATGTGAAAGATGTGGCTTAAAATGAACCCAAAGAATCCTTAAGCTCTATGAGAAATGGGTGATTCTTATTAAATGTTAATTTTGTTACAGTGAAGGAAAAAATGCCTACGTAATATTTTAAAAAATAATTTTGACCTCAGTGTTTTGCAGGCTTTCACAATTTCTGATCTTTTGTGATTGAAAACTATTTGTTTAAATACAGAATTATGTCACTTAAAGGTGAAACTTTGAATTCTTTAGACATTTCAAAGAGTGTTCCATAGCATGTTCTTAATGACATAGCTCCAGACATATTTTCCCTGGGACTTTTTGTAAAATATTATCAACATAAATGAAAAGGTGGCTCGGTGTTCTTAGGAAAAGGATCGTATGGAAAACCAGTGGGGTCATTGTCCACTTCATGAGGGGTCGCAGGCTGTAGAGGGCGTCCAAGGAAACTGAAAGGGTACTGGGCGTTGAGCTGAGCTTGAGGTATCAAGCTCCACCCCAGTTCGGATGTCAGTTTGGATGCCCCCCCCCCCCGCCCCGCCAAACCCCCCCCACACACACACACACCGAGAGAGCTATTTTATTACATATTATTTGCTCTCCTAGCTCTGCCTCTCATGAGGTTGTTAGGTCGGAGTCTTAGGCCAGTTTTCCCGGAGTCTTCTCTGGCGACAGGACATTTCGATGCGGCAGAGCTGGGAGCTCCAATGCAGATTTCCGCAGAGAGCAGCACCTGGCATGTTCTTGAGCATAGGACTTGCTCCGTTGTCGTCGAGCCACCAAGGCCCACAGGCTTCTCGGATAGGGATGCAGCATTCAGATCGCAGTGGTACCAACAAAGCAACCAGGCAACTGGCCAAAGGAAATAGTTTTCACTATACACCAGATTAGAAATAGTTTCACCTGATTCTGTTTCTTCTCTATTTCTGCATCTTCTTATCGGATTTATACACATGGTATTGCTGCAGTATTTTCTAGAATCTGTCAGTTATAGAATCGTAAGGTGTAACTGTCTAGCGATTTTCTTCAATAATGCCATAGAAATACCAGTTAAATAGCTTGCAGATCTGTCTTTTAATGGGTTATCTTCCAGTAAGGTACATATGTGTCTTCCATTAGAGAAAATTTAAGTGCAATTACAGGCAATTGGTCTCATGAGGTTTTAAGTACCAGCCCTACTGTGGCCATATGTTTCTGTGGGAAGTAGAGGAATTTTATGACTTATCAATGTATTAGTTTTATTCAAGTTGTAGTTCATTGGCAGGGCAAGTGAGTATGCGTAGAAATAAACTCTTGGTGGCTTTTAGTGACAAGATTTATTTGTCATTCACACAAGTATGGGCTGCCGGAGGCTGCACCCCTCTCCGCAGCCCATGCCACGTGGTGTCTGAGGGAAGCCGTCTCATCAAGGGACATGCGTTTTACTGGCAGAGGGGGAATGAGCAGAGGCCCAACCTGTTTTGACTCTTAAAGCTTTCCCTTACGCATGTTTCCAACCACATTTCATGGGTCATCGCAAGTCATCTGGTCACAGCTGACTGACACTGTCCATGCTCCACAGGCAGCACGCTGAGCCACATGGCAGCCTGGTCCCGTCCTGCCACTGGGAGGGGACTGAATACATTGGAGTGCTATGATCCGTCACAGTGTGTGTCATTTAAAGAGTTTTGGTTTTATCGTTAGACTAATATTAATGGATGTACTCAGTGAATTATATATACATATAACATAGTGTGGAAATGATGTTTTTCCTGATGTTTATTAGCTCTGTGTATTGAGCTCTATAGATATGATATTGATATACACATTGGGACTGATTCAGAGTTTTTGTAAAGAAGAGTTAAGTGACAGGTTATTAAACATGAAGTTCTTACTTGCTATTTCAGTACATTTCCTTTTCTCCACCTTCGTCCCTTGTCTCCTACTTCTATTGATTGCTGAGCAGGAGTCCAAACTTCCCCCCCTCTCCACCCCACACTAGTCTAGGTCGTTTACATTTGAAAGCCCAACAATTGTTTAGAAGATGATCTCCTTTTCTGTTGATTGCCCATTAGTCATTTTAGTGGGATAGGCTAGGTTTTCGCATCTTACTACCTGTTCAATACAATGCATTGTGTCTTTGCCAATTTCATAATCATCGTTTTTCTTACAGCGTCCACACGTGGACCTCAGCCTGCCAACAAGTAAACAAAAACCAAGTTAAGTCACAGACAGACGCAGCTGAAATACCAAATCACCCATGGCTTCTTCTGGAGTTAGATTTATTTGCACACAGTGGAGATTAGTATTTCCTTGCAAAACAAGAGACAGTTACTTTCGCTGTTTTGAAATAGCAGAACTGAACCTCAAATCCGTGAGTTCATGAAATCTATCCTAGTGAGGCATGGTATTTGAGAAGGGACAATGGGCAAATTGTCAGAGAAAGCTGTGGTTTGTAAGTAATGCCGGGTGTTGAAGGCAGATAGGGAATTTGAAAAGCAGACACATTTCCTAGCTATCCAGGGGTAAATGTTGTGAGACAGTGATAGAATCAGAAAGAATTAGACTGAAAGGCATCGTGACTACATTTGGTCCTCACTATTGCCCCGATACAGAAGCAGTCACATTGATAAAATCTTACCACATGATGCCTTACGTTATTCTATGTAATTCTCTTTCGGAAAAGGGTCAGGAATCATTTGACATTGGAAGGTTTTGACGAGGGAGGATAACATAAGGAAGAGTCTTGAGTGATTAAATAAATTAAGTGTAGGCAAGGATGCAATGCAAGAGGATACTTAAAACTGTTGTGGTAGCAGATGAGAAGGAAGAGGCTTGCACTCTGGGCGGTGGGAGTTCTGTGGAGAAAGATCTAGATGACTAGAGCGCAGTAATGCGCATGACATTTGTCTCACCACATTTGTGGCACACAGATAAAACATGTAGGTGGTCCTTGGAGCCTGTAATGCTGTCATTACTTTTATTAGATTGGAGTTTTACCTGGTTTATTACAATTTTCTTTTATCATAGAGCCTTTAAATAGGCATGCTGTGTCTTGGGTTTGTCGTTTAAGTTAATGCTACCATGTTTTTTGTGTTTTTTTTTTAAATTGCTATCTTTTCTTAAAGGCCGTCACAAAATTATTGGCTAATCATGCTAGAAAGATGTTTCAATTAATTTTCTTGGGTATTGATCAGATGAGCACTAAGGTTGATGACAATATTCTGAAACCTTCGTTAGGGGAGCTCTTTGGGCACGAGTGGTGTCCAAACCCTGGAAAGCACTGCGTCTGAGTTAGTTTGAAAAGAGACCTCTCTCTCCTGCCCAGTGTCTGCGTCACATTTTGCTTGTCTTCTTGCACTAAGAGTAACAATTGTATAGAATTTGGTTCACTATTCTTAGTTAGACATAACCCTTTCTGTTTCTGGAGGTATGAAATTCAAAAACTACCAGGAATGCTCTAAATATCATAGGACCCACCTTTAATTAACTGTACTAATGGCTGGGTTTGCTTCAGAGCTTTGAACTCTGAACCAGGCCTCCTTTGCGCAGTATTTGATGAGCATGATCATCATTGCTGTCTTGTCCATGGACTTTTCTTACACTGTTTCTAAAATTACAAAGTACTCTGTTGGAAAAAAATCTAAAACCCTATTGAATATAGACCGTGTTTCCCCGAAAACAAGACCTAGCCGGACCATCAGTTCTAATGTGTCTTTTGGAGCAAAAATTAATATAAGACCTGGTCTTATTTTAATAAAATATAAGACCAGGTCTTATATAATATGTCTTATATAATATAATGTAATGTAATGTAATATGATATAATATAATGTAATACCAGGTCTTATATTAATTTTTGCTCCAAAAGATGCATTAGAGCTGATGGTCCGGCTAGGTCTTATTTTTGGGGAAACACAGGATTACCCCTTCTCCCAACCTCACAGTGGTAACTGTGTAAGAGTTTGACATATATTTTTCCAGTTTCCCATGGGGGCTGTGCTTGTGTGTACAGGCACCATACATACGTATGTGCACACACATAGTCATTCATTCCTCATTTCTTGTCCCCCCTCTCCCTGTTCCTCCTCCTCTCATCTCTTCCCCTCCTCTGTCTCCTTCTTTTTAACTAGCGGGCTGTGACAATGCCAAAGGAAAGAGGCTGTGCTTTGTGCAAAGCAGAGAGGCTGGTGGAATTTCACTGCTGCTGGAGCTTATGGTCTCGTCCCTTCCTCCCTTTGCCCACTTCCAAGGTTCAATAAATTCAGGCTATGCTTTGCTTCTCTTTATCCTCGGCAGCCATAGTAGGAGCCTGCCCAGAACAAATCCTCAAGTATGTCAAAGACAGCGATTCTGGGCATTTCTTCTGTGGACAGCCAGCTAAGCAGCCCCGTTCTGCCTTTTCTGCTGACTGGCCCCCAGCCCCCAGGGGCTTTTTGTACCAGGTGATTCCAAGTGTGGAGTTCCTTGGAGTTTCCTCGGGAAGAAGTTTCTCTGTAGTGTTTCCTCTTCTGTGTTTCTCATGGGTTGAGACTTATTCTGCATTAGCTATCTATCATTTCAACCCAGCCGATTTCTACCTTCTAGAATTTTCTGGAAAAAAATTTTGGTATGTTGATGGAACCTGTTTTCTTCTCTTCTCTCTTTTATAATTTTAGTGGGATGGAGGTGCCCATGGTGACTCAGTCAGCGCTTTAAACCGCCCTGGTGCCTAGTCCAACCTTTTCTGTTTCTGGCCCAGCGTTTTGGAAATTCTTTCTGGGTTCATTTGGAGTTCCTTCATTTGTGTTGTAACTTGAAAGTTGTTTTTTTCTTCTAGTTTTGCATTTAATGTTAATCATAATGACATCATTGGTACATCATTGCTGTCTGCCTGGGTGCAGAGGTTGACACTGTGACTTCACAGAGCACTTTCCTGCTGTATTTAGGGCCCCTCACAAGGTGCACAGCATAAGGCCAAGTCATGATACAGAATTCCCTTCTAGAGATTTAAATAAGTATCCTTATCTCACTTGCTGTGATAACCATCACTATCTGTAACATATAGTTGTGTTTTACCGGACAGGTGACTCATTGTCAGTATGCAGGTTAACGGGACATATAAGAAAAGTACTAGTAACTTTTTATGGGCACATGGTCCTCAATGTGTCGTGCAGCGATTTCTTAACTGTTATCAGAAACCTATGTATGGTTCAGCAGATTTTTTATTATTGAGATATATTTGTCATACCATATATATATTTTTAAACTTTGCCTCAGGAAGGAGAAAACATTTTCTATTTGGCAATTGAAGACATAGAAACAGATACCGAGCTGCTGATCGGCTACCTGGACAGTGACATGGAGGCCGAGGAGGAAGAGCAGCCGTCCATGACCGACATCCCAGACGGGGAAGGTAAGCACGCCGACGACGGTCCCCACCGGGCAGAGAAGGTCCTGCCTCCGCCCCATCACGGAGGGCACAGAAGTGGTAGGAGGCATCCAGCGTGGACTGGTATGGAAGTAGAGGCGTATTATCATAGGGTTTTCCCAAAATAAAGTTATTCTGTCCACCGTGCTTGGGGGGGGGGGTGTCCAGCTGTGTGTCCGCCGTTCTCCTGGCAGGACAAGCTGCTGGGCATGGGTGATAGATGTGCCTGCACGACAGCCACGGTGAGAGGCAGCTCCGGGCTCTGTCTGCTCTCCCTGCTGTAGGCCGGTGAGCAGGATGCGGGACTTTGTACGCTAGCCCTGAATCTGCCGTTAATCAGCCTTCGGATCCGGGAGTCACTATCTCTGAGACTTTACTTTCTCACCCGCACAAGGGAAAGGCAGATGCAGAGGTGCACAGAGGGCTGGCCATACGGGATCAATCCCCGGCCTTGCTCTTGTTGGAGAGTCTTTGGGAAACTGGAGTTTTTGGAAATCTCTTTCTGTTCTGATCACAGAGCCCTGCAGGATTGCCGGGCTGTCCTAGGTGGGTGACGACCGGAGGACAGACCTGCTTGAATCCGTCCTGCATTCTGGAGCTCGGCGTCCCTCGTTGTCGTCCACCGAGGACTAGTCCGTTATTGCTGGGCCCTGGGTCTGTTCTGCTGTGTTGCACTCTTGATGGGGAATGTGACGTAGATCTCCGACTATTGTAATAGGCTAATACTATGGAGGATTTTTCCATTTTGCTTCAGAAGTGGTGCTGGTTTCTTTAGTCACCACAGCAGTGATGGCCTTCATAGGAATTTTCTGTTCTGACGGGTGTCATTGGCTGGGAAAGTCTGAGTATTCTTAGCGTTGTCATCATATACTTCTGTTTCTTTATTTTAGTGGGATTATTTAAGGGGAAGATGAGGACAGGCTGTTCTGTTTTTCAAATATGCATGACACTGTTTGGGACGTCAGATATTGGGGTATGGGAATTATTTTTGTGTTATTCTGTATTTTCTGTGTTTTGGTATTTATTTATTTTTCTCTGTTGCCCTCAGGGCATGCTGTTATTGTGTCCATTATTTTAACTTAAAATCGCCTACTTATCTATTACCGCCTTGTTTTTTCTTTAGTTAACAGAATATCATTTTCCATTGTTTTTTAAAAAAAGAATCAACAGAAACTTAAATACGTTGTTAAAACATACAAATCAGGTACTTACATTGTTGCTCTTTTTATTTTAGAATTTTGGGTTTTGTTTATAAAATCAAAAACCAAAACCCCAAACTCAAAACCAAAGCAACCAAATAACCAGCTAAAGAAACGAAGAAACCATCCAGATGTCTAACAATGGAGAGTTTCGTTCAATGAGTTATGGTATCTTAAGTTTTTTAGAAAACATTTGACTTGAGAAACTGTTAAGTGGAACAAGAGAGCAACATGTAACGTTGTATGTAAAGTGTGATCATAAATGTAGCTCTTCCTAGACTGTGCATAAAATAGGAATGTACAGAACACAGGTCAGACTCAGAAGTCGATTACCACGGTTGTGTCTTCATTATGGGGTTATTAGTGTTTTTATTTTCTTCATATTTTCTGCATTTTCTAGATCTAATCTTACTTGACAATTAGGAAAATCTGTAACTTAGCTGGCACCCTGGGAAATTTGGGTAGAGCCGGGCCCATCAGGGTGGGGTTGACCAGAGAGGGGCGGGCATTGGAGCCTCCCAACATCTGCGGTCACGAGCGCTGTTTTTATGACCTGGGTCTTTTCTCATATACGTGATATTCCCCTTGATGACTAAACATAGTTCTCCGTGGCTGGATTTGTCTCTTCATGTATCTAAAAGTGAACTCACAATGACCCAGTTCAGGGAAAACTTTTGCTTTCCGATTTGACATTTGTAATCGCTCTTTGAAGTGAAGAGTCAACCTTACACGGTAAATTGGTGGAACACAAGTGCAATGATTTAAAATAATGTATTTCTCTCTAGTACCACTTCCTGTTATTTTTCATGGATAACGCTATTAATATTCACAGAGATAATAAGAATTTACTTATCTGATACCATGAAACACAATTACTTTGATTTTCTAGCTCGCGGCTTCTAATTTTTGTCTGCTAAATCTGTGCCCTGTAAATGTGCAGATTGCTTCGGCTGTGCTGAGGACTATGCCTGTCCCCAGTGTGCGTGCAGCTTCACCAGCCAGGACATCCTTGCTGAGCACCTTCAGACACTCCACCAGACACCCACCGAGGAGAAGGAGTTCAAGTGCAGGCAGTGCGGGAAGGACTTCCCAGTTAAGCAGGCTTTGCAGAGACAGTGCGTGCATTACAGAATGTCTGTAACGTGATGAGCTGACACTTTGTTCATTCCACTTGGTCTCTGACGTGTGTGTGTGTGTGTGTGTGTGTGTGTGTGTGTGTGTGTGTGAGAGAGAGAGAGAGAGAGAGAGAGAGAGAGAGAGAGAGAGATCAAGCATTCTACATTGTCACTGTCATTAACTCATCTTTTCTTAGTATAGTATGTTGATTTTTGAAACATTCTGATTATGAATTTAACAACTGAACAATGCTTATGCTAATCAGTCTTTGTCCATTTAATAACTTGCCATTAAATATCAAGCTCATTGGTTTACTAATCTGAAATTCAGATATGCATAATTTAGCTAGCGCTTTGGGGTGACAGATCAAGTTTCAGTTGTCTGCATTTGATATTCCCTCTGAAATCAGTAAAAGTTTAACATGGAGAGAGTTGAGGTATAAAGAACACGGGCATTTTGGGAAACACTGTTTATTTTACCGCAACTTTGGAGGAATCACTTAGAGATGAATGTGTACAGGATATGATGATAAGATGAATTAAACGATCCTACACATTGCTCTGTACCCTTTATTATTTATTTATATTCACTTCATTTAAAATTATTCTTTTAAGCACTTTACAGTATCATGGATTATTAAAAGTGAGAAATTAGATACCTATACTTGCAAACTTTTATGTTTTACAATGTCACTTTATAATGAGCATGAAATCTTTAACATGGACTTAATGTTTCATTTTTTATTCATTAAAGTAAAATTCTGAAATACGCTACATTTTATATTAAGACTATTGCCATATGTTTTATATATCCACTACTGCTTATGAAATTTGAGATGAAAATTTTTTGCTCAAAACTTAAAAATGTTAACCTTTTACAATAACAAGAAATTATACATTTGGAAATTCTATTATAGCTTCTTAAAAAAAAAAACAAGCAAGAGCTATACACTTTTTTTTTTTTTAGTTATATACTTTTTAATTAATAGAATTTAAAACTGCATTCCAGTCAATTTTATTGAATTTAGTATTATATATTCTACACCAAAGATACTTTTGCTGAGCTGGGTCTAATAGTCAAATTAAGTAACGACTAAAAATTTAAAAGGGCAAAAGATGGAACGAAAACAGAGATCACTAACATGACTTTATTCAAAGTAGAGATATTTTCATCAGTTTTTGTCTTAGACTTCCAGTTTTTGTTCCTCTTCTATTTCCCCTCAGTGTTCTTCAATGTCCAGCGAAAAGCAGTCTGAAGGATACTTCGCGAGGTTTTCAGTGCTCTGTTTGCAATTCCCCCTTCAGTTCGGCATCCAGGTTTTGTGTCCGAGTTTCCCAATGTGTGCTATGTGTCTGTGGGTCGCTTTTGGCATGCATGCTTCCAGGCTTCTTAGTGATTTAGTATCAATGGCTACAGAATTTGAACGCTTTCCTTCTTACCTGTCCAGGCAATGCATGCAGTGAGTGACTCCAACCCTCTCCCACGGAGCATGCGTTACAAAGCCTGCCATGATGCTAGAATTTCCTTGCTGTGTCTTCACCTGTGCCCCTTTCCTTGCTGTCCTGTAGCTGCGAGCAGCACCAGGAGACTTGCCGGAGCAAAGCCCGGTTTGTGTGCAAGGCTGACAGCTGCGGGAAGAGGCTGAAGAGTAAAGATGCCCTGAGAAGACACCAGGAAAACGTCCATGCAGGTGAGAGGCACTGGAGGGAGTTTGAGGGGCCTCGTTGCCCCAGGATGCAGCAGCCCGTGTCTGTGTCACTCTCCAGGAGAGCTGGCATTTCATAACACAGCTGTGGAGCTGTGGCAGAGGCCACCTTCCTTCCACTGACCACTTCTTCTTTGAGTTGATTTGGGCAGCACTGGTCATTGTTTTCTGTGACTTCATCGTGACTTCATCGTGACTCGAAGTCTAGCTAGAATCTGGCTGTGCTTGGTAGTCAGGCACATTAAGAATTAATATTTTTAAATAATGATTTTAATGTTTCAGCGCATAAAATTCCCCTTTGAGTAGATATATTTTAAACCTACTACCCTGTTTCCCCGAAAATAAAACCTAGCTGGGCCATCAGCTCTAATGCGTCTTTTGGATCAAAACTTAATATAAGACCCAGTCTTACATTATAGTAAAATAAGACCGGGTTTTATGTTAATTTTTGCTCCAAAGGACGCATTAGAGCTGACCGTCCAGCTAGGTCTTATTTTCAGGGATACACGGTAAGTGATTCCCTTCTGCCTTAATATTTTTACAGTAAAAATCTGTTTCTTGATGCTCTTATGTCTCCTAAGATGGCGAAAATTTCTGACTACTTTTTAACATTGGAATTGAAAGTCTGGATTAATCAAGCACATACCACTTGAATTCCTTTTAGTGGCTAAATAAACAGTGAGACAAACGTAAAATGTGACTGTCACTCAGACTCGATCTGCTTAGCACATGGTACATGTCGTTGGTTTAGGAATCGACCCTACAGCACTGAGGTGAACCAATGGCTGCACTGTCAGAGTTAATGTTTTATTTGCTCAGTCCTTTCCTTAAAGGAGGTGGAGGCTCACAGAACCTCTGACATCCTTCTGTGCCGATGTTTTTCTCATGTGTTTCCTTTTGCCCTTGGCTTGTGGAAGTGGGTGGAACTGTGTCTTTCTGGATATGAAGAAAGTGGATTTCTTTTCTTCCATCTTGTTTATTGTCACATTCAGGAGAAAAGGATAATGAATACTCAGCCTCTGTATTCCATGTTTGTTCATTGTTACCAAAGTAACTTCTTCAATATTAACGTTATAGAAGCCGGTGTGAGCGCCACTGCTGGCTCGCACTCTGGGCTGTGCATTAAGTGTGAGTTCCCTGTGGAAACTCTGGGGGGTGGGGCAGGGGGCGTGGCCTTGGGGCGCACAGCTTCCGGTGGGTGCCCGACACGTGGACTTCACCATGCTCTGATTTCTTCTTTCCTTTTGAAGAATGTGTGGCTCATTTAGGGAGGATGGCATTTGTTTCTGAACTCATGGTACTTGGGCCTTCCCTCTGCCGGGCAAAAGGCAAGCATAACTTCTTGATAGATTGCTCTTCATAATTTTTTTTTTTTAGCTATTATGTTTAAAATGCTGCTCTAAATTTTCTCCATCTTTGTCTGCAATGCAGTATAACAAATCTTTCATGTCATTTTTAAAATTAACTTTGCTGAACTAAGTGAAAAAGCAGATGCATACTGGAACTACCTCTGGAAACCTACATTCTTGTGCATTACTGGGCATTGGTCTTCAGGTTGTGCTGTAAACATTTCTTTGAGGCTTCTTGCAGTTGGCCTTGGATATTATAATAGTACTCATTCTGAAAACTAATGGTGATTTTGTAGAAAACCATTCACAAAAGGAAGTTTTTTATTTTTCTATGCTATAGAATATAAAATGTGCAGCTTACTGTTTCCAGTGAAAAGTCACCACCATGTTCACTTTTGGCTGGTCCATGGTCTTGTCTCTCATTCAGTACCTCTCTCTGGGCTTCTCCCCTTTCCTCTGTGACCTACACAGACTTTTGGGGGAAAGAATATTCCGTACTTAGAAGAGCAAACAAAGCAGTGTTCACACGTGTGGCTGTAGAACCCTTTTCTAGAAAGGCAGGGTATTCCAGGAAAGAGAAGATGTGGCAGCTTTTACCACTGATATGATAAATGTCCCTGGTTAGTGATATGAATTGAAGATGCTGAGAAGAGAGAAGCTGAATTTTTAAATATGCATCACATTCTTTTTCAGAATCTAGAACACATGTTGGCTGGTTTTCTGACCAGCTCCTAGAAGCATACAGAGCCCACAGGTACTGAAGTGACTACATGTTCAGTGTAGTTGTATTAATTTCTCATGCATTGCCTACCTTTGTAAGTAATGTGTTCTTAAATATTTTTGCAAGTTGAATCAAATCAGTCAAACATCAGATTTCCCTGAATATAGGAAAATTAAATTAGTATAAAGTCTAGTTATGACTTTGTAGGTGCTATTGTCCTTGAACCTGGGGAAGCTGGTAGGGTGGGGAGAACCTACACAGTTACCCAGGAGGAATAAGAGAGAGTGGGGGGTGACTTCCTTAACCCACTTCCCAGCATTCTCATTTGCTTAGATTCTGTGGATGTTAACTGAGAGATTTTGTACCTACGGGAGAAAACATTTTTCTGTTCTTTTGGGGAATAATGATAAACTTTCCCCATATTTCTTCCCAGAGGAGCTAGGGCTCCAGTTCTCTAGGAGGAGAAGGGAAACACCTGAAAACACTCTGTCTGATGCTCCTCTTAATATTCTCATTTACATCATGATGGTATTTTGTTTTTATTTCAGGAGACCCTAAGAAAAAGCTCATATGTTCAGTGTGCAATAAAAAGTGTTCTTCAGCATCAAGCTTACAGGAACATAGAAAGGTCAGTAAGATAAAGATTAATGCTCGTCAGACAACAAGATCTTTTAGTCATTTATGGTGTCTGCCATGTACATTTTTAGTTGATTTTTTTATGTTTTAAAGACAGGGCTTAGTCATTAATTTAAATATGAACCTATTCTAAAAGGCAAGACTGGTAAGCAGAAGAGTGAACTCTTGCAAATTATATTTTGTGTGTTCACCACCCAAAGTGAAGTCTCTTCCTGTCACCATATATTTGACCCCCTTTACCCTCTTCTACACACAATGCAATATAGAGATGATGTATTATAGAATTGTACACTGGAACCTATATAATTTTATTAACCAATGTCACCTCAATAAATTTCAGTTAAAAAAAGTTTTAAAGAACATTTTGTGTTTTTGTTCAGAATTAGGAGAAATATTTCTTCAATGTAAAGTGTCATATTGAGCTGAGTCCTTCACATACAGCACCTCACCCTGGTTTCAAGCTTGATCAGTTGCTCAGGAAATATCAATCAATGAGGAAACCATGTCTTTTTGTGTATTTATAATATGCTCTGCAATGGCATTTAGCTATTAAAAAGGACACATGCAATAGTGAAGTCTGGCAAAACAAACAAGAGCTCCACTATTCTGAAAGGGAAAAATAATGTACAAGTATGTCAAAGTGTTGTTGGCAGAAACAAATGATTACATTGGGAGAAAATAAATTTAATACATTTTATAATAAGTATAAAACTTACTAAGTTATTATTTTAATATGAAAAGGTAATATGAAAAGTAAATGGCATTTATTAACCCTAAACATATTAGCAACTAGTTAATAGAATTTACAATAGTACAGAATCAAAATAGAATTAAAATTTTTGTTCATATCATGGCAGAGTCCAAAATAATTCATATTATTATATTATATTATACTATATTATATTATGGTATTTCAACAAAGATGATATATAATATATAAATGATTAATTTCTATTTTTTTCAGAATATCTAGGAGTGCATAGTATTTTCTTTTAGCAATTTAATACCAAAGGAGAGGGGAGATGTACTGGTGAAAGCAAAATTTCACTGTGTTGTGTTTTGTAAAATGAACTTTGTCTCTCTATTTGTATATAGATATATTCCAAAGTAACTTGAGAGGACTTAAAATTCATATCATATTCAATCTGATAGCGCTAAACATGTGCTGTGGATTTAACCCATAACATATGAAACAATTAAATTGCTGTGTTAAGATGTCTGCAGTTATATCCTGATGTTGAGTGATTTTGATCCTTAGGGAGAAATAATGGAACAAGCACTGGACCGAGAGGAGAGTGGGTGTCTTCTCCTGTCACTAACTCTCCATGTAATATAGGCCTCTGTTTTTTCATTTATTAAATGTGACATTGAATTGACCAGTGCTTTTTTATTTTATCTCTGTAATGCAATTTTTTTTTCCAGTTTCCAAATGGTTATTTTATCAGATTGTTTAAAAATATGAAACACTTCAAGAATTTGTGTGTAATTCTTATGCAGGGGCCATGCTGATTTTCTACATATAAATCCAATTTTAGTATATGTGTTGTGGAAAAATTTCCTTTTCCATTTATTTTCTTCATAATATAAGAACTTTTTCTCCTTGGTAGAACTGTTTTTATCTTGGTAGATCGAAATTGTACCTGGTGATGGTGAAATATGGCACCTAAGATATCTCTACAGATAATAATAACTGATTAACTCAAGGCAGCATTTCCTCCATTACAGCATAGCTCCTCTAACAGCCTTTCTGAAGCCACAGGCAGCTTTCACTGACTCCATTTTTGACTCTGTTCTTATAATTGGTATGTCTAGTGTCTAATAGAGTTTGGTTGCAGTACTTCATCTTGCCAGCAGATGGTGCTTTATGATGATGCCAGATTACATTATAGTCCAGTGTAGTATCCTATATTACTATGCACTATCCTACATTCCAATACCATATATTATGATACCTCTTGAAAATTATTTAATTTGGGACTTCAGATTAAGTTATTACCCTCCATATCAATTCAGCAAGCTAGACCTTTTACAAAATGTGCTTTACTTAGCATTAGGCGTAAAAAAATAGCATTATCTCTCATTTTCACTTTAAATCTGATTGTTTTATTAAACCTTTTTAGGAATTTTGAAAATAGCTTTGGCCTGAATTTTTCACTATAAATAAGATATTCAATGTGAAAATACTTTCAGGCACAGTAAATGTTCTATTTTATAATTTGGGGAGTATTAATTCGACCTTTAAGAATGTTTCATGTTTCAGATGCCATGAGAGTTGAAAAGTGAACAAATATGAGCACTATTCTGCAGTATTTTTGCAAAAGTTACCACTTTATATACGTATTAATAATTTAAAAAATTTTACATACTGATAAAAATTTAATATTAAAATAAAAAAAACTCAGTCATACATAAATGTTTTCATTTTTGTATGACTGAGAAGGCGTATTATCTTTTTTAGAGTATCTTGTGTTATAAAAGTTATATATTACAGAAACACAGAGTTTAAGACTATAAATCTGTTCTTCCTATGTTTAAATAAACATGACATGTCATACCGTTGCTCCTTAAATGTGGGTGTTCAACCGAAATCCCTGTGAGGGTCTGTGATGATTAAAAGGCCGCTTTTAACATGTCTCAGTCTGAAAGCCTTTTTCTGTCCTGCACGGTACTTGTCTTCTGAATACTTATGCAGGTCGATTCCACAACTGCTTTCTGAGGGTCCATAGAACTCTCTGGATTGCTCTTATCCCCCGATCAGATTAGATGCCATTGCATCTGAGCTGGGTTGTAAGTCAGATGCTTTCTGCATCTGCCTTGTTTTTCTACCTTTTCCCTGCTTTTCACGACTGAGTTTACAAACTCATCAAGAGTCAGCTCTGACTTAAGCAGATGGCGGGTCGACAGCCACAGCCCTGCCATTTGGTGGACCTATAGGATTAAGGCACAGACTGCAGACCTGGGATCTGTGAGCCTGCCCAGGTTCTGTTTCCCTGCCTCATCCCTTCTTTTCATGGCCACTTAGATCAGGGGAGCCGTTTACCAGGAGACAACCTTGTCTCCCGCTCATTGCTCATTACTCACTGCTGTACCCATTCGGGGTCTTCTGCTTTGACCTTTCACTGTGGAATGGCCCGAATTCCTCTTCCGGGAGAACCCTGGTACATATCTTGGCTCCCTGAAGAAGGGCCTGTGCTGCTCTGGGAGTTAGTACTGTGAGTGTTACTTTTAATGAGATTAAGGAGAAACAAAAACATGACTTCACCAAAACCTTTTTTAAATCTTCAGCAAAACAGTGCTGTGCTCTGTTCCTTGCGGAGATCGATGCTTCTAGTAGAGGGCTTGATTCAGTCCACTCCTCTCAGAGCCTTGTACCTTGTTTCTGATAATACACTGGACTTACGCTTTTCACCGCACCCAGCCAGTTTCTCGGGGTTAGTGTCTGGGAGGGAAAGAACTAACCTTAAGATTCAATTGTGATTTTTATGTTAGCCAACTGGCTAACATAACTGGATAACTACTGAAGTTATCCTCCCCTTTTTGACTGTGGGGTTTGATTATCCCTTTTTGTGTGGTCCTCCTATTGTGTGGGAGCCTTGCTGTGAGCAAATGTTTTTCAGAATCCTAGCTCTTGTCTTTTACGGGAATTAGTGTTTTGTTCTGTACTACATACAGTTAAGTTTAAAATATTAATACTATTGACTACTATAAAGGCAATATTATTACCTGCAGGTTACATATTCCCATGTCTAAATTTGTGCATAAGGTAAAGAGATAATATGTACTAGTATAATTCTTTATAGATAATGTAAATTTAATATGCACCAGGTAACTTGTGCTCATTGCAATTTCACTTTATGTGGGATAGTCTGAAGACAGGGCTGAATTGTGATATACAGTTTGGATACTGCAGTAGCAACATTCCTCATGTTTATGCTTTTACTCTGGGCTCTATATAATTTATTTGGCTTTGACAATTGGTTTAACTGTCAATTTAACCTTTTGCAGATTCACGAGATATTCGATTGTCAAGAATGTATGAAGAAATTTATTTCAGCTAATCAACTAAAACGTCACATGATCACCCACTCAGGTAAAATACATATATTTTTTTTAATTTGTATTGAAATCACTACAAAAGATTCACTTTGTCATTTTCAGGAGTTCTCAGAGTAATTATTAGGAGACCTGGCTATTAGTTTTAGCTTAGCGATTAACGAGCTGTGTGATATTGAACAAATTACATAGCATCCCTAGACTTCAGTGTATTTATATGGACTGAATGGTATCAGAAATCTTCAAAACCACCATTTAATTTGTTACTTATTCCTCCTTGAGCCCCAGTTTCTGTATTCTTCATCTGTGCAATGGGATACTGGTTCCCACACTTCAAAATTGCTGTGAAGGTTAAATGAGCTCATTCATGTGCTATGTCAGCTTAGGGTCTGACACTGACGAGGGAGTCTGCAGTTATGGTTCCTACATTTCTAGATACTTTTGCATACTAAGTAAGGTACTAGTAAATATTAATGAGAATTTTATAAATATATTTTGAAAATGTAAGTTTTGAAAACCATAGTTTCATTTTAAGCAAGTTTACATAACCTGTTGTACAGATTTTTTAACATCAGCTGTCAAAATAAGTTTTGCTTTATGAAGTCTCTTTCTCGAGTTTAGGATGTTCATAATTTGAGGCCATGGAAGTCAGATCCTTTTCGAATACCCACTTTGTTCTGAGATAGATACAGATATTTTGGCAAATGAAAATAGGAGATCAAAAACAGTGCCCTTCACATATGCTCTGTTTGAAACAAACGGTATTTTTTATCTAGTTGTCCACCTTACATGAATGTTGTATAAATGTGGGTTTTACACAATGACCCAAGGGTGTAGTTTCTGCAGAGATTCTGCCTGTATGGGGTCCACTTGCCCAGGTGGGAGGCAGGTCTGTCATTTGCATCTGCCACTCTCGGGCCACCCTTAGCATTCACAGTTGTGACCATGACATAAACTCACACCTCTCAGCATATTTTTCACCTACAAGTAGGATTTCTTTTGGGAATTTAAACTTTACCTTTGTATCTAAGCTACTTTATACATTTAGTTGACAAAATAGGTCTATAAAGAACAAGCTGGCATTTATTTTGTGAATAGGTCCACATATCTAACAGAGGTGGATTGGGCAGTAGACCTTGTTCAATCGTTTTCAATGTTTTAGTTGACGTATCCATAAGAAGTCATATGAGGTAAGGCTGTTTCTCTTTTTATCCTTTACTTTATATAGATGTGAGATTGTCTCCACTCATTTTTCACAGAGAAACGACCCTATAATTGTGAGATTTGTAATAAATCTTTCAAGAGGCTTGATCAAGTGGGTGCCCACAAAGTTATACACAGTGAAGACAAACCTTACAAATGCAAGCTTTGTGGAAAGGGATTTGCCCACAGAAATGTTTACAAGAATCACAAGAAGGTAAAAGCTTATTAATGTTGTCACTCTTTTGTGTGTGTGTGTGTGTGTGTGTGTGTGTGTGTGTGAGTGTGTGGCTGATTTGCTGACATGATTTCCAGTTGTTTGTCTTTCAAGGAAGTTTCTGTGCACCTGGGGCAGGCTGTACCTGGAGTACAGAGCGGTTCCTGCACGGACTTCAGCTCCTCACTCAGGCCCGGCGCCCGGGGGCCTCCTGTCTTCCGTTCTCCTCCCGAGCAGAGTGTCACCCAGAGTTCTCCAGGGCTGCACGGCTGCAGTCTTTGTTCCCTTCCTTTGTTCTCTCAAGTCCGACGCCCTTGTTCATGTTCCCTCCCTGAAGTTCTCTTCGTGTGCGGTGTCGTCGCAGTTTGCGCTGCCGGGTTTTCTGCCAATTTCTCTGAACACTTCCGTTCCCTCCACCAGGAGTTTTTATCGTGGATGTTTTGGCTGGACCACTTCTGTGTTCTCTGTGGCAGCTACATCCAGGACTTGTGCTGTCTGCTCTGTTCTGATGAACTCCAAATGATTTATTTTTTTAATCTCCAGCTTCAGACCCACGTGTCGTACTGCTTATTTGACATATAGCTGACCATTGTTTGATCCAATAAATTTAGCACGTTCCACAATGGCCTTATCATTCTTTTTGCCCCAGAAAATCCCTTTTTTTGGAGTTTCCTATTTCTGTGAATGATTAAAGCATAGAATCATGCCTGTTTTTCTCTTTAGTCTTAGCTCCGTTTTGAAATTAGAAAGCCGTCCTTAAAGATTTTACTCTGCATCATCTCACCACCTTCTGTCATCCGTTCCTTTGCCATTCCACACCTCGTTTACTGTTCATCTTCATCACCTTAACACCCATCTAATGTCTAATGAGGCTTCTTGTTGTTATCACTTTCCACGACAAGTCCCTCCTACTGAGAAACAGTCGTGAAGCACCGCTCTGATGGATCACGCTTGTCCTCTGACTTCCAATGCCTGTGTACGTCATAGTATATACCGAATATACTCAGGTATATAGTATATACCCGAGCCTGTCGTTCAGATTCTCTGTATCATTTCCTCACCGTACCTGCCCCAGCTTCTGTCTTCCCGTTCTCTGCGTCCCCACGCCTAAAACAACTTGCCACTTCCTTCATTCTACTGAGCCTCCCTAACTTCTGCCTCTTCCCTTCTCATGAGACTACCATCTAAAGCTACCATCTTAGTTTTCCCTGTGATTTTTATGTGCATTTCCTACACTTTCCCTTTATTCAAGCTGTTGTTTCAGAACGTATTAGTTTTACCTTATCTACTTTGTGTATATAATAATGTTTGACTCGAATTCAGAAATTGTGTCCAAAGAGATTCAACATCTTAGAAATATATGTTAAAGTATTTTGTGATGTGATATATGTTTGCTTATTAATTTTGGTTGATACAGTTTAGCATGCTATTAAGTAACACATATGTAATATCTTTTAAAATAATTTGTTATTTGTTTTTTTCACTTGGAATATTCCATTGGAATTATAGTTATTTCAGTATTTGTTGGGACTTTTCAAAGACATGTCTTTTGAAATCATTTAAAGAGGGGTAACATTGATTTCAGATTCAGTCTAAAAAGAAAGAAAAAACAGGCAGATTTACCAAAGAATGAACAGGGTTGATTGATAGTATCTCCAGGCGTCTCTGCCCGATTCCGTGGTGACGCCCTACCGTTTAACTCAGGCATTCTGTGTTCAGGAGCAGGGGCTCGTTCATGTCTGCTGCTTCGGAATTGCACGACTGTAAAACTTATCTGGCCCATTTCCTGCTCTGTCTCTGGAACTCTCTTGCTCCTTTCTTTGATGAAACTGATCTACCCACTTTTACGAGTTTTTCACAGTTCAGCTTATGTTATATGCCATATGGGAATCTGGCACAGGATTTTTGCACCATCTCTCATACTTTTGGTCATAAATCATATGAAAGTAATAATGATGTCTTGGGAAGGGGAGAAACAGCGATGCCTGTAATTTCCAACATGGAAAGCACATTCAGTCCTTCTGCTGTAGACAAATGTGCTGCTCACAGTGCCGTGAACGCAGTATGGTTATGGGAAAATGGCTGACATAGTCTCCAAGAGTTAGGTGAAAAAAGCGAATGAACTTTTTCTTCTGTCGTTCTTCATTAATGGCCAGTTAGGAAACTGAAAAATAGGGGTATGTAAGGAAAGTAGAAAAAAAGCCTATAAGAGTCTGACTAATCTTCATCATTTAGCATGATCAAGGTTGTTATTTTCAATAAATCAGTATTTTTTTAATTTTTAAATTTTTTTTTTTTTTTGGTTTTTGATTGTATAAGCGATGCATTTTTATTGTACTTATTTATTTTGGGGTCAATTCTTTTAACATTTAGATTTGCTTGAAAAGGGAATATTATTTTTCACTGTGATTATGGCAATGGTGAAATTTTGGAGTGATTTCTATTTCTAAAACTTAATCACTGGTTTAATTTTCTTGCCAGTTATGTAGGCTCAATAGGTCAAAATTAGTTTTTCTTCTCCCTAATCCTTTCTGACAAAATCATTTGACCTGATTCAGTTGTATCCTATGGTCTAGCTAAAATAAAGATTGTTTATCTGGATACAAGTAGACTTTAATTCTTTGGACAGATGCTTCAGAACCACAGAGACAGAAACCACTTAATTAGCCTTCACCCTTCACTTAGTTTTCTGTCACATTTAATGCAAAGAACAAGTGACGTCAGGGGTACCCCTTGTGCTGTACGCAGGACGTCCAGATGGACTGAATCGTCTTGGATCCTGGAGCTGGCAATGCTTATTTGACGATGACAGTGGGTACAGAGGGCTTTTGTCCTGATTACATCATAAATAAGCTCCTGGAGGGCAGAGGTGTGTCGTTTCAAATAAAATACCCTTTTGCTTGACCCTTTGCATAACCTGCCGGAGGTGAACTTTAGAGGCCTGTGAGGATCTGTAGTCACAACCTCTCCTGGATAATTCCAGTGGGCCTCCTGGCTAACAGCTCATCCGTGATTTCCAAGCCCTGGGCCATGACCACTCTGTGGGTCTTGAAATCAGTTTACGGGGTCATGAATAGCCATTTAAAAAATAGAATAGAAAATGTAATAATAAAGGTCATTTAATGAAATAATACCTCTCTCTCTCTCTCTCTCTCTCTCTCTCTCTCTCTCTCTCTCTCTCTCTCTCTGTACACATGTGTTGGACTTTGTTAGATAAAGTATTTCTTTGGTCACAATCAAACTGTTTGCAAGTTACTGTAGATCAGACTTTGTCCAGGTGAAATTTTATTAGACCTTTAAAAAAAGACAAGTCTTACTCTAAATAGATCATGGATTAGGTTCTAAAACGATAATATATGGTTTTAGACTTTTTCTAAAGTCTTTGATATGGTGTTTTGGGCAAATGAATGTTAACGAGCAGACTGTTCACCCTGCTTCCTTTTGATCTCCCTGGAGATCAATATCGTATATTAAAAAACAGCCCTTCTTCACAAAAGTCTTCTTATAAGCACTGCATATCAACACTTGCTTCGGTTCAGACATATTTTGTTCTTTTCCCTTGTTGGCAGATAAAGCAGAAAACAAAAACATAGCTCATTTTCCTCTGTAATTATTACATTACTTCTCCACTACCAGTATATTTTAAATTGTTCCTGTATTAAAACATGTTATTTAGTTGTAACATGGAGATCCTTCCCATATCACTTTCACTTTAACTCTACCTGAAATTCCACTCAGCTTGGTTGACTTACTTCCCAGCAGCATTAGAAGATTGAGTGAAAGAGGATTGAAACAACAACCTTAGCCAGAAGACGGGGTGATGGCTTGTTATGGCAGGAGGAGACTTGCAACTTTGCAGCTTTGCTGTAAGCTGTGCGACTCCTGCAGCACAGCGAAAGGGGCAAGTTTAGCACCAAGCACATATACCAAGAAATCTACGTATGTGAACCCTCAATTCACAGGATAATGAATTTTAAATGACGTCAACAATTGTAGTGAGTAGGTAATAGAAATTTAAAAACTAGGTTAAATTAAATGGAAAATTATTACATTTTTTAAAAATAGATACTTTTCTCTCTTATATAATAATTTTTATTGCACTAGAAAATGCCACAAACCTGAAACAATGAAAACGAGCAATATACAAATGAGCACTGTGCATTATGATTAAAATATGTGAAGTGCAGTGGTTTCAGTAGAAAATAGGTGTTGAACCTAATATCCTGTCTTGGATGTTTTATGTTTCAAATAAGAAACTGACTGTAAACTGTGATCTTTTGACTTTAGTTTACATCTGTATTCTGTTGAAAAATAGATTAGTTTTTATGAGATTTCATTGAGACTATGTCCTCTGGTGATGTTAACACTTAGATGATTGGGTGGTGGCTTACCGACCCACATCTGTCTGTCTGTCATCCATCTATCTCTCTATCTCTCTATCTCTCTATCTCTCTATCTCTCTATCTCTCTATCTCTCTATCTCTCTATCTCTCTATCTCTCTATGTATCTATCTATCTATCTATGTATCTCTCTCTCTCTCTCTCTCTCTCTCTCTCCTGACCAAATATTTGGAATCCTATTGTCTGTTAATTTCTAGGGCCTTATACTGTAAGAAAACTACTTCCTATTCAAGAACTGGCATGAAGTTTTAGAGTGTAGTTTTGGGTGGGAGTGGAACTGTTCTGTTGTTTATTTGTCTGTTTGTACTTTAGGAATCTGTACTTGTTCTCTTTGGAGGGCACATAAAGTTCAATGCAGCATTACCAATTTATTTAGCTATCTTTCCCAGCAAACAGACTATCTACCAGAGGAGCTAGTATATTTATGATTTGTGACATGAGTTGTAAAAGTTAGGATGCCTACTTTTATGCAGAAAATCTTGTTCTACAATTGCTGTGATGCATCTGAGAAACTGGATCTTCCTGAGCGAGGCTGCAGGTGTCTATTTTATGGACAGTTTGTGACAAGACATGGGTGCTGTTTTCATACTTTCAAAGAGCCTCACTGTGGGAGAGACTAAACTTGTTTGCATGACTTTAGGTATCGGTAGTAAATGGCAGCCATTGTAGAGACAGAACTTTTAAATTCATGGTCCAATCCATGAGCCTGAAACGCCCCGTGTTTGAAGCAGCGTTCTAGAAGCATCCTTGGTCAGGAACATGAGACAGCAGTGTTGTGGAAGGGGAGGCTGCCCGCATGGGACTTGAAGTTGCTGCTCTCGGGAAGACTTCTTCTGAAAGTCTGTGGTTAGTGCTTCTCCCAGCAAATTCCCGTCGCCCTGCTCAGGGCATCATTAAGGAGTGGGGATTTCTTAGTTGCCTGCTTGGCTTATGGCCTCATACTCATGCACATGTGGCTTTCAGGCAGTGGAAAGGCTGGGCTTGGCCATACGAGGCTAGAGTTCTTTAAGGGCCTCATCTAAATTTCGTAGTCTTAATTCTCTCTGTGGAATCAATTACGTTTTCTTGTACTGAGCTTAAAGAAATTGATTTCTTTGATATATCCCTGGTTTCCATTCATTTTTTTGTGAAGAGGAGACCTTTTAAAGAAGTCAGTTATAAAGCTGACAGTAAAAATTTAATTACAGATCCTGTAAACAGCCAGATGACACACATTTTATGTGGTTTTAGGTTTATTGCATGACCCATGTGGGACAGTAATATGCTTATGATATGCAGACTTGAGACTTTGGTAACAAAACTCTTTTTAAAAATAGTTCTAATGCACATATCGCTGGAATATTTTCTCCAAATTTACTTTATCTCTGTGTATTTCCCCTGAATTTTATGGAAGTTTTCTTGCTGTGTACGTGACCCAAGAATACCATTTCCAGTAAATACTGTTACTATGGAACAATATATATTTTGTTAGTCAAGGTTATCACTTTTAATTGTGAATAGCCCTGATTAAAATTTTATTCTGCTCTCAGAAAATTAATATTTGGTCTATGTGGCTAGAAATGTGCTAATCTGGTAATTATTATATACAAATTATGCCATAAACCTTCTGAAGCATTTTTAAGACATTTTATTAGGTGTTGTAAATAGTGTAACAAATTTTCTTATGTACTTTGGACATCTGCAACAGTAATCAGACTTGGTGCATAAAAAGATATATTTCCTAGTATGACTTCATGGACTAGTTCATTTGTTACATCAGCAGACATTGTGTCATCAGTGACTTGGCATTTAAGTGGGACAATGCGCTATAGCTCAAGGGTTATGTGATTAATAAGTCCGTGAAAGATTTGTCTCCCTTTAGAAATGAAAAATTGAAGACGAAGTCACCTTTAGAAAAGCTGAATTGTATCTGGTACCTGTAAAATCCATCTTGGTAACAGCAGTCCTCTCCACACAGGCCAGCTTTTTTCTACCACCTTACTTCAATAAGATGGCCTCAGAGGGTCTTCCTAGTGACTGGATGGCTGGGGTCTGTGCTGAGACTGTCATAAGTTGTGCCATCACAACTCAGTGACAAAAGCATTTATTCAGCTGGCTATGCACTAACAGCTTATTACTTCAAATACACGGTTGCCTTCAGGCCAGTATCTCGATGGTCTGGCTTTGGTTTGCAAAGCATTTTGCTGCAAAGCATTTTGCTGCAAAGCATTTTGCTGTCCCATCATCGAGCTAGTAAGTCATATCCCCAAGTTGTTTTGTCCCGGATTTGGGAAAAGAGGAAGCAGGAGTTAGGGTGGCTCTCATATGTTTGGAAAACTACAGCAACTCTGTGTTCCAATCTGGACGCTCTGAAAATAAAATAGATTTTTTTATAATAATATCATCTACTTATTGTAGAAAGTTAATATATCAAAGAAAGGCATAAAGGAGAAAGCAGAAGTTCTGGCGAATGCCACTCTCCACGTTACTGTGAAAACCCTCCCCGTGTTTTGTGGACTATCTTCTTAGACCCCGTTCTGTGTGCATACACGTGTGTGGCGTAAGTCGTCTTCTACATGTGATGTTTTGCGTTCTGCTTTTGACACTCAAACTATGTCATGGATGATGTTTCATATCACAGAAAATAAATATATAATATCCACTATAATTTAGTTAACCAGCATTACCTCTGTTAATGTGCATTTAGGAGTTTTCCTTTTCACAAAAAGTTGTGTAGAAATTTGTTGGACATATTTCTGTTAAGGGGACTAGTTAGTCAAAGGGTGTGCACATTTGTCGTCTGGGTCCCCAGGACCACAGAGCACTGATGGACATTCCCGATTACAGGATGTGAGAGCGCCTGCCCTAACCCCTTAGCCCACACTGACAATATCCATTTTCTTTACTCTTGCCAATCTGGGAGCCCACAGACGGTATGTTGTTTTTAGTGTTTCAGTCTTTCATTGTGTTCACGGCTCTAACTATTAATACCATATATGATCCCACATCTGCACCTTTTATACCTTATAACCCAGATTTGGAAGAGTCAGCTGCCTGCTAGCATCTTTTATAGTCATATGAACTCCCCCCAAATTGAACCCCTTTATGTTTCAGCCACACTTGTTTGTCGCCTGCTCTTTATGGGCTGGTTCATGGCTCACGTTACAGACTTCCCCCTTTCTATACCTCATGTTTCATATCTAAGTCCCTCCGAAACCCGTTCCCTTTCATACCGTGACCCAGAAATGGATGGCTTCTCTACCTCTGTGGCCTCTGCCTGGCCTCTTGCTTGGCTGGTTGCTACCTTTCTCTGGTTTCTTCCCTTGTCCTGCTACCTCCTGTTCTCAACACAGCCACCCTCGCATTCTGTTCAATGCCGGGAGACTCTGCCAGGCATCTGCTCCCAGGCCATTAGAGATTTGACAGGTCTCAGTAAAGGACAGAATCCCTGCAGTAGCCTGCAGGCCCCACGTGGTTTGCTTCTCCTCCTCATGCTTCTCCCACGTCTCTGACCTCGTCTCTCCACCCCTCGGCTTCTTCCCCTCTGTCCTACCCACACTGGCCTCCATCGTGCCTCGATCACCTGGAGAGACCCATCCTGTTCCCTCCCTTCCCTGGCTCTTCTCTCAAATGTCACCTTCTCAGCAGGATTGACCCCCGGTTTAAAATCGCCACTCCATTCTCTGCACCACGGTTATTCTCTTGCCCTGCCTTCCTTGTCCAATAGCAGGTTTCTCATATTTGGCCATTTGCCTCTTTCTCTCCCCAGGGTAGTAGGGACCGTGTCTTTCTTTGTAACTGCTGGACCCCCGGCATCTGACACAGGACTGGCCCATCGTGGCAGCAAGTGCATAGCATAGACTTGGCACAAAGCACATAATGGATGAAATTTTCAGAGCACTGTTTAGAGGAGAGGCCTTTTGCTCATTTCCGTTGGAGTTTTTGTCTTTTCTTATCAGTGCACCATAACTCTTTATATTAGCAATATTAAACTTTAGTTTTATGTTGCAAATTATTTTGTTGTCAAACATTTTTGCCTTGCAGTTTTAAATTTAATTCTTTCTCTCATCTGAATATCTGTGTTTTTGAGTTGCTTAGAAAGCCTTTCCTCATTCAAAACTTGTTTTAAAATTCTCTCATATTTTCTTCTAGTATATTTAGGGTTTTATTCTTGACTTTTTAAAAGACTCCTGAATTGACATGGGACTTATCTTTTTATAAGGGATGTGGAATAGACCCAACTTAATTTTTTCCTGAATGTCTGTACAGTTGCCTAAAACCCTTTTACTGAACATTTTACTGTTCTCCTTTCAATTTGAAATGGGGACAATATTCGTATTTTTATTCATTGAATTACTGTTAGAATTAAGTGAAATAATTCATGGAAAGTGTCTAGCATGTAATACAAAATAAATAGTTAATATATGTTACCTAATGTTAATTATAACACGAGTGAATGTTCTAGTTTAATTTATGGGAAAAGCATCACCTAGGACTAAAAGTTATTTGATGTTATTCAGTGAAGTTAAGGGAAGAGGGTGGCAATGGCCTCCCTTTTACCAGTTTCCTTTGTGTTAGAAACGCACCAGCAAGGTTAAAGCCTGGCCAGTGACACAGACAAACTGCACATCATCTTGCTCCTCAAAGTAGAGCCTGAGAAATCTTCATGTATATTCAGATGAGCGTTCTGTGATGATAGAAACAATTTTCTGTGCTGTTTATCAAATTTGTGATTAGTATGAGAATTTGACAGCACAGCTATTTTTCTCCTGTGAACACTGCATATGTGTGCGTGTGATTTTATGGTGGACATACGTCACCAGAAGAAACAGGGTGCTGCCTGCCTTCCCTCTTCCTTCTTTGACATCCTGAATCCAGGCTCCGTCGTGGTGATGGCGGGTTCATTCTGGATGCTCCTGACCCATGTCTCTCGTCTGCAGACACACTCTGAAGAGAGGCCATTCCAGTGCGAGGAGTGCAAGGCTCTGTTCCGGACCCCGTTCTCCTTGCAGAGACACCTGCTCATCCACAACAGTAAGTCACCGCACAGGAAGTGAGGACGACAGGGACTGCGTCACACCTGGCTCTCCTGAGCTGTAAGCATGTGGACGTCACATGTGGTCCCTGAAGTCGTGATATAATCTGCTTGTTCTGATACTTCTGCCTTTCGTCTTTTCTTCCTTTAGACTTACTGTATTTTCCCACAGTAAGAGTAATCACTTTATGAGGCATTTTATTTTATATCATTTCTTCCCATTATTTAAAGTTTGTATATAAAAGCACTTCCTGTATTCAGTAAGGTGTCATTGAAATTTGTTCTGAAACAGACGTTTTGGTCCCTTCTAAATGTAATGATTTACATGCTAGGGTGCTGGAACTGTTTTGTGTTTTGATCTGAAGAGCAGTCACGCAGGTATATGCAAATCTCATCGAGATGGGGGTGCTACATAGTAAAGTAAATGTAGCGAATGAGGAAACGTGTCAGACTCTAAAACACACAGAATATGGCGTGATTTTATTAGCTGTCAGACTCGTCAAGTTGGAAAGGATCAGAGTACACATCTAATTTGACCTCTTAGCTTGAGGAGAATTGAGAAGGTTGAGACTCAGAAACGCAGGGACATTCACAGGACCTGGGGGCGTCAGGGCTGAGCGTCCCTGCTTTTCCTGCCAACCGCTCTGGGCTCTGACTTCTCTTGGCAGCAGCACTGATTTTCCTTTTGGTTTAAGTCACACACATCCACACCAGGTCGTCCATCTAGCTAGCACTCACCCTTAGCGCTCTTTTTAGAACACCACACCCTTCATGGCCGTGTCTCTGAAGGAGATGCTCTGTATCAGAGAAGAAAATGCTACGGCTGAGCTGAGTTTCAAAGTGAGTCCTCTGTTCAGATGTTGAGGTAACCAGAGGTTTACTGCACGACTGCCTCTGCAATGGAAGAACCAATGGTATAACGTAGTGATATTTATAGTCCTTGCTTTTTCCACTCTAGTTATTTAATCAGTAGAACATCCTCTACAGACCAAGTTTCTATTGCTCATTAAAGTTTTGATGTTTCTGAGGAAAGCAAAATAATCAATCTTGACAATTGATTGTACAGATAATATATTGACAATTGATTGTACAGATAAGATAGTATCTTGGAAGAAATTTTCTCTGGTCAAGTAGAAGTATCTAAAATTCAAAAATTCAAAATAACAATGACATTAAAGATTTTGTGACTGCCGAGTGATAATGCTTAGAATGAAAAGCATCTTTTCCCACAGTAAAGGTAGTGTCAGGATTTCATGCCATTCTACAGCCACCTTATAGCTCTGGAGAAGTTCTTAGCACAACTTTCCATTTTCCTTTTAAAAGCAGCTGTACATTTAAGAAATAAAATTTGTCGTGTAAGAGCAGGAATTTCCACTCCATTTCACTGTCTTTTCGTTAAAAAAGTAACGGTTACGAGATGAATGGATGTCAGAGTAGGGATTTAGACAAGGGACCCTCCTTCATAATAATAAGACTTTTAAACTTGGCCTGTTGCTCAGGAGATTTTTCTTTGGCTAGATGGAATTTTATTTGCAGTAACAGCAAGGGATTTTCAATAGAAGGAAACTAATACTTTGGATATCAGCCTGCTGGTTCTCATCAACGTGAGGATATGGCTTAGGTGACCGAGTGTAGACTGTTTGTGAATTCTGTATTTAATGTAACTGGTCTGCACATCCGGGATCAAAGCTTTGGGAAGCTACAGTGAGACGTTTGGCGAGGAAAACCAGCTCTGACTGAGTGAGTAAATGAGTGATTTGAGGTCAAGTTAGACATCAGTTAAGGCTGGTGAGCTAACAGGATAGGAAAACCAGAAGCGGCTTAAGTAGAGACGACACAGTACTAGATCTTGTCTTACACGATACGAAGATTAAAACCCGGTTAACTTCAAAACATGAAGCCGTTGTTAGCAACTTACATCAGAACTCTGGCTCAAGAACCAAAGGATATCTTGTCATAATTATTTTGGAAATTATTGGTATTTCCTAAGACTGAAAACTAACAGGCAGGTTACTAGCCAGCTTCTTGGCTTTAAGATAAGGAAAAGTCCTGATACATTTAAGGCAAAGAAATCTCATATCAGAATTTAAAAATTCTGATAAACTTAAACCAAGGAACTCTGGAATTGAAATATGAAAGAAGAAAGGTAAGGATTCCCTTGGTGTATCTTGGTGAGGAACCAATATTTTGATTCGCTGGATATTTTAATGAAAATGCTTTGATAGCAGCAATCTTAGAGGATTTTTAAAAAATTTCTTTCAGTGCCCGAATAAGATGTGGTATTAACGTTTGCAATTTTATGTGGACTGATATTTCCTTTTGCTCTCACTGGTTACACATTTTATACATATACAATGTTTAAATACATCTAAAAAGATACATAAAGACAACTAGGCCAGGATGATAACACCCTGAAACAAAAAGGCACAAAGGCAACACACAAACAATGCTTTCAAAATCTCTAATTCCTGAGGGGATGTGACTGTGTTTTAAGCATCCGATTTCAACAGGACTCTGTAAGCAACTTTAAATTAAAGAGCTGTCATTCTATTTGAAAAGACAAAGAGAGGGTAATTTTTCTTTTCCTTTTTTCTCTTATTCCTTCTTTTTGTCTTTTCTCTTAAATTTGCTATGAAGAAATAATAGGCTCTTCACATTTCTAAGTATGTGCTGGTTATAATGGAGGGAAGTTAGAGGAGCTTGGTTGAAATTGAGGTAATTTTTTATTTAGATGTAGAAAACTATCTGTGTATTTTGTCTCATAGTGAATCTATAAATTTGTGCTCATATAATCGTTCTCTAAGAAGGGAAAATCTATTCAGGTACTAGTCTGTCTGAATCATGTAATCATGTGCGGCATGCATTTTATAACTTCCTGAGATATCCCTGTCTTCTAATAGGGTGCATGCATTGCGTAAAATGTAGCCTTGCAGGCCTAGGCTACAGAATGAGAAGCCGGTGAAGACCTGGCAAGTACCCAGAGGCTCTGGTGTATAAACGGGGAGTTGCCACACTGGGTCCCCCGGCCCCATTCCAACTGCCTCTCCCAGGCGGCCCCCACACTGTGTGAGAGCCTGGGAGGCTGAAGCCCTCCCCCTTAGCAGACTAAGGACCACTTCAGGGGCCGCCAGTCCTAACTGCTGAGACAGTCAGTTCTGAGGCAGGAAGGGGTGTCCCAGTCCTGGATGGAGGGCTGCTCTGACCCACATGTGCCCCCCCAGGGCCTCCTTCCCCAGCTGGCTGCCTGGGACCAGGCCTGCCTATTCCCTGTCCACCAAAGGCCACATGGGTAGTGGTAGAATTGAGGGGAGCTAGCAGGGACCCCCAAAGCAACTCATTCTGCTGCACAGAGTCCTTCTGTCACCATAAGAATCTACTTACCTCAAACCCCACCATTGCCCTAGAAACTTACTTTTAAAGAAAGTTCATGGTACCTCTAGACAAATAACTAATTCAGTCCCCACATTCCAGTTAAAGAGACTGCAAATGGAAGAAGGTTAAAGGACTTTCCCTGGTCACAGTGATTTAGCAAATAAGGAGCTGAAATTCGTTGTGAAAAATGACCTTTTATGGTTACGGTACCTTGTTAGAGCCATAAAGCTAACTTTTGGGGGAAAACACGACTAAATCAGGTGAAGGGGAGTTAGTAGGACCCTGCTATTGCATCTTATTTTTCTCTGATTTGACCTTTTAATTTTTGAAGGTGAGAGGACTTTCAAGTGTCCTCACTGTGATGCTACCTTTAAAAGGAAGGATACCTTAAACGTTCACGTCCAGGTGGTCCACGAGAGGCACAAGAAATACAGGTGTGAGCTGTGCAATAAGGCGTTTGTTACACCTTCAGTGCTTAGAAGTCATAAGAAAGTAAGTGGAAGCCTGCTGTGAGCTTGGATGGGTTACATATTTAAGCGTGTATGTTAATTATCATGTTAATTATCATGCGATAATCAATTTTATATTAAATGCTGTGGCTATTGTACAGAATGCTGCAGTGAACAGAGGCGTACAGGTATCTTTTTTCAATTAGTGTTTTCATTTCCTTTGGATAAATATCCAAAAATGGAATTGTGGATCATATGGTAGTTCTATGTTTAACTTTTTGAGGAACCTCCACACTGTTTTCCGTAGCGGCTGCACCAATCTGCAGTCCCACCAACAGTGCATGAGGGTTCCCTTTTCTCCACATTCTTGCCAGCACTTGTTGTTTATTGACTTTTTGATAAGAGACATTCTAACAGGTATGAGGTGTCAATGCTTGCTTTTGATGATACTCAGTCACCTTTCCTTATTATTTATTTATTTTTTAAGCCCAGATTAAAGGTAGGTTGAGGGCAGGAATGTGCTTTCAAATTGACTGCTCAAATTAACACCTGCTGATTTTGAAGGTCGAGTCAGATTTATATTCCTCTTTGCTTTGCGGCAAAATTTGTCCAGTCAGACAAGCATAATGCAAGTAACAGATTACTTTATTGAGATTAATTCGGTTTTGAAGTGTTAAATACACACAAAGTATGTGAAAAATGCTTCTAAGGAAATGTTTCTTGGCAGCAGTCAAGGGCAGCTGTAGCCCCATTTCGACTATGTGGTTCTGCTAGCATATAATGGTTTTGTATGACTTACTCTTTTTTAGATGGGGCTCCATAAAGGTTTAAAAAGTAAACTGCAGAATTATTTTCAAATTAACACTAATGTATGATTCCAAGCATTTTTTTTTTAACCAGTGGGAATACCCATGATAAATGGTTTAAAACCTCATTGTAATATTAAATCATTTTAATGAAACATAATCCTGGAAAAAAGGATTTACCATTGTCACAGGCACTTAATCATCTTTACCTGATTTTTTATGTTTACCCTCTACCCTTTCTATTCCATTCCATGTAGACACATACAGGAGAAAAGGAGAAAATCTGCCCATACTGTGGTCAGAAATTCGCCAGCAGTGGGACCCTAAGAGTTCACATCCGGAGTCACACAGGTACGTGGACTGTGACTGGTGATAAAAATAACTCGGAGAAAGCAAATTCTTCCAAGACGAGGAATACTGTAATATTACAAAATACCTCCCAGATTCAGAATTCATCTTAGCTGTTTTCTTTCCCTAATTTCTTACTCTGGAAAATTTTTGAGTAAATATACTTTTCTCAAACTAAGTTAAATACCTAAAGTGGAAACAATTGGATTAATGTTTGGTTGTGATATACCTGTGACTTAATGTATACATGATTCTAATGGGTGGAATCGCACTTTCACTTTTTATAGAAGGCGAAAGACCTACTCTTACAAATCCCCTCGGGTAAAGCTCAAAAGGTGGTAGTTTTTTCAGAGGTGGTGTCGTATGGTGCCTCAGATCATCTCAATGAACTTTTCCGCTTCTGTTCCGTGAAAATCCATTGGTGGGTCCTGTGCTTTGAATGATCTGTTACCCACGTGTGATTCTGTAACGCGACGCACAGGCAGGGCGTCCCCGTGTGTCCCTGATCTCTAGTCTCGTCTACCTCCAAGCATATGGGAGCAGATACAAGTTTCCCAAAATTCTAGACTTTCCTCGATTTCTCTAATTCTTATATTTGGTAAAAAAAAAAAAAAAATACTATCATCTCTCCCCCCCCCCTTTTCTTCCTTCCTTCCTTCCTCCCTTCCTTCCTTCCCACCTCCCTCCCTCTCTTCCTTTTTTAAAATGACAGGCTCACTTATTTTCAAAAAACTAATGTTCACCAAATACCCAAGTCTGAATCACCATAATTTGTCTGTCAGTCATTTTGTTTCAAGTAAAACTGATGTTCCGTGACAAAAGCTGCCAGTTCAGCTCACAACTCAGTCACACACGTGCTTTTCCTTGAGACAACGTTCACAGGTCAGGATGCATCACAAATGCTTACTTCCCATTTTATCACAAAGAACAATACAGAGATGCCCTGTCCGTTTTGTTGATGAGGTTGATCCTACAGGAGCTGGAATAATTACAACAATTGTGTGTAGCATTTTATAGTCTTCTGCACTACGTCACTGAGCAGACACCGGGAGGCTCCGCTGTGGTTGCACGTACACATCTCTTCTCAGCTGTGACGTGGTGCTTTGTTCAGGTTCCACGACTGGAGTCCAAGCTGACAGGCTGGGCAGCTCAGGCTCAAGGTTGTAGTCAGTCCCGTGGAAGGAGGGACGCTCTCTCGGATAGTCCCTGAGTGAGCTCTTTCCCAGCCAGTGTGAGAGGTTTCTATACATTCTCATTTTCTTGATGACGAAGCAGAGACTTAGAGAAGCAAATGACCTGTCCAGTCAAGGGCATCGCATCCAAGTGTTTTCACTCCAAATCCTATTTTCTTTTCGTGTTGTTTCCTCTTTTATGCTACAGAGCTGTTATAATTACCACAATAATTGCAAAATGCTGCAAGTTCTCCAGTATCGAAGATGAGGAATGAAATTCCAAGTCATATTATTTCAGTAGCATGAAAGTTGTATGCTTTGGAGCCAAATGAAAGGTGTTTAATTTTTTTTCTTTTCTTAACATTCACATGTTCACTTACTCCTGAGTTACCTTTATGGTGAACAGTAACATACAGAGAAAATGATGATGTAATTTAGTTTCACCAGATCTCTTTTTTAAAAATGGACTCTGTTGTTTTAGAGCAATTTTTGGTTCACAGTAAAATTAGAAGGTACAGAGATTTCCCTGTCTCTGTCCCAAACACACACAGCCTTCCCCACTATCAACATCCCCAACCAGAGGGGTACCTTCGTTGCAACTGATGAACCTACATGGACATTATAATCACCCAAAGTCCATAGTCACTCTCAGTGTTGTACAGCCTGTGGCTTTGGACAAATTTATAATGACATGTATCCATCATTACAGTACCATACAGAGTAATTTCACTGCCGTAGACATCCTCTGTGCTCTGCCTAGTCACACTTCAACCCTCTACCCCAGGTGGCCATTGAAATTTTTACTGTCTCCATAGTTCTTTTTGTTTTTTGTTTTCCACAGAATGCTATGTAGACAGATTACTTTTTTTATTTCTAGGAAATGGTTACTAATTGATAGGCCTTTTAGTGAGGTGGTTGTACATTTGAATACATGGCAATGTGATGAGATTTTTATAGAGGTATTAGCCTTTTCGTTGTTTTCCCATTATGTTGAAGGAAGTGATTTCATTTCGTTTTCATAGGTAGTATTCACACTGTCCATCAGTGTTTCGGGGAAGCAAATTCTCCTTTATAACATCAAATGGCAGCAAGTTTTATGAGAGGAAGTATGACGTCAGTCGATGTTCATTCCTTCCAGGTTGCCAATTGGTATCTTTCATCATTTCCTGTCTGGTGTAGTGACAGTCTTGTTTTGTGTAGTGTTACAGGCCGTTTCCTTCATATGAACTATCTCAGGATGAGTCTGTCTTTATTGGCTCATGACTAACTGTCATTCTCTAAGACAGTGATAACTTAGCTATTGGATTACTACCTGTTAGTTCTGGGAGGAATCTTCGTATTTATGTCTCTGTTGAAATTTTTTGTTAATAGTGTTTAAAGAAAAAGTTTAAGAAATTCCTCCAGTTCCTTCATGCTTTGATTGATGTTCTCCTTTACTTCCTTAAATAACCAATCAGTTGTGTGCTTGCTTTACCTTCTTTCTTCTGTCTCCTCCTTCTCCCTCCTCTGTTCCCATTACAACCATCCTAGGGTGCAGTCTGACCAAACTTTGGTTTTTCCATTAACTTTGAAATATTATTTTTCATAGACTCTGTATCTACTCCTTCTTCATAATTAGGTATTAGAATAAAGCCATGCACAGCAAGTGTGCACAAGACGTCTGCTTTCATATTAAAATAAAATAGTCTTGACTTTTAGAATAGAAAGGGATTTCAGGAAGTTTCTAGTTCAAGCCTCTTAACTGAACTAATGCCCACAATGCAGTGTTTTGCTGAGGTGACGCAGCTTATGTGCTGGAACTAAAGTGAGGCTTTAACGCTTCCCAATGCAACTGGTATTTTTATTTCTTATTCTTTAACATACGACGTAATGCTAACTGTTGCTCTTGAACTTTCCGTAGACTGACTTGCATTCTTTCCATAATATTTGATGACGTTATCTTGTCGCTGTATCAACCAACTGAGGATAATCATCTTGACTTGGAAGCTTGAGGGTCTGTAGTTTGTTACTTAGGGTCTAACAGAACTGAACTCCACACGTGGAGGAACTTTCCCACCACAGAATCAACTGGCTGTCATACCTTATTGTTTAATACCTGGTTCACATTGAAAGCATAGAATCTGGAGTCAGCTTAGGGACTGTCGAACTCCATTGTAGTTCTTTCCTCCCTGCACGGGACTCAGTAAATTGCTCAGCCTTCATAGCTTACTTTCCTCCTCTGAAACCCAGGGGCGATAATAGTCCCAGCAGCCTAGCGTGGTTTCCTGGAACAAATGAAGGTGTATGTAAAGAGCACAGAGCGCCTGGCCTCACGGATGCCTGCTGTAACGGCATCCTCGCTGATGCCCTCGTCGCTGGGGGTTTTGTTTTGGTTCCTACCTGTATTGACTCACAAGTATGCGCAACGCCTGGCTATCCGGTCTGACTCTCTTTCCCGTTTCATCATCCTCATCTCTTTTCATAACCTTTCGCAGCAGCATATGCATCATCTACAGAACATAGATGAGGGTTTGCTGTCAAAAGGCCAGTTTGAGGTGAGTGAGGGTCAGTGAAAGTGCATGTTTCAGGCTGTGCCTGGCGAGCCACTCTGTAATCCATCACCCGCTTTCCTATGCTCGAATGGCAGAGACGGCACTCTGTGGGTCAGCTGAGATAGCAGAGCACATTCTCCTGTTGCTTTATAGCTTCTCGGGGTCAGTGAGAGCTGGGGTTAATTCTGCAAGAGAATCCACAGGCTGTGACATGAATTCCATCAGTTGTTCATAAATTATGAAAGAAATTCTAGGAACCGCTTTTGGGGTTTTAAAGCTCTGGGCCAGAAGGTTAATTACTTGCCTACAGTTCCAACCAACTTTCCGTGTTAATAGGTACCGGCTGTGTTGGCCCTTCTGTTCTAGGCTTGCTTGCACACTGTTATTTGAATGTAGTAATAAATCACTGTCCTAGGAAATACTTAAATATTTTTAGTAAATACCTGTAATCAGCTTAGAAATAAAGGATCGCTATATTACGATTCAATTATCCTTGGATTTTAGTCACTGATTTTTCTTTCTTCTCTAATACTTTTCCTAAAGGAATTTATTCACATTTTAGAATATTTGTTCACAATTATATTTATAAATAATTATAAATAACTATAGTGACAATTATTAATGAACAAAAATGGAAAATTAACAAAGTAATTATAAACACACATGAGAATTGGAAGCATGTTTTTCACATTTTTATGAGAATTAGATAACCTTCATATGTTGAAAGGGAATTTATTTTGTAATATTTATTTTCTAAGTGGTTAATTACTAACGTAAGGCCAAATCAAATATTCTCTTACCTGAGGTAATCTAAGAGTTAACAGGGTATTTGAGGGTAAAATTTGCATAGAAATACCTCAAATTTTCCTTAAGAAGTCTTATTCATAGGTAAAGTCTTGCAATACGTGATTTTTTCCCCTCTGTGTTTTTTTGACACTTCAAATAATTTCTGATCACCAAATATATCATGGAATGTACTGTTCCTTCCTTTTCTTTTTTTCATTTCTGTCCTCGGCTCCTCTCAGTTGAATTTGGGTTAGTGACAAGTTAAGACAGTCATTTTGACTTTCATTGATAGTATGATTTTCTATTTTTTCAAAGATATCAAAGACCCTAATTTTTTGAATGCAAAAATTATAGTGATTCTGTCAAGGTGTGTCATAGGCTGGGACATGAGGTGCAGAGGGAAGATTGAGGGAGTAACATTTGTCTTAGAAGACAGTGTTATGAGCAATCACCAAATGAATTATTAATATAGTCACAGAGACTAATAAGATGGATAATTTAAAATATAGCATCGTTTATGTAACGTTTTATCATTTCTTTATTTTTTAACATACTGGGGTCCTCAAAAAGGGCAATAGTTGTCATCACTGTATTTAATCAGCTTTATCTGTTGGTAAATTGTTAGATAATATCACTCATAGATACCCTTATTCAGTTTGGACCACCACTGTTCTCCGATTTTGCCTGATACGTGCTTTCTGCTACCGTTGCTAACATCTTCCCCCAGGAACGACTCTCTGTTCTTTTTCTGCAACTCTGAATTGAGCTTCACGTCTGGGGAGGGTTTTACAGCTTCCCTAGTTTTTGAGGAAGAGCATCATTTGCTGGATTTCTTGAAGCTCAGAGTTATGTTCTCTCGTTTCTTCCTCACTGACACTAACGGAAACCCCTCTGGTGCAGGTTCCTTGGTTTAACTGCTTCGTCCCTCCGCGACCGCAGTTCACAAACTGTGCTCGTAAATACTGGGTGAAATAAAAGCTGTGGTGAAATTCCTAAAACGGGACACTGCTGGGTGAAAGTACTAATGATTGTCCCACCAAAGTCTGACTTGCTAACGAGAAAACCAAAGCAACCATCACCTAACCTTGTGTCTCTTCCCTACCTGACTCTAACGTGTCCCTTCACAGAGTGGTGTGGACAGCTCACCAAGGCGTTTCTCTTTTTTGGTCAGAACCTTGAAAATTTTGCCAGTGTCTCGATCATTCAGATGTCTCTCCTGTTGGTGCGACAGTCCCCTTTGCTTCTGTCCACACTCACCCCAAAGGCCCCGGGTGGCTGTCCTGCTCCCTGCAGACACATCACACGTAACAGGCGTCATTTACACACCTTGCTGGCCCAAAACAGTGTCTTGAGCAGGGAATCTTTTAGTTTCTCTCCCTAGATAATCATATTGTAAAATTATTCATTAACTCTTGTCTTTTTTTATTCTGCATCTCATATTCTGTTGGCAGCAGTAAAACTCAGTTTTTGTTTTGCCTTCAACATGTGAATAGGTCTGGCTTTTCAATCTTTGAGACAAGAAAGTGAGCACATGGGCCTGCAATTCCTGCTTCCCACTGAACCCCACTTGATTTGCCATCTCTTCACAGTGAGGGAGGGATACGGTCACTGTAAGATTCGTACGGAAAAGGATGTATCTTTTACTTTTTTGTAGCTCCATCCATGGAACCTCGCATTTAAAAAAAACAACTTGTTTTGATTCAGGTAGTAAAAGTATTTTGAGAAGTAAAGGTCTTCTCATTTAGTCACTTGCTGATTTTTATATTTTATTGCTCATTTCCTTATAAAAGTGGACTCTTTAAACTTTTAAAAGTAGAGTAGCTCCATAAATATTCTAGGAGCAAATGTCAAGTTCAGATTTTTGTTGTCTTTCTTTCAAAGATGGTGTCCTCGGGGGTTTAACTCTTTAGATCAAGTGATATTCTGAAGGATTTGATTAGCAGGCGTGTTCCAAGAGTAACAACGTGGGGTACAGTGAGGTCAGTGGGGTTTCATGGCTTTTGCTGCACAAGAAAAAAGTATTTCAATTCACAGCAAAGTGCCAAGAATGAACTTGAGCTACTCCCATTTGTCCGTGTAGCGTTTCACTTCTCTCTGTGGTCTACTTGTAATTTCTAGACGCCCCAGAAGTTGAGGGGGTTGGAATGGTGCAATCGGAAAAGCAATTGGGTGGTGCTTGCACGATTATGTTTTTTTGGTTTAATTTTCATTTAGAATGAGTCACTTTGATATTTCGAACAATTTCCTTTGTCCACAGAAGCAAAATAAGCCGGTCCCATGATATTTGTGGAAAACAAATATGAAGTCCTTCTAAAGAATTCCCACATAATATGTATATTTTAAACATCAACCACTTGGAACCATCTTAGAGTATTTTTTATGGAACATACACTGTTGGCGTTTGCTTTTTTTGTTTGAAAGTTGCCATCTCCAAAACTGATTTTTGTTGGCAAACACAAAGTAAAAAGTAAAACTGTAACTCCAAAATCTTTAAACATTATTTAATTTAACTTAATTATTTAAATATTTAATTTGGATTCATTGAAAGTAAGAGTTTGGCTTTATTTCATCTTAGGTTACATTTTCTGTGTTTGCGTCTTTTCAGAGAATTATGAGAGTGCTCTGAAATCTACATAGCTTAAAAAAAATTCTATCTGACAAAATAAAAATTAAAATTATTAAAATGCTTTCTGAAAATTGTAATAAAAATCTCTTAAAACGTATACATTATAACCCAGCAATCCCTCTCCTGGGTATCTACCCAAAAAATCTGAAAACATTTATACATAAAGACACGTGTGCTCCAATGTTCATTGCAGCTTTGTTTACGGTGGCCAAGACATGGAAACAACTGAAATGTCCTTCGATAGATGAATGGATAAAGAAGTTGTGGTATATATACATAATGGAATACTATTCGGTGGTAAGAAAAGATGATATAGGAACATTTGTGACAACATGGATGGATGTTAAGAGTATAATGCTAAGCGAAATAAGTCAGACAGAAAAAGCAGAGAACCATATGATTTCACTGATATGTGGTATATAGACCAAAAACAACAAAAGAACAAGACAAGCAAATGAGAAACAAAAACTCATAGACACAGACAATAGTTTAGTGGTTACCAGAGGGTAAGGGGGGTGGGGGGTGGGAGATGAGGGTAAGGGGGATCAAATATATGGTGATGGAAGGAGAACTGACTCTGGGTGGTGAACACACAATGGGATTTATAGATGATGTGATACAGAATTGAACACCTGAAATCTATGTAATTTTACTAACAATTGTCACCCCAATAAATCTTTTAAAAAAAGGTATACATTATATATTAAACTTTCCTGTTTGCTTAAAAATCTTTGAAAACATGCTAGGCTCATTTGATGTACACTTTTTAAGTTGTGGTTATATATATATATATATATATATATATATATATATATATATATATATATAAAACAAAATTTATCACTTTAACCATTTTGTAGAGTTTTCAATTTTCCAGATTGATCATAATCATTTTTACTCAATCTGTTGCATTCGATGTATTTAAAAGCATGAAATAAAATCTGATCTCTGAGCCCTCTGACTTAGTGGTCAGTACATGTCTTAAATTCAATCCATACTCTAATTTAAGAAATCCAGATGCGGAATTTAAGAATATCAAAGTTTGTAAGATTTTTCTTTATTAGTTTCCTGTTATGTAAACAAAGATCTTTAGAGAGGATTTGTGTCAGGATGTTGGATGTTGGGATGGCCGTGTGACAATAGATGGACAGTCAGTGAGTAGGTGGCTTTAGGAGCCTTGTGTCACGAAGATCCATGCTCACCGTCACTCCCCCCACAAACCGAAGATGCCGTTTTACTACGAATATGTTCATGCTTTGGTGAGGGCCAGAGTTTTTCTGACATCTTTAACATTACAATGCATAAAACAATGGTAACATCAAGAAATTATTATTCTAATGGCATATATTAAACCAGAATCTGATTTTTTTCCTATTGTTTTTAGCCATATTTGCCAGTGCATGGTTGTCAATAATGCATTTGCTTTGCCAAAGACTCAAGGTGACTTGTTTGGGGACCAGGCTAGATTCTGGTAAAGTATTCCATGTGACATCTAAAGGTCCCTTTTCATTACCACTAGCTGCTTGTGAAAGGCCAACCTCCGATTTTCTGGAGCCTTTTTCTGAACATGTCCTTGTACATTTCAGATATTGTTAAGCTACTTCCACCTCAGGTGGCCCTGAATATTTCGAGGCACTTATTTTAAGCCCAGTCGGATAAAATAATTCAAATTCAAAGAGGAAGTGTTACCAAAAAAGCATGCTTGAAAATTGTTAAATTGGCAACAGGGAACTACATTCATTCAGTTTTTATGCCTTTCTCAAGATGTCAGCTCGGCGCTTCTCCTGCCCACTCCCACACAGGTCTTTCTTAAACCTGTCTCCTTGCTTTCTTTTCTTCATATAATTTATCAGTATCTGAAATTATCGTGTGTTTTTTTCTTTAACGTATGCTTGTCTTTCTCATTACACTGGTAAAATAGAAGACACAGTAATTCTGTGAATCGGTCCGTAACTCCATTCCCAAAGCCCAGGTCAGTAACTAGAAGATGGTAGGTGCTCGAAAAATAACAATTGAATGAATGACTCAAGTAGCTTCATGAGTATCCAGTTTGTGGCACCTTTTAAAGTCAACTTAAAATCAAACCTTTGCAGTTGCCAGTGTTTTCCTGTGTGTTCCTTGATGTGTTTGAAGAAAACACAAGTGGGTTTTAATGTTACTCGGTGCCAGCACATAATTTGAAGAAAGAAGCAGATGCAAAGAGCTCATCTATTTTCCTTAGTTAAGTGAAAAACATTTTGCCGTTCTGTTCACATCAGTATTGTTTGTGCCACTGTGCTCGTTAAATCTGACGACCGGTAGCTAAATCGCATCATGTGGTGTGTGATATTTGCCGGTATTGTATTTCACTTCTCAGTGTTGAAGGTGATTAGCTCTGTGTAGTTCTCCAGCCTCAGCTTCACATTATGTCAGGATTTGCAATCACTTGGGACTTGCTTTGAGACACAACACACATTCCCCACTTTTTCCTGATGAGCTTTGGTAACTGGACGAATGCCTCCATCTACCAGGCAGAAAGATCTGGTTAATGTTAACTGTCATTGCAAGAAGCAGAGTTTCTGTCAATAACATTAAAAAGTCTAACCTACTGTACACAAAATACTAGCCATATTATTAATGTATAGTATGTGATGGCATACAGTTAAGGGTTAGGGTTCAATTCTGATTCCATCATTCGATAGCTGCATCACTTTGAGCAAATTATCCTTTTGGTACCTTGCTCTCTTCATTTGTAAACTAGGGATATGCTACCTAGATCATAATGTTGTTGCAAGAATGAAAATTGCTGCTATTCATTAAGCATCATAAACAGAACAGAGGCTGATCGTAGGTGCTATACGTTTCAGCTGTTGTTAACAATTGTTTCCACTTTAGATGGGGTTTTAGTTCCATTTTATTAGCTAATTTTCAGCTTAACTAATGTGCATGCTAGCCAGAATTTGAGCACTGATTTGCCCAAACAAAGTGAAGACAGTGGCTGAATCTGCCAGAGATACTAGAAATGAGTGGCTCTTAGGGTTTGCATCGCTTTGTGCACAGAACCTGTGGACTGGCAGTGTCCTAAGAAAGAAAGACGCGTCTTCTTAGAGTTCACTCAGACTCAAGGCTACTTCCTGTTCAGACCAGGGTAATTTTCTGCGTAGACAAAATATTTTCTTCAAACGTAGCCATCACAGTAATTTCAGATAATGAAGGAAAGTAGCATACGCTTACTGTGAGAGACACCCAGGAACGACAGCTTGTCTTTGATAGACTGGTTAAGTGAATGCCTTTAATAGTTAGGAATACACTGACTTCTCCAGATTATCCCAGCGTCTGAGTGTGGGGGCAGCAAAGGCTTTGTGCTTGGAGTCTGAGCAAGGCAGGGATGACCTGACCAGGCTCCAACCAGAAGAGCAGAGGGGCAGCAGTGGAGCGCAGGGTCCAGGCGGGTCTGCAGAGCACACACCCTTGTTTTCCCACACATTCCTTTTATCAAAGTCATTCAGTGACGCCCTGTAAAACTGGACCTCTGTTCTGGGCCAGTAGAATAAATGGGTGGAGTTGCGGGTACGCGGTGTCCCAAACGCGCCAGCTCAGCGCCACTGGCTCTCCGGGCAGCAGTGGGATGGGATGCAAATCCAGCTGTCTACACTTTCCGGTTTCTGTCCTGAGTGTGTACACGGTCCCAGGAGCAGCAGACAAATGTGAGTGACGGTCATTGCCGCCATGATGACGAGGTTATTGCATTAGTTTGCTGTGGTAACGGCGCATCACAGAGTAGCTTAAACAGTAAACCTCTGTCTTCTAACAGTTCTGGAGGCTGGAAATGAGAGACCAGAGGGAGTCAGCAGCCCCCCGCCTCTCCACCAAGGTGTTTCCCTCTTCATGTGGCGTTATCCCTCTGTGTCTCTGTCTTCACATGGCTGTCTTCTTAAAAGGACACCAGTCATACCAGATTACGGGCCCGCATTATTCCAGTCACATGTGCCAGGCCCTATTTTCAAATGAGGTCGCATTCTGAGGTCCTGGGGTCAGGACTTCAACATGTGGATTTCAGGGGGCGCAATTCAATCCAGGATAGGTGACCATATCTTTTTATTGTCCTAATTGGGACACTTGTGACTGTGAAAGGGAGCATTGATTCAGGATAAGCAGTATGAGCTGAGACTGCCTCAGGCAAACCCGAATACATGGTCACTGTACCTATGAGGTGGACATAATTTACCTCATTTTTGGAGGCTCGGTGAGGTGAAATATCTTTCTCAGAGTTAGGATTGGAATGAGGAGCAGTATTCAAGCTCCTCAGGACAATCAGATTCCAAAAAGGGAGGCAAGGCCATGCTTTTAAAAGAAGTTAACCTTTTCATGGTGATAGAGGAAATTTAGCGATTATGAAAGAAAATAATAGCATAGCCTACTAGATGAGGCTTAATTAGCATCTAAATTACTTGATAACTGCATTCATTGATTTTGTTTGCTGGCTATTCTGTTGGTGCTGGAGAGCAAAACCACACATAAGTTATGTGACATGAAGAGTAGCTGTAAACGAAAGACAGACAGAAGTTTTGTATTTGCTAAAGGAAAATATTTTATGTGTTGGTCTTTGATTGCAACCAGGGTCTAGCATCTGCCATGTCAGTATTTAAATGAGGGAATAAATAGTGATTTGGAGTAACTGTCCTTTGTATGATCAGACTAACTGGAGGGCAGCTTCAGATTCCTCCTGGAGATTAACTTTTGTCACATTTTGTCACATTTCAAAGTAGAACATTTTAAAACAATGTGATGTGTATGTGTATGCTTGCTTGTTTTGTATAATGGCTTCTAGATAACCTCTAGATGAGAGGTCCTTGCTTTTATCAGAAAGTGTGGATCAACTACTACTTAGTTTAATTACCAATGGTTCTGTTTAACATGTACCAATTCTATGAAATGGTTTGGAAACTCATCATCCTGAGATAGAATATGAAATCCTTTTTTTTTCTAAACCAACTGCCCACGAAGCAATTGAAGACCCTCAGAATGAGCAGTACAGTGACAGAACAATCAGACTCACGGCCAGGCCACTGCTGGCATTGCCAGGGTGTCTGCCCCGCCGTACATGCAGGGCGGTGGGGACAGGGTCCGGGTGCGGGAGGAGGGTGATGGCACATGCTCGCTTTGCTGCCTCACGTTTTGCTGCCATGAAGCCTTCCTGTTTTGTAGGTGAGCGTCCTTACCAGTGCCCTTACTGTGACAAAGGATTCAGCAAAAATGACGGACTGAAAATGCACATTCGGACTCACACCAGGGTAAGATTACAGCCTGTCATTCATATTGCTCATAAAAACCATACTTCTTTAGAAAATATTAAAAAAAAAAAAAAAAAAAGAAAAAAAGAAAATATTTAGGTTTACATGAGAAAATAAAGGTGACATATCACCTTTCTATATAAAAATTGTATGTTTATATTTATGATGGACATTTAGGGATTTGTTTTGAAAGACAAAGCAACGAAAGAAACAAAAATCCAAATCCCAAAAGAGTCCCCATTCTTTGAACTGTGACTCCATTTTCAGGGGTAGTAGGAGTTATAACCGACAAACTGACAAATAAACACCCTGTGACATTTTAACACTAACAGATGAGAAGGTGCTGTCTTGCAGGGTAGTTGACAGTGAGAGGAATGCCCTTGAATAGAGGTGAGTCTGTCAGCGTGTGGTCATTCATACGCATGAACAGGTATATTTGCAAGAAAGCTGTGGAAAATCCTGGAAATGGTTGGGAGGGGTGGAAGTCAAGGAAGGACAGCTCCCTGCTTTGCAGGCGTGCCCGGTGCGTCAGTCTTTTTTCCCAGGGTGCTCTTTGTTCCTCGGCTGTACTCTTCCCTCCCTGACGGCCGTCATTCTGTTGTAGATGGCTTTCCCAGGCGCAAGCATCTGCCTCACATGCTGTAACCAATGTGAGCAGCTCCCCCTCCATCCAGCTCGTTTCTTAGCCTACTGTTCAGTTCGGGGCACAATTAGATTCTTTCTATGAACTTGCCATGGGAAAACTGGATGTTGTTTTCAATAGCTCTTCTTGGTTTTGCTCCATCCATCATTTCACTGCATCCTCTTTCTCAGAGTTCCTTTAAAGTGTGGCCTTTAATGGGCTTACGGTCTATATAGAAAAGACATTTTCAAAACTTAAGAGCCATGCCTCATCCCCTTAAGAGCAATTCAAATTCGGGCCTCTCCTGGATTTCACTTTTACCTTAGCTGTAACATAAAAACTTGAGAGAAAACACATAATGATGATATCCTTTCCAGTATAGTAATGCTTTAGCCTTCCACTTCACTTCTGTGGGCCGTAAAAGCTACCCTCCAAGGTTCTTAAGAAAGTTCTCTTCTGGTTTTTGTGGTGGAGGAGAGAGGCCGCCTGTCTGCTCATTAAAGCAAACCCACAGCAGGTTTGTCATTCTGATTTATAATATCATGCCTGTCTTGTACGAACATTAGAAACTGGAGAACCTCCAAGACGTTAAATGGCTCCATGAACAGGAAAGGGTTAGGCAGATATTACTGCTCAGAATAATAGGATTTAAATGTACGTATTCAAAATACTTATTTTACAGTGAGCCTTATTCAAGAGGTGGGAGTTAGTTTCAGTGTGGCTGTTATTTTATGTGTGTGTGCAGTGGTCACAGTGGCCAATAATGTGTTTTAAAGATGCCGACGTACACGCAGCGGCCCTGGGTCCTCTTGTCAGACTGGAGATGTTACCAGAGCCTTCGCCCCTGGGTCCCTGTGACACTGTGTCCTGTGCTTACTGTCACAGACATAGTTACGCCACAGAAGAGGCCGTTTCAGTCACTTCAGGAAAAGGAGACCATTTGGGTTTTCCCAGGAAAGTGTGTGATTTCCAATTCAACTAACTTGTGTTTTACTTTATTTTCATCTGAAGTTTATTCATTAGAATGACACAAATAGTTGAAATAAATGCAAAGCCCAGCAGGGATATGCCAGGTCCCGTTCTGGTCCTTCACATTTACGAGTTCATTGAAGGCTCCCGGCAATTCAGCCACGCCTGGAACAATTCACTGCAGCTGCTGTGAGGAACGTGTCGTATGATCCCTTTGTAAATATGAGAAACTGAGGCACAAGTGAGTCAGGAGCAGAGTGGGGACTGGAACCCAGGCCAACGGGCGCAGAGAACACCCGCTCACCTACTACAGACGTTGGGCTTTTATTCTGATCTACTTTCCTGGGTTTTCTCAAATGAAACCAAAGGCAGTAATGGCCCCACATTTGTAAGTCTCGTGTTCACATGAATATTTGAGCCTTGACTCAGGGATCCCGAAGCTGCCTCAAGGTGCCCAGGTGCAGGCTGGTACCTTTGCAGCAGGTTGTACCGCTCATTGCTCATGAGGATGGCCGACCTGGCTTTGACTCCGGCGACCCCCTGGGCCTGGACTTCAGACAGACCCCCACACAGCTGGTGGAGAGGTCCAGCAGGAAACAGGGTCAGGAAACACCAGCCTTGCGGGTTGGGCCTCAGACTCTGCTTTCATTTTTCATTTTTCTTTCTTTTTTTTTTTTAAGATTTTATTGGGGAAGGGGAACAGGACTCCACTGGGGAACAGTGTGCACCTCCAGGACCTTTTCTAAGTCAAGTTGTCACCCCTTTAATCCCAGTTGTGGAGAACGCTGTTCAGCTCCAGGTCCAGTTGCCGTTGTTAGTCTCAAGGGGTGACTCCCTCGCGGGATTCGAACTGGCAACCTTGTGGTTGAGAGGACTCACTCTAACCAACTGAGCCATCCGGGAGCTCAGCGGCAGTTAGTATTTGGATAGCTCTAATTTCAGATATTTTTTTGTCCCATTTCAAAAGCTAACTTTCATTCCATTACAACAATAACAAAAACTGTATCATTCAGCAAGTTACATCTTTAAGGTTTGGTGGGTCTACACAAAATGCCACGCCAGGCCGGTTCCTGCGTGGACGCCTCAGGGAGAGGACTCAGTCCTGTCACTCTGGGTATTGTTTATGGGGTGCAGCAAGGGACCACGTGGGGGAGATAATTCTGCTAAAGGCCTACTTTTACTAGAAGGCTGAACAGTCATTCAGTCTTTCTTGGAGAGGCCAGGCCTGGTCATTCATTCATTTCCTTCAATATATTTTCCTTATTTTTAGTTTTCAGCATGCTGACTGTGTTATACTAGATGTGTTTTTCTCTGTATTCATCCTGCTCCGTGTGTGCTGTTATTATTAGTTAGTAACAGTAGTTTCACTTGTTTCTCCCGACCCACTCTGGCGGCGGCAGCCTCTTTCCCTGAGCTCGAACAGAGACGCAGCAGTTCTGTGCTCCATCTTGGTGACTGTTTAGCTAACCTGCTTGTCCCATGACCTTCATCCACAGAATACCTCATGACGTTGGGTTCCAAACAGTGACGTGGATACCCAGCTTTTCTCCTTGTTAGGGAGGGGGTGACATTCTCTGTAGCTTCCCACATCCCGAGACCAGTAACGGATTCGCAGCTGTCTAGGTTTGCCACGATCCCTTCTTCCACTTAATGGCTGTAGATTCATTTTCTGTTCCTTGGCAGCTGATGGAAACAGAAGTCCTTACTCGGCACGTCCAGGTATCACCGCCTTTCAGCCAGGGAAGCACCCCACTTACAGGCCGCAGGCCACGGGCCGTGTGTACACGGGGCCCTGCCCCCCAAGGTGCAGAGGTCAGGCTCCGGCTGAGGTCTTGCATTGGGAGCCTTTCGGGGCTGTCAAGGTCCTCACCCTGTCTGCCATGTCTCCTTCCCCTCGTGGGCTTTGTCTTTGCCTGGGGGATGGAGAAAACAGCTTTTGGGGGAATCAGAGCCTCTTTGGGGGCAATTTTCATACTGTGGACACTGCGGCTTGAAACCAAGACTTTTTAAAACAACCTCAAGAGGAAATACGAATTTTCCCAGGGCTTTTAGGCTTGGAAATGCTCCCAACGTACTGCCAAACCCCCTCTCTGTATGCCTGCGGTCTGTCTGACAGGTCTGCTGACTCCCCAGATCCGTCTGAGGCAGACAAATGTCAGTGGCTTAACTCTGTGTGGAACGTCTCAAGTCCATCGAGTACATCGCACTTAGGGACAATAGATCACCTGGAAATCATGGGCCGTGGGTTTTCTTGTCTCGGACGCATTGAGCCAGAACACTCGCTGTCAGGGAGCTGGGGACATGCTCACAAATATCCATTTTGAAGCATCAGCTTCAAAAGAAACTGTTGTTTGTGTCCATTTACCACAGAAAGCTTCACGTCTTGTTTAATCACTTTTGATTTTCAACACGAAAAGCACCTGGACCTATTAGAAAGTTATTTCAGAAACTCTGCCTTTTGAACACCACTTAAAAACCCCAATTAGCTTCCACAGGTCTGAGGGGTCTGAGTTCACAGCTGTCTCTCCAGCCTGGTTTGCAGGAAGAGGCAAATTAGTTCTTACAGATATTAAAATGGAATTACTTGCCGTGGTCAATAGTAGCAGCGAGCCTTTTATGTTGTTTGATATTTTGTCACTTTGCTTTTATGAAACTTCCTGGCCCGGTTCCTCAGGTGGTCCAGATTGTTGGTGGGTTTAACAGACGTGTGCACTTTGCACGTTCTACTGACACCGTGTAGCGAGAGTCCCCCAGACGGAGGGGGTGTCTCCGAGTCCCCAGGCACCGAGCGCTGCTGGGTTTAGCCAGAAGCTTTCGGGTGCTGTGCTGGAGCAATTTGAAAACTATGCAAGAAAAAACAAACAGGAGAAAACGTGAACAGAGCACGCAGCTGGTCAGTCACGTGGATGCCACGGAAGCATGATGTCGAAGGAAAGAGAAGGTGAAGTCCTTCTGGGTGAGGAGGTTCGAGGAGGAAGAGGAGGGAGGCGAGGCTGCTAAGGGAAGAGGCCAGCGGAACTTCTCCAGCTATGAGGGCATCGCGTGGCATTTCCGCCGCCTGGTTGAGAAGCACAAGGGGTCTTGTCAGGGGGAGACCCAGCTGGGAGCCTTCATGAACGCATGGAGAAGAACGCAGGTGAGGCCTGCAGAAGAACCTCGAGACAGACGCAGGCACAGGTCTGTTGAAGTGGGCAGGGCGTGGTGAGTCGACCCCGGGAAATGCTACAGAGGGTGGCTTTTGAGTTGAGCTTTGAGGAATATTGGGGAGGGCTTACTATGAAGTGTGATCAAATAATACCGTGAATGTTTACATAAAAAATTATTACAGTAAAAGACACCTTGCCATTAATCCCTCTCAAAATACTCCTCACTTTGAACACACTTATCCCATTGTTCTTGCCACTGTCTGAAGCAGTTCTGGAAGTCCTCTTTCATGAGAGTCTTCAGTTGCACTGTCATGGCTGCCTCCATGTCCTGAATCATTTTGACTTTGGGGAAGAGCCAGACGTCACACAATGTCAGATCTGGTGAATACGGTGGATGAGGACACACCGTAATGTTTTGATTTGACAGAAATTGCCATATACCAGAAGTGATGTGTGACATGGAGCATTGTCATGATGGAGGATGAAGCAAAGACACTCATGAAAGAGGACTTCCAGAACTGCTTCAGCAAGTGGCAAGAACAATGGGATAAGTGTGTGCAAAGTGAGGGGGGGCAGTATTTTGAGGGGGATTAATGACAATGTGTCTTTTACCGTAATACATTTTTTAAAAATTTATTGGGGTGACAATTGTTAGTAAAATTACATAGATTTCAGGCGTACAATTCTGTATTACATCATCTATAAATCCCTATAATACATTTTATTTAATGTAAACATTCACCGTGTTTTTAATCATACCTCGTAGGTACTTGGAACCACCCGGGGAAAGTGAGAGAGGTGCCCACAGCTCTAGTCAGGGTGGCCTGTCCATGGTGACAGTCTGAGGATGTATGTTGAAGTCTGATGGCAACTGACAAAGGCTGGGCCTGGGGACTCGGTACGAGTACTGGAAGCACGTTTTGTTTTGTGTGATGTGTTTTCTGGGAGGGACATGAACAGCCCTCTTTGGGAAGGTTGCTGTGAAGTCCTGCTCGAGGGGGACCTGAAGGAGGCAGGAGGGGAGGCGGGGAGACCCCGGCAGAAGCAGGCTGAGGCCAGGTGCGGGAGCCATGCCAGGTGGCCGTGGGGTTGGCAAGTAGGCACAGATATTAGAGACACCTCTGACATACCGAGGGGTTTGCACGCGTAGTGTTTCTATTAGGTGGTGAGTAATGGGGAGAAGGAAGTACCGATGAGCCTGGATTCCCAGTAAGGGCGCTGTGGGGTCTGGTCGTGTTCCCTGGAGAGATGGGAGGTTGCCAGTAGCTTTAGGGGGGCGTTGCTGGGTCACACTGTACAGGCTGAGAGCTTGGAAGCACACTCGCTACTTCTGTTTTTACCGCTAGGTGAGAGGAAGAGATTAAAAATAAACTGAATAGCTTTTTAAAAAGTTTATTATGATTTCACAGGAAACTTTTAAATTTGTTTTCATTTTTTTATTTTTCTAAACTTCATCAGCTTTTGTTCTTGTGTGGACAAGAGGATATGGCTCATTGCCACTATTTGAAAATACCTTTAATTTGGTTTTATTGTTTCTAGAACCCACATATTTCTTGGGGAATTTTATATGTCTTGTAAATGAATTATTTAAGATAAATGGCTTTAAGGTACCATGTGTTTTATTTGGCTCAGAAATTATACCTGCAATTGAACATTCTTATTCTGTCACAGTCAGCTCCCTTTCCTTTGTAAAAGGGAACAATTATGCCATTTGAAAAATAACTTCCTTTTCAGGGACTGACAGCATCATTTTCTCCCTAAAAAATATGATTTTTCTGCAGAGTTTTTTAATGGTACTTTCATTTTCATTCAATATTTCTATGTCTAATTTGATTTTTGGGGAAAAAAAGAAAGTCCTGTCGCTCTAAAACGACACATTAATTGGAGTAACGGTGCGGTAAGGTTGTCGCCGAGGAGGTTGCCATCACTCTCCCTCCCCAGGTGCGCTGCTGCTCTTTCCATCAACATGTAGGCCGACTTCCCTTCCTTTGAATCGGGGCTGACCTTGGTGACTTGCTTGACTAGTAGAATGTCCCAGAAGGAATATTCTAATGCCGCAGAGGCAAGGTCAGAAGAGCCCTTACCGCTTTCTCCTGTATTTCTTGGAACCACCCCCCATGCTGCGAGGACCCCAGGTCACATGGCGAGGCCCCAAACAGGCACTCAGGTACCAGCCAGCACGCACCCCTGGAAGTAAGCCATCTGGACACCGAGCCCAGGGGAGCCTTGGGATTTCCACTGCAGCCACCTCACTGCAAGCTCTAAGTAAGGACTGTTTGCGGGGCCCACTCAACCCACAAAACCACGACACACAAGTCATTTTAGATGGCTGTGTTTGGGGTGGCTGCATTTGAAGTGATCGGTGCTTATTCAGCTGTTAGATAACTGGTGCCAAGTGTGAAATACTGCACACCTGCTGAACAGGTACAGTTTTGATGTGTAAAATGTATTTGGAGGGATCTGCTCATCCCTGCTCCTGTGGGTACAGCAACAGAGCCGGATGTCACAGAGGGGCCTCCTTAGTTCTCGTCTGTCACATGACCCTCAGGGACTGTGACCACAGCTGGGATCAAGATGATGATGTGACAGGTGATGATGTGACTCAGTACCCAGATGATATGACAGGTATGGTGACACTGGGAGCTCATTATCATTTGAGCTGATGAGTAATGTCAGTTTAGACAGGATTCCACGTGTAGGGTAATTTGTGGACAATCTGGGTACCTGATTTATAGGGCTGCTCTCCTGGGCAATAGGAATAAGGTCGGAGCCCTGTGGGGTCAGTTGCAAGTCCTTATGATGTGTGGCTTTCTTGATTGCCTCACATGACGTCTGAAAAATCAAACACAACAGAACACAGCTTAGGGAACGCTGTGGCAGCTTCTGTTTAACTTTGCTTAACAATGACTTTAAACCATTGTTGCCTATGGAGAGCGCCCGATGAAAGAAACGTTCTTTGACTAATGCGGTATGTTTCTAATTGTAATTCTTTAAGATTTAGAAGAGCGTACTTAGGCTCGGTTGGCCAACTAATGTTTGTTGACTCAACTTGCGTTACGTGGGGTGTTTTCAAAGAAGGGTTAAGAAAAGGTTCTGGCCCTTCAGGATTCTGGGGGAAGAGCAGATGAGACAGAGCATGCCAAGGACCAGAGGGGTGTCCCAGGGGCACTGTGAACCTCCTAGGGGGAGCACCGAGCTCACATGGGAGAGTGTACAGGCAGGAAATGGTCAGGAGAAACACAGGTGAGAGTTAGTCTGCAGGAGCAGAGAGCTCCCTCTGAGTCTACAGGAACAAGCAGAAACTGGCTGAGTGCAGAAGGTCCAACAAAAGGAAACTGAGAGGAGCCAAGGAGGCCGCAGGAGGGGCCGCAGGAGGGGCCGCAGGAGGGGCCGCAGGAGGGGCCGCAGGAGGGGCCGCAGGAGGGCTGCAGGAGGGGCTGCAGGAGGGGCTGCAGGAGGGGCTGCAGGAGGGCTGCAGGAGGGCTGCAGGAGGGGCCGCAGGAGGGGCCGCAGGAGGGGCCGCAGGAGGGGCCGCAGGAGGGCTGCAGGAGGGGCTGCAGGAGGGGCTGCAGGAGGGCTGCAGGAGGGGCCGCAGGAGGGGCCGCAGGAGGGGCCGCAGGAGGGGCCGCAGGAGGGGCCGCAGGAGGGCTGCAGGAGGGGCTGCAGGAGGGGCTGCAGGAGGGCTGCAGGAGGGGCCGCAGGAGGGGCCGCAGGAGGGGCCGCAGGAGGGGCCGCAGGAGGGGCCGCAGGAGGGGCCGCAGGAGGGCTGCAGGAGGGGCTGCAGGAGGGGCTGCAGGAGGGGCTGCAGGAGGGCTGCAGGAGGGCTGCAGGAGGGGCCGCAGGAGGGGCCGCAGGAGGGGCCGCAGGAGGGGCCGCAGGAGGGGCCGCAGGAGGGGCCGCAGGAGGGGCCGCAGGAGGGCTGCAGGAGGGGCCGCAGGAGGGGCCGCAGGAGGGGCCGCAGGAGGGGCCGCAGGAGGGCCGCAGGAGGGGCCGCAGGAGGGGCCGCAGGAGGGGCCGCAGGAGGGGCCGCAGGAGGGGCCGCAGGAGGGCCGCAGGAGGGGCCGCAGGAGGGGCCGCAGGAGGGGCCGCAGGAGGGGCCGCAGGAGGGGCCGCAGGAGGGGCCGCAGGAGGGGCCGCAGGAGGGCTGCAGGAGGGGCCGCAGGAGGGGCCGCAGGAGGGGCCGCAGGAGGGGCCGCAGGAGGGGCCGCAGGAGGGGCCGCAGGAGGGCTGCAGGAGGGGCCGCAGGAGGGGCCGCAGGAGGGGCTGCAGGAGGGGCCGCAGGAGGGGCTGCAGGAGGGGCCAGAGCAGAGTGCACTCATGGAAGCCAAGGGAGGAGTTGGAGCCCTTTGGGATCACTACCCGCTGTCCTCTCCTGGAGTCTGAGATCTAGAAGCATATCACAGGTTCTGAAAAGTCCTGCAGTAAAGACAGTTTGTGTAGTTTGTTTAACCTGCATTTGACAAGATAATCTGAGCAGGGTGAGTGAGAGAGTACGTGAGTGTGTGTGTGTGTGTGTGTGTGTGTGTGTGTGTGTGTGTGTGCTCTGTGCTGTGAGTGTTGTGTACTGTGTGTCTTGTGTGCTGTATGTAAGAGTGTTGTGTGCTGTGTGTGTGTTGTGTGCTGTGTGTAAGACTTGTGTTCTGTGTGTGGGGGGACAGAGCCCCAAAGAGTGGTTTCCAGGCTCTCGGCCTCATATGGAGGGGTGCTGGCTCAGGTGGTAGATGGCCGTCAGCTGTGGCTGGTTGGCCGTCAGCTGTAACCATTGAGCTATTGGCCACTAGTAAAACTGCTGCGGCTACGGAGGAGAGTCGAGGAGAGTAGAGGAGAGCCATCGGTCGGTTGGCAGCAAAGCCGACAGCAGGTCGCATGTCCGGTGAACCCAACCTCCAGTGAGACCACATAGGTATGACTTCCCTACCTATGGCTCCGTGGGTGTTCCTTTTGGGCCTGGCCACATCCTGCGTTCTTATGAGGGGAGCGGAGCAGAGGCCCCGCATGACACCCCGCACGACAGTGTGTACGTTGTGTGCTGTGTGTGTTGTGTTCTGTATGTGTGTTGTGTGCTACGTGTGTGTTGTGTGCTCCGTGTGTGTTGTGTGCTCTGTGTGTGTGTGCGCATGTGTGTCCATGCTCTACTCCATCTCACTGGGGCTAGTGTTCCATACACACAAGTTCAGAAATCCCAGTCTGAGCCATGATGGCTGCCACAATAATGCCTCCAAAGGCCGACCCTCCACAGTGGCTCCCTCCGCCCCGGCCATGCCACCCGAGGCTCCCCGACCAGCCTCCTCTTCCTGAGTGCAGACATCTGGGCTTCAGCCAGTCTGACCGTGTGTCCTCCCAAAGCTGCCCATGCTGTGTTTTGCATCTGCTTCGGTATTTCTTCAGGGTATGAGTGAAATCATCCTTGTTGTCTCACCTCTTTCTTTGTAGTCCTTCCCGCCTCCGCCTTCTCCCTGCGGAGACCTTGGCTCTCCTTAGAGCTCCGGGTCAGGCATCACTTTCTGGATGGCCTGCCTGCCACCTCGGCCATGGACACATTTGCTGAGATGTTAATCCACTCGGTTAGCGCAGTTTTTTCACTTTTGTGGCAGAGTTTTCCTTAGAGCTTAGTTCTTTTACTCGTTCAGTCATTCGACAATTGCACGTCTTATCATTTTATACTTATCCTTGGTATTTACATATCTTTTCTATATAAGCGGAGACAGACCCTCACACTATTACACTAGATTTTTTTTCAGAGAGATGAACAGTGAATGACGGGAACGCTGGCACGTGGGAAGCAGAGCCGCTAACTGTGCGATGGGGACCAGGGACAGGCCACTGAAGTGCTTTGAGTGGGTCAGAAAGCTTGGTTATGAGTTTTCTAGGAAAGCAGCAGTGTTGGGGGTCGTGCGTGCTAAGTGCACTGAGAGCTGTGTGCACCATTGTGAGGTTGTGCTTTGTGTGTTGGTGAGAAACACAGGGCAGAGCACAGTGTGCACTGGAGAGGATTAGGCAGGAAGTGGGGGACCCCCGCAGGTCCCACAGACTGGGAGGAGCTTTCTGTGCTGAGCCAGGAAAGAGGGGCTTGAGTCTGCAGGTAGTAATGAGTCAAATAGGCTTTTGTTTCCCAGTGAGGGAACAAAGGAAGAAGACAAGCAAGGATCTTAGGTCTTCCTGGCTTATTAAAAATACAAAACTGGGACATAAAAACAAATATTCACCCCAAGCAACTCAACCCCCTGAAATAACTTTTTATATGTTGTTTTAATTACAAAAACTATCTTGCAGGTTAAGACTATTAAAGTTATAACTCAATTGCTAAGTCTGTAGTTAGTACGTACAATTACTACCATGAGAATGAAATATAGGGCACACATTTTTCAAATTTCTTCCTAGATTGTGACCTATTTTGAGTATTTGTTGAACTGACTAAAGTCTCAGTTAATGATGAGCATAATCCACGGGGCTTTCCATCAGTGGCGTTCCAGTCCAGCTATCATTTCCTCTGCCCCCCGCAATGGAAACCGAAGCATTGCCTTGGCGTCCCTGTGTCCGACTGAACCTGTTTGGGGCACAGTGGTGTCAGAGAACTTGCTGCCCCGCCTCCCCAGCCCTGGCTCAAGCAGCCCTGTCTGTAATAACAATGCAGTTCTCTCCGAATGTCTCCTGAGCTCCCTCATGCACTTGGAGTGTCAGCAGGGAGTACATGGACAGCAGTTTGCGGATTGAGCTAAAATAAAACCATAAACATTAGCATTTAAGCGGGTGGTTGCTTTACCACTGTGGTATTATTATCTTTAGACTTTAATGATATCCTGCAGGATTTATAGGCCAGTGCCTGCTGCCTGAAATGTATAAAGGGAATTTTTCTTTGTTTTTAAGATAGGCAATATGCAATTAATGTTTTAAAGAAGTGGGACCGTTATTCTTAGAAAAGTAATACATTTTTCATACTATTTTCTCTCTGAAACAGAATTCTGTATCCATCTTGCACTCTATTCAGGGGGTTTAACTGCTAAAGTATCATAAGAATCTTGAAATAAAGGCCCATCTATTTATAGGAAGGTCCCATTAATGGGTTTCAAGAACAATGCTATATGGAGCGATTCCTACATAATTTCCTTTCTTCATAAAATCACCCCAGTTATATTTTCATAAAGTGCACCTTTTTCTATTTTGAATTGTATTATTCACATGCATATTTTGATAATGCATAGAAGAACGCAGGTTAATATAATACAAAATAAGGATAAGCAAATCTTATGACAAAGGTATGCTCTCTCATGTTACAGATGAGGGCAGTGGGGCTGAGAGCGGTTAAGTGACTTGTCAGTCATACGACTAGTGGTACGCTGCACAAAGGTTGGGAATTAGGTCCCTTCATTGATAAAGGCCTTATTGTTTATTACTATGTGTATAGCTATGAAGATGCTCTAAAGAATTATGCTCCATGTTTTATGAACCGATCTTTCACAAAACTTGTAAGAAAGCTGGTGCTGATTTCTCACTCAGTTCAAAACCAGCTTGCTGCACAGGACCCCCCTCCTCCCGGATCCTCCTTCCTCCTCCCTGCAGGGAGCCCAGGACTCCTGCTGCAAAGGGGGTGCAGGCAAATGCTCCAAGGTGACTGTCAGCGGGCACCCCTCACAGGAAATGATCAGCAGTACCAGGATGACCTCTACAGGCATTTTCCCTTCACTTGCATGGGTTAAGCTATTTTCAGTAAAATATTGTTAATGTTTTGGAAGCGACCAGGGAGGGATAGTGCTTGTCCCTTGTAATCCATTTCAATAAGTGAAATTTCGATAAAGGGCAATTCACCTCCTCCATTTTACCGAAATTCCTGTTTGGAAGGATTGCAGTTTCTGCATCATTGGAATTGAAACATCATTTTCAATGTAAGAAGCTTTCAGATCTTTGAGGATGGCTGTTTCAGGTACCACACGTTTCCAGGAAGATACGTCCAGGCTGAGCACGGCTCAGTCGGTCACAGGGCAGGTTGGTATCAGGGTCAGTGGTCAGGCCAAGTGGACCATGGCTCTCATGGACCTGTCACCTCTCGGCCGTCAGCCTTCCTCTCAGAGAGGTTGCGGCTAGCTTTTAAATGCTTTGATTCTTTTATTATTTCTAGGTGTTACCGTGACATGTATTCTTAAATTCAAGAAGGAAAGAGAGGGCCTTGAGGATACAGGTCGTTTATTTTGGTTTCAGTCTAAATTACAGTCGTCATGTTCTCTTTTCTGCCATCAAAGAGGAAATCTTTGATTTCTTAATTAAAGCGGCAGTTGGTGGTTTCCAGAACCTGAATCTCCTTCACCATTAGCCTGACACAGGCCACACGTACACTGAAGCGACCGCTTCCCTGAGAAGCTCTGAGGCCCCGGCCACCTCCTGTTCACGTCATGCCGAGTGCCAAGTCCTCACTCTGTGGCCACCTCAGTTCCTTAGGGAGAAGGTGACCTCCTCCTGGGGGCCCGATTCCCAGCGTCTGGGCGGCCTGAGTGCCACTGCCTCTGAGGACTGTTGGAACACACACTCGGAAAACCCCGTTTTTTACTGTCAATTCTGTTCTCAATTGTAAATGACCTTCTTTTGCGTGTGGGCAGATTTGGGCATTTTCCAGTCAAATCATATTCCTTGTGTGTATTTGCTGTTTAGTTAGCTTATCTGCTCATTGTGAGAGATTGGTAATGTGGTGGTCCCTTTCTTGTGACTTCAGTCCTTCTAGAAAGTATTTAAGGGTGAATATACAAAGGCTAACTCCACGCCTCCAGTGCAGCAGGAGGTGCCATATGGACACAGGTGGATGCTGCTGGGTGGGAAAATGAAAGATAAGAGTTTGAACAGAAGTAACGAGAACACCAAGTTCTAGGATGTCAGGCCCTCGCAAGGGAAAGTGGGCATCCACCTAATGAAAAACCAGTGGGTCTTCTATTTTTATGAATATTTGGATACTATTCAACGTGACTAACTGTTCTCTGAAACCATCACTGTGTGGAATCAGAACCAGAAAAAAAAATGTGTATAGTAGTATACATATACAGATAATATAAATATATATTATAAAATATAGAGAATATATGAAAATATTATACTTTTTCTAATTTTTAAATATAGAAATAAGAATTATATAAACAGGATATTTATGCATACTTACATACTTTTAAAATGTAGTGTCCTGTATCATTATATGCTCAAGATTATAAATAGAAATAATAGGAATCGGGACTGAAGCAATTTCTCCAATACGTCTTGTTACTTATTTATTACACTGATACTTTAAGACGCATCAAACAGAGGGGTTGTTTCCCTAAGTTTTCTTTTCCATTACAAAACTCTGGTTCACGGTGACTGAGATGGTGCTGCTTGCCGGGGCCCGGATGCCGCATGGTAACTGATGCACAGGAGAGTTCCTGATTGGAGATCTGGTTTCTGGAACTCGTGAGGCAGGACAGTGGGCAGGAGGCTTTGGGGACTGGAAGTCAGATCTGAGCCTTTCACTCCAGGGTCAGCAGTTGAGCGAGGGCAACTTGGGAGTGACATAAAACACTCGCCCAAGGACCGATCCTTATCAGGGTGGAAAATCGCAGGTCTCAGACTCCTCAGGGGTGTCGTCAGTGTAAGGTACTTTCTGCTGCAGCCAAAGCGACAGACATTTGAGGACCTCTGTAAGCTTTACGACTACCCTGGAGGTTCCCTGAGACCTGGCCACACCCTACAGCTGGTGACACTGGACTTGACCCAGCTCTCGACATCCCAGAGTGTGCGTGCCAGACATAGGCTGGATCCCAGCTGCCAAATCAGCGGATCAGTGGGGGCCATTCCAGGGGCTGTTCCAGGAATGGTCTCAGGAGGCATTTCACTTAATGGGTCTGAATTGATTCCATGTAACGCAGACCTTGCTATTATCATCCACATCATGCCTGTAAGTACAGGATACACACCTTTCTTGTGTGTGAGGTTTGCTGACTCAGCTGCTCCTTCTCTCAGTGAGTGGATGTATTTGGTTCACTGTGCCAGTATAAGTTCAAACGGACATTTTCTAGAATGTGGTATGCGTGACTACTTTGGATCTATTATATCTATTGGCTTTGAAGAGGCAACAGAAGGAACTAAAATTAACATGTGTTTTTAGACATGGAAGCAGTGTACCAGGTCACTGCCAAATATGACGTCCCAGCTACACCAGAGTCTGTAACACGAGGCACAGTTTATCACCAAGCAATATATGACTCAATGGCTGAATTCTGAATTTTTGAGATATTAAATTCTGTTTGTATTTCTCCATTGGCAGGACATGAGTGCGTTCCCCAACATCTGTCCTCCTTGTAAGAGCTGCATGGCTGTTCCTTTTCATGCAGAACTGGGTTTCGAGCCCGAGACCTCCACTCCCCACCCCGACACTCGTCTCTGTGTGCTGACATGACCAATGTATGTTCTTTCATCCTGTCTGCAGAGGGGGCTCTGGAGGTGGCTCTGTCCTTGATTTGATAAGAAAGGGTCACGCACACTTAGGAAGCCTGTCTGAGAGTTTGGACCTCATTGTGGCTTAGTTTCTTTGTGTGCAAGATAAGACTTTGGTTAACTGAATCTTCTGCCAAGTGTATTATTTGTGTTGTTTTAACTGGAGGATACCTGGCTACTAGAAGAAAAACCACTACAATTATTAAAAGAGAACAGATTTCTAAGAGGTTGTACTATCAATTCTATTCTTACATGTTAGCATACTCTGAAGGTTCTTGTATCTCTAAACCAAGAAACAAATGTAGAGAATTAAAACTATAAAACAAGGTCATTTCTGTATGCAAAGGGATGGTTCAAAATGGAGACCTGTGATTCCATTAGGATCTCTGTCTTGGAATTTAGCAAAAACAAGGAAATTGCCTCAATTCAGTCTTTCACCTACTATATTCCGAGAGAAAGAGTTGGAAAATTTCTGAGTAACTTGGCCAGTTCACAAGTCAAATGATCTTTTAAACAAAACAAGGAACAAACTCTTGGCCCTTCCAGCTGCAGCACCACGTGAAGCTCGCCTTGCGCTCCACGCACCCTCGTCCTGTGGCTGGGCCCCCAGCCACTCTCCTAGGTGAGGTGGGGCAGCCAGTACGTTGCCAGGAAGCTGATTCATCCTGCCAGTGACATTGCAGGCTGGGATACTTGCAGGAGACAGATGCGGGGAGCTTAGGCAGGCCTTGTCTTAGCAGTCTTTCCTGTTCGTCCCCTAGCAGGTGACAGCTGAGTGGACTTACAGGGATGCTGCAGATGGCCCCCTAGAAGGAAGCTCAGTGGGACATGGCACTGGGTTGTTGCTCCTAAACTCAGGTGCTACAGTTAATGCAAAAACCGACCTGGCACTGTCTTGCTCTTTGTCCCACACTGAGGGGTTTCCTGGGATGTGGGACTTTCAGGGTGAAACCTGACTAATCCTGGGTGAACTCGGGCAGTTGGTCATAGGAGTCACGGTTCTGGAAGTAAAACATGAGACATGAGACAGACGTCCCTTTTCCGGGAATATACTGAACCCAGGACAATCAGAGGCTAGTAGGTACAAAGTCACCATTATAATTATTATTTTTTTTTACGTGAAATCTGATTTGTTCTGGTTGCTGTTGATGATAGGCAGTCGTTTTATTTTGGGGGTAAGAATGGCATTTTGCAGAAGGCATGAAGTATACTTCAGCCTGCTGGCATTGGTGTAGCATCACCAAGAATTATATTTTTCACAAAAAACTTACCCATTTGTGAAAGAAGACTCAAATTTACTTGCAGAAGGAAAGTGTATCAGAGAAAAAGGGCAAGGAATGAAAATGCTAATTTTATGAGTAAAAATAATGTTCTGCAGTTACCTTTGGGATTAAAAGTGTTAATAATATTCAAATTTGGAAACAGAAATTTCCCCACTTATTACAATCGTCCTATTATGCCGTCTTCTTTGTCTTCTTTTTTTAACCTTTTAGGCTGGCTGATTTTTTTGACTTGAGCACATTCAAATCTAGCAAAATCTCTGCTAGGACAACTGTGGGATCCTCACCTGTGCAAACAGGCAGGCTGTTTTGTTTTTTCCCCAGCATTTTTGAGGTTTGAAAGGAGCAATTTATCCTACTAGCTAGCTCCCTGCCATGTGTGCTGCGTGTTGATTCAGAGATGTAATTTCTATTGATGATCTGATTTCCTCTGCCTTCTGCCTGCGCTCGATGGCTTTGTTTCACCTGCTGACATGAACTTGGCTGAAATGAACGCTCTCTTGGCCGCGGTGAATTAGTTGCACGTGTGATAGCACCTTACTGCTGTGTTCTTATTATTTTCAAAATTGTGTAATGGGATAAGTATGTTATTTCTTTAGAAGTAGATATCCCTTTTCGAAGGCTTTGCATTTACATAATTCCTTTCTCCTACAGACCTTGGCATAAACCTCAGGGCTTTATTCAAAGATGGATTACACTTGCTACCATCACGTATGTCAGAAAGCATGTTTGTTATTTTTGGAAGTAGGCAAGTTGAATCAGTGCTCTGTGGACAGGAACCTGCCTCTTACATGTAAAGTTCTGTGACTAGATTAAGTTCTCACTTCCTAGCATTCTCTGTACCCCTACACTGTGCCCCCTAAATTGACGGGTATTTGGTATGTGCCTCAGAGCCTAGCTCCAATTGTGTAGCCACAAAAGCTCAGTGTGATGGACAAGACACCGCCTACTCTGTCTGCCTTGGCTTTGCTTTGCAAACCTCTCAGGCGCTTCCCAGGGTGAGGACTGCGGCTCAAACCGCGTGTTTGCCGTGGTTCGTAATAGTGTCTTGCTCAGTACACATGGAGACTTTTCCTGATGAATTTCCCCTCAATGACATCGTCATCTGATCATGGAAATTATCTTGACTGCTGTCAGCTCACTTGTAAATAGAGCTTGAAACATCTAAATTAATTGGTTTGTGCACTGAAGTACAAGGTCAAGTGTAGCAAAGGGCCTTTTCAGAGGAAGTCGTTAAAGTTTGCCTTTGCTGGTGGATTACTGTGTCTGAGACTAAATGTTTAGGAACAGTCCATTGGTAAATGAAGCTCCATAGAATATGCAAATAATAATAATAATAATAATAATAGTAATAATAATAAATTAGGCCGTCTTAAACTTGTAAGACTTACTTTGATTTTCATTAGCAGGTTTTTAGGATACAACCAACAAAAGTGTTAGGGACAGTGTTTGACAAGAGAAGGCAGTCGCATTAACCACCTATACTCTCACAACTCTGAGAGTGTGTTTTCACAGTCAGCTTCCATTCTGATTGTTACTGGAAACTCAGCATTTTTGCCTTGGATATGATGTGTGTGTGTGTGTACAAGTGTATATGTATTTTTTTATCTTGTCCTTATGTCCTCTATATTTTCTATTATATTTATTTTTCTTTTTTCTCCGGTATATTTTCTTATATTTTCATTATAATTTGCATTTATATTTCAAAGTTTAATTTATAATTTTTAAGATGCTGAGCATAATTTTTCCTTATAAAATTTTCTTATTCATGTGATTAGTGTTCTTCTATAAGGTTTTTGAGGAAAAAAATCTAAACAGTTATTATGCAGGGAAAGAAATAGTTTCCCTTTAGATAATTTAAATAACACTCTTTCACTTAAGCAGCATTCCTTTTCTTCCAAGAATTACAAAGAACATTCTGGACAATGCCCAGATCTCATATTGTTCTCAGAATTCTTATCAGCAAATACATATTTTCAGTTCTTTTTGAACCCCCTTTATGTGTATAAAGAACGCTGCTGTCTAGAGGAACACTCACTCCGTTTTCAGAGTGGGGGTTTTAACAGCCAGTCCCTGACGAGGTTTTCATTCACTGTTCTGACGTTATGCTTCAGTCGGAGCTGGAAGGCATCTCTGCCACCAAGTAAGACCTTGGAATATGGGCCGATGCCTGGGCAGAAGCAGACAGTAGAAAGCCTTCATTCCTAGTAACGGAAAGCCTGACCCAACGGGCTTAAATGATGGCATGTAAGTCACATAGCAGGGTTGTCCCACGGTTGGTTGGCACGGTGGCTCCCCAAGCGCTCACATCCAGGCTCCTCTCGCGTCTGCTGCCGAGCTCCCCACGTGCCTGCAGCAGCTCGGGCCTCACCTCCATGCACAGTCAGCCTTAACAGCCACAAGAGGCCTTTGCAGAGTCCCCTGTAGACATTTTCTCTGCTCAGTAACTAGTCATGTCACATGCTCCCAGCTACAGGCATCACTGCCAAGGAAATGAAATCGCTTTCACTGGCTTAGTGCAGTGGTTCCCAGTGTGTCTGCCTATTCAAATATGTAAAAATTCGAAGCCCAGGCCATTGAATCCACACTCTTGGTGGGGGGTGTGGGAGGGGTCAGGACATCAGCATTTTTGGAAGCTCTCCAGGTGATCTCATGTGCAGGCAGGTCGGGGGGCCAGGTTCTGCCTGACCAGCCTCCCCTCTCTCGGATGGGCTGGGAGGTACTTCTTCCAGAACCCTTGAGCAGGTGGACAGGAGCCTCCACACAGCGTCAGGGTCCCGCCGGCAGGGATCCTGGAGACGAGGGAGGGGGTTTGGGTGGGTGGGAAGCCAGCAGATCACTGCGGATGCTGGCCCTGGAGTAAATGTGCCTTATTTTGAGTTCTGCCCTCTCTACCCAATTGTGTGACCTTGGTCAGGCTTTTTCATGACTATTTCTTCATCTGCAAAGTGAGAATAGCTGTACAAAATGTGCAGAATCACTGAACCAGTAAATGGAAAAGGTCCTTACAGGTTCCTAGCACGCTGCCAGCCAGCACGAGGCAGGTGTGTAGCAGGAAGTCCTGTCCCGGGGAGAAGTGGATGCCGTCGTGCTGTGGTTTACTGGTTATTATTATTACGATTATGGCTGGAGAGGATGGTGGCCCGCCAGCAGTCTCGCTTCTGGTGGCACTACAGAAGCACCTCGGGGTCTGTGACAGAAGCCAGCGCCCAGCCTCGTCCAGCCCAGGTAAATCCAGCATCAATGTTTTCACAGATTCCCGGTGGTTAACATGCAGGCGGGATGAAGTCCTCAGGGCCCAGTTAGGAGTCCACGAGGGCCATGCGAGTGTGGCCAGTCTACCTGGCTATCCCACATGGGCCAGCCTGCGTCACTCCCGGATCCAGGGAAACAGGGTTTTTGAGCTGGTTTGGGTGAGCCTGCCTCCTGGATGCCAGACAAGCTCTCCTATCACCTCTGTGTAAGTGACAGGGCTTTCTTCCAGCATTTCACTTACATTGTTCTCAAAGTGGATTAATTAAAAAGGGACCGAGTGCCTCTCGTTTCTATTTAAAGTTTATACATAGCACTTTAATATAAAAATGCTATTTACTGTGATTATTTTCAGTTTTCTGTATGTGAGTTATGCCATCATTTTCCTAGAAAGTGTTCCATTAGCTACAAAGCAAAACCCGTTACGATGTGTTATGTGGAAACCTGCTTTACGCGTTCTCCCAGCTTTCTGTCAGCTTGCCTACGAGTTCTGAGTCTTAGGTGCATTGTTTACGAGGCCATTGTTATGTTTTGTCATATGTTGAAAGATTAGATGGCTGTAAAAGTAAGACGGTGACTAAAAAGCCACAAAAACCATAAATATCTGTAAAAGACATCTTCTAGACCCGGCTTCTCATCAGAGGGAAGCACAATGCATTTTGACTGGGGGCAGCTGATGTCACAGGCACCTTCAGGAACCGTCATTTATGTGGCACGCTGGCCTTTGGGCCATGGGTCTGCCCCCTTGGCTGAGTGTAATGGCAACCGTGGGGCCACCCTCGCAAGGCCTCCTCTGAATTCCACCGCAATTCCGTTGTGAATTGCGTGTTTTATTGAACTGGGACTCACCATTAGTGAGGCCTAAGAGAATTAGCCGGCTCCTAGGACGGGGGAAAGATCTGGAAAGAGCGGCATGGGCTTTCCAGTGCCGGCCACACCGAGGAGCACGCACCAGGCTGAGCTCTGGGCAGCGGACGGGGCCACCGCGGATGCTTCCAGGAGCGCACCTGTGCTCGGAGGCTCTGTCACGGGAGGTGCCACATGAGGGACCTGTGCTGACCCGATTAAACCGGGGCATAGAAACCTCCTACTCTGGATGCACGTGGGTGTGAATACCCTGGGCTGGAGGAGGGGCGCTGGGTGTCGGAACCCCCCCCCCCGTACCCCCACTCCGCTCCTGCAGCAGGGCCAGGGATGGAGCCCCGGGCCGCCCCTCAGCCGGCTGCTCAGATGCGCTTCTGGCTTCTGACCGAGGCATGTTTCCAACGCTCCACCTCCCTAGAGCAAAAGCGGCTCCCGAAAACAGACAAGACCTTTGAAGGTGAAGGACCATGGTGAGGTTTTACGTTTTAGAATAACATGAAAGCAATGTTTTAAATATTTCTTTCAACTGTTTATAAGGAACATTTCAAACCTACAGAAGCAGAGAGAATGGGATAATGGATTCCCATGTATCCTGACCTGGGTCCCACAAGTATTCACCCATTTTCAATTTTAACCTCCCTACTCCCACAACTGTAAAACTGGGAATTTTTACATATGGTGTTCAAATGATGTTTGATTCAAGGCTTAGCTGTAATTCTGGTGGTAGGTGGCCTTCATACACGGTGTGTTACAGAATTTGTTCCCCAAGATGATGATAACGTGGGATCACGGACATCCTCTGGCCAAAGACATTTTCATTCAAGACCTGGGCTCTTCCCCGTGTGGCCCCAGGAGCAGGCAGTCCCAGCCACAGACTCTGTTTCAGGTCTGTGATAAGTCCAGGAACTGTGAGGAAGCGTCTAGAAATTCCATAGCATTTAGGTGGCGCACCTACGTGCAGGCTGTCTCTTAGTTAATTCACTCTAATTATATTTTACAAAGTACCAGTCAGCAACACATTGGGACAAAACACCGTCTTTCACTGCAGATAGTTCGAGAAGTGCTCTTTTATATGGAGTTTCTGTGATTTTTGCCCCCCAGGGGACATTTGGAAAAGTCTGGAGATATTTTGAGTTGTCCCAGCTTGAAGGGAAGTAGGGTGTGCTGGTATTTAGTGGGTGCCTAGGACAGATCCCCCTGCAAAGACTGAGCTGGCCTCAGATATCCTAGTGCAGAGGCTAAGAACCGCCTGGGCCGGCGGAGGGCTTGGGCTGCTCCATGCCTTGTTTAAGGAAGGTTTCAAGTGGATCCCACCAGTGTGCAGGCTGGAGAGGGCCTGCATGACGGTTTTCCTTACACTGGAGGCTCCATAAGCCCCTCTGGCAATGAGCAAGACATTCTGCAGGTGGAAACAGCATGGTTCAATGACTTTGCCCCAAATCCTTTAAAAATATAACGCAGCCCTTTCAGTCACAAGCTGCCTATTTCTTCTCTGCCGAGGTTTGTGCTGTGCCCAGCAGGGAAAGTCAGCCACTGCTGTGGCAGCTGAGAACATGGGAAACTAGAAATTTATACATTTTCTGTTTATTTAAACATATTTCAGAAATTCACACCAAATCTGTTTCATGAGATTGTCTTTTAAATTTAGAAATAGGAGATGATCACGCAGCAAAAGCCATCATTTTTGTGAACTCTAATCGGGTAAATATTAATAGCTATAAGGTACTTTGAGAACTCACTGGTGCCTGATTTCCTTAGTTCATTCCTAATTTTCCTTTCCTGATTCTGTTGGGCTCAGATCATGTATGAAGCATCATTCTGTGACTCCCTGACACCACTGACCTTGAACTCTGACTACAAGAGGAAAAGCTGATTTGTTAGATTTTGTGTTTCTATGGTTGTGGCCTAAAGTGACAATAGCTGTAGGAGATGCATGGGTCACATGACTATACATCGTGTAGAAAATGTCGCCAGGACTGTCCTTGTCTCCGAGAGTGTGTGCATGTGGTGCGTGTTTTCTTTTTCCCCCGGAAAGCCATCCTTAGCTACGCTAAGAGAAAACCTCCAATAGATTTATATTTCAAAGAACTTTCCAAACCCTCTGAGATTGATAAAAAACGTGACTTTGTTTTTACAAAACCCCCTCAAATGATGTTGACATTTATTAATTCAGTTTATGTTGGCAAAAATAGAACATTTGGAGTTCTTTTGTATAGATGGGCCTTAGCAGCACAAAAGTACGACTTTTTTTTAGCTCTCTCACACTGTCCTACCTGCTGAATGAAGGCTGCCAAACGCTGCTTAATGAAAGCTACACTGATGAGACTGATTGATTCTGCCTTTGACAGGTTACACAGATTAGCTGACAAACAGGTTGGCCCATTTGGGAAAAGTTACCCAGTTACGGTGACAAAGGACAGGCTATTTGTCAGTTAAACTGCGTAATCATTTAGAAACAGAATTAATCAAGAACCTAATCATTTGTCTCTAGTTAAATCTAGCTCGTGAGTTAAAATGTGTAATTTATAGTGCGTGTTCTGCTCGGGAACAGTGTAATAAAGTTTCCATCATACTTTATTAAATCAGATTTGGCACCTATATTACAGAATTTGTAATGGGGAGAAAATAGAGGAAGAGAAATAATGGAGTTAGATGTGATTAATGTTAAAATGGTGTTAGCGTGTGAGTTCTCTGCGGGGGAGGGGGCTTTGGAAGTTCAGTGGTACCCAGACTTGCTTGCACACTGCAGCCACACCAGCCTGCCGATGGTTTCCAGTGTGCTTGGGAAGGAAGTAGTGAGCTCAGCCTCAGCTCTGCTGCCTAGCCTGACAGCAGCAAGTCAGAGCTGACTTTGGCTTCCTAAGCTTTCTGTGCCACGTGGGCCTTTGCTGTGTCCACCACTGTGCCATTCCCCAACTACCGCCATAATCAGTGAACTTGACGGTAAAGTAGGCAGAGATGATTAGAAATTGAAGTTCTCTTGCACCCTTGCACACGTGTGTGGATTCTTCTGGACTGAGACGTTAGGGCTAAGTACACTCAGGAATGCTCTAGAGGCAACAAAGATTTTTTTCACCATTTTCAGAGAAAGGGACAGGAACAGCGCAGGTGTCTTTCTCAGAGCCTACCCTGTACAATCAGCTTAGTCCCTGTACCCAACTGTGAGGGTGGCATTTCTTCATCATGGCTGACTGGGAGTATTAGGAAGAATTAGGAAGGAAGGGAGAGGGTTTCCCTTCTGACGCAGAAACTGCATTTCTTTCCTCTGAAGCTCAGTTAGTTTGTTACAGCTGAGGTGAGTGACCCAGCCTCCTGCCTCTGCCCTGCTATGAAGGCTGTTATTGGAGCAGGAACTCATTAGCACTTGGCACCGTTCCCCTCTCGCTTGGAATCCCTGTGCGACGGGCATGGGGTTCTTCCAGGGAGCCCGGGAGGCCACCTGACGGATACCTGTCTGGATTCTATACCCCTGCTTGTGGTATCTTCAGAAAAAGTGCACACTGTGTAAGGGCTGCCAGTGCAGGAGGCAGATATTCAAAGGGCAAACACGTCTTCTCCTGACGGAACTTCACTATGGCTGGAGACTCAGAGAACCTTCTTTCTAGGCCGACAGAGAAGCGTGAGTGTGGAGTCCTAGGAAGTCCCTGGCTTCCAGTGGTTCCTTGGAAGGAGTCCAGGCAGGTACAAACCTGCTCGAGCACAGGGCCCGCCCCTCTTCCAACTGCGATTCTCAGACTTTCTCATTTAGAGAGACCTTTCATAGTATGAATTTCCACCCCCACTTTCTTGCCAACACACACATAGAAATTTGATGATTGTATAGGACAAAACAAGTAAGTGTAGGTAATATAATTTCAGTGACATCTGTAAATGAAGTGTACTGAGTTAGTCACCAGTAGTATCTGTAAATATTTGAAAAATGTCAGTATGTGAGTGGATGAATGAATGTGTGTGTGTATAAGACACTGAGTATTCAGTCCAAGCCAATGCATACGACGCATGTGGGTTTTAAGCCTCTCGTGATCCTCCGCATTCTGGCCGGGACCCTCTCTGAGTACCCAAAGGGCCGTCTTTAGGACACTTACCTCGGCAGTGACTCCTGTGAGGGAACTTGGGATGAGTGAGAGGGATGTCCGTTCTCAGTGAGGCTCAGACCTTGATTTTCACTTCCTTCCCTTCCCTGAAACTCCCTCTTTCTCATCCAGATAGTTGGTGCTGTCTTGGACAGTTCTCTGCCGGACACTTAACCTGTCGTTGGCAGTGGCCACAGTGATGGGCCAGGGAGAAAAGCTTTCCTTTTTTGCTTTTTGTATATCTCAGATTGATGTATTTTTATATATTTTTAAAACATAAGTTTAAGTAAAACATTTGAATATAATAAAAGCCTAATAAATAGTCCCAGCAACTCCAAGAAATTTCTGATCTAAATACTTAGAACTGCATTTTCCTTTTCAAGTTTTTTAAAAACTAGGCAGTATTTGAAGAAATAATAGGTGCCAAAGGCAATACAATATGTGAAAAGAGATTGTGTTTATTCAGCTTAGTGGGGAAAAGCAGCAAACATTATATTTCTTGGACTGCCAAGAAAATGCAGGGGTTTTTTTTGGTTTTTTTTTCTTCTTCTGTTGACTGTGGAAAGTTATTTGAAAACTACTTTCTGCGTCTTGAAAGTTATCCATACAGAGACTTCCATTTCTGGCAATATGGTATACTTCCTGTCCTGGAGAACAGGCCCCATACAAGGCACCTATTGATGCTGCATAAAATAAAGCAAGCAGCAAATATCTGAACTTGTAAAAAGTAACAGTAATCCCCGCATCCAACAAACAGACCTGAAGCCAAACTGAACGTTAGTGATCGGTCCAGGTGAGGATGTGGCAACTTGCAGGGTGGTTGCCAGTGTCGGTAAACTCTAGACTTGGTTTTCAATGGACGGAAAAGCAGACAAGCTCTGGGCTCAGGGTATAGGGCAGGATGGAACTGCGTCTGCGATAATGCTGGGACCTTGGAAAGGCAATGCTCAAAATGAAATCAGGGACTAGAAATCACCTACATTTGGCAAATGAGATCCTCGGGACATTTAACTGTTTTGGGGTGACTGATGGCTGGTTGGAAGAGTTCTCCTTCGAGTTTGGAACCACAGTGCTTTCCTCAAGTGTTTTGGAGTTCAGATTTAAAATACTTGCCTGACCAGAAAACCTTAAGGCAAGAAATAAACTTAAATGGTCTTTGATTGATAGCCTCCCCGAGTGCCGGGCAGAAGCAAACACAAAGGCTGTCTAGAGGGACTTAGCCTCAGCCTCAGGGTCACAGGATTCTAACAGATAAAGACCACCAAACATGAGCCCCTGATCCCAAATTACAGAAACACTCAAGGGAACAAGACCCACCAGCAGGAAACAGGAGAAACCACAAAGAGCAGAGCTATATCCAAAAATCTGAAGATAGCGATTTATCAGATGAAGAAAATTACATAAACAGCTAGAATATTTTTAAATAGGTATAAACAACATGAGTAAAATATAAGATTGTATCAAAAAATTAAGCATAATTGAAAACCACCAAATAAAAACTTACAGAAGTTAAAATATGATAATGGAAATTAAAAAGTCAAATGATCCTATTAACTGGCAAGTTATTCAGACCTGACAAGAATTGATCAACTGAGTCTAAAGAAATTACATAGAGTGCCATACAAAGAGATGGAAACGGTAAAGAGAGGTTAAGAGACATGAAACGTAGAGCTTATTCTATATCTGATTGTATTAGTAGACTTCATTCAACAAGAAATCAGAAACAAAGTCATTTTCAGTCAAATAAAAGCAATTTACCCTCAACAGATCCTCAGAAGGTCAGATATGTAAGAAAGCAAGGAAAGTAAAGAAACTGTTAAACATGTGTACAGCTAAACCACATTGACTGGATAAAAGAACAATAATTCCATAGTAGGCATTAAAACTCAAGATATAAGTAAGATGCTGCTACACAGAACATGTGAGACAGACGCACTCTACAGGACATGTTATTCAGTAGGAAGGAAAGCAGATAGTATTGTATAGTATTGTCAGATTGTATTAAAGATACAAAGTAAAAATTTTAAGGACAGCCATTGAAAGGATAAAGGTGATGTCATAACTTCTATAATAACACTGGGGGAAATGATCAATCCTAACTATGCAAGAAAAAGTAAGCAGAAAAACTTAGAAAACAAGCAAGATAAAAGCAATGCATAAAATAAAATGTAAGAAATATATTGTTAATAAATAAACATGAATTATATAATTATCATAACAATAATTATATTATAGCAATATCATGATAAATTATAATATTAAGCAAAATTTGCTATCTTAAAAAAAGTGATATGTTTGGTTTAAAAAATCCAGTTTTATGCTGTCTACATTAGGTGCACTTAATACCTAAGGATATAGACTGATTGAAAGTAAAAATATGTACATATCAGGCAAATACTAATTGTATTTAATTTTTGCCTCTTTTTAAGAACTCAGATAAAATTGTCGTGTAACACTGTGAGTGTAAGGTGTACAACGTGTGGACCTGATACATTTACATACTGCAACACGATGACCACCGTGACTTTAGCTACTGCCTCCATCACGTCACATAATCGTCCTTTTGGGTGGGGAGAACATTTCAGATCTAGTCTCTTAGCAACTTTGAAGTATGTAGTACAGTATTGTTGGCTGTAATGACGATTCTGTGCCAAAACTTACTCAGCTTTAACTGCAAATGTGTACCCTTTGACCAACATCTCCTCAATTCCCCAACCCCCCAGCAAATACTAATTTTCAAAGGCTTTTATAGCTATATTATGACCAAATTAATTTTAAGGTGAAAAAGGCTTATTGCAGATAAGGAAGGTCACTTCAAAATGATAAAAGATCCTGCTTTCCAGGAACATAGTTTTAAACTTACATACACTCATCATGTACCTATTGGGAATCTTGAAATGTATAAAATGTAATGACGGAATTACAAGAATGCACTGGGTTTTGGAGTGTAAATGGGTGAGTCCCTCTGGAGAGCTCTGTGGCCATTCCTGGAAAGGTGCGGCCCACTTCTCTGCATACAGATGGAGGGAATCACACTCGCCTGGTTCAAGTACCACGTGCCCATGTACTTAGAGCGACACTGTCTGTAATAGTGAAAGCAGGAGCTACGTATAGAGCTGCCCATCACTGGAGAATGCGCATGGCCAAGTGTGGCACAGCCGTTGAACGTACTACCTACCACACCGCATTAAAAACAAATGAGTGGGAGCTACATATGTTCCCAAAACGGAAGTGGGGACTGGAAGCTTGAAAAGATAATGTTGAGCAAAAAGAAGTTTCCAAAGAACATACAAAGAATGCATCCAGTATGGTACTATTTACATAATTTTAACAGGCAAAATAATACTGTCTTGTGTAGAGATGCATCCATACAAATGCACTGAAAATACAGAGGAGGGCAAGGCGTGATGGGCCCATCTCCCTGACGGTGGTGTCTCTGAGGTGGTGGGAGGGGCTGCCTGATGGCAGCAGTGCACTGGGGGGGGGGGGGGGGGGGAGCCAGCACTGGTGTTGGGTATTTACACACCATTTTGTAGGTGTGAAAATTTTTACAGTATTCTCCCAAATACTAGGGAGAAAATATAAATAGAACTTGTCTATGTAACATGAAATTAAACATATACTATATACTACCTCAATCCAAAACAAGTGTTTCTGAAAATATATTTGAAAATAAATCTCATTGCCACTTTAAGCAAATCATTTTATAGATGCACTAGTTAGTAACTGACCAGCTGTTTTAAGGGAACAATGTCCATTATTATGCAATTCATCCCAAGGTAGAAAGATGGTGATATAATAAGTTTCTGGTATCAAAGATGCCGCAGGGGTTTGGACAATTTTTCCTTTTCCTAATAGAGATATTTCTTTTCCTAAAGAGTCCATGACCAACAATAAAAATGCCGCATTTTAAAAAGTAATTTAGATTTTATAAAAGAACACTGTATGTAGAAAAAAGGTCGGAGAATAGAAAGGTAGATGCCAAAATTGCAGCTGAGCTCCAGCTTTTTACATTAACCCCCAAATCTGTTGAAAGTTTGGTTCTGATGTCTCCAGTCCCAAGTCCACTTCCAAGGCGGTCACCAGCGAATACCATCGAGTTCGGGGATCCCAGACTTCCTTGGTCCGATGCCCTTAGGATGCCAGTCAATTATTGTGAGACCCTGAGACCTAAGGAAAACTGAGGAGTTCAGTTCAGGAAGTAGTGAGACCAGAGCAATCCCTCAGAGGCCAGCTTCGCAAAGCTGTGACTTCATGCCAGACCTGTGGCCGTCTGAGCTGGGACTGGGAGCTCCCTGAGCCAGGGGCTGTGAGACCGCCCAGCACGTGTGACTACTGCTATCTCCCTATAAGCAGACTATCGCTGGGTGGCGCCCCGGGTGGCACCAGATCAAATGCGCCCCGGCCCACCCAGGCCCCGAGGGCGCGGTGCTGCGGGACTCACGGGCTGTCTGTGTCCCCTGACTCTGCAGGAGAAGCCATACAAGTGCTCTGACTGCACCAAGGCCTTCAGCCAGAAGCGCGGCCTGGACGAGCACAAGAGGACGCACACGGGAGAGAAGCCGTTCCAGTGCGATGTGAGTGGGTTTGCCTTGTCCCGTGGCCTCCAGTGACACGAGGGGTGTGTGTGTGAGTGTGTGTGTGCACCCACACGTGTGTGTGAGTGTGTGTGCACCCATGCGTGTGTGAGAGTGTGTGTGCACCCGCGCGTGTGTGTGAGTGTGTGTGTGCACCCGCGCGTGTGTGTGTGTCTGTGCACCCGCGCGCGTGTGAGAGTGTGTGCACGCGCGTGTGTGTGTGAGTGTGTCTGTGCACCCATGCATGTGTGTGAGTGTGTATGTGCACCCGCGCGTGTGTGTGTGTGCACCCATGCGTGTGTGTGTGTGTATGTGCACCCGCGCGTGTGTGTGTGCACCCATGCATGTGTGAGTGTGTGTGCACCCATGCGTGTGTGAGTGTGTGTGCACCCATGCGTGTGTGTGTGAGAGTGTCTGTGCACCCATGCGTGTGTGTGAGTGTGTGTGCACCCATGCGTGTGTATGAGAGTGTGTATGTGCACCCGCGCATGTGTGTGAGTGTGTGTGTGCACCCGCGCGTGTGTGTGAGTGTGTACGTGCACCCGCGCGTGTGTGTGAGTGTAAAAAATACTACCATTTTCAGTAAAATAAGTCTGAGCATTGACTAATTTAGGGGAAAAAGGTTTCTCAGTGAACAGTATCACCATTCTCCTGTGAAATCCTGACAGTTGACAGAAGACTGACACAGGTGTTTGGGGAAACACTTGGATGCTTTCTTCTAGTATAAAAATATCAGAAAGAGGAACTTGAAAGTGGCACTGTGTGGAACCGCACAGCACAGAATCTCTTTACATGTTGATGGAAACTCGAGTAGTCAGTCCCATTGGCACGTCCCAAGGGACCAAGTGTGGGGTGAGCCGTCCATATGAAAGGAAACTCACAAACACAAGATGTTTTCCTTGTCCTTCCGTGAAACTTCTGTGGTGAGGTTAAGGCAACAGTGGACTCCCAGCGGGCCCGCTCGTAAAAATACCTTCATCAAAGTGAACTTCTTTAAGGAAAGAACTACTGTAGAGACAGAAGTGTGCACGAAGGGGGGGGAGGGGCCACGGCAGAGCTTTTTGGGGGGATTTATTATGTACTGGCCTCTCCTCACCTTCTCCCCCTGTGCCTTTCTGAGTTTCTTGCTACTGTGGATAGAAAACCCACCTTCCCCATAAACAGAGAGAGAAATTGTTTATCTGCTTCAGTATTTTCACAGGCGTCACTTCATTCAGAACCTCAGGTTTCCTACCAGCAGTTTTGGAAGCCATTGCCTCTCTCATTATGTGTTTCATGGCATTTTCACAGTATTTAATATGCCGCATCTTACAGTGGATGTGCTTTTGAAGAATTGCATGTCAGTGGAGTTTTTGTAAATAACACCAAAATTTGAATGAGATTTCAGTATTAAAAGATTTCCACTTCTTTTCCATGTGTGACCTGAACAAGTGTGCCTTCATCTTCTGTGTCGATACAACATTTTCAATTTTGGGTGGTTTAATGTGTGTTGAGCTAGATGGCGATGTGGTAGAGCTTACATGAAGTAAACGTGTTTGTTTCCTTAGTTAAATGAGGTGATATAATAAGAAATAAAGAACTCGAATAGTGGGTAAGGTTCCTGAAAGCAGTGTTAACCTTTTACTTCTTAAATGGGACAAAACTGAAGGGTCACTAGGGGGAGATGTCCTGTGCCTTTTATTCCCTCGAGGGTACAGGCATTTTGTTTAAAGAGGTTTAATAGGAAATTGTGAATACATTGCACCATGAGGCGAAAGCTACTGTTTTCAGGGGCTTGTTTTTCTAGAGACGTTTAAGGACAGTAGCTGGGGGTCGGGCGGTTGGGTGCAGAGACACACATTAAACGCAAATCACTTTCGAGAACTAGAATGAATTTTCTTTACCCTTTAGTTTGGATGTTAAATTCCATTTGTTTCAAGAACGTTTTTCTTCCTTTGCATGTTAGTACGTCTTTGCTAAGAGGAACTGGCCAAAGTCTATTGCATCAGTGATAAGCTGGTGTCAGTGCAGGTTTTCCAGTGTGATATGACAGGCTCTCTGGGTCCCTTCCAGGTGTGTGACTTGGCTTTTAGCCTGAAGAAAATGCTGATCCGACACAAGATGACTCACAACCCCAATCGCCCGCTGGCAGAGTGCCAGTTCTGCCACAAGAAGTTCACCAGGAACGACTACCTCAAAGTGCATGTGGACAACATCCATGGGGATGCCGGCAGCTGAGGCGGCCGCCAGGGGCGCGGCCATCGGAAGGGCCCTGGTGGGAAGCCCAGATTTCTGACACCTGATGAGCACAGCAGAGGTCGCCAGCGCCATCCGCTGGTCTCAGTTCTTTTCTGCCTACCTTTAGAGTCTGTGGATACATGTGCAGAAAGAAAAAACAATCCTACTTTTCCCAAGAAATGGTACAAATGGAAAAAAAATAACTTTGTAGCCTTGCAAAATCCTACTTGTGCTCTGCCTTACAAAAATGGAGCATCATTCCTCTCCTTGGCCATCTCCTGTACTGAAGTCCATTAACATACTCCCTATAGGCCTTTTATTTTATTGTTACCATGAGTGTGTGTGTGTGCGTGTGTGCATGTGTGCATGTTTGTGCCTGTGTGTTTGTGTGTGTGCACGTGTGTCCGTGCTGCTTACTGTGGCCGGTTATTACTCATTTAGCCATAAAGAAAATGAAGACTCACTGCACATAATGACAGGGGCATGAGTTTTTGAAGTCCCAAGCCTAACAGTATAAGACCTGCTATTTTGTGAAACAAACCAAAAGTGGATCTTATTTAACAGCTCCCTACAACAGGTCAGTTTAAAACAAAGCGGTATTTAAGAACGAAAACACCGATTAATATACTGCTTTTTGGACAATCCTTCGGAGACATTACTTGTTCCCATCACTGGGATGCAGACGTTCACGGTCTGGGAACTTTTCTAAGATCTGCAGAAAAGTGATCGTAACACTTAAACATTTACCAGGCTGAGGCTCCTGAGTTAACACTAGTTATCTTTAGAAATCTATAACATACAGACACATAACTAAACAAAGCAGAACGGGTTGTCCATGTCTGTGACATGGCGTCCACGACAGTGGCAGCCAGCGGTGACATTACAGTGTCAGCTATGACGAACCCAGCCCATCCCCTCTCGTTCCACAAAGTGCACAGGACATGTTTGTGCAGACATAATGCAGCCCTCAGAGCAGTCACGTTCTGGTTTGCATAAGAGCCTCCAGAATCTCGGCAGTCGCTGATACTGAAACACTTTCAAATCACCCTCCATCATCCTGTATAATTAGGAATCCAGAATAAAAAGTACAAACCTGCCAACTGTTAGGATGGAAATGATCACTGATACTTAAGGGAAATTGAAGCAAGAAGCATGGTTTCTTCCTTTACGTTACATGTCAAGAAAATATTTGAGAGCAGCAAACAGTGAACAGCTTGTTTTTGGAGATGATATGAGAAAATGTGACAGTGTTGTCAACTAGCACAGAGGAATCCAAAACCAGAAAGAAATTAAAATGAAGCCCCCAAAGTGAGCATTCTGTTCGGAGCCCGCTGCAAGGAGAGGAAGTGTAATGCTGAGAAGTTACTCGGTTCTAATGATTCAGGGAGGAAGGTTATGTGAAGACATAGTTCTTTGAAGTCAGGAATCTAGTTTTAGACGTATATTCATGCTCAGTTCCAGTTTGCTTTTTTTTTTTTAATATTCAATATAGATTTTTAAACTTGTAAAAAGACTAAATTTGAAATTCACCAGAGATAACTTTAAAAAATATAAATCCTCAGATTATAATTTAGAAGCTGTCTAAATGTGGTTCTGTGTAGCATTTTGTATCTGAAATTACAGACTGTATTTTATAAGAATAGACTTTGGTCTTGTTTCTCACTGTCGTTTGTTTCAACAGTGTATTTTTAGACCCAAAGTGTTTTTAATTTAACACGACAGTGTGCCCACTGTCGCTGGAACATAAAAGAACAGCTGTACGACTGGGAGTGTGCATTCTTTAAACACGTCGCTCAGTCCTTGGGGGGCTGCCTGCTCTAGACAGGACGCTTCAGACCCCGAGTAGGTGATGGATGTGAAACTGGAAAGGAAGCCAAATACCAGTTTTGTATAATCTCAGTGACTCACATTGACAAGGCTGCTGGGGAGGGACCCCTGACAACAGGCTGTCACCTTGCTGCAGAGTCAAGTGACCCGGCAGAGGTGCTGGGCCTTATCATGCTGGAGGTTTGAAGTCAGAAAAGGGTGTGGGAAGACCCACCAGTATGCTATCGTGTCTTTTCAAAGCAGTGCAGCCAAAAGAGGTCCTTCGAAGACTATTTGTGTGTTGTCATCTTTTATCCAATAGCTGTTTATGTGTAAGCATGTCAGGTATATTAGTATTTGTGTCCTGCAACTTTTATATCACTTAGCAATAACAAAAAGATGACACCCTTTTTTAGGTTCAATTGAGAAATTAAGAACATAAATAGTCACCGAGGAAAAAATCTCACAGGCAAGCTGGAGTACGGGTACCCACTGCGAAGTGTCTTTCCCTTCCCTCCTGCTGTGAAAGAGTGTGGCTCAGTGTTCTCTTGGGGAAAGAACAAACGCTCAGGTACCCATGAAGTCAGAGCCAAGTCATTTTAAGAGATACTCAGTGGTACGGGTAGGTTCCGATGGCCCTTCAAAACTATTCGCTTTCAGTACTGACACCCGGGGTATCTGTATGCGTTGGATTCCTTCTTGTCTCACTATCCCTGCCTTGAGTTAGTTTCCTTTCCTGCCCTCCCCCTCCTCCTTTAGTTGTTGGCTTTTTAGGGCACTTTATGATTAATAATGACCAACAGTTGCAGCATAAGACTGTTCGTTGGTGGGTGATTCACTCTTGGGGTTGCAACTTGTTAAAATGCTACTTGTAAGAAACATATTCTATATCGTGTGTGCGTGTGTGTATGGCGTGCAGAGGACTTTCATTGTGATGCTTATACACGCAAGTACGTTACATTGCTCCAAACTCTTCTGACCTGCTGCAGCCAACTCACTGAGCAGTGAGCGCACGCATGCTGCCTTCTCTAGACGGGATGCTTCATAACCCGAATAGGTGATGAATATGAAACTTGAAAGGAGCACAAGAGTTTGGAGCAGGCGTCTCCAAACTTTTTTCAACGTTTTTCACCAAGGGCCATGTGCGGTAAAATACACAAACAGCCGGGCCACTCACTCAAGGTAAGTACGTATTGCCTCACCTGGTTTATTTAAGTAAACTAAATATATTTTTGGAATTTGCTGCAGGCCAATTAAAATGGATCTCGGGCTGCAGTTGGCTCGCGGGCCGCAGTTTGGACACCCCTGGTTTGGAGCAAAGTAATGTACTTGCATGGAACACAAACAGGTCTCACAGCCCAGTTTGTGTTACAGTTTTGTGCTGCTGCCTCTCCCAAACCCAGAAGGGACAGGAGACACATACCGGAAATACCAATTATTTCCTTCACAAATCTAAATGTTCCTCATGAAAAGGCATCTTGGGGTTGTGGATATATGGAGATGAGTAGGTAGGAGGAAGTGTGCCTCTTTAAAACCCTAAGATTTTACCATTAGTATTGAAGTGTATTTGTGTGTATATAAATGTAGCATTTGTAAATGCAGCATTTTTATTTTATTATAATAAATCTATATAAATCTATATAAGTCACAGCCACGATTGGTGTTAGCATTGCATTTTACTATAGAACTATAACTAGCGCAGTTCTATAATAAAATCCAAATGAACATTTAAAAGTTGTTTTTGATGAAAGAAGAAAAACATACTTGCCACTACTCCCAGGCCATATGCTTTTATCATCTACTTCTAAGCGTTTCAAGAAGCTAACGTTTGGCCGAGTCGGTCTCAGGGCAATGAGAGAGAACACCTAGCTTATGTCTCATCTCATTCTTGGTCAGACACAACATGTGAAGGGACATCAGGAAGAACGGAAGAAACCTGACGTCTGGTAGTGTCTATGAGCAAGAATGCCCTGATGTCCACAAATGTCATTTAAGGGTGATAAAAGTATGGCTTACGTTTTAGGTACTCCTTTTTTTAAAAGCGGTGTTTCAGCATCTTGCTGTTGCTGCCATCTTGTGAGGTCTCCCTGATACAAAAAAATCTCACATCATCATTATCATGAGTCTCCAGTAGTGGATTTAGAAACCATGCATTCATTTAACTTTGGTTTCCCAGAATCACTGGGGCCTGAGATCTCTGGGCTGACTACCTTGGGCTCAGAACGATGTAATCACCCAGGCTGTTAATTCGTTGTATAACAGCGTACAAAATAACTCTGGAGCCTTCAGCCTGGGCCATGTCAGAATATTCTAGATTTCTTCGGACTATGGACTAGTACAGAATGCAGCAGGTTTCTTATACTAAAATGGTGCTGCTGATCCAGTGTCCAAGTTTATTTTCTTCCTTTAAAAAAATGCTTAACACGATACCGTAAAACAATGTTCATATTTGTTACTGTATAAGCTACCTAAATATTTGATAACGTGTTTAACTTCCTAATTCTGCAGACATTGAGGCAATAAGGGTAAGTTTTTATTCCTTGGGACTGTGCCAACTTGGCATATTACAGAGCAGGAGAAAACTAATCTAAGATTTTAAGTAATGTTGATAATTCATATGCTTAAAATTGAGAAAGGATATAGGACCACTGAAACTTGATCACCTAAATAGATGTGAAGGAGTTCATATAAAATACCATTGTTTCTGACCAGAAACACTGTAGACTTACTAGGAGTTAATTACACTTACAGAGCGCGCGCACACACACACACACACACACACACTCCATTTGCCTCTGCTAAACAGTATAAACGTGAAGACTCCCAGCTTACGATGGACACTGAATCATTCCATTCATTTTCCAGTTTGTCTTAGAGAACAACAAATAGTGCTCTGCTCCTTGGTGTTAGTTAATGTTGTCTGACACCTTTTATATAATGTGAGACTGGCATATCGCCCCCCCCTCCCATTCCCATTTTCCTGTGAAAACTGTTCTGTGAGTATATGGAAATTTTAGATGTGTTTCTAATGAACCACCTGTGGTAAGATTTCATATCTTTTATCCTGCCTGACAGGGGCTGCATGGTTTTCAGTGCTGCCCTCCCCAGTCTCATCCACCTCCATTTGATTGTCTGATGGGCTTGTAATGGAGTCTGCATTCAGAGAAAATATGTTCATTACACCTACATAGGAAATTCATCACCACCAAAGTGCAAATCTGATAAAAGCCTGACATTGTAGACATAATCCAAGACCCTCCTTTGTATGGTTCTCGCTGACCAAAGGTAGCTGCTGACACACAACCTAAAGTGACAGAGATTCCTTAAGAAGCCTTCCAGGGGCTCGGGTACCATGGATGCACATACTGCTGCTGAAATCCGAGCGAATACACCACCATGATTAGGGTTTAGCTGTTGAAACAACTCCTCTGTTCTTTCTCTAGTACTTGATAAAGCAACTCATAAAAATGGAAGTGATTGGTCTCCAACTCTGCTTTTTTTTTTTTTTTTTCCCACTTACTGAAGTAAGTATTAGCCTCTGGCGAGCTGAGATTGCCTTTGATGAGCAACAGGAGGTTGAAATGAACTTTTATGAAAGTGAAGAAAACTATACAGCTCCTACGTTAAGTAGGAATAGAACATATGGAGATGGAGAGCAATACCCTATTTGATTGATTCTAAAACTTTTATTTAAATTGGCAAATTGATGAGTCTTTTCTGGAATATTATAATGGGAATTAGGAATTCTGAAAAATCAAATTGTGTGGAAATTAGCCAGTCACTAGTTTTGACTGTCTTACGTCTAGTTTTGTTATTGAAAAGAAGGGACTCCTCTCCTGACCTTCTTTTCTGGTGATCAGGTGTCCACGTAAGTAACTGCAGACCACCTTCTCCCGTGAATCGAGTGGGTAGCTCTCTCCAGAGCCTAAACAACAGAAGCCAGTGTCAGGGCGACACTGGTGGCCCCTGCTCGTCTCACGGGGCTCATCCCCTGTGCTGTGCCAGCAGCTGCAGACTTTGGGTGTAGTCTCTACTTTCACCTTCAGCTAGGTTTTGAGAGGGACAAGTTGGGTATTGTTCCCAGACTCTAATTATGATGTTTAGGATATTAAGCTGTTCTGACTATAAAATATGAAATTGGGGCAGAGGAATTTAGTTGATTGGGGTATTATTCGACTAAGTATGTGAGTTGAGCCAATTGGCTTTATACTGAGGAAAATGACCCCATCATTTTCTGAGTTAGCGATCTCAACCCTCATCGCACTGACTCCATAAAGGGTGTGTGGTTTCTTGCTTACTAGGGATCCCGAGAAAGATGGCAGCACCAAATTGTGAGGATGGAAAGAGGAATTCAAAATGTGTGTCCTACAGACCGGGGTACAACGATACCCTTAAAAATGGATAAGTGGGAATGAAAATTTCAGCTGAGGGTATTGCAGTGTAAGAACTCAAATGTCTTCCCTATGCTTGTATGTTATAGACAGAGTGAGGATTAAACCTTTATCTCCTGACCTCTATTTCTCTGCTCTCTTACTGGAGATCAATCACATCACACTTGTACAACACCAGTTCTGAACCTGAATTTGACACATATGTAAAAGGATGTGATCTTCTAAATGTCTGGCACCCCTTGAAAGGGGTGATTTATAACTTAGGTATAGGGACATATATGATGGTGCATAATAACATTCATCTGCACTGAGCAAGTTAAAATATGTTCAGTTCCACCAAAATCAGCTGAATCAGAAAAATTGGGGAGGGAGAATGGGGTCGGCAACTGTTACCCACTTTAACCAAAGCCACTGAATTTGAGGTGGGTATTACACAAAGTTCATAATCAGAGACAAATCTTTAAAAGCTTATTTAAATATCAAATTAATAGCATATTTCCACATTTCACCTCCTTTATAAATAACACTTGTAGCTTGCTTCCCAAATGCACACACATATCATATGGGAATTTTGAATACACATACACAAATGAAATGAACAATATGTAATTTTATGTTTCAATCAGACATGAGGTAATCAGTTATAGGCACAAAATATACCATACACTACTGCTTTGACTGGGAAGTACTTTGACAAAGGTATAATGTAGCGAATCATTGAGAATTTAGTTATAAAATGTATTTTACCTTAAACTCAAAGCTAGATAACTCTGCTATTCTCTCCTACTTGGAGAAATAAGTTCTATCATTGAAAAGCCCATTTGTTACATCTTACAGGCACCACCAATTCTGAAAAATACCACAAAAACCCAGTGACACCCAAAGGTCCCCATGGTGTGAAGTCAGCCAGGCCCCGGGCGTGGGAGATACACTTGACACCCGTTAACATTGATACAGGGCTGCAAAGCATAACATCTTTATTTATGTTTTATAAACCTTCCATTTTCCAATGAGGATTTAGGTGGCTTAGGAAGGATTTTATTTGTGGAAATGTTTGATGGAAGGTAGTTAAGAGTATGACGTAACTGGAAAGCTCACAAAGCCTGGGATAGACTATAATTCATGTGTCATCTGATGGGTAATGTGGGATATTCATTTTCAAAAAGATTACAGTAAAAAGGTTCCATTCTAAGAGGCTCCACATCTGAGAGTAAAGCCCCACTATTTTCCCCCATTTATCAACTTCTGTTATAATCTCCACTAAGGTTTTTAGACTCTTTGGTCAGCCAGTCGACAGTTTCCTTTAAAATTAAAGCAGTGTGCACATTCCTGGTTCAGTGGGACAGCCCTGGACACTTCTGTGTAATGGGTTCCGGCCAGCAGAGCTTTGCGTCCCGTGCATTACTGCCGAGAAAGGGACTTGACCAGTTCTGATGCATGCTCCGCAGCTTGTCTCTTTACTAAATCAGTTTTGCCACTTGCTTATGTGTCATGGTTTCTACTTGCTCAGTGTTTCTCTCCAACTCACAGGGAGACATTACTCCAGCTTTGACAAGGGACCGGAAGTGGAACGTGTTGGTCTACATTTTGGACAAAACAAATGGGCAAGCCAAGAAGTGTGTGACATAGGACATGCAGAAATTTGGACCTCTCTAATTAATCATGGTTCCCAGCTGACAAAAAAATGACAGTAAGTGATGTGACCCTTTGAGAAACAATCTGGAACTTCAGCACCCGGGGAATCTTGTTCATTTTCGCTCAGCTCCGACTGAATTAATGTGTGGTACAGATTGCCACTCAGAGGGGCCCTTCATAAAGAAGAGTTTCTGGGACAAATCCCACACCATGAGACAGCCCCAAAGTCATCCATTTTACTGGCTTCTCACCATGCAGTGTTGTGTGACCTGATGTAACAAGCACAGTCCCCAGGTAAAAGATGAGCGCCAACTTACCTGCAGTGCATTTTGTCAGTGTGGATAGCTTTGTGACCCAGCTAGATCCTAGGAGGTGAATTTGTTAGCTTGCAATGTCTAAGCTAGTTGTCTGTTTTGGTAAAGTGCATGTGTCTCCTTCACCAGCTCTGTGGGACGTGTAGTCCCCGCTCTTTCAGATGTGGCCTGGGTGTAAGTGGCCTCCCCTCTTAAGATGATGTCATGATTGGACGGGCATTTTTCTCCTTAGAGAAGGTAGGTGTGCACACACACACACACACACACACACACACACACAGCACACTTCCACACCTGACTAAGGCAGAGAGGTCCGTGTACAACACATCGTCAGCGCAAGCCTGGCAGCAGAAGCAGGATCCCCTGGAGCTGTGAGGAAATGGCACAGTGTCTGTCCAGAGCTGATTCTGGAAAGCGAAAAAAGAATAAGCCTAATTAATTTTCCATACAGAGATGAACGGCAGTCTCCTTACTCAGTGCACATAGCAGGTCACACGTCACATGAAGTGAGTGAGATGAGACCGCCACAGGCGGAGAGGCCGAGTGGGGCGTCCCACCCACACATTGCTTCCGGCGTATTGCCAAGCATGGCAGTCAAACACACTGATGGACTGCTGTTTAGTTTGGATGACTGCATCTCACAAAATCAGAATGTGGCTTAAATAGTCTCTATAAATAAATCATGGATTAACAATAATATCAATAATGCAAGTAAAAACAGCCAAGGAAATAGCACTGCTGACACCAACTACTGCCATCACCTCTGTCAACCACATTACCAGATAAGAGCAATTATCTAATCAGATCTCCTGAGATACATGTTCAAAATTTTTAAGAGATTGAGGACGCATGCAAAAAGAGGCATTTTTTTCATATTCAAAAGAAATGAGGTGTAGCCAAGTAGGAAGAATTGGTGAGGTTCTAAGTACTCAAGGATATAGCTCTAAAGATGTTTTCAGTAAAAGTTTAAACCTACCTACACTAAGTACATGGTTGTTTTTTCAGTCTTGGAAAGCTAAGGAGTCATAGAAGAGTCATAGTCAGATGAACTAAGGCTTTCACTGATGGAGGGTCTTAACATTGCCTTAATAATTTGCGTAAGAGCACAGAGAAGACCCCGTTTTCAATGCAGAAACCTCATCCTATGTTCAAACCAAAACCAAACCCCAAACTATAACCAAATATTGAACCCAAGACTGTGTGAATGTGAACTCGGGTGGATGTGACCTAGGAATGGAGTGAGGTACAGTGCAGTGTGAGCACGTGGGGCCAAGCTATCACTCTGACATCATTACTAGGAATGACAATGCTATCACTTGCAAGGGGACCACACCATGCGGGTGAGTCACAGTGGAGCTGCTGTGTCCTGCACATTTCCTCTGTGCTAAAGCCCATTGGCCCTCACATCACACAAGGGAGCAGACATCACTAATAAGGAAGGTTTAAAGCGTGAGATGGATTTCACGAAGCTGATAAATGTCATCTCTGATACTGGAATCCATATTAGAAATTTGGCTCCATCAGAGGCAGAATTAGATGTGAAATTCGGGGAAACAAATATTCCTTCAGTATTCTAAAGAGTTCAGAAGAATTTGGTCTGTCAGATATTCGAAGAGCGTGCTTCCAGAGGATGGCTGCTTCTCTGTGGAGACGCTGGTGGAGAATGACTGGTTCTAGCCTGTGATTTTTTTCCTTTTCTTTTTCTTTTTTTTTTATCCTGTGATTTCACAGAAGAGGGTTCAGATGTTGAGTAGGACTTGGGAGCATATGTTTCACTCTCTGTCACTGTCCTCGCTCCGTAATTTTATCCCACAAAACTTTTTTGAGGTTTCAAAGTTTTCTGAAGCCAAAGGGATTATACTTATTATTATTACATTTATTACTACCCTCACTCACACCAATTACACCATGTCATTTTCAAGAGAAGCAAAAATAGCCCAAGACTTAAAATTATAATTAATTTGCTAATGCACAATGTAAAGGGGCATTTATTTGCTATGTAATTTTGACCAAAAAAGATCCTTCTGTTTGAAGCTCAGGAGTTAGTTATAAATACTAATGAGTAAATTAGTATTTACCTATAGAAGGTAAAAAAATAATTGAATATGGTTCTGAGTTTTGCCTTTATAACGAGCTCATACAAACGTAGGCACTTTTTTCAAGTGATGAAGATACAGTTGTCATATTACAAATTATAAAACAAGACTTTTGTACACACACTTATACATAATATATATACACACATATACATAACAATCCATATACACACACAGACATGTAGATAAATAGATAATATGTATATAGACACATTTACACATACAATGCATATGCCTTCATAATACGATAAAGACTGAAAACTACCTGTCAAGACCTTGAAGGTTCTGAAATTTCACCCTACTTACAAGCTAACAAATTAGCCTGCCAGTTTCATGGATGTTGCCAGAAGACTCAAAACTTCTAGGTCAGAGACAAAAGATAGTTTATAACTCATAGCACTAGCAATAGCATAGCCAGAGCCTCATCATTTGGGAATGAATTTCTGACCCCCAAGTCACATGGGACAATGGAAGGAAGGCTGGGTGACATCTGTATGTGCACTAAGCAGTGTTAGAAAAGATGGACCCTGAGACAGAGAACCCAAATCTTTTATAATGGGCAGTAAGTCTGCCTGCCTTAGCTCCAGAAAGAGGCACTGCTTTCATTATACTGGACAGTAATCAAACTGGAGGGAACACAATTCCTCTCTTCCAAGGCTGTTTGCTTAACTAATATCCTTGGAAAAATATTCCAGAACAAAGGGAATCAGTGCCTGTGTTTGTAAGACACACAGAAATGCAGAGACTCATGGAGAATTATCTCCCAACACCACCACAAATAATTATTGTCAGCATTTGGTTTGAAAACGGGCCCATGGCACAGCGCTTGTGAAAATCATCTGGCCTTTGATCCAGTAATGGCCAAAAAGAACATTGAGGCACGTCAAATGTGTGGACTTCTCTACATCGCATTTCCTGGAAAGCACATGTTTCCTATTCAGGGGTCACTCCGACACATTTGGCAGGAGAGCATCGCAACTGACTTGTGTCTGCACACTTGCTGCCTGGAGCTGTTCTGCCAACTTGCCTGCTGGGCCCCCGCAGAAGGGTGAGTAATGGAGCATTAAATACCAACAATCTGGCTATCACAAGGGCTTAATCTCTTTAAGCCCCACAGGGATCTGGGCGAGCATCAAAATAAGCACAACAAATGTGACTTCCATCAACTGTTTAGGCAGAAAAGGCTGAAACACCAAGTGAGAGCTTACGAGGCTCAGGACTGTCTGTCTTGTAAAGCGCATATTAAGATATCTGCCTCTGGATAGCAACATGGGGTCCATGCCAGAGTCCCCATCAGGCTGCCATGCCCCCCCTCAGGGCACCAGCAAATGGGGGACGAAAATGGAAATAGAGTTTGAAAAGCCTACATTCAATGAATTTATCCAGGACAATACCAACCGAGATCTAGAATAGGCGTGTTTTTAATTTCAGCTTACATTGTAGTATTGGGATGTTTTTAAAAATACGATTATACTGAGTTACATATTACAGGGTGGTTGGGTGCTGTGGGGCATCATTATTTTTTCAGTTCGTATGGCTTCTGCTTATGGCACTGTGTCCAGAGGAGGGAACCTAAGTTCTGAGTTGTCCAGAGTTTGAATCCTGATTCTAGGCAGGTTACTCACCTTATGAACATGGCTCTTCTCGTTCATAAGTACGGAGAGCTATTTGCTCGTGTAGGACTGTCATGAAGATTTAAAGACAAAGCACATTTCCAACATTTAGTTTAAGACACAGTCGATACTTAAGAGCCTTGTGGGGGGCTGGCCCAACTCCCAAGTACTGCTTTTGGGTTGCGTTTGGGCCATTAATTCTGTGGGGCTGTAGAATTGTATGTCACGGGCCATGCCAGCTAACTCTGATTGCCTGACTCAGGCTAAGCTCAGGGAAAACAACAGTTGATAAAAACTGCCAGACTCGCCTCTTCTGAAATGGTCAACTTCTGCCCTAGTGCTGTGTTTATGCTGTAATCGCTGTGCAGGGAGTGGGGAGGAAAAGGCTTTTGAGAGGAGCAGCAGTGGCCCCCTCGGTAGGACAGACCCGTGGAAAGAAACGTGTTGATGAGCCAAATCTGTGAGGTGCCCCTGGTGTCAGATGTGCCCCCCCAGCATTAAGGCGTGTGTGTGCGTGATTAGCAAGCGGGCTTTCATGTGGATATAATCACCAGATGCCCCACGGATGAAATGATGCTTCCAGCCCACATTAGCTGCCCACATTTGCTGTGGAAACTAAACAGTGTTAAGTACTGCGGTTGATTTCATCGGCACAGGCCCTGCTTTGTCTTCCAACCCAGGGCCTCGTCCGGCTTTCGCTGGGTGAATGGCGTTTGTAAACTCGTCTTGTACGGCCCCATGCGCCTGCAGCTTGAAGAACTTGGCTTTGTTTGCACATTTACTGTTCTTTGTGTTTTATTCTAAATGCCCATGTGGGAAAAACATGTTTAGGTACAGCTTGTTGAGCATGTTTTCTAAAGATGCATTAATAAGACAAATGTGGCTGAAATGTGTCTGTGCCGGCTTTTGCAGAGGACGGCTCTGATTCACGTCAGTACAAATCCTACATGTGTTATGTGGCATGAAAATGCATTTCATCATTTTATGCTGCATTATTATGACATTGGATTCATTTTCCTCAAATTATGGAGGTAAAAATAAAGTGATATATTTAAAATGAGTGCTGAACTTCATTTATGCTACAATATTGATATTTCTCCAATAATCACCTCTGAAGATGTATTTAAAATATCTATTGTTAAATTTATTGACACAGTCTTCACCTAAAACTTGTATGGCTGCATCAAAATAGGGACTATTTTCTGTATGTATTTTCTTTATTCTAAGCCATGCATGTTTCAATGCCTTGTGCCAAGTCTGTGCCTTGTGCCAAGTCTGTGCCTTGTGGGACCTTTGGCTCTGTCCACAATGTCCAGACACATTTCGTTCATGCTGACCCAGCCACCTGACCCACGTGCCATTACCAGCGAGGCTACTGAGGCGAGAAGGGTCGTTATTGCCAATACAGCCACAATACAATTATGGGACCAAGAAAACATGATAGCATTTGTTGTGTATTAATCCTGTAAACCAAAAGTATAATGGGCTATTTGAACCCAAGGATATTTTCTAAGCATGGACTTTTCCACAGGACCAAATATCTGCTAACCAGTCTGTGTTCAAAAGATCAATGCATGAATGAGCATCTAGAGTAATGGTTAATACTCTCCTACTACCTAGTCTTCTATCAAGTGACCTATGCCATCTACAGCTCGTCATAATATGGGACATTTCTGTGGAACTTCCTGAAATTTTTGTTGGTGGTAGTGTAACTAAATCTTCATGATGTGTCTACATCATTTTGCCTTCCCTTCTTCCTTTCCTGTTTATTTCCTTATTTATTTTTTCATTCGCTCTTCCATCCCTCCCTGGGTTCAGCCCCTCTGTCACTCTCTCTCCTTTCTACCTCATTCTCCAGGGGAAATCAGCCACCATGTTGTCAGGGCACTCAAGCAGTCCTGTGGACAGGTCTAGGCGGAGAGGAACTGAGACCTCCTGCCAACAGCCACTGAGTAAGTCACTCTGAAAGTGGATCCTCCAACCCCAGTCAAGCCTTCAGATGACGATTGCAAATTCATGCGACCTCAAGTCAAAACTGTCCTGCCAAATGGCTCCCAAACGTCTGACTCACAGAAGCCACAAGAGACAATACATCATTTATTTAAGGCACTAAGTTTTAGACTTACACAACAGTAGATGAATTTTATGGGTTGAATTGTATCCTCCCAAAATTCATGTATTGAAGTCTTACCCTTCTACTTCAAATTGTGACTTTATTTGGACATAGGGGCTTCACAGATATGATCGAGTTAAAACGAGGTCCTTAGGGTAGGCCCTAACCCAGTAAAACCAATCTCCTTGTAACAGGGGAGATTTGGGCACAAACACGTACATGGGGAGAATGTCATGTGAAGATGAAGACAAAGATTAGGGTGCTGCTTCTGTGAGGAATACCAAAGATTGCCAGCAAACCAGGAGATGCAGGCGAGAGGCCTGGCACAGATCCCCTCTCACAGCCCTCAGACGGAAGCAACTCTGCCAGCGCCTTGATTTCAGATTTTTAGCCTTCAGAACTCTGAGGCAATAAACTTCTGTGTTTAATCCAAAAAAGAAAGAAAGAAAAAGTGACAATGGGCCAAATATTATGTCTTGAGACTCATGTCCTCATCTTTTAAAACCTTTCTTGTACTGAATAGGGTATGTAGCTTGGAAATTACATTTCCCAGAGTCCCTTGCAACCAGGTTCCATAAGTTTCTGAGTTTCTGACAATGAGCGGCACTCACAGAGGTAAGCAGAGCAGATGGGAAGGTAAAGCATACTGTTCCAAGTGGCTGCGGTAGTCAGGTACGGACTTTGGCGTGTGTCCTCGGTGAGTTCATGGCATTTGTGCGTCTTCTTGAGAATGGCCCACTGTGATGGAACAGGCAACTGAGGTCATTGGTGGGGGCTCCCCTGTCACCTCTGTTTTTAACTTAAGGAGCAGTTGCCCCTCACTTTTTTTTTTTTTACTGGATCCTAAGATTCTTCTGGTTTTGATTGCTGCTGACCATCACTAACAATGTGTACTACCATTATAGTCATCCTCCCTAACAGATATTTTGAATTTTCTGTAAGACCTTGCAAAACTCACAAATGGTTTTGGTTGTTAAAAGTAGTTAATTCAAGCATCTAACCATGAATTAACTATTTTCTTGAATTAATAATATTGTTAATATGGACAGTACATTTTTAAAAATGACATAATGTCCCTAACTTACCCTTTCCTTTTTTGTTGTTGCAGTGGAGGAATTCAACTAAAAATCAGAATTATTTATGTGTAATGACATTGAGTCACCCAGAAACATATCTTAAAGTATTTACCACAGAACAACACGAATATTAAAATCCTTACTGTTTAGTGAATTGTTGTTCTCTACAAGATAAGTGATGGCTATCCAGTCTTTAACAGAGTATTTTGAAATATGGGTTACAAATAGCTCTTTATCATTTGGGTCACGCAAAATGGATATTAATAGTTAGGATACTAAAATATACTTCATAGAGAAACAAAGGAAATTAAACGCAGCAATGCCTTATATGTCTAACATTTTAGGAGAAATTATATAAGTGAATTTTCTAGGATTAATACTTTCTTTGAAGTAATCAAATAAAAATTGTAACCGTTTCGATGTTTTTTCTTTGAGTCTTAAATGTTATATACTAAAACCATCGTCAGAATGATGCTAAATCGAATATAAAGCCATTCTGTCTATAATCTTGGTCAATATTGTGTCGACAGTGTGACTCTTAAGATGGCTACGGAGCTGTGATATGTGGCCTCTAATTTGCTATAATTTGAGAAATCAAGTTTCCAATATTGTCTGAATTGAGTATAAAGTAAGAGTCAACATGTTCTGAATGATGACCTCAAGGCTCATGACGGGGGCGGGACATACCATAGAATGATGCCGTGATAACGTTGGCTGCATTAAAATACATGTCAATTTGGCTCATATTCATTAAGTACAAGGTTTTAGCGCTGTGATTTCTCATCTGCCTTTCCGTTGTCTCAGAGATGTCCCCAGCCCTGCCATCCTTCTTATTTCTCGGTGTTCTTCTACGCTTAGTAGATCTTTTAGACCACCATGGTGTGTGTGTGTGTGTGTGTGTGTGTGTGTGTGTGTGTGTATAAAATGTAGTGAGCTGTTGTATGTGCTTATATATATGTGTGTACAGTGAGTTGTTGAGAGAGATAGTTTTTAATCCATTAAAATATTTCAATTTACAATTTTATTCCCAGGTCTTCTACCAAGGAAATGAAATATATTTCTATTTGTCATAACAGTGATGTCCTGGCACCCACACTCTCAGATGCAATTCACTGTTTTTTGAGAACGTTGAGACCCAGTATTTCAGAACTCTTAAGCATTACAGAAACTTTAAACAACCCAGCTTCGTGGGAGAAGGCTGGGGCATATCTAAGGACACCGTGTGCCCTCCGTTACTCCTCCAGAAACAGCCTTTCTGGGTAATGGCTGTAACACTTGACTCTGTGATACATCACACTGAGACTAAGTAATTGGAGGTGAAGGAACCTGACCCTGGAAGTAACAGAGACAAATTAGACAGAATGTATTGATTTCTGATGTCACAGATGGCCACCTGATGCAACTGCTTTTATTTATAGAAAGTGAAGCCAAAGTACTTTATTTTTCAGAGGTACTTTTGAGCAGCCCAACTATTAGATAAATGAAGTTAAAAAAAAAACAAAAAACTTGAAAGCAAATGTTGCTAATCATTTGGAGTCTAGATATCCCAGTTCCCAGGTTCCCTTGTGAAACTTGGAGCACCTAGCCTTCAGATTAGTGCAGCTTGGAAAGACTTCGGAGTGTCAGAGTCAGAAGCATCCTCCAATTTCAAAAGTGAACAGATTATTAAATATTCTACGTATTTACCTTCTGTCTCCTGGATGTACTTGTAGAAACACCAGTATGTTTTTTAAAGGGATACTTTCCCAGATTGAAGACTAGATCTTCAGATTTTTCAAGGGAAGTTAGAAATCCAGATTTCACATATATTCTTATTTTAAAATACTATTTACCAATTTATAGATTTTTACAGTACCTCTTAGACCAAGCAAATCTATCCTGGATGGGATATGGCCTTCAACCTGCTAGATTTTACCTAAGTTTTTTAAGGACCTCAAAACAAAATGAACAACGAAGATATATACACTCTTATAGTCACCTTAGCTCCCATTTAATAATAAAAGGCGACTGGAAATGTTTTGAAGTTATAGCCAAAGATGAGGGCATCGCAGCCCAGTGCTCTGCAGCTCAGACAATGGAGTAAATCAGTCCAGGGACGTAACCCAGGCCTTGCCGCTCAGCTGTGTGACCCAGGGACAGTCACGTGGGACGTGCAAACTTCCTCAGGAATTTCTTCGTAAGGTTGTATGTGAAAGACCAGTGCCTGGCACATAGTAAGCACCTAAAGTGTGTAGTGATTTCAGTTATCAGAATAACTCTAAGCAAGAATCGTTAACATGAAGAAGTCTTGCAAAAGAAAATATTTTAACATGTTTGATATTTTTAAATGAAGGGAACAAGATATTTTCTGTTCTCTTTCTCCTCACTTGTAGTTTATTTTCCTTCAACCTGTCTGGCTCAGGAATTTGGGTTAAATCTGCCCCGTGCATGTGCCAGAAGCACAGGGGGCTTTTCTCTGATCTGCCCTGTGAAGACCTGGTCAAGCCTCTGGAGGTGAAACTCACAAAAATGTGGGAGCCCCTGTAACTGGGTCCCTGGGAGTTTTTAACTCTCAGAGTTGTCCACACGGAGCCTCTGGCAGTTTATTAAGTACAGTTCAGGTGCCCTAGTTCCCACATGGCTTCCTGCTCTGGTAAGCTGTGGTTATAGCCACCTGTCTGTCCCTCCAATTTTGGGGGGCAGTGGTTTGTCCTATGACCTCACTTCTTTGATGGATCTAAGAAGAGGTGCCCGATGTTTCAGTTTGTTCGGCTTTTTATTTGTGGTTGGGACAGAGTGACAACTTCTAAACTCCAGCGGTGCTGGACCAGAAACCTTAAGTGTATGGAAACTCTTTCATCTCGCTAAAGAATCAATAGCTGAATAGTCAATATCTGAAATAACCTCAGAATTTTCGGTTAGTACTTTTGCACACGACGTGAGATTATTTCTCATTGTACATATGTAGAACTAAATTATAAGTGTAATATTAGTATTCATTGAATTTAAGGAATGGGGGCATTTCTAAAAGTCAGGTGAGCCCAGCAGCAATCCATTGTAGAATGGACCCAGGTGGAAGGCTGGAACTGTGCTGCATCTGGTGCCCAGGGTGTGAGCAAGTGGCCCACCGAGTCCTGCAGACGCCAGTTAGCCCACCTGGGAGGGAGGGGCTCCCCCCAGTGCAGCGGGCGCCCTGTGAGCAGCTGGGGGAGCAGGGACAGCCTGAGTTTGGTAGACCAGTGATTATAACAGATAACACATGGACGTAAATTAAAAATAGAATTTTAATGCTGTACAGACCCGTTCAAGGAAAGATGGGGAGGAACGTCCACCCATCCCCCGGCAACGCAGCTGCTCAGCCACTGAGTTTGGTGAGGGGAGGGGTCGGATACAGACATACACACCAGCCGAGGCTGGACTACTGTGGACGACAAAGTCTGGGGGAGGCAGGCGGATGTGATCTGGCCCAGTTTCCGTTTATTGGGTCAAGGAAGGCACCTCTATCTGCGGTAGTGTTAGCAGGTAAAAGCTCACGGTGGCCTCCTTTGCCAGAAAAGTGTCCTCTGCTAAAAGCGTGCGGCTTCGCCTGGAGGTTACATGTCTCCTGCCCTCCGTGGGGAAGCCTAAAACCAGTGCCTATTTACATGTAAGCAAGTAGGTCGGCCTCCTTGACTAAAGAAGGGAGCCAGTACGGAGTACGGAGTACTGATACTGAGTACGGAGTACAGAGTACCGAGTACCGAGTACAGAGTACCGAGTACGGAGTACCGAGTACGCTATGCTCCCCGCCCCGCCTAAACTGCTGTGCCACAGAGTTCATGAGCTAGTAAGTATGCAGGGTTTTTGTTTGTTACAGAGCAGTAGTAGTTATTACGCGGAAAATAAACCAAAGCATTTCTCTTCCAATCAAGCCACTATTTCTCAAGCCACACAAAAGAATAAAAAACAAAGGGAAATGAAATAGTACCATTGTATGCTATAATTACAGCACTAAATGTCCAATATCATAAAAACTATACATGTAGGTAAGTATCTTGCAGTGAATATCGTTAAAATTGTAGGTGTAGGTAAATACTTCGCAGTTGATATTTTATGGTTCCTACTTGTGTACAAAAATGGTTATTCCAATGAGATTTGTGGCAATCAGGCCTAACACAATGGGAATATTCAACTTTTTTGTTTCCCTTGCTCTATTTGTTTCATGCAGTCAGTCACATTTACCTCAAACACAAGTTATGTCCCTTATTCACATCACTGTTGAGATTTTTAAAAATTAACAATGGTTTGGGATAGAACAGTGTTAAAATTCTCTCTTCCCATTTGAAGCAAATACACACTAAAACTTGTTTCTCATAATATCATCTTAGTTTGAAAAGAAGCTTTCTCAGGTTTTTTTTGTTTTTGTGTTTTTAACTTTGGAAAGGGAGAACAAAGGAACATGTGGTGTGCCCTTGGTGTTTCCATCTTTTGGATCCCTCCGACCATTTCTAAAAATCTCCAAATAGCTTCACAAAAATGCTCTATCTATTATTAGGATATATTAATGTTAACTTGACACCAGTAGCATTAGTATATCAAAAATATTATATAATAGACAATGGCATTTGTTGCAGAAATTAGCTTCTCTCAGCCATAAGAATAAAACCATGGTGATAATAAGACATAGGGCATGAATATTATTAGGGTTAAATCATTTGATATATTGGGACACAGTTGTAAAGTGTATGCTAAGACTGTCAACATTATTCTTATGATTTAACTCTTCTCGATGTGTGCCTTAGCACGTGCCCCTGGCATTAACGAGGGTAATCAAATCTCATTGTCTTGGGTGACACTGTTCACTGTGTTTTTGTCTGTTCACAAACCACGTTGGGCGTAGGTATGAGAGTAATATAGAAAATCCAAGTTAGAAAATAAGTAAAAAACAAACAAACAACAACAACAAAACTGTCAGCAAAGAAATCAGGTATCATCTCAACAGTTTATAAGTACATAAATATTTCATTTTGCCACCACTCCTAAGCCAGGAAAGCATAGGACAGTTTTTCTATATTTTAAACAAGTTTTAAGCAAATTCACTCTTCCCAGTGATGAAAAGAGAGGGCAGGGGCACTTCAGAACCACCACTGAAGAAACATCAACCAGTGTTGTCCTCACGGCCAGAGGCAGGTACCAAGAGGTCACCATGACTAATGACAAATACATGGATAGAAAACGTCTGTACACTCTGGACATAGTCTTTCTCTTGGCTCAATATAATGCTTCTTGTTAGAAAGGAATAGGACAACGTATTCTCAAGAAATAATATGCTGAAAGACTTCTAACGGCTACCTAATAATAGTAAGCTGGCTTTCCAATTATGAAGAGAGTGTTTTAAATGACAAATTAGACACCAGATTAACTTACATATAGGCATATGCGTATGTATACACACAGATGCATATATTACTAACTTACACTGCGCTCTTAATCTGCTTGAGCTGCCGCAGAACATCCCGTAGACGGGGTGGATTAAACAACAAACATTTACTTCTCGGTTCTGGAGGCGGGAAGTCTGAGATCAGGGTGCCAGCACGGTGGGGTTCTGCGGAGAACCCCCTTCCCAGCTTGCTGACCACATGCTGTGCCCTCACATGGTGGAGGGTCAGAGCCCCGGTTTCGTCCTCTTCTAATGAGGGCACTGATGGCACCACGGGGTCCATACCCACAGACCTCATCTAAACCTAATGGCCTCCCAAAGGCCCCACCTCCTCGTACCATCATATTGAGGGGGAAGCTTTCAACAGAGGAGCTTTGGGGGACACAAACGTTTGGTCCATAACAACTATGTATCATCTTTTTAAAAATCAATCGACACTGGATTCCTCCACCTCTCCATCTATTTTAAGTTACACATCCAGTATCTATTTTGGGCTCGGCATCCACCCAGCACGCTAGTGCTTCTGTTAGTTACAGAAAAGGGAGAGTTCAGAGCAAATTATTTTTACAGCTTTAGATCAATGATTAGGGAAGTGGGGGTGTGGGGACGGAACCCCAAAAAGCAGTTTCCAGGCTCTCGGCCTCACATAGACAGGTGCTGGCTCAGGTAGTAAATGGCCGTCAACTGAGATTGCATGGCCATCAGCTGTGGCCAGTTGGCTGTCAGCTGTAACCAGTGAGCCATTGGCAACTAATATAACTGTTGTGGCTACGCTAGCAGAAAGAGAAAGAATGGGGGCTAGCAAGAAGATGGTGGCTGGGCTGGCAAGTGCAGATTGCAGTTAGGATGGCGGGTTGCGGACAGTGTGGATCCAGCCTCCAGTGAGAGTATAGTGCCGCCAGCGAGAATATAGAGGTATGACTCCCCTACCTATGGCTCGCGGGTGTTCCTTTTTGGCCTCACCATGTCCTGCGTTCTCTTGTGGGGAGCGGGAGCAGAGACCTCGCAGGCCTCCCTGCGCAACAGTGGGGTGGAAGTGTGTTCTGTCCGTTTTGCTTTCTGAGTTTAGGCTATTTTTAAGCACTAAAGGTTATGTAATCTTTTCTATAATGGAGGTTAGCACTGTGCTTCTACTGTTTCCAGAGACCGCAGAGGGGAACGTAATTACCTAATCACTCACGGGCTGCCTGTGGCTAATACTGGAGTTGGGTGAAGGGACAGATCTGCTCGCTTGGGATTTGGCCTTGCTGACGTCTGGCCCTGTGTCCAGACCTTCACACTCACACACAACTCTGTTTGTTAGCTTTGGGGTCCGCATGTGACTCATCCGTCTTTGGAGTCATATTGTTGCTGAAGGAAATGGCAGAGTGGTTGGAAAATCTGTCAAAGTTTCCATGACTTCATTTAAAGGTTTTGGAGAATCTGCTCCACCAGGGGACTGAGCACCTTCCTGTGGGTGGAGAGAGCTGATGGAGTTTCAGAGGCTGGCATTATTCTTTCAATACCGGGCCTGACCTGGCAACGCTTCCAGCCCGGTGGCAGCATTCCACTTGCCTCAGCCCCTTGGTCACTGAGGTGGGGGCCTGTCTGGGAATTCCTTATCAACTGCAGGGTGTTTCAGGGCTAATCTGCAAACGGCACCATTTCTCTGAGACAGACCTGCAGCTGCCTGGCGGTGGTGCCCACAGCCCTGACAATTGGCTCAAAAGAGGGACAACTATTATAAGAAGAGGTTCAGCACAACATCCCCCCTTTTAAACAGACCCCTCACTCCTCCCTTCCCTATGAGTTCTTGAGTGATATTTTTTAAATATTAAGGATAATTTAAAAATGTTTCTGCGCAGAAGAAAACAGTTCAGAATTTACATTCAATCTAATGCAACTTCAAATTATTCAACTAATGATTGTAATATAATAATTTGAATACTAACAGGTACCATTTAAAGAGCACCCAACATACTGTTACTGAGAGCTCCGCACGCATTATCTCTGGAATGAAAATTACAGCACCCTCAGATTCTTGTTCCTAAATAGGTCTTATATGGGTGTGTGCTTTTCCTAACTGTGTGATGTACCAGGTACCTTAAAAAGTACACGAAAATATGTTTACGATTTGGAAATGATTGTGACGTGAACACCCATGTAATTACCACCCAGGACAAGAAAGCAAGCGTTACCAGCCACGGCCTTACCGATACTCCTCAGGGGTAAGCTCCACCTAGAGCTGGATGACTACCCGTTGCTTTGCTGAAAACGACCTACGCATACAACCCCCTCATGCCTAGCTTGTCCACTTTGGAACTTTATGTCACTAGAATCAAACTAAGGTTTTGCATCTTCTCTTTCTCAGCACTGTTGTGAGAGGGGTCCATGCGATTGCATGAAGATGAACTGCATGTATTCACTGTGAATCATATTCCATCCTCTGATTCTGCCATGATTGATTATCCATCTGACTGTTGATGAAATGTGGGTTCTTTCTATTCTGGGCTCTTGAGTACCAATGCTATGAACGTATTTGAACACACATCTGGGGAAACAAATGTGTTTTTCTGGAGCAGTGGTTTTCAAATGTTACCACCAGTCTCACTGAAAAGACTTATCTGAACACAGATCGCTGGGCCCTTCTCCCAAAGGTTCTGATTCAGTGGATCTGGGGATGGCCTAAGAATCTGCATTTCTAACAAGCTCGCAGGTGATGACGATGCTGGTGGCCCTGGAGACCACACTAGAACCTCGCATCTAGGGTGTAGAACAAAGCCTGGGATTGATAGGCCAGGGAAGTCTCTTCAATCTTATGAAAGGTTTTCCAAAGCTGCGAGACCACGTTTATTCAGGGGAGGCAGTTCCATTGTATCCACCTAAGACTGACCTGGCTCTTTTCTCATTTTTGTTAATATGACAGTTTGCATCTTATGGTGATTTTAATGTTCTTTTTCCTTTAACGAGGTGGTACCTTTAATGTATGTATTGGCCTCTTGGATTTGTCTTTTTTCAAGTGCTTGCTCAGTCCCTTTCCTCACGTTCCCATTGCCCAACTTCTCCTTACTGCTTTGTAGGAGTTCTTTATTTATTCTGAATGGCAGTTTTTGTCAGTTCTGTGTAACACACCTTCTCCCTCTCTGCGGTTAGTCTTTTTGTTCCCTTTATAACTTAAGAACTTGCAGTTTTACATTTTAATGTAACAATTTTATAAATCTTTTTCTTTATCGTTGGTACTTTTGTATCTTGTTTAAGAAAACTTTCTTATTCGATGTTATGAGGGTATTCTCCTATATTATCTTCTTAATCTTTAGTTTTACTCGAAATTCCCTGTAAGTGGTCCCATTTTTTTCTTTTTCCTTTTTTTTCTTTTCACATAGATAGCCAATTATCCAGGTACCATTTATTGAAAAAAATCTGTCTTTTCCTCTTAGGTCTGCAATACCAGCCAGCTCTGCCAAGGTAACAAGAGTCCGAACACATGTGGAATCATTCCTGGGATCTCCATCCTATCCACAGGTCTATGTTTCTATCTGCCCACCAGAAGCACAGGTAGTCATTACCATGGTCAGAAACTGGCAAACTTCAAACTTCATCATGTGAAGGTCTAGAACGTATGTACTGTAGGCTTCACGGGCTTTAGAGGCTACACACAATCTGTCTTCTTTTTTATTTAACAACATAAAAACATTCTTAGTTTAACGGCTGCACTGCATACTAAGCAGGCCATATTTTACAGGTAGCCACCATTTGCAGAACCCTGATAAAGGTTTATTTTACATTTTTATGTCTGTATCAATTAGTCATTACTATAAAAAAATCACATTAAAAACTGGGTTAAAGCAATAAGCATTGTTTTTTCTCATGAATCTCTGGGTCAGACAGGAGGTTCTACTATGGGTTGGTAGCCAGTTCTGCTCATTTGGTTTGGTCTCTGTCACGTGCTTAGGTGTCAGTTGATATTAGGTTGCTTTGAATGGCTTCAGGAGACAGTTGGTCTAAGACTCCTGCAGGCTGGCCTGGGCTTACTCACAGGGCAGCTGTGTGTCTGAGCAGGAGCAGAAGCGTGACACTCAGAACTGGCACATTGTCACTTTCACTGCATTCTACTGAAGGAAGCAAATCACACATCTAGCCCAGATTAAGGGGTGAGGACAGACGCCACTCCTTGACCAGAGAATCTGCTAAGTCATCTTGCAAAAGGCGAGGAGGCTACGTAGTAGACTGCAACTTACCTACCAAAATATTTGGTAGAGAAAATTCTTCTATATTGTTTTTTGATTTTCCTTAAGGCATTTGAGTTGAGTCTTGAAGTATGAGTGTCATGCAGAAAAGATGAGGAAAATCACTTGAGGAGATGCAAAAAGCACTTCCAGGCCACCCAACTGCAAAAGCGATTCTCATTTCCATGGACTGACACACAGGCAGTGCCGTAAGTTGGGTCAAGAGTTCAAGGACTGCAGGCGCTAAAGAGGAAGTTAGACAGGTTGCTTGGGGCTGATCTTTAAACGGCTTCATCGTGTAAGAAATGAGCACTCATAAAGTTTTCTTGTCAATGGCTTAACCAAATGACATAATCAGATTTACGTTTCAGAAATTTCTCCAGAGGGAGGCAAGATGGTAGATAACTTGACGAGTTGAATTTTATGGGACTAGGTCAGAGGAGAAATAATGGAAGCTTGAACTAAACCAGCAGCAAAGAAACGAGAGTAGAGGGAGATTCAAGTGATGCTTTGAAGGTGCAGTGCATGAGACGTAGTGAATTGTCAGATGTAGAGGAGACAGAGAACAAGAACCCCGAGACTTGTTAAGTTTTCTTGCCCAGTGAGTGGTCAAGTTTTCTTACCTTTTTAGTGGTAAAGCTGTTCTCTAAGATAGAGGACACAAGTGAAGAAAAAATGGGCGGGGGCAGGAATGCGCAGTCCCTTCTTGAACACCCTGAGGTAGAGCGTGGCAGGAGCTGTGGGCATAGAGAAGTTTATGAGACAGTCTGTTGGAGGGATGTAAGGATTTGGGCCATTGGAGCTGATATCAGGCTGTAGGCAGACGGCAGAAGCTTGCAGGCATCAGCCCTGCAGAAGCGCGGCGTCCTGCCGTGATGACACAGTACTTCAACTTACTCTTTCACTACACGAGCCTGATCATTTAGGTTTCTCTGAATTTGGAATGCCTGTGAGAAGATACTATAGTCAGAGGAACTCTTCTCAAATTTTCATGTGACCTGGCGATCCTGACAAAAATGCAGATTCAAATTCAGTTAGTCTGGGACGGGCTGAAATTTTGCATTTTTTAAAAAAATTTATTTTTTAAATGTATTGGGGGGGGGACAATTGTTAGTAAAATTACATAGATTTCAGGTGTACAATTCTGTATTACATCATCTATAAATCCCATTGTGTGTTCACCACCCAGAGTCAGTTCTCCTTCCATCACCATATATTTGATCCCCCTTACCCTCATCTCCCACCCCCCACCCCCCTTATCCTCTGGTAACCACTAAACTATTGTCTGTGTGTTTGAGTTTTTGTTTCTCATTTGTTTGTCTTGTTCTTTTGTTGTTTTTGGTTTATATACCACATATCAGTGAAATCATATGGTTCTCTGCTTTTTCTGTCTGACTTATTTCACTCAGCATTACACTCTCAAGATCCATCCAGTTGTCACAAATGTTCCTATATCATCTTTTCTTACCGCCGAATAGTATTCCATTGTGTATATATACCACAACTTCTTTATCCATTCATCTATCGAAGGACATTTTGGTTGTTTCCATGTCTTGGACACCGTAAACAAAGCTGCTGTGAACATTGGAGCACACGTGTCTTTATGTATAAATGTTTTCAGATTTTTTGGGTAGATACCCAGGAGAGGGATTGCTGGGTCATATGGTAATTCTATTCGTAATTTTTTGAGGAACCTCCACACTGCCTTCCATAACGGCTGCACCAGTCTGCATTCCCACCAACAGTGTATGAGGGTTTCTTTTTCTCCACAGCCTCTCCAACCTGGTTACTATTTGTCTTGTTGATGATAGCCATTCTGACTGGGGTGAGGTGATATCTCATTGTGGTTTTGATTTTCATTTCTCTGATGATTAGTGATGTTGAGCATTTTTTCATATGTCTATTTGCCATTTGTATGTGCTCTTTGGAGAAATGTCTCTTCAGGTCCTCTGTCCATTTTTCAATTGGGTTGTTTTTTTTTGTTGTTGTTGTTGAGTTGCATGAGTTCCTTGTATATTCTGGATATTAGCCCCTTATTGGAGGCACTGTTTGCAAAAATCTTTTCCCGTTCAGTTGATGGCCTCTTTATTTTGTTGATGGTTTCTTTTGCTGTGCAGAAGCTTTTAAGTTTCATATAGTCCCATTCGTTTATTTTAGCTTTTACTTCCATTGCCTTTGGAGTCAAATTCATAAAATGCTCTTTGAACCCAAGGTCCATAAGTTTAGTACCTATGTTTTCTTCTATGCAGTTTATTGTGTCAGGTCTTATGCTTAAGTCTTTGATCCATTTTGAATTAATTTTGGCACATGGTGACAAATAGCAGTCCAGTTTCATTCTTTTGCACGTGGTTATCCAATTCTCCCAGCACCACTTATTGAAGAGGCTGTCTTTCCTCCATTGTATGTTTTTTGCTTCTTTGTCAAAAATTATCTGTCCATATTTATGTGATTTTATTTCTGGGTTCTCAATTCTATTCCGTTGGTCTATGTGTCTGTTTTTCTGCCAATACCATGCTGTTTTGATTACTGTAGCCCTGTAGTACAAGCCAAAGTCAGGAAGTGTGATACCTCCATTATTGTTCTTTTTTCTTAAGATTGCTTTGGCTATTCGGGGTCTTTTGTGGTTCCAAACAAATCTGATGATTTTTTGTTCTATTTCTTTAAAAAATGCCATTGGGATTTTAATGGGGATTGCCTTGAATCTGTATATTGCTTTGGTTAATATGGCCATTTTAACTATGTTGATTCTTCCAATCCATGAGCACGGAATGTCTTTCCATTTCTTGGTGCCTTTTCAATTTCTTTCAAAAATGTCTTACAGTTTTCAGCATATAGGTCTTTCACATCCTTGGTTAAGTATATTCCTGGGTAATTTATTCTTTTTGCTGCAATTGCAAAAGGAATTGTTTTCGTATTTTTTTTTCTGAGATTTCATTGTTAGTATATAGGAAAGCAATGGACTTTTGTACGTTGATTTTGTAGCCGGCAACTTTACTGTATTCGTTGATTGTTTCTAATAGCTTTCTGGTGGAGTCTTTAGGGTTTTCTATATATAGCATCATGTCATCTGCAAAGAGTGATAATTTAACTTCTTCATTCCCAATTTGGATGCCTTTTATTTCTTTCTCTTGCCGGATTGCTCTGGCGAGGACTTCCAACACTATGTTGAAAAGCAGAGGTGATAGGGGACAGCCCTGTCGTGTTCCTGAACGTAGAGCAAAGGGCCTCAATTTTTCACCATTAATTATGAGATTAGCCGAGGGCTTGTCATATATGGCCTTTATTATGTTAAGGTATTTTCCTTCTATACCTATTTTATTAAGTGTTTTAATCATAAATGGATGTTGTATCTTGTCAAATGCTTTTTCTGCATCAATTGATATAATCATATGATTTTTGTCCTTTATTTTGTTTATGTGATATATCACATTGATGGATTTGCGGATGTTGAACCATCCTTGTGCCCCGGGGATGAACCCCACTTGGTCGTGATGAATAATCTTTTTAATGCATTGTTGTATTCGATTTGCTAGAATTTTATTTAGGATTTTTGCATCTGTATTCATCAGAGATATTGGTCTGTAGTTTTCTTTTTTTGTGTTGTCCTTACCAGGTTTTGGTATCAGGGTAATGTTGGCCTCATAAAATGAGTTAGGGAGTACTGTCTCTTCTTCAATTTTTTGGAAGAGTTTGAGGGTGGTTGGTATTAGATCCTCTTTGAAGGTTTGGTAGAATTCACTAGTGAAGCCATCTGGTCCCGGATTTTTGCTTTTGGGAAGGTTTTTGATAACTGATTCAATTTCGTTACTGGTGATCGGTCTGTTTAGATTTTCCAGTTCTTCATGGTTCAGCCTTGGAAGGCTATATGTTTCTAAGAACTTGTCCATTTCTTCTACGTTATTGAATTTGGTGGCATATAGTCCTTCATAGTATTCTTGGATGATCCTTTGTATTTCTGTGGTGTCCATGATAACTTCCTCTTTTTCATTTCTGATTTTGTTAATTAGGGTCTTCTCTCTTTTTATCTTAGTGAGTCTAGCCAAGGGTTTGTCAATTTTGTTAATCTTTTCAAAGAACCAGCTCTTTGTCACATTAATTTTTTCTATTGTCTTTTTGTTCTCTATTTCATTTAGTTCTGCTCTGATTTTTGTTATTTCCTTTCTTCTGCTGACCTTGAGTTTCACTTGTTCTTCTTTTTTCTAGTTCCTTAAGGTGTAACATGAGGTTATTTATTTGGGAGTTTTCTTGTTTCTTGAGATAGGTCTGTAATGATATAAATTTCCCTCTTAAAACTGCTTTCGCTGCATCCCCAAAATTTTGGTAGGATGTATTTTCATTGTCATTTGTTTCTATGTATCTTTTGATCTCTCCTCTAATTTCTTCTTTGACCCAGTCGTTCTTTAAAAGTATGTTGTTTAGTCTCCATGTGTTTGTGGTTTTTCCTGCTTTCTTTTTGCAGTTGATATCCAATTTCAAAGCCTTGTGATCAGAGAATATGCTTGGTATGATTTCAATCTTCTTAAATTTGCTGAGTCTGATTTTATGTCCCAATATATGGTCTATCCTTGAGAATGTTCACTAGAAAAGAATGTACACTACACTAGAATGTACATGTACACTAGAAAAGAATGTATAGTTTGATGTTTTAGGATGAAGTGCTCTATAAATGTCAATTATGTCCATTTCTTCTAATGTGTCATTTAGGGCTGCTATTTCATTATTTATTTTCTGTTTGGATGATCTATCCATAGCTGTCAACGATGTATTTAAGTCCCCTAATATAATTGTGTTTTGGTCAATTTCTCCCTTTAGTTCTGTTAGTAGTTGCTTGGTATATTTCCGTGCTCCCTGATTGGGGGCATAAATATTGATGACCGTTATGTCTTCTTGTTGTATAGCCCCCTTTACCATTGTGAAATGTCCATCTTTGTCTCTTGTTATCTTTTTCACCCTGAAGTCTGTTTCATCTGATATCATTATGGCTACACCTGATTTTCTCTGGGTACCATTTGCTTGGAGTGTCAATTTCCACCCTTTCACTTTGAGTCTATGCTTGTCCTTATAGCTGAGATGTGTCTCTTGGAGACAGCATATGGTTGGGTTTAGTTTTTTGATCCAATCTGCTACTCTGTGCCTTTTTCTTGGTGAGTTCAGTCCATTTACATTTAGGGTGATTATTGATATATGAGGATTTCCTGTCATTCTATCTTTAGTTTTCTGGTAAGGCTGTGTCTCCATTGTTTCTTTGCCTTTTTGTTGTTGTCTATTATTTCTGTGTGGTGGTATTCTATGATGTTTCCCTCTGTTTCTTCTTTTATTACAGTATATATTTCAGTTCTGGATTTTTTTTTGAGTGGTTACCCTTAAGTTTATGTAAAAGAAAGTTTGATATTTAGAGTATTCCATTATCTTCAGCACGCTTACTTTCTCCATTCCCGTATTCCGGTTCAGGCCTTTACTCTCCCCCTTTTTGAGTTTTGGTTGCCACAAATTGTCCCTGTTGATGGTGGTCGAATAGCCTCCTTTAGATTTCTTGTAGTGCAGGTCGTGCATTAGAAAATTCCCTCAGCTTCTGTATGTCTGGAAAGGTCTTTATTCCTCTTTCATATCTAAAGGATATCTTTGCTGGATATATTATTCTTGGCTCATGATTTCTCTCTTTCAATAGTTTGAATATTTGGTTCCACTCCCTCCTGGCTTGTAGAGTTTCTGCTGAAAAATCTGATGATAATCTAATGGGCTTTCCTTTGTAAGTTACCGTCTTCTTTTCCCTGGCTGCCTTGAGGATTCTTTCTTTGTCGTTGATTTTAGACAGCTTCAATACAATGTGCCTTGGAGAAGGCCTGTTGAGATTGAGGTGATTAGGTGTTCTATTTGCTTCTTGGATTCGAGGGTCCAGTTCTGTCCACAAGTTTGGGAAGTTCTCATCGACAATTTGTTTGAATATATTCTCTGTTCCCTTCTCTCTTTCTTCTCCTTCTTGTATGCTCATTATTCTTATATTGCTCTTTCTGATGGAGTCACAAAGTTCTTGTAGAGTTCTTTCATTTCTTTTAAGTCTCAAGTCTCTTTCTTCTTCCATCTGTGTAATTTCCAGGTTTCTATCTTCAATGTCTCTGATTCTTTCCTCCATCTGGCCAACTCTACAGCCTAAGCTGGTTATTTCATTCTTAAGTTCTTGAGTTCTTAATCTCCAGAAATTCTATTTGGTTCTTTTTTAAAATTTCAATCTCTTTTGTAAAATGCTCATGCTGTTCTTTGATTGTGTTTCTGAGTTCATTTAACTGCCTATCTGTGTTTTCTTGCATTTCGTTGAGTTTTTTCAGAACTGCAATCTTGAATTCTCTGTCATTTAAGTCACATATTTCCGTATCTTTAAGTTCCTTTTCTGGAGACTTTTCACTTTCTTTCTGAGCTGTCTTGTTGCCTTGGTTATTCATGGCAATTACTGATTTACTATTTCTCTTCCTAGACATCTGCAGGAATGGCTTCTGCAACAGGTTGATTGGAAGAGGTCTTTCTTTTGTTTTCCAGTACTTGTTAGAATGTTTTATTTTTTCTCCAACTGCAGGCTTTTTTTTTTTTCTCTCTCACACGGTAGTGCTATGTTTTCTCTGCACTATTCCAGCTTGTCACACAATGGGGAGATTCCCTGGGAGACAGGCTTCTCCTCTGTTAACAGTTTGCCTTGGTCACAGGGAGCAGTGTCCATATGGGTATGCAGAGAGCTTTTGAAGTTCCAAAGCTCTTCCTGCACCAGATTCAGAGCCCGTGTGTTTCAGCAGTTCTATTTACTCCTGCAGGGATCCTCCCAGATAAGTGGAGACAGGGGCGGGGTGAGTTGTGAGAGATGACCCAGAGCAATGGCGGCGCCCACCACCACAGCCAGTCCTGCTTCCACAGCTCCCTCCCCTTTGGCAGAACCTGTTGGGCTGTGAATCTGTGTCTGAGGACCACAGTTATCTGTTCTTTTGATCTGACACGGCTACTGTTCTGCTTCTAGCACTGGGCAGGTGGGGGCAGGGCGAGCTCTGGGAGGGTAGAGAGGGGGCAGCTAGTCTCAGTGCCTAAGGCTTCCGTTCTCTGCGGCAGTGAGGACTTAAACCACCATTTTCAGCCTTCTTCCCTCAGTCTTTTCTCCGAGGTCTCTGCCGTGAGCGTTGGGTTCAGCCATGTTATATGCTGCCCCCTCAGCCCTGTGGGCCATAAACAGAGCCGTAGCTGTCCGAGTTCTTCCCTCTCCTGAAGCTGCAGTAGTTCCGGGATGCAGCGAGCTTGGAGCACTGAGCTAGGTCTGCATCCTGTGCCCGTGGGGCTCTATCTCCACACTTCTCCCTTTTCTACTCCCCCGCTCACACGATTCGCCCACCTTTAGGTGAATTCAGTAGTGGGGCTCTTCGTCTTGCCTGTCTGCTATGCATGGAGTCCTTTGTGGAGTTATAGTTGTTCAATTTGTTGTAAATTCCAGGGGAGATTTACAGAGGCTCACCTCACGCTGCCATTTTGATGACGCCACTCCCTTAGAAAATCTGAGTGTGTGTCTTCTCCAGATTTATGAAAGAATATTGCAATGGCCATCAGCCTGGGGTTTGGAACTATCTAAACTGAAAATGCTGAGATTTAGCCAAAGTAGGTAATATCTCCTTCCACTATTTTATGGGTCTATTGTTTAATGACATTAGAGGTGCAACCTAAATATAGTCAAGAAGCGCTCAAATGAATACTTATGTATATTTGATAAGGAGGGACAAATACTGAGATAGACCATACCTTTGTATTTTCTCTCAACTCTCCTATGTGAAATATGTGTATGTTTCCTGTCAGGATCCTGGGCCATCAAAGTGTCCATTTTTCTGATGTCAGATGGCTAAAGTAATTTCTCCCAGTGGAAATGGTGTTCATAAGGGAAATTTCATACATGCAGTTGCTGCTTACTTAAAATAAGTTCTGGGAAACATACCTGGACCTCATAGGCATCAGACATGCCTTAAAATGTGACCCCAAAGCTGACTTGTTGATTTAGAAATTTTGGAAATAAAAGAGATTGGGATTTTGGAAAACTCCCACTTCATATGATGTCAGTAGGTTAACTATGTGCTGTTAACAGCTGAGAATCAGCATTTTATTATTGGTGGAGCTGTATGAATTGCCCCCTAGGAGATTGTATAGGAAATGCAGTGCACAAACCTAACATGCGCCAACATTTATTTTTCCCTGAGCTCTATAAAGATGATCCATCACTAAATAAAGACAGTAATTTTACTGGCTTACACAAATGTCTTAAATTCATGTGTATGTGTGTATCTGTGTTTGACTGCGTGCCTAAAACTTAGAGAAGGCTAGACCAAGACATTCAATTAGAAAATAAAAAGAGGGAAAGAGGAAGGCTTAGGTTCTCCCAGTAAAATAGTTATTTGTAATGTCTCCATGCAATAAGTAGGGAAAGAGGATGTGGATGGAATGAAGAAAGTATAGGCACTTGTATCTAAATACCTCCATATGTTTTGAGAGAAGGTTAAAAAAGATAAGGTAGATGACGATGTATTTAGGGTGTAGGAAGGTGAAAGTTGATGGAGTTTATGTCATGGGTCCTTTTTTGGTGTCCTGGGAGATACGGTCATCTTTGAGAGTCATGCAAGTCCAATGAAGAAGCAAATTTAAGAATTCTGATATCACTGATATATGGAAAGTAAGAAAGATGGAGAATAAAAAGATTGATGAGCTGTAATGAAGGCCCAAGTGAAGGTAGAAATGACAAATCACCAGTGGCTAATTGTTAAAACTTTATTTTCTTCAACTGAGCTCAGCAGGTCAAGTACAGAGAAAATGGGTGTGATGGGGTGAAGTGAGTATTAAGACTTATTGGACCCAACACTCAAAGATCATGGAGGTGAGGGACTCAAAGATGTTGGCAAGGATATAGTTGAAATTACTAACTATGGGGTCCACGCTGGGTGAGAAAATCAAAGCCATGAGAAGTTTGGGAGGGTAGGGAGGCGTGATGGGACTGGAAATTCTGTAGAACAGACATAACTAGTGTGAGATGTGGAAGCATTGGAGACAGAAATTAGAGAGTGGAATTTTACTGACACAAGTTCCTGGTAGTGGCAATATCTAGACTGTGGTCCAGAGAGTGGACTGCTGTGTAGACTGGAAGATAAGGTCAAGGAACCACGAGGCTGGGAATATAGCTGAGTCAACACGTGTATCATCTCATGTAGGATGATGTTAAGACTCTGGCTGAAGAAAAAAATCTACATACTATATGAGCAACTTAGCTCTTGAAAAGTTGTTGCCCTCTGATTTTCTGTGAAAGTGTAGCTAAAGTGTTGGTTGACTGTGCTTTTAGGGAATCCCGAGTCAAAAAGTGCCGAGAGAGAGACCATCAGACGGTGTCCTGGAAGCATCTGGAGGCAGCATGGACTTGGAACTGGAAGTATGGAGTCCTGGTGTGGTTCTGCTGTTGACTTACTTGTGTAACTCTGACTAAATAACAACCTCTCTGGGCCCCTTATCTATGAAATGAGAGGTTTGGCTTATGTGGTTTCCCAGGAATTTCCTGGCTCTTAACCACATTCAGTTTCAACCTTTCCCATGTTGCTGTTGAGTTAGCCTAATTGCTGCCTCTTCTCCACTGATTTCATTCTGCCCCACCTCACCCTCATATGACTCCTTCTTTCCACTGAGAGATAACAATCCCAACTAGCTCAGGATAATTCCCCCAACTGCTAAAACTATTTCTAAAATGTGAACTTACTGATTCACACACTGCTTGAGATGCATCGTTTCTTTCTGACTGGTTTCACATGTCACCATTACATCCAGCAACCAGGTCACTGGTGAAAAGCTGAGATAATCATGGAAAATGACCACCTGAGATGTGATGGTGAGACTTATAGAGGTAAGAAAAATAAAGGTTTCAAATCGCCAACAGTATCATTACTAAAGAATGGAAAGCTAGCTAGATATGCATGGCCTCTGCCCTTTGGTACCTTAAATTGAAAACATTCCAGCTTAATGCCAAACATGTAAACACACAAAACACCATGCAAACATCATCTTGTTGAGTGAATAAATAAATGATTTAGGAGTCAACAGATACTACCCAAGGGCCCCCTTTAAGATCTCATTGGCGGCATATATTTGGAGTTCATGTAAGGCCAACACCACGGGAATGAATGAGATGACAAGCAGAAAGAGTTCAGTGTACAGTGAGAGGCATTCTCATCATGGTGCCTAAGGAAGATTCCTTTTACAAGGCTGGATAACAAGGGGAAGCAACAAAGACACAGAAAGAGTTGATGAGAGAGAGAAATGGGCCAGTAAAGTTCCACAGTAGCAAAGAAAACATAGTCCTGATAAGAGACTGGTCTGCAGAGGAAAATGGCATGAGTGAGTCAAAGAAGATGAGGACTGAAATAGGTTATTGGATTTGCCCATTAGAAGATCATTATCCACTTTCTCATGAGCGTATCCATGGAATTAAGGGCAGGATTCAGAGAGTATGAGTTTACATAGTGAATGATCAGAGTGGAAGAAATGTTTCTAAGACCAAACTGTTCTTTCAGATAGATTGACAACAAAATTTGGTACTCAAGGGTAAGAGAGATAGGGGAGATATTTTGAGGAAGAATAAAGACATGATTTGTAGTTAAAACAAAAGGGAAGAATTCACTGGAAGCAAGGGCACTGAACACATGTAAAAGAAGGTACAATGGATGAAGCAAGAAGCAGGAGAGGTTGATGAGATCATAAAGCAGTTGAAGGAAGGAGGGAAAGGAAGGTGAAGAGATGTTGAGGTGGAAGGAATGCATGATGTCAGCACAGAGACATATATAAAACTGGACAGTAAGTGATATTTTATGTGGAGAGTTCCTTGAGGATTTTGAAACACAGGAAGAGGGGAGAAGAAGCAGAGTGGCTTGATCCAAGAGGTAGACTTGGAAAATTCTAGAAGCGGAAAAATCACAAGTCATTAGCCCTACCTCCAAATATACCCAAAGCTGGGACTGAAGATATTGCCTCACCTACCTAACAGGGAACAATTTCCTAGAAAGCAAGAAATGATTGGTGTAAAAGTTGATTCCTTGACCTCTTATTACCATAGCCCCTTTTTCTACTGCTAACACATTGGAGGAACTGGGAGAACAAGACTGCTGATCCAAGGAAAGATTTTTGCCTCTGTCTGACCCACGGCTCTGATGGTAGATGCTTGACAACCCAGAGCCCTGTTGACGTGACACAACCATTACATTAGCTAAAAACTTTTCATCACGTAGAGAATTTCACCTACTTTGTAAATATGCTGCAGTATTTGGCTAACTTGAGCCCTATATTGGGAAAGATATACAGGTCCATAATCCCTTATTGAAACAGCACCCGCGTAAGGGTCTGCCTCGTCTACTGAGTTTCACACATTATAGTAGAGGGTCATCAAAATTTATTCTCAGATATCTACTAGAAGACTTTGAAGAAAAAATGATATATTCACATACAGACTTTTTAAGTTTACATCTAAAATTTTCACCAAAAGTGTACATAGTTGCAAAGGTTATTTATTTACAATGTGCTGTAAATAAATAACATTTAAAATAAAGCAATTATTTTATCTTTTAAAGATACTAATGACATCAAAATGTCATACTGATTTTTTTAAAAACCACTTTTTAGTGAAGAATCTGCATCATTCAAAAATGTACACAAATTTTAAGTGTACATCTCACTGGTTTTCAGAGTTAAGCCACCCATGTAACGAGCAAAAAGACAAACAGGTCAAGAAGTTCTCCTTTGCTCCTTCCAAAGTCATTGCCCCGCCCCAAAGGTAACCATTACTGGGATTTTAGCATCGTAGATTAGTTTTCTTATTTTAGAACTTTATATAAATGGAATTATTCAGTAGGTATTCTTTTTAAGTACGGCTTCTTTCACTCAGCATTATCTTTGTGAGACTTAATGTTGGGTGTAGCAAAACTTTATTCTCGAATTTTATTCCATGGCAGGAATATACCACAATGTATTTATTCATGAGGCTCTTGATGAACATTTGGATTCTTTCCAATTTTTGGCTACTATGAGCGGTGCTGCTATAAATATTTTTGTGCATGCCTTTTTGTGAAGTATGTAAACATTTATGTTGGGTATATACCTAACACTGGAATCATTGGGTCATAGGATCATGTAGTCAGATTTATTGGGTATTGCTAAACATTTTTCCATGGTGTTTGTATCAAATTATATTATTACTAGAAGTGTATGATGATTTTTGTTGCTTCACATCATTTGGTAGTCTGTCTTTTTCATTTTATCTATTCTGATGGGTATGAAGTTTGAGCACTTTTTCAAATATTTTGGTCATTTAGATATCCTTTTTTTGTGAAGTGTGTATTCAAGTTTCTACCCATTTTTCTATTGAGTTTGTCTTTTTCTGACTGATTTGGAGGTATTCTTAATATGTTCTCTGTTTAAGTGCTTTGTTTGATATGCATACCGCAAATATCCTCTTTCACTCTTTGGCTTTCTTTTTACTCTACCAGTGGTATCTTTTTACATAAAATTTATTAACTTGAATGTAGCCAATTTCTAATTATTTCCCTTTATGATTAGTACCTTTTGTATTTTGCATAAGGAAGTTTTGCCCACCAACATCATGAAAATATTCTTGCAAGTTTTGTTCTAGAGCTTTATTGGTTTAGCACGCACATTTAGGTGTTACCTTAGTTCTCTGATGACACTCAAGAGAATTTTCGTTTGTGTTTTATCCAGCTTTCCTGTTGGCCTCATCAGAAGCATAGTCTGCTGAAAGTGAGTCCACCTTAGCCCAACACAACAAAGGTTTCATAAATGCCATTATCCATTTTTTTAAAATTTCTGTAATGTTGGAAATTTTACATTGTTCCTTGAACTTGTTTATTTAGATTTTTTCATTCTACTTTCTCTATAGGTATCCTATGTAATAGAGGATTCCTGTGCAATATACTTATAGATTTAAGTGTCTATTGAACACCATGCAATATTTTTCTTAAATGAAATGGGCACATAACTTTTTAAAAATGTAATTTCCTGTGATCAATGGTTTCTAGTTCTCTATGCGTAAGTCTCTAATTCAATGGTTCTCACTTTTTTCTGCATTTTGAATCACCCAGGGAGCTTTAAAGATTGCTTATGTATAGGTCCTACCCCTAGAGATTCTTTTTTAATTAGTTTTGGGTGAAGCATTGGCATTAAGATATTTTAAAATCTCTCTAAGCAGTTATGATGTGCAGCCACTGTTGGCAACTATTGCTCTAAATGTTAATAAAAAAAAGCCTCGGGATTGAGTAACCATTGCAAATTTACTAATACAGAATTGATCACAATAAATTAAATACACTGTAAATTTTGATGAGGGTTCACAGACATCAACATTTCAAGTTATACCTTTGTTTTTCTCTTCAAAGTTTTTCATCATTCATGATAATACATCAGTATGGATAAGAGGTATATCTTTCAAGATGGGTAAGATATGCCCCCCCCCCCCGTTTTTTAAATGGTTAATAGGGCATTTGTGAAAGGGGAGGTCCTAAAGAAGTAGCCTCAACCAAAGGCACATTCTCAGGCAGATCAATGTTAGGAAAGAACACAAATGTAACTCCAGGATCTAGAACTTGATTGTCTTGAAGCTGTCCTTTCTACATGCCTCTCGGAAATCTTCTTGTGTCCCCTAATTTAGGTAAAGTTCTTCCACTTTGAAAACCACTGTTCTGTAGTGTCCTAGATAAGGTTTCTTTTCCCCTCCTAATTAATTCCTCACCTTTCTCTACCCTGCCCTCTGCCGTTGGAGGCTGATCTGAAACGGACGATGCCGTCAGCCTGTCTTGCTCTCTGGCTTCTCATTAGGCTTCTTCAAGGAAGTAGGGAGAACAGTGAAATCAGGAGGCTTATTTTCCAGGTTCTCTTTCAGCAGGTCTTCTAGGGAAGGCTGACTCTTGATTCAAGGTCACAGTTCCTCTAAGGTGGCCCTTGCTCTATGACTTTCAGTGTTTGGTTGTTACTTTCCTCTTGTCCTGTTGGCCCAAGAGCAGATAACAGCAGCAGGGGACTTCACCATTCTTTGTGATGTCCCTACACCATTTGAAAACAGTCCCGCTATTAAGTCCTCCTTAAATTATTTTACCTTGAGTGTGCTTTGCTGATACATATAGGAACAGAGAATCCCTTCTATGACTAAGTGGCTTCCACAGAGATTGACTGGGATCAGAGATATTACTGAACAGTTCTTCTAGTGAGAGCGCAATAGCTATTTCTGAACCAAACCTCAACAGATAAACTTGGTGTTATGGCTCGTCAATACACAGATCCAGAGAATGACTGCTTCAGCTGACATCATTCAAAATGAATACAATGAGAACGTGGATAGTCCGTTCTGGATCATTTCCTGCCCACATCTTTATGCTTGGCAAAGGAGGGATGATTTGACAGACAAGCACCAAAGGAGGAATGTCAAACATACAGTACGTACATTCTTCCATCACTTTCTCTCATTTACCCCTTATTTATATACAATTATGTCTTTTGTTGTTTGCAAATTGTTTCTTAGATGTCAGTATCCTCTTCTTAGCTAGATTTTAAGTTTCATGGATATATAAACCAAAGACTTACATTTTTGAGCTGAGTTGCCGCTGAGCTCCCGGATGGCTCCGTTGGTTGGAGCTCGGGCTCTCAGCCACCAGGTTGTCGGGTTCCACTCCCGGTGACTGGACCTATAGCTGAGCTGTGTCCTCCACAACTAAGATTGAAAGGACAACAACTTGACTTGGGTGGAGCTGATGAGTCCTGGGAAAAACACACCACTGTTCCCCAGTAAAAAAGTCCTGGAAATACTGTTCCCCAACAAAGTCCTGTTCCTTTTAAATAGTGGTTTAAAAAATACATATAGTGGTTTAAATTTTTGATGACATATAAAGAATGGTTCCTTTAAAAATGAAGCAGAATAAAAAGAATCTTGAGAAGACAGGAGGGAAGCTATCTGCAAGCCGTGATTCTCCCCTGCCCCCGCCCCCCCCCTTTAAGAAGGTAACTTAGACAGTTCGTGGGGATGGTCAGATTCTATTTGGATCCCTAACTTTGGGTTCATAGCCAAGTCTCTCGATGAAGACTTGAAAGGGAAGAATGATGAATCATTTGAATGGAGCTCGGAATGTGAAAGGGCTTTTCGGGGACTCAAGTGACAGCTGACTCAAGTCCCAGCCTTGGGTCCCCTGGATTTAACAAAGACTTGGTTTCTATTATATGTACATGAGAGACAGGAAATAGCACTTGGGGTCTTAACTCCGAAGCTTAGACCTCTGACCTGGGTAATTGCTTATTTTTCTAAACAATTAGATCAGAGAGCCAAAGGATGGCCTCCTTGCCTTAGAGCGGTTGCTACTACAGTCACTCTCTTAGAAGAGAGAAAAAATTTGACTTTTGGACAACCTGTAGCCATCTGGACCTCACTCCAGGTTCAATCTCTGATAAACTCCAAGGGGACAGAATGGTTGTCGCCTGGGAGATCAATCCAGGCCATGCTCCTAAACAACCCAGTTGTCACCATAAAAACATGCCACATTTTAAACCCAACCACTCTATTCCCAATTGAGCTGGGGGATCTGGAACATAACTGCATAGAAAATACAAATGCAACATACTTCATCTGGGCAGACCTAGAAAGTGAACCCCTCCCAAATATGGAAGAAGAATGGTTTGCCAAACTAAACAGATGAAAGATTAGCAACTGTCACCCTAAATGAAATGATAGAAGTAGAGGCCCTGCCCCTGGGACCGCCACTCAAAAGGCTGAGTTAATAGCCCTCACTAGGCCCTAGAATTGGGAAAAGGAAAGACCCTGAACATCCCGGTATGCTTTTCTCCATTCCACATGCCCATGGGGCCATCTGGAAGGAGAAAGGCATGTTAACTGCAGGGGGTGGGGACAGGTTAGACGTGGCCTTATCATACTCAAACTCTTACAAGCTGTTCAGCTTCCCCAACAGGTCACTGTTAGCCACTACAAGGGACACCAAAAGAGAAATGCTAAGGTAATAAAAGGAAATAATAAGGCGGTCAAAAGAGCTGCTCAAAACCAAGTTATTCAGTAATTGCCCCTTTTAGCTGGAAAGCCTAACCCATCAAATTATTCCCCAATACATACAGAGGTGGAATTCAATAAGGTAGAAAGATGGGGCTTCAAATGGGACCCTATCAGTTGTGGGTGGCTAACCAGCCAATATGGGCAATACTTCTTTGCTAAAACTACAGCTCTATATGCAATCAGGGAGGCCCATCAAGACCCCATTAGGGGAAGGAAGCTTTATACAATTGGCTAATACACACCACGGCCATTGCAGGTTTATGAGCTCTAATTGACCAGGTTATAAAAGCTTGCCCAATCTGTAATGCCAATAGCCCAACACTTGTCCCCCACAATTTCAGGGATGAGGCACAATCAAATGAGGGGAACATAACCTGGGGAGGACTGGCAAGTGAACTTCACTGTCATGCCTAGAGCACCAGGTAACTTCAGATACCTCCTAGCACTAGTTGACACCTCTCTGGTTGTGTAGAAGCCTTCCTCACCAGGAATGAGACTCCAATAGAAGTGACAAAGGCCCTAATGAAGGAAATGATTCCTAGGTTTGGGCTCCCAAAATCTTTACAGAGTGACAGTGGCCCAGCATTTCTCTCTCAGGTTACAAAAGGTGTTACCAAAGCCTCAAGAGTCAAATGGGTATTGCACTCAGCTTGGAGATTTCAACCATCAGGGAAGGTGGAAAGGGCTAATCAGACCCTTCAGAGAACTTTATCCAATTAATGCCAGGAAACACAAAAGTATTGGGTAAGGCTCCTTCCAGTAGCCTTACTGTGTATATGCCTAGGTCCAAAAGAAAAGTTCAAATTAAGTGCATTCAAGTTAATGTATAGATTGCCAATTTCCTAGAACCTGGAACAGGGACCGCTAACCTCCATGAGCTAGAGCAAGTTAAATGTGTCCTCCAAATAAAGGCCATGAAGGCCTTCGTGGCCTATGGAAATCAGGTACTACCAGCTCCCACAGATATAACCCTTCATCCCTTCCAACCTGGAGAAATGAAAGAGACCCTCTGTGGGGACAGAGCCAGGAGTGCAATTTCCAGGCTCTCGGCCTCATGTGGAAAGGTGCTGGCTCAGATAGTAAATGGCCATCAACTGTGATTGGATGGCCATCAGCTGTGGCTAGTTGACCATCAACTGTAACCAGTGAGCCATTGGCCACTAATATAACTGCTGTGTGCCTATGCTAACAGAAAATGGGCGCTAGCAAGAAGATGGTGGCTGGCAAGCTCCAATTGCAGTTAGTAGGGTGGAGTACGGGTTGCGGATTACAGAGAGGTGGACAGCAGGTTGCGGGTAGTGTGGCTCCTGCTTCCTGTGCCTCCAACCCAGCCGCCAGCGAGAATATAGGGGTATGACTCCCCTATCTATGGCTCCGTGGGTGTTCCTTTTTGGCCTCACCATATCCTGCGCTCTTGTGCGGGAGGCGGGACTAGAGAACCGCATGACACCCCGGCGTGACACATGGTGTAGTGAGCAGGTACGGTGCCGGCCAAAGCTCTCTGAAGGGCCGTGGAGCAGTTTGTGCGTATGAACACTCAGTCTCAGGAAGACCAGGAGGAGCAGCTGCCGGAGAGCTGGACCCCTGTGGAGAGGTGGAAAGATGTGGACGGTTCCCCAATCAGCATACGCCGGAGAAAGCGAAGGTCGTTGCGACCCTGTGGGCTGGGAAGTTCCTGCTCAGACAGCCCGGATGCGGGACTTGTCCCAGGAGGAAACGCTTGCTGAGTCCTCCATGGGAGATGAGGGTGAGGTCAAGGTCGTCCCTCACCCCCAGGACATCCCTGGTGAATGACCATGGACTATGGGGAATTGCCTTCCACCCCTAATTTGATGGATCGCTTGACTCTTTGCTTGGAAACGTACCAAGTGATCATTTCTCAGTGATCTTATTTTATCATTAGATTCACAACAGTGTAGGATATAAAGACAACAGAGGTCGCACACTTAAATAGGCACCTTATGTACTCATTTTCTACTTGTTCTTTCCTGATAAAAGTTAAAAAAAAGGGGCCCAAGTATCTGGGCCGGCCGGTGGCTCAGGTGGTTGGAGCTCCGGCTCCTAATACCGAGGTTGCAGGTTCGATTCCCGCACTGTTTGCCCCAGCTTATTGTTGTTCTCAGTAAACATATTTCCATAATAATTTACCATTCACAGAATGCTTTCACAATCAGTTCTCAGTGATCCTATTTTATCATTAGATTCACAACAGTGTAGGATATAAAGACAACAGAGGTCGCACACTTAAATAGGCACCTTATGTACTCATTTTCTACTTGTTCTTTCCTGATAAAAGTTAAAAAAAAGGGGCCCAAGTATCTGGGCCGGCCGGTGGCTCAGGTGGTTGGAGCTCCGGCTCCTAATACCGAGGTTGCAGGTTCGATTCCCGCACTGTTTGCCCCAGCTTATTGTTGTTCTCAGTAAACATATTTCCATAATAATTTACCATTCACAGAATGCTTTCACAATCAGTTCTCAGTGATCCTATTTTATCATTAGATTCATAACAGTAAAGGATATAAAGACAACAGAGGTCGCACACTTAAATATGCGCCCTATGTACTCATTAGCTACTTGTTCTTTCATGATAAAAGTTAAAAAAAAAGGGGCTCAAGTATCCGGACGGGCCTGTGGCTCAGTGGTTGGAGCTCTGGCTCCCGATACCGAGGCCGCCGGTTCGATTCCCACAGGGCCAGTGAGCTGCGTGAGCTGCCGGGGAGCTGTGAGCTACCGTGTGCTGCCACGAGTGGCCCAGCAGCCAGTGTGTGTCGCTGCGTATGCAGCTGAGTGCTACCGTGCGCCAGCCATGAGTGGCCGGTGACCCGTGCGGCCGCAGCCATCATTGTGCTACTGTGTGTTTCCGGGGCTGCCGTGTGCTGCCCTGAGTGGCCGGCAGCCGGCCCGGCAGCCATCTTGTGCGGTGCTGGGCGGCGGCGGCTGTGCTACCCTGGGCGGCCACTGGGCGGCGGCAGCGTGGGCAGCTCTGTGAGAGCAAATGGCCGACTGGGCCCATAATGGCCAGGGAGCTTGATCCTACAACAACTAGACTGAAACAATGGCTTAAACTGAACAACTGAACTGGAGGGAGGAAGGAAAAGGGGAGAAAAAGATAACTTTGGCTTTCTCATTTTGGGAGCAAGTTCATTAAACGAAAGGGGGAACTTTTAGAATTGGAATTACTTTCTCGTTTTGGGGAGCAAGTTCGAAATGGGAGGCAGAAAGGGGAAAAAAGAAGATAACTTTTGGACTTTCTTAAAGACTACCTTATGAGACTTAGAGCACAATTACAAAAGTGGATTAGAACATGATGGCATTGTTTAAATAGGGACATATGCTTACTTGTTCCATTAAGTGAGGGGTTATTTAATTTTGATGATATAAAGAATGGTTCCTTTAAAAATGAAACAATTGAGAGGGGATTTTAATACTTTTAAGAACATTTATTTATTTTTCAGAGGCTTTTTGCATAATGATGTATTTGATCATGTAATCTTTACATAAAGCCAACTGTTCTGGTCAAATGTTATGACGAAGCATTTGAAGTCAGTAGGAATTGTTATAAATGATTGAATTCAATCCCTTTTATACAAACATATTAGTTTATAAGAGGATTTTTATTCACATTGTTTAAAAACTATGTAAACAATGCATAGAATACAAAAATTAGAAAATATAACCTGTTTAGATATTTTAAAAAATGATAAAAGTCAAGTCCACATTACAGCTACATCAGAAAACATTGATTAGGATGAAAAACCATTAACTTTTATTTAAAACAAGAACAGATGTGCCAGACATTAATCTTCTGAAACAAATGTTACTAAATGCAAAACTCCTTGCTCTTCCAGTTTTTAACTTTTTAATTGTGGAAAAAGTACTCGATATAAAGAAATATAACATTGAATATAACATTGAAATGTTTAAAACTCAAAGAAAAGTGAAAATAAGGAAAAAACATAGTAGGAGAAAATTTCAGACTTCTAAAAATACTTTGAAGTCAAGTTCAATTTATATTAAGAAAACTCAACATTTATTGAGTGTTTCCTAAGGGCCAGAAAATGTGTACAGGACAAGAGAAAGGATGTATTTCTCATCATCAATAGAATTCTGTCTTCCAGCAGCTTTCTATTGGGAAAGAGGTTCAGTGAGAGTATACTAACAACAACAACAAAAATAGAGAGAAAATCCCAGAGGGTTTAAAGATCACACCTGGAAGGATCTGGAAAGCATCCTGAAGGTAGGTATTAAATAAAAAACTGAAGGGTCTGAGATTTTGGCTTACTTGCAAGTTAACATGTGAGGCTGTCTGAATGATATGTATGTATACAATTGACTCTCAACCAATGTGGGGAGTGGGGGTACCGATCCCCTGTGCAGCCAAAAATCCATGTATAACTGTTGACTCCCCTAGAAGTTTACCACTTATAGCCTCCTGTTAACTAGTAGCTTTACTGATAGCATAAACAGTCAATTAACACATATTTTATTTGTTACATGTATTATACACTGTATTGCAATAAAGTAAGCTGGAGAAAATAAAATGCTGGGCGGATGGTTGGCTCAGTGGTTAGAGTGCGGTGCTCCTAACACCAAGTTCTCCAGTTTGATTCCCATGTGGGCCAGTGAGCTGTGCCCTCCACAACTAGATTGGAAAAAAACAAACAATGACTTGACATCCTGGAAAAACACTCTGTTCCCCAATATGACCCCTCCAAAAAAGAAAATGTTAAGAAAATCATAAGGAAGAGAAAATACATTCATGTACAGTATATATGTATTGATACTACAGGTTTACATCACCTGTTTAGAGGAGGAATTGTCTGCCAATACCTAGATCAATATTGTCTTATATGATACAAAACACTATATGTGTTATAACTATTACAAACACTAGACATGAAAAATAAAAACAATTGTGAAAAAGAAATTCATATTTATTTACAAGTATAGCAATTCATGAACCGATAATGAAAAAGCACCAATATGATTGCTTAATGATTGCCTAGTGTAATTGATGCGATTGCTTCATGGTAGTAAGGAAATTTCTAAAAAAAGTTTCCAATATATTTACTGAAAAAAAAATCTGCATATATGTGGACATGCACAGTTCAAATCTGTGTTGTTTAAGGGTCAACTCTACTGAAAAAATATGGGAACCCTGTGTCAGAGTCAAAGACCAGTTATAACTCTGATAAAAGCAGTAGCCAGAGCAATATCTGACATTGTTTTTTAAAGCCTGGATCTCCGCACAGAGACACGGTGAGAGACTGATGGTACCTGCACATGAAGTGGGGTGCATCACAGAAGAACTCAGGAATTAGGCAATGCTTGTCTTACCTAGACCTGCTGGTGACTTATCTGTTCTCCCGCAAATGAGAAAAAGAGGCCTTATATCTATGCTGGAAGGAAAACAAATCTTCCTTAGGGAGGAGAAGGGGACATTACTTTCCTGGAATGGTTCCTGGAAATAAATAAATAAATAAAATAAACAAAGCTCTCTACTATTTAATATAGTGGTCAGTAAAAGAAATGTCCCCCCACTTTTCATAGAGGTTTGCCATGATGGGTGAGAACAGTATTTAAGAGGAAGTTAGAGAAGACAATCACACTCTCTGTGACAAAATTATTCCATTGGGTGACATTTATGGGTATGATGCTCAAAATATGCCCGGTAAAATTTTATGATTTTTCCTGAGAGCCTCTGCCTCCATGTTACTACTATGTCCTAAAGAGTTAGTTTGTTAGCGATATGGAGTCATAACGCAGCATGAAATTGTCAGAAAACTGCATGGTGACCTCGAACAATTACGTTTAGTGGAAAAAATATTAAAGGCGAGAAGAGTAAGAATACAAGACAGAAGTGTCAAGGGTGTGGAGATTTCCTTACTAAAGAATAGAATTTTAAACCTGGTGATTTCTCTGGTTTCTTACAATTCTAACCATTCATGCTTACCTTTCCCAGGTAAATTCATTGTATTTGCCTACATTGAAAATTGTGACAACTTAGTTCACTTAGGTGTGGCTTGTCAGATCTTAATAAACAATCTCACACTTATCAATGTTTTGACATTATCAAAAATATATAAAGTCATTAGTGACTTTGCACTTAGGAAGTTTGTCACAATATTTTTGGCAATGGAAGACCAAGTGAAGATTGAACACAGTCATTTTCTCTCATTAAAATACTGTCCCAAAGAATCCTGAATGTTAGAAGTTTATCAACAAGTTGCAGCTCAAAAGTTATCTTCTCCTCTGTAAAATATTTTCAGCAATTTCAGTCATATTTGAACTCAGTTTTCTGTGTTAGTACAATTATAGTGGATGCTGTAGACTAGCATCATACTCAACATAAATATATTTTATTCCGTGTGCTGTGTTTCCATATCTATTTTTGCTGCTGTGGAAGCTCCTTGAGCACATGTCTAATTTGGTTGGAGATTCCCTCTCTCTCATACAGCTTCTCATATAGGTAAATTTATATAGAAGTAAAATAATTACATAACTTATACAGTATAGAATAATATTGTGTTTCCCCGAAAATAAGACCTAACCGGAAAATAAACCCTAGCATGATTTTTCAGGATGACATCCCATGAACATAAGAACTAATGCGTCTTTTGGAGCAAAAATTAATATAAGACTTGGTCTTATTTTCAGGGAAACATGGTAGGTATTCTCATCTAAAATAATATTGATATGCATCATCTCATGAAAGATAAAACCGAGAAAATAAAGAATAACAATCATAATTATAAAAATAATGAATGTGTCCATAAGTTAACAGATTAAAAACAAATGTATGGAGAGTTCCAGCTGAAAAAAAAATAGAGACTTTAGAATTGGAAGAAATCTTCATGCCGATATTCTATTTCACTAAGTCCAGTAATTGTCACTGTTACTGAGAAATGAGGCTCAGCAAATCAGAACGTTCACAACCAAATCAGCCAACATGGCGAGCACTTGGCCCTGTCTTTTGATTCTGTATTGATTTCTTAAATTTTTATTATACAGATTCAAGTTTGAGAGAAGACCTGTAGAAACTATCAGTTTATAGCTTAAATAGCAAATAATGATGGATACACAAAAGAATATGCATGTTTGTAACACTGGTAAGAGAAACATTAGGAAAATGTCCAATAGTAATTTATGAATTCATTATAGGGCTATTTGAACATTATTCTAACTTCTGAGTTTAGCATCATCACAGGATATCAAGCTATCTCAAAAATGCAAAATGTATAGTTACGACACAAAAACTGATGCACTATTGTTCTACATTTAATATGGTCATTTAAAAACTTTATGGTATACTTCAGGTTGGATCACACAAAGATGGAAAAAACTGGAAACAAATTGAGTAGTTTAAAATAATAATGAAACAATATTGATGATTGTAGCTTTGAAAAATAATACATTTCAGTTAATATACCTAAAAGTGAAATCAGATATAAACAAAGTACAGAGTCTGACATACAGCTTTCTAACTTTTATTTTCAATTTAAAACTCTTTTAATATTTATAATTTTCATATTTCATACTTGTTTCTAAAAGTATACATTATTTCAGGAATTTTCTAGAATCCTGCAATTGCACAAATACAGTGTGAACTCACATTCTATTATTTTGAAAAATTGGACTTAGTAAAAATCGCAACGTCTCAGCAACTGTGTGTGTGTTAAATGCCATTGAGTCAGCTCTGACTGCTGGCATCCCTGTGAATGCATGTTCTCTCCTCAACAGCCCTGCTGGGCTCCTGGAGACGCACTCCTCTGGCTTTTTTCATGGAGTCAATCCATGTCATATTTGGCCCTCCTCTTTTCCTGCTGCCTTCTATTTTTCCCAGCATGGCTGTCTTTTCCAAAGAACCCTGCCTTCTCATGATGTGCTCCATGTAGGATGCCTGCAGTTTTGTCATTTTTGCCTCAGTGATGTTTCAGGTCTAGTTTTCTGTAGGACCCACTTGTTCATCTTCCTGGTGCTTCAGGATATCCATTGAGCTCTTCTCCTAAACCATATTTCAAGTGAATTATTTATTTTCCTGTCTTCACAGTCCAGCTTTTGCGTCCATACATACTAGTTGGGAATACAAGGGTGTGGATGACCTTAGCTTTGGTTTCTAATGGCACCTCCTTGCTCTTGGTGGTCTCGTTCAATTCTTCCATTGCTCTCCTCCAAGCCTCAGACTTTTCTTGATTTCTTAGCTGCAGTCTCCTCTTGAATTGATAAATGAAACCAGGCAAGCGAAACCTTTAATAATTTCAATGTCTTCGTGTCTATGTTAAAGTTGTGTATTTCTTCTGTAATCATGATTTTTTTTGTCTTTTTCATGTTTAAATGCAGTCCTGCTTTGGCATCTTTTTTTTCCCTTTTTTTTTTTTTTTCACTTTCATCAGAAGTTATTTCAAATCATTGCTACTTTCTGCCAGCAAGACGATATCATCTGCATATCTTAAGTTATTGATATTTCTTCTATCAATTTGCCCTTCTCCTTCCTCTGAGTCTAGCCTGCTTTTTCATACATTATGTTCTGTGTACAGATTAAACAAACAGGGAGATAAAAATGCACCCTTGTCTGACACCTTTACCTGTCGGAAACCATTCTGTTTCCCTATTCTGTCCTGACAGTGGCTTCCTGCCCACAGTACAGGTTATGCGTCAGGACGATGAAATGCTGAGGGCCGTCTGTTTCTTTCAGAGCAACTGATAGTTTTCCATGAGCTATGCAGTCAAAGGCTTTCCTGTAGTCTATACTACATGGACTAACCTTACTCTGACATTCTTTGGAGGCAACTCTACGAATGATACCAATAAACATGTCTCTATCTTTCCTATAGACATCTCTTGCCATTCAGTAAGGATAGAAATTCCTATGAATAATATACCTGAGAAACGTCATTAGCTAAGTACATAGAGAATTCCCAAACATAAAAATGCAGTGCTCGCAAAAGCATATGTTGATAATAATAAATGTATAATAATGGGAACCACATCAGTAAATATGTAGTGAAATACTTTAGAGCCACATAAAATAAATCTTAACGGTGAAATCTTTCCCCTGGTTTGGGAAGAGAAACCAGACAATGGGGGAGTCAGCATAGATCTATCTGAACTCTCTGACGGTTTGAACGCAGTCACAAATGTTATATTAGCTAGGATTTGTCTTTAAACTATTACATGGCTTCAAAATTACATTAAATAGATTTGTGTATTATATCTGAAATTGATTAATGCATTAGGCTTTTTGTATAAGTAATACCTGCACTGTGCATGGACAGTTACTTTAATGATATCTAATTCAAAAATATGTTGAACTATATCCACATATTTTTATTACTGGATTTCAAATCAAAGTAGACTTGTTAGCATTTGAACAATGAAAACTTCACAATTTTCTCCTTTCCCTTATTGTCATTTAACATGAACCTTTTGTAAACAGACATACTGTGCCACTGCCACAGTTACTGCATGTAGTCAGTGACTTTGTTAACTTTAGTAATTCTTTCACAAGATAGGAAAACTGCACTGCCATGGATTTTCCTTTGAGGTTATTATACATAAAAATAAACAACTCTGTATCACAGTTTTAACAGATCATCTAGAACTTGAGTTCAAGGGAACACAAAGTACCCAGTTGAGAGAAAACAGTGTGGACTTGAAACACAGAAATTTCAGGAGTGAGAGCAGTAAATTTGCTTACTGAGAATATGTAATGCCTCAAGTGGTCCACAACTGTAAACCGTTAGGAATGCATATCGTTCCTTTTTTAAAAAATATATTTTTTCAACTTTGACACTTTCATGGAATTAAGGTCAGAGGAATGAGAATTAAAGTATTAAATTTAACAGTAAATCATCTTAGTTGCACCGTTTGTAACATTGATTTTGAGGATGTCACAGATATTACATTACAGGATAATATACTGTGAAAGTTTTTGTTGTTTTCTATACCCTTGGTGTACTCAATTCTGGTCATAGTTATTTTCAATCAAGATCAATTTCTGAGTTCCAGAGTGTCATGCAGGGAGGCCTGCGGGGTCCCTGCTCCCGCTCCCCACACAAGAACGCAGGATATGGTGAGGCCAAAAAGGAACACCCACGGACCATAAGTAGGGGAGTCATACCTCTGTGGTCTCACTGGAGGCTGGGTTCACCGGACGTGCGACCTGCTGTCCGTTTTTCTGCCAACCGACTGACGACTCTCCTCCACTCTCCTCCACTCTCCTCGGCTCTCCTCCTCTGTAGCCGCAGCAGTTATATTAGTTGCCAATGGCTCAATGGCTACAGCTGACGGCCAACCAGCCACAGCTGACGGCCATCTACCACCCGAGCCAGCACCCCTCCATATGAGGCCGAGAGCCTGGAAACTGCTCTTTGGGGCTCTGTCCCCACACAGAGCAACTGTAAAATAATTCCAGAAGCTCTTTCAGAGTGCTAATACATACTTCCATAGTATACCCCAAACTTAACTTGTCTTTATCCCAAAACCATTTCCACTTCTTGTTTTCTCTAACTCAATGAGTAACATCATGCCGGAAAGAATAGCTTAATTACTTTCCACCCTGAGCATACCCGTCAGTTATACACACAACAACCTTGTCCCATTGACAGTTCTTCCTTACAACTCTTGAATATCGCTGCTTTCCTTTTACCCTCTACTCTTATGTTAGTTTAGATGCAGATTCTCCCACATGGAATTTTAACATTCTCTTGTATCCGGAATTCAGACTTAACATTTTAATCCAAAAAGTTTAAGTGATTTTTTTTTCCCTAAAGTACTAATTCAATATTGTTACTTTTCTGATTTTAACCTGTAAATGGTGTCTTTGTCTTTAGAAATTATCACAACGCTTTAATAAGGCATAAAATATGTCATGATCTAATTTTCTGTTATATTTACAGGTGTTTACACCTACTGTCTCCCTCCTACTCTCCATTAACCTTGCTTGGATAACTCCTACTCATTTTTTTTCTCTTCTAAACTCTTTTTTTTGTGTGTTGTTTTCAATTGGGGAACATTGGGGGGTGCAGCTCAGCTCCAAGTCCAGTCGCTGTTTTCAATCTTTAGTTGCAGGGGGCGCAGCCCACCACCCCATGCGGCGACTGAACTGGCAACCTTGTCGTTAAAGCTCCCGCTCTAACCAACGAGCCATCGGCCGCCCCCATTCTACTCATTCTTGATGCTCAGGTTTAGTCATTTCCCTCTGCAGCTCTTCTACCGTCTCACACTTATTCTGATGCTGTTCCTACTCACTCCACAGTAGCATTTTTCAGATTTTATTATTATTTTTTATTTTTCTGAATTCCATTGGTCTCTAAGCTTCTTCAAGACAAGATTTCTGTCTTATTCAGTGCTTTATCTCCAGTACTATCCTGGCATCAGACATAAATAGCAACTCAGAGTTATTTGTTTAATTGCATGGGTTAATGTGAGATAATCTATGGAAAACAAACTAGATTAAATCTATACATTTATCAGGAGGCAATTTTGACATAACTACACATCATATATTATATTTTTATGTTTCATATGTCTGGCAGTTACGTATGTAAACTAGCTAAGTAAAGCAAGAAGATTGTAAGTACACTTAAACATGTATAAGAACATAGGATCACAGGTAAGAACACAGAACTATAGTATTTTTTAATTATAATTTGTTTAATTATGCATTTATATTTTATTTTTATTATTTATCTTTATGTGTGTAAAGACTACAATGGGTATTTCTTAAAGTAATAATTCAAGGAGCAAGGTGTTTCTATTTTTCAGGCCCACCATTTTCCACCTGTGGTTTTCAAGGTTGTCATGCTTTTCTTATTTAACCTGACAGAAGAAGAGAAAAATTACAGAGAATGCACACAGGAGGTTTCTATAGTCCAGTCCTAAAGTTGATTCACATTAGTGCTGTGTATATTACATTGGCTATACTCCAATTACATCCAAATGCAAAGGAGTCCAGCAGATATTCTGTAATGGGTTCTCCAAGAAGAGGACATGGGTTTAGTAAACACATATCTTGTCTCTGCCACCAGACAACCGAACTGGTCACAAAACAGAGTCACCCTTGTTCCCAAATAGAGAACAAAATCCATCCCTTTTCAAAGAAGATAAGCAAAAACATCCAATTATTGCACCCAATTCAAAGTTCAAGATATCTAGGCTATCTATTTAGCCTTGGTGAGTTCCTAACTATCTGACAACCTGTAAAACAAAAGATATCTGATTTTTACATGTCTCAGTTTATATAACTAAGGAATAGGGGTTGGATAACCATGATAGAAATTCTCATCTGGATAAGTAGAGAATGAGAGACACATTGAAATCACTTTTCTGGAGCAATAAAATAATAAAATCCTACAGACCAGGCATTGTAAGAATTTCTGCTTTTACTATTAGAGAATTACCTTAATCAGACCATAATTTTCCTCTTTGTATATTGTTTTTCATGATTATTGATCTCTCTCTCTCTCTCAACCTTCTTTCTTTCTGGCAAATTCTTCCTTGTTTGTTCCTCTCCAAAGCTACATCTGAAGTGGGTGTAATTTGGAGAAAATGACCTATTTGATAGTGTCCAGTTTTTACAGTGTTCTTCTTACTTGTGCAACACTGAACATCAAGAATCAATTTGAAGTGAAAAAGTCAAAGGGTTTTTTTTTTTTTTTTTTTGATTTGTTGTTTCATTGAAAATTTCCTCAAAATATGGTATGTTTCTGATCTGTATGCTTGCAGGCATTTCAAATGTGCCAGTAAATTCATAAAGAAGTTGTCTCAGTGTATAATTCCCAGGTCTGCTTTATTTATTTGTTTCATTAATGTTATGTTTCTTTTCACACTTAATTGCTAATTTGAGGTAAACTGAAGGAAAATATTCAGGTGGGGCAGTGTTATCTTGAGTTATCTTTATCTCAGGACTGAGACACTTGTCCAATGAAGGAATCTTATTGCACCTTTATTGTTAAGCCTTCTTAAAACCCATAACTTTTTTTTTATTTCTCTACTCACATGTACAGTTGAAAGCCAGTTAATCCTTGCTTGATCTCCTATTTTACAATGCCTTGCTAAAAACTACCAATCATAGCTAATACACAGTATATTTGCTTGAACTATATTTCCCTGAAGTCAGGGTTAGTTGGCACATAGCCTGTTTTCAAAATTTCCAACAATTCAGAGCAATCGTTTTACCAAGTATTTTGCCATATATAACACAGATCTTCAGCTTTATGATTTGCAAACTCCTTCATCCAACCACCAATCCAATGTCACATATTCTAGGTGCCTGTAAAGGCAGCGAGCCATTTCCAGTTACCAGTTTCGGTACAAGCTCATGCAATGCTAGCCGCTCTTATAAATAAATGTGCAGATGCTCAAAATGTGAGCAAAGCTTATTTTTTGTTCAGGTAAATTCCAAAATTGGTGTTCTAGAATGGCCTGTGTCTTTCTTCCTAGTAGTGGTTAACAAATCAGCGTTTCTTTCATTTTTGAGTCTCTGATTTTTGGCCCTTGGGCTTCATGTACATTAGATCATGTTCAGAAAAGAAATATGGAGAATTGTGTACAGGAAGGTTCACGGGTCAAGCCTAGAAACAGTGCCCAGCGCTTCTACTCATATTCTGTGACTCACTCATAGTGCATGGCCGTGCCTAAAATCCATTTAATCTAGCTGTGTATGAAGGAAGAAGAAACAGGTCTGTATCCATATTCACATCAGTGTATGATTTGATAATGATAGCTTCAATATTCTTCAGAGAACGATTTCTACTTTTCTAGCTACCATTTTGTAGGAGGGGTAGTCTGAAAGTTTGGAAGGATGCTTTGAGGTCATGGAAGAATTGATGCCATTGCATACAGCTGCATCCTGAGGAGGAAACTATAACGGAAAATTAGAACAATTACTGATAAACTTATAAATTACATCCTTAGGCGAGAGAATGAGTCGGGAGAATCATACTTCTTTGAAAAATGAAAATGGATGTTTAGGGAAAACATAAACAAAAAGCTTCCAGATATGGTTTTACATTAAAATTTATAAATTAGTCTCAATTTTTTATTTCAGAAAAATATTATAGCATTAACTGGGAAAATAAGAGGCATATTTTCAGATTAAGGGAGCTCAATTCAGTTTAGATTCACCATTGCATTATGTATGCACGCTTGTTTAATTGAAGATGGAATGAGTGTTTCTGGACTTAAACTTAAATAAGAGAGTGAAAAGTGTTTGTGGAATATTATGACGTAAATCATGCAAAACTTTAAACTTTTATTTATCATGTACTTCCCAAAAATGCAAGGTGGAATGACACAGTAGAAGTATTATTTTGCAGGATATTTTCCAGACAAAAACACTTAATTAAATTTCTCTTGTCAAAATGCATCCTTCCTCCAACTGTATATCTGGGTGATGTTATGACTATGCACATTTAAATTTTACAGGAATATTCTTTATGCTCTGGGGCTTTTCATTTACTATCATTATTGCTCATTATTTTTTCAAATCACGTCTAACAAAGCTTTTTAAATTAAAAATGTAGTGGCAAGCAATTTTGTTTTCTGATTCTCAAAATTATATATATATATATATACATATATATATATATATATATATATATATATATATATATATATATATATACTGTAATAAAAGACAAAACAGAGGGAAACATCATAGAATACCACCACACAGAAATAATAGACAACAACAAAAAGGCAAAGAAACAATGGAGACACAGCCTTACCAGAAAACTAAAGATAGAATGACAGGAAATCCTCATATATCAATAATCACCCTAAATGTAAATGGACTGAACTCACCAAGAAAAAGGCACAGAGTAGCAGACTGGATCAAAAAACTAAACCCAACCATATGCTGTCTCCAAGAGACACATCTCAGCTACAAGGACAAGCATAGACTCAAAGTGAAAGGGTGGAAATTGACACTCCAAGCAAATGGTACCCAGAGAAAATCAGGTGTAGCCATAATGATACCAGATGAAACAGATTTCAGGGTGAAAAAGATAGCAAGAGACAAAGATGGACATTTCATAATGGTAAAGGGGACTATACAACAAGAAGACATAACCGTCATCAATAGTTATGCCCCCAATCAGGGAGCACGGAAATATACCAAGCAACTAGTAACAGACCTAAGGGAAAAATTGAGCAAAACACAATTATACTAGGGGACTTAAATACATCATTGACAGCTATGGATAGATCATCCAAACAGAAAATAAATAATGAAATAGCAGCCCTAAATGACACATTAGAAGAAATGGACATAATTGACATTTATAGAGCACTTCATCCTAAAACATCAAACTATACATTCTTTTCTAGTGTACATGGAACATTCTCAAGGATAGACCATATATTGGGACATAAAATCAGCCTCAGCAAATTTAAGAAGATTGAAATCATACCAAGCATATTCTCTGATCACAAGGCTTTGAAATTGGATATCAACTGCAAAAAGAAAGCAGGAAAAACCACAAATACATGGAGACTAAACAACATACTTTTAAAGAACGACTGGGTCGAAGAAGTTAGAGGGGAGATCAAAGATACATAGAAACAAATGACAATGAAAATACATCCTACCAAAATTTTTGGGATGCAGCAAAAGCAGTTTAAAAGGGAAATTTATATCATTACAGGCCTATCTGAAGAAACAAGAAAAATCCCAAATAAATAACCTCATGTTACACCTTAAAGAACTAGAAAAAAATGAACAAGTGAAACTCAAGGTCAGCAGAAGAAAGGAAATAACAAAAATCAGAGCAGAACTAAATGAAATAGAGAACAAAAAGATAATAGAAAAAATTAATGTGACAAAGAGCCGGTTCTTTGAAAAGATTAACAAAACTGACAAACCCTTGGCTAGACTCACTAAGATAAAAAGAGAGAAGACATTAATTAACAAAATCAGAAATGAAAAAGGGGAAGTTATCACGGACACCACAGAAATACAAAGGATCATCCAAGAATACTATGAAGGACTATATGCCACCAAATTCAATAACCTAGAAGAAATGGACAAATTCTTAGAAACATATAGCCTTCCAAGGCTGAACCATGAAGAACTGGAAAATCTAAACAGACCTATCACCAGTAACGAAATTGAATTGGTCATCCAAAACCTTCCCAAAAGCAAAAGTCCAGGACCAGATGGCTTCACTAGTGAATTCTACCAAACCTTCAAAGAGGATCTAATACCAACCACCCTCAAACTCTTCCAAAAAATTGAAGAAGAGACAATACTCCCTAACTCATTTTATGAGGCCAAAATTACCCTGATACCAAAACCTGGTAAGGACAACATAAAAAAGGAAAACTACAGACCAATATCTCTGATGAATACCGATGCAAAAATCCTAAATAAAATTCTAGCAAATCGAATACAACAATGCATTAAAAAAGATTATTCATCACGACCAAGTGGGGTTCATCCCCGGGGCACAAGGATGGTTCAACATCCGCAAATCCATCAATGTGATACATCACATAAACAAAATAAAGGACAAAAATCATATGATTATATCAATTGATGCAGAAAAAGCATTTGACAAGATACAACATCCATTTATGATCAAAACACTTAATAAAATAGGTATAGAAGGAAAATACCTTAACATAATAAAAGCCATATATGACAAACCCTCAGCTAATCTCATAATTAATGGTGAAAAATTGAGGCCCTTTGCTCTACGTTCAGGAACACGACAGGGCTGTCCCCTATCACCTCTGCTTTTCAACATAGTGTTGGAAGTCCTCGCCAGAACAATCAGGCAAGAGAAAGAAATAAAAGGCATCCAAATTGGGACTGAAGAAGTTAAATTATCACTCTTTGCAGATGACATGATGCTATATATAGAAAACCCTAAAGACTCCACCAAAAAGCTATTAGAAACAATCAACGAATACAGTAAAGTTGCTGGCTACAAAATCACCGTACAAAAGTCCATTGCTTTCCTATATACTAACAATGAAATCTCAGAAAAAGAAATACAAAATTTTGCATTTTTAACGAGTTCTAAGTTGATACTGTTGGTCTATGGACCGCCCTTTGAGTAGCATGTTTATATACAGCATTCTTAGTTCACAAGGTTTTTAAGTAAATGACATTTTGTCCATAACAGGCAGTAGCTGACTAGGTCTAGAAAAATCACACAAATAAGAGGCCTCTTTAAAAATTTATCATATGGTGATAACGTCCAGGTTATACATCCCACCAGAGGATGAGCAGAGAAATAAATCCTCGGTGGTCTTGCTCCTTGCTCCCTGCCTAAAAGCCAAAAGTAAAGATCATGAATTCTCCCAGATAGGCCAAGGCGTATGTGTCACGTGTGTGAGGTGCCTTTGACCCAACAGCTGTCCCTAACTCCATCCTGTGCTCGGGAAACCGCCAGGTAAGTGGTGGAATAGTCAGCGAGGCTAACAGTCAAGAGTGCACACAGAAATTGATGGAGAGTGATTTCTGCCACTGGAACTGACCCTGGCGTCCGTCCCTCCCCGCTGTACTGCATATTCTGTTGGTTCACTTTTGCTTTAGGAGCAAGTGTCCTTTAGCAAAACCTGCATTTCTCAGCATATCTTCAGGGATCACCATTAGGCTGGTAAGATTATCACCATCTGCAGGCAATCGTTTCCGCCACGTAACTGCCTGATCTAAGAGACGCGGCCTCTCTCACCAGCGAAGCAACAGGGCGAGAACCAGGTCAGCCCGAAGGGGCGGGGCAAGAGCTGCGGCTGGGGGTGAGCAGCCAGTACTGCAGCAGCCAGAAGTCTTCTACTCTGCACGATTATTATTATTGTTGTTGTTGTTATTATTATTATTATTATTATTATTGCAAGTTGAGACCAAAAAGCCTTTTCACATTTTTGTTTTTCGGGAATCTTAAACAGATTCAAAAACAAAACAAAAATAAAAGAAACAATGGCTTTGTTTTATGAATTAACAAAGACCTCGTTGATTCTGTTTCCACTTTGACACTATCAAGCTTTTAAAAGTGATATATTTATACTAACTTATAATTAGTAGAAATTCACAAAACATAAATATAAACATACTGTAAATATAAACTATGAGTTCTTAAATCAGCAAAAGCCTGCTTGGGACATAGACTTTAGTGGACACATTTGGAATGTGGTTGCAGATTAAATAAGAAAAGTTTTATATCACACCTAATAAGTGCACTAGAAACAGCCATCCATATTCACTCATTCAGACTCTACTCATTGAGTGTCCAGTGACAGGCCTGTTTTAGGCCTGGAGGAGACTGTAGGTATGAAGAAAACTGATGAAAGTCTCTGCCTTCATGGAGCTGATGCTTTCACTATGCGAGGCAGATAAGTTATCAGATAAAATATGTAACATGCTGCTGCTAAGTGCCTTGGAGAAAAATACGTGATATGAGTGAAGATCCTGATGGGGAGGGAGTATGTGTTATTTTAAATAAGGTGAATTATATTTCTGGACAGTCACTCTTTACCCAAACTATAGAATTATTTAGGAAACATTTCAAAGGCATCATTTAGGATACATAAAAGATAATTTCACGTAATGGTGCTAATATGCTGCTTTTTGGTGCAAGAATGGAAAGGAATAGAGTTTTTCATTCCCTAGGACAGTGTTACTGTACACAGTCACGTAAGCCTCATACAACATGTTGGGGAGATGTCCAAGGTGCTGAGCTCTTAGAAATTTCCAGAAGAGGCAGCATCTAGCTGCTCATTGTCAGTCAGTGAGACTGCCTAAGTCACTCAGTTTCATCTTCTCTTTGGGGTTGAAGCCTCTAGAAACATAACCTAAATTCTTTTTGGACAGTTTTTTAAATTCCACAAGGATGGCTCCATATACACAAATCGATCAATGTGATACACCACATAAATAAAATAAAGGACAAAAATCATATGATTCTATCAATAGATGCAGAAAACATGTTTGACAAGATACAACATCCAATTATCATTAGAACACTTAATAAAATGGGTATAAAAGGAAAATACCTTAACATAATAAAGGTCATATATGACAAGCCCTCAGCTAATATCATAATTAATGGTGAAAAACTGAAGCCCTTCGCTCTATGTTCAGGAACACAACAGGGCTGTCCCCTATCACCTCTGCTATTCATTGTAGTATTGGAAGTCCTCGCCAGAGCAATCAGGCAAGAGACAGAAATAAAAGGCATCCAAATTGGGAATGAAGAAGTTAAATTGTCACTTTTTGCAGATGACATGATGCTTTATATAGAAAATCCTAAAGACTCTACCAAAAAGCTGTTAGAAACAATAAACAAATACAGTAAAGTTGCTGGCTACAAAATCAACATACAAAAATCCATTGCATTCTATATGCTAACAATGAAATCTCAGATAAAGAAATAATAATAATAAAAAACAATTCCTTTTGCAATTGCAACAAAAAGAATAAAATACCTAGGAATAAACTTAACCAAGGATATGAAGGACCCATACATTGAAAACTATAAGACATTTTTAAAAGAAATTGAAGAAGACACAAAGAAATGGAAAGACATTCCGTGCTCATGGATTGGAAGAATCAACATAGTTAAAATGGCCATATTATCCAAAGCAATATGCAGATTTAATGCAATCCCCATCAAAACCCCAATGGCATTTTTAAAGAACTAGAACAAAACATCATCAGATTTGTATGAAACCACAAAAGACACTGAAGAGCCAAAGCAATCCTAAGAAAAAAGAACAATGGTGGAAATATCACACTCCCTGACTTTAGCTTGTACTACAGGACAACAATAATCAAAACAGCACACTATTGGCAAAAAAAACAGACACACCGACCAATGCAATAGAATTGAGAATCCAGAAATAAACCCACATAAATATGGACAGATAATTTTCTACAAAGAAGCCAAAAACATACAATGGAGAAAAGACAGCCTCTTCAATAAATTGTGCTGGAAGAACTGGAAAGTCACGTGCAAAAGAATGAAACTAGACTGCTCTCTGTCACTATGGTATCAAAATTAATTCAAAATGGATCTAAGACCTGAAACAATAAACTGCATAGAAGAAAACATAGGTACTAAACTTATGGACCTTGGGTTCAAAGGGTATTTTATGAATTGGATCTCAAAGGCAAGGGAAGCAAAAGCTAAAATAAATGAATGGCACTATATCAAACTAAAAAGCTTCTGCACAGCAAAAGAAACCATCAACAAAACAAAGAGGCACCCAACGGAATGGGAGAAGATATTTGCAAAAACAATCTCCAATAAGGGGCTAATATCAAAAATACATAAGGAATTCATACACTGGAACAACAAAAAGACAAACAACCCAATTGAAAAATGGGCAGAGGACCTGAATAGACATTTCGCCAAAGAGGACATACAAATGGTAAATAGACATAAAAAGATGCTCAATATCACTAATCATCAGAGAAATGCAAATCAAAACCACAATGAGATATCACCTCACACCAGTCAGGATGGCTATCATAAACAAGATAAATAATAACAAGTGTTGCAGAGGCTGTGGAGAAAAAGGAACCCTCATACACTGTTGGTGGAAATGCAGACTGGTGCAACCGTTATGGAAGGCAGTGTGGAGGTTCCTCAAAAAAGTAAGAATAGAATTACCATATGATCCAGCAATCCCTCTCCTGGGTATATACCCCAAAAACCTGAAAACATTTATCTGTAAAGATATATGTGCTCTGATGTTCATTGCAGCTTTATTTATGGTGCCCAAGACATGGAAACAACCAAAGTGTCCTTCGATAGATGATTGGATAAAGAAGATGTGGTATATATACACAATGGAGTACTATTCTGCCATAAGAAAAGATGAAATAGTGCCATTTGTGACACTATTTATGGATGGATCTTGGATTATTACGTTAAGTGAAATAAGTCAGACAGAAAAAGTGAGAACCATATGATTTCACTGATAATGTGGGATATAAAACTGCAAACAACAAAGTAACAAGACAAACAAATAAAGAAACAAAAACTCATAGACACAGACAATATTTCATTGGTTGCCAGAGGGTAAGGGGGGGGTGGTAGAAGAGGGTAAATGGGATCAAATATATGGTGATGGAAGGAGAACTGACTCTGGGTGGTGAGCACACAATGTGATATACAGATGATGGATTACAGAATTGTACACTTGAAACTTATGTAATTTTACTAACCATTGTTACCCCAATAAATTTTGATAAAAAAACTAAATTCACAAATTTTAAGAAACTATCTCTTAGTGAGTAACATTTTTTTGTCCTTTGAACTTTGATCACGTCATCGAAAATGTAATAATATATTTTTCTCTAAAAGGTTCTGTTTTCTAAAGTAAAAGTAAAAGTAGAAGGCATACAGTGTGAGCTACATCTAGGTTCAAATTCTTCTGTGTCATTTCACAGATAGGTAACTTTGGAAGTTGACTTAATGTAGCTGAGATTCTGTGAAACAAGCATAATGCATACTTCGCAGTATGTGAAGATTTAATAAAATAATGTGTGTAAGGCACCTCTTGCTGCATCTGGACTATAATCATTGCTTTAAAAATGTGAGTTTTTTCCTTCTCTATGTGGTCGAGACAATTCTCCATGGGTCTCTTGTATTTCTGCACATCTTATAAGCACAACCAATGAAAGCCTTTCATTCTGGATTATTTTTTTTAAAGGTGTTGGCAAAATGCAGTCTTGGAAGTTGTAGTATTTCTTTCCAGAACAAAGGGAAAGCATCCTTTCTGTCTCATACGATGACACTATCTCTTTCTGGAGAAAAGGCTTTTAGCCCTTTATAAGTTGCCAGGCTTTCCGAAGCCAGGAGTTCTCCTCTGTACCTACTGCATGGACCCTTGATGCATGGAGTCCTTGTTGCATTGCCTTTTGGGGATTGAAGCTTAGGAAACGGGTATGCAATTGATGACACTCTAACTACCATGGATTTTGTAAATAATAGACTGTCCTTTGTCTCTGACCCAGGATTCTCTTGTCTTCTGCCCGCACGCAGGTAACTGGTGGGCTAACTGGTTAGCTTCCAAGTGTGGTAAAATCTCTTCCCAGGTTGTTCAGTTGTTGACGCCTGCACGTCTCATGTCCACAGGTTCTCTACCTTATATACAGCAACATTCTAGCTTCATCATCTAAGGTACTTCCTCATTTGGCTTTAAACCTTGATTGGTATAATGGGAAGCAGAGAATCTGAAGGCGTCAGCTTTAAAGTTTTACATAAAGACTTCAGTTTTAAATGGTATAGGTCTGGTAGGCAATAACGCTGTCTCCTAATTTCTCACTAAGGTCATTATGAAGGCACAGATAGTGATGAAACACTACCGATGTCTGTGCAAACATGCTATTTTTGAGTCAAGTTCTGTACTTCCAAATTAGTTCTGCTGGTAAAAGTAAAGATGTTTTAGAGTAAATTAGTAACACAAAACCAGTATCTATACTATGACCAAAGTGTCTAATTTAATTCAAGAAAAACATTGACAGTTCTCATTATGGGTATTTATTTTGTTATGTTACATAATGTCTGAATGGTAGGACACATAAACTATATAGCCTGAAACTTTTACTCAGGCTTATAATTCATGCACAAAAATCTTGTTTAGGAAGTCAAAAAAAATGTATTTCTTCTCCATTTTTGTAATTTAGCCTTATTTGAATAGTTTGAAGATAGGTTTAAAATAATTACATATGGAATAAGAATAAATCTAGAAAAGTAGAATTTAAAATATGCCTATCTCTCCATTTAAATAACAAATAGTGATACTACTGTTATCTCGAAGAACCAAGGAACGTTTACTTTAGCACATCTGTGGTGAAACCGTGACTGCAGAGAGGAGAGAGGAGTGTCCCCAGCTTAGAAGCCCCACTTACTTGCGTGTGGAGAAAGAGTGTGCAGTGAACTGGTTGCTGTGGGGAGGGGGGAAGATGGGTTGGAAAATCAAGAGCTATTTACTTAGTGTTTCGAATACCCAGTTTCTTTAAAGTGAAGAATTCGCAATACAATCGTCGGTCATCATTGCTTTTACAGACATTATTAAAACATAATCTCAAACTCAAGGCATGTTTTATGTAAATGATTTTTTTAAACCTCCAAAACTAAAATTCAGCTCCATTTATTTTTATTAGATGAGATCCTGGCTAGTTTCTACTTCCTGGGGTTTTTTATTCTGAGTTTATTTTTAAGACTAATTATCCTCACCTACATAAACTTCCTGGATTTCAGAATATATAATTGGCTGTTCAAGTGTCTCTGCTATCCAGATGACAGTTACCGATCAGGCACCCTCCAAACTCAGACCAGATACCATCTACTCAAGAGTACATCAGAAACTGAAGCATTAAATTGTGCCCGTATTAGCCCACATGTGTAGCTCGTCATGGCAAGCCAATGCTCGGCCAGTGGAGTGGTGTGTTGTCGTTGTGACTCGTAACTTTTGGGAGAGTTCCAGAAATGACATAAGGAATTATGCGTTAATATGGAGCAGGTGGCAGGTCACAGCCAAGGCAGGTTAAATGAATGTGTGCTTTGCTCTGGAAGTTAAATGAGTTATAGATTGACATAATTTGGATATGTAGGCAAATTCTTGGCAAAAAAAAAAGAGTACATGTATAGGTTCTCATTTTACAGAAGTTAATCTGGAACGTATACAAAGAAATTGGATTTAAATGCTCGAAGCAATTAACTGTTGTACAAGATGTGCCTTTTTTTAATCACAAATTCAGAGTTCCAGGATAATTTTTGTCTTTTTTTACATAAAGGACAATATAGTAATTTTATACCTTAAAGAGAAGAATAAAATCTTCAATATTTGCCTTTTCCAAGTAAAACGATAGGGTAGCACCAGGAAATACACTCAGGCAGGAGATGCTTCTATGCTCTGCCATCTGAGTCATCTGAATAACGGAAAATCTCACATCCCTTGAGATTTCACAGGCTCAAGGAAATGTGAAATATTTGACATTTTCACCTTAGTGTTCTCACACATAAAAGAGACACCTTTCAAGGATAAGTGGCAATTTTTCTTTTCCTGTGGAAAGCTAGTGTTGCAACTCAAAGGGCAAATAGGGAAAAATGTTGCTTTAGGACTTCCTGACACGCTACAACTCACATGTGATGAACTTCAGTTCCACTGAGTGTGTTTGCACGTGGTCCCAAGTCAGAATCGTAGTTGCTGAATTGCTGAGAATTTAGAAATGACCCCTTTTAGCCAGTCTACCATGCATGTGAAAATCAGAAAAAGGTGTAAAAATTTTCCGTTGAGAATTCAATTCCTTCAATCTTAGTTCCACCTTCAGTTGTCACTTAAGTTTTAATTGGCTAAACTTAGGCTTCTTATTTTCAGTGAAATAAGGTGTAGTTTTAATCATGCAGTAGTGACGTTGTCCACTCCGGTTATGAATCTTGGAAATGAAAGCCAAGGTAATTTTTTCATGTGCAAAGGGATGACAATTCAGTTAGCCAACTTGTTGCAATGATGTTGCTAACCTTTTTTGATATCAGAGGGATTATTCATTATGAATTTGTACCAACTGGATAAACAGTTAACCAAGTTTACTCTTTGGAAGTGCTGAAAAGGTTGCGTGAAAAAGTTAGATGAACTGCCTGAACTTTTCGCCAACAATTCATGGCTCTTGCATCACGACAACGCACCAGCTCACACAGCACTGTCTGTGAGAGTTTTTAGCCAGGAAACAAATAACTGTATTGGAACACCCTCCCTACTCACCTGACCTGGCCCCCAATGACTTCTTTCTTTACCCAAAGATAAAGGAAATATTGAAAGGAAGACATTTTGATGACATTCAGGACATCAAGGGTAATTATGATGACAGCTTTGATGGCCATTCCAGAAAAAGAGTTCTAGAATTGCTTTGACAGGTGGACTAGGCACTGGCATCAGTGCACAGCTTCCCAAGGGGAGGACTTCGAAGGTGACTGTAGTGATATTCAGCAATGAGGTGTGTAGCACTTTCTTTAGGATGAGTTCGCCAATGTAATTGTCTGACGTCATATGTATGTTGCATTTGAAAATAAATTCTGAGATGTGTGGCCTGTCAGGTGCTGAAGGTAGAAAATGTGCTGCATTTCTAAGGAAGAATGAGGTCCTGAATAACAGATTTTCTGTAACTCAGATGACTCAGACAGGAGCGCAAGGAGGACCCTCACGGGAGTGGGGAGGAAGGCAGGGACGCTGCAGGCCTTCCTGCTGAGGCGGAGCAGATATTCAACATGCATCAATAGGGAATGTGGTAGCAATTTAGGAACGGCTGTGGTGTGACACCGAAATGATTCTTCATGCACACCTGTTTTGCTCTTACACAAATCACAGAAGAAGATAAAAGCTAAGTGATCGCAGCAGGAAGACTACTGCAGATGAGCTGAGAGCCTCTGCCTTGGGAGGGGGTGGGGCAGGAAATGAGGTCTGAGTGTGGGGCGTAGAGGAGAGCCCTAGAGATGAGGACGTGATGACAATCTCCACAGTCACCTGTCCAGAGGTTTGCTGTGAAGGTAGCAGAGGGCTGTGGTGATACTTAGGGGGAAATCGAGGGAACAGGAGGAGGCTGTTTTTGTTTTTGTTTTAAATAATAGGCCAAGACATGAAAACAACCAGTGTCCTTCAATAGATGACTGCATAAAGATGTGGTACACATACACAGTGGAATACTACTCTGCCATAAGACGAAATAATGTCATTTGTGACAACGTGGATGGATCTTGAGATTATAATGCTAAGCGAAATAAGTCCGATAGAAAAGGTCAAGAACCATATGATTTCACTGATGTATGGTATATAAAACTGAAAACAGCAAAAGAACAAGACAAACAAATGAAGAAACAAAAACTCATAGATACAGACAACAGTTTAGTGGTTACCAGAGGGTAAGGGGGAAGGGGGGGTAGATGAGGGTAAAAGGGATCAAATATATGGTGATGGAAGGAGAACTGACTCTGGGTGGTGAACACACAATGTGATATATAGATGATGTATTACAGAATTGTACACCTGAAACCTATGTAATTTTACTAACAATTGTCACCCCAATAAACATTAATAAAAAAACAATAGGAAGACTTCAGAACATGTTTATATATTCACGGAAATATTCCAGTAGAAAAGGGGAAATCAATAACATAGGAGAAAGTCCCAAGACATCTGGCAAACACCTTTTCTGACTTCTGTAAAATGTAGGGTCTAAAATTGAAGTCCACCAAACCACTTTTAGCTTAAAAATTCTGCAGTTTTATGATTCTTTATTCTTTTGGCTTTGGGGGGTCATTATCCAGCAACTGATATGACTGTATTACTATTATAATGTTAGAACTTCAACCTACCTTTATTCCTAACAGAATATGAAGCTGACATATAATAGAAGGCACTCTGATTCTATGTTGGTGGCCGTATGTGTCTCAAATCATTAAAAAGAAGACTGGTATGCTCAGTGAAATTTCTTGGACATATAAAACAGACCTTGCAGAATATGTGACTCGAAATTTGAAGCCAAAGGGAATATATTTTAAGAGATAACTCAGTTAGGGTTCTTGTGAGACCAGCTCAGTCTACAAGGATGTAATGGGCTTCCATCTTACTCACAGCATGCAGTGGGCATTGTACCCTGCTTTTCAGGAAAGTGTTACAGAATCTGTGAAAAGGGGGCAAGTCCCCTGACTTTAGCTAAGACAATGCATGCATTTCTTGTCATTCCTTCAAGGGCAGGCTGGCCGTGGCATCTCCCTCTGCAAATTTTCCTGTCTGGGTGATTCCACCTCTACCACCTCATACAGCAAGATCCAGAAGACTGAACGGAACCATCAGAGTCCTGAAACAGGGTCTGTCTGACCCCTGGAGAGAGGGAGAGGAGTTTTGTTTGTTTGATCCCTGTGGCCTCCCTCTGTTCTGTTTTGGACAGGATGTTCTCCAAACCACACTCACCTTCACCCCCAAATTATGCTTCACAAGAGGGGCTGGCGCAAAGCAGCATCCCTGAAAATGTCCTTACGTGATCAGTGGTTTCAGTCTGGAATCTGGTACTGGTTTATGTAGGAGATGAGGAGGAAATTTTTCCTGTCCTGGGGATTTTGTGTGTTTTTCTGTCTCTTAGATTTTCCCCTTATAATGTGGTTGTGAGAAGCAGATGTTCAGGAAAGCTGACAGTCTTGGAAATATTCATCACAGCAAGGGAACTCAATACCTCAGGGTAGGCACTGTCTCTAGTAGCAAAATAGATCTTTTCTTCTATGATAACTATGGAATTGTAGCCATTGAACGGATGCAAAATATGCCCTCTAAATTTAGCCTGCACTCAAATCCATTTACTGTTTAAAGAAAACATGCAATGCCAATTAAAGGGTTTTTAAAATCTTCCATAAATCAACTGCATACTATTTATTTTGCTGACTGGAGAGAGTCAGATGAAAACACCAAAAATTAAATTCTGCCCTGAAATGAATACCAAGTTTCCTTTAAAAACCTACTGAGATCCCGACTTTGCCTCTAATCGCAGTATCCAATGTCTGGCATTTGGCAACACGCAGGGAAAAGTCACTGTCACTGCTATTTTGGTGTGACATGATAGAGAACTAGAACTGCCCAGGAAAACAATCAGAGCCATTGTTACAAAGTGACCTTGAATTTTACTGAGAGAGTTGCACACAAATTTTCTCACCTATGAGAAACTTTTAAAATGTGGAGTGTTTGTTCACATTATTGTTCTAGTGACAATACTGTGTTCAAACCATCTTTATGTTGTGACATTTGTCTGTGTAAGGTATGTGATTCATTATATTGCTTTTATATTGAGGAAATGAATTTGAAACAAATATTTTGTTATAGCACAGGCTGATGATATTCATAACCGGCTTCTTGAAGACCAGGTGACTAATCAGTCATGGATATATTAACAAGTTATTCATGCTTTTCTTGTTTTCACCATGAAGTAAATAAAAAGAGGCCCTTTGGGTGGCGTGCCCTGTGGTCTTATCATGATAGAGTGCTGATAATAATTTCTACTGGGGAAATAGAGTAGCTGTCTTTATATTCACCAAAGGCATAAATAAGAAAACTCCCAACTTAGATACAATCTTTCCTCAGTGTGTTATTAATACTTTCTGAAAATTGCTTGGAAAGTTAATTAGAACTATATAAAATATGGCCAGTCCCTAAGAACAGCACACAACTGGAATACTTTATCAAAATACAGAATGTTGATTTCATGGCTTAGCTTTGGCTGTGAACTCTGTGGCTGCAACCCAGTCCTTCCTGAGGAAGCCAAGCCCCTCCCCTCCCCTCTCCTCCCCTCCCCTTCCCTCCTTTCCTCTCCCCTCTTTTCCTCTCCCCTCCAATCCCCTCCCCTCCCCTCCCCTCCCCTCCCCTCCCCTCCCCTCCCCTCCTTTCCTCTCCCCTCTTTCCCTCTCCCCTCCAATCCCCTCCCCTCCTGTCTCTTCTCCTCCCCTCCTCTGCCTCACTGCCCCGCCCACCCCACCATTAATCTTTAATTTGTGCATTGAGCACTGTGCTTGCACTCTCTTGCATGTATATGTCGGAGAGCAATTCCTGGTCTCTGCTTTTAGTGGGATTATGCCGACTGTTTGCATGATGCATAACAAACCATGACAGTGCCTCCTCCAGGCATGTGTTCAGTCCATGATCGGACTGTACCTATCAACCAAAGTACGTTGTGCTGTTGAAATTGTCCCGTTTAGTCACAATCACCCTACACTGAATCGTCACCACCCAGGTTCAGGCTACACTAGCGATAATCCTTTGACGCGGACACAGGCCACAGAAAAGTGAGGACCATATGCGTTGCACACTGTAGGCCGGTGAGGGCTTGAGGCGTGAGGGTAGCACGAAGTGAGACAGGTTGCAGCCGAGGGGAGGAGGGGCAGGGGGAGTCAGGGAGGCAAAAGTGAGTGATCACAACCTCTGTCTACATGTCAGTCTTTGGAGAGTCTGATTAAAACTGTGATCAATTCTTTAGATACAAGCAAATATGCACATATACAACTTTCTGGGTACTATTTCTAGCATTTGTTAGGTGTCCAGAAGCCTCAGGCTAAGAACTCTCACTGGGATCAACAGGTCAGGGGTTTCAGAGCAGAAAAAAGATGAGGGCCGTTATATTAACCTAGTGGGACTCTCCAAGAGAAAAAGAAAGGTAATATGGCAGTAATGGCAGGAAGAACGAAAAGGGTTCATGTACACACAGAAACAATGGGGCTGAGGTGATGATGGCAAGATTTCATGGGAACTGCAACTGTAGAGAGATTATCTGGGAAATCTGTTATCATTCAGGGAATTAGACTGTTGGAAAAATTGTTCAGAGGAGCTGGAACATTTTCTGAACTCACTCTCGAGGAGATACAGTATGACAGACCTGGGAACCTTGGCAGACGCTTAGAAGGCCCCCCAGGAGGCTGGAGTTGTCGACCACGTTGGAATCCACAGGGCTGGGCTCCCTCTTGATGAGATACAGTCTGTTCTGAAAAAGGAAATTTCATGTCACCTCGGCTTTGGGATCTGCTAAGACAGTGAAAGAAGGAGACTGGGGTTCAGATCACAAGGGAAGTGTGTTTGAGCCACAGATGCAGATGCTCCGATTCAGGTGTCCTGCAGCTATTCGGTGTCGCCGCGCTCAGGGAGTGTGGAAGGTGGGGTCCTGGAACTGAGGGCAGGACGTGGTTTGGAGAGCAGGTACCTACGTCTGAGGCTGGTTTGGTGATACAAGAATCAAGAGACTCAGGTCGTAGCTCTGGATTTACCATGACCTAACTCTGAATTTGAGTAAGTTCTCTGACATTTCTGGGTCTCTTTTTTCTCCAAGAAAAGGCCACAGGAGGCCTACATGACTCTAAGATTCCTTCCAGCTCAATAAGCATGTGGTCTGCAGAGAACGGAGGTCAGCGTGCCAACAGTGCTTGTTTTCAGAAAGATCTCTCTGCCTCCTCTGATGCTTTAGGTGTGTTGATAAATGGTTTTCAGTCGATTAATAGCATCGCTTTCATGAAATAGAAGAACAACAATTTTTCCAGGGAAAGCCTGACAAGTGTGTATTTCTACGAACAGCTGGAAATCAGCAGTTAGTTAACTTTTTTAAAAGCAAGTACTTATTTACTGTCTATGCTGTGTGGAAACTCATCACTGCCGGCTTCAGCCACAGAACGTTCTGTAAGAAGCAGTGGTGGTTTCCAGATGAGGCTGCTTCGGGGAGCATCTGAGACATTTCCATGCTTTGGTGTCTTGGCACCGGGAAGCTGGTAAGAATCCTTTCGCCTGGCTGTTGGTCTCTTGCTCCAATGATTACCTTCTGACTTGGGCAGACTCGGACAACTGGGAATTCATGTGGGATGAAAGCCGCTTCCAGGGATGTCGGCAGTGCCTCAGTCTCCCGGGGGGCAGATTCTTGCAGAATGAAGATGCAAGTGCCACTCAGAGGGTCAGATTGTAACCTCTGCAGCAAGCACAACCCCAGTCCTGTATTCCCCAACTCAAAGCTGGGCTCCCATATGCCACGGCATTTTCCTTAAGTGAGGCAAGGTTTGTGCTGATAAAAAGTGAAGAATACTTATTCCACAGGTATTTAAAGCTGACACGTGCTTTATACGCTGCGTTTAGTAGGATATGGCTCCAGCCACACTCCATGCAAACGTGATAGTCTGTGCTTCTTGTCAAAAACTTCCTAGATAATTACCCTCTTACATTTTAATAGGAAAGGATCATTTGTTATGATTGCTGAAAAAATATTTTTTGAGGGAACATAGCACCTGAGGCCCTTTACTTCATTAGGTGATTAAAACGTGGCACAAACACTAACAGTGATGTGAATTCAGACTGAAATGAGATCAGAGTCCATCCTGCTCCTTACTGATGGATGCCATTTAGAGCAGCGCCCAACCTGGGGTTTTGGGGGTTGAAGGTACAGAGTTACTTAATATCTGTTGCTCAATATGCACAACGCTGAGCAAATGAAAGGACCAGTCCTCTATTGTGGACGGTCCATACAAATGTTTTTTAAAGGAAATCCTCATAGTTCTAACATTGTTAGTTTCAGTTGCCATATTTAAAGTGTGTTAATATGCAGACAAATGGAAAGACATTTGGAAGATGATGAACGGGGCGAACCTAGGTTAACACAGGAGAAAGACCACTGGTTTTTGTGTCAGTACTTATGTTCTGGTCTCAGCTTTATCACCCAGTGTGCGTTTGACCTTGAGGAACTTAATTTATTTCTCTAAAATAGATAGCATCTGAAAATGGATAGCCCAATATGACAGGAATTAAAATTACCTAACTGGCAAAAAAAAAAAAAAAAAAAAAAAAAAAAATTCATACAATTATTTAAGTAAAGCTGACATTAATTTGTTTGGAAAATGTATTGAAATTTTATTAAATATTTTGATTACCACTATGCACAGTTCTAGCACCATGTTCATCTAGCTGCCAATGAAAGACGAGCTCATGCTTCATGTATTTCACATCTAGTTGCACATCTATTTAAACACAAGAGTGATATGGGTTGTGGGGTATTGTAGACTATTCCGCCACCATCTGCAATGGATGTGAGCTCTGTGCTGACTCAGCAGTAGTCACAGACCCACCAATTGAAACACAAAAAGAAGTGAGAGCAGACGCTTGACACTACTACAAAATGATACTTCATTACTCAAATATCAAACTATCCAGGAGGACGCATTTTTAATTTATTAGTGTCTCTCTTAGCTCAGCACCACTACCACCCAAATCCCCTCCAGCGTAACAGAAGCATCATCTATTTCTGATACCTGCAAATGTCTGACCCACAAATCTTCACAGCATGCAGATGCAGTCACCTTTTGTTACAAGGATGCCTGGACCAAGAGGTCAGAAATATTTTGCTGGGGCCTGAGCAGAAACCAGAGAAGATGTTTGTGTTTAAGGACAGGACTGGCGGACACTAAGGCTTTTGAAAAATTTAACTTTTTGAACAGGAGAGATTCAAAATGTTATCCAATGCTATAATAAAGAAATGTGATTTATTGTATGAAGTAATACATATTTGCTATCTAAGTGCTGGTAAATTATCTGTCAATGCCACCATATTTATGCTTTGTATTTAACAGCAAAGAGTTGTTTGTTTTCTTCCTTTGCCTAAAGTACCCATTGCATTATCATTTATTTTCAAGTTGATACTTTTCATAGTGCAAGTTCCTGCTTATTAATATTTATCACAATAAAACAAACTATTTTTGCCTTTCTATATTTTCCTCTCTTTCATCATCCACACGGTAGCTATATTTTTCCTAATATGAGTTTCTTAGAAAAATGCTCCCTAATATTAAATATTGCTCCTGATACTGAATGTTGCTCAGTTAACACTCACAGAAAGGCGGCTTCTTTTTAAGGCAGTTCCGTGTTTTTCATCCTTTAGTATAGTCGGTAACCAGGACATTATGAGTAAGATTGCTCTAATTTTTAAATGAAAATGTGTCCATGATGTTATCAATGACTGAACTCTTTCATTAAGACATTAAATTCAGTTGGACAGTTACACAATTGGGAACTGCAGTTCCTGAGACCTGGAAGGCCATCGGCCACTCCCGGCCACGTGACTGCCATGTGTCGCAGCAGAGCCGCCCTCAGTAATGGGGGGCTGTGCCATGAGCATCATGCAACGAGAACACGACTGTTAACCTAATACACTTCGTGAGATGATGGTAGTGATTTCACTAGAAATGCGTTTAGCGTTCTTTTGTCAATGTTTCTGTTAGGAGGGAAAGCATCCACAAACAAGGTACTTCTCATCACGGAAGGCAGCCGGTGTCACTGGGTGAGAAATCAGAAGGCACGGAGGGCAGGCAGCCCCCTGGCGACCGTAGAGATGGGTTTTCCTTCAGAGCCTCCAGACAGAAGCACAGTCTTGCTGATGCCTTCATTTCAGCCCTGCGGGACCCATGTTGGACTTCAGAACTGAGACATAATACCTGTGTGTTGTTTCAAGCAACTGTGCTTGTAGTAATTTGTTATGGTGGCGACAGGAAACTCATATTTACCTGTTCTGCCCCACCTCATGGCTTTAGGACTGAATTCTTTGGGAAGGGAAGGGAAGAGGAAAATAAATGCATAGCTTTTAGACACACTATCATAACACCAAATAAATAATATAATAATATAAATATAAAGTAATAATATTAGTTGTAAAAATTCCAGGCAATGGAAGGCTGATTTCAGAGATATTTCCAGGGGTAGGAGGGACCTCGCAGCATCCCTCCAATCACACTTCCTATCATCTTCACTAGTGCATGAGGGTACACGTCATCACACATCGCGACCAAAGCTGGAACTGTCACAGTCAGAACCTCCCTTACACACGTAGGACAAACATCCTAAGGTGTGTTGAGGGGAAGAAATCGTCTTCAGACATAAAAAGGAATTGTCACTTGCACAGCGTCATTCAATGTGTGAAGTGTTTCTGTTCTTATTAGCTCATTTAACCCTCCTAATGAACTCTCCCCATTTTATTTTATGATTTGTTCATGAGGCTCAGGGACATAAGAAATTTGTCCAAGGGCTGCTAAGTTATGCAAAAGGAGGAAGAACAATAGTGTGCTGACTTGGAGATCAGAGCACTGTTTCTCTCCTGTGACATCCAATTTAGGTCCTACTTATGAGATTTCAGCTGGTTTTCTCTGCAGATTCACTTCCTACAACATTTCTGTATTTTTCTATGTGATTTATTTGTATATTTTATTTAGTCTGCTCTTTTACTTGAGATTTGCATTCTTTTAAATAACAAGCCATGAATACAAAGTTAAAAGAATTTACAAAATACAAACATCGTTCTTAATGATAGGAATTTTGTGTTTTCTTAAATTTAATTAATGCATTTTGCCTGTCACTTAAGCGCGTTTTCATTTCCAGTGCTCAGGAGAGAATGTGGTATACATTATATCCTTAAATTCTGCTAAAGGGAAAAAGTAATTCTGCAATGGCAGTGCATGGCCACCTGTGGCTTTTCCATTAAAAGACGATTGAAAGGCAATTTCATTCAGTGTCACTGCAGCTGAGCATTTTACCAGTTGTAATAAAGAAAGTCTCAAGGATGCTCATTGTCTCTGCATAATTTCAATAGCTCCCTTCACAATTTTAGGGAAAATATTTAAAATCAGCAATTTACTTTCACATTTTCTTTTGGGGGAAGGTAAGTATACCCTAAAACATGTATTCATAGCTTTTGCAAAACATATTTTAATGGATAAGGAATTACTAAGTGCAAAGAAACATACCAAATGTCCCTCAATGTATAAAAGTGTGTGTGTGTGTGTGTGTGTGTGTGTGTGTGTGTTAAATTGAGGTACAGAGTGAAATCGGGAAATATTTTATAATGTAACGTTATTTTTTTTGAAAAGTAATCTGTTATAGTACAGAAGACTACTTCTGGGAAGGAGAACACAGTCCCACTAGTGAATAGTACCACGATAGCCATTTTATCACAAGGCTATTTCTGTATCCAAAATGCCTATCATGACACTATATTGCTGATGTGGGAATTATACTTTCAGTTTATAAGATTAATGGTACATAAACAGATACAATTAATTATATAGAAACAGAAGTTACTTCCCAGAGCCCTGCAAACTCCTGATGTCTGCTGAGCAAGCTACAAGTAGAAAGTCCCTGTGCAAACTGATAAATCCTTACCCTTTTTTTTTTTAATTAAAATTTACTTGGGTAACAATGGTTAGTAAAATTACATTAAGCTCTCTTTTTCTAGAAAGTCTGGATACTATAGCAAAGTATTTTTCTAATATTGTATTATTATAATTTTCAAACATATAGCACAATTAAAAGAATTTTTACAGTAAACACCAGAATACTCACCACTGAGATTATACTGTTAATATTTTGCTATGATTTGTTTTATCACATTCCTATCCACATATTCATCCCATTATCTATTCGGACAAAAAATATATATACTGTATTACACTATTTATATAGATTTCAAAAGAGCTGGCTAAGCTAATCTATGATGTTAGAATCCATGACAGTAGATATGCTAGGAGAAGAGTTGCTGGAATGGGCCATAAGGAAACTTTTGGAATATGATAATGTTTTGTTTGTCGATGTGGTGACAGTTTCACAGGGGTGTTCAATTTATGAAAATTCATTGAGTGATATATATGATTTTTGCAGCTTTCTGGATGTTAGAATTCAACAAAAAGTCAAATACAAAACAAAACTATTGTAAAGAGATTAAACTTATACAGTAACATACAGAGATCATCAGAGTGGATAGAAAGCAAACAAAAAAAATCTAATATATTCTGCTTATAAGAGAGATGTTTGAAGCAATTTAAAAATCAAAACTAGAAACAAGCAGGTGAAAAAATATAAACCAAATACTTATCAAGAGAGAACTAGCACAGTTATTTTTCTAACAATTAGTGTGGGCTATCCAGGATTAAATATTCTAAACTTATGTGAGACCCCCACCACACACACTCATATACACGCACATATAATTTATTGATGTCAGGTAGATTAAAAATTGGTAAAGATCTCAAGGTGAACACCCAATAGACAATATGCATTCTTCTCAACCATGAACAGAACATTTACAAAATAATCATATACTAGACCATAAAACAAGTGTGTCAATCTCAAGTGTTCCATAAAAGAAAGATCACATTCTCTGACCATAACAGAAGTGCATTTCACACATCCTAATTTTAAATCTCCAGAACAGATCTATAGCCTGAAAGCCATGTACTCGTTTATTCAACTGTCCATTGGGCATAATCATTGACTGGTGAACGGACATCCAACACGAGATGGCTGAAGTGACACCTAACTTTCCTCCCAGCAGACTTGCTCCACCCATGGGGTTCCCTGTCTTCAGGCTCTAAGGCCAAAAGACTTAAAGTCATTTTGTCTCCTCTTTCTCTTAAACCCACATCCAGTTTTGTGGGGAAGTCCTGAGGATTCTCCCTTTAAAAAATGGATCCCAGATAAGACAAGCTCTTACCATGTACACTGCCACTGTCCCCATGTAGGCCACCACTTTCTGTCCCATGGCCTTATAAGAGGTCTGCCCTGTCCCACTGTGGTCTCTTTTCAACACTGCAGCCAACAGCATCCCTGTGTGGCAAGTTGGATCATGTCACCACTTGTGAAAACCCTGCAGTGCCGTCCCGCTTCCTTAGAAGACAAGCCTCCCAGTGGTCTTCCCAGCCATGCCCTCCCCAGTCTCCATCCTGGTCCTCTCCCACTGCCCCCGCCCCCCCACCTCCAGCCTCTTGCTGGTCCCTGGAATTCACGGGACATGCAGTCCTCTTAGGACTTATGCTCTAGCTCCTCCCTGTGCCCAGAACCCTCTTCTTTCAGAACACCTTTGGTGAATTGCCCCACTGTCTTCACATCTTCCACACAATTTCTCCTTCTTATTGAGACCCCATTACAAAACCTATTGAATGTTGCAAACTGGCCCCGTCCCCAGGCCCCATGGCCTTCCTGATCCATGAACCTGACTTGATTACCTGTTAAAAGAGCATTTATCACCTGCTAACACATTATAGACATGACATGTCTATCATACATGTAATTCTGCTTGTGTGTCTCCCTCCACTGCAGTAAAGGCAGAAGCCTTTGGCTGGTTTATACACTGAGAAACCTATGGTTCAGACACTGTCTGGCATACTCGTATAGCAGGAATACCATATGGATTTGTTGAAAATCACAACTTGTAAGATGCAGCTAAAACAACACTCAACAAACCAATTATAGCCTGCATGCTTATTTTAGGGAAGAAAGATAGGAAATTAGCTAAGTATGTAATTCTGGGTTGTCCAGCTCAGATTCTGACGCAGTTTTCCTGGTTATCTTCGCTCAGATGTTCTCCAGGCACCTGCAATTGTCACCTCCAAAGAGAAATCATCACCTTCAAGGTCTTGTATCCCTCAGACTTGGACAGTACCGACATTCACAGTGACCTATGCTGGGAACCTACAGAAACACTCTGGGCTCCACCCACTTCCTGACCCATACATCCAATGACAATGTTTGCAAATTTGCTTTCCTATACATTGCTCCAATCCACTTATATTTTTATACTGCTATGTTCAAGAACTAAGAGCCAAGATGCACTCACAAACTTTCTCACCTACTGTGCTCACTGCCCTCATCACTGTTCTCTTGACTCCAACCCAAATCTCTCTCGTAACACATTCTCTTCATGGTAGCTGCTACTGTCAGAATTGTGTCCCCTCAGATTCATATGTTAAAGTCGTAACTCTCAGTACCTCAGCCTGTGACCTCATCTGGAGAGAGGGTCTTTACAGAGGCAGCCAAGTTAAAGAGAGGTCATTAGGGTGGCACTGGTCCAATATGACTGGTGTCTTTATACAAAGGGGCTTGGATACACAGATGGCGTAGAGGGAAAGCGAGATGAAGAGATGCAGGGAGAAGATGGCCACCTGCAAGGCAAAGAGAGACGTGGAACAGACCTCCCCTTGCAGCCCCCAAAAGGACCTAACTCAGACAACACCCACCGTGGTTTTCACTTCCAGCCTCGAGAACCGTGAGAAAATAAGCATCTGTGTTTAAGCCACTCAGTCCATGGTACTTGCTGCAGCAGCCCCAGAACACTAATACAGAAGCCAATAATTATTTTTGAAACGTATTTTGAATATCTTTCAATTATTCAATTTATGTCTGATGGAAGCAAAAAGTAAGTAGAGCTTTTTTGTTACTGAGTAAAATCTATAGAACACGTTTAAAGCTTAGAACAAGTTTGAAAGACACATACAGATTGTCCGTTGGGGTAGAGGGGATATTGGTTAAACATAATTTGTGGGCTACATGTCACCTTCCCAGGGAACCTGAACAGAAATCTCCAGGATTTGGGTGCATTTCCCTACAAGTTGTAGGTGGAATCACAGTGGCTGTGGCTGAACACGGGAAGCTCTTTTGTCCTCTGCACTGAGGACCTGAAGGGGACACGGCATTCTTTTCTCTCCATGATTCACAAGGAAGCACAACGATACACCAGAGCTTAAAGAAGACACACTGAAGGTAAGGGCATGGTATTTATTTTAAACATAGAATTTCAAACATTCTCATGGAGAAATACAGATGATGTCTTTTCCTTACCAGGTGCCAACCAAGTTTCACCACTTGTACCTCTGAAACAGCGACCTCAGATCCTGCCCTCACAGGGGTGCCCATTCCAGCCAGAAGTGCCCCGCAGACCAAGTGTTCGGTTTTCATGTTGGATAGCCCATAAAGAGTTTCCACAGTTTTCTGTTGCCAAGTGAGGCGATCTTACACACTTATTTCCACAGGTGTGAGATAATATCAAATGGGAGGAAAGATGAAACCAGGGGTCTCTAGAAGTGGATCTGACTTTTATAAGCATGAGAAGTACAAGACATATTTAATGCTCCACTCTTATCTGAGCTCACTTTTCAGTACAAACTCGTATATGTGGTCAAGGGCCAGACGGTATCATTTAGCTAAAGGGGAAAAGGACAGGTGTGTTCATTGATGTGATAAAGGTGCAAAATAATAAAACAAAATAATTAGAGTTACTTAAAGTCTGTCTTTTGGAAGATACATATTGGAACAAACTAGGGAAGAAAATGGCATATATTGTATCATTGCCCATCACTTTATTCATGAGGTACCTTAACATTCGTATTGAACTAGATGCATCTTTCTTTAATAGGGAAAAATGAAGAAGAAAAGTAGTAGACATTTTGACTAGATCTTGCCACAGAGTTCAACTGTGTTTGCATGGTGTCTCAAAGCTAAACCTACAATGTTAGAAACATAGAAACTTCAGTGACTTTTTTGGCATTAGTAAATTGCAAATGATGGTTTCTGTGCCATGTAGCCAAATACTACAAAATACTGCAGGAGATAATTTGGAAGATGGCATTCCCTTGGAAAAGGGGTAGTTTTATAAGGGATGAAGCTTCAAACTTTGGTCCAAATACCACCTCGAATATTATCGTACATTCGTAGAATACAAAATACTTGAAGGCATGGACTATTTAGTATTTCTCTCTATATACCCACTGCCTCACACAACATCTGCACATATTACTCAGAACTTGTGATATGAATAAATAATTATAAGCTATTGCTCTCATACATGCATGAAGATATTAACTATTGCAAGGCCACATGTCTGTAAATAAGTGAGGAATAAAACTCAGTGTTTTATCAATTATTATTTCTATGTGCTAGGGAAGCAGACAGATGACTTAAGAGTGATGGAAAACCACGGTGCCAAATTTGGCGTCGAGGGTATGATTTACAAATCATTACTCAGCTCTCCAAATTGTACTCAAATGAAAGTCAATCCCAACTCCAGGCAAATCAGGCCACTGACAAGAATAAAGCTCTCTCAGCCTCATTTGCTGGTGAGAGCAAATATAGAAAACAAAGCATAGTTCATTGATACGAGGTCAAATTGTTCATTGATACGAGGTCAAATTGTTGTTGATAAAAATGTATTACTGATAGGAAAAGCTGTGACATTTAAACTACACAAACTCATCCAATTTGAGACGCTCAATTGCAAAACCACATATATAAGCTGCACATTTAAAACAAATATTGGTTAGAAGGCGTTATACTAAGTATTGTTAAAATAGAAGATACAAGATACAGACCATACACAATATTTTTACTGAGTACTAAAATAAAAATCAAGAATCAGGGCTGGTATTCATTCAGTCATCATCAAAAATAGATCAATATTTATTAATTACCTACTACAGAATATTTAGACAGTGTTAGAGTTGGAAGACAAAATGTTTGAAGATGGCACAGGCACTGCTCATAAAAAGCTTATGTTCTAATAGTGGGGACAGATAATAAGCTAGCAAACAAATTAACATAGTATTATAATTGTAGGTTATAAAAAGACTCTTCTAAGGGGCATACTATGATAGATATAAAGTGGAAGAATCTGTTCTGTAGTGGGCCTTCCTGAGGAGGTGATGTCTAAGCTGACCACTGAATGAGCTAGCTGTGACAGTTGTGGGGTGACAGCGGGTGGCTTCCGTATCTTGGACACAGCAAGGACTAAGGCTTGAAAGTGAGAAAGACTCGTAATGTTCTAGTGATGGCCAGAACGCCGGTGTGCCTGGACAAAAAGGAATGAGAAGCAGGGTTTCACCAGATGGACTTGTAGGGGCTAGTTAGAACCTTCTAGGCTACGGTAAAAACACAGGGTTTCATTTTAGGTGCAATGACAAGAGATGAAATGTTTCAAGCCCAGGAGTAATGTATTTACTTTCCACTTTAGAGAGATGACTCTGGGCTCTGTGGGGCGAGGGGAGAAAAGCAGGAGGGCAGGAGAAAGCTAAGGCATGGCCCTCAGAAAGGAGACTGGACAGAGAGGAGGCAGGACAGACAGTACATTCGAGATGCTCTTGGAGGTGACAGAGGGCCTGCTGCTGGGGAGGACACCGGAAAGGGACACTGGCCGGAGAAGCAAGGAGGAAGGTGGCGCCAGGTAGTGAGGAGAGAACACAAGAAGAGCAGCTCTATTGCAGGTGGGGGCTGGACCGTGAGAGTCCCGACGTGGTCAAGTTGGAGAAGTGCATGGATTGTTGAAGTTAATATACACGTTGGCAGCTAGACTGTAAGAGAAGTGCTTGCGGCTGAAAATTTGTGTGTCATCAGAATAGATGTGGTAGCTGGAGGCATGACGAGATGAAGAGAGCAAAGGGCGCCACGACGGGCAACAGGGGAGGGGCCACGATGGGGTGTGGCCTCGATGGGCAACAGGGGAGGAGCCACGATGGGGTGTGGCCTCGATGGGCAACAGGGGAGGAGCCACGACGGGGTGTGGCCTCGATGGGCAACAGGGGAGGGGCCACGATGGGGTGTGGCCACGATGGGCAACAGGGGAGGGGCCACGATGGGGTGTGGCCACGATGGGCAACAGGGGAGGGGCCACGATGGGGTGTGGCCACGATGGGCAACAGGGGAGGGGCCACGATGGGGTGTGGCCACGATGGGCAACAGGGGAGGGGTCACGATGGGGTGTGGCCTCGATGGGGCAGCGGGGGAGGAGCCACGACGGGGTGTGGCCTCGATGGGCAGCGGGGGAGGAGCCACGATGGGGTGTGGCCTCGATGGGGCAGGGGGGAGGAGCCACGAGGGGCACCGAGGAGCAAAAGCCATGGGCGACCTGCTGAGGAAGCACAACTGTGACGCGCTCAACAGAATGAAATCCGGAGCCCTGTTCATCCCTGTTGTTGATGACGGGATTCTGAGCTGTAAACAGCCTGCACGACACGGAGCGGAGGGAGCTAAGCGGCTTCATGCTACGCGGTGCCCAGGATGCAGAAGGGGCCATGAGAGGGGCCGCTGCCTTTAAAAGGAGTCTAGATAAGGGGGAAGAATTCATTTCTGTCTAGACATTTCTTAATAGATCGGATAAAATGGCCTTGTAAATATTTTGCCACAACAATAAAAATGTTGAATTAAAGTACATCGATGATAATATTGTTAATAATAAGAGATCCTCTGACCTATTGACCTTGGTACCCCATTAGAGATTCAATCTTTGGCCACACTTTTCTCTATCAAAGTGTGATTCCAAGTTACCCAACAAGCCATTTCAAATGCCACAGTCTTGTCAGCGGGGGTCTGAGCTGCCAGAGCCGACTTCTGAAGTGACTAAACCTCGTGCCAAAGCACTTACTTCTGGCGGTACCTGTGCTTTCGTGAGCCTAAGGCTAAGTCTCTACAACTCCAGATGCAAAGACAGCAGAAAGACAAACAGTATCAAACTACACACACCTTCGAAGGCACTATGATGATTCTCAGATCACAAGTGGACGATAGTCAAGCTGAGGCTTTCCCTGGCAAGTGACGTGCCTGCGGGTCGGCAGATGACTGAAGCCCAGGTACAGCCCCAGGGTCCTCCCCGCAGTCTCAACACCCCATTAGTTCCCTTATTAAAATACAATCGCTACCACATGGAAGGAAAGCCAGGACTTAGAGACCCTGGCCTGAGTAGTTAACTCTGAATATTTTTTTTTTCCTGTTGATCAGGCCCCCACAAAAGACAAAACTTTTGTTTTTTCAACAGATTGGTCTTAAAAGTTAACCTGCCTTCATAAGGTTGCTGAAAAAGTATACAGTTCTTTTTAATAGGTAAGACATTTTCTTCAGACAGGAGGTGGTACCTTTTTTTGTCAGTGCACTTGGCAACTCTTCCCAAGAATAGTTAAAAGTTTTCTAGGAAAGGCAAGAAGCATTGGATTGAAAGTTGCTTCATTTCACGTGAGAGCACTCATTTATCTGTGGAGTATTTGAGGTATAAGAGCAATGAATTTTTCGATGAAAGCCTTTAATCTAAAGTCAAACACAGAATTATGAATGGCCGAGTTCCTCTCCTGGGTGAGGGGAGAGGGGGTGACTGCACAGTTGTTGAAGATGCCCCCCCCAGAGTGGGCTGTGGGAGTGTCTCTCACTGAGCCCGTGGAGGGACAGCCATGCAGTGACCTGGACTCGGTGGCATGAGCAGGCTGAGATCTATCTACCCAGGATGGCCAAAACATTCCAACTGGATGCATCTAATTTATTCTTTATTTCACTTTTCAGAAATAACCTTAAGATGTACTGATTGGGACCTACAGAAGCATGTGGAATTGTAATGCAGTTACCTAAAAATTGACTACATTAATGAGTGAAAACATCTTGTTCTCCAGTACAGAAAATTCACTGTTTAAGAAGTATGTTATTATTCTTTGCTGAGATGGATAAGGGAAGGAAAAACATTATCTTATTAATTCTTCTATTATTATTATTATTATTATTATTATTATTATTATTATACTTCATATATGAGGTAAGGAATTTATAAAAGGAAACACTAAGTATCCTATTTCTGTCAATTCTGTGACACAAATCAATTGTTTTTATAGATTCAAAGCCAAGCTTGAAAAACATCTCAGAAGAGGCTGATGACCCTATAAACTGTAAAATGTGTTAGCAGCAATAAATTCCGCTTCCTCCGATCAAAGGGCATGTGACCATATTCTGCACTGTTAGGGTCACTCACTCCGGAGCTCGTCTTGGAATGATAAATAAGGCAGGCCTGTAATGTGCACCAGAGAGTGACAAGACACACGTGTCACTACAAGTGTGGAGACACAGTAGGCGCTGCAGACAGCTGTGTCATCCATGAGCGGGGCCGGCAGGCAGGAGAGACCCCCAGTCAGCTCAGACCACATCATAGGGTCTCATTGTTACCTCGTTGGTTTTTTGAGATCTTTCTGAATTGAGAATTAGGGCAGCGAAAGTCCACGTTCATAAATGACCTGCATATACTACAAAGAGCTGTTGATCTGGTTTTCTTTTGTGCACCCATTTTAACGTATTTTAATAAATTTTAGGCTAATAAATATTCAATTGAAAGAACATGAATTATGATATAACATTTTAATAACTTGTCTCATGGCTTTTCTATTAGTATGATTTTTAAATATTCTAAGAATTGGAGTTACATGTCTTTAAGAGGGGAAAGTTTTTGCCCTAATTGAAAATTTTCTACCTGAGAATGTTTTACTTTTGTCATTTATGTCTAATCATGCATACCTTTTATAATGAACCACCACAACAAAACAAATTGGCCTCTGAAATTCATTTTAAGGTGATTAATTAACATTCACTTTTTACCTGAGATTCTTATTTTCTATACTTGGTACTTACTTGCGCTGGTTTTCAAGGAATATTTACCGAGCATTTGGTATTACTTAACTATTTTGAACATACATAGGAAATGGTTGCTTCTTTCTTGGTATTTGTGTTCTAAAGAAAAACTGTGTAACCTCTTTAAGTAAGATGGTGTTTTGTTGGTCTGTTTATATCTATCTTTTTCCAAAAAATAATTCGAAGAAATCTGACATTCTTGAAGAAGTGTTTTTCTTGTTTGTTTTTTGTTTTGGTTTGATTCTCTTTGATTCTGAGAGAATTATGATCTAAAAAGCAATGTCATATTCTGGTCCTAAAAATTTTATCTTAACAAAATTGTTTTTTTTAAAATTTAGTTTCAACTTCCTGTTCCTGTTATATTTTGACAGAAATGATTAAATTAATTTTTAAAATTATGGTTTTCATTGAAAATGTTCCTTTTGAAATGACTAATTGGTAAAACAAACAAACAAAAAAACAAAAATAACCTCACATTTCATTAATTCATTATGAGGTCCATTACAGGGTCAACCATTCCATAATTATTCTGCATGTTTTGTGATGCATAGTATTGAGCTGGTTTTTGATGTGCTAATTTCTAAAATTTGACTCATAAGTAGATTTAAGAAATTGCAATTGTGTTGAGAAACTGAACCAATTTATAATTAAAGAGTTTTCAAAATTAGGACAAATGTGAAAATTATGAGAATTAGTACTCTCTACATATTTATGTTGACAAAGCTGAATATGTATTTCTTGCCACATGTTGTATCTTGATTAAGGTTATCATTGACTATGACTAAGGTAAGACTATCTACAAATGTACTTTATTCTAAATCTTGTATTTCTTATAGGAATACAATCTCAGCTGACAGTGTCACATTCCTATACCTAAAATTAAAGAGGACAATAAGTGTTGCTCTAATAAATGTTTACTCAATGAACACAACATTGCTGCATTATGATTATTTCATGGCACATTCGTCTATTTTCATTTTATTATACTTTAGACATTGAGAATACTCATGTTATTCCTTTTAAAAAAAATTTTAAATTAAAGTTTATTGGGGTGACAATTGTATTCTTGATATGTGAAAAAATGATGGCCACAATTCATGAAGTTCAGACACTGACTCTACCCTAAATTTTATAAGAAAACTTATCAACAGTCACCAGTCATGTTCTTTTTCCTAGTGATGAGTATTCCAATAGAATCCTTTCTACTGCAATCATTAACGGCCCGAGAAAAGTAGAGGCATACGTCTTTCAATTTTATGGAATTTATTTGTAATTCTCAATGTTTCCCAATTGTTACTATAAAGCTCTTCTTTTGTGTTAAGTATTGAATTTGATTTTTTAATGTTTTTGTTCCTTGTCAGCAACTTTTCAAAAGTTAGACAATTATGTTCCTTAGGTAGATTTTGAAGGAAGGCAGTTGACATCTATGGCAAGTCACCTGGTAATATTAACTATGCCAGCTGAGAATAATTACGAACGTGAGTGTCAGATACATGTAGGAAGTGGGACTCATTGTGTGCAGGGATCACATCCCTGTCCCGTCCCAGAATCCACTTTCTCTATTTCATGTGAATGGTGCATTCACGAGGTACTGCTTCTGCTGCATGCAATGCTCACCGTGTTTCTGGCATTTAGTGGATATTGAAATAATAATAAAAGAGTAGAATTGTTTTCTGTTTGAATGCATTAGCTTAGCAGAAGTTTTCAAACACTCTCTCAGAGTATATTGAAGCCATATACTTTTGTATAGAGTGTAAAATGGCTCTTTTGAATCTCAACAAATAATCTTTTAAATTTTTTGAAAAATTTGTAAACTAGGAATTCTGTCACTACTCAGAAGAAATGATTCTCTCTTTCTGTTTGGTCCTTGCAATGTAACAATCACCTCCTGTGCCAAAAGGGCTTACAATGCTTGCGACACACAGCTGTGGTCTACAGATGAATTTCTCATCATGTTCAGTCATAATAGGTGTAAAAAACCTAATTTCGGGCAATTTGTCATTGGAGAAAGTGAAAATAGTTTATATTAATAAAAGAAACCATGAGATACTTCCCACGTGTTCTGCAGACTATGGAGTTGTATGAAACTCTTGTAAAAGCAACATGAGTGTATCCAGATATAGTTCGACGGGGCAATAAGACCATAGCCATCAATTATTTAAAGAAAGCCTGTCTGGAGACAGCCGTGCCAAGCACCTGAATTCACTTTAATGGTGGAAGTGGACACATATGCTTAGGGAGTTCAAATCCTTTATGAGTAACACTCACTTATGATATATAGACAGAATGCAAAACTATGATTTTTTCCTTTAGAAATGTGGTGGTTCTGAAATACATGCTTTATACATCCTTTTGAATGTAGTAACATTGTGACTGTTATTTAGAAATGTTTTCCAGTATGATATTGAACACAAGAAGAATTGATGTTTTTATAAAATCTGGCAGGTATAGATGTTTCCATTTTTTGGAAATTAGGAAAAGTAGGAATATTAACTGATGAATGTTGAACACTAAAACTGTGTTTCTCCTGACAAACTTGGTTGGAAAACTTTCACCTCTGGACATTCCCAGCGGCACCTGTACTGTCAGTATTATATCACATTCTCAGCAAAAAGATGACAGAGTGAATTACATTTGACGGTAGAGCAACATAATTTAAAGGTTAATAATAAATTCTGATTGGCTGCGTTGACTCATTTTATAATGAAGAGGTAAGGAAATATACTGAATACTCAACTTAGATTCCAAACATCTCTGGACATAAAACACATTAATATTATATTATGCATGCATTCCTTTTTTCTCTTTATAAGAAACAATTAAAAATGGATTAAAATATGCAAATGAGTATGAAAGGGACCACATAATACATTATAATGAATAAATAAATCATCATTTACATCAGAAATATATGTACCTTTTCAGAAAATAGATGGTGATTAAATAACACCTTTTATTCTGATTTTTGCTAAATTAATCAAATGTACTTTGCACATATATATATAATACTTGGATTTTTATATACGCATAAATTAAATAATTAAATTTAAATTTTTGTCAAGCATTAGATACACTCATTATAACGCATTAGGAATAAAACATAAATGTTGAATCTCAAACTATTTTATTCAAAGAAACAAAGCACCATTATTAAATTATGTTCACTTGTTCTAGAAACTAGTTTTCTAACGTTTTTCTATAGCCTCATATAACCCATCATCATCCTGGGAGACTGATAAGTTAATTTAATGTTCTTTCCAAATAGTACTTTCTAAGCACATAATTTTGGTTTTTCTTTCATTGTGTTTTTAGTTTTGTTTTCTATTACCTCCATTTGGAGATGAAACAACTTGGTGGAAACCTGGGAAACACAGAAATTAGACCAATGGGATTTGTGGAATCTAATAGAGTCTCACTGCAGGGGATTTTAATGTGTAAATCCTACACGCAACAAAGAGGTGACAGGCCCCTAAAGGTTAATATCTGCATGGTTTTCAATTTTAAACAAACCAGTTTGTCCCAAAAATCTATAAATGCCTGGGTAGCACCGTAGTCTATACTTGGGAACAACAAAAAAAGTGAAACTAAAAGAGCAAAACGTACACGGATGTCTACAACTTCGATAATTATGGATAATTTTCCTTCTTGATCACCTTGGGATGTATCTAATCCCCCAAAGCACCTCCCAAAAACATGTCTTTGAATTTGAAGCTCACTTCCAAGCATCATGGGAGCTTGGTGGGGCAGGTCTGGACCACTGGCCTCGCGTGCCTACGCAGTCTGCTGTCTGCTCCAGCCTGATTAATGCCTCCCGGAACCACTCGGTCACCTTCCTGTTCTGCCTCTTTTGTTCTTTGCTTCTCAAATCTTAAAACTAATATCTGAGGAAATCTTGAGATATGTAAGGAAAGGAAAAAAAAGGAAGTCACAACTATATATTAGCTAAAAAAAGAAGAATATACAGAGTGCAGATATGTGATTTTTAGTACCAAGTAGTTGAAAAAACAAAATGTAATTCATCATATTAACATCTAGTCCAACTGAATATAAGACAGAATAAAAATTAAAACTGTACCCTGTAGGAGCACCAAACTGTAAAATTACTAAAAATGGTAGATTTCATTACTTGTGTCATTGAAAACCAGAAAAATTCTAGGGAGTGTGTAGACGAGAAAGTTTACCAAAGGTTTAAAACTTTTGTTTTCTGTATATCATATTGTGCCATGAACTTCAGTTAAAAGAATAGACCAGAAAGAGTCTGCGAAAAGTGTTCAAATTATTAGTCTTTAATATATTGAAGTAGGAATATCCTTTGAATGTTAAGAAATTCTTCCTCTCCTTATTGTTACTCTAAGCAATTACCTAAGTAATATAAACAAATTTTAAGGAAAAGAGATTGACAATTTCCATCATCTATCCCGTCACTCCCCTTTTGTTATTTTCACTTCGAATAGGGAGCCAAGCCCATAAATCACTTTAATGTCTATATTTACGGCTGGCAATACACAAGCCATGTGGGACAGGGCAGGGCCCAGAGCCTCCGTGTCTAACTCTCACAATGATTGATGAAGGGATGTTTTATCTCTGGTGTAACCTAGGGACTCAGGGACGAGCAGGGCCTCTCTCTGCAGGAGGGGCTCCAGGCTGATCGATGTTGCACCAAGGTTATGATGCTAAAGATTGAAATAGAGGCAGAGGAAGTTTAGAATTGAAAACCAGGGGAGCTAGAGAAAAGGAAAGAACACTAGGCTGAGATTTACAAAGGCCGTGCTAGAGTGGTTATGCTTATAGTACCTGGGAACAGAAGAGTAAATGGTCCTCCTGCTGTACAATGTACTTACGCTGAAGGTTGTATTGACATCTGAGTCAACGCTTCTGTATGACAACCAGAGGCCCTTAAAAATGGAGCAATTTGGTAGGATTATAAAATGGTACAGGTACTTTGGGGAACAGTTTGGCAACTCCTCAAAAGATAGGCATAGTGTTACTATATGTACATATACATACGTATATATGTATGTATATATATGTATATGTATGTAACAGTGATTTCACTCAATACATTTTCCCAATGGAACTGAAAATATGGATACGCAAAAACTTGTACGTGAATGTTCATAGCAGCATTATTCATAATAGGTAAAAAGTGGAAACAACTGAAATGTCCATCAACTGAAGAACAGATGAAAAAGTAGTCTATCCATACAAGAGAATATTATCATTCAGCCATGAAAAGGAATGAAGTACTGATACCTGTGACAACATGGGTGTACCTTGAAAACATGTAAAGTGAAAGAGGACAGTCCCAAAAGGACACTTAGTGGGTGATTGTGTTTACATGAAACACCAGAACAGGGAACTTAGGAGAGAGAGAAGTTAGATTAGAGGTTGCCAGGGGCAGGGCTGGGAGTAACTGCTGATAAGAACTGAACTTTTATGGGATGATCTTCCAAAAATGGACAGTGAAGAGAGTTGCAAAACTTTGTGAATTTGTTAAATATCATTAAAATGTCCACTTGAAAAGTACAATGCATTCAAATGTCAATGGGAGAAAGAAGTCTTGTAAGATTACAGTGGAAGATGGTTGTAACAGATCGTTGCATTTAGTTCTTTGATTTTCAAAAAACAGGATTGCAATTAATACGTTTTCAATATACTTATACTTTCAACATCCCATAATTCTGTGTTATGGCTGGTGATAGTTCTAAGTAAAGCATGCTACATAATTAATGTGGATGAATGGAAAAATATTGCCTCTGAGGGAAAATATTTAAAAATGCCATAAGAACACAATATGATAAGTACAAAAATTACTATAAAGTTACTATGTAAGTATTCCTAGTTTAAATTACACAAATGCAGTAACAGTTATGTACTAGGAAGCATGTGACAAGGCCACCGATGAGTTTAAATTGAAAATGGTTCGGGGAAAACAAGAAAATAAGTTATATAATGATCACGATACAATTCAATACTCTAAAAGTATTTATTAAAGGAGAAATTTGGGGTACACTAACCATTTTTTAGAGCAAACATTTCTGAACGTGAAAGTAAGGGAAACATAGTATGTTTTGTCCTCGACAGGGGCCAGGAGGGGGTGAACTGCCAGAAAATGCTGAGTAGTGAAGAGCAAACGTTGACATCCTGCTGACATTCTGTCTGCGATTATGCACTTTTAGAAATGAGACTAAGAGAAAATATGGGCAATGGTTGGGGGAGAGGCATCTGCTGTGTTTATAATGCACAAAATCTTGGACACCAGGTGTAATCAGCATAACCAGTACAGTCAAGTCTCTTAGTTTATCCCCTAAAACGATGAAAACTGTATTTCCTAGACTCCATACACTTCACTCTTTATTGTGTTACTTCTGACAGGAAAACAAAGCATTGTTACATGGAAAAACACTATTATCACAGGTCCTTTTCAACCTGGATACAAAGTCCTTTGAAGTTCACATCAGCATTTTTTTCAAGTTATGGTCATAAAATCATGAAATTGTTTTAAGTCAGGCTTGACAAACATTTTTAAATGAGATACAATAGAGTAAAATAGTATCAAAAAGCATAATCTGAGTAAGGCTGAGTATCGCTTCATAACACTGGTTTCACTTCTACAGAAATTTTATGTGTGCATGCAGTGTGCGCGTGTACTCTGGGCCACAGTGTAAACTGAATTTTACGCTACAGTTCATGATGAGAAACTGCAGAAGTCACTTGTCAGAGAAGTGACAGTGAGTGCCCAACAAGCTAGCCCTGTAAGTAGCTCAGAGCTATTTCTTACCAACTCCCATTCTCCTCTCTTTCTCGGGATCCATCACAACGGTGTACTACTTGTGTATTAAGGGAAGAAGAGCAAGACACTTCCAGTGCCTTTCCTTTCCTCAAGCAAATTCTTGTATTCATAGTAGAACTGAAGGGGAATCCCCACTCCTCTAAGAGTTCAGCTGTGTACCCTGGATGAGTTTCTTCATCTCCTCATCCATAAAATGGGGATCATAAAATGAGACTATAAAGTACCAACGGTGCTTTGAATAAGGTAATAGAAATGAGCTGCTTAGTGTAGCGCCTGGCATATGGTGAGTCATTAATAAATATTAGTTAATGTTATCATGATTTCTGTTATTTAGCATGAAATGGCTCAACAATTTCCACATTAAAATAACTCAGTAATTTACTTGGCTTTCCTTGATGATTCAGGAAAAACAAACAAACAAACTAGTAGGTTAAAATAAAAATCTCCGGAAGTCTGCGAACTCCAGTGACACGGGTTATGAATATGCTGGTAGAGCCACGTGACCCGGGACTTTCAGCACGTTGTCATCGCTTCACGTCACAGAGGTTCAAATAATGATCTGAAATGGTAGCTAAAATCTGATGGTAACAAGCTTATACCAGTGTTTTACCAGTGTTTTCTTCTAATTCTTGCCAGTATTAAAACTAACGGCAAATCATGCGGGTTGCATCGTATTCTCTCCCAAGGCACAGAACTGTGTGAATAATGTAATTATTTGTGGGAACAACTCAGCAGCAGAATACACGTATTATTCATTTACTCCGTCTATGCATATAACCTGTCTTGATTTCTGGGAAAACTTTCACCTGGATAATTTCTCATAATGAAAGCTGTATTTATTTTTAATCAGCAACAAGCATCAGAGATGTCTTTACTGTATACCTATAGGTATTCTCAGCATTCCTGTTCTGATTTGAGTGAAGAGCTAATAAAATAAAGTCTGGGTTCGTACCAGGAGACCAATATGTTTGGTGAGGTTATAAACCTTGGTCTTCCTTTTCTATGTACCATGATCAAAACAAGATGGCTCTCTTCAAAATACGCTTTATAAACAGAATGATGAATTTGTGTATAGAGACAAAGGGAACTAAAAAGCAAGGAGTGAATGGTAAAAATTGATCTGCACAATAAACTTTTTAACACCAGATGCGTTAAAAAAGGTTTTGGCTGTTTCATTTTGCACATTACTTTTGGCTTCACTGTTCCCATCTCTATTTATGTTTGAAGTCCAGTGGACAGGAGGGACTCTGTTTGCAAAGCACCTAGCAAAAATTGCCAACACTCTGTAAATGACCTCCTGCTGACCTCTATGAGAAAAGCTGAACTAGCAACCGAAAGCATATGCAAGAAGGATGCTTGCAGCCCATATGGGGAAAAAAAGGTGCTTGGTTGCCTTTTTTTTGGTTTTGTTTTTTTTCCTACAGCAGATCACAATGTACTCCTACTGAAAATGAAAGAAAAACACCATCAACAAAGAACTTGCCCATCTGTTAGCATTCTCCTTCCGCTGATGGATGCTCTTTGAGAGGAACCGCGTGGGAGGACCCAGGGCGGACACACCGACCTGACTGGGAATGCAAACGAGGGCATTTTCTGCTCAAGCAGTTTTTTGAAAAATCGGCGCATAAGACTTGGTGATGAGAAGTATGCACTGAGTTTCATGTATGGAAGGGACGCGGCTCCTCCTTAGGAAACGAGTAGTCCTATGCACACTAGTGAAGACAGGATGGGTAGTTAATAAGGTGTAACAAAGGGGAAAATGTGTGTGCGAACTCTACTCTGAGAAAATAAAACCTATACAAAGATTATCATCCAAGCTTTGCCACATGGGTTGCTCAGAACTCTGTAACTTGCTGGCTTAAATTACCCACAAAAACATAAAGTTGGAAAGTTAAGCTCCAGGGCAGAGGGAGAGAAACAAAGTGTTTGAACTTGCTTGCTATAACTTCAAGCTCACTTTTTAGTGAGGCAGGATTTCCTCATGATTAACTGAAAATGTCTCTATTTCAAAAATCATTAAAATACACAGAATTTCCAATGGAATGAGTTAATTTAGAAATTTCCATGGCAAGCTATCGAACTGAGGAATGAAAGAAGGCGTCAGCCTGCCGCAGGCACTGGACACAGATCCACCTCCGGGATTGAAGAGAGACGCCCCTTTCTGTATTACTCTGGGGACATTCTGACTGGCTCCCTGTGACGGGGCTACTAGGCCCATGCCTCTCCCAGAAGCGGCATCTTTCCAACTAGAAAGGGACCGGGGGACGAGCCTGGTGTGTATGGGGGCAGGAGGTCACTCAGTGCCTAATGAGGAGAGAGACTGAACCATAAGGAGTGTTTTTTATCCTTTCGATCATTTTCAGGAAGATCAGGCCTAATTCTTCCCTGAGGTCTTCTTCCCTTACTGAATGGAGAAGAGTTCTTGAAATTAAATGGATTCTAGGAAATATTTGCAAAACAAAACAAAACAGAAAAAACAAGTGTCTCCCTTATGAACAGTATCAAGTCTTCATAAAATTCAAAATTAGGCACTGGAATGTCAGGAGACTGCTGTCTATCCTGACTGAAGAAGACAAGTTGGGAGTAACTTAATTCTCATTATGTGACCAAATGAGCTGGTATGAGACAAAGACAGCTAAGAACTTTCTATTGAATCAAATGGAAAAAACAAAAGCCCTACACCTTCCATTCCATTTTAATTCATCCTCAGAAGGGCCCAGGGGATGACAAATTGGAGTGACTGCCCTTGGTCTTGCTCTTTGCCCCCCGTTCTCAAAACCCCTTAAAAGACCCAGGGGCTACAATGGAATTATTGAAGTGGATGAGGGAGGAAGAGGGGCAGAAAGACTATTGTCACCAGCTGGCACCGCAAACGTATCTAAGGTCCACAGAGCCCCCCCAACAATGTCCCTGGGCCAAAGCTGTGGCCACCGCCTGCTTCTACCGATATCCTGATAGCATTTGCATGAGTCTTCTGTGATAACGCTCTTCCATTTTTTGGTTCGGTGTTACCACTGAGGTACATGATTAGAAGATTTCACTTGTATGAAAAATAGGGGTCAAGTGCATGGTAACTGCCCCCATGTCCTGCCCTTGCTCACCTCAGTTGTCTCCAAATATCCCACAGGAACCAGAAATAGTATTGATGTAGACTTACGGAAGTCCTGTAAATTATCTTAAGTAGTTAATTTAGGTAATCCAGCAGTGATTACTCCAGTGCCTGCTCTGTACTGAGTTCTTTGTTTGGGATGGCAAAGTCAGAGAAGACGCAAATTCTGTCCCCAGTGGGGGCAGTTTAGTTGGGGAGATTTATTAGTTTATTTGAGAAGTATTTTAGTGCCATAAGTCCTATGACAGATGCGTAAAAGTTTGGAGATGGGAGAGCTGAAAAAATATGAACACAAAAAGATTGAAGGCCAATAATAATTAGAGTAACAAGTGAGTCTTAAAGTATAGCAAATCTCTGGTTTCTTTAATGTCTGAAGGCTTGCCATCAACAGTGTAATCTTTGAATACAGAAGTTACTTCTGTCTGCAATTTGACTGAATATATGGAGATGTCCCAAATGTGTGCCTACGTCATGGAAAACTTACCAAAAATTCCACTGGAAGTACAAGAAAGTATGACAGACAAAAATAAGTGCACAAAAGTGAGGAAAATATACAATGAATGAAATAGATATTCATTTTTGATCTGAATGAAATTTCAAAAGAATCTTCCTCTCCTCCAACGCACTATAGTCAAAGTGTATTTGCCCCCAAAACATAGAATACAAAACTGGGAGAAAATGACTGGATTTGAAAATCCTGTACAAAATTAAAGAGTAAAGTAATATTTACCTATTACCCTTCCTTCTCATTATTTCAAGTTTCTAGAGTGTATATTAAGGCAGTTTTTTCCCCCCTTAGAAATTATTTTACCTTAAGCGACAGTTTGTTCATAGTTAAATAGTGCATCAGGCTGAATTCTCTTTACTAATTTTATGTGAAGAGGAGACACGGGTGACACATGATTCTTGTGTAGACAGATAAGAAATGGTTGTCCTGCTCCACCTACTACATGAGCTAAGTTCCCTGACAACAACGACAGGTCTTTATTATGCGTAAAGATTAATAACAATTTTACTGTTCTAAGATCTTCCGTTGCATCAGGTTTGGCCAACCACAACTGTTAATTCTGAAGGGCATTGAAAACTAGGTGCAGATTTGGTTTGCTGAGTATAGAAAATGTGGGATGTCAGTGCAGAAGCCCTTGACTCTTGTGGTGGTCCAGGTCATGTTTTCAGATAGTGAGCTCATTTGGCTACTTAATTTGTTGGTGTTCATTCAGAGTGAGATTTCAGATGGACGTACTGGCTGTGATGCCCAAATCACTGAACAAGAACTGGTATTTGCTGCCATGCTATCTTGCTGACATAATTTTTACTTTGTTCTGCTTGTTAACTTAGCAAGTCTTTATTGTATTGCTCAAAAACGAGAACTCAAAGTTTATTTAAAATAATGCAGAATTCCAGAACTAAGCTGAATAACTTGATCTCTAAGTCAGTTATTTATTGGGTACAGAATTATTCTGAATGGCTGAAAAAACATCCTTAATCATCAAGTATGCATGCATGTTTAGCAGGCAAAATAAAACGTAAAATACAGTAAAACAATACTAACGACCCTTATGAATTCTATTTCTGCATATGAATATGTTAAAAGGAATATAGGAACTAGAAAGATAAGACTACACTGTCGACTAGACACTGAAAATTTTATACTAAATAAACACAAATTTTTCTACGCCTGAGTGTTTCCATTTACTATGAAGAATGATTTTGTTTTTGCAATCGTCTCTACTTCTATAGCCCATCATTTCTAATATTTATTTTAGCTATCAATATTTGTTTAGTATAAACCACATGCCTAGTTACATATAAATAATAGTTTCCAAGAACTTCCAAAGGGGAAATGCCTAATGTACAAAGTGCAGACACCGATTTTCAAGGTTTTGGAAGTACTATGTTCCTAGAGTCAAAAGCTGTGATTGTCTATCAGATTCTCTGGAAACAAAAAAATACAATATTCCAGTTTTAACGTCTTTCACAAATTAAGCATAATTTGTAGAATACTGAGTATGGGAACCCAGGACTCAACATGAGGTCTGTGGATGGAAGGCCAATTTCACAGAATCAGGGTAATTTTTGAATGAGACGGAGGTGATAATCAAATATTTTCAGATTATCTTTATTCTAAATTTTCCAGGTGGCTTTTAATCTTTTTCGTTACTGGAATTGAATGAGGACATTTTTGTGGGCAGTGTTTGACTGGTGTATTGCTTATAATGAGAGTTTATTAATTCTGTGCAGAGTTCTGACCCACGTTCTCTAGGGTGGGATGCAGGATACGAGCCTGTTTCATAAATTTGGGGATTAGAGAACGTTCATAAGTGAATATGTACGTATTAAAGGACACAAGCACATGTATGAGAGCAGTAATAACGGCCGTGGACCACATTAGAGCAATGCATTTGTCTTGCTGTATGTCAGCCTAGGTGAGCAAGACCAAACCCTCAGAAAGGGCTTTATTTCACGGTCATGCCTATAATCACAAGATCCCAGTTATCCCACATCAAAAGGTAAATGGATGCATCCTTGCTGTTCCCAAGGAATGTTTGGCTTTACTTAGGCAGTATAACCAATGCCTTGGAATGTCACATCAAGGGAGGGAAATGTGAATATTCTGATGGCTAGCCTCCCGACTTGATGTTAATGTTATTTCTTTACATAAGACTTATAAAAGGCAGACACTGGAAACGTAGGCAATTGAACAATTTAATGCAAGAACACTGGAATTAGACTCCAGAAATGTTTGTTCTGTCCCCAAAGGCTTGGACAAGTCATTCAGCCTTTCTGGGTCTCAGTTCTCCCATCTGGAAAATGTGGGGGCTCATCTCTATGGGTACTTCTAACTGTCCTTGAGTTTTTGAGGAGCAGCCAGGTCCCTGAGCTCGCTCTCACTGGGCTTCCAATCTGGAGTTGTCCTGGGGAATCACTCCTCATTAATCTAGTGAGCTAGTGTTATCTGACAAAGGGAATATGTTTCTGATTTCGGTCACATCTGAAAGGAATTTTTCCTGGAGAAAGATTACGTCTATACCCTGCAAAGCATTATGCTTCCCTCTGTATTCCAGATCTCATATTATTTTATTTATATGTGAAAAGTTAGGATTTTGTCTTTTGACATGAGAAAAATCCCTTGAGATCACAAGGAAAAAAAATTCCTGAATTACCAAAAGTCAGCCAAATAAGTGAGAAAAAAAAAAATCATACATCCAAGAAAAGTGGACATAGAAACCACACTGAAATCTGATTGCAACAGAGTCTCTCTCTTTCTGTAAGATTTATATTTAGCCAACAGCTATTCCAAGCAACACAGTAAAAAATGTAAGACTCAAAGTCTTAAGCCTCATGTCACTCAGGAGCAAAAACGAAGCAAAGGCTTGACTGTGGTTTAATATCTCAGATGTTCAGTCATACCCAGGATACGTACAATCTCACATATTGGAAAAGAAGATGCAATGATTTCACTTTTTCTCCCCTTTAGCTTATACTCAAAACCAAGAATGTAGACTAAAGAAGATAACACCAAAGGGAGGGGTCCTATAATTTGCACAGATGTGCTTTCTCAGGATAAACTAACTTTTTTCCATTGTGCTCTTACAGATATTTTTGAAGTTATGTGGTTTTAGTTTATTCACAACTCCACCAATTTCTGTGATCCACAGTGTAATGTGGAAAACAATTGCATTATCACTGATTTCTCCACCCATGCGTTTAGCCCGTGAGCTCCTATGAAATATTTTGGTTGCATTTTATAGTTCTTACAATTCTCTAGCTTTAAAAAGCAAAGAATCCCTGAGTTTCCTAATCTATAAATGGGGAATGCAATTTCTACCTTGCTGAGTTGTTGTGAATGCTGAAAATAATGTAATTGAAAAATATCATAGCATCTGGCATGCAGTTAGTGCTGTAAGTTGTTGCATGTACATGGGTGCATTCTTGTGTGTGCTTGTGACATGCGTGTGCACGTGTGTGTGCCTATTTTGGTGCCTCTTTGGCATTGATAAGGTTTTGATGGTTTCTCTGTTTTGCCTCAAATAGTGCTGACATTTTTCAACCACCACTGGGGTAAAAGACCTCAGCAGGATGATTTTCCTGAACTGTTTTAGAATTTGCTTTGCTTACACTGCCCACATGTAGTAGGAAATAATCTATCACTAGTTTACATTCATTCTTTATCGTCCTCCCCACAGTAGTCCTCTTAGAATCTCTCTTCCTTATTTGAAATGGTACAAGTCATCAGGCTGTTTATACGTATCTTTTGGTGGCAGTCTAATTGGATACAATCATCTTCTGTCAAAAAAAAAAAAAAATTTGGAAATGTGATTTGGCTTTTAAAAATGTTCAGATTTCTAGGTTACTATGACAACGAGCTATTAGTTTCTAATCACCTCTGCCCACCTTCTCACAAAAATATTAAGGTACATAAACACACAAAAAAGGTCATAGATGAGGGACTAAAGATAAGAAATGGCAATAGAATAAATTCTATGAGTAATTCCCACACACAGTTGCATGCTAGTCTGCTCTTGACCAGGAATTGGCTTTCCTGGCTCTGCCTGGCTGAGTAGAGAGGCCCCGGCCTGCGCAGCGATGCCATTCTGAGGCTAAGCGTGTCTAACTCAGGCCTGCAGCACGAGTAAGCCCGTGCAGCGGATCTCTTTCTAGCTGTTTCGCTCTTGTGTCTATGTTTCCGCTGGCTCTAAATTGAGAGAGGTACAGAGGTATGTTTGCTGCCCCTCTAAAATCCTAACAAAACCAAAAAGTAGTACAAGTAATGCGTATTTAAAAAGATGGGCTAATAAACGTTATCAAAAGCATATTAATGCATGACCAATAATCTGTTAGGAAATAAAATGGGAAAATACCCCATGCACAGTGGTAATAAGGGATTAAATAAACAATGAATAAGTAAGAAGAGAACAGACAAATTTCCAATGTAGAAAAATTCCAAAAAATGTTGATCCTCTGCCCACACAGAGGTGAAACCACAGTCCTCCCTCCTTCAGTGTGGGCTGTGTTTGGTGACTTTCCTCCAAAGAGCAAGGTACAGAAAAGGAGAGCAAAAGCAGCAGCAATACAATGGAGAAACTCGACAGACACTGCCCTTGCCGGGTGGTCAAGTTTAACACAAACACTGATAGTCATGTTCGTAGTACTCGTATGTACCCTTGAAATTCCACGATGAAACTGGTATTCTCTATGGTCTTCTTTCCCAAAACATATAATCCCAGACTTTTGGGAAACCATCAGGCAAATCTCAGTTGGGGAACATTCTTCACAATACTTGACCAGTAATTCTCAAAACTGTCAGGTTTATCAAAGTCAAAGGAAGTCTGAGAGACTGCACAGCCAAGAGCTAAGAGGTCTGACAACGAAATGTAACATGGTGACATGGATGGGATCTTGGAACAGGAAAAAGATATTATATAAAAACTAAGGAAATCGGAATAAAGTATGAACTTCAATCAATAAGACGTATTATTACTATTATTACAACCTAAATATAAGTAGTATTAATCCATTAATTGTAATAAATGAAGCATACTAATATAAGAAATTGATAATTGGGAAAGCTGGGTGTGGGGGCTTACATGGGAACTCTTTATACTAGTTTCATAATTTTTTATACACTTAAAGTAGTTCTAAAAATACTATCTACTTAAGAAAAAATGCTTCATGCACTTGGTTTATTACAAGGATGCAAGTATAGTTCAATATCAGGAAATCTGTTAATATAATTAATAAGACTGATAACACTGAGGAGAAAAATCATAAAATCATTTGCAAATATGCTGAAAAGCATATGACAAAATTTAGCACCTATTTACATTGACACACTTAAATTATTGATGCAGTCTACAATCCAGAATATAACAGAAAACTTACAACTTAATAATAAAGACAAATGACCCAAGTAGAAAATCAACAGAAGATTTGAATAGATATTTCTATAAAGGAGATGTAGAGATAGCCAATAAACACAAGACAAGATTTTCAACATCATTAGCCTTCAAGGAATGGAAACTGAACCTGTGATGAGAAATCACTCCATAGTCCTGAGGATGTAAAACTATGGCTAGAATCAAAAGGCTAGTCCATAACAGGGCTGATGAGGAATGCAAGAAGCTGGGTCCATCACAGCTTGCTTGTGGGAATGTGAAACAGGGCAGCCACCTTGGAGACCAGTTTGGTGGTTCCTCTAAATGTGAAACATGGAGTTACGATATGATCCATAACTCCAGTCCCACATGCATACTCAAGAGAACTGACAACACACATCCATACAAATAAACTGTACATGAATGTGCATAGCAGGATTTTGCATGACAACAAAAAAAAGTGTAAAAAAATCTCAATGTCCATCAATTGGTGAATAGATAAACAAACTATGGAATCTCCAAGTGATGGAATATTATTCAACCTACAAAATTAATGAAATGCTGAAACAGGCTATACTGTGAATGATCCTTGAAAACATTGTGCTAATTGGAAGGAGCCAGACCCCAAAAGCCACATATCTATGATTCCATTTCTATGAAAGGTTGAGAATGGGCAAATCCATAGAGCAAAAAGGTAACTTAGTGGCTACCATGCACTGGGGTATGTGAGGAGTGGGTGTGACTGATGGAATACGGGGTTCTTTTGGGGTGATAAGTGTTCTGGGTCTCCTTATATACATAAATACGATCTCTGACTACGTCTTACATCTATCACTTTGTATTGAATCCTTTTCATCTCTTGGTGTCTGATTTCCTTTCTTTTCTTCCTTTCATCTTTTATTTTCTTTGGATATTACCCTATCGTCTATTGTGTTACTTCTAATTTTATTTTCCTCTCTGAAATGTTGCTTTTTTCCTTTGACGTCGGATTCTGGCTGAGATCTGTTGGCCCTATTCGTGTTTCCTGTTTTCCAGTCATTCTTGTGTTTTTCTAATTCTGTAATATACAATTATGAATAATTTCTCTTGCTTTCCTAGGTCTTCTCATTTACTTTCTCTCTATTTGAAATACTGGATCGCACTTTTCATCTGTGTTGTAGACACATTTTCCTGACATGCCTTTGCTGTTTGTAGGAATGCTTTTTGATTCATTGTTTTCAGGATTGTAATCCTGTTGGCAATTGTCAGGGTCCCCTGTCTCTCAGAGTCTTCTTCCCTTCCCTGTGTTCCATTTTTATTTTTATGCCATGGGGACATTGTTGCTCTTGGTGGCTTGGCCCAGGCAAATACTTTTCAGTATGTGGGAGACCTGGTCCCTTGGTTTCGTTGAAGATGTTTTAAAATGACTTTTGTTTGTTTCTTTTTGTTAACCTAGTTTTTCTGTTTATTGGTTATTTTGGGAGCCTGAAAAATCTAGGCTGCTGCTACTGCTGTCATCTTGCCTGTCTCTCAGACTTCTATTATTTTTTTTTAAAATGATACCATGCCACCAGTTTAGATCCCTAGGCCAAAATCAGGTATCAGAAAACACTGCAGGTCAATTGACCCAGGTAGCAGCACAAATACGGCTGCTCAGCGAACACAGGGCTCATATATTTTAATTGTCAATGTGGGACATACACAAGGGGGAGTTTCCTTTCATTGGAAGAAAATTATTCACATGTTTAACTGTCTGCCTCACTAGAAAGGAGGATACACATATTTAAAAATGTATCTTAGCTCTATTTATATAAGTGGGGTGCTTAGAGGACACACTGTCTGAACAGCACCACCAAAAGAAAACCTAAGCATAGGGCACGCGGCCTCATGATACACTTATGTCTCGGGATTGCATACGTGTATGTGCATGCCGTGTGTGCATTTCCTCCCAAAGAGAGGGCACCAGACAAGAGAAGGCTCCAGCTCTGAAAATAGAACACTGAAAAGCGTGACGCCTCAAAGGTTGTTAGCATTACGGATTCAGCAGTTTCTCTCCCCTAATGGTGGCAGTGCAATCTCCTGCAGCCCCATCCTCAGCCTTGACCTGGATATACCCAGATGTCATCATCAGTATGCAAAGGAAGTTGGTGGTCCCTTTGCTGTCCCTGAGTGACTTCTCTTGCAAGGTGACATGGGACAAATCCCATCTGACTCACCATGTACTGCAGCTTATTTTATCTCCAAATGGATTTGTTTAAAAACTACAGATGCTTTGGAAAAGCACATCCAAGGAGAATGCGTTTTCCTCTTGGCCCTAACTCTGTCCAAGTTATGCAACTCAGTGTCTCACTAAAATTGCATGGTATTCATTAATGTTTCATATGTCACTAAAACTTCATTTGCAACATGTAAAATGATCACAGTATGCAACCAAAGTTTAAGTGTTAAGAAAAGAGGAGCCTGCATAGAGAAATAGATACAATCAACCGACTGAAGATCAAGCAAATTAGCTCACCATGATTTGACTCAGAACGACATCTTATTTGCAATTAGCCCGTTGGGCTGTATTTTTGTAATAGAAATAATTGAAAAATACTCTCTCAATATAGAGTTACTGCTGGTGATCATTTTGTGATATATACAAACATCAAAGCATTATATTGTACACCTGAAACTCGGGGACTTGGGCTGCCCCAGAATAAATGGGGGTAGGTGATTAACTCAATTCAATGAAGACTCTCCACCCTCCACAAGTTCGTTTGCTCTTCCTCCTTTCTTGTGAAAGACCATGGTCTCATTTTAGAATTTTATTTTCATTCCGTTTCAGTGTTTTGATGTCATCGCGCTGGCATTAAGCATCATAATAGGCTATGCTTGGTTCAAGTTTTCAGCCTTTGTGCTGAACAAAATTAATAAAAATCCTGGTTAAGGTAGGCAGAATAATGGCCTCACAAAAATGTCATATCTTACTCCCAGAAACCCGTGCCTATGTTATCTTGCATGGAAAAGGGGCTCTGAGATGGGGACCCTAAGGTTTAGGACCTTGAAATGGGAAGATGATCCTGGATTAGGATTAGTGGCCCAACCTAATCACATGCGTCCTCGAAAGTGGAGAGTGCTTCCCAGCTGGGAGAACCAGAAAGATGCAATGTGGGAGGGACTCAGCTGCCATTGGTGGCTTTGCAGATGGAGGGGAGGGGCCACCAGAGGAGGAATGCAGTCAGTCCCTAGCAGGTGGAAAAGGCATGGGAACACTTTCCCTAAAGCCTCCGGAAAGGAATGCATCCTCACTGACACCTTGGTTGTAGTCCCGTGAGACCTGTGTCAAACCTCTGACTACAGAATAAATCAATGTGTATTGTTTGAAGCCACTAAACTTTGGTCTTTTGTTTGCCATCCCTAGAAACCTAACACAGTGGCTAACATTGCATGACTGCTTGGTATGTACCAGGCACAATGCTTAGTCACTTACACGCCTTCTTTACTTCTCACAACCTTACTTTACGTGAGAGGAAACTGAAATTTACAGAGGCTGAGTAACTCTCCAAGACTACGCAGGAAGACATGGTGGCGTGAGCCTTGGAAGCCGTAGTCTCGGCTTCAGAGTTCGAGCTCCCGCCTGCTCCCTACAGCCCCTCAAGGACTCACTTTAATGGCAGTTCTGTCACCTGGAGCTGTAAGGGCTCCTGGATTTTCTCTGGTAATAATTCACTGAAATAACCATGCAATGTTGTTTTGGCTCAGGCTTGGCATAGTTCAGGGCAGATTTGAAAATATTAAATTACTCAGTTAATTATTTTGTCCTCACATTAATTATTGCAGAAAGGGGAGGAAGGCTTACAGTAGGAAGGATGCTCAGATCATCCTCCACGAGCCCTGCAAGCGTCTCCCAAATATTTATTTTTCATTAAGTAACAGAGTAATGGGACACCATATCAGTTACATAAAGATCAATGACACATTTAAAGAGACAATGGGTCTGGAAATTTGGCAAGTTGTTTACCTGCAGAAAACAAACTGAAACAATGATAAAAACTGCAGGGGGTGGGGGAGACAAAACAAACAACAACAACACACCTCTTCTTAAAAGCATGAAAGAGCTAATAAAGTAACAAAGAACCACATGATCAATATCTAAATGAGCAGAATCCCCAGGATTTAAATGGGGCCCCCGAACCAGCATCATGTGGAGGGTTTTCAGCAGGCTTGGAGATGTGAGCTGTGGCTTGGGTGGCCTTGTGGGACTTACGGGGTTCTAGAGACAGAGTAAGTCTCAGATCTTTCCCAGTTGGTGTTCCCTGTAGAGCTGGGACCTCGAATGCTACATACTCAGGGTGAGGGTGAGGTGGACGCAACACTGCCCTCCCAGCCCCCGGGCGACACAGAAAGCTGACTTGGCACTGGGAAGGCCAGCAAGTGGGAAAAGCTCCCCTGGAAGGTGTACCCCAAACCCAGCTGGATTTGTGCAACACAAATCCACTTCACCGGGCGTGCAAGCTCTCATGGCAGGAACTTGCACTGGGGCCCTGCCAGAAGCAGCCACAGATTCTCCTTGGAGGAAGTGGCCTTCACTTTGGCTTCGCCTGCACACTCCTTCGTCTTAGTTACTGGCACTGTTACTCTTTCTCGGTATTGTTCTTCACCTTTCTGAGTCTCACCCCACCCCCTTTGTTGGCAAATCCCATTTACCATTATCTCCCTGTTGGAACACTGCTATCAACCATCTTTGTCTCCCTAAAAACTACTTTCTATGTAGTGGTCGGAGCAGCCCGTTAAAATGTAAGTTATGTAATCCCTGTGCTCAGGACACTTGACGTGATTCTGATCTCACCCAGAGGCAAATCGAAAGTCTTTGTAATGATCTCCATGCCCCAAATGTCTTAGCGCTGCCTTCACTATTCTGCTCCTCGCAGGATCAGGGCAGCAGAGCCGTCAGTGCCCCACCCACAACCTCTCCAATTTCCCCCCACAGGCCCAGCTCCACATGCCAGCACCAGTATTTCTTTGCCTGGGGCTCTTTCTTTCTGATAGAACCCAAGTGCCATTTCCAGTGGGAAATGTCAGGAATGAATGCCTTGTGGAAGCAGCCCTCAATCAATGGCTGACAGAATCTTCGTACAAATACCTCAGCTCCCTAGCCTCCGTTTTACTCCATCTCCCAGAGCTCTTTCTCTGGGATAAATCTCCTCCGGCCACAATATTAGCCACTTGAAAACGCACCCTTTCATATATACAATGGATACTACTCAGACATAAGCAAAGATGAAATACGCCGTTTGAAACAACGTGGATGGCTCTTGAGATTATCATGCTAAGCGAAATAAGTCAGATGGAAAAGTAAAAAACCATGACTTCCCTCATATGTGGGATATAAAACAGAAAGCAACAAAAGAACAAGACAAATAAAAACTCATAGACATAGATGACAGTATGGTGGTCACCAGAGTGTAAGGAGGGGGGAAGGGAAGATAGAAGGGGGTAAAGAGGGTCAAATATATGATGACGGAAGGTGTCTTGACTTTGGGTGGTAAACACATAGTGCAAGATACAGATGATGTACTATAGAATTATACACTTGAAAGCTATATAATTTTATTAACCAATGTCACCTCAGTAAATTTAATTAAATTAAAAAATGCACCTTTTCTTTCCTCACTTCCTGTCTCTCTACTGAATGTTTCTACTCCCAAATGATTTATGTGGACCTGAGTGCTTATCTCAATTTCAACTAAAACATCCAGTCAGCTTCAATCACACTGGTCCTTTCTGTTTTGTTAACACTCCAGGCATGTTCCAGCCTCAAGCTTACTGCAGTTTTTGTGCCTACTCACTTGTCTGGCGTGCTGGCCCCCAGAAATACACAGGACCATTTTGCAGCTCATCCTTTAGCGAGGCCTTCCCGGGCCATTCTATCTGTTATTCATTCAGTCATTTCATTTTTTTCCCAGATTATTTTTTCTGTTAACACACATCATGACCTAATAAAGCAATTGTGAATGCACAGTTGTGCACGTGTGGTGTATCATTTACTTGTTTATTGACTCTTCTCTCACTGGAATATACGCTTCCTGAGCAACGGGATTCATGGTGGTTTTGTCCACTGCTGTATCCAAATGAATTACCTATCACAGAGTAAGTGCTAAGCAATTATTTGTTAAATGAATGAAAAAAAAAATCAAAGAAAATACTATTCTTAGGATAATAAATACCTCAGAGGAAAAAAAAATACCCAAGGCTGTTTCCATATCTTGGCTACTGTAAATAATACTGTTTTCATTTCCTTTGGGTAAATACCCAGAAGTGGAATTGTTGGATCTTATGGTAGATCTATTTTTAATTTTCTAAGGAAGTTCTGTATGTTTTGCCATAGGAGTTGGACTAATTTGCATTCTCACCAACAAGTTATGAGGATTCCCTTATCATCACATCCCCACCAGCAGACACTGTCTCTTGCCTTCTTAATGATAGCCGTTCTATTATTAATGTCTTTCCATTTATATTCCATTGAGTTTAACCTTTTCTTTAGTCTACTGAAGCCAATGAGAAAAAAAGTATATATCTAACTGATCAAAAGCATCAGCATAGATGCAAAATTCTAAAATAATTAGCAAAGTAAATCCAGAAATATATACAAGAGATAATGTGGTTATCACATTGGGTTTATCTGAACTAGATACCCAAAACTGCTCCGAGTAGGATATCTATGAATACAATTCACTGCAAAAACACCTTCAAAGAAAAATGTATGTGATCATTTCAATAGATACAGAAAAAACAAACTTATTTAAAATTCAACCTAAAACTCCCCTCCTCGAGTTCTGGCAAAGCACATAGGCTTCCAGCTGGAGATTGCATTTTCCAGTATCCCTCGTAGCTAGGAGAGGCCATATGACTACGTTTTTGACAATAGAATGTGAGCAGAAGTGGTGTGTGTACCCTCTGGTCTTGCCCTTGGAATGACCTAAGCGCCCATCCTTCTTCTCTCTCTCTCCTCTGGCTTCTGTTCTACCCAGACCTACCATATGCCCAGACTTATTCTTAGCTCACCATAAAATAGAGCCCCTCAAGGAGCACCTCTTAAGTTTCTCTTTTGTATTGGCGTTGTGGGTGTTCTTTAGCTGTGATAGTCAAATCGAAGCTTCCGAAAACAGTTTTACTTATTCACCTTCTACATTCTTTTAGAGCCTGACACAAAATTTAGCACACAGAAAGTATTCTTAAATATATATTGCCCTCAACTTTATTTCCTTCTTCCTGCTGCTAGCTACGTGTGGTGCTATTTAACTGAGGCAAATTCTTACCAAGCTAAAAAATTAAGGTACAATTTTGAAAATTTGAGTCCATTTAAGTCCTCACATTACACCTAATTGCAGACATTTAATAACCATTTGTCTTCCCAGTGGAAGAGAAACAGCCTGAAGCCCTTGGAAGCCAGAGTTAGAATGTCAGGAGCTGACAGTTTTTTGCTGAATTTTTTCTGAACTCAACTCTGACATTCTTATAACACAAAACAGGCAGATTATAAAAATCCTTTATTTCTTGGCAGTCCTAGACTACATTACAAAGAGGGCATGTGTCAATTTAGGATAGTTTTCCATAAATGTGTTGGAATTTGTCGATATATTAAAAAAGGTGAGGTGCTCCTCTACTTCTAGAATCAATTAAGTAATTATTTATTTATTTATTTATTATTAAAAATATTTAATTATTTATTATTAAAAATAATTATTTATTGAATAATTACTAGTAGTGATATGAACTTCAATAATTTTTAAAACTCTCTATACCTAATTTCTTCATCTGTAGAAAGGTTTTGAATTAGATGACTACTAACATTCTCCCAGTTATAAAAGTCCAAATGTTGAAAATATCTGTAGAAAAAGCATAAGGGTTGGACTCTTTAATAGCTACTGGGGGAGCCATCTAGGCTAGCAACCCATGACAGAGGGAAGGTGTGGGAGACAACCTGAGTTTCCCTGGACGGTCGCCATGTGGGAAGGTGCCAGGTGCTGCCAAGGGGAGAGGGGAGAATGAGAAGAATAGATCAAAACTTGGTTGCATAACATTTCCCGTGTTGAAGAAGAAAGTCATGACAATAAAAAATACGCGTGGTGAATGATTCAGTACAAGTCAGCTGGCACTTACTGCACACCTACCACATGCCACACGCGGGTTAAATCCGTGAGCACAGACAGATCCCTGTGCTCTCATGGGGCTGCATGCAAGTGGGCTGACAGCTGTACTTATTGGAAGACCGCAACCAGAGGCGACACACGGGAAGGGGGAAGAACCAATAGGTGCCTGCGGTGAGGAATTGGTTTGAAATTCATGACAGCAGGTGAGATGGTCATTAATAGAGACGGCCAAGGATTAGATAAAAGGCCACATGAAAAGGCATGTGCATGTGTCGTGTGTGCAGGACTGACAGGCGTGGGCGGCCTCAGCAGCCACGAGCATGGTCAGTGACGTGTGATTTCAGGAAGTCAGAAAGTTTGCAGTGTAGGGTCTGATGACTAGCGTTCCCGGAGTGACGTCATTTTCTCTTCCACCCTCTTATCCAGTGACCTCATCAAGGCACTGCCAGGATTTTAGAAGCAACTACAGTTTGGGGCCAGTCCGCGTACATTTCACCTGCTACACAGCAGAGACAGTACAGACTATTTTAACATGGTGCGTACTTCGTACTGGAGCAATTTTATAAGAAAAATCCATCTGGACACGGTGGGCTCCTCATGTCCCTAGTGTGCAATTTGCCTCCACACGGACACGTGGACGTATAGGCTCTGCCACCAATAAACAGAAACGACAACGTTGGCAGTGGAGGAGGAGCCCTCTCTCCGCAGTCCGCCCCCAGCCGGCTGGCGGGTTCCCCAAGGTCCGGATGTGCCCTCACTAACTGGTCCTGCGCCGTAACCGGCCTGACAACGCCTCTGCCTTCCGTGTCCGGGAGCGTTCAGTAGGCTCCTTTCTACGTGGCACTACTGAGAACCATGTGGCCAGACAGTGCTTCAACCTACCAAACTTAAACGACTTTAGTCTTGGTATAAAGTACACTGGGAATTTCCAAACGTTGTAGCTCAGGCTCTCTTAGCTGTTTCACGCAATGTATTTATTTTAAAAAGGAGGTTTTCCTTAACATATTGCTAGAGTGCTCCTAGATGCATCGGTGTTCAGTTCCTTTTCTTTCTTGAATTATTCTTGTTAGGTTGCTCATGATAAGAGAGAATAAATTGCTATTGAGAGTGTGTGTAGGACGTGTGTGTGCGTGCACACGTGTGCATGTGTGTGGGGGTGTGCCCGTGTGTGCACGTGTGTGTGCACGTGTGTGTACGTGTGTGTGTGTGTATGTGTGTGTGTGTGTGGTGATGATGCCCGAGCAGAAGTCTGAATCTGCTTCTAGGAGAAGAGGTTGCGTTTCTGCTTTTTTGTCTTATTCCCTTTCCAGCCAGTCCTGGCACAGAAAACCTATGAGATTTCCCAATTCGGTTCAGTTTGTGGCCTTTCTTGCTCTAGAATTGCCAGATGCTGTTGTCTGACACATCTTTGAACCTGAACTGAGCCAGAAAATTAGGGCCCTGGAAACAGAACCCAAGTGAAGGCACTGACTCAACACGACCTGGCCAGGCGTCTACGTGGCACCCGCACAGCACCTCATACGGGCCAGACAGGTGACTTCTGCCAGTGCACAAAATCCCCCTGAGAGATGTAAGCTCAAAACAGCACATTTTAAGCAGATATTTTGAATGAAAACTGGGCCAAATAATCTTATAAACAAAGCATGAATAACAATAATAGTGCCTTACATTTACACAGCTCCTGGCATCTTGCAAGCGTGTTTCTATGTACCTTTGTATGTGCTGCCAGAACAGTTGTACATTATGGGTTTACGCCAGGCAGGCTTTTCCCTGATTCGGGTTCATATAACCTGTGTGCACAGAATACTAGGAGTTTGCCTGGTTCCACTTGTTTTAATGCAAGACACGTCAGAAATTAGACACAATTTGAACGTGTTGAAGACAAAAGATCATACATTCAACGAAGCAGAAATTAGTAGATTCAGAAGGCGTGGGATCTGTTACTATTCTTATCACCATCTTTACTAATGATGTTCATTTAGGAGCTGTGCTTCCTGATGTCAATGTTGCACCCCCAGGTCAGCACCAGCAACAGGGGCTACCCAGCCGTTGCTTAGGACGCCTACACGTTGTGCACTTGGGCCACCAGACACTGCCGGCAGGTTGTGCGGTTATGCGGTTTGTGTGCCCAGCACCTCTAAGGGCGTGAGTCACGGTAGCGAGCAGGCAGGTCTGAGGCGCGAGGGGGACGACTGTGGACTGGGCTTAGCTGAGCATGCTCGGATCCTGCTCCCACACTCCTCAAACAGATACAAGTTCTGCCTCCCTTGGGGAGAAACCAACAAGGAGACCGGGAGAAGCTGGCTGGATTCCTTTTATACCTTTCCCTCCCAGAGAGAGGCTGGAAAATTGCCCCCCTTTATGTAATCAGGAGGAGTGGGAAATACACAAACTACACTGCTTTACCAATGATATTTATTTGGTAACTGCATATTGCTGCACTTTAGCTGAGCTCATTTTGCTATACGATCATTAGTTCCTATTAATCAATTTTAATAACTATGTTTGAATTTATATAAGTCATAGCAGGAACCCAGATTCAGTACTAATTTTGTCAAATGTTATTTACAACCATGCCATTGACTATCCATCCACACAGTACAACAGGGTGGATGGACATGCGATAAATCTGATCCACTAATTTGTTGTTTGCAGAAATTCCACCAAGAAAATATAAATATAAATATATATAAATTTTATATATATATATATATATATATATATATATATATATATATATATATATATAAAATTTTGCCTAGGACATTTATTTTCATATGCTAGTAAATGTTATAAACCTCTGTAGTGTTTCCCCATTTATTTCATCAGTGTCTCAAGTGAGCAAACAGTTACAAAATTAGTATTATACTTCAGCTAACAAATTATTTTTATTTAAAATAGAACCATGAGCCAAACTTTGTCTTTTAAAGTTATATTCTTTGACCCAGTGGCATTAAGTAATATTTAATTTTTAGGAAAAAAATTGTATATACACAATTTATTAAAACCTACTGTAACATTTTGTTGGGACATAAAGTCGCAATGAGTGCCATGTTCTTGTATTACTTACAAACAACATGGCATATTAGAATTATATATATATATATATATATATATATATATATATATATATATATATATATATATGAAATTAAGTAAAAATAGGAAAATATTCAGCCAAAGTTTTGGCATAGCCTCAGACTTTTTTCCTAATTAAAGTTTTCCAAGTAAGCATACCCAACCATTAATTTACGTGATATCATGATGTAATGTCTGCTATTTTCTATATTCTATTTAACACACTTGCATTTTTGTTATATTACTTTTATTGCTATGACTAACATGCAAAATTTATTGAATATTTTAGGAAAACCTCAATTTTACTTTCTCTTAGTTTATTCATAGATTTTATTCATAAATAGCAAGGTGTTTTTTTTCAAATTGTCACGCACTAGAAATATTTTTAAGAAATTATATTTGACTGCCAGTTTCTATTGCCATTTTCTGATTTGATTGATATAAGAAGTGCAGCTGAAAAAGATGGGCCTGAACTGTACTAACTTCGGCACTGGCTGGAGACTGAAGGCTAAGCTCAGAGACATGCTGAGCACAGGTACTGCAAAGATTTGAGAGTTCAGGCCACGGACATTTAACATGACCCACAAAAGAGGTTCTAACTGACTATAGACACGATTGAAACATGTTTGCTGTTAAAAAATAGCAACTAATATTGAGAATGGACGGACTACTACACATTGTTCTAATACTTTATGCATTTTTAACCATTTGATCTTCTTAACAACACGTTAAGGTAGGTACTAATAATAATTAACCCCATTTTATAGATGCGAAAATGGAGATTCCAAGTGATATAGTAACTTTCCCAGGTTCATTTAGTATGTGGTGAAGCCAGGATTCAAGCATAAGCAGTGTAATAAAAAAAATAAAAAAATAGAAAGAAAAAGAAATTGAAGACATACAGGTTAGAAAGAGAGAAGAGAAACTTTATTTGCAGATGACATGATCTTATTAGTAAAACTCCCAAGGAATTCATTAAAAAAAATACTAGACAAAATATATAGATTTAGCAAGGTTGCAGGATACATGATCAATATACAAAATTTCATTTCTTTTCTATATCCTAGTAATGGAAAATCTAAAAATAAAATTAAGAAAATAATTCCATTCATAATGGCATCGCTAAGAATTTAGGAATAAATTTAACAAAAGAAGTACAACACTTTTACACTAAAACCTATGAAACATTGCTGAAATAAATTAAAGATCCAAATAGATGGAGAAATAATATATATCCATGGATTGGAATACTCAGTATTATCAAGATGTGAATTCTACCAAAATTAATGTACAAATTTAACATAATCCTTATCAAAAGCTGGTGGGTTTGTGGTTTTCGTTTTTTCTTGTTTTGTCAAAATGGACAACTGATCCTGACATGTCTGAAAATATGAAGGACCTAGCCTAGCCAAAATAATTTTGAAAAAGAACTAAGTTAGAGGACTTATACCACCTGACTTCATACTTATCATAAAGTCATAGTAATTGAGACAGTGTAATGTTGGCACATAGGTCAATGAAACATAACTTTAAGTGCAAAATTAGTTCTTACATTTCTTATCAATTCATTTTCAACAAAGTTACCAAGATAACTCAATGGGAAAACAGACAAGTTCCTTTTTTAAAATTGTTGGGTTTTTTTGTTTGTTTTTTGTGGATATCCGATTGGCTCAGTTCCATTTGTTGAAAAAGGTATTCTATTCTGTATGTCTAAAAGTATTTCAAAGTTTTAAAAAAGAAGAAACACAAAGATTATGTAAGCCTTTCAGCCTATTTTTCTCCTCTCCGGCTCATGTCTGAGGCTGGGCCATGTGGGGCATGTTCATATCTCAGGACAACCTCTGGCCCTGTGCTTTCACTTCACAATGCTGTGCCAGGGAGTTGCCATAGTGACATTAAGCAGTGAGCTATCACAGATTGCTTATATGCCACTGGGAAAAAGAGAAGGGGCTATTGATGCCGTGGGAGAGAGGAGATGATTGCAGGAGCAGGTTCTGAGTGTGGGCGGGGGATGGGATCCATGCACAAGTGACAGGATTAGAACTGGACAGGAGCACACGCCCCCACTGTGTCACTCCAATGGAAGGGGAGGCTGTGTGACGAGCAGAAGACACAGGAACATCAAGAAATATGGTGTCGGCAGGATGAGGTCATTCTTTTTGCTATCTTTTCATTCAGTGAAAGAAGAAGCAAGGCCATTAACTGTAAGTGGGTGGATGATTTGACAAAAAGGAAGGTGTGCAAGTGTCTTCCTGGAGAAGCAGAAAGATTGCTCAGCCCAGGTGAAGGGTGGTAAGGTTTGCTGTGACGAACTTAAACAACACCCAGTCAGCACGTCCATATATCAATACAGTACTCACGAAGCAGATGGGGTTTGTGTAACAGATCTGCGGTTTTGCCACTCCAGTGTGAGGGAGACAAAACGGAGCACAGGAATCAGAGTGTGGGCAAGAAGCGAGCGTTATCACGGGGTATGGAAGCCCAGCCCAGTGATAGAGGATGTGAGACAGAGGGAGACGTTAAGAAATGACTGAGTCGGGCCATATGACATTTATAGCTGGAAAATCATCCTACTATCATCACCTAGAAGTTCTAGAGGAGAGAAAACGAATGTTTTTAAAATGCAAACCTCTGCTCCCAGGATGTGTAGACAATCCAGAGTGGACAATAGAAAGAGAAGAGGGAACTGAGAGCGGAATGGTTAGACAGCATGAAGCCAGGGTCCACTGCACACTTCAAACCCGAGGCCTTATGCTTCAGTGGCCATGAGGGAAGTAGAGACATGTCACCACGGGGATCGGAACTGAGACTTCCATGTGAAGTTGGAACCCTTCAGTGACTGCATCCTCAGTGAAAAGGTCAACTTGTAAAAAAAAAAAAAAACCAAATAAATAAAAATTTTTAAAATAATTAAAAAAAATTTAAAATCTGATCTCTGCTTGGATTGAAAAAAAAATGAATTCATAACTTACAGCCAACTAAATGATCATTCAAGCTCAAGGGTAACATAGAGACATTTTCAGATCAACAAAGCAGAGATGTTTGCTTTTTCCTTCAAGAATACAGAAAATAAGCCCAGAAGGAAATATGAAATGCTGCTAGAAGGAATAGTAGTAAAAATTCGAACTGAAGGTAAGTACAAACAAAAATTGCTATATATACCAAAAATAATAAAATCCATGAAGTGGGGAGTTAAAAACATGATACAATTAAAATGTGAAAAAGCAATGAACAGTACATTGAAGAAAAATGACAGAAATTAAAATGCTTTCTGTTTTTTAGATCAAGGGTAGAAACATTGATTAAATTTAGACTTTAGTAAATTAAAAGTGTGTTGTTAAAATTTCAAAAGACCGACTACAGTATAAAGCATCTAAAGGGGTGCAGACAAAAAGGTATTAAAGAGTTTAATTTTAAAGAAAGCAAGAAAAGAGAAATGAGGTGTATAGAAAAACAGAGCAAAGAGAAAGCACAAAAGGGGCTAGAAAAATTCCAAATATGTTAGTAATAACAATAAATGCAAATGAACCAAACTAGTCAGATAAAATTCTGATACATAATGGAAAAAATAGATAGGTATCATTTCTAAGATACCCTCCTAAGGTAAAGACACATATTTTGAAAGTAGGATTGAATGACAATATCATGCAAATATTAACTAAAAAAATCTATGGTGGCTACATTAATATCTAACACTGTAGTCATTAAAGTAAAAAGAATTCTTAAAGAAAAGAAGATTGCTACGTATTATTGTGGTTCCTAAAAGTGATGATGAAAGTATCAGTGAAGAGAAAAATTGTAAGTTTTGCAAACATTTCAGATGCATCCTTTAGAGGTATAGTAGGTGGAACTGTATGTAATAGTAAGCACTTCAGAGGAGCTAAAGTTTATTTTTTTATTGCTATATAATTGACATACAATATCCTATTCGTTTCAGGTGGACATCAGAGTGAAAATATATATATATATATATATATATATATATATATATATATATATATATATATATATATATTACAAAATGATCTCTATGATAAGTTTAGTTACTATCTGTCACCATATAAAATTATTACAATATTATTGACTATATTTCCTATGCGGCACATTACATCCTCACGACTTACATATTTTCTAACTGAAGTTTGTACCTCTTATTCCCCTTTACCTATTTTGCCTGAGCCCCAACTCCTCCTGTCTCTGATAACCACCAATTTGTTTCCTGTGTCTATGAATCTGTTTCAGTTTTGTTTTGTTTTGTTGGTTCACTATCTGTTTGTTTTTCAGAGTCCACATAGAAGTGAAAACATATGACATTTGTCTTTGCTGTCTAACTTACTATACTCAGCACAGTATCCTCTAGGTCCATCCATGTTGTCACAGATGTCAAGATTTCATTCTTTTTTATGGCTGAGTAATATTCCATTGTGTGTGTATGTGCGTGTGTGTGTGTGTGTGTGTGTGTGTGTGTGTGTGTGTGTAATCTTCTTTATCCATTTGTCTATTGAAAGATCACTTCCATATCTAGGCTATGGTAAATAATGCTGCAATAAACACGGTAGTGCGTATATCTCATTGAATTAGTGTTTGCAGTTTCTTCAGTTGAATACGAATATGCAGAAGTGGAATTGCTGAATCATATGGTATATGGATGCATTCTAGTTTTAATTTTTTCTGAACCTCCCTTCTGTTTTCCATAATGGATAGACCATTTACATTCCCACCAAGAGTTTTCAGGGCTTCTTTTTCTCCACATCCTTGCCAACACTTTTCTTTTTTTTTTGTCCTTTTGATAACAGCCATTCTGACAGGAAGGAGGGAGAGCATCTATCAGTGAAGGAAAGCAAGGGGGCGTGAATCTCTGTCTTTCATGCCCATAATACTCAGATTGGACAAGGAAGAGGAAACTACTAATTGAGAGGGCTGTAAGTGAAGCAGGCCACGAGTAGGTTCCAATCTGCCTATAACTGAGAAAAATTTACATGCGAGATTTTGTAAGAAGTGAAAAATAACATTAGAATTTTAAGTATTTGTTTACCTCAAGCTTGGCAAAATGACAAACTTCAAGAGAGAAGAAACGTATTCAGGGCAGGGAAAGCCCGATTTCCTAAATGAAGTTTTACATAAACAGGATGAGGTGAATTAATGACACTGATTTACCCAAGTTGCTCAGAAACAGGGGTCTCATGTTTTGGAATGGTATTAGGGTAATAATACTGGATATGTGTTCCTTGAGGCAATTTTGAGAGCGACTTTTGTTGTAAAAGAGCCTTCAGATTTAAGGAGGAATAGTGATTTGTTCTAAATTATTGTTACATTTATTTTTTTTTCTCCTTGAATTAAGAGAAAAATATAAGCACTCTTTGTGAAACACTATGTCTGAATAATTTAATATTAGTGTAATTGTTGTTCAATGTAAAATCATTAGAAATGGAACAATGAGTATTTACTTAGTCCTACCCACATGAGAACTTAGATATTCTTTGAATTTTTTCCAAAAATAAAAAAACAAAAATATAGATGCCAAAAATAGTCTAAGAAAGCACTGATGTCCCAAACTTTATTATTTTGCTTCATGTTATGTGTCAGTTTCAGTTTTTTTCAAAGTATATTGGTTTCTGATTTTATTCTGAAAGACCACAATAATAAAACGGTGTTAAAAATAAAGCAAAATGAGTTTAGGGAAGGCTAGGCAGTTTTCAGATTTTAGTTTCTTTATGCATTGAATCATCTGTGGTCTTTGATAAATATAAAATGAGCCTGAATAATTTTTGCTGAATTATATAGATGTTATTTTTGATTACAGTGAGCTTCATGGCTTATCATCTTAAAAAAATAACAAATAAACACAAACTAAGTTATTATATTGGAAACATCATAGCTAAAACTATAAAAAAAATCATCATTCAGCTTAAGTGAACATAGCTAAAAAGAAAATTAATACCTTTGTTTGAAATGGGAGGAGTTACCATAAATACTTAGGGCCATATATTTTTTTTTCTGATTACTTAGTGAAGTATAAAAAGCCAAATGTTCAAATAAATATCTCAGCTTAGTCAATGTAATTATTATATTTATATCTGGTTTCACATATTTTATTGAGGCTTATAGTAAACATCATATGTATTCTTATTAAACATGGTTTGAGACTTAATTAATTGAAAAAAATTCTATGACCCACAATGCCACATTTTTAGTGGTTTGCATCAATATAACACTCTCCTATATCTGCATTTTCACTTGCTACCACTTGTCCACTTTATAACAAGTCCAGCAATTCTCTTCTCCATTCAAGCAAACAATTCTAAAGATTATCTTCTCTAAGAAGACTTTATAAATTAGAAGAGAGTGTTTTTTTCTGTATCTTTAACTCTTGGACCAGAATAATACTTTTGAAACATTAACATATGCGTAGATTGCTTTTGCTTCCTTGCTGTTACCCATGGGGAAACTATAACAAGGCTGAGGGTAGATTAAGAAAAAATAATTTGCTGGCTTTATGTTTCTTAAAATGTCTAAGTTCTTGGAATTCCTTTTCCAGTTAGGTTATACACAGTCCCAAGAGACCATTGCTCCCACCTTAAAATGCAAAAGTCAGATAATGTACAAAATGATAGACTTTGCTAAATTGTCAGCTAGTTTAGAATGTAAAGAAGGCTAACTGAGCTGATTTCCAGAAAATAATGAACTCTTATTAAGAAAGAGACACCAACAGCTACAATCATCTTTACAGGAGCGACAATAAGATCAAAGAAGTGCATCACAGGTAGGGGTGGGGAGAAACCAGCAGAATAATCTCTCGATTGAGAGACTGGAATCCCAGGGAGTCTCAAGCACACTGGCGGTATGAATCTACCACTGATTCTCTCCCATGGGTCAAACAAATCAATGGAGCTTGTTTTCCAAAGATTGGAAACTGGGCTGGGAAATGAAACAGTGCCCTTGAGGTACACAAGGTATTTCCCTAGTATGATACAGCAGCATGCAGGAAGAAGAAGGAAGGCCAGGAGACCTGAGAGAAATCATTCAAGGTACACTAGTTTTTACAAAATGCAAAGCTGAATTTCAAATATACAGTGTGAAAACTGGTCATAACAGAGGAGCTGAATTTCTGAAGGATTTTGAGGCATACAGAATTAAAATATAGGATAAGAAGAGGACAACAGGTAGGAAAGGTAAATGTAATTAACTGTTATCAAGTTCTTACAATGATTGTGAAATAGTATAAAAATAGTATATTATTTGAAATATATACTATATAATACATAGTCGATAATATAGCATATGATGAAAAGTATATTATTTGAAGAATATATTTATACTTGAAGTATAAATATATTACTTGAAGGCAGTCTCTGATAAGTTAAAGATACATTATAATCATAGAGCAACACTTAAAAACAGCATAAAGAGAGATATCTAAAAGTCAATATGAGACATAAAACTGAATACAAAAAACTATGTGAGTCATCTAAATTATTCTAGGAAAGGAAGAACAAAGAAAGAAAGGACCAACAGAATTTTAAAAGAAAAAGGAGCCACAGCAATAGCAATACTACATTAAATATAAATGGACCAATTACTTCAGTTAAAAGGTAGAGATTCCCAGGCCCAATAAAAGCACAAAAACCAAATATATGGTATTTACAAGAAAAATATTTCAATGTAGACTGTGGCAGACAGACACTTAAAGTAGTCCTATAATTCCTGCCTTCTGGTGTTCACACACATGTGATTTCCTCTCCTTGACTGTGGGTGTTCTTCTAAACCATAGAAAACAAAACAAAACAAAAAGATAATGAGATGTATAGAGAAGATTTGAAAAACACTAACAATGAATTTCATCTAATTGATATTTATAGGCAATACGAAGGTATTTTTAATAGCATTTCCAAATGAACATGAAATATTCACCAAGAGAGACCATATTATAGATTATAAAACATGTCTTAGCACATTTCAAAGAATGGGAGACATGCAGAGTATGTTTCCTGTCTACAGTGGTAATTATTCAGAAATTATAAACAATCAGTTATAAAATCTCCAAATATTTTTAAATTAAGCAACTTATTTCAAAATATCCCATGAGGCAAAGAAGAAATCACACAAGTAATTGGAACATGCTTTAAACTAAATGATAACTATTTGGTAATGAATGCATATAGCAAAATATGTGGGATACAGCTAAAGCAGTGTTTTTAAAAGTTATAATTTTAAATGATTATTTTAGAAAGGTGTAAAATCACCTTATATATAATATTTATATGTTAAACAAACAAGCAAACAAACAAAAAACAAATCCCCAGCAAATTAAACCCAAGAAAGTAGAAAAAGACAATAACAGCATTGAAAAACAACATCATTTAAATATAAAAGACAAACAATTGAAGAAAATCTACAAATCAATTGTTCTTTGAAAAATAATGTGATTTTTAAATATCTAGCAAGCTTGATAAAGCATTACTAATATCAAGAATGAACGAAGGGATAGCTATGGACTTTAAAAAAATAGTAAAAGAATATTATGAACTTTATATTAATGAATGTTGCAACATTCCAGAAATGGAAAAATCATATGAAAGAAACAAATCACCAAAATCAATTTAAAAATAGAAAATATAAATAGCCCTGTATATTGTAAGTAAATTAAATTTGTTATTAAAGATTTTTCTCAAAGAAAACTCTAAGTCCAATTATATTAAACTTTTGAAGAATAAACACTACCAATCTTAAACACACTCTTTCAGGAAATAGAGGATGGTACATTGTTCAACTCACTTTATACAGAAGTCTTTACCTACCAAATCAGAGACAGATAGTTGAAGTAAAAGAATTACTGACCTATGTACCTCATGAACACAGATGCAAAAATCCTTAACAAAATATTAGCAAATTAAACCCAGCAATACATAAAAACATAGTACATCATAGTTTACCCTAGGAATGCAAGGTTGGTTTAAATCTCAATCACTGAAATCCACCATCTTAACAGACCAAAAGAGAACAACCACGTGATTATTTCAAGAAATGACAGACAAATAAAAGCATAGACAGCCTCTCAGAACCGTCGGAGCCCCAGTGTGGATCAAAGCAGAGTAATTCTCAGTCTCTCAGATTTAGAACCAAAGTAGCAGAGGGACTGAGACAGTGGACCTGAGAAGGTCACACACAGGAGAATGAGGAATGAAACGTGGCAAATCTCCACAGACACAGGACTAAGTGTGGCTGGAAAACCCAAATACCAGGTGATTCCCAGATCCTGAGATGTACTGTGAGGCCAGGCACACAGCCACAGCCCCTGCAACCGAGGCAGTGGAACCTCAGTTTTGCTGAGATTAACATTCACTTTCCTCAGCGAAGAAGGAGATTATAAGTATGACAAATATTTTGGTGGTAAGTTAGTAATGGGAACACAGAGACTAAGCAAGTGAAGAAACAAGAGATTACCCTTACCTACAGGGGAAAAACAGTGAAAAATTGGACAAGCTAGGAAATGTTAACGTCGTATCTTACATGATTCAACAGTGAAAATATTTACATCTTTAGAATAAGGTCACCCAAAATTATAATGTCATTGCATTGAAAAGATGGATGGAGTGTGTATGTGTGTGTGCGTGCACGTGTGTGCATGTGTGTGTGAGTGCACATGCATGTGTGTGTGAGGTGTGTGTGTGGTGTGCATGTATGTACGTGTTTGTGCATGTGCGTGTGTGTGTGCGTGTGTGTTGTGTTTATCTTTCATTGTAGGAAGTCAGTAGTTGATATTTTTACTGGGAAAGCAAGAGATAGCACCAAATTTATGTTGAGTTTTTTTCTTCTTCTGCAAGCATTGGAAACTGCTTTCTAAAACTCCGTACATGTATAACTGATAATGTTTTGCATTAACATATCAGCACTATAATATGGAATTTACGCATTCATTAAATAGTTTTGAAGAACAGTATTAATGACATATAAGAATATATCAATGCATATACATATCTGCGTGAATAAAACAATAAAGTAACAGATATCAGAATTTAATTGTGGTTATTTGGGGTAGTTTTCTTGCTTTTTTGTTTTGTTTTGTTTTGTTTTTTGGCAGCTTACAGATTTTTAATAAGGGACACACATCACTTTTTTTTTTAAGTTAAGGGGAAATACCTCATAAGGTTATTTTATAAAGAACAGAAATGAAATGGAATATTGACAGGATAGAAAACCTTTTTGTCAGCGTTTGCACATTTCTAAATATCACACTCACTCACACGCCACCCCTTCTGCCTAGGAAGCACAGATGAGCCATGTAACCTTTAGTGAGACCACAGAGCAGAGGTTCAATGTTACAGGGCCTGAGAGTCAGTCCACACCGGGCAAAGCACAGTCTTCGTGTCACTGTCACACATTAAATCACATACGGGAGCCCCTCGCGTCCCTCAGCCTGATCTATAAAGGAGATCCCGAGAAAGTCAGGGGACTCAGAAAGTGTGTTTGGCAGACAGCTTCTGCTGCTGTTCAGATTCAACATCATAGGATCCTGTTCGTGCTGAAAGCTGTGAGTAATTGTAAGACAGAGCCCTCTTAATAGGCTCCTCGGTTAGTGGGGGCTATCTTTGTGTTCATGACTGATTTTCTGGAAAACCAGGAGCAAGTGACTCTATCCTAGACTCCACAAGCACCATTTCAGCACAGCCCTGACTTATGTGTGGGAGGAGAAAAGAAATGGAAGGACTATTTGCAAAGTGCCAAACTACAAAGTCACCAAGCTCGACTAAAGAAATGTTTGTTATCATCCATTTTTTTGTGACAATGTTTTCCCCTTTTGTGACTACGGTTTCCCGTGGGGAGATCCAAGGCTATAAGACCAACTCTGTTTACCAGCAGATGTCTCCCAGAAAGGAATGAAAGGCGGGTACCATGCTATCCGAGAGGAGGGAGCCGGGCAGTGTACCAACAGTGGGATTCCAGGGGCCAGAATATTTAAACTGTTACCAAGAATCGTTCATTTTTGTGTCAAAAATAAATTGGTACTTGGAAGTGTGTTTTAAAGCTCTGTGATCAATAATCTTTCTGATGATCTTTTTATTTCTTTCAAGCCCCAAAGCAGTTGATCTCTCTGACCAAAGTTAAGTAAGGTTTTCAGTGATGGAAACTAGAAACAGCCTCCTTTTCACTGATTTCCTTAGAAGATGGGATTCCGAAGGGTGAGGAAGAAATTGGTTTTGGTCTCACGCTCATGAAACATTTTCTATTGAGTGAAATTAACTCAAAAGGATGTCAAACAGCAACTCTGAGTGCAGCCCCGACTTAAACGACTACGTTGTACGCCTGACATCTAACACCGAATTCCACCAGTCCTCACACCATTCTCCATTTAAAAAGACAACATCTGACTGTTTCTTGGAGTGATGGCAAATTCCACTTGGACACCTGCATGCCAGATGTGTGTAGCTACACATGCACCCTGCTATTCTGCCTGCAATATTTACCACAAACTACTTTTCCCCTTTGGCTGAATTGAGAAGTCGAGCCATCAGAAAGCACCACAAGTCTTAAACATTTTTCCTCACTACTCTTTTATCTTGTCATTCACATGTTTTCAGTTTCCCTTCTAACCCTATTTTTACATAATAGCTTTTATTCCAAATCCACAAGTCATTTATTTTGTCCATGTTTTAAAAATATTGAGAACTGGGGATTCATTGTGGCCTTTTAAATTTATTTTTATTTTTTACAATACAGGCAGGGACAAATGGAGGGGTATTATGCTTCATTTTTCTGTTGGGTTGATCATAGGCAAGAGAACAAATAGATTTTCAAAGTTCTAATGAATCTACTCCAAATCTCTTGAAATTATTAGACCATGTCTATTTTTAAACATTATTTAATAGAAATAATCAGCTTTTCCTGTTAAAGGAGGGGGTGTTCTTTCTCACACGTCTGTGCTTCAGGCTGGAGGGGAAAGTCATGCAACAGATGGACATTAAAAATGGAAAGATCAAAGAGTGACATCACGGGAACTCAAGGAGGCCAGGTGGACACCAGAAGTATAAAGTTAAACAATATTTTGCTGCTACCTACAGGCAGGAAAACCAGAGCAAACGCAGCTACATGTACAGAAATCCCCTCTCAGCTGCTGGTGATTTGCTTGGATTATCCCAAATGGTTGCTTAAATCCATCTCATATAACATCGCCATGAGAGTCCATGGCGGTCCTTGTACCAAATCAATGTGCTAAGTTTTAAAATGCGCTGTGACTTAAACGTCAAAGGTATTTAGGTAACACTGCTAGGAAAGTCTCTTATAGGTTGCCAAGGACCAATTTTAGCACTGTGTAATTCCATGGGTTTCATTTTTACTCTGAAATATTAAATTTTTTTGTGAGTACAATACTAATAAAAACAAACATTTACTGAACACAGGGTTAGGCACTGGTCTGAGCACTCTACACACGTCACATCACTTGACATTCACAAGAGTGGACATGGCAGGTACTAATATTTTTATACCCATGCTGAAGATACGGGGAACAAAAGACAGAGGTTAGCATTTCCTAGGTGACCTAGGACACTGTGACATGGGAAGCTGGCTGCTTGACTCTGGAACGCCTACAACCACACTTGAAGGGTTGTACTGTATTTCAGTGAGATTTGTATGAGATGTGTCTCACTAGTAGGTAGCAAGTTTTGCTTCTTAATATTCGTTATGCACAAAGTGCATCAAAGTGATATCTGACCCAAGTGGAAAAGTAGACTGCATCCCGGGTCTTCGGATGTATAGTTCCATTCTTTCTTCACTCTAATATAGTATCAGTAATATCTTGTTGGATTTAAGTCATGATCCTCGCCCTGTGCTGCTAAAGCCTCTGAACTAGTCAGAAAAGATCACCAAATCACTTCACCCCTGAAGAATGAAATTCAGCTAAAGAAATCTGCACCTGTGGGCTCACCATTCATTATTTATCGGAACACAGCAGATGGACTTTATGCAAGTAAATCTGAAATATTAATAATAGAAATCAGAACTTTCCAATCATTTCATTCAATTATTGAACTATCCTCATAGCTACCCCACTGTCTTTCAAGTATAATCCTTTCTGTACCAAATGAAAGTATCATATAAAAATATTTTCAGATAAGCAATCACTCTCCAATTATACATTATGTTGCCTCTTATGTGATACTTGCAATTCTAACATCACATATATGCTAATATCCCAAATTAGCAGATACACTTTGAAACTCAGAACTTATATTGGAAGATGGCATGATATATAACACAGTGTTTTTCGTGACAACTGGTCAGGCACACACATGGGATCCAGAAAGAAAATGTCTTTTATTTTAAGTTTGCTTTATTATTCTTCCCAACACAGAATCCATGGCAGATGGCAATCTGCTACAGCTTCAACCTAATGTTGGTCCTTCAGGGTAACAAGACTTTAGATCTGGGTCACAGGTTCTCACGCTCTGGCATGCTTCAGACCGCTGAGCACAAAGCCCACAAAGCCTTCTGATTCAGGAGAAGTGGGATGGGGTCTGAGGAGTCATATTTCTAACGAGGTCCCAGATGACACTGCTGCTGCTGGTCGGGGACCATTCCTCCAGAATCCCCGGTTTAGAGTATGGGGAGAACCCTCCTATGGTCCAGGGGACATTTCCTTGCCTTGAGTGTTCTGTCTCCTCTGATGCTTCCCTTCCCCTTTGCTTCTAGTTTTGTTGGTCCCTTTCAGCACCTTTTTCCCTCCTCGATCCTCATTCACTCATCTCTTTTTGTGTTTGGTTTAGGGAATGGGTTGTTATCCATTTAGTCAGTCTTTTCCACTGCCGGCAGCAAATTAGTTAGGGGCTGGGGGAAAACGCTCCTCATAGTCTGATGCAATCAGACATTGCAAATCCAAACTTTTCTTACCCTATTTGCTCCCAATTACTGTGCTAGAAGAGTTTAGAGCCTTTTTCTATTATTCCAGTCTGTCCGTGCCACAGGCTTCTCCTGGAATGAAATCAGAGGGGTTTTCAGCATGGGCAGCTAGTGAGAAGTGGCGCTCCCGCAGGGGTGCTCTCTGCTGCATGGGACTGCCCACTAGTTAGAACGGACACCTCTTGTCTCCTCAGCCCTGCCCTTCTGGAATCCTCAGGGAGAGCCTGCTCACAGCACAGGGGTGGGTCCCCGATGTCCTCGGGCCTGTCACAGTTACAGAGCCTGCTCACAGCGCAGGGGTGGGTCCCCGTTGTCCTCGGGCCTGTCACAGTTACAGAGCCTGCTCACAGCGCACGGATGGGTCCCCGTTGTCCTCGGGCCTGTCACAGTTACAGAGCCTGCTCACAGCGCACGGGTGGGTCCCCGATGTCCTCGGGCCTGTCACAGTTACAGAGCCTGCTCACAGCGCAGGGGTGGGTCCCCGTTGTCCTCGGGCCTGTCACAGTTACAGAGCCTGCTCACAGCGCACGGGTGGGTCCCCGATGTCCTCGGGCCTGTCACAGTTACAGAGCCTGCTCACAGCGCAGGGGTGGGTCCCCGTTGTCCTCGGGCCTGTCACAGCTACAGAGCCTGCTCACAGCGCAGGGGTGGGTCCCCGATGTCCTCGGGCCTGTCACAGTTACACCGCAGGCCTGCTTACAGCGCAGGGGTGGGTCCCCGATGTCCTCGGGCCTGTCACAGTTACACCGCAGGCCTGCTCACAGCGCAGGGGTGGGTCCCCGTTGTCCTCGGGCCTGTCACAGCTACAGAGCCTGCTCACAGCGCAGGGGTGGGTCCCCGATGTCCTCGGGCCTGTCACAGTCACACCGCAGGCCTGCTCACAGCGCAGGGGTGGGTCCCCGTTGTCCTCGGGCCTGTCACAGTCACACCGCAGGCTTGCTGACGAAAGAGCAGCAGATCTCGCACAGCCTGCTCTGTGAAGCTCCCCGCGTGCTGACACACGGGTGTGTCCTCGCATTCTGACACGGGTCTGCTCTGTCAACGGCCTTGTACCGCGCCGTGGGGCTACCTCCGCCTTGGAACACGCCCCCGGCCCCCCACACACTTTCACCTAGTCAGCTCATAGTCCCCCTTCCGTAAAATCTCAACTCACACATTTTCAGTGAAGCCCCAACCCTCAGAACATGATCAGAACCCCCTCCTTTACCCTTCCTTTGTTCCGATATGTTTTCTCTATTGCACCTACCACGATTTTAAATGATATGTTTCAGTGATAATTTTAGTTTTCGTCTCCTCCCATTAGCCGCTGAAGTCCAGGAAGGTAAAACCTCTGTCTGGTTTGGCTCACTATTGAATCCCTAGGAACCAGTAAAGTACCTAAGAAATAATTAACACTCAACAGATGTGAGTTTGCCCGAAGGCACTGCTGAGGCTGGACAAGACTCTCTTAGGATGGGTAGCAGGGAAACAGTGAGGCATTTTTCCCTTGCATACACACATCACTTTCCACAATCACTTAGGCCATGCCACTCCACATATCGGAAATCTGTGACAAGCAACACATTTAGGAAGCTATTCTCAGTAACAAATATGACATCATATCATGATGGCAGCTGAGAAAGCTCCTCTGATGAGAGGAACCAATTATGTTTTTATCCTTGTCTGACCTGCAGTGTTTCCCCTGAAAATTATCCCCTGAAAATTTAGGTGAATTGCATTTTTCCTGTTACTCCTTGTTTCCCATCTGAGTTACTGGATTTGCACTGTGGATATAAGTTATCTCTCTCTCTCTCTCTCCCTCCCTCCCTCTCTTCCTCTCTGATTCCATTCTGATATTGGGGTATTTATCACCAAGGCTTTCTAGTTAATTTTTCCCAGTTTCTCTGTTCAAAGCTTTCTATCAACGCTTTCTCAAGAAACTTTTCCTTCCATGAGGAACACAAAGGAATGTGTAAAATTCTAGGGGCCTGAGAAGATGATTCTAAAGTTGGTGAAAAATCCAACAAGGTGATGTCACAAAGAAGAACAAGACCTCTCAGATCAGACGATACACCAGTGTCCCCAAGGACCACGGAGTAATTGCTTCATCCTTAGGAAAAACTCTCTCTGGCTGTTAACAGCCTACATTTGGAGTTTATGTTGGTCAGAATTTGAGGTAAGGAATTATTTAAATTTACTTTTCTCCATCTTATGTAATGATTCTCATGGAAGGTTTTCAATTAATGGCTTTACTTTCTAGAATAACCAGAGAGAAATCACCAAGGGATAGAATTGTCCTGGAAAATTTCACATATGTCTTCATAATCACTGAAAATACAGAATTTCTGGAACCTCTAACCTGCAATGGTTTATGGCATTACAAAAAGTTTTAATTTTTTTTTAAATAAAATGAAGAACAATTATGGAGGGAAGAATGTTTCCCTGGCCTCCCCAGGTTACTCACTTGCCAACTGGACGTACAGTGCTGCTACTGACGAAGCCTCCTACTTTAAGTGAATGCAAGAATGCCTGTGGTTTGGTAGTGAGCATGCTTTATAAAATAACATTTATGAAGATTTAGCTTCACTAAATGTCGTCCTTAACTTTTTCCTCTGTATTTTGTCAAGCTTAAAGTGCAACAAAAAATAATGAAAAAGTTTCCATAATTATCATTACATTGACACTGAAATATCTGAATGTCTGAAAGATCTAATGAACATTTATTGAAATGTTCCCAAATTCACTGATCTGATTAGCAATTAATCTAAATTTATCACCTTTCAATCTTCTACATGAACCTGGAGTGGGAGTTCTGGATAGTGCATGTTGATAAGCATATTGCTTTTTAAATTTCAAATAATATATGTTAAAATAATTGATTTTCTTAAATAATTTTCTCTTAACTCACTTCTAAGAGTGCATTCTTAAGGACCCATGAAATGCCAAAAATATAAATAATAAATAAATAAATAAATAAATAAATAAGTACATTTTACACCATTCTTGCCTGAGTTTATTCATGATTACTTGGTATTGGAAACTTGATATTATTTCTGGGTCATGGAAATTTGTACCTATAGTTTAGTGAAAGAATTCTCACCCCAATGTGATAGTTTTATTTTCAGAAAGATTTCTATGGTAAGATTTAAAGAAAGTGATACCATTGGACATCAGCAAGTACTTGTAGAAGTGACATAATGTTTCAAAATAGACATGTATATTTCACCTCTCTTTCACTAGACGAGAGAAATAGCCCATCATGGCTGATGGTAGTCTTGAAAAGTTACATGTACAGTGCTTACATGAGATAACTCAGAAAGGAAGGCAAATTTCTAGAATGAGCAGTGCTCCCAGTCCTTAAAAACTGGGGTGGATAAACCAGTCATTATGGCTATAAGATCATTCCACCTTACTCTTGCGCATACCACTAGCTCTCTCCTATTCCGTATCCGTACCCTGTGATCTCAGTCTATTGATATTAACCAGTTTCCACAGATGTTTCTAATGCTCTACACCAGCCTATTTGGAGGCAAGAAACTCCATTAACGCTCATACTGAGCAGTTTGACAAGTATAACATCCCCAAGTGAAATAGCCAGATGAGAATAACATTAGCGTCGCTGTAATTGTAGAGCCTTCCCCATCAGCAGGGTCCTTTGTTATAAACTCCAGCCCTCCTGACCACATGAAAATACAATACGATGCATCTCACACATGACTCTGTGTGTAGCCTGATGCTTTTTCAGTTACCAAACCCATAATAACAAGGAATGCCAGTGCTTAGATCACTCACAGATAACGGCCTTTATGCCCACATTTCCTCTCTGAGTATATATACACTCCTCTCTCCAGAGCTCTGGCTGCCTCGTTGGTTCCAGATCATACCCTTTCTTTCCAGCTAATTTGATTAAGGAAAGAATGATACCAAATGCTAAAGGAGCTATTTATAGCCTAATGTGCGACAGTAAGATTCTCTCAAATATTTGGACTAAGAAATAAAGATTAAAGTACGTGGATGATTTACTAATCCAAATCAACCTGAACACCAAAGTTGTGGGGGATCATACACTGAGAATCTTTTACAAACAAACAGAAAGCAAGAATAATAGGATAAAAGTACAGAAAGAGGTAAGATGAGAGATCTTCAGTTCCTGAGACAAAGAAATGGAGAGATTAGTGTCTAATGACTTTCCAAGCCCCATCGGAGCAAGGTGTACGTCCTCAAACTGGTGTCTCCTGTATCTTCTCAGTAAACTCAATTTTTCTTGAACTTGAGTGGCTTTCTGTTCTTTGTAAAGAAATAATTCCCTAATACAACCCATTGTAGTCTCTTACCATTCAAAGCAATTGTCTGAAGAGAAGGCATAGCAGGATGTCAAACTTCTTGAAAGATAGAAATTTTGAAGAGTGTATATCTTGGCTTTGCATGCAATTTGGAAGTTGGTCAAACCTTTACCATGTTATCACTTCCTGCAGCATTGTGAAGTGACTGGAAGGAGCAGCTCTTCTTTGAATGAAGGACCCAGTGGATGATGCTTTTTAGCTTCTTCAGGAGAGATGCTGCTCAGTTACTGAGATGTTACAATCTGAAGCACGAGTGAGTTTTATATGAATGTTTTCTTCAACTTGGTTAAATAAGAACTAATTATCCAATGATTATTGCTCAGTATTTCAAGTGGAGTCACAGATGTCCCGTCTTTGGAAAACAATAGCTGAGGATTAGGGTGACATAGTGGAAAAACCAATGGGCTTGACGTCAATTGCCTCTTACCAATTATGTGAGTACGGAAACATTACTTAACGCTTTGGGCCTTATTGTCATCATCTGCATAACTGATCCCAAAGATAACAGCTTTACAGGCAGATGGGATTCCATGGCAGCTCCTGGCACAGCGGCCGCAGTGCGGGTCTCACCTTCTACTTCACGTCCCTCAGTGAAGCCCCCAGTGTGTGTCGAGACCAGACAGCAAAAAATGCTAAGGAGGAGAGAGTCAGGAAGAAGCACAAACACATGAGCAGTTCTTCATAGTGGAAGAATTCTGGAGAGCCTTTTTAGGTAAACAGATTTTCATCTTTCTCCCTCTTTCTTCCTCTAGATGTCCCGAAATTTCTTTTTTGAACGAGAGTGGTTTATGTTGCTGTGAAGGGGTGCCTTCCTTTAGGAAGCACATTTGACTCTGAAGTAATTTAGGGATGAGGTAGAGAGGAAAGAGGGTACTCAGGGCTTGACGTGTATTGATGATATACACTACAGGCTTTTGCCTCGGTGTCACCCTGAAGTTCTTTCCTGAGTCCCCGTACTCACCCATTCTGCAGTCCCTATTCTCTGTACGGAGTACTCACAGACAACGTGGGGAACCCTCTGGGACATACTGTTCGTATGGACTATCCATTTGCCTCTGCAGAAGGAAGACTGCATCTATTCCATTTTTATCCCCATCACCTAACCTACAGGGCTTGTCACTGAGTGGGTACTCAATAAAGGGTTCTATGAATGAACTGATTACATTATCTGTGTTTGAAAAGCCAGGGTGGAGGAGGAAATGATCTGTGAAGGGCAATACGGTAGAACTCTGTGTTTTAGCCTAGAGGTCAAGCACAGGTAAGAAAGGCAGTATGAATTCGGGGACAGAAACCCAAATTAGGAACGAGGAATGTGCCTGTAACTAGGGAACTTCTTATGCTATAACTCTCGCAGTCCAAGAGTAAGTAGCAGGTGATGAATGTTTCAGTTACAATGTTTCCATTTGCAATGATATAAACCATATTAACTCGGAAGTTGACATTAATAATATAAATTTATCTCACATGTTAAGAAGTTAGACGATAGGGCTATTTCAGGGTACTAAGTTTAGCACAAATAGTTCACCAATGGTCATATTTTAGCTCTGACACCCTCAGGGTCTTGATTTTTGGCTTCAAGCTTGTTCCTTCATGGTGATAAGATGGCAATACCAATGTCAAGCAGCTAATCTTTATAGAAAAGCTTCCGGAGTCAGAAAGAAGTACTTTTCTTCAATATAATATATACTATTTCCTTTCCTGAAAGACATTCAACACAATCCCCTTCACAGCCCATTGGCTAGAGTAGGGTCACATGAGGGTAGCTATTCATAAACCAATGCCAGCCAAGGAGAAAGGGATTACAATGAATGACTAAAACTAATCATGATTTCCAGCTTGGAGCTGTCCAGTTTCTCCTGAAATATATGACCCCCAAATTAATGACCCAAATCTAGGTTCCGTAAGAAAAGACGATAGTGTGAAACTTCTGTATATAGGCAACCAAGTGAGTGAGAAATCCAAACATTAAGCTTTCATCTCCCGGAGTGTGACTCTAAACCAAAGATCCCATAGTTTTATTACGGTAGTAGAAAGGCCAGTCAGCCATTCATTTGGACTGGGTGTCTCTGTCAGTCATATTTGGGCCACCACAGAAATCTCCAAGATTGTTTCTCTTCCAAGAACACTGTATTTTATGATTAGGCACCTGACCTACCAGCTCGTCAGTTGATTTCTGAGTCCTGACCATGATCACACTTTTGGCCACGATCCACAGAATGTATTTTGAAATCCTGGCACTAGCCTCACGTGAGGCAAAATTTCTCATGTGGTTCATACTGATAAATGAAGTCCCAATTCAGGAAGTTTAGAGGAATTGAAAATATGTTCCTGCCAAGTAGAGGACAGGCATTATTCCACTTTCTCCTCTAATCTAGCCGCCCAAGAGGAATAGCAAATTGATCTTCATATAAAAAATGCACTGTTAGTCATAAACATGTCTTCAACTCAAATAAAAAGTGTTTGTAAACTGCTAGCAACTCGGTGACTCACAGAGTTCACTGTGAGAAGCTTCGGAAGCCATTAGGTCAACTCTGCACAGGTGGGGAACGGACATGTTGCCTGGTGAATTATTTCATAAACTGCTCACTTGAACATAATGTTAACCTATCAGGATCCACAGAATTCCACTTAATGCAAAAGCTATAAATAAAAATAATTTTAGACTTTTTTCAATCTAATATAATAAGTCCTAAGAATTTCAATTGTGTGACTTCCCTATAAGAAACTCATTCAAGTTCTAGCTCAGCATCTTACAAAGCAAAAATTCTTTAAAGTGTAGCCTGTAGCCTAACATTAAATATCACATATGGTAAAGGAAATCATATGTGGAATGAAAATAATAAGTGTAAGATTGACCTCTGAATCACTGCAGAAAATGTGGTGAGACCTGTCCCTCCCCCTTCCATTTCTCATAAGGCACTGGTTTCCTACACTGCCCCCCACCCACAGGTTGATTATGCAAATCTACACATACCTATAATAAATCCCTTGTGTGTAGAATATAGGAATCCAAGATAACGTCTTAGCGTTGTCTAATGACAGCTCTGAGCCTTCAGATTCATTCTCTCATCCATCCCTCTTTCATTCCCTCCCCCTTCTTTCTTTTAAGATAATGGGCTTCCTAGGTGGGTAGAGTTGATTTGAATTCTGGCTCTGCCAATTATGACCTTTTACACCTTGAGCTAGTGCATTAGTTTCCTCGTCTGAAAATGACAGTAATATTACCTACTTCGAAGAGTTGTTCTGAAACTATCAAGTGCACAGCACCAAGAAAGTATTGATAAGTAAGCTAATATATTACTGGGTCACAAATCTATTTTTTAAAAAATATTTTAATAACTATTTTAGTGTAATTTGCTTTCTTTGTAAGTCTCTGAATTTTATTTTCTGAGGGCTGATCCATAGTCTCCTTTAGATGACCAAGGGATTTGGGCAGAAAAGTGAAAGTCCCTGCACTAAATAAACTCGAAAAGTCTTTTCATGTCGAAAGGTCAATGACTGTAGCTCTAAAGATTTACTCTAAATTCACTACGTAGAAATTATATTAGACTAAAAAGTAAGAATTGTACAACAGATAAAATCTATTTCTAAACCTGACTGTATAAAACAAAAAGACAACTCTCTTTAAAGATGCAACTAAATGTCCCTTAAAAACATTGTCAATTGGACCGTGCCATGTGGATTTGTGAAGGTTTTGATGAAGGCTATTTGGATGATAAATTCTACTCCTTGACTATATTTGGTTTCAAACATTAGTTAATGAACAGACTCAACGCTTATCCACATTTTGTCTTCATTTGAATTTCTTGCTCTAAGCACAAAGGGAACATTCCAGAATGTTAGAATACGATTAAATGAGTGAATTACTAGGGAAAAATATCCATATTTTTCAAACGATGAAATAGGCAGTAAAAAAAAGTAACTGGCAAAACAAATGGAATGTAAAATTCTGACTTTGGTCCATTTCTACCAGTGACAATGGCTACTATAGATTGGTACTAACAATTCCTTTCCCCAACGAACAGAAACTTATCTTCAAAGCCTGAGGGGATAGAAGAGTAGGTTCAACAGGTTTGGATGTAAAGGACATGCTTTCCAAGAACGTCTGCTTTATAACAGTCATGGTTGTCACCATAAATATGATTAACTGGCTTTTTGTCACCAATACGCTTTTTAATTCTGAGACAATGGCAAAGATGAATAATGAAAAAAACTTCATCATTCTGTAAAGCTACAATTTTAAGGAATGCAAATCTTATGATGAAAGAAGGAAGTGGGCTGAATTATGTGCAAACTGCAATTTGACCAATATTGTTTTCCATAATAACAACTCTTAATGTGTCGGCCATATTTCTCTTTTTGCACTGAAGTCATATTTCTTTGAAGTGACAGTAAATTATTTTTCCCTGTCCTTATTCACTTCAATCAGGTGGTGCTGAGTGATTAAAATGAAAACCCACACATGTCAACTCATCCATTTTCTTCTCTTACTCCTTTCGGAGTTACCATTGGAATCAATTCATTTCGGTCACAAACATCTTTTTGCTTTTGCCTAATCATTTCCAGTACATGTGAAGTAGTTACTTTGCTTAAGACCTTTCAGACCTAAAAATAAAAAAGACCAAGGGGTGCTTTTTATTTTGTTACTTACACTTGTAAAGACGCATGTTATTAACCATGAGAGATTCTCCTTCGATAAGGGGTGCCAAGTCACACTCTGTAGGTTTGGAAAAAAGGACTCACCCACATAATTTCACGCACATAATGAATCCTTTTGTACACTTTTATATTCTGAATACGTATTTTGGACTTGGAGCTTACGTATAATTGTATAGCTATAGTTTTTAGATATTTAACATCTTAATATTTATGCTTGTTTTTTTCTAATCTGGAAAGCATGATGTCAAAGAAATAATCACCTTATAGGGTTAAAGAAACTAAACACAGTCATTGTCTTCCTTTTAACTCATTAAACATTCTACAGTAGTTTTCAATGAAAAAGTATCCAGAGTAAAGCCTGACAGATGGTTATCCTAAAAATAATTGACAATTAGCCGTAACTAATAATTACCAATAGTCCTTTGGCCGAAGTTCTTCTAGTCGTCTTCTGGTTGAATGGAACTTATCTCCGAATAGATTTATCAGCAGCGGCTCATGATTAGTTTTCTGTGAGTTCTTGCACGTTGGAAAATGGTTTTCTATAGCCCTGACACTGAAATGACAGACTGGATATATAATTCTAGGTTAATTATTGTCTTGACTTTTAAAAATATTTCCACACTGTGGTTTTGATATCTATGTTGTTGTTGAGAAATCTTACACACACGTGATTTTCTTTTTATTTGTAAGTGACTTGGTCTTTTTGCCTGAAGTTATTTTCTCTGTCTTCCAAGTCTCCAGTTGATTGTTTCTGGTCAATTTTTCTAACTACATGATTAAACCTTTGCCTAGATTCACACTTTTGACTTATTTCTGGAAATTTTCTTAAATTATAGTTTTAAATGTTAGTTATGTTCCATCTTTGTTTTCCTTCTTCAGACATTCCAACTATATGAGGTTTGGATATTCTTTGCCTATCTTCTATACCAACCACCGTCTTCCTGATTCTTTTACCTCTTCTTTTATTTTATTGTTACTATTTTGCCTGTTTACATGCCTTTCTTTAAAAACTCTGCCTGTATTCTTCAATCAAATCTATTCTCCCCTGAGCATCAAGGAATTCAGTATAATTTTTTAAAAAATATTGTTTTCTATTTCTAATGTTCTTTTTCCCCTAAGTTCAATCAACATTTGTCCTTTACCTGTTTTTATGTTTGTTTTTTCTGATTTGTTGAATATCTGATTTGAGCCTTTTTCATGTGTGATAATTCTTGCTTAAGTACCTTGATTTGGTTTTTGATGTTATACTTTAATTTTCTTTTGTCTCTGGGTTAGTATTGGAAGTATAATTCTTATCAGCTCGAATGTTTTGCTTCTCATTTTCTGTATTCTTTCTACAATAATTTTGTATGAATATAATCTTCCCTTAACTGTTTATTTCACAAAGTCTTAGTTTCCTAGATTAGCAACAAGATTGTGTGCAAATGGCGGGGTTGTGTGTGTGTGTTCGGTGTACTGTGATTCTTGCTTCAAGAATACTCTCTTCTGTTAATTTAGTGAATTGTACGCTTTCTAATAGATGGCACTTTTTTATAGGGTAAGAAGAGAAGGGATATTATGTGTCTATGTTGTGATTTTCTTTAGTTTCTTCAGGACATGTAATTTCCACATTTTGCTTCCTTCTTTTCCTTTATCACAAAATCTCACCCCCTTTCAACTCCTCCGTTCTCCAGATTTCTGCCTCCTGTTGAATTATCTTTTATTTCCTTCCTTTTGAACAACAAAACCAAGTGTTCTGATTTACCAGGTCTCACTCAGTCTTGTTCTTAGTAACCCATTCAGGGTGGGATTTCCTCTTTCTAAGTATGACCTTATGGATGCTTGGTAGATCCCTCACTTTCCTATCCTCTTTCCCACATGATGTTTGCTGATTGTTTTGATCTAGCATGTGTGGGTTTTACAGATAGCTTTGCTGGATTTAGGTGTTTATGTGCTTACTTATATGTAATATGAAATTTTTTTTAGCAGGCTCTGATCTGTTTCCTGGGTTTTCTGTGCATGGGTCATAACCCATCTATGGATTTACATGCTCTACTTAATGATTTCTGTGGTTTTTGGAGGATACCTGGGAAGAGTTGAACTGAAGTGGCTTCCAAGAACCCACAAGAATCTAACAACTTTTCGTTTTCTTGCTGAACGCAATTTTATGAGTCTGAACTTCTTTGAATGATGTATCTATACACCCATCTGTATTTGTTTACTTTCAAATGTTCTAAAAATTTTTTGTGTGCTGTCTTTCATTATCCATACCTCATCTGGTACCCAAATTTAATTGTGCCCTTCTAAAAATTATTAAGATTGCTCTTGTCTAATGCTTTACCATGTAGTCTCATTTTGTTTTGTGATCATAAATGAGAACCATAAACAAAATCTGGTGGGAGCAAAAACAACTCTGAGGACAAACATCAATAGCAAAGGGAACCCTCCCTAAGTCTAGAACTTGGCAGCCTCCCCCATGGCCACCTTCTGGCGTGTTCCCTTTGCCTGGGCTTCTTCTAAACCTTCAAGTTGTCCTGTTCTCCAGCTGTCCAAGCTGTTACGTTTTCTACTCACAAAGAAGCAGTTCCTTTGTTCCTAAATAAAGTAAAGTTAGTCCGTCCTCACAGTTGAGGAATTACCAGGGATTCCTCTCACTGATGATGAACAGAGTGGTAGAAACCTATGTTCTCCTTTCTTTATTGAACGCATTTATATGTTCTACATTTTAGACATACAAAAGCATCAAAACAGTGACTCTGGACTTGATACAACTGAACCATCTGAAAACGGTACTGCACATAAAATAGTAACTCTTTATACTCCACGCACAGGCATTGCCTCCTTAAATTATTTCATTACTCTGAATGTGGTCTATTGAAGATGCCATAAAAAATACCCCGCTTTTCTTTTTCTCTCAATCCTCTAAGGTCAGTTATGTGATATGGCAAACACTAATTCCATATTTAACTGGTAATTTTCTGAAAATTGAGATTTGCCAATATAGTCAGTAGACCAAGTGCTTTAAAAATATATTTAGCCTTCGTACTGCTCACAAAAGCGTGCTTGGAAAAACATGCCAAAATTGTAACAGTATGCAGAGGTTTATCTGGCAACCAGCATTAATGAATGTTTCATTACTGTGAAGCACTGATGGATACATCATGCTCTGAAGTTTGTACATTCAGACCTCAAATACACTGTCCCATGTTTTCTATTAGTTTAATTTTGTGGGTGACATGTTGGGAAGTTTGCTTGAATTACAGGCACATGAAGGCTCCAGGGGTGAAGAATGGGTGGGTGGGGACTGTGTTTAGTTTGGTCTTTGGGCACAGGGATGCTATTAGTGTATTTGGAAAAGCTTTTTCTGTTATTTATATAACTTTGACTATAAAAATAAATCTGTCCCTTTATTCTCTCATTTTGTTTTTCATCATCGGCAAGGATTCATAGCTATTTTGGGGGGTTTTAAATGACAATTCAAACATCGGAAATAAGTAGGTGTTGAAATGCTATGCAGCTGTTAGATTCCTTTAACTATTTATGGTTTTATATTTGCATGCGTCCATGCAATTAATGTAAACATCACTAAATTATTGTATTGGGTGCTTACTAAATACCAGGATTTAAGTCTTAACATATTTGACTTAATGTAACATTATTAATGTAAAAGATTGTGTTGCAATCTTTACAGCACAAGGCAGACACTATTATTAGCCCACTGTATACGAGTGAGCTGAGGTACAGGATTTCAGTAAGTGACCAGACCGTGTCTCACTGAGTCTGCCCCTCAGTCCAGACTGGGGGGGGGGGGCGCGAGCTCATCAGTTGGACTAAAATTCACCATGACCCCTCTGAGATGAGCTCTTCAACTTGGGTCACATGGTTAGAATAACTGTAATTTATCTTTCACACTAGGATACATTTTGTGAGTGAAAATGTTAAATTCATAAGTTTTGAAAAAATTTTACACTAAAAATTAACTGTATTGGTGGGGTGGTAAAATAGTTCTAGTCAAAAACAATTTTCAAAAATTATGTTTATAAATTAAAAATAGCATGTATCCATACATGCGATACTATAAAACATATTAATATTGGTACATTTCCTTACGTTTTAATGTTACTTAGCAAATCTAACACCATGTCATCAATAGAAAATTCTAATACCAAGTCATCAGTATTTTGCTGCAATATGTAGTGTTTTCAATAGTTTTAATTTTTTCATAAAAATGTTTTCAAAATTTTTCAAAGTAGTACATTATGGTCAATAAATTCAACATTTGTAACAAATTTCATTGCCTTGTTTTCTGTAAAGCATGATATTTCTAACTGAAAAATAAAAAAAAAATCTCTCCAAAGGCATAGGTTAGGATCAGAGAAAATTCTGTTAAATAAAGTTTAATATTATTTCCTTTATATACAATTCATTTAAATTTATATTCCATTAAGTGTATTTTTATTTGAGACACATTTCATAAGATGAAACTCATTAAATTGCTTGTCTCTTTTCATGATTTGTTTGAAACCATGTGATATTTTAGGCCTTCTTAATACTAAATTCTGTACAAAATAGAAATTTATCCAATTAAAAATCAAAACTCCATCAAAATATTTCCCCCTCAGTTGAAATATTCCAAAGAAAAATTATAAAATTTCAAAATGTTATCTAATATACCATGTGGAATAATGATTTACTCAGTTGCTCTCTTGCTTTTATAATAAAAATATTCAATATGTTCCTATTTTCAAATATGCTTTTTAGTAATTGCAACTTAACAAAAGCTTCAAAAGGTGAGTTCTTAGCAATCCATTTGCTGAAGCTTTTGAGTAATAATTTCTGATTTGAAAAAATACAAACAAGAGGATTTATTCACAAAAAAGGTGAATATAGTTATAGAACACCTGGGTTGATCTACAAAGTAGTTCATCAGAAGCTCACACATTTCTAAAATCCAAATGATGATGGTCACAACGAAAGTGTGCGCTGTCACACTGATGTATGATAATTAACTCAGCTTCAGCTCTGTGTTAAAAATTTTGCCATTCAGTTAATCTAACTAACTGTTTATACGCAACTAAATTTTCTCAACCACAACTTCTATTTTTTCCAGCATTACTGATATATCATTGAAATATAATATTGTGTAAGTTGAAGGTGTACAATGTGATTTGACACACTTGAAATTACAACACGATTACTAGCTTAGCATTAGCTAACACCTGCAGCATGTCACATAATGACCATTTCTTTTTCACAGTGAGGATATTTAAGATCTATTCTCTCAGCAGCTTTCCAGTATATAAGATGGTAACTATAACCACAGTGATGCATATTAGGTCCCCAGAACTGACTCATCTTCCACCTGGAAGTTTGCACTCCTTGACCAAAATCTCCCCATTTCCCTCAGCCTGCAGCCCCTAGGAACCACCGTTCTACTCTGTTTCTATGAGTTCAGTCATTTTAGCTATCTGTGATAGCATATAGTATTTGCATTTCTCCATCTGATTTATTTTATTTAGCATAATGTCCTCAAGGTCCATTGTTGCAAATGATAGAATTTTCTCCTTTCTCATGGCTGAATAATACCCTACTGTGAGTGTGTGTGTGTGTGTGTGTGTGTGTGTGTGTGTGTGTGTCACATCTTCTTTACCCATTCATCCATTGGTGGACATTTAGGTTGTTTCCATATCTTGGTTTTTATGAATAATGCCAGACTTTATATAGGAGTGCAGATATCTTTTCAATATCCTGTTTTCATTTCCTTTTGATATATGAGTATATCCTGAAGTGGGATTGCTGGACCACATAGTAGCTCAATTTTCAATTTGAGGAGGAAACTCCATATATCTTACATAAAAAATGAGTGTTGCAATTTATAGCCCCACTGACAGTGCACAAGGGTTCCCTTTTTTCCACATCCAGGTCAAAATGTGATCTCCTGTCTTCTTCATGACAGCTCTCCTAACAGGTGTGAGACAATAACTCACTTGGTGTCCGTTTGCATTTCCTTGATGATTAGTGATAGAAACATGAAACATTAGTGATAAACATGAAACAAGCATCTTTTCATGTTTCTGTTGACCATCTGTATGTCTTCTATGGAAAAATGTCCTTCAGATGTTCTGCCCATTTTATAATCAGATTCTTTTTTTGTTATTGAGGATATTGACCCCTTATCAGACATGTGGTTTTATATTTTGGATATTGACCCCTTATTGTATTGATACTTTTTTTAGCACCTTTATATCTTCAGGTTTTCCTATGGCTGGTGATATGAGGGTAGTCCCCTGAGATATGTTAAAGGTCAATAAATTATTTGTGCAAGTTACACGTTTGTAATCAAGCTCTTTGAAAAACAGAAATTCAGTGCTTAATTTTTATTAAGCATGATTCTCTGAGACCACAGCTGCAGAGACATTTCATGGCAATAAATAAATAAATAAATAAATAAATAAATAAATAAATAAATAAAAGTTAGAAACGATGGAAGAAGTACAGCTTGCGGATGGTCGTAAAGCAGTGGCCTGTGCACTGCTGTGCAGGGCTCGGGTTCCCCTCTGTTCACCATAAGGACGTATGTTCAGCCTCCATCTTCTCTTGGTTCACAAACCCCTTAGCTTTTCTCTCCGTGTTTCTCACCTGAGGGACTGACAGCTGGCACTTTTGCTTTTGTGATGGCACAGCTGAACGGGACACCACTGAATCCTTTTCCCAGGAATTAGTTTGTGTCTGAACGCTGTTCATTTTATCAGGAAATACTCATTTGTTTTAGAAATTGCATGCTTTTCTTATAGAAGGTGTTACTTACATGTGTACTGAGTTTGATAAGGGTTGGGAAATGAGAGATTTCTTTATGATCACCTTTCAGATTTGACAGCCTGTTGAAGAGATAACTGTGCCCTGTTAAACAAGTCCTTGCAGAAGCAGGATAGGTGAAGTGGAAGCCTATCAAACCTATCCTGGCTGATTTTACCGCACTTTTAATTATAATACTTTGCTAAAAATTTTAGAAATCCTGGATAAATGCTACACGGACAGGATATTTCACGGAAGGCACAAACTACAAGTATCGCTGGTGAAACAGGATCAGGGTCTCCTTAGACACATATAATACATTCACAGAGCACCCAGGTTCCCAGACAGCAGAGTTGGGGAGAGGGAAGGCCGTTTACACTACAGGAGAGGGTTGGCCAGGCCGGTGTCCAGGCAAATGGTCCAGGAACAAGGTATCGTCCTAATTCAGAGTACGGTGGACACGAGGCAGAGGGTGGCCACGGAGTGGAAACAGGCTCTGACAGTCAGAAAAGCTGGGAGTGAAGATTTTCAGTGAGAAGAAAAGCGGACTTTCACACAGGGAAGAGAAACTCCATGCTATGTCCGAACCATAACTTCTGTCTTCCCAGCTAGTAAGGATGAATCTAGCCTCCTTTTGTTTATATCCTAAAATCCCATGTTCAGCAACTATCAGTGTTCAAGATCCGCTTCTGTTTTAACTGTGGAGATTATTTGCTTTGTTGTCATGGCTTTGGTCCCATTCTTGAAACTTTATTGTTATTAATTGAATCAGTATTTTCATGCAACACTGACTTAAAACATAAATAAATATTGAAGGACAACACCTCTCATTTCCATAGCAACAAATTAAAAGCAAACACTGGTCATTTAAGCATGTCCTTCCTCCATGCATGGGTACTTACCAGCACCATGTATCTCTGCCTGCACCCTAAGTGGAGACAGACTGAACAAGGATCTTGTGTGTCTAGAGAACATTGGAACATCTGCTCTGGTGGGGCAGTAAGGTTTCTGAAGCGAGTGAGTGACGCTGTAAGTTCTGTTCTGTTGGAGCCAGATTTGGGAGGAGTTTAGTTTGTTGGTAGTGAGTAAACGCTGGTGGATTTTGAGCCTGGGAGAAACACAAGAAAATGATTTTCATAGAAAATCCACCCAGCATCCTTTGATGTACGCAATTAGAAAGGTGACAAAGGGACGTTTGGAAAATTGCACAGTTGTGCAGATACCAAGATGAGGCAGAAAGTGAGCAAGGCAGCTCAATGAATGATTTGCCAATACACTGGACGCCCCCCCCCCGCCCCCCCCCGCCAAAAAAAAAAATTTTTCTTTCCAGTGCTTGAAAAAGTTCTCCAAACTCTGGACTGGAGTGTGAGTTTGTGTTTGAACAAAGTCCATGACTTATTAAAATTAAATTATATTTATTACCAAGAACATCCCCCCCAAAATCAATTTTTAATGGAAACTTCTCTTCTTAGAAATAAGGCATTTCTAGATTCTTTGGGTGATTCTTTGTCTCCTTCCTTACGTTGCTAGGAAATATGTCAATTGGAAATTCGGTGGTAGGAAATATGCAATTTCTAAAACAAATGAGTATTTCCATGTCCAAGAAGAGAATCCATACCTATATATTTTAATGTCTATAATTCTGTATTGACGCCGTTGAAGAGCTGTTCTGGAAGGAGCTGATCCTATCTCATTTATCTTTGGCGTCAGCACCAGCATAGTCCTAACTCCGCACAGGACGCAGGCAATAAGTGGTGTAAACTGAATGAATCAAAGAACCACCCCTCTTGAGATAGTTATCACTGACGTGGCAGTTTAACCGTCTAAGCCATGCTCCCTCCACGCGTGTGCAAACGTGCAGAGTGTTTCCCAGTTCGGTGTGGATATGGGGTGGGGCTTTTGGATCCCATGGAGTTTTAGGCTCTATGACTTTATAATCCTACTCTCAGCAACACTCAGGAATTATCAAGATGCACTATATTCTACATTTTTACCATGAAATTTATGATTTGTAGCAAAGTCTTTACAAAAATAGCTGAAGGAATAATTTCCGCTTCATATTATGATATTCTATTCTTTTGGGGACACTAAATGTTTTCCATGTGAGAGAGAAGAGAAAAAAAAAATGTGGCTTTTCACATGTCAGAATGACTCAAACATCACTGAAATGAAATAGGATAAAAAGGCGTCATGAATTTATGTGAATTGCCTATCAGTTAAAACAATGCACGCCAGCCAACCAGCCGCAGCACTACGCCTGACGAACAACCCCCCTCCCCGCCCCGCCCCCGGCTGGTCTCTAGAGCATGGGTGAGATGCCTACCCACCCAAACAGCTAAAATTAAAGTTGGCATGGAAGTAAAAGTGAATGAAAGAGCACACAGAATTAGGCCCAGCCCCGCTCAGTGTGGCACCTTGAAGAAAACCAGGTCTGCGTTTGTCCCCTTCGCCAAATCGTCACGCTGGCTCTGTTCATTAAGTTGCTACAGGGCAATGGTGTACCTTGACTTTCCCCTAAAACAAAACCGATGCTTTTCTGTTGAAGTGACCCAGATGCATGTGGCTTGCCCTTACTCAGCAATACACATTCACATATGACCGTGCTTGATGACGATGCCAGTTTGCTGGGCTTCTTCACAGGAAAAAGATGGTTTGGCAAGTTGTGTTGGTAAACAGATTCCACCAGCGAACACCCTCCTGCCGGAGCACACGGGACCCCCCAAGCCCGGCTTTGGTCCCCTCATCTCATTAGGGGCCGCGGTGCTCAGAGGAGTTCTGAGTCTCCGCGCATCACCCTGTTAGGGGCACAGACAGCATTCACACGAGGATGCTTTCAACGTCCTGGGCAGCTTTTTCCTTTTTGTTCATGGAGAGATTGTCCTTCCTCCCTTCTTCCCACTCCTCTCTTCCTTCTCCCCCCACCCCCACCCTCCTCCTCTCCCTCTTCCACTCTCTCCTCCTTCCTCCTCTTTTGCGGCTTTTAAGAAATACTGGCACCTGTGTTTGGTACAGTGGCGACACACCAATGTGTATTGAACAACCCCGCACAAGCGCTAGAGAGATGCGGCAGAGCGCGTGATCCTGCGCGTCCTCCGCCCCACGGCCGACGGCCTCCCGCTCGCTCCCAGGGCAGCCGTGGTTCTGAGATGGCCCGACAGAATGTTCTTCCCCAGGGATCCCTAAGTCTCACTCCCTCCCTCCTTCAGGGCTGTCTATACCGGGGCCTTCTCAGCAGGCTCTTCCTTGAGCACCCTGTTTAGAAACGCACCTGCCAACGGCTACTCGTCTCCTTCCCTGATGCAATTTCTAACCCTTGCCACGACTTCACTTGCTGTACGCATGTGTAAGTGATTTCATGTATGGTCTGTCTCTCTGAACTAAAACTCCATTTCCATAAGTGTGCAATCAATATTTGTTCAATTAATGAACATTCATACTCACCCAATAAGACAATAGAAATGGTATAAAAGCTATCTTCATATGTTTTTATACTATTCCATAGAGGATACATATCCTCAGACCATGTTACACACACACACACAGACACACACTTATCCACTAAGGCCATTTAAGAGATATATCAATTTTGCCTTATGTTTCTTACATGCTTACTAGAATTTAACGTCGTATTAAATTCATTTCCACCATACAAGTCCCAACACCTACAATCTTTACCGGATCGCAGCAATATCAACCTTTTGATGTGAGTAGTCTGAAGTGTATGACACCCAGTAGGCACTGTTCTGTGAATCAGTGGTCCTTACGACAGTGGTAAGTAAGCAGTGGTGGTCAGAGGGATATTGCATCAAAGTTGTGTGTATATTTATATATGTATATGCATTATGACTATACAATGTGTGTGAAATCACATCAAATTTAATAAAATGAACATTTACCCACAGCCTATACAAAAGAAATTGATTTTTTTTCAGTTCCTGTCTCTTTGAGGGTAACTAATGTTAATTCTTGAATTTTTAGTAAGAGACTATAATAATAGGATCTATAATTCCTTTCTTTCTCTTGTACGTGAACCTCACTAAGTCTCATGGTTTCAATTATCACCTCTATTCATTTAATTCCCAATCTATTTCTTTAATCGTGACCTCTATCATGAACTCCAGTATCACATTTCTAATTGCCTACAGGGCATTTCCTTTTGGGAGTCAGTGTATGACTGCAAATTCAACAGAATCTATTATTACCCCACATCTATCTTCTCCTCCTCTTCCATTTACTTAAAAAGAAAAAAAAGTGCGTCCTGATTTACCTTCCATATATTTTAGGACTGGAAATCTCTTTTACAAACAGTCTAAATCTTCTGCTAATTCCTCCTGAGTAATTATTCTCTTAAAACCCTCACTAGCCTCCAACATCCGTTTGCTGATAACCTTGTATCCACGCTTGTGTTATTATAATCATTTTTAACTATTCCACTTTTTCCTCTTCTCTCCTCTCTCCTAAACACCTCCAAAACTTTTAGATAGCTTTATTTTCAAGAAATACATGACTTTGATCATGTTACTACTTTGGTCAGAATTTTTACAAATTATTCCTGGAAAAAATTCTAACTCTATGGCAAAATGTTTTAATTTCTAAATTTATCACATCCTATTATAAACACAAACTGTTGTTCTAGCCACAAAGTGATTCACACTGTCCCCTGGACATATCTAGCTACTTCCCATTTTGCACTGCTGCCGTTATAAGGCAGTGCTGGAATGTCACTTCTGCTGCGAAGTCTCCCTGATCACCACAGCCCATGATAATTTCACCCTCTCAGGACATCTGGGTCTAGTTCTGAATCTGTCATTAGCCACGTGGCCATAACACGTCATTCTGTGTATCCTACATTTGCCTCTGCAAAAAGGGAGTTGGGTTACATAATCTCGTGTTTTCGATCACTCAAAATTATACAAATTTACAACATATTCTATTTACATAATTCATTTGCATTGGACTATTCAGTTTCTTGTTGCTATTTAAATGTTTGACTTTCCCAAATTGCAAGTTCACTAGAGCAGAGATATAATTATACATCTATCTTAGCAACATATTCTACATGCAGAGTAAAGGCAAATCAAAAAAAATTGAATTAGTAAAATATCAAAATATATCAGCTGCCATATTTAATAAGTCTTAATAAGAGTTGCTCACTAATTAATCCACTGATTCCAAGATACTGAATCTGCTGAGAGCTGTATGTCTGAAGGTTTTCATAGAGTTATGATTTCTGAGGTCCACATACTCAGGAAACGCTTTCTTGAATCATAGCGAAAGTTTAACCAACACACAGAAAAAGTGATATGGGAGATGAAGTGGTTGCCTTTTCTCTTACAACTTGTTTACCCAGAATGGCTAACTTACACATCCATCATTTTGATCCCCTCTTTTGTCAATTTCTTCATCCCCACCATTCCCGCCTTTATCCATTCTGATTATTTTCACACACAGCTGTTTCTTTGAACTAGAGTGATTATGAGCTATAAGTATTCTAACACTAGCAAGTATTCCAACAAATATGTTTCTTTTACATAACGATAGAACAGATGCTTATGAGCGTTGTCGAATTACTTTAGTTTGGGGAAATTCATTCACTTACACATCCCATTGCTGAGCATATACTATATACAAGGCAAGATTCTAGCAGCAAACACAAGGTGATGACTCAGCCTTATCCTCAAGGACTTATCTAGTTGGAGAGTCATTAGATCTATAGCTCTGTAGTCATCAGATTTACACCACGCACTAGATCTATGTAGACAAAGGACAAAATGCCATGAAGTTTCAAAGAATCATGATCAGAAACAAACGGGGGAAATCAAGAAAGCCTAAATGAAAGACTGGAGGTGTCCTGATGGGGCCAGGGGATGGACAAGATGCTAGAGGTGGGTAAGACCTGGAGGAGACAAGGCAGCCGAGTGCAGGCTGACGTGGTCCCGTCCTGGGCACTGCCTTTGATCTAGACTGGGTTTGAAATGCAATAGATTTCACACAGGCATTTGTAGCAGGCGTCACAGCCCAGTCCACAGCTCTCTTCAAACTTTTGATACAGTCCACGTTCTGGATTCTGCATCCCACGTGGTCGACGTTCACACCATTGTCTCACAGGTTGCCTGATGGAGTTCGTCCTGTTTCACTCTGTGCGTTGAACTTGAACTCCCTCTTTCTTCCCAGCGTAAGCTATAAGTTTGGTTGTAACTTTCACTAAATAGAAAGGAATTGTTTAATTCAGAAGCTAATGCTGTTGGAGGTTTTTTTTTGTTGTTGTTGTTTTTACATTTCAGTTTTCCACTTAAAAAAGAACCACACACAGTGGAGAGAACACAGAGGAAGATGAGTTGCTTTTTTTGTTTTTAACCCCATCTGATTTCTAAGGTCTTATCTCTATTTACCCCACCTTTGCATGTCATGCTGTGTGTGTGTGTGTGTGTGTGTGTGAGAGAGAGAGAGAGAGAGAGAGAGAGAGAGAGAGAGAGAGAGAGAGAGAGAGACTTAAAGTTAATACATATTAAGAGACGAAGAGTCTGATAAAAGTTCCTTTCCACTATCAATTCTTTGCACTAGCGGGGTGAAGAGAAAGAGTGACTAATGCATTCTTAGTGCATTTATGTAGCTTTATCTTAGTTTTGAGAAAGTCTCCTGAAGATCATAAAAAAGTTTTAGGGGCATCATGGAAGGCTGTCCCCTTCAGTTTTTGCTGATTCTTTCCACATTGCCTCTAAAATGTCTGTTGTAAAGCCCTTCCTCTTTTTAGGGAATATTGTTCACAGAGTGCCATCTGGGCAGACACAAAAAAGAATAGATGAGAAAATGCCCCAGGGTGATTGTTGATTAATTTTTGAGAGTTCATTATATAGCTTTTTCTTTCTTTTTTTTTTTTTTAAGTAAAGTGCTAGTCTGCTATTTAGCAATCCTTTACTTTTCTGTTCTTGATTCCTCACTGATCAAGTGGAACGACAGTGCTTCTGGATTTTGGAAGTTCCTGAATTTATTAGAGAAATTTTCCCATTTTAAAGTTTATAGAAAGAGCTAATTACGTTCATTATCCTTGAAATCCCGTGATAATGAAAATAATCTCCTTACCAACAATTTGAGAAGTCTCGAATGAGAATTATAGCATAGATTGCAAGTTTAAACAGTGAAATGGACTATTAAGCTTTCTGATTTCATCTAAGGATTCTGCTTCCCGTGCTCTTAATTTGATCCCATTGCTTATGACATTTTTGGACCTCAAGTGTGGTTTCACAGTTTGGATGAGCTGCTAAACTTGGCACTGAATAAGTTACAAAAATAAAGACAGAAAGAAAAAAAAAAAACATTTTTTCTCCTGGGGATTAAGGGAGTTTGAAAGACTATGGATGTATATTATTCTAATATGTGTGTGTAAATTTGTGAAGGGAAATAGTTAACATTTACTCGTTGTTAATTTGTTTCCATGGAAATGAGTGGAGATACCCCATCTTCTTCATTTGCCTTGTTAATGTCAGAAAATACTGCCTTAATGGATAGTCAATGTGTAGAAATAGGAGCAGATTGATGCTGATCCAATGAACTGGCCTCAACTCAACTAGCATTCTGTCTATCTTAGAAAGCATACAGAGAGAGCTGCATCTTCCCTTTTGGTCAGGAAGGCAGAAGTCTTATTAGCCATCATATACAGCTTTCCTCCCACTTTAGCTGCAAGATTTCCTCCATCGTGCCCGACTCAGCTGTACAGACAGATCCAATGCCCAGGGCGTGACGTCATTGTAAGTGTACATGCAAATTACAGAAGCACAGCACGTTCTCTGCATGGAGTCCCTGTGAACAGTAGAGATCTGTTCTAGAAGCTCAAAGGTAGTGTGAACCTGAACACAGCTCATTCCCCTTTTCTAATGAGAAGACAAAAAACACTGTGTTCTCTTTGACAATTTAAATCCATCAAACTTCAGGGTAATACGTTCAATACTAAATAGAACACAATAGAAACGTTGAGGTTATATTTACATAATAAAATATGGTACATAATGATGAATTTACTGAATTAACTCTACATATACATTAAATAAATTATAAAATAGCATTAATTTCCTACAGTTGCTTTCCCCCCAACTTCTGCTCTATCATACGCGTACATTTTGGGATCTCGCTAAGGAAAAGTGGAGACGGTATATCTAGGCTCTGTCGGATATGCCCATGTGGTTAGCAGTTACTTCCATGTGGAATTATTTCTAGCCAGGCTTCACAAGCTGCTCAGTGGCAGAGCTGAGGTTCAACCCTGTCTGACTCAAGATGCTAGTCATCTGATCCCTACAGTGCATTACCTTTCGGACATCTGGTGACCCAGTCACAGGCCTCTGACTCCGTAACAAAGGCTGATGCTCCGTCCTCAGGCCCTGTCAGCGGCAGTCGCGGCTCTCACGTCCCTGTCTGGCTCCAGCTCTCTACTCAGCCTTCACTCATCATTGCCCAGGTGATCAGCAGCCTCCATGCAAGTCCGCCCCCTGCCTCTGCAGACATGTTTGCTCTGTGATGCCCACAAACTTAAATGACCCTGCCTAATCACATCTGTACCGCTTCTTGCTAATTAGTGCATGAAACACTGACATGGGTAAAGAGAAGATAAAACTCAGAAAACCAGTTCAAAGAGTCATCTGTTCAAAGAGTTTTCAACTTACTACACATGAAAACTTCAAATACCCTGAACTTACAGTTCTTGTATGAAAGAACTTTGAAAGAAGTAGTCCCAATTATGACAACAATCCTACTTATTTACCTAAATATTTTAAAATCTTAAATATTTATCATTGACAATAAAGAGTTATGATGGCACAGGAAACTTTTTTAAACCAGTAATGATAAAAAATAAATTTTGCTAGAGAAAAAATATTTTTTTTTATATTTTCTCTGTTGAAAATTACATTGTAAAATCATTGTCCTGTGAAAAGATGAACAAAGAGTGTGCAGGCCAAAAAAAAAAAAAAAAAAAAAAAAAGAAGAAGAAAAGAAAGAATATTATATACGACTAGGAGGCAATTACGAAAAATTTTGTGTTAGTTTTCTGAATTTGTCAGCTTTTAAAATTTGTACTTAGTAGGGAGGATATTTATCATTCTAAACAGAACTTTGTACCTAAGTTTACCTGATAATTTTATGTATTCCTTTTATTGAAGAAAGTTCTCAAAATCATGTAAAATTCAGATCTCACGAACTTTGACTCAGTCCCTGGATAGGTACGATTTTATCCACACTGCAGCGAGGGAGAAATGAATATGGACAAATACCACATAAGTAACTTTCCCAAGGTTACACGGCTAGAACGAGGTCAGCCGGATATATATTGAACCTAGGGACTGTGGCTCTAGGTCTTGGGCGGGTGACCAGTAATCCAAGGCTCAATTCTGACATTCAGATCTCCAGGGGAGCCAAAAGCTCCCAGTGCCTGGGCCCCAGCCTTGAGCAATGAAATCATAATCTCGTGGGATCTGAACTTCAGCGTAGTTTTAAGGCTCCCAGACGATTCCAAGTGTGAGAATCACTATATTATACTATGTCTTATCAACAAAAAGTGTTGGCTTTTGTGATGGAATGTTAACAGTTTTTAAGGCAGTCATACTGTATGAGCAGTCTGATTGCAGAAAGCGGTGCCAACACATTTTTCAAGGTTTTGGTAATATCGTCCCTGGTTTGTGTCCCTGCAGCCCTCTAATGCTCACAGCTGGCAGTACTTAACCTCCACGTGCAAGCTCAGCTCCACCCAGGTTATGGGACCAACCTTGTTCTTAGTCAGAAGCTTGAAGAAGCAGAGATCTATGCTGTCAGCCATGGGCGCCCCTCACCCACAGCCAACCCACTTTTCACTCTCTGCCCTAGCGGTCTATAATCACAGTTAGTAATTACGCAGCTCATTTGGGCAACATGCTGTTCAACTTGACTAAATGACAAAAATTATTGCTTAATATTTACTTTTTCAATCTCACCTTTAATATTCATCAAATTATTGCATACACCATGTTATGTCCCTTTATTTCCTGGATTTCATATACGAATATACAAATACTGTGTAACTCACAATGTAATTTACCTTTAATGTGTGTATTTTTTTTGGATTATCTTGAAAATCAAAAATTTCATTTTATTTTAGATTGTGCACGTGAAGGTAGTATTTTAAATACGAGCATGTGATGAAAAGCAAGTGAAAGACATTGGAAAATGATGAGGAAAAAAGGTATTATTAACTAATAAAATATATTTCCTTTGTTTCTATGTCCTTGCTGGGTATCAATCTCTACTCTTTGCCAATGCAAAAAATAATTTTTGTTTTGAATGTATGTGTTAATTATTTTATACTATTTACAAAAATGGGGAAAGAGCCTTGTCAGGACTTCACTTGTTTTCTCCTCAGTGTACTTAAAACATAAATGGGGCAATCTGCTCTGTATCCCTAGCAACAGCACAGGTCTGTGAGGTGTCAGGACCTCAGCAGGTGTAGCTGGACTTGCCACAGTGTTCTCACTCCTTTCCTGTCACCACCCAGGCCCAGGCATAGAACCTCTGAGCTTCCTGTTGGGACAGTCACAGTAATTCCAGAGTGTGAATTGCTACTCGGCAGAGCTCCATTCTCCTGCTGAGCTGGTATCTCCTGACTTCCTTTGGCTTTTTCACTTGGTTTGGATCTCTATTGGATACATTTCCTTCATTTTCATATGTACTCGATGGTAGGCCATCAGTCTTAAGAACCACATTGGAAACTCCCACCAATTTCGATACAGGTGAACTGCTGATGTGTACGCTGCTGAGGGGAAAATCAGTAGAGACAGAAACCCCGGCACGATTACACTGATGGCGCTCACTCTCCTGGGGACAAAACACGCGTGTGCAATAACAGACACGTGACGGCTCTCAGCTGTTTCAATGATTATGGGTTATATTATGCCAGCCTGGATGGTATGGCTTGACATCAAAGGGAAAAGAGATGGCGAATAAGATTTTCAAGGTAAGATATTTAATTAGTTCTAAGAAAACTCTAAGGAGTATCGTTAAGAGCTGTAGCTATGAAAAACTAGTTATTTGGTCATGTAATTCATTTGGGCAATTGGCTGATGTTGGTTGCATGACATTTATAAGCATCACTTTCATGAAATCAGAGGAAAATCTCTAACTTTTGTTTACTTGTTTCCCTATAGGACATTGTTATATACATTTAATAAAAATAACATTAAAATATCAGTATTTTAGTTTGCATTGTTTCTGGACTCCCAACAAGACAGATCAAGACAGGGGCTCTGGAAAAACGGGGCTGGTTCTCAGCAGAGCAGGCTACTGGGTGCTCACTGCTCAAAGGACTCAAAAGAAAGAGATGACCTGATGAAACGCCAACGTGCAGCCTAACCAGCTTTGCAAAGTGGCTAGGAAGACGGCAGGATCCAGGTAGACGGCCAAATGTTGGAGAAAGCATGACACTGAGCCAGAGGAAGAGTGTTAGACCATAGGAAGGGAGACGGACCATGCAGGTTCCCTTGGGTTTAGCTGTCCAGGGGCCTGCCACGACATAAAACATTGCGTCTAGGAAGCCCAGCGGGCTGGAATTTATCTCGGTGGAACACATATTTCTTATCATTGCCTTTTACAGATGAGAAAGCCGCAGCTGGGGACGTTCGCTTATTCACGAGCCCACACAGCTAGTGAGGGGACTTCCAGGATTCTGAGTCTTCAGATGCTCTCCCCAGAGTCTCTGCTACTTGTAGCTATTTGGCCTACCTCTGCTTATTCCTCCACATTGACCTCAGACTTATTCTAAAAACCAGGACTGCTCAGATGAATCCACAATTTAAAACAATTTACTGGTCCGTTCCCATCATACATTTCTACACACAACCCGCGAGGACTTTGAGGCCCTGGCCTTGGCTGTGAGTGCAGCCTCACTTCCTGCCTGTGTCCACTCCGTGACCAGGGTCAGTGCAGCCTGCGTCCCTCACACACACCCTGCATGCTAATAAGGTCACACAAAACACGGGTAAATGGGGGTCACACTGCGAGTGCTGAGCGTGTGTCCTTTTCAGAGAACATTGCTTGTCGAGGCTTCTCTATCCTTCCCATCACAGTCTCTAAACACTTCACTTGTATTATCGAAGCATCACGAAACTCCATGACAGTACACAGACACTCACTACAGAATTACTAGAATGAATGAATGAATGAACGAATGAGCATAAACTCTACATTCCTTTTTTCTATGTATAGTGTCATCTACTTGGAGAAAGGCCATCTACGAAACTAAAGACAAGCATGAGTAAATTTCTCAGTCATAAATACAGTTTCACCTGGGGCATTGTACCCCAAATACATCACTTTGAACATAATTCCTTTAAGATGCTTATTTCTTAAGGCGGATCATCAGCTGCTTATATTTTCCCAGGACAAATGTGCTCGTAGGAGTGTTTCCTAATTGAGCAATTGATTAATTAGCACCTTTCTACCTTCACCAGGGAGTGAGAATTTAGAGAGTATTACTGTGCTAATAAGCTCACACTTTTCCTATTTTAAACTGTTTTCAATTTGGGGAATACAAATCCCTGAGAGAAGAAAAAATAAATTTTAAATCTCTTCATCGGCGCACAATGCAAAGTAGGTCGCCCCACCCATTTCTACTTGGCGAGTCTGCTTGCTGAGGAATGAAATATTTCCCTCTCAGGTTCCTCTTCAAATCTACAATGTATTTGATGAGGAATTTAATATTGCAACTTATAAAATAGCCAAGAGGGCTAAGTCATAGGCAGATGAAAAAGGAAATATAAGGGACTACATTTCTTTTCCTTCTTTGGCAATTCTCTTCAATAAGGAATTCAAATTCATGTGCCCCCAGAACGAACAATTTCTACTGGACCAGCAGTAGAAATGGTGACTTTCTGCATGTTCACAGAACTATTACAGAAAAACTTTGTGAATATACATTTTTATATTCACAACATAAATTTATATGCAAAGCGAGTCCTCTGACACTTGACCAAAAAAACACACAGAGCGCTAAGGGTTATATGGAACAGAGCCAGTTCTCACTGGCAGAGACACTCCGGAAGGGGTCTGCATCATGGGTCTGTCACGAGCTGTGGTGGGGGTCTAGGGCCATGTGGAATGAGGAGGCTATAAATGGCAATAGAGACAAAAGCTGGTAAACAGCAACAGAGTTTAAGAGCACTTTGAAAATGGCTTTGACCCCAATGAGACATTTCCGGAGCTATAATAGAAGTAAGATTTTTCAGCGGGGAAAATAGGACATTTTCTTAAATACATATTTAATGTATAAATATATAAATATAAATATGCATATGCATAATATATATTAGTACGAAATTGCCCTGCAGAACTCAATTGTTTAATCCATATTTATGATGCTCATTTTGGAAAAGCAAAAATAGCAATCCCTAAAATGTTCTATTTAAAAAGTGACTCATAAGTCACAAAGTCTGCACATCATATATTACTTTGCATTATAATGTTACTCGATTCATTAACTTAAAGTGAGTGTATTTATTATAAACTGACATGCATATATTTCTTAGACTTTTTTCCAAAACTGAATGTCTAGAAATTATTGGCAATAGGCTAATATGGTGCTCTCATGTTGTCTATTACTTCCTTCTCTTTGTAACTTTGGAAGTGGAACTCGGGACTAAGAGGACTCTCCCATAACTCTATGGCTAACTAATAAACTAGCCACGTAAGGAGTGAGATCACATATCTGCAGAAGGCCCCTTATAATATAGCACCATTCAGGCCAAACGCTGGAAGAGCACGGCTAGAGAACCTAATTACAGCGTGTGTATTGGAAACCAAGGTATCGTACGCACATGTGAAGACAGGTGTGTTCACGGCTGCGTGTGGTGTGCAGAAAAGAGATAGCCATGGGCCCAGCGTGTGTCAGTGTTAATCCAGCACTACCAAGCGGAACAGGCACTGCATCCAGAAAACTGGACAGAACCAAGCACCGTGTGAAGGTATAACTGACAAAATGACAGTTGTAATCTGATGCCACCAACTGCTGGTCACACTGTCATTGCTCTAATTGCTTGCTCTCAAAGGCCCCTCAGAGGAAACATTTGCCTCTTCACATTCATTTCTCACTGACCCTGAAGGAGCTGACCAAAAGGAAAGTTAGGATGCTTAGGGCGGAGCAAGCACTCTTCAATGTTTATTGAATCTCTTATAAATTTGTTATAAATTTAAAAATTGCTTTCGGGTTTACTTATCAGTCTCGTTTTGGACTAGGCTGGAATAAATCAGTCTTCTGAGTGACCACGGTACGAGCAGCTGTGGGTTTGAAATGCTCAAGACAACTATGTATCATGGTCACTTCATAACTGTGGTGGCATTTGTTAATATCCTGCCCGAGCAGCAATTTCCTAGATGATATCTTTATGTCATTTTATTCTAGATGGAATAATCAAAATAAAATAAAATAATGCAAGCCAATTCAGTTCCTATCATAATGATGTAGACAAATCTTTCTACTTTGTTTTGGAAAGAAATCTAAGGTTAGGTTATCATCAGCATAATAGAAATTATACTTAGAAGAAGTGATTACACCTTAACCCTCCCTACTGGCTCTGAGCACAACATTGTATTAACACAGAGGAAGTATCTTGTATAAAATACAATACATAGGTGATGTATTATAGAAATGAACACTGGAAACATATAATTTTACTAACCAATGTCACCCTAATAAATTTAATATAAATTAAATTTAAAATTTAAAAAAATAAACATAAAATGTCAATATTGCCAAAGTTGAGAAACTCTGGCTTAGATAATTGAATTATTTTTTAAAATGATAATTGTTTTGTGATGTAAAAAGGAAATCAAAATAAACTTAACAGAATTTTTTTTACTGCAGTGATAAATAGAATTAAAAAATCTCTTAACTTTAATTTTTTATAATAGTTGCTCATTTAAAATGTCTTTATTGTTATACTTTTATTTTTCAATTAATAAAAACTTTAAAATGAAAGATTTCATGAAACATTACTGATTAATCAGACAGCTGAGACACGCTCATTGCGTAAACCTTCCTAGATGAAGTTGATTCTCTGACAAATCTTATTTGCATGCCCTTTCCTCTGTCAGTGGGGCCAGAAAATATAATACTGCTCAATATCTTCAGTGAATCCCAACATGATCATGACACTTGTATCTTTCTTTTGTTAGTTACTGCGCTCAGTGTTTAGCAGTTAATAAGATGATCTGGTGGGAGGGAGGCAAACCCCTCTCACAGGAAGTGATCTTCAGGCAATCACAGTGTCTGATCAGTCCACCAACCGCACAGTGAGACAGAACAGCCTGTGTTATCACAAGTCGTGCTGATAACAGCTCTGTTCCTACTCACGAGTTTCAGGTTACCGCTGTGGAAGGTCGGCGTCCTCTGTACTGAGACATCGCCATGGCTGTATGAGATGCATGTGTGCACCACCAGCTCCACCGTGCCTGGCCCAGGGGACAGAAGTTAGTCTGCTCCTGTTTCTCCTTTGTTTGTCCACTGATTCAACACGCAAATGTAAGTGGTACTTATGTATTAAGCGTCTCCACAAAGTAGCCACATTCCTGTACATTTTCTGTTTCAATTATCGTAGTGCCTTGAGAGATATTAGCATCAACGTTTTACTGTTAGCTTAGGCTCAGTGACTCATCATGTCCCTGCAACTTGAGAGCTTGGAGACAATTATGCTCCATTTTCCCAAGTTTGTCTGCCTTGCTCTGTGCCCTGGGAATCTGAATTCTACAGATCCCATCACCCGGGTTCCTGTGCCTTCTGAGTTCTGTTTGGGCTCAGCCAGTAGAAGGTACCAGCTCAGAGGGTGGGAAGAGAAACGGGGGATTTGCTCCCCCTGCCTTCCCAGTGTCTTGTGGGGTTCTGGCCATTGCCACACTCTCTGCGATTCTAGGTCCTGTCCTGTCGGGGTCCCTTTCCCAGGGCTCTGAGTTCTCTCAGGTCTGGGGATAACAGGCCCTTCCTGGCATGAGGACAGGAATGGTTCCTGTTGCTGGTAGTCCGTGGGTGCTTCCGAGTCCTCTGGCTCCCTTGAACCGCTCACACTCTGCCTATGACACTTTTTGAGTGTTTCTGCTGTGACCAGGCCTGAGCAGCAATGTCAGGATTTAAGCTTGAGTCTCTGACAGCAAACCCGGAATCCCAACTACTCTACAAGGGTCTGGATACAGGGCAGGCGCTCTGTGCTCAGTGGTTCCCCGTGTGTCTCAGCTGACCTGCACGAAACTCCTACAAAATATACATACAGTAAATGCCATACTAAAGGAATACGGAAATATCAAAATGTATCCTGTACCCTGAAAATGAAAAGTAACAAATGACACGCATGAATCTTTAAAGACTGAATATTCACATTGCCCACGACAATGGGCCTGAGGGATTCCCAAGACTCACTCCCTTTCTTTGTGGAAGGAAACTGAGACTCCCCGAGGTGCTCTGGAGACCAGGTAAGTTCCGCGAAATGCATTAGTAACCAAGTGGGACAAGTACCCAAGTCTCTTCCTTCCTAGCCGAGTGTTCCTTCTTGTTTACTAAATGACCCACAGCGGCTCCTAAAAGAGAATACTACCAAAGCATCGCAAATATCAAGTGATATTCTACATGCACTCTCTACAAATTAATCAACAGTTTCTCTACTTGAATACTATCAAATTGCAAAAAATCAAAATGTAGCCTTTTCTCTACCTTCCAAACAACCCCACAAAACAGAGAGTATGTGAGTAAGCTACAGCGTGCAGAATCAAGTTCATGCAGAGAGCCCTCAAAGCTGCAAACTCCTGCAGAGAAAGACTTTTTTCCAATTTAATCTAAATCTCCACTGTTTTTGTTTCCTCATTTAAAAGCAGTTAGAACTAACACATCTGCATGATAGCAGAGAGCGATGCTATCGGAGGCTCAGCCTGTCAGCTTCGAAATCGGCACTTGGCCAGTGGGTGGTGAACTGGTTTATTTCAAGTTGAGAATTTATATGAAAACCCTTTTGTGTTTATTTTATTCAGAATAGCTTCCTCACAAAGATGCAAAGCAACTGAAGCACCAAGCCCCCCACTGCTTCTCCACAATGTTGTTTCTTTTTATGGAGCATAGTTCTGATATTAGAATTAAATGTTGTTAATGTTGCTTGGTTCCTGTGCATTCAAAAATTTCAGATATCAGACTGTTTCTGCAAGTGTTATTTAAGTGAAGGCCATCAGAATCACAGGCAATAGAGCCAGCCCAGGGCCCCACATCACCCAGGGCGGCTTTGTGGGTTTCATGTCGGTCCTTCAGTGTGTTCCTGGGGACAGCGTGCAAAAGCGGGTGGAGGAGGTTGCTACCCATTAGTTTACTTTATTTTCACTTTAAACACTTAAGTAGATTCAACTCAACTGAGATTTAGTTTCCAGCTGCTGGAAGTAATTTGTTATTTACTAGGATTCAGGTGATCTAGAAATCTTCCTATGCCACACATTGTTTTGTTCTCTTCTCCTTTCCTCTAAACCAGGGTGTCCAAACTTTTTTCAACGTTTTTCACCAAGGGCCATATGCGGTAAAATATACAAACAGCTGGGCCACTCATTGGAGGTGAAGTACATATTGCCTCACCTGGTTTATTTAGGTAAACTAAATATGTTTTTGGAATTTGCTGCGGGTCAATTAACAATGGACTGCGGACCGCAGTTGGCCCGCGGGCCGCAGTTTTGACACCCCTGTGTCTAAACTAAAACGTATGTCTTTATACAAAGTGCCAAAGAGAGCTTTAAAAGACTATTTTACACTGATGGTTTCCAGCCATATCGGAGGCAAACATGCCAGACTTTTTCAGGAAAGGCTGCCTTGGTATATTTTGGGCGGGATTTGAAAGGCAAGCAGTAGATGGAATACAGACAGTCTTACTCTCCTGTGATTTCCCTGGTGATTCCAAATGGACCGAGATTTTAGACAAAAATTCAAACAATGTCCAATGTAACTTTGCATGCATGCTCTGCATAAGATCAGGGCCAGTCAGCTGCCCCAGTGGAGCATATCACTCAGAGAGCAGTCAAGGCACCCAGAGAAGACAGATGAGCCTGTGCCACGTGCCAGATCTTGTGGAACACACTGCATATCACAAGACAACTAAAAGTGAAAGTGTCCCTTGGCCCGGGAAGAGCTCAGAGCTAAAGGGAGAGAGATAAAGGTCCTGGGAATTAAGGAAGAGAGGAAGAATCATGACAACAAAATACACTGGGCTGTGCAACATGCTAAGAGCATTAAGTGCATTTTCTCATTTAATCTTCGCAGTAACCCTGCCATCTGAATTCTTCAGATAAAGACATCAAGGCTTAAGAGAGGTTAGTTAATGTGCCCAACATAATGCTGGCATGAAAGATCCCAGCCAGAATTCAAATCCAGTAAATCATGATTACGTTCCCCGAAGAAGGAGAACCTCCTACCATGACCACCACCCAATCCTCCCAGCCCAGAAAGCAACATTGATACAGCACCACCGTCCAACACACCTTGTTCAAATTTCATCACCTATCCCAACAGTGTCTCTTTTTCCATCTGCTTCACGATCTGCATTAAGAACATCAATTGCATTTAGTTGTAGCAATAGGCTCCCTCAATCTGGATAAGTTTCTAAGGATTTCCCTGCCTCTCACACCTTAGATGCTCTTAAAGAGTAAAGACTTCATCCTGTACGATGACGTCCACCTGGTCCTCTGACCTTCCTCATGACGCGTTGGTCTTACGTGCCTGACAGGATCCCACAGACGTGGCACTGAGTCCTGCTCAGCGCGCTGCACCAGGAAGCGTAGCACAGCGATCCATCCCACTACAGAGAGGGCGCCCTGCTCATTTGATCAACTTTCTGCCTATCAGATTTCCCCACCATCACTCACGATTTCTCCTTTTTATTTCATTAGTATTTTGTGCAAAAATGTTCTTATGCGACACCAATGTCCTGGTCCTCAGCCCACCTCCAACCACCCCTTGGTATCTACTAATGATTCCTAACAATATCGACAACCACTCGATAACATTCAAATGGTTATTATCTGTTTAAACTATTCCTTCTGCAGTTATGAGCTCACATCTCATTGTCAGAATCAGCTTTCCCTTCTCTCCTATTTGTTTATATCTGCAGGAGTTCAAGGATTTCTGTTTTACTCAGTGAGTTATCGTCCAATGCTCTCACTATTTATTTTGAGACCAAACTGTCGTATTGCCCAAGAAGAGCCCTGCCAAAGTAGCTCCTGTGTGTGTCCTTTTGATACGTCCCCATCACTCCGTTATCACTTCCTTACTTTCTGGCATAAATTGTTCCAGGGTATTTATATACTTTCCCTGACCCTGTTCCGGAATCAGGTATTTATCCCCAAATCCCTGACTCCTTTTACTATAAGATACCATTTTCTACGCAGATAGAGGCAGACGATATATATTTATACACAAACACATGAAGACACATACATCTATTTCTATGTTTCTAGGTATGCATTTATACATTACATATATGTATATATACACACATGAATTTATACTGATTATTTCCATTTCCAAATCAATAACTTAGGGTTATTACTAGCTCTCCCATTTCCATATTTGTAAATCCCTTTTAAGACTGTGAGAAACCTGGTTGCCATCATTTTCTATACTTCGCTTATTTAAATCCTCAGGGTGTCCCTCCTCTGAACCATTCGTACTGCTGCTGCGCCCACCATCTCTGTTCCCTTTCCCAGCACTGCGCCTCTTCCTGGGACACTAGCATCTCTGCATCAGGAGAGGAAGGAGTGAAAGATGGGAAGGGATGGGAAGATGGGGCTGGCTATGTGGCTTCAAATGACCTCATTAAACTGTGTACTGGTAGAGACAGAAAGCATATAATGACTAAGACAACTCACAACTTTAATATTTGAAACTTGAGTTCTCAAACTGGTGATGTGTGATTTCAGTTAAAGTAGAAATAATTGTCTGTCTTGTCATACAATCTAGGGACTAAGGTCTTAAAAAGATGCTTAGAGTATTGACAGGATATTTGCACATTCGTTTTCATGGCAGAATTATTCACAATGGCCAAACATGGAAGCAATCCACATGTCCATCCACAGATGAATGGAGAAACACAATGTGGTACATGCACGCAATGGAATATTAATTATTCTTAAAAAGGAAGAAAATTATGGCATATGCTATACCATGGATGAAGCCTGAGGACATTATGCTAAGTGAAATCAGCCAATCACAAAAGGACAAATACTGTATGATTCCACTTACATGAAATATCTAAGGTAGTCAAATTCGTAGAAGCAGAAATTAGAATGGTGACTGCCAGGGACTAGGGGGAAATGGGGAGTTATTTAATGGGTTTAGAGTTTCAGTTTTGCAAGATTCATAAGTTCTAGAAATTGGTTGTACAATAATGTGAGTATGTTTAACATTACTCAACTGTACATGTAGAAACGGTAAGATGGAAATTTTTATGTTATGTGTATTTTATCAAAATTAAAATTTTTAAATGTGAAGAAACAATACTTAGAGATAGAAGTACTTATGTTAAAAAAAAGTCTTCTTTTCTTATGATCACTTTGATTAGATTGTGACACTTACAAAAAGTCTAGAAATTATGTCTAAGAAAAGATTAGTGGAGGATGGGTCCTTCTGGTGAGGACAATAAGGATGAGGCAATTTGCTCTTTTCTAATGTTGTATAAAGATGGCATTGCTATACCTGTGACTTGAGAATATTACACCCAAAGTGATTACTAAGAGTCTGCTTAATGGTACGTGAGGGACAACTTTAACTATTGTACTCAGGCTCTTTCTATTGGGTTGATAAGACACCAGGCAATACAGACCCCAGATCTTCAACAGACAGGAATAAAAGCAGCAATATACACATAACTAGTTAACGCTTATATATTTTACAAACTTTTCATTCTGTGTAAGTTCCAATATGAAGTTACGGAGTGACAGGGTGAACCATATGAACTGAATGTTCAAAATACATGACACTGGGAGAAATGTACCCTGTACTAAAATCAGTCTGCTCCACCACAGCACCCTTCAATATAGAACTCTTCCAAGTTCATCCTGTTGACCTCCTCTTCTTTTACTACCGGCCCCTCTGACAAGCTCCATGACATGGGGGGAAAAGCAAACTTCAATTACCAGGCAGCCATTATTAACCCCAATGCCTCAGCCAGAGAATATGTTTCACCCTTTTCCCTAGTTTCTCCAGTGATATGAATTTTTGAAATAGGTGAGACCATGAGGAAATGAAACTGCATGGATTCCTACTCACATTGACCTTGATGAAGGTCACTGAAAGAAGAGCAGATAAGTACCATACCCAGAAGTGCTTCTAGCACACAAGCCCAAGACAGTATGACCTATCGGTCTTCTGTGCACATATTCTTATTGTCTTCCTAGGCCTTCCACAAAAGGAAGCTCGCCAATTACTCTTTCTAATTACTGCAGTTATTCTTTATTTCATGTACTTGTTTTATTGCCATGGGAATTTCTTTAGAGTACAAGTGGCCATCTTATTTGCAGTATAATCAGAAATTGTACATGCGTATTGTCATCATTAATGAGACCCTAAATCTATTTGGTTAAATTCTGCCTATGTTTTGCAAAAATGTAAACATTTTTACATTTTTGTAAAAAACGTGATAGCAAAAATATAAACATCCCACAGTTCCCCATTTCTTATTTTGCCTATTTAGCCTCAAGGTTTCATTGAGCTGTATATATTTTCCCAGACTCACTTACTTATATTCTATTTCTACTCACACATCTTAATAAGCGATATTCCTTCAATAGAAAGGATATCTCTTCAGATCAGTACTGTCCACTCAGTGTATGAAACAATGTGTGCCTTTCAGAGGGGTTTGCAATCTTGAAGACTGTAGAGATTTTGAAGCCAACTAGATACCCTAAGCGTTATTACATGTGAGAAGTCTTACGACACCAAGGTCAGAGTGACAACTGAGGAGTGATGAAGAGTTTCCAAAAGCCCATGGACTTCTCATCAATATTCTTTCTTTTAAAGTGCACTTAACATATCTTCTTATGCAACTCATCAATAATTAATACCACCCAAAACTGCTTTTCTAAAAGTTTATACATTTCCAAACAGCGATCCATTTTGTATACCAACACAACTTACAGAAGCATAAGCAAATAATGGAAAACTGAGAATAATTTAGACCAAGATTTTTCTTTGAATTGAAAAAATAAAATTCTGGACATGAACACAAAATGATATATATATTTGTTCAAAGAGAAGCATTTCTCAAATAATGAAATATAAGTCACCACTGCATCATTTGGTCAAGGGGTACATCTGTTTAGGTTCGGATATTTAAAGTCCCAAATTCCAAATTCCCCACATGACCTTTATGATTTTCCTTAAAGATAGAATATTTGTCTAAGAATGTTTTAAGGGAAGACTAGAATATATGATATGAGAGAAATACTGTATGATCTTAAGGAAATAAGCCTGTGCGAAGGGCTCTGGACCAGCTCTGCTCAGTCCTCCAGAGGCCCACAAAGAGCCGTGGTGTATTTCACTTTCAGGCTCTGTCACGGCTCATCCCCCTACGGCAATGCTCTGGATGATGACAAGAGGCATTAAATTTTCAGGGGCCTCTGAACTGCAACAGGGCCTGTGCACTACATCCCAGGCCCCCGAGTCAGACACCAGTGGCTAATCTCTGAGTCACTGGCCCCTTTGACCTGCTCTCCTCACACTTGTGTCCATATTTCATCTGCTCTGAGTTTATGATTTTGGTTAAGTGTGAAGAAAATCAGTGTGGCAGATGGAAGGAACTCAAGCTATTCTTCACCAAACACTAAATTTCTGCCAATATGTGTTTTGTTTCCCATAGCAAAGTCCCAGTCATTTTTCAGCCTGTCGAGTAAGCCGTACCCCTCTCCAGTTTAAGCACTATCAGATGGATGTGTCCCTGAAGAGGACATAGAAAGGGACTCCACGCTTGGCTCTCTGTAAAGCACAACGTGGCTCACAGTGCACAAGCTCGGCGACACCGGACGAAAGCAGTCATGCCAAATGCCAGGCGTGGCTTTGCTGGTGGCCCTGATTAGAGAGACACAGCTCACACTCAGGCTGGCAGTGGCCGAGACTCTCATGAGGAGCATGAGACTTGGGCCCGCCGACCCTGACTCCAACCCTGACTCAGCCAGCCTGTTCCCTCCGCTGCTGACGGCTTCTCACAACCCGAGTTGTCACAATAGTAAAATCAAATAAGGCAGACCTGGGAAGATTTAATTAGGAGTGAGATGGTAAGCATAAACTTGTTTGTGGGCTAAAACTGCCCTTACAAGGGGTTATGATTCTCTTGTTACACAGCGGTAAATCTATTGTGCAGATTTCATCTACCTGTTGCCAGTAAATCGATTACGTCACTGCTGTGGCATTGACTTTTACTTCTTAATAGATCTGTGTCTGACTTGATGCCCAGAATCTAGCTAGAAACTGAAATACTGAGTCAAGAATCAGGAGTGCACAGCATACACACATCTCATTACTTTATATACAAAAGAGCTACACTTGTGATAGGGTTTTTTAAATTGCTGTTTAGCATTATGGGCACCCAGACTGAGAAGCTTTTTGTAAACTATACCTTGTAACCTCAGAAATCTAGGGGCTAAGTTACCACACACCAAAATTATGTGCAGTTTTAAAATACGGCAATTTTTATGAAAAACTGAGCACAATGGTTTGGAGTTCCGATCCAAATAAATAGCTGTCGTTGTCTCTGTGTACATGTACTTATATATAGATATGCTAGTAGGACAGAATGAGAGCTATATAGAGATAATGTAATGAGATAATGACATACAGTATAAATGTGAATACATATGTTCCTACGTATGCACATATATTCATATGTAGGGAGCGGTACACACACGTCTGCCTGAGACCAATGCCAGCTCTCCATCCCAGGACAATTCAGTCAGAACATTCAGGGTGGGGACAGCACTAGTGCATATTAACGGCTCCCCAGGGCTCGGAACCACTGTTCCACTGTTCCATCTAAACCTGAAAGCCCTTTGCGTAGCTGGTATTCTGGATGCACTTAAACTACACTGGCCCATATGTTTCTATTCAGCCAAGATGGACAAGACCAAGGCAATATTAAAAGTCTTCATCTGATGCAACAATTCACTGAATTTTTTTCCATCAAATCCTAGAAAATGAAAACAGACTTCACTTACCTCTGCTTTCTCACGGGGATGGATGGAGACGTGGTATGCTCGATGACGCTGACAAATAAGAGACAGGGGCTCTCCCCTCTCTTACCCAGTCTTTATGTTGCTTTTTGTGTTATTGAGTGCTATGAATCAAATTTGTTGGAAGAATGGCGAGGTCTTAAAAAGACAACGAGAAGAAAACCTAACTGGAGGCAGAGATGTGAATGTTGAAGCTAAGAAACCAATACAGAGACAAATGGGGAAAGTGGTACATGCATCACAGCATCACCTGACATCCAGAGAACACGGGTACATACCTGGGAGTCATCACAAATGCCACCGGGTCCAGGAGCAATGAGGTGAGTGGACACAGCCATGGTGCTTCTCTCCACAGAATCCGTCCTGCTCAAGAGGGACAACCACTGTGACTTCAGGGCATCGGGACTTGTCTTTGACTTCATGTTTCCAATCAGATGAGAATTTGGTGACAGGTCCCATCTGTAAACAAAGAACCCACTTGAAATTAGTTTTGGTTAACTCAGTCTTTGCGTGTGTGTGTGTGTGTGTGTGTGTGTGTGTTTAATATTAAAATTTATTGGGGTGACAATGGTTAGTAAAATTACATTGGTTTCAGGTGTACAATTCTGTAATACATCATCTATATATCACATTGTGTGTTCACCACCCAGAGTCAGTTCTCCTTCCATCACCATGTATTTTACCCTGTTTACCCTCATCTACCACCTCCTTCCCCCCATTACCCTCTGGTAACAACTAAACTATTGTCCATGTCTATGAGTTTTTGTTTCTTTGTTTGTTTGTCTTGTTCCTTTGTTGTTTTCAGTTTTATATCCCACGTATCAGTGAAATCATATGGTTCTCGACTTTTTCTGTCTGACTTATTTCGCTCAGCACAATAATCTCAAGATCTATCCATATTGTCGCAAATGGCACTATTTCCTCTTTTCTTAGGGCAGAACAGTATTCCATTGTATATGTATACAACAACTTCTTTATCTACTCATCTAGTGCGTGTGTTCTTGGAAGTGTGATCTGCCCAATTTAAAGATAAATGGCCCTCTCTCCATTGGAACTTGAGACATTTGAAACTTAAGAGGAAAAATGTCACAAAATCTATACAGAAGGTGGCATGTCCACTCGTACGACACTCTAGAATCTCTACCCTCCTCACAGGGGGCCTGGCGCAGAGTGGGGCTGACGATCTCTGTAAGAGACCAAGTAAGTCAATCATACTATTAGTCAGATCTGTAAATCATCCTTAGCTTCCTAATGCAACTAATTTTCATGTAATTGTCCTAATGTCCCACGAGATTTTTTTTTTTGTCAAACTTTATTGTACTTACAATAACATGGGGATCTTATTAAAACGCAGCCTCTGATTCAGTAAGTCTGGTTGGGACCCTAGAGTCTGCATTTTTAAGCAACTACCAGGTGATGCCAATTTGCAACCTATTATCTACTCTTTAGTGGCAAGGATATTTAAAAAAAAAAAGATACATCAGAATTTGTATCACTCCTTTTGAAAAAGAGAGCCTGACTACATAGGCTTTCTCAAACAAAACATTTAAGAAATAATATAGAGCATCTGGACGGTAAACTGAAAAGCAGAGAAAACTCAGCCCCCGGCTTTGGAACAAAGGCACTGCTTGCTTCAGGGTGCCCCCCAGCACGTGCAGGGTTCTGCTGCCTCAGCTACACTGCTGTAACTGGTAAATATGAGATACATGCCGAGGTTTGCTGGTTGGTCCAACTGCCAATCACTCAAGCTTCCGGGAGGAAAAGCAAGCACTTCCATGCACCGCTATGATCTGTGGTTTCTTAAACGTTGTTGCAATCCTTTCCTCCCCGTGAGCAAAGCAGGAACGCAGTACGCCATTGTACAACTCCCGGGCATCAGCAATCTTGGCTTCCTATTATAGAAGACGCTACCTGTGAAATTAATCAAGTGAGCCACGTTTTCCCTCCCTCCCTTTTTTCCTGTTTCATCACTAGATCCAAGACACCAAAACACAGATATCCAAAACAATCTGAAATTCTTTACTTTCAGAGAACACAGATTTTTCTTTACTCATGTCAGAAAGGACTAACTATTCTGGGCCTCCTGTCTCCTGCCACTTCTAACATGACTGACTTATAAAAGTAAGGAGAAAAGACTACTTGATTCCCAGCTGTTTCATTTAGGGGTCTAATGTGACCTGAGATAGTCACTGAAATGTCTGAGCCTCAGTTTCCCCATATATGAATAGAAAGTGGCATTATTAGTAATAGAGACATTATTTATTAGTACTGTCATAACTATGGAACATGAGCTAATGCACACTTTTGATTCAAAAATATTTTGAGTGAGGCTATAAACCCTCATATGAGACATACATATGGGTCATGCTTCCTCTTTAAGTCCCTAACTTAAATGTGTTTGGCAGCTGGGAATCTGGACACGTGGGGACAGGCCTCTGCCAATCAGTTGCATTCTCTGCATTTAGTTCACAATCTGGGGATCCTCACATGGCTGGAGTGACGTGTGTCATTTGCCGCTGGGTCACAGTGCCTCCCATATTGCCCGAGGTGGAAAGTGCCATAAAAGTCGGTTAAAACACATAAACAGACATTGTTTGCCTAGGCTCATTTAGTTCCTTCTGAGTACAGAAGGTGAGAAACAGGCTGGAATTCGATTTGGAGTCAAAAGAGTGAGTTTGAGTTTTAAATCTGCACAATGACAACCAACATGCTAACATATGTCCAACCATTGTTTCACTGTAACTTTTCTAGGGGAGGACTCGGTGGGAGTTGGCAGAGTTCAGTGGTCCTGAATCTTTTATGTAGGTTTGAACCAGCCGGATCGTGCTGTTTCCTTGGGGATGAATAGCACCCACCTCTTCCCTCTCCGTGTCCCTCTGTCCGCCTCCACACCTGTCCTCCTACAACCTACACCCTGTCACCTCCTTCCAGACCGGAGCTTACACAGTCCCAGAGAGGGTCCAGGTGTGCGGGGTCGTGGCTTAAGCAGACTCACTTGGACCCCAGGAGACAGCGGCTGGGTAGCACGGAAAGACAGTGGGGACTTAACGTCCCAGCACTAGAAATAACACCTAAAAATAGAACTGTCAGTCCTGAACTGGGAGAGGTCTAGGAGGTGGCTGTGAGAAAGAACGGGGTTCTGCCGAAGAGGAGGCTAATTAAGGGATCGTGCCCTACATAGAACACTCTCTGATCTAGGCTTTCCCACCTAGAGTACCTCTGGCCTCAGTCCGGTCTGAACTCAACTAAGAATTAAGAATGGGGCAGAGCTATTGTTTGTGCCTGTTTGTCCTTCTTCTTCCCATTTGTTTGTTTGCCTGACTGATTTTAGATTTTCTGCTATAAGCTTTTATCCTCAGAAATCTAAGTAAATCACAAACTGGAGAACAAAAAAAACATATTTCTCAGCTGTTTGTGTGACTGGTGAATGTTTATAACTCACATGAGCCAGACAGAATGCGCAAAGTGTGCTCTGACCAGCCCGCAACATAAAACAGAGGAGGGTTGGCGTGAAAGGACCGAGCAGGATTTTGTCATCAGCTGCTCCCTAACGTGTTTCACCCGAAGGTCAGGCCAGTTCTGATCCCAGGATGAGGCAGGTACCTTCGGCACTGCGTTTACGACTCCAGGTAAGGAGAAGCGTGTTATTTCCACGCCCACCCCCAACAGTGCATATTCTGGGGAGCGCCAGCCAGTGCTACGGGTTCACAGCAAGCCAAGAATGGCACTCATCTTACCATTCTCTTGAGATTAGAAGTTACCCAGACGGCTTGGCCCATATTTCTCATTGACTATTGAGAATTATGAAATCATTGGAACAGCACACCAAAGGATGGTCAATGGAAGAGAATTGACTTATGTGCTACGTCTAGAGTAAACAGATTTTAGACACAACTACGATTTTAAGGGTCAAAAAGACAAATTTCCTAAATGGTTCTTTGTAAAGGTTCTTAAACTCCCTTTCTCAATGTTCTGTGTGGATTTTATTTTTTTAAAGGAAAAACAACCAAAACCAGCACACATTTCTGTCACTATGTAGTCAAACACGTATGTATTTCTTTACATTCCTCTTTGATTTGCGGAAGATACCTCATTGTGTCCTTTCTTTCTGCACTCCTGAGGAACATGTTAAGAGAAGAACTGGGGATTTGGGCAAGTGGGAGCTGTGATTACAGGTCTGGGTCTCTGGGGATAAGCCCATTTAACCGGAGTATGTAAGCAACACACTGTGTGGTCATCAGCAGCAGAAAAATGAGAGCGGCCTGTGAAAACTGTCCTTGGGGGCTGGGCAAAACAGAGACTCTCTCAAGAGAACAGACTCCTCTTATTAGAAACTACCAATAGAAGCACCATCTACAAACTATTTTGGGAATAACTCCATGGATCCTTTATTCATTGATATTCTTGATTAAAATAAAAAGCTAATCAGTGTTCTTGACATAAAAGGGGAGTAAAATGTTTGGAGGAAGAAGTGACCTTCATTGCAAAAGGAATATCAGTGTTTCATTGTTGTTAAGAAAATAGTTTTCAGTCAGGAAGGGCAGGAATTTAAATCCTATTTTCAACATTTATTAACCCTGTGAATTTCAGCAAAAAATTTATCTGCAACTCAAATTTCTTGTGGGAAAATAGAATGAATGATATTTACTCCTTAGGGTGGCTGTGAAAAACATTTGGGATATATTTAAAAGCACATAGTATAGTTAATTCCTATAATATAAGTGGCCAAATAAATGGCAACTATTGTTTCAGGCCCTGACTAATCAGATAACACATTTTCCAAGATTATTGTGGGATTGATTTATTTTTCCACAACTGCTCATTTTCATAAGAACTCCACCAAAGTAGTATTTTATTCATTTTTATTATGAAACCTAATCAGGAATTCTGAAGTAATATTTCTGGATAAAAGTGAAATTTTAGAAAGAGAGAGAGTAAAATGTCTTAATAAGAGTGGGCTACTGACCAATCACTATCAGACAGGAATTAGCCAATCAGAACAGTTTCAGGGGTAATTAGGGCCGATGCCAGCGATAACCACATGGCACAGGGATGCCACCTGCCTAAATAACAGCAGCCGTATTCCTGGACCAGAGAAGAAAAAATATCAGGGGCTCTCAATTCCCAAAAGGGAAGTAAGATCCAAACTAAACACCTTACAAAGAAAGGAAATAAATGTGCTTCTTGAGAATAATTACAGTTGAGACGACATTTAATCTCTAATCTAAAACGTCTGATATTCACAGCAGTGAAGTGCTTCACGGATCATCACTTTAAAAGTGGGAGTCACGGCAGTAATACTGACAGGGCGCTTCATGGAACAGCCACCACGTGACATTGACTGCTGTACACTGCACACTTTCACGCTGCACACTGCATGCTGCACACTGCACACTGCACGCTGCACACTGCACGCTTCACATTGCACACTGCACGCTGCACACTGCACACTCACTCACTCACTCCTTTCATTCTGTAAAAGCCCTGCGGTACGACTTACCTCTGTGTTACAAACAAGACTAACAGTGATTATCAGTGTAACTTTTGAAGGGCACACACGGCTCACATAGCAAGATGCAGACTTTTTAATCCACACAAATCTATCTCCAAAACCCATGTTCTCACACACTTGCTATGCTGCTTTTTGCTATAATCTAATACAGCAAAACTAAAGGATCACATTTCGATCAAAATCATGTGAACAATAACAAAATAGTATTAGCCTGTTTGATAGCCACCATCAGTCTGATGCCAAGGTGATGGGATTTCATGTAGTGGATACTGCCAATTCAACAATCAACTTCAGAGAAAGTTTTGGAGGGTAAGAAAAGCAGAAATATTGCAAAGGTTTTGATTCTTTTCCCAAACACAGTATAAATAAACATGTTTCTGCTTAACCAGATGTGGAAAGAAACAGCTGCACACCAAGCACCCCCTGCCCTGGACACTCCCCTGTCAGCAGCCATCCTGGTGCTGGAATAGCTGTGTGGAGGTGCCAACCCTCTCCAAGTACTGCATGATTTTTTTGGATACTATTTTTGTCACTTTTTTAAAAAAAAGATTTGTATTAAAATATAGCTAACATACAATATTATATTAGTTTCAGGTGTATATCACAGTTATTTAACAGTACCCACCTAGCACTATACATTGTTATTACCACACTATTGATTATTCCCTGTGCTAAAGAAGTGATCACCGTAAGTCCAGCAACCATCTGACACTGTACCACGTTATCACAATATTATTGATCTTCCCCCCTTTTTAAATGTTTCAATTAGAGTGGACAATATTATTTTATATTAGTTTCAAGTGTAGAGCATAGTGGTTAGACATTTATATAATTTAGAAAGTGACTCCCCCCGACTGGTACCCTCCTGGCACTATATATACAGTTAGTATCCTATTATTGATTATATTCCCTATACTTTACATCCCCATGACTATTTTGTAACTACCAATCTGTACTTCTTAATCCCTTTACTTTTTTCACCCTACCCCCAAACCCCTCCCATCTATCACCCCGATAGATCTAGCACCCATCTGACACCATACATAGTTATTAAATATTATTGTCTATATTCCTTATGCTATACCCTACATCTTCCCAGACAAGAAAAAACTAAAGGAGTTTATCACCACCAAACCACTATTACAAGGAATCTTAGGGGGACTTCTTTAAGACAAAAAAAAAAAAAAAATGGCAATAACTACATACCTATCAACAATTACTTTCAATGGAAATGGATTAAATGCTCCAATTAAAAGATGGGAGGGGCTGAATGGATAAGAAAAAAAGACCCTTATATATAAAAAAGACCCTTATACAAAAGATGCACTTCAGATCGAAAAACACCCATAGATTGAAAGTAAAGGGATGGAAAAAGATATTTCATGCAAATGGTAACAAACAAAGAAAACGGTGGGGTAGTTGTACTTATATCAGACAAAATAGACTTTAAAACAAAGACTATCACAAGAGACAAAGAAGGACCCAGCCATCCCACTTCTGGGTATTTATTGGAGCAAATCCAAAATGCTAATTGGAGGGGATGTGTTCATCCATACTGTTCATTGCAGAATTATTTATAATAGCCAAGATATGAAGGCAAACTGGGTGTCCCTGAATGGATGCATGGATACTTTTGTCACTTTTCAAAGGCAGGTATATATTCTTTTGGATACTATTTTTAACGGTATTTAAAATTGTGGACGCAGCCATGACTTCCGCTGGTTGAATCTGCATATGGGCTGGAGTTGGTTGTTTCCCAGACTCCAGTGGGACGCAGGCTCATGAGAAATCCCAAGGCCGGCACATCAGCCTGCTAACCAGGACTATTAGCCATGGCTCCCAGGGCAGTCACGTGAGTGAACCGCCCCGAGCAGGCCACGGGGACCCGGTGTGCCCTGGGCACTGTCCAGAGGGTCTTCGGAGGCACGGCTGTGACCAGCGGGCAGACCCACAGGGGCCTCGCACCTTTTAATCTGCTTCCACCAGGGACACTCCACTTAGTTAAATGTCGTGACTTCTGTGTGATAAATGTTTTGCAAAGAAAGTTTTATGGCTAACCGTATTTGAAAACTACAACATATATAAAGACACATAAAAGAAAGGGGCGGCAGAGACTGCGCGTTGCCCACCCAAATCCATCTCCTCCTTATTTTATATTTAATGCGATCTATTGTCAGGAGCAGCAGCGAACTACTTAATGGTAAATGTCCCCCTTGCAGCCTCCCCTTTCCCTGCGCCTATCTGTGCAGACACCGCTGGAGCTGCTGTGTCTGTCCACAGCCACAAGGCAACCGGGGTGGCCTCCAGGCAAGCCCCTGGGTGGCAGGGCAGAAAGAGGGCACCTGGGCAGTAAGGAGAGCACATGCCAATTACACGTCCTGGCTGCCACCCTGCCTGTCTGCCATGTGAGAAAAAAGGAAAAATCCAGTTCACGTAAATCACACTACAAATAAACTAACAAATGGGTCAATAATTACTACCCAATGAGCTGGAAGTGTCGCTAAAATATTTATACAATATTGTTTTCAAGATGTGGAAGACCTCATGTATAAAATAGTTAAATTTCCATTAATTTGCATAATAGGACTTATTTAGTGATGTTTCATGTACGATTTAAAGAACAGCGTGACTCTTACATACTCTACTATCAGGTTCTTTTCTGAAGTCTGGTCCTACGACTACTGCTAAAAGGCATCTCTGAAGATAGCCACTTACAATTCGAGTTTGGCTCCTTCGGTACTCTTTTTAACTTGTTTTATCTTCAACTGCCTAGAGTGGTGAATTCCTTATTTTTTTTGAAGAAACATAAATAAGCAAGAGGTCCAGGTGACACCAGAACACCGCTCAGACCAGGCTCATGGACACTTCTCCAGCTCTGCACCAGCGTTCCATCCATATTCTAGCGATGGACAGCAGGCTGTGAGAGTGAACAGAAATCTCTTTGGAGACTTACATGCTGTCGCATGTCGCTAGGGCTTAGCAAGACTGAATGATTTTAATAGTTTATCTCCATGTATCACAACCCAAACTATTCTGGGCTGTGAGCCCACCTTCCCACAGCAGAAATGGACTATGGGGAACGTTGATGTCTCTGTGATAAACATGGGCATGCATACCCACAGAAAAGGTTCCAGTAGTTACTGTCCATCGCAACAAATAAATAATCAAAAGCTACTTTGTAGCTGGCCTTTTAGAGTAGGTATGCATTCATGATACACACACGGGCACACACACACACACACACACACACACACACGCATGCACACAATCTCATATATTGCATGAACTGCTCGGCCACAAAGTCCCAGCATTGCCATGGTAAAACCTTACATTTAGCTGTTTATGAGAGTGTGAAAATCTGAACCATGGATGCATAGAAGTGTTCCTGGATGACTCCCTCCTTTTTTATACTATTACTACATATGGAAAGAAAAACATACTCTTAAATTTTTTAAATAATATTTAAGATATAAATAAATGATGTTCTATTATGTCACCCTTAGTCACTGTAGGACGTAATAAAAATAGGTATTTAATTTAAAAAAATTGAACCTTAAGTATAAATATATCATTCAGAGGTGGTTAGAGGTGGTTTGGGCAGACTATCTGTTTATTTGCCGCTGTACTCAAATAACAAAATTTCTACCCAATAAAGAGCACTTATTATTTAGAGACACAGAGAGAGGTGGAACATGAGTGTCTTCCTTCTGCATAATCCCCACTTTGAACTTGGGAGGAAGGTGCTCGTTGAAGAGCCTGCCTTGCTTCCTGCACCACGGGTCCCAGGCTGTGGGGACGGAGAGTCATCCCATCAACCGAAGAAGGACTATGTGCCTTCTTTCTTTAAACATGGCTGCATTAGAGGTACAGAGAGTGCCGCTAGCAGGACTCATTATGTGAGATACCTCACTGATCGTTCTAGGAAGAACCACTCAAGCTTGTGTTTAAACCACTCTAGAGATGGTGCTCTGGTGGTTATCATTCAGAGCATTAAACAAAGACTGTTCTTGTTCAAAGCAAAGCCATAAAGCTTGATGGGAACAGTCAGCACGTTGTCATTTTCTGTGATCAAACTGAAACATGTTATGTATTTGGAAGTAGATGTAGTACAGGGAAGGACTGAACTAAAACATTTCTTCCTTTTACATTTTTTATGGAAGGAAGAAAGTAGAAAATAGGAAACGATTCCTTCTCTAAAGCACAGGCATCCGTGCCTGGTGACGAGTAATTGCACTGGGTGAAATGGACACAGAGAGATAAGGCGAGTTAGGAACAGATGTGGTGGGTGGAAGGATGCCGCCCTCGCTCCACTAAGCCCCGTGACAAAGCAGATTGATAGGGTGTGTGTGGCCCAGTCGCTGGGAGGCCATCGGATGATCAGAGGTCTGCCTGGGAGTGCTTCCCTTGCCAGCTACCCGAAAGTCCCAAGTCAGTATGCTGTCCTGTGGTGTGTCACGGAAAAGTATGGCTCAGTTAACGGAAGAACTTGGATGAGCTCTTTCCAAAGCAACTGGGAATGAAACCAGAGTTAGACTTCTTTAAAGAGTTAAATTTGGTGGATCAGATAAATATACAATTATTACTAAATTATCTAATATTGTGATTAAATAGGATGTTTTCCAATTCAATTACAAAAATTTTGGCAAAATTAGCTAACGTTGCTGTTTAAAAGCCTGAACACACAATTCTTCACCTATCCAGAGAAGACAGCTTTTTCTAATTCACAAGGTGGTGTTGTTGTGCTAGAGGCAGCCCTGGGTGGTCTGGACTGCGAGAATCTTGAGGAAACACGAGCTCCCCTGAAATCGCAGATTCAGAGGGTCCAGCTGTGTAAGAGATGGACAATGTCCTTGCTCCCGTCAAGCTCACACTCTAATCATGGTTAACAAGATGACCCAGGTAGACTTACTACCATGAAGAAAATGAGGAAAAGTAATGGCACAGAACATCCTTCAACAGCCAATGCCTCCCAGCAGTGCCCTATACTTTACCCCCAGCAGTAGTTTTCAACCTTTAAATTAGTACTGCTAGCAAAGCTTGTAGAACATTCTACCTCAGGGCATTCTGTTTTCATTGGCATGGACTGACGACTGCCCATTGGTATTTTTACAAAATTCCTGTGGCTTGTAGTGGGCTCAGAAGAAGGAGCAGTAACTGTAACACAGCGGTAAGTGATCTAGAACAAAGCAACTTAATAGGTGCTGAGTGAACACCCCTACCCCAATCTCAGGATGTGGAGTAAGGTAACTCTACCCGGGGGAAATGATTCTTCAGCTGGGCAGAAGGAAAGGACACCCTGACAGCTGAAGAGGTGAGGGGAAGGAGGAGAAAGAACTTTCAGGTAAAGAGCAAAGGATTTATGGAAACATGCACAGTTTGGAATCACCTAGCTAGATAAACACCTCGGGAAAACAATAGAATAAGAGGCTGAAAACATAAGCATGTGCTGAACTTGGTGTGCCAAGCTAAATGTTTGCATTTTCATCCTTCGAGATTCAATAGATTAGTAGACTACATCCACACTTTGGAAATCTCACCCTGTGAAAATTATGATGGATGAATAGAGGACATCTGGAATGACGAATCACATCAAGGAGTCAGTGGGATGTTCTTGCAGTAATCCAGGGGGAAATGAAGGAATGGGGATGAAGGGAAGGATAAGACAGATTAAAGGGATGAAAGATTGAGAGGAGTCAAACAGGTCTTCAAAGTCTCTGGCTTGAGCAATTAGTAAAGTAGGGTAGCCATTCTGCAGGATAGAAAATACGGCGTGAGGACAAACTTTGGAAGGAGCTGATGATTTACCTTTGTACAGACTGTATTTCAGATATCTGACGGACACCCAAGTGGAAAGACAGGTTTAACAAGCAGTGGATTTATGAATCTTACCTCCAGAAAATCCTGAGCTAAAGATGAAACATAGTTGTTTAGGAGGTTAATGAATCTGTTTGGGATGAAACTCCTACAGGAAAAGGATTCAGACTGAAATGACAAGAGAGCCAAAATCAGAGACCAACAGAACACCAACATTCAGTTGTTTCTATGTTCACATGTGCACTTGTCTTTCTGTGTCACTGGAAAGTGGGTGTCCAGCCAGAGATTCCGTTTCCCATGCTCTCAGGAGTGGCTGAGTGAGCGGCTTTCATCGTGGAACATGAGTAGAACTCATGTGTGTCATGTCCGCATCAAGGCTTTAAGAAGAGCGCTCACCCCCGGAGTCAGTTCTCCTTCCATCACCCTGTATTTGACCCCTTTTCCCTCTTCTACCGCCCTCCTGCTCCCTTACTCTGGGTGGTGAGCAAACAATGCAATACATAGGTGATATAGTATAGAAATGTACACTTGAAACCTATGCGTGTATCATTTTACTAACCAGTGTCACCCCCAATACATTTAATAAACACATAAAAAAGTGTGAACTCTTTTGGGAGGAGTTTTTAATTTTTTTTTCCCTTCTTCTACCTTATTTCAAGCATTAATAGAATCCTAAAGGATGTCAGAGCCATAAAATGAAAGGTTCCTTGGATTCTGAGTGACCACAGAGTAGAAAGCCACCAAGAAGACCTGTTACATGAGGAAGAAATACACTTGTCTTGTGCTAAGCCACTGAAAGGCCCACAAGTGTAACAGTGATTCTTTACTCTGTTGCTCATCCAATCTAGTCACCCGTTTTACCCTAAGCACACAAATTCTATTCCTCCTTCAAAGCTCAGTTCAACATCTTTCCTTGTATGAATTCATACTCTCACTGATGATTTCTTCTTCTGAAATCTTAGTATGATTTCTACTACTCATTTGGCCAATGATCCTGCTTTTTGACATGTATTATCATTTTAATTGACTTTTCATGTATTTTTAGTTACTGTCTCTCAGTAGACAATCAGGCTTGTATTCAGTATATTTTTCATATATTTTTTTCAAATGATGAAAAAAGTTTTCCTTTCTCCATCAAAAAAACAAAAGACAATTTCTAAACTAAACTCTAAAATACAGAATAGGGGCGTTCTGAATTTTAATGTTGACTAAACAATTATGTAGAAGTTATTTGCTTGGCAAGGGAACTAAGCCTGTCTGTGTTTGTGCTTTGAGTAATACGGACTATATTCTCAGAGAACAATAAACTATGGGACCAATTAGATTTCTGTGTTCCTGGAGCAGGCGTCCCGAGCATGTACCTCTATTTTTGGGATAATCATAGAACCCATCAGACACATTACAAGCTATGGCACTCAGTTTTTGATTTTGTAAACATTAGCTGAAATTCATAGCGAATCATTTACATTGTTTTGTATTATGTATACTTTCCTTCGGCTTACTATCTTTACACTTTCAGACCAGCAAGTTTCATTCTCTCATAAGATTAGGATGAAAATACATATTCTATGCAACATTAACGTTATCTTTCAAACCTATCAAACACATGCTTTATGGTATAATGCAAAGGGTTAGATTTCCCTGGTTCTGGGTTCATGTTTGCAATTAGGGTCGGACAACAGAGCATTCTGTCCCCTTTGGACGTTTCCCTGCCAGGTCTTACCACATCCTATCAGCCATCATCTCTGAAAGGCCCTTGGCCTAGAGCCCGACAAGTGTTTTATTCCCAACTTTGCAGCTAAAATAAATGACTCTACATCTGAATTTCCCATCTATCAACCACACGGTAGACTACAGGCCTAATTTGTTACTCTAGCCCTTTGGAAAAAGAAAAGGTGATAAATGGTTTAATTAGGTTTCTTTGTAGAAGAAATCATTTCGGCAAATGTGAGGCTGTGGAAAACATGCCTAAGGGACAGAATTAGGGAAGGAAAATATTTTTCTAGGAAAAGCATCAAAGTGTTATGACCACAGCCCAAGAACGATGAGACAGAAAGAGCAGAGGTTGTTTATGAGCACACTGCCGGGAAGGCTCTGACTCCATGACAGCCATTTCGGCAAACAAGAATAACGGGTCAGAAGGTACTTTTAGACTACTTCCCTGCTTCTACTGCAATGTTAAGTCTTTATTTGACATCGTTATTTGTCACACAGAAGTGTGTACTTCAAAAGAAAAATGGCATAACGTTCAAATTGCTCTTCCAGCACATATATTCTCCCTAGCAGGGTAGGGCGCCAGTGTGTTTGTAATCGGGGTATAGCACCGCTCGCCTCCCAGTCTTGCCCTCCCAGTGCGGGGAGGGAAAGCCAGACGAGAAGCAGTCAGCCACTGCGTTTCCAGTTTTCTATCCATAGCATCTGAATCTAAAGCTATCTGGACTAGATATAAGGGCCAGGACTCAGTATTTTCAAACTGTCAAAAAAACACTGACAAATGCTTTGATTTGATGGTGTTAATATATTAATGTTCATGAATTCTGAGCCATATTGCCACATTTGGTGTACAGGAAATTAGTTTAACTTCTAAGTGTAAATATAGAATAGGGTTTCTATGATCCTAAGCATACAGATCATTTTTTAAAAATGAGATCTATGCTTAGAGTTGAATAATATTCATAGGTTTATAGTAATAGATGTTCTAATCACTTTTTTCTAAAAGGAGGAACAAAACTTGGAAATGACAAATTGTAAAATGAATTCTAAAGAAATTTCACATCTAATAATTGAACATCACTTAAAACCACATTGTAAATAACTGATTCATAATTCTAGTCCATTTTATTCTTGCCACTGAAAAAAGCTGATACTCCTTTAATCATCCCCTACAAAAATGTACTTCTCAGTGTTTTTGAAACTTTCATAATCTGTCGACCACTTAATGGATAATGACATACATGCAGACAACAAATTTTAAATTTTAAGAAGAAGACAACAGGTTCATCATAACTTTTAATATAAAAATTGTGTCTCGGAAGTAAAATTAACAATATCTTTTTTAAATCATGGGGATGATGTAGTTAAGAACCCTTTACTAAAATATTTTTTTTCAGGCTCAGTAACAAGTACTTTGGTCCAAAACTCAAGCTCTACATATTATGTAAGAATCAGCATAGCGTATTTTCTTCCTCTTTATTTCTATTAAGTTAAACAATTCAAAGTCAAGATGATAGGTCAGAAATGGGTACAAGAATTGGTGGGGGAGGGTGCTGAGCATAACAGTTAAGAGATTGGAGCTTGGTTCTGCCATTTATGAGCTGTGTGAAAGGAGCCAGTTTATCTCTGTGCTTGTTTCTTCAGCTGTAGAGTGAAGATAACAATAGTGCCTAAAATCTGGGGGTTTGGGTGCAAATTAAAGCAATTAATACATGTAAGGGCCTCAAAAGAGTGTCTGGCACATGGTGGGTGCTCAGGAAACCTTTGCTCTGGTTATTTGTTGATTCCGTTAAGTCAGGACCAAAGCTGAGCCTGTGCAGGATGAGGTAGCTTGTAACCCGTGTCCATTCAAGTCCATGGTCAGTCCCAGGCCACAATCGTTGTGGACTATTTTGAATACCACCCTTGGCAAATTCCTGTATGTCACACAGGGCATGGCTATAAATGTTATGGAGAGATTCCTCATCGTGCCCTGCTCATTAGCATTCCGGTGACACTTGATACAGAAGCACTTGAAAGCTGGATGCTTGTCAGTTTCAAAATAGAGACGGAAGCAAACAGATTCCTGATCTACTTATCTAGTAAATTCCACTTTGCGAAGTACTTCTTCATGTCCATTTGATGAATTTGAATGTAATTTACAATATATCTGAAGAATATTTTTTCTCTAAAAAGTGAATAAAATCATTTGTTCAGGGAGAATTTTACTCCAACCAGTTAGTCGCTTCGCATTTTGTCTTTTAAAGAATTATACTATTCTGAACATGAAAAATCAAGTTATCCCATTCCTGAGTGCTGGGTTCAGGCTCTTCATGATATTACAATTTATTTCGTTATAGCACTTGAGCACGTCATTGGAATTAAAGAAAAGATCTTTGCTGGAATTATAAGATATGAAGGAACGTTTTGAAAAACTCATCTGTTGGTTGGAACAGTCATGTGCATAAGGGAAGGATATTTCTGTTAGGAGATGTAGTCAGATGAACCAGCATATTAGCACATAACGAAAAGTAGTCGCAAACGTGTACAGTGCACTCAGCATAAGCACACCTATGTGTTAATATATTTCCTTCTCACCGTAACTCACTAACGCAGGTACCATGATTGTCCCCACTCTGTAGATGAAGAAACAGAGCCATGGGGGGAAAAGTGACTTGCTCACAGCTAGTGACCCAGCCAGTCTTAAAGCACAACCAAACCTGACTCCACAGATGCCATAAACAACCTCTCAACACAGAAAACAACTCGTTAATCTTCCACACCCATTCTTAACAAAAGCTTTTAACAAGATATGCATGAACACATTGTCATCATTATATACATATGCACATGTGCGTGTAGCAATAACGGTACATAAAGAGAAATACTGTATTTCCGCTAAAGTCAAGAAGATAATTTAATATTTGATCTGCATAAAAATTGGAAAACAGTTAAATTAATCATTATTTGCAGATGATATCTTTGTTTACTTAGAAAATAACTCAACTAAAAGACCATTAAAAAGGACTGTTCTGGTGGGTAGGCAAGATTCTGAGATGGTCCCCAAGATGCCCACCCTCGGGACACAAACCCTCGGGAAACAATTCCCTTGAGTGTGAGGGAATGTGTGAGCATGACGTGAAGTCACTCATGAATTAGGTTACTAACCAGTTGACTTCCAGTTACTGAAGAGGGTGGTTATTCTGGGTGGGCCACACTGATTATGGAAGGAGACATATCAGAGAGAACCACTCCCCGTAAGCAGCCCTGCTGTGATCCGCTTCCGGGGGTCATGTGGTGAGACTTTAGCCCCCCCCCCTCAAATAATTGCTAGATTATTTAACCCTGCTAACATATAAGACTTAAGCATTCATAAGTATATGTCAGAGGCTGGGATAAACAAACAAAAACAACCAACAATCAAATATTCTGGTCTTAGTCTCACAGTATTTCTAGTTCCATTGAGCTTTCAATATGAAAAATAAAAGGATGATTATTAAAATATTTCAATATATTTCTGATAAGTGCTTTTATGTAATCAAACTTAAGCTAATAAAATAGATATTTATTACCAATTCTGATATCCATGTACTAGAGCTAAATGTAGAAGTAAAAATAAAAGCTAATTTTCTTTGTTCTTCATTAAAAGAGCTGGCATGCATTTCATTTTTTATAAAACTACATGCCTTTCAAAATCAATGCCTGTTAGGAATACATGTTAAATCAAGGCTGGGTTTGCCCTTTTGCCTACCAAAGAGACTACAGCAGTAATAACGTCATTTCCCTGATGCTGAAAAACTGCTTCAAATTCGGTGGTAAGTGTGGCAAACTCATTTGTTATCCTTTGTTCACAGAAGCAGAAGTGACAAAACTATTCTTGCCAGTTGCTCTGATAAATGTTACTCCTTTGGGATTAAACTTTCAGGAACGCTTTTCTGCTTTGCTGATCTCTTTCATGCAATCCCCTTTGACAAAGCCTAGATTCACAATTGTGTGTTTGGTCTCTTTCCACTGTCTGGAGATTCTGGTTACATTTTCTGGTTACTTTCCAAATCTGCTCCACTGCTTAGGGCTTTGTGTCCCATTGTCTAAAGGACAATAACGATTCATGTAGATGAAGAACATAGCATTATTATAAAACGACACGGCAAGTACACAGTAGACGTGCCTGAGTATTTTATTAGTTTTGTAATCCCATCACTTATATAAACAATTTTTGCTTTTCAGATGGATTTCCTTTAAACAAGAAAAAATTGATCATTGTTGTGTTTTAAAAGGAACTTAACAATTTAAATGTTTATAATCTTGGGTTTGGGTTGAATTGTTAAGACGTAATAAATCACATTCTTCCTTCTGGTTTCTGGTGAGGAGGGCAAGACGTACGCCAATGCAGTGAGATGACTTTGGGTGTAATGGTGCAAAGCTGGCAGAATCAGTACTGAACGTGCATTCCTCTATCTCTTAGCCTTTCCTTGCTCAACTAATTCATAACTTATTTTTAAAAACCAAGCATGTTTTATGCTTCATTTTTTGCTGGTTAACAACTGACCCTCCCCACTAATAAATTTCAATGTGAATTTAAAAGTGCTGCATTCAGATTTCTGAGGTTACTTGGAATTAGTTGACTGTTCATAAAAATCTTTAGTATTTTGATCATTTCAACTTATTGAAATTTTATTGATCAGGACTAATGTATATATTTCTTTGCTCTGACAAAGCAAGGTAGGTGATCTGAGCAAAGCTTCAAAAGAATGCACCCAGGGCTAACTTGAAAATTCTTATGAATATAAATAGAATTCCAGTGTAAATTCTTATGAATTCTTTTAAATGCACTATCATTTCCTATATTCACTATAATTACATAATTCACTATAAATTCACTATATAACTAATTTACTATAAATTCTTACACATTTTTCCATTTAGTCTTTTGTTCCTGATTCTCTGAATTAAGAAATAAAATACACATAGAAAAATATACGAGAACCAAAAAAGGGCAGAAAGAAACACTGTTTTTCCCAAATTACTGAAGAGTTGAATTTGCATTATGCTTGGAGATCAGTGCAGTTCAACCACATTTGGACATGGATTAAGAAGACGTTCCAAGAATATTTCAGAAAAAAACAAAACAAAATAAACGTTGTGATACTCACCCCCAGGCTCAAGGGACAAGTTCAAAGCAAATTAAAGATGCAGATAGAACAACCCAAGTGGGATTGAATAAACACTTATTTTCCTGAAAGCTCAGAAGTCAGGGTTTTCCTGCCTAGTGTGTTCTCACAACTTGACCTATGTCAGCCAACGTTTCTAGTGACCGCCCCTCCCAGGACACCCCACAGGCTTCCCATATCCTCCTCCAGTGAACAACCTACACCTAATTACAATGCACTGTTTTCAAGGGCATTTGGGAAGGTGTTTGGGGTCAGCAGTGCCTGCTTCACATTAGTGATGGGAAAGTGCTTTCACGTCTCTGTTACGTTATAAAGGCTGAATGAATGTGCTCTCTGCCTCCATGCGTCATTCTTTGAAAGCCATTTTAAGGATTTTTACTGGTACCTTAACTGTAATGGATTGTGTGCATTATGCTTCGGTGTAAAGGACTCATGGAAAACAGGTCTAATAGTATACAGACTCACACTTCCCCAAATGACAGAAAAATCAGGTTTTCAAAAAGGAAAAGTATACTGTTTATTTGTTATTCAATTTAGCTCTCTATTCATGTTTTAAAATGTGAAAAGATGCTATTCATAATTGTTTGTCAATATCACTAATACAGTCTGATGTTAGAGAAAAGTTTATACTTTTGCTGTACACATGTAATAAAATACTATTAATTTATTGTAAAAACTTCTTTCCTACTTTTCTTCCTTCCCTCTCTCCCTCCCTCCTTCCTTTCCTGGCATATAATTCCTGAATATCCACTGTACACAAAACATAGATCTGGTTGCCGCATGAAATACATATTGATTAATTAAAAGGATATGATTTGTTACAGAGCTGTTTAACTTAAATCCAGGATTCTTTCATCCTCTAGAGCCCACAGACGGATTTCCCCAGACATCTTGGCCCCAGGGCCACTGCTTTCATGGGGAATGTGGAGCTTTTGTGCTCAGAAAAGGTGTCATTAATGCCCCGAATGACTATTGCCCTCCCCCAGCCCAGAACAGATCTGTTCCTCTAGGAATTACTGTTTCCTTTCTTGCTTCTTCCCAGTGACTATGAAGACTGGTCATCCTCGCTGTGGAAAACACAGATAGATTGAGTCTGCACCCAAAATTAGCCTTGCCAATTTCCACATTTGTAAATGGATTTAATCCACCTAAACCAACCTATCCTCGTGATCCTTCTCAGTGTCACTAACCTTAAAAGTCTGCGTGACAACCCTGAAGCAGAGACTGAACTGTGCCACCTAGATAGAGCCGTCTACTTCAACATGTCTAAAAGTAGACTTTTCCTTTTTCCTACACGGGAATCCTCCCCGACGTCTAAATCTTAGCACTGTCATCATTTCTCAGGCTCCAGGGCTCAACCTCTTGGCATTTTCCTTGCGTTTTCTGAAACTTTTATCTCCATCCCTCCAAGTATGTGCAGTTCTGGCCAATGATTCTTTACCTGGTTTCGAGCTGTCAGCATTCAGATGTTTTCCTACTCCTGCTGCTTTGCATCTAGAGCTGCACTGTCAGCATGGCAGCCACCAGCCATATGTGACTATTGGTCACTTGAAATGAGGCTAGGAAGTGATAACTAAAATTTAATTTAATTTAGTTTAAATAGCCGCTTGTACTGAGTGGCTATTTTACTGAACAGCACAGTTTCAGAGAATAAAATCCTACATTTAAAAAGTAAGATTAAAATAAATGAGTTTTTTAATGGAAACTAAAGAGCTCTTTTTAAAAATGCGATGATAAAAACTTGAAAATTGTGCAGCCTTTGTCCCGAATATGTTAGGGAAGAAAGTAAACAAGGCTCAGTCTTAAGTGATTTAGATCTGTAGAGTCCAACACAGGAGCCACTAACCACATGCAGCTATTTAAATGTAATTATCCAACAAAATGCTAATCCTTGCAAAAATAAGTTTGACTCAATTAAAGTGATAAATGCTGTTCCTGAATCACTCCTGCCACATTTGAAGCTCAATCGCCACAGGTGGCTGGTGGCTACATACCGCAGTGCGTTTTCCAGCACTTTACAAAGTGTATCTGGGCACCACTGTTCTAACGTCTGTCAAGCCATCTTTGTGTCAAGTACACACAGTTCCCATTGTCCTGGATGTTGCCTCTCCCTTTAAATAAATTATAAATTCAGATTAATTTTGTGTAAGTAGTGCTTGGCATATACTCTGACCAAAAAAATCTTTAAAAATATTCTCCTCACTAGGAATTAACGTCATAATTTTTACCACCCGATCTTCAAAGCTCTTTTCAATGGACTGCTACAAACCTCTGTAAATTTACCACCCTGTGTTCCCCAAAATGAATAGACAAATCAAGAAAACACTGCCGAATCTATGGTTCCCATGAGACACCAGATCCAATCTAAACTACGATCTTTTCCTCACATCATAGTAAGAATGTCCTCTTCCTGTGGTTTACCTAAACCCTGGCCTCATTACACCCCACCTTTCCATGAATTCTCTGTGACTCTCTTGCCTTCAGGGGTCCCTCGCTTTGCTCCCACCCTGAACTCCTGCAGCACCTCCGGGGTAGGAAGCAGGCTTCCTTGGTTTGTCATGGGAGAGGGCTGATAGCGTCCATGTGCAGGGCAATGTGGAGAGAACCTGGGACCGCATGTGGGAGAGTAACGAGATCACCTGACCATCGAAGCCATGGCTAAGATCGGGGAGCACGGCAACGAAGCCACGTTTCATCACCAGTTACAGGTGTCTGTAAGTGACATCGACTTGACCAATTTCTCTTGATTTATTGCCAAAAATGTCAAGTTCTTGCTATTACAATGTGTCACTCCTCATTTTTGGCGTAATCCTCATAGATAATGTCTTCAAGTTTAAATACTCTTTTAGAGTGAGGTTTATTGAGTTCCCGTATTACACATGTCAAAAATCCCCCGGGGTGTGGGGGAAGTGAGGAGATGTTGCTCACAGGGGACAAACTCCAGTGATGAGATGAGCAAGCCCTGGGGCTCTCACACAGCACGGTGACTGTAGTTAACAACGCTGTGTCGTGTGCTTGCAAGTCCCTAAGAATCAACCTTACATGCTCTCATCACACACATGGAAAGTTGTAAATACCTATGTGAGGTGATGGTTGTGTTGACTAACCTTATGGTGGTAACCATTTCAGAATATGTATGTGTATCAAATGATCACGGTGTACCTGTTAAACGTACACAGTGTTATATGTCAGTATATCTCAATAAAGCTGGAAAAGGATCCGTAGACCCACCCAGGAGGCTTCCCAATGCTCCAGGATCTCTGGCCAGATGTCTGCCAGGAGAGCTGAGGGTGGATTGCAAAACAATTGGCTTTTGCTTTTGGCCTCACAGTCTCAGTTCCCTGAGTGTTTGAACACGGCAGGGCGAGCCCTACATCAAACACCTGTCGGGGGGTGTCCACCCCCACCCAGGCTACCCGCACCCTCCTGCCCACTGCAAACCTGCCATCCCTTTATAAAACTGCTCCTCACGAGACGGCAAACACAATGTTGTTTTCTGCTGCCTCCTTACTTTTCTGCTTTGATCTCCCTTGCTTTTATTTCTATGTCGATGTGCAAATCATCCTGCCAGATGTAGAGCAATTGATAAACCATAAGCTGGATTCCACCATCTCTTAAACTTTGAAACATACGTAAGAGACAGTTCACATCGATGTTCAACTTTAACATTTAAAGTGGTTTTAAACTGCAGACCAGTAACCCTTGCACTCTCACCTACTTACATTTTAATCTGAGTATAGGCAATAAAACTGGAATAGAAACTACCCAAACTTTGGCCTGAGTTTAGCAAAGGCACAGGGTTGAACATAAGGAATTCTAAGGTTAGACACACACAGACACACTCACACACACTCCCACACACTCATACCTCCTCCCACTGAATTTCCTAACACTAAGCATAGCAATTTTTTTTTTTTTTTTAATTTTCATTTCTGTTTGTTTTCTAATGTCCCAGATCAGCAGATACTTTAAATCCTAGGTAAGGAAGAGGCCAAGTTCTCAATGAAGCAAAGAAGAACCTCACTGTGGTTTTCCACAAATGTAAGTCTCCCCAGTTCTTCAAGAAAAATATCATGTGCTAACTGTGGAAAGATGGAATGCGAAGTCTCTTGTCAAAGAAATTAATGTGACATGAACTGGAAGAGACAGAAACATTAGTTAAACTGCAGCTCTCCTTAGACGAAAGAAGTGAATAAAACCCAAATACTCTTTGAAGTTTATTCATTAGTTAAGGTGTTTTTTTTTCTCTTTTTTGCATGAGCTGTCTCCTTTTCTGTTATTCAAAATATCCATATATTTTCCCATAGAGATAAGAAAAATTGCACATACGACTTTTTGCAATGATTGGTTTCTAAGTATCACTCTGATAGAGACAAGGTACTGCTACAAGAGCTTTTGTTTTGCAATATACTGGCCTCAGTGTTGGGCTGGACACACCACAAGTTGGACTACCAGAGGCCCCTAAAATTACTTGTAACTGTAAAGTTTATCATTCTAAGACATTAAAAGCGTGGCTAGCTTCTCTCTACTCCAGCAACTTTCACCAAAGGAGCATTTCCCCACATATGTTACTTAAAATGCATATTGTCAATAGATGTTTGTAAAACAATTGGTCAAACTGAGACAGGTTTCTGTACTGCATATTGACTCAGAAACTTTGTTAAACTTCTGTGCCTGCGGATGGAGAGCAAGGTATAACAGACGTGATGGGTCACTGTTCCCAGGCTTCTTTGCCCATAGAAAACATTTTTCTTTTCCTGAGCCAGCTGTCTCTCAGAACATTGGCCTCCACTGGTGTCACTCGGGGCAGGGAAGGGACAATGTGTGAAGAAAGGCATGGTTGAAAAAGGGGAGGAGGGAACAGAGGCAGTGAAAGGAATAAAGGCTGGAAGAGAAACCAGAAAGTTTGCATAGGGGTAAAATGCGGGCCCCAGGAAATCAGGCCCATTTCTTTATTAAAATTATGAAGCTTATGGTGTGGGGTAAATATCTGTTTTCGGAGTTGAGAATATTCTTCTTACTGTTGGCTAGATTCATCCTGTTACAATTTGTAAGCAGGGTGACATTTGGATGTACTCACTGATGACACTTTCTGTGCCTGCCTTGTCCTTTTTTTTAAGCTCTGTGGGCCTTCCCCATTCAAACCATCATCTAATGTGGGATTGTTATGCCAGAACCAGGGGGGAAGATGAAAAGACCTGATTTTCTGGTTTCAAGAAAATATTAGGAAGGATTCTGACCAGGTGAGAGACTTTCCCTTTCTCAGGGACACTAGACAGGTTGGGGATTCAGAGAAAGAAATGAGAGATGTAAAAGCTGGCGAGTCCTTCACAAGGTGGGTGCTCCACTCCCCGCAGCTTCGAAGCCCGTGGGAAGATCTGAGTCCCGGCGGGTAAGAGCAGGGAGCCGCTGGTGCCGTCCCCTTCCTGGGGAGGACTTAGCAAAGGTCCCCACAGTCTCCCAGGCCCCGGGGGAGTAGGGGCGGCTGCTCTTAGGATGAAGTCCCTGAGTCTATGGCACCGGTTTCTGGAGCCCGGGATGCTGGGGAGCGCAGCCGAATCCTACAGACCCTGAGGTGAGGCAGAGCCGAGCCTGGAGCGCCTGCTTATGTCACAGCTGGGGGTGGAGCTCAGCTTAGCGAGGGGTAACAGCACAGCTCCAGTCCTAGGAGGCATCCCCCTTGGGATTTACTATTGTATTATTTCGCCTCTTTGCTGGTGAGATAACCAAGGGATGCAGAGAGCATGCGTCCTGGAAAAGTCCACGTGGCTACTTAATGGCCACACTGGAGCTCGAACCCAAGTCTCTTGAATCTGGGCTCTTTCCACCACTTGCCAGCAAGTGGGAAGAGGGTTGGCTCGGGGAGTAAATGACGCACTGCATTTAGAGATCATTCTGTTGGAAATCTCGTCCAGAAATTTAGCAGCTGGAAATTAGAGACCGGATTTCAGAGACAAAGGCTTAGAGAGAAGAGCCCTGGCTTTGTCCACGGGAGCAGAACGTGGTGATGGAGGGTGTAGGCGACGGTGAGAAAGAAGTGACAGGGCAGGACAGGGGGAAAGCCCGCTGCTGGGCAGCTCCAGGGAAAAGCGAGGGGCGCTACGAAGAGGATCCTGCAGGCAAGGAAAGTTTCAAGAAGAAAGCGTCTCCTACTTGCAGTGAGAAAGTTAACTAAGAGAGAAGTAGGCCCTTCTCCAGGCGTAATGTCGGGACAAGCATTACACTTGAGCAAGCGTTACATTCTCTCACTAGGAGCTTCTCTTACTATGTATCCAATATAAACCCTACATGCTTCTTACAGATTTTCCTAATAATCCACAGATTATTTAGAGTAATAAATTAGGAGAAGTAGGCAATGTTCTAGAATTAAAATAAAACGGGAGTAAGTAACATGTGAAATCATGTCTACAGTAAAGAATGCAGAAAACTACCCAAAGAGGAGAGAAAACCCTAAGAAATACATGGTGATATATAAGAAGGGCACAGAAACAGCCCTACATATTCTCATAGCTCTGAACCCGTTACCTAGAAAATAAAGGATACAAATCAGAGGTATTTTTTGTGTTGTTCCAGAATCTGCATTAAAAATTTCTAATGAATAAATGCTGGCAGAGAAGTCAGGAAAATATGCGATTCCTTCTAGAATAAATTTTCATCAAAAGTATTGGCAACTACCAGGACTATGTTGGAGCAACCGGAACATTCACTCACATGGAGCACCCTGACGCCAAAGCAATCCTGTTTCCCAGCACGTCAGGCAATAAGGATTCTTTTTTTAGATGATAATAATGTGAACTAAATCTACTTGACAATGTATCTGTAACTTAGTGTGTCAGAGCTTGGCCTCAGAAGCCAGACGGCCTGGGTTGGAATCCCAGGTCTCATCTCACTGACTGTGATTTTGTCAAGTTTCCTCACATCTCTCTGCCTCAGTTTCTGATTCAGAAAAACAGGAAGAAGAAATACATTATTTGGTGGGGATTCATGGAAAGCACTTAAAATAGTGTCTGGGGCTCAGGAAGCCAGCATACAACATACCTTTGCTGTTCTTACACGTAGGTACCATGTGGTTTTATTAATTATAGCTTTCGTGAGGTTATCAGCACATGTAAAGAGTAGAATTACCATGAAGAAATTTAACGAAAATGTCCAGAAATCATTTCCCTTTACTGTGATTTCTTTTGATGATTATCTTCCCATGTTTTAGTATAACTCCTTTTACCTATCCTTAAGAAAAATAATCCTGAGTATTATAATGATGGATGGAAACAAAGAAAGACTAAAGTTTTCTAAATACCATATATGGTGACTTTAGCTACATATCTCCTAAACTTTCCTTCCAAATCTGAATCTCTCCCCTGGAAAACCAGTGGAACATAGACGTTTACAATTTGTTGGCACACCATATGACCGTGTGAGCTTCTGGAGATAGATACACAGCTTTCCAACATAAATCTAAGCTGTCCCATAAGTCAAACTGTTCTATTGTGGACCAAGGTGGAGACAGGTAGAAAACACCTCTAACACAGGTACACAGGAATGACCACATTCCCATCTGGGAGGACTGCCAGGATTTCAGAAAATGAGCCCAATAGTAATTTTTAACATCATACATCTTTCCTTCTGGAAGCAATACACCAATGTGCAAATAATCTTATATCCTTTTGCAGGTTTTGGCATTTAAATGAATTCAGTTTTCTGACTCTGATAAGGATTATTGACCTATGGAACCGGTTATTGGAAGTTTTTGACTTAATTTTCTGATGGTTCTCCTTCCTGAAAAGTCACACCTGTTTTACATATAGATGGATATAGTTATAGACGTAAATATAGATTATATAGATTAGCCAATTCATTCTCTTTTGTTTTTGTTGGCATTAGCTTTTAATTTTGTTCTAGCTTAAATGAAATTCTTGAAAGTACTCCCTTCATGGTTTCAAAATGGAAATGGCCGCTAAACATCCAGGTGAAAAAGTACCACTAATAGTTTAGTCCTAGAAGATAACTTCTGAAATTTAGCATACGCTTCTTCTTTCAGTTTTTTAAAATTAAGCATCAACAATTTTTCTCCTTGAATTTCATTTATATTGCCTTCATGATGTGAAAACTTTGCATCTAAGAAGTAACTAAAGATTTCCTACCCCTTCCTTTCCATTGTGTCTCTGAGACAATACAAATTCCAAATAAGTGGATATCCACTATTTTTTGAAGGGCATTTCCACTGTACTAGGGACTTTCCTGTGAGACGCTGGTGACTCCTGGAACTGTCACTTCCTTCAAGGCAGGGTGGCTATCTGGTTTGGGGAGGAGACTAACCTGGTTTGGAATTCCAGCTCTGCCACATATTAACTCAATAGTCCCTGGAAAGATGTCTTACCTGCATGAATTTTGGTAAGATTCAAAATATTCATGAAATCAAGGATAATCATGCCTTATTTAAATACCTCTCCTATGGGTTACATGAGATTCATTCATTCTTCAAGTATCGACTGAACAGCGCATTGTGTGGTAAGCCCTATGCCAGGAGAGGGTGCTCGTATCTGTGTGAGGGTGATGGGAGCGATCATTGTAGTCACAGATCAAGGTAAGAAAATGTCAGCTAGTGCTAAGTGTCGTAGAGAAAATAAGACGGCTGAGTGTGGCAGTGACCGTACTGCTTTCAATGGGGTGGTCAGGGAGGTAACTGAATTGAGGTCAAGAAACCAAAAGACCAAGGCATAAGAAGACCTTTCTGGGGAGGAACTTTCTGGGCCAAAGGAACAGTAAACACAAAGATCCTGAGACAGAAAAATATTGTTTTTTTCGGGAAACAGAAAGGAGTCCAGGACAACAGGCAGCTAGTGACCAAGACACAGTCGTGGCATTGAGATCAGAGAGATGGGAGGCAGTGCTCTGAATGAGACACATTTAGTTTGAACCCCGTCTATACCACTTGCCAGATCTGGGACTGTGAGAAAAGTACTTCAACTATTGGGCCTTGATTCCCTCAACGTATACATTATTGAGCTGTTGTCATTTTCTGTAAAGGGCAGAGTACATGCTAATTCCCAGTGAATGGCAGCAGCCTTTGTTGTCATCCTTACCATTACTATGATTTTATTACCTTGCTGAGGTGCTCCAGCACATTCACATGGAAAGGCATAACGTGCAATCCAAGCACACTGCTGCGGGAAGTAACTATTTCAGTATGTAGCTGGGGCGCACAGCATTTCAAATCCATTTAGATGAAAGGTTTTCTACAAAATCCTTTCCCCAGTCTTTGCACAGTTCCAAGAGCTTTGTGCCTCCAAGCATTATTTTTTACCACACGAGCGTAGCCAAGTTAGATACTGATTGGTGAAGGGCAAAGTGATTTATAAAGTCACTTCTATTTTTCAATGTGTTTTCTTCCCAATGATAAGTGAGAAAATGTCATTGGGAATGTCAGCTGGGAATAAACTAAAATATTGCAGTTGCTTGTGGGTTCACTAACTTATTGTCTGTATCCTGTACTTTGACATTTGATCAAAAGCCACATCAATCTTGGTTTGTTTCCTCCAAACCGAGTTTATTTCTTCTGTATCCTGGATTTGATCCCTCTCCCCCTGATTGTTTTCTTTATCACCCCTGTCATTGCTGGTCCCCTCGGAATCCGCGTTCCTCTGCAGCTGACTGTTCACTGGAATCATTCTCCTTTCAAACCTCTCCTGAACCTCTGTTCAGTCGCTCAGCATTTGGACCCCCAATATATATTCATATAGAAGAAATTTCATTAAAAGCTAACAGTGGCCATGTATTTGAAAGAGTACAAGTCATCATTCTTCCCGTATTTGGAATACAAGAAAAAATGGTCAAAAACGGGAGTGAGGAAGCAGCAGAACTATGTGCAAATTACAACTATTCTGTTTCAAAAAGTCAAATGTTTAGATATTTCTAAATATGTGAAATACTGTCAATTAGATAAAACATATGAATGCTTCACTTAATTTCTCGTTTTTTATTCTGACATACTGTATTATATGTGTACTGTTGAATTGCACTTAATGGTTTGTTAAACAAAGGCACTTCTGTGTGACATAAAGAAACATTAGCTGAACTTAAACTTTGTAAACTTAGGGGTTATTTTTTGTTTGTTTTTAAAATAGCCTTTTTTGGAATATAACAAAATATATTTGAATTATAGAAAAATTTGTTCATAATGAAGAAAAGTAGAAAGAAAAAATATATACACCGTCAGTACACTTAACTGCATTCCCACGCATACATTGTCAGGAGGTGGCCAAACTCGCCCAGCGGATGGAAGTGTGGGAGGGGCCAGTGATGGGAGTAATCACCCACGGTAACTGTATTAGCCTTCTCAGGCCGCCATACAAAATACTACAGACTGGGCAGCTTCAACAAAAGAAATGCATTTTCTCCCTGTTCTAGAGGCTAAAAGTCCAAGGTTAAGGTGACGGCGGGTCTGGTTCTTCCAGAGGCTTCTCTCCTTGGCTTTCAGATGGTCATCTTCTCCCTATTTCCTGGGGTCTCTTGTGTGTCCAAGTTCCCTCTTCTTATAAGGACACCGGGAAGATTGGCTCAGGGAGCACTCTAATGGCCTTGGTTTAATTTATCACCTCTTTGAAGGCCATATCTCTAACTGCAGTCACATTCTTTTTTTTTAAGATTTTATTGGGGAGGGGGAACAGGACTTCATTGGGGAACAGTGTGTAATTTCCAGGACATTTCATTTTTTTTAATTGGGGAACAGTAGTGTGTTTTTCCCAGGACTCATCAGCTCCATCCAAGTCAAGTTGTCCTTTCTGTCTTAGTTGTGGAGGTCGCAGCTCAGCTGCAGGTCCAGTTGCCATTGTTAGTTTCAGGGGGCACAGCCCACCATCCCTTGTGGGAGTCAAACTGGCAACCTTGTGGTTGAGGCCCACGCTCCAAACAACTGAGCCATCCAGGAGCTCAGTGGCAGCTCAGCTCAAGGTGCCGTGTTCAATCTTATTTTCAGGGGACGCTGCCCACCATCCCTTAAGGGAGTCGAGGAATTGAACCGGCAGCCTGTGGTTGAGAGCCCCACTTCAACCCACTGAGCCATCCGGGAGCTCAGCAGCAGTCACATTCTGAAGGAGCTCGGGCTTCAGGATGCGAATCCGGAGGGGGAACAACTCAGCCCATTACATTGACTGTCTATTTTCAAGCCCTAAAGATTCTCTCTTTTGTGCCTGGGACAATTAGGCCCTTGGGGGTTGGCTACTAGTGAAGCAAACAAACAAAATAAAATCTAAGAAGTCACCAGAATATCCATTGTTTATTCTGATGACAACTAGGGATGTCAGACAAGAAATTCTATTTTGGCATTACAGTAAATGATCCATGTGTTCCAGCTGCATGAGACTTAGAAGGTTATCTGGTCTGCTGTTTGTTTTCCAACACCATTGAGCAATTAACTCACTTCTGACACTTTCTACCTGAAGACAGCATCAGATGCCACAGGTAAGGGTCCCACAAGACAGAACCCATTTGTGACACCAGTAGTGAATCCAGGTTGTTAGCGGTGCTTCTGACCAACTGGCTATATGCTGGAGTTTCCCAGGACCCCTCCATGGGTTCTGTTAATTTGCTAGAGCAGCTCACAGAACTGAGAAGCACTTACCAGTTTATTATAAAGGATATCATAAAGGGTACAGATGAACAGCCAGATGGGGAGGCACACAGATTAGGGTCAAGAAGGGTCCCAAGCACAGGAGCTTCTGTCACCATGGAACTGGGGTGCGACCCCCCAGCATTGTGGATATGTTCACCCACCCAGAAGCTCTCTGAACCTATCCTTTTAGGTTTTTGATGGAGGTTTCATTACATAGACATGATTGATTAAATCACTGAGTATTAGTGAATGAACTCAAATCTCCAATCCCTCTCCCCTCCCCAGAGGCAGGATGGGGTGGGGGTTGGGATGAAAGTTCCAACCCTCTAATCATGTGGTTGGTTCCCCTGGAAACCAGCTGCCATCCATAGGGGCTTTCTGAAATTACCCTCATTAACATAAACTCTGGTGTGGGCTAATAAATGGACTTGACAATAGCAAAAGACACCTTTATAGCTCTTATCATTTAGGAAATTCCAAACGTTTTAGGAGCTCTGTGCCAGGGACATGACAAAATCCAAATACATATGCGTGTTTCTTGTTACAAATTACAGTATCACATCTGGTTAGCCTGGACTCAGAAACAGGCTTAGCTAATACTAGTCAATCCCATCTTTTGATTAATATGTTTTTCTTTACATTTGTTAATATAAATATGCAATTTACAAATATTATGAAGTCTTACTGGCATATAAGTCACCTTGCCTCCTAAGCTGGTTTTATAAACTGACCAACAGTATCTCTTTGCTTTGATGGTTTGAGGACACCACAGGATGGCCCTAAAGATAGGATTTACAAAGACCCATCTAGAGTTTGGTATCTTGCGTTTTCATACATGCAAATGAAAGGTGAATAGTTCCCATGACATTAATGGTTCTATTGTCATTAAACAATAACTTGCACTTCTACAGATGTACATTTGTTGACTATCAATATTTTTTGCATTTTATTAGTTAATTAACCACTTAATTACTATAGAATAATTCATGGCTAAATAACATTCCATTATTCATTTATAGTGAGATGTTCAATTTATGTCTTTTTTTGTCTTTTATTTTCATGGTAAATAACACTGTGAAGGAGATTCTTTTAATATGTCTTAGCTTATTTTCATTTATTAATTTATTAGTAAAAATTGCCCCTCAAAATTTACTATGTCAAGGATATGGCACATTCTTAAGGCTGTTGATATACACTGTAAAAACCACACTATACAATGGTGGTACAGATGTTAGGAAGCTGTTTCTCCACAGTTACTATTCATGAATAATTTGGTAAAATATGTTATTTTAAAATATATATTCCATATTGGTATGTAAAAAAATCCACGTCTTATCATTTTAGTGTGAATTTTAGTAACTAACTAGGTAACTTGTTTTTACCTATGTTTAATGTACTTCCTTTTTAACTGCCTATTCATGTCTTCTGCTCATTTTGCTGCTGAATTATTTACCTTTTCACTGGTTTATATGAGCTCTTTGTATATTAATTATATTAACCTCTTGTCCTAAGTTTTAAAAATTTTATTGATTTTTGTACCTGATAATTTATGATCACCTGAAATTCTTATTTTTGTGTACTCAAAAATCAATAGTTTTCCGTTTAGAAATACTCAGGTTTTTCCTTTCTTATCCAAAGGATGGACACACACACACGAGCAAAGGTCAGACAATTAAGTTCGCGAACTTTCCACCATGTAAATGCACATGTGTGTGTGTCCCTCGTGTGTATTATGCTGTCTTTTCAAATGACATTCTCTTTATTTTTCCAATTAGTTGTATATGCTGCACAATGTCTATAATTCCTCCAAATTAAATACCTGGAAACTCAGCAATTGGACGGTCATTTATCAGAAGGTGTGTGGTGTTGCAGTAGAACGACTAGATATATGACTTTGGGCAAAATTACTTGTCATTGAAACTTACTTCCTGCAAAATGAGGATACTAATATTGCTACTAATATAAGGATACTAAAATAACTACATATTGCCAGGGAAATTGAACACTAAATCCTTCTAATTATTTCAGCAACATAAGAAACACTATCAGTGCCAAAATTATTGGCCAGGCTACTTTCAGTAATTGGTAGCATTATTCAGTTATTTGTAACATTAAGATAATTTGGAAGAGCTTCAATAAGAAAAGAATTCATTAGTGTTTGAAGTTAAGGTGTCTAAGGATATGGTTGGCCTCAGGGACCCCACGTCAGGAAGAACTGTCTTGCTCGCCTCTCAGCCCCAACTGCTTGTTTCTGTCCATGTGACAAGGCATCTGCCTCCACTGACTTGAGGCTACTTTTGTCCCCTCTTGATTCAGCAAGAACACTCTCAGCTGTCTGTAACTTGGAAACACATCAGGGCGGAATCTACCTGTCCTCAGTCATCCTGTGGCCATTGCTTGTCTGGCTCCAACCACTGTGTGCACAGTGATTCAGCGATGTGATTGGCCCAGCCGAGGACACAGGATCAGTCTCGTGACCAATGGTTTCTCCGCCTTTTGGCTGACACCAAGTGCAGTGTCGTGACCCAAAGGAGGGTACTGTCCTCAAGAGCCTTCCCAGGACCACGGAACAAGGGAGAAACACTTCCCCAAAGTAAATGATGGCGAATGATAGGGAAACCCACTACTATCTCAACAGAGTGTTTATTTTTATCACATCAAATCACTTCTGTTAGAAGATAATAGAAGTTGTTACAAGGAAGATTTCTTTAATCCCCCAAATGTATTCAAGTGCCCAGCAGTGCTGACTTCATACTATATATTGTTCATTCAGATAACTCTGGCCTTAATCTGTAGGATTATTATTCAAAGTGTTCTTATATCCAGATTTGGTGGTACTTCACAAAGACATAAGAAAGGGTAATTATCTTAACTGAAGTACATTTGGCACAAAAATTAATGTCGGGTATATACCTTAACTATCGTTGTCTCAAATCAAGTTTACTTTAGCTCCTGGAGGTTTTTTTCAGTGTTTATAAGTGCCCTGTAAATTTCTGAGTGATTGATGCATTTGTATGTTACGTTGATGGCATAATTGACTAATAATTGTATTTATATGTGCTTTAGCATTTTGAGTCTTGTGAATTAAAAAACTCGCAACCATGAAAAGAGACCTTTAGTGGCAAATGATAGAATCTAATTTCTTCCCACCCAAAGGGTAATTTAGCAATATTGACCATTTACAGGGCCAAATGAAACAAGATAATGAGGGCTAATTCACTTTGCTCTTTCTGGTTCACCAATCCAGATTTGAACAATATGGACGACAGAATAATGCCTCCATAATTATTATTTGGCTTTTGGAGTCATACAAATGGATAATCTTTTTCAATGCTGCTTCCAAAAAAAGTTCTAGCATTGTTATATAACTACATTTTCCCCTTGCCTTGGCTATTTTGGTCTTGTTAAAATGTTGTTTTTGATCAAATAGCCTATACACGATTAGCTGCAGTATCAGGGAATGAATGAATCCCAGCTGCACTGACAAATACATGAATAGGGCCAGAGAGTGATAAATACAGAAACAATTTCAGCTCGAGCTGGAAGTATCCTGACAGCAGTAATTACAGAATGCAGCAGAGCCAGTGTGCTCATCACACATTAATTTGACTCTATTAAATAATGCTGACAAAAATTTAAGGAATAACTTAAAATATATGTTCAATTACATTGAGCCTATATATCTGCTCCTGAAATACAAGGAAATCTCTAATATAATGAGAGGCTATGGCATTTGAGCATGGCTTTAGGTGGTAGAGCTCTTAAGTAAAATTTCATGTATACGTGTGTGCGCACACACGCGCGTGCTTTGTAGATTTTATATGATGTCCGTCTCCCACTTTTTTAGGCCTTGCTGCTTTGAGACATTCAAAGAGACATTCCTGGTTATTCCAGTAGGAATATACTCAATTCACCCCCAGATATACCACGTATAACTAAGTACAACTTGCTTCATTATAATGGAACCTCATTATGCGATTAAAAAGCAATTAAATAAAATTAAATATGAGAGAAGTGAGATAAGACAAATCTTCAATGAAAACAAAAAGAGCAGTAGATTTTAAATCCACTCTAGAGGCAAATACAAGCAGAACTGATAGTTTGAAAAGCTGATTCAACAACGAGAGTGCTAATTGACCTTAATTCTCTGAACTTGAAGAGAAAAAGATATCTTACTTTCCCTGAAAAAAACAAAAAACAAACAAACAAACAAATGTGGTGGATGAAACATAGAAGCCCCATATGTCCTGTTCCTGAGAAAGGTACAAGCTCACATGTGGCAACTATAGGGACGATCTAGATTAGGGTTTCCAGGAGGGAATTCTCACCCGTTCTCGGGAATTTTTTTGGCTTTTCCATTCCCAAATCCCGAGAAAAGTTGGTTGGGAAACCAGGAAAATCAGCTCCTTGAACCCAAGTGGTTGGTAGTATCGGCTGTCACTTTGTGGAAACAATTCATCGCGGAGAACAGAAAACAGTTTATATCTCGGGATTCGGGAAGAGGAAAGCGAAAAAAAATTGCTGAAAATGGGTGGGAATTCCCGGCTGGAAACCCTAATCTAGAGTAAATGCTGAAATGCAGTGTGTGCTCAGGTCAGATCCCCTAGACTGCTTCTTTCAGGCTGGGGCACCTGGAACAAGTTCCTGAACCTCTCTGTGCCTTAAGTTTCTGATCTGCAAAATGTGCACACTTCTAATACCTGCTTCAAATGTTCTCAGTGAGGACATAAAGAGTTTTACTTACAACAACCTGGCACGTAGAGAGCCCTCAATAAATTTCAGCAATGATTACAGAAAAACCCTAAAACAACTTTATGTTATCCATTTCCTGCTTTCTCACGGTCCACCATGCTCTGTTGAATAAGTGAAAGATTGAAGATAGAAGAAAACAGTCCTAAGCTAAAAAAGACCTACGTACGAGTGTGCAGAATGAAGGGGCTCAACGTTTTCTAGGCAAAATTCAAGAAAAGAGACTTAAAATTATAGATATTCTGGCTGGTTTTTGAAACCGCATGTGTAAAGAAAAATCTCTAAAGTTGAAAAAGTATAAAAGGCAGAATATTTAAAACCCACACATTTTGATGTTTCTTTCACATTAGGCAATTTGTAGAATTATTCTCTGACCTGCTTTTTTAACCTACTATGTCCTGGAAGTCTTTCCACGTCACTGCATACTTAGCTATCTCATTTTTAAACACCTATAATGGTATTTAAATTCTGGTCCGAATTTCTCTGAACATTCCCATTCGCTGACGTTACAAGGGAGGGGGGACATTTTAATATTTTAAATGAGCACCTGGTTAAAATCTGTTCTTAGACTACAATATAAAAATGCCTTTCTTTCCTTCTTCCTTTTATGAGACATTAACTGTATGCACTTGTTATTGATCAATTTTGGAGAAATAATTTGGAACTTGGACATAAGTATTCTTAGTCATTAAAAAGGGATTAGTTTAATTGCTCCAGGATGTATGCCATTTTGTTTGCAAATTGCATTGCACTTCTCAATGTCATCCAAAAACTGGAAAGCCATATGGCCCTCACTTCAATAATACAACAACTTTTTAAGGCAAGGGCATCCCTTGTAAACATACACACACACACACACACACACACACACACACACGAAGGTTTTAGCAGATTCTAGCAAAGAAAGTTCAAGAACAGTGATCAAGATTTGCATGTACCAAGAAAATACTGAACTTAGAAACAGAATTGATATCTTAGGATCAGCTGATCGTCCATAGCTCCACATTTTCCTTTAATTGGTCTTTTCTTCTAATATCTGAGAATTCTAGGATTTTTTCCAAGGGAAAACAATCATCTCTCATAAAACCACCCATAAATTGTGGGATTTACAATAGGAAACCAATTTATTGTCCTTTCCTTTCCATTGTCATTGTCACCTTAACATTGTACACCACATTTTGAAAAGGCAGAAAAGTTAATTTTACCATATAAAAAATAATTACAAATTTTGCAAATAACTCCATTCATAATAACATCCGTATATTTACTGAATTCACACTATGCCAGGAGCTGTGCGAAGTATTTCATCTGCACTAATGTAAATCCTTATCACAAACAGATGAGGATGGTGTCTTTATAAACCCATTTTATGATGAGGAAACAAACCCACTGAGGTGTCACAATTTGCTCTAGGTCACACAAACAGCAAGAATTACAGCCAGGACCTATACCCACATGGATCTGATTTGAAAGGCAGATTCTTTTTTATTATTGTTTGTTAGTTTTTGAAATGTTCTTAAAAATTAGAAAATCTAATATTACACTTAAAAATTAAACATTTAGACTTGTATTAAGTCAAATTTTTCATCATTTGCAGTAACCTACCATCATATCCATTCTCAAAAACTAACCAACCTGAAGATTCTGGTATGCATCCAGCCAGATTTTTTTCAACGCATACATAAAATATTTGATACATAAATACAATGCAATTTTTCTCCAGAAACAGAAACACACAATATATAATAAACCTTCAATTACATGTTTTATTTAGCAATACGTTTTTATTTTCTTTCTATGTTAGTAAATAAAAATTTTCAACACGTTTTAATGGCTGCATATTATGTCATTGAATAGATATACCAAATTTTTTATTATCAGTCCACCATTAATGGACATTTTCAGTTTTGGGTTATTTTCATTTTTCCTATTTTACATCACAGTCCTGTCAATAATTGCGAAGGGTCTAAACTCTTACTCTATTTTTACACAAACGCCTTAGCCTGCCACAGTTTCATGGTTGCTGGTAGAAGACATGAGTCGACTGGGTCAGAAACAAAGGACTTTCCTACACATGTCACGACAGGAACCATGAACTTCACATCACATCAGTTCCTCTTGCCCTTTGGCTTCCACGCCGAGTGGAGTGGCCCAGTTAGATGCTGTGCATGCAGTGGGTTTGGGTCACAGCTACAGCACCCCAAGCTTAGGAGGCCCCTATTTCTTGTCCAATTCCTGCCAGCAAACCTGCCTAAACTTTTCCCTGGAGAGATATGTTGTCTTTCTTATACCTTCAAACCTCCCCTCTGCTGCTGGAGGAAACACTCCCTTCCCAGGCCGTTTGCTGTACGAACACACTTTAACAGATAGTCCAGAGCAAAAGGTGTCAGCGCCTCTTTCCTCCCAACATGTGCAGAAACCCACGAGCAGTCTTTCAACAGTTACAGAGAGTATTATCTGGGTTCTTAATCACTGCACCCCTAGCCATGATGATTGTTGCACTCCAAAACGTGGCTCTGCATGCAGTCTACATCCTTCTTCTCCTGCAACCTGGGCTCTGAGACACTATGGTCTGTTGGAAGGAGCATGAGAACTGGTGTGAAAAACATGTAATGTCTAATCTCAATCTATTATGTTTATATCTAAATCTATATTCATAGATTGTTAATAATGGCTATTTTTTAACTGTAGAATTTGGGATGAATTTTAACCTTTTCACTTTTCTGTGTCATTTTCATGTTTAAATAAGCTTGACTTATTCTAGCAAAGCAATGCCATTTTATTACATCACTAGTACAATTTTTAGATAATAATTTATCTACCTTTCTAAAATATCTTTCATTTCTGCAATAACTCATCCAGCAGCTTGATAACCATTATTTTGGTCAGGAATTGAGATGTAACCCAGCATGGCTTCAAATAAACAAAACGACTTCTGATTAACATCAAGTTAATTCCCCTGGAAATACGGTGGCGACAAAATTCTATTATGGTTCCTTGTGAAAACCAAGTTATATAACTAGTAAAAAAAAAAAAATATGCTTATAACCTTTTAAAATGAAAATCAACAGTTACACGAAACTATATGCTAGTCCTAAATAAATTCTTTGGTTTCTTTACTTCAAAACTTGACTTTTAAGTAAAAAATATTATTATATTCTCCATGCCTTTGTACTGGTTTGAGTTCTTTTTTGAAGTTATTTAAAGACAGGTTTCTAGTTGTATCTCCAACCACCATAGTCATAATTTTCTTGAACTTTCAAAGTGGAATGTGCTTATAGCATGCTATACATAATTGAAATTGCTGAAAAGATGAATTTCAAAGACCTAGAAAACCCCTGACCTCTTAAGATATAAAAAGGTACTAAAGTATATTGGCTGAAGAGCTGCATTATTGCAAAAGCATCAACAGGACCACAGCATTCCTTCCAAAGCACTGTATTCATCTCAACAAATACTGTTCTGCCACAACAGAGCCTCGCCACCCAGGGGCGTCTGGCAAATATGTTTACTGAGGTGAAGCACACTGGGTTTGTATAAGTCAAAGAGCACATATAATTTGCAGCAGACACAGAATGAATATGAGACACCAAGAATTTAAACCATGTTCTAAAACAAGACTGTAACATTCATTCACTCAGAAAATAGTTGCCTAAGGCCAACAATGGGTCAGGAATAAGAGCGACATGGAATTTAAGTGAGGAAATGATGACCAGGGTCTTGCCATTGTGAAGCTCACCATCTGCGCCTCACTGTGGGAAAAATCATGGAAAATGAGCAATACGTAATTTCTCCTTTACTATAACACTGAAATTATGGTAAAAGAGTATTTGGTAATATACTGGAAGAATAATTTCATTGATAGCGTGCCCCCCTCTTGAGAGGGGGGAAAAAAAAAAACTAAGAAGAGGGAATTCTTATTTTCAGTTTTGCAACCTTACATGATTTCCCTATAATATTTTAAAAATGAAAGTGCTATATAGGAAGAAATAGTCTTTATCTTTCAAAATATTGAAAAATCTATATAATTATTATGTTGTAGCCCTCTTTTTAAACATTAAGACATACTAATGGATACAGTGCTTAAAGACAGAAATTGTTTCACTACTATTAGTTTTCTATGCCACTTTGAAAATAGGAAGAAAGTACAAGGGCTTTAGATAACTTCAGGAATCCTTCTAATGTTTTGAAGACAATATAACATATATTTCCTAACACTGTGTGGAGACCTCACACGGGTGAAACAAAACTATGCTTGGCTTTTGGAAATTTCCAGACTGCTATAGGATGTTGAGTATGATTTATGTCCCAGAACAGTTATTTTCCAGGTAATCCTCCGGGGCCAAGGAAAATGTTTATGCAAATTAGATAAACTGTGACACACTGCGTATAATTTAAGAATGGTCCACTCTAAAAGCAAAATGAGAAAGTGTCCACGTTTTTTCGTGGTGCTTAGCTCTTCCTTACAGCATGGCTTCCCTGAAAACTAGCCTTGAACGCACACCCTAGCCCAGTCCGTGTGCTGCGTGGAGGAGACTCACACACCCTAAAACTCCTGGTCTCTTCACTCACAGTGGAAGGATCCCTATGAGGCCGAGTGGTCGTGAGGAGAGAAGACCTCACTTACTGCAATTCACCCCCACCCTCCACACGTACACTTTCCACCCTCCCAGGATACTTTTAAAAATTATATTTCTGGTATAGATGAGCCAGAGATACATTACTTAAGAATGTAGATTTGCTATGTCTCAATAGCACTCCCCCGGTAACGCTTTTTTCTCAGTTCCATCGTGCTTTCAGCTTCTCTAACGGGCTCTGAAACAGTCTAACATCACTTTTTAACTTGCCTCTATACTTAGGTAGGATCCACAAGGACCATGACCTGTCTTCTTATGTACTAGTGTACACACACACATACACACACACACACACACACACACACACCTTCACCTCTGCAAGCAACTTAAGATGATAACGGAGAAAGTATTAACTAAAAATGAGAACAGAGAGAATTCGCAAGTGAAACTATCTTCATACTAAGATATGTACCAAGACAAGTAATCCAGACCTCAGAGAGCCTGTGTGTGTTTGCCAACACCGGGCCAAAAAGTGCATGATTGTGAATATTACTTCACAGATCGCAATGAACCAACGAGGCGGGCACTAAGGCTGAGTACGGCACGCGAAGGGTTTATCTCAGCTTCAAGAGCCACTACGAATTTGAGCAAGTTTTCTAATTTCTCTAGTCCAGTTTCGTCATCTCAAAAACGAGATGATGTTTTTTGTCATGAATCTATAGCATTATATTAGTACATGTAAAAAATACTTACACAGTGCCTACAACTATTCAATAAATATCTCACAAATATTAATTATTATCAATGCTTATAAATGTACATTGTTCTCAATAACTAGAGTTCACATTGTTATTTCCACTTAATTATTTCAATGATCAAAAAGAGTGGGAAGAAAGAAGCAAAGCAACAAAGTCATTTTAGAGATGTCATAGTGCCACGGATGTCATGCTGTTCTACAACTTTTTTGCTCTCCATTCTACAGCCTTCTATCAGGTGAAATTATATACCCTTGTGTCTCCAACTGCTCCTGAAATTGTTATGCAAAGGACTTTATCTCCAAAGCGGACCTCTCTCATCAGATTCGCAATCTATAAAAAATTATGCCTTGGACATTTCTTCTTGGATGTCCCATTGCAACCCCAAACTCAACAGACTTTCAAAATGTTACTCTGAACATCTGCTTTTCCTCTTGGACTCATCGAGCTATAACCCTGCTCCTCTGTCCTGTTCCCCACGGACCATCAGACCCAAGTCCTATCAAGTCTACCTCTTTAATCTTCATCACCCATGTCCCTTCCGCTCGTCGCCACCCAGCATTATACCGTTCAGTCCAGACTCTGCTCATCCTCTGCACAGGGCTGCTAGAGCCTCCGACTCATATCTCCCTGTCTCCATTCTTGCCTCCATCCACTGCTCCAAAGGAATCTTTCGGAATTTCAAAAATGATCAGTAAAGTCTCCCCATCGCCTTCAGGGTAAAATTCAAAGGCTTGAGCATGGGCCAAAGTCAAGCAAAGCCATCGTCATGTACAGAACGATAACTGCAACAACCAAGGCTAGACAAAGTGCCTACCCCTTGAAAGCCCCAGGAAACACTTGCGAGTGGAATTATTGTTGCTTTGACTGACACACAGATGTCAGGTGTGGGATGGGGTCAGCAACTCGTACTGAGAATTTTTAGGGAATCAAGTTAGTTTCCTTTTTTGCTAAGTCATAAGGTTTATAAAATTTAAGATGGCAATAAAACATAACTGGTTAGAAGGTATTTTGGGAAATGATTTACACCCTAAATGCAAGGTGTGCGTTAATCTATATGATGGCTTAATTGGCATGTGTGTTAGGAAGCCAACGATGTAGTGCAAGCAAGCGAAGGAAACTTCCTTAGAACTTAACCTCCCCCAACATACACAACTCCCGAGCAATGAAATGAAATCGTACTGCTTGCCGGGTTTGTGTCATCTTTGTGAATATGTGATATTGTTGACTTTGTCAGTTTTGTCAACATGGAGTCCTCTGTCAGGAGCCGTCATCCCAGCAGGCTCAGGTCTGGAGGGAATCATTGGCTTTGCTAATGCGGTGAGATGCTCCAACACTGATATGCTAATGAGACACTCCTGTGTCCCCTTCTATACTGAGAGCGTCTCTAACTGAACCTGCTGCTTCCATGTCTAAACCGAAGTCACAGATCGTGGATTCAGGAAAAATTGACCTGACAACAAAAGTTAATTTTTTATAATGCTTTTTACAACCTTCCTTTTATAATACCAGAAGCCACTTACAAAGTAGTTTAACAAATTAGTCATCAATGAGGGGTCACAAAACAGTTTGATGCTTTTTACGAACAGAAGTAAATTTTGATTTAATATCTGCCTATTTTCTTTGTTTGTCTAAAGCGTAAAAAAATATAGAGCTCTACTTGATTCCAGGACTTTTGAACCAGGAGTGTTTTAATGGTAAAATGATGAAACATTCCTGACATTTTCACAGCTCAGTAAAAGGTAAGCCAAGCCGTGCTGTGAACACCAAAGCTTTGGGCAGATTTCCACCAAGAGGGCAAAATTGTTTTTCTTTCTTTGGCGGAGTAATATGGCTCAGGAGGAACCATGAAACTGGGGGGAAAATGAAGAGGAAACATTAAATCTGTGGGGGGAATAGAAAACGTGGTATAATATACACATTGCAAATCACTTCAAACATTTGCTCCAAAAATCTAAAACAATTAAATGCTTTGAAAAAAATGGGCATAATTTTTATGCCAAAAAACTACTTAACACACCCTCTCTAGTTCATATACCATGTTGTCCCCCCACATTTGCTGAAAATTGATATCCTTACAGGTGTCATTTATAGAAATGCATTTAGTATTCATATGTAAGAATATTCCTTACACATGCACATATTGAAAATCGCAGTTCCCTTAATTACTATAAAACTTTTGCAAAATAGGCTTGTACTATACACAAAACAGTGTGAAACAATCTATGTAGTAACTGTGGTAAGCCTGAAATAATTCTGACATTTTGGAATAAAACAATAACGTTGTCTTGGAGTGGCAGGAGAGAGTCTCATGTCAGCCTGGAGTTACATACATCAGAGTAGAGAGTTTTAGAATCTTTGCATATAAGAAACAAAGCTGAGATCCATCTGACACGCCTCTTTAGTTGTCATTTTGAGTTTCCAGACTGCACTCAGAGTCACTAATTTTAACTATAGTTCCCCCACATAGATCTTCAGTTAATTAGGAAGAATATATGGAGAAACGTCCTTGGACTGGAGCACGTGCCCCGTCCTGCTGTCACAAGGGTTGGTATCATTGGGGAGAGTTAACTGAGCAAAGTGTGTACTGTTTTCTGAGGCTGCTGGCCCTTCATCCTTCGTACCCTAGAATAAGCTCTGCTACACCATTTTAATAACTTCATCCCATCTGACCAAAGGAGAAACACACAATTAACATGTATGTTCAGGCACTTAGGAAACATCCACATGGATGCATGCCGACCTTCATGCATTCATGCAACAGTGGCTGAGCACCCACCGTATCCATGAGGGATAAGCGGCGTGCTGCCTGCCCTTGAAACTCAGTGGTCTCAGATCAGGAGACAGCCGTGTACGAGGTCAGCAAAACAGTGTCACACAGGAAGCGGAATTCCCATAGTGTGCGTGCAGCTTTATGCCGCTGAGGAATCCCACAATTAAAGAAAACTTCACAGAACAAACAATTTATCTGGTAAATTTAGAAAGTCTAAGTTCCTAGTTTCAAGTGAGTTTTCTATAGTGACCACAATATACCAGTCTGTATCTATGACTGTGAAGTCTGATCCAAAACAGCTCAGCTTCTAAATTTTAAAAACGTTATTTAAAATGCATATTTTTTGTTGTTGAAAATCTTTCTTTAGTGAACAGATCATCTTAAATGTTTTAATATCAACCTTAAAATTTAAAAATAAAGTATATACTGATAAAAGAATTTTAGTTTGGCAAGAAAATGTAGAGACAAGACCTCAATAATATGGAATATACAGAATATAATTTAATACATAATTTGAGTAGCATACCACATATAATTTCAGTAATACTTAAATATTCGTGTACAATAATGGCAATTTTTAATGAGAGGGCTATAGATATTTTAAAGCTGTAGTACATGGCTTTTAAAATGAACCATTGAATGATTAAAATACATTTCTCCTATTTCATGCAGCAACTGTGATTATATGTAAATTTCTCTCCAATTAGAGAAAATGAGTGAAAAGCTACAAAGATTGCTCTACTCTCATTTATCAAATGAGTCCGGATTTTTTCCAGTGCCGACCATTTGATTATGTATGCAGACGTTTATTTCTCCATGTTTGAATAATGCATGGGAATGATGAGACGTTTATTTTGAGACATCAAAATGAACAGTGACTGTGCTCTGGAAACATAGCATTTTGTTTGTTTATTTATTTATTTTAAATGTCTCTGTCTTCTGAGTCCCCAGTGGGAGAGTTTGGGACCTCCAAAGAGTCTCCTGATCTCTATCTGCTATCAAGTTTCAACTCAGTTGACTTTGAATGACCACTTCAAAGTAAATGACTTAAGAAACAATTTTTACTTTACGTCATTTAAAGACTTTAGGGTAAATACAATTTTAAAACTTTTTAAATTTAAAACTAAGACAAAGAAAAATAACCAAATCAAACGGTAAGCTATAACCTGGGATTATCAGGATAGTATGATCAAAAAAATGACTTATAATACAAAAAGAGAATATGCTAACAAATATTATGTGCCATTATTTTACAAATGAGTATATGGGAAACGGAAAAGAGCCAACACAGAAAAATGATAATAAAGATGGTTAAGAATTGTATGGAAAAAGTTTCAACTTCATTAGAAATAGAAAAAAATAATTAAATATATATACGTATATGTGTACATGTATGAATGTATTTATATCTATTATATATACACACTCCTATATGTATATACATTTTTCTATACATTATATATATTTATATGTAGTATACACACATGTACCCACAGATATGCACACATATATATACCTATATATATACTTACATACCTACACCTCTCTGCCTCACTCTCTGTATCTCTATATGTATATCAACTGAGCAAAGCCAAAGAAATCTGAGCATACCTAGTTTATAGGTGAATTTTATACATATTAAGAACCACAGAAATTAGATGAAGAATCATTCTCATGTCCACCTGTTCTGACTTTTTAACTCTTGGCATGACAGAACATTTAAACATACTTTGGATAAGCATAGCAAAGCATTTTTTGGTCCCCCAAAGTAATGTACTATTTGTACCACTGCTCAGAAATTCATATTAAGTGATAGAGGTTTATACCTTTCAAGGTGCCTAGTAGATTTTTGTATCAGACAATTGTTTTCAGGATTCAATAGTCAGGTGACAGGGAAGCACATATCTGTTAAGTGACCTCTTATGTCTTCACAGAAAGGCAGGAATGATTTCTGGCTGAGCTCGCTTTCCCTTACTCTGCCTGGGTGTGTGAGGTGTGGGGAGGAGGGGAGTTAAGCTGGGGGTTCGTTCCAAAATTCCTGAGCACACTTAGAACAACTTTCAGTCAAGCTAGCAAGAGGCAATCAGAGACATCCTTTTCAGAGAATTGCAGGTATTATAGAGGGGGGCAGAAAACAACTCGTGGAAAAAGAGAGTAATTCCTCTGACTCATAAAAGGTTTATAACAATTAGTAGAAACTCTTGGCAGAATTTTCGAAATAGATGCATCTTCTATATTCTTTCTTCTACACAGTTCTATTTCCCAAAGAAGTATCTTATTGTTGTTCTTAATGTATGAAAAATAAATTTAAAATTAAACGGAGGATTATATGGTAAGCACATTATGCCACAGAAAGTAGTACAAAGTGAAGCGGAAGACGTCCCACGTGGGTAGTTAGAATTAACAAGAAATCAAACATTTCTTTGCTAGACTATGTCAAGTGTTTCTTTTTACTAGTACAGACAGGGCAAATGAATGTTTAGAGTAGGACAAAAAAACGAAAAAGATGTCGTCAAGCATTTTATCAAACGGCGGTGACAACATACGATTGTGTATTTGTAGTAATGGATAGTGTCAGCCACAATAGACATCTGGAACTTTTGTAAAATATGTTTCAATTAATCATTAAAATACAACTTTTGAAAAACCAGCTTTCCTGCCAAAATTTGAATAATTTGAAACACTTGTATTGTCATACTCATATTTATCAAGTTACCTTCTAGCCAATTATGTACTTAAGCACTATGACCAGTAAATTCGGAGGGTCTTCCAGTAGCCAACATGCTCCGTCTCCACACCATCGGGGATTCCCATGACAAGTGAAATGAACTATTGGCCTTAGCTAGTAAAGTTTATTTTATTTCACCCAGATAACTAAATCTTTTTAAGTCATAAGTTCAAGTATGTCATCTCTCCAACTTAAAGTCTTCCAGTGGCTTTCTATTACACTTGGAATAAAAATTCGACTTCTTTTCCATGATTGTTAAATCTATACCTAATCTCGGCCTGACCTCTCAGACCTTATTTCCCTAATACATGCTTTTCCTTCCACGTGATCCAGTCACACTAGCTAGCTTTGTGGTTCCCGGAAGACTTATTTCTGCCATTTCAACCCAGCTCATTTTTAGCTTGGGGGCTTTGCAATCCATTTAGAAAGCTCTTCCTACCTGCACGGCTCTGAGCTGTAGCAACCTGTCGCATGGCTCCTAGTGATCCCCATCCCATGACACCTATGTCCCCTGTAGCCCCTCCCCCCCTTGCACATGGCTACACATATGGTCGCAGTTGTTATGAATAGAACATGGCGAATTAGTGAGACGTCTCTTTTGAGAGTGGGCTGGGTGGTGGCTTCTGTGCTGGGCTCCCTGTTTCTCACCCTCACTCCCTCCAGTCCTTCACTCTAAAGGAAGGGAGCTGTGAGTAGCCCCTTGGAGGAGCCCACATGGCAGGAATGCCACGTCTGCAGCCGAGTCCGTGAGGACTTGAAGTTGCCCACAGCCTGTGCGAATGAGGCTGCAAGCAGGTCTTCCTCCAAACGGACTGGAGATGACACAGCCCAGCGGGCAGCTGTACTGCGCTCTGCTACAAACCCCCGGCCCGTGGACCCAGCCAAGCCACAGAAACCGGTCATCAATGTCCGCTGTTTGAAGATTCAAAACCTTGAGGTAATTACTTATGTGGCACAGACAACTAACATGTCGTTTCAGTCAGGCCTCTGATCAAGTATCTGTCGCTCTAAGATGAGCTCAGCAAATGCTTTCTGTAAAGAGCGGCAGCAAATAGCTTAGGCTTTGGGGTCATATGGTCAAACTCTGTCACAACTCCCGATCTGCATTATAGCAGGAAGCCAGCTGCAGACAGTATGCAAATGACAATCACTGGCTGTGTTCCAAGCAAATTCTGTTAACAAAACAGGTGGCAGGTGTGTTTTGCCACCCCTCCTGAGAGAGAACGTTCTAGGCCCTTGATCTGATGTCACTTTTCCCGCACTAAAGTCACTACCGTTGTAGCTTGTCTGGTTCATGCTGTCACCTTTCTCACGGGAACTGAGCTGGCCCAGGCACACTGCATCCAGGGCCCAGAACAGCGAGCACGTTAGGCCGTGGCTGCTGAATGGCGCTGTCGATTGCTCTGGTGAGGTTGGCGGAGGACTTCAAAATGAGGAGCCAAGTCACCAAATAAAGACATAAAAAGAGAGAAGAGGAGGACAGCACAGGGCCTCATGTGATGCCCGTTCAGTGGACATGGCGTTGTTTGAGCTGCGCTCCTTCAAAGGACAGAGCTATGAAACATCACGCTTACGGCAACCTCTGCATAAAACTTTCCCCTACCTCCCCCTCTCGCCCCAGAATATTATCCATTTCTACCTCCTTTCTTCTGCTTTTCTCCTTGGGACATACACAAGAAAATTAAATATGTATTTACTGAAGTAATTGTTTCTTACAATCCTAGTCCCCAATTTGGAGGCAAGAACCATCCCTTTCCACCTCCGTATGCCAGAACCTGTCTGCCACTGCCAGTGCTCAATAAATACTGTCTGCCATAGTGTCTGCACAACAAATCAGTCCTGCAGAGCGGGGCACAGGGATGGGGAAGAAGGAACCAGTTTTGAGGAAGGGCTTTTGTTCACCTCCCGATCTCCATAGAAAGCACAATCTTCAAAACATGAAAGACGTTCGACAATTAAGTACTCAGCCTCTGCAGTGTCTTCTAGCAGGAAATATAACTGCTTCCATGTGATTTGTCTAGATAATTCCCTTTATTTTGCTGTAGCAGCAAGCATTAGAAAACATCATTGAGTTATTGAGTATTTGCTCTTTACACAGGTGTTAAGTCCAGTCTGCCTTTTTCATTCTGCCACATAACCACTGTGTTTTATTATGGCATGGGGTACATACATGTCCATCTTTCTTCCAGAACAATGTTGTTTGTCATTCTCTGTAACATTTTAAAATATTAGAATATAAAACATATGATGGAACAGCTGTCCTTGGATAGGAGTTTGTGTTTTGCAAAAGGGTAATGAAGGCATCGTATATTATTTCCAAGGTTATGGTTGCACAAAATACTTATTGGAATTTATTCATAAGCCTGAGTCAGTGGGATAAGAATGAGTTGCATCTGGCTTTTCAGCTATGTACTAATGTATTAGATTATGCCTTATGGGGATGGTACATGTACTTTTATCTGGATAATCACATGTCTGGCTCTACAATAATGTATGTTTGTTCCTGCAGCTTAGCTAATTACAACATGGCGTTTGGGGGCTGGGTCTGTTTTGGATGCTGATCTAACTGGCAGCCAATCTTAATCTTTACTGTTTTTGATTATATATAATTTATTTTAGCTGCAGAGAAGCACAGATTTCAAATTTAACTTTGGTATGGTTTTCAACACAACATAATAAAACTCAAACTACAATTGGTCTTTATTGATATGTTTTGGTCTATGATAAGCCATTTGATCATTAATGACCTGGGTTATAAATAAATCTGAAAGGAATGAAAAAATTGGATGCCTTACATTGGACTTTAAAAAAAATTCTATATATCTAAATCTTGTACTTTTTTGCATTCATTGTAGAAATAACTTTTTAAAAACAAGAAAAGCACACAAACTATGAAATTATTCATAATTATAATGTTTGGAAATAAGCACTTTATATTTTGATATTTAAGTTTCCAATATTATATATATATATATATATATATATATATATATATATATATATGTGTATATATATATATATATATATATTTCTATATAAAAAAATCAAGAATGAAAATCAAAGTCAAACTGGCAATGTTTTAGGTGTTAAGACATATTATTCTCTGAGCAGTTAGAGAAACATGAATATGTATAGAAACACACATTTACTTGTTTGTCTCTTGGCATTCCCCTACTAGATTGTAAGCTCCATGGGGGAAGGATTTGTTTTTTTTAAAAAAAAATCTTCTATCACAATTGCCTAAAACAGTGCCTGGCACAAACTTAGTCAATGGGTTAATTAATAATTAACATTTTTATATTATAATATGTTATAAACACATTTCAATTTCTGTATTCTTGTTTTTTTAATGCCAATGAGACAGTACTTTTAATTCACTTTTAACCAATCTTCATTTGAAGAACACTTTAGTTTCTCTAATTTTTTACCTTTTCAGAAATAACCTATTTTTTCATATTCCAATAGTTCTCCTCTAATTTAATTGAAAAGACCAGACATTCCAGAGGAATACTGAACCATAATGATTGCAATAGGAATTTTTATATAAATCCTGAATTAAATGGAATGTCTCTGAAGTTTTATAATTAAATTCGTGTTGGCATTTAATGTTAGAAATATATTCTTATCGTTTTGAAGAAACACACATCCATTTATACTTTACTATTTTTTAAAATAAAAAGTTGTATGAAATGTTATACAAATTCTTTGTCATTTGATCTATTAATATAGATTATCAAATTTTTCTAATATTAAAAAATTTTTAACTTACAGAAGATCTTTATTTAGTCATGCAATGTATTTTATATACTATTGTATTAACTTAGCTGGTATTTTTATTTGAATTTCTGTATGTTTATTTATAAAGTAGAGTTGTCTCTAATTATATTTTATAGAAAAACGTGTCAGTTTTTAGTTAAAGAAGATTGGCCAAATTCACTGAGATTTATTTAAATTCTTTCTATGCTCTGGAATGGTTTATTTAAAAGACTATTACATGTTTCTTGGAAGTTTGAAATAAGTTATTCATAAAACTCTTGAGAACCATGTCTTTAAAAATAGCTGAGTATTTAAAAATACATTTTCTTTATTCGGTAGCAATCATTTTATGATGGTGGTAATCTCATATAATACGGTGTTTTGCAAGTTCCTGAAATACTGTTTTGCAAAACTGCATAGATATTTTTAAATTTCAGGACACAGAGCCTTTAATCTGAGCTCATCGATAATGTGAATTAGGCACAGGAAGAGAGAAACAACTCTAACTAACACCGTGTTTTCCAGAAAATAAGACCTAGCCGGACAATCAGTTCTAATGCGTCTTTTGGAGCAAAAATTAATATAAGATCTGGTCTTATTTTACTATAAGACCAGGTCTTATAATAAAATATAATATAATATAATATAATATAATATAATATAATATAATATAATATAATATTAATATAATATAATATAATATTATTTTTTGCTCCAAAAGACACATTAGAGCTGATTGTCCAGCTAGTCTTATTTTCAGGGAAACATGGTAATAAAATAGAGCAATTATAACAACATACAGTAATAAAAGTTTTGTGAATGTGGCATTATTAAGTAACATACAGGCTACTTGAACACAAACAATATGATACTGCGACAGTTGATCTGAGGATGGTGAAGGCCACTGAATGATGAACAGGTAGGGGGCGTCCACGGTGTGGAGATCCTGGACACAGGGGTGATTCAATCTGGGTGGGTCAGGGTGAGACAGCGCGAAATTTCTCCATGCTAGTCAGAACAGCATGTGATTTTAAACTTATGGATTGTTTATTTCTGAAATTTTCCATTTAATATTTGCAGACCACAGTGGACCATGAGTAACTGAAACTGCGGAAAGCAAAGCAGCAGAAAGAAAAACCTCAGATAAGGAGAGACTTCTGCATTTATCTGAAGAGAGTGAAAAAACTAATTAGAAAGATATATGCACCCCTATGTTCATTCTAGCATTATTCACAATCGCCAAGATATAGGGACAACATAAGTGTCCATCGTGGCCATCGCTGGATGCACGGCCAGAAGTGATGTGTGAGTATATGAAATGGAATGCTGCTCAGCCATAAAAAAGGACGGCATCGTGCCATTTGCGACAACATGGATGGACCTGGAGGGCATTATGCTAAGTGAAATAAGTCAGACAGAGAAAGACAGACACCATATGATTTCACTTACATGTGGAATCTAAAAGACAAAACAAATGAACAAACAAAGCAAAACCCATAGACACCAAGACCAGATTGGTGGTTATCAGAGGGGAAGGAGGTTAGGGGCTGGGGAAAATGGGTAAAGGGAGTAACTATATGATGAGGAATGGCAACTAGACTTCACTGTGATGATCACTTTGTATTATATACAAATACCAAATTATTGTGTTGCACACCTGAAACTAATAATGTTATCAACCAATTTTACCTCAAAAAAAAAAAAAAGATTAGACCAAAAAAAAAAAAAAAATGCAGTCCACAAGCCAGCAGTATCTGCATTATCAGGGAGCTAGTTACAAATGCAGAGCCTTGGGAGGTATCCCAGATCTGCTGAATCAGAATCTCATTTTTCCAAGATCCCAGGTGCACTGACATTTGAGAAGCACTGACGCAATGTCTGAAGTGAGGATGGAGTGAAAGTGATGAGGTAAAAACGGATCATCTTATTTCAGAACTCTACGGCGATTACGCATTTTTACTTCCATATTACTTTCAGGCTCACCCTTACTTACTGATAGAATTACACACATCAAAAGCCGTCCATGTCCTCATTTTACCGGCGACTTCACCCCGGGCCTGGAGACTGAATTCTAACTATTCGAAGAACTTACTTGTATTAGTGTGAGCAGAGGTTAAAACATTAATGTGTTTCTTGAACTAGGTAATGCATTATCTTATTACACATAAGGAAAGGAGAGAGAGAGAGAGAGAGAGAGAGAGAGAGAGAGAGAGAGAGAGAGAGAGAGAGAGATTAAGTAATCATGAAGCAGGGCCCAAGGAAATTGGAATCAGAAGTTCGCATCTGGGGAAGGGATAAATCTGAACTATGAAGCATTACTGTGGGGATCATCCCCATGGGGGGCACAGAACAGCCCTGGGAAACTGAGAGGTGGGCGTTCCAAAGAGGAAAGTTAGGGGGGACAACTTGGAAGCAAAGTTTACTTAGGGTCAGCCCCACAACCCTACCTACTTCATGTATATGAACTGTTCAAATAACACAGTTGATTCCCTCAGCAACTCTTTCCTGAGACAAGTATCACTCACAGTCTTCCAGCCTGAATTCCTGAAGAATTAAACAAAGCATCAGCTTTCAGAATATTCTTTCATCAAAATGGAATATCTGAAATGTTTTTTTATTTAACTTTGGTTCTATATCAGAGTGAAGCTTTAAGATTACACTATAAATAAACAAACCGAAAACTAGATGTCTCAATGACAGCTTAGACTAAACCTATTCTTTTTTTATTTTGTAGTGAATTATTTTAAAATGTTAGGAAAAAACTTTCATTCTAAATTTCAACAATGATATCGAAGCATCTGCATTACATAAATGATTTTGCTCGACATAAATGATTATTTTTTAGGTCTACCTTTTTTTTTCCCCCACTAAGAGAGATGATGATATTATTTGAATGCTTTAGGTTTCTGAGACAGAAAATCAATGCTGCCATCTCTGAGTGTTTGCCGTGTGCCAGCTCCAGCACTAAGATGCTGCAGGTAAGTCCTTTAGGAGGAACAGGAACAAGCTCGGCATTTGCTTCTGTTGGTCGCTGCTTCCTTCGTGAATATTTTAACTGGCCTCTGAGTCTCTATGTTCTCAAAAGATTTTACCAACCATTAAGTCTAAAGTACCTACCAAGTCATCTACTCTACAACGTCTCGTGTGAACTTTCAAAATTTAACGAATAATTATGGAAGAGCAACGTGCACATAAAATTCCTGAGTGCCAGGAAAATAAAGTTCTTGGTGACACGTGGTATGCCTGTGCCCCTGTGACCCTCTGAGACCACAGAGAGGGTGTGACCCGACTGGACCAGGAATGAGACCGTGAACTGCAAGCCTAGCCCTGCGGTCTTGAACTGGGAGTCCTGGCTCCAGACTCCAGCTGGGCCAATGGCGTCTAGCAGAGACTTTCATAGGCTGCAATGGGTGGGGGCTGGCCATGTCCTGCACACCAAGCACACCTGGCAGAGGCTGCCTGGGAGCTGGGCACACTGGGAAGCACAGAATCTATGAGGGAGAGAGAGGGAGATGAGAGACATCATTCTCTGGAGCTCCTCCAAAGGGCTGAAGTGAGCTGGTCCTGAACCCTTGTGGAGACCTTATGTGCATTTACAACAATGTTCGCCTCATTGTTTTCTGAAAAACTTCGAGTCTCTTTCTTACAGAAGAAGAACCTTGACTAAGACATGGTGACTGTGGGTACCTGACTACATAAAGGGGGCAGCCTGATGTGATACCTGAGAAAGAAGAGTCGTGATGGCCCCGGATTCCAACAAGGCACGTAGAAGGTCACCTAACCTCGCTGAGCCTCAGTTTCCTCATCAATAAAATGAGGAAAACCATCCACTCTTCATAGGCTTATCACCAGGATTTTAGAAAGTGAGTGTCCATTTGTCATTTTTCTAACACAGAATAAGGGCACAGTAAGTCACTTGCTCTATCATTACACAATCAGGTTGCATATCCTTCATGTGGCCTGTGTAAACTTCCCATTTTTCCATCTAATCAAATGTCAGGGACTCGAAAGGTGCAGCTTTCCTATCAAAAGTTATAGGCTACAGTTCCCTTATGTGATTATTTTATAGCCCGCAAGTTTATAAACGTGAAACATATAAGCCATGAATATTGCATTATTTTCTGTGGTGATTTTTTTAAGGAAATATGAATTGGTGAAGAAAAAAAGGTCTATTCACTCCTTGCTTTTTTTCATCCAGCAGAGATATAAATGTTTTGGTGGTATCTGGCTATTATTTAGTTTCAGAAAACCTTCTTCAAAAAGATTCACCCTTCTCTTTCAGATGGTGAAAACCAATGGTCAGTATATAAATTAATCACTGCGTGCCTTACCTCAAACACGTACACAGCACCAGACACATACCTGATGTAAACCATCATCCAAATACTATTTTATTCACTGAAGTGTCAGAAAGAGTTTCTTATAAACAGCATGACTGAATCCATTCTGCCCATTTCCTTAGGCAAGAATCTAGCTATTTCACATAACGTTCCTATCCGTCCATGTGAATAAACAAAATGCCTGGCCTTTCCAAAACAGACCTTTAACAGAAGAGAACAAGTTAATTCTTTCTTTTTCACTTCACAATGAGAAAAACAGCTGAGGATCCTTAATTGAAACAATGAGAGGCACACAGAGTCCACATAACTCTTTCAAGAAGAACCCTTAAATGCTTTCCAGTAGGAGGGACTTTGAGAAAATAAAATGGATAAATAAACGTTTGGTGGACAAATTCCCAAACAATCTTCTAAATTGAAACCATCAATGCAGAAAGCCAGCAGATCCCTTTTCTTTAAAAAAGTCAGTGTCATTATCAAAAGAAATAGTAAACTTTCTTTGCTTATCTTACTATTATTTTAGTTATTGGACCTTATACAAGTTCCTCGCTCTGTGCCAGAATTTCAGTCATTTCTGGTTTCTACCTTAGAGATAGTTTATGATGACGACCTGAAACAAAATGCATTCCATCTTCACTCAATGCTGGCTTATTCCAAAATAAGTGATACGTTCAACAATAACTTTTAAAACATTGGTTGTGAATTTCGTAATCCTATGAAATTCCCTCAGTCACTTTAATTCTTTTTTCTTTTTTTCTTACAAGACCAGATCATCAGGTCAAGTTATCTGCTATTTACAAAAAAGGAACAATGCAGTCTAAAAACAAGTCCAGAACCTCAAAAAGGCCATAATTACATGCATCCCCATCTCACATTGCCTGCCTGAGACCATTAAGCCACAGGAATTTCTTTATGGGTCTGAGGATTTTTGTGGAATTGTTTTTTTAAAAAAATACTTAAACAAAGTTGTTTCAACAACTAGTAATGATTCATGATTTTTAAAAATTTTAATTTACTAATATAAAGGATATGTTTAAGTAAAACTTCTAAAAATCACACCTGTTGTCCCAGGAGAACGATAAATGTTCAATATATTGTCACTGCTAAATGCTGTGAAAATAATTTTAAGAGAGAGTGGAATCACTGCCTTGTTTTAGCCTCTCAGTCCTCTAGGTAAGTGTGGTACTAACTTACCACTTTTTATCCAATGTTTTAAGTTAAAACAAAACTCTGGATTTGCTTTTGTACTACCATATGCAACCTCAAACAGCTACCAGAAAGCAGTGCAAATATAAGAAATCAATAAGCAAAGGTTTCTCCAGACTTGCTCTTGTTTTACTAAGAAATAAACAGGTTAGCGACCTAGGGCGCGGTGTGTGTGTGTGTAAACTCTGAGGACACTGATGAATAGCTTAGGAAAGGGTGTCTTAGTGGATGCAGGATGCACACACACATATTCCAACAGCAAGTTCACGAGAAGTGAGAATTCAAAGCAGGTCGGTGTATAAAAATCACTCTATTGATTTGACAAATGATTTAGTACAATTGTGTAGTGTTTATCTTAGAAAGCAGCCAGAAAACATTTTTAAAGAGACTTCCAAGAGAACTTTCCCATCTGTTTTTGAAGGTCCAAGACTGCCGTTGCTTGGTTGGAAAGAACTATTCACTTTTTAGTACACCCATTAAGGACAGAATTAGTACACCCATTAAGGACAGTTTTTGGTATGTAGTATAATTTATGTATTTTCAAATACATTTTGATAACATATGATTTCTTTTCCCTATGACTTCTAAGTAAATACCATTGAAATCTATGTTTGAGTGGAGGGCATGGAAGCAATTTAGTTAACTGAATTGGAAGAGAGTGAAAGAAAGCAATACATGAGTGTGCCCCCAACTTAATGTGTGTGGGGATTGTGACAATGATATAATTATTTATTAGGGAAACAAAATGGATATAAGAATTCAAGAGAAGTGGAAGAATATAAATAGCTTCCACTTTAAGATTTATTCCTTAAATTTCTTACCAAGGTCGTTATTTAAAAATTCTTGTCTTGATGTTTGTTTATATGTGTGTTCAACATTTAAACCACTTAACCATTATGGCTTTAAGCAACAAAGTTAAGCAGTGCCTTTGATTTGCTTCAGTATAATGGACACCTTGACTTGGGTTTTAAATTTTGTTTGGATAAAAGTGAGACATGTTAGGATTGCGGATCTTATCTTCACTTCCCAAATCCCTTAATGCTGCAAAGCTGGAATGAAAACTGAGCCGAGAAAGGGCAATCTGCAGGCCTTTCCTTTGGAATCTAGCATGAAAGGGGCCTTTTCCACAGACATAAAAATAAGCCCTGCAATATATTACTGAGGCGACCATCCCTAGTGAGCAAAATGAGTCATAAAAATAAACATGGATTCAGTCCCCAGAGTTATGGGTTGAAATGACATGGCCGGTGTCTTCAGAGAGGCCTGGATTATTGTGGATGGCTCCAAGAAAGAGCTGTGAAGGCTACGAAACAGGAAGCCTGCCATTCATGGAAGGCCCGCCCTTGTGTAAATAAAACTCCTCCGGCTGCTTCTTTTCCTCTGTGAGTCAAGGAGAAGCAGCTCATGATGTTGCTGGCCTCACACAGATACAAAGAGTAAATGCAAGTAGCCTGACGTCTTCTCCATCTAGGAGGAAACCCAGGTGGCCCTTGGATTTTCTCTTTTTCTTCCATCAACCCAGCGACTTTAAGTGACTTTCAGGAGACAATACCTTCGTTGGAATATGGCAAAATCCAACCAAGTATTTTTCTTTTGAGTGTTAGAGAAAACATGGTGAAAACTGCGTGGGGTTAGGAATAATGTCCAAGTTTCTGAAATCGGTGACCACATCCTGAGGACATTTATTGCATGGATACCACCCTCCACTCCTCCACCCCCCTTTGATTATCGGTAGGAACAGCTAATCAGTTTGTTTACAAATAGGAAAGGGGGGATGTGAGTGCCAATTATAGAAACCAACAATAAAAATATTTTTCTTCCCTGATGAAAGGGACCAAGAGATAAGCCCATGCTGGGCCACGAGGTCACTTTCCGAGGCTTTCCAGCACCACAATAGTGGCAGACTCCAGCAGGCTGCAGCAGCTCTGCGCCCTGTGACAGGCCTATCAGATGGGGCACAGGCCAGACACACAGGGCCAATTAGCACTTCCCACAGGCCTCTAACCTGTGACCCCTCATTCTCTCTTGATTAACACCCGGGACTCTGATCCACAGACATTGGTAAACAATCAAATCTAACTTTGGTACCTCTAAAGGATGGAAAGGGATTCAGAAAGTTGCTAATCACACTCAACTTTGCCAGAAACTGAAGGATATGCTGGACCCTGGGGAAAAACTAGAGTACAAACTCGTTCTGCATCGGTATGCCACATGCTAAAAATTCCACCTCCGGCCAGCTCTGGTACATTAGCATATTTATAATGGAAGTCTGGATTAACAGTGTTTGACGTCCTCACTGCGTTTACTCTGAGCTCTATTATTACTCTGAACAGTTCCTCCAAACATATTCGCTGGCTAACTGTAGAATTGTGAGCAATTTTGGGGGGGAAATGTTTAAAAGCTATTTATATATTTATTGAGTTCCTTTCTGGAGAATGATCCTAGATTAATTATAGCATTCTAAAGGATGGCATAATTTTAAACACTCTTTCCTGTATTCAATCACATGTAGAACTAAATTCGCAAGACTCCTTCATAAGTTTCAAACTGAACACAATGAAAATGTTTTAATTTTTGATAAACTAATGCTGATGTTCTTGCATAATTTCACATCTCATTGAGGAAGCAAAAGAAAGCCTAAAGTTTATTCATGGAGCACTGCCTCCAAAGACGATCTTTTTATTTCGAAATGTCTCTAATGCACTTTCTAATAGAAGCCACACTTGGGGAATGGGGCCAAATGATTTAACGAAAAAAGATCCACTTTAGGGAAAGGCAAGTCTGGGCCTGAATATTTACTAGTTAGGTTGACCTTGAGCAGCAGTCTGCTTCTTCTCTTCTGGTCTTTTTCCTCACCTACAAAAACAAGGATGATAATACTTTGCAGGGATGATTTAGGATTAAAAAACTAACTGTTGCTAGTCTTGTATCTAATTCAAATATAAAAATTCTTCTGAGAAAATATTCTCAAAGTTTCCATCTAAATTACTAAAACTAAATTAAGTGACCCATTAAGCGTTAGCCTCTGTGGAAACATTTCCTGATCAGACCATCCTGTTTGGCGAGGCATGGGATGGTTGATGACACAGCTTTGCATGTAAGTCTAAAACTCAACTTGAAGGCCACATGCTTCTAGAAGCCCCTGAAGAATTCCAGCTAGTCACCCACCACTGGTTCCAAACACTTAGAGACAGAAGCAAAACAAGCCACCCATGAATTTAACCACAATTGTATTTTTTATGAAGAGACTTGAAATTTTGTTCCAAGCAGTATTTTTGCATGGTGAGGCCATTTCTGGCAATGTTTCCACATGGTCGGTAAAGTTTCTGTCATGAAAATGACTGATGGAAAGTTTTCCTTTAAAAGTCAAATGCTGCTTTTACTTTTAAATGTATATGAAGAAAAATAATTGATTTAATTGTACTAGAGGAAAATAAGTTATACCTATACACACACTCACACCTGGATTGGAATTATTTTCCTGAACCTTCTGAATACAAGCTTGTTTTCTAACTGAGGCCAACTTATGAAATGTCAGTTCAGAAGAATTGGTATTAAAGAGTTCTAAACTGCTGCATACAGGGAGAAATAAAATGGTGAATATATTCTTACACTGTTTGAATCCTTAATTTAGAATAGGCTTAGTGGGAATTAAAATTTATGACATATTTGCAATAAATGTCAAAATATTCACATAAATCTCTCCACTGCATATCACCAAGAAGATAATAGGATCATTAATTTAAATAATTTGAGAGTGATACAGGGCAGGCTTTTTTAAAGTACAGGTTAAAATACCATCAAATTTAGTGAGATTCTGAAGTCAAATTATAAGCAAATATAAACTCAGCTTCTCAAGCAAAAATGTCTCAGCACTCTGCCCTCCGTGCTTATCAAGCACTCATCACTCTCCACCCCAACCCTCTTCTGAATCCTGAGTCTTGGCAGAGCTTCCGATGCTCAGAAGCCACACTTAATTGCCAAGGATTTATTGCATGCTTAGTACCAACTTGGCATCTGTTTTCCAGAGATTACAACTAAACATATATATTTAACAATATGTATCATACAAATGCATGACCCATCAAATAGCTGTCAAGCAAACTTTTGTATTTTGCAAACTCAAAACTCCTCTAATTACAGCTGAGGGGAAGGCATGTCTAAATTGATTCTTGAGCTACAGAACCTTGAAGACACTGAAACACAAAGGTTTTAAGCATTGTTTTGCATTAAATTCAATCTAACTTTTCAAAATTTTTAACTCACATTTTCTTTTTAACAGTTTCACTCCTTTAACTACAAGAAGAAACAACTAAGTGAGAAACCTGACATTTTAGTAGAGCATATTTATAAAGATTATGGGACTATCGAATCATTATTTCTTCTGGCTTTGATTTGAAGGCCACTTTTTAGTCTCTTTAGAGAAAGGGAAAGTAGTATGAATATTTCATTAGAGAGGAGATAAGAAAAAATAAAAAGTAGTACGTGAAGACATGACAGAAATAATCAAATGGGAAGCCAGCGAGACGAACATGGCGCTAACAATAACAAAGGAATGAAAACATGGGACTTCGTGGAATGTTGCCTTCTTTTCCCAAAAAATATAAAATGAAAGGCGAACAAGGAAAGGTGGGCACTTCCAAGCACCCAGCAGCCCGTGCCTCCGCCTACCAGTTTCAATTGGCTAACGCACGTTGGAATACAATCGTTTTGCCTGATACTGGACAAATTCACTGCTATTTTTTAATTTAGAATTTTTAACATTTGAAACAGTTCCTCTTTTAGAACTGTTGCCTTTTTAATAACAAGGGATGCATTCACAGAATCTCTTACAAGGTGGTTTATTGTGCAAGCAAAGTTACTATTGTTTTCTTACTATGTATTGAATAAATGAAGATATAGTAAAAATAATTAAGAAATTATTACAACATATATTGCTCAAGTTGGGTGGAGTTCCACTTTCCAAGCTCCCAGAGCCTGAGGGTCAAAAATAATGACAGTTTTGGGGGAGGAGAGGAAGACATTCCCCTAATTTAAATGTTTATTCCTCATAAGGTAAAAGTTATGTTGAGAAACCTTTAAAGAAAGGTTGTTTTAATTAGTTGGCTTTTAAACAGCCCCTGGTTATTTTTGCTTTTCTAAAATGAAAACACAATTAGACAAGAATGTGAAATTACTCAATAAAATTTTTAAACGTTTCTGTTTTAAATTCATCAAAAGTTTTAAATGGATGTGCTGGACAACATTATCCATCAGAGACCACGGGGCCTGGAGAAAAGGTGGGTCACTACTTACAGCTAGTGTGTTCACTCATGCAATCCAAGGACAATTGCCTGAGCTTTAAAAACATTCCTATATACTTCTAGAAAACCCCAAACCACCACAATTGCGAGCGGAGGCAAACTAAGTCTTTAGTTTGCTGTGCTGGTTTCAAAACGCAGAATAGAAATTCCAGAACTCATTCAAATGGTAACCCCTTGTCTCCACCCATCCCAGTCATTAGTTGCACTAGGAAAAGGTCCGGGAAACCTTTGTTTCTGGAATTCACCAAAACCCCAAATCATATACATCTTATTTCAAGGTTACACTCACGTCGAACATCAATAAACGTCTTTCTCGGTTAACTTTGTTCCTAAGTTGGTCTCCTCCTTATTTTGAATGACCATGTTAGAACATCTCTGTGGACATGTTAGTCTGGGACTCAGCTTCTGTCTATCTCATAAACGCATCGATTAAGTGCGTGTGTGAACGTTCTCAACGTTGGGGGCAGGGGGTAGCTTGAGCAGGCGTGGTGTCCGTGACTGGTCTTGAATATGGTGGATTCACTGGGGGTCAACATGCATGAGAGCCTGAAGAGCCTGCTGGAGAGTACGTTTCCCAAGAGAGAACAGAGGAAGGCAGACAAATCAGTACCAGTAACAGATTTTGGCAATCAGAGAAAAGAGAGACTTTACTGAGTATTATGTGGTGACCAGGAATCTGCCCCTAGCCGTGTCCCCCAGGAATTAATGTGTGAGTCTCCTGGTGATAACTGTAAGCTGTAGGCTAAAAAGAAATAGTCATTTCATTAATAAGAAGAAAAAGAAAGCACTGGGGAAAGCAGCGCTTTTTAGTACCTATGTGATTTGTATAGCATGAGAGAAGAGAGAGCAAGAAATATAAACAGACTTGATTCCAGGGCATCCAGAACGTGAGAAAACACAGAACAGCATGAATAGCCTGGGACGGAAAAGCACATCATTTACGGGCACAGCGGTTCTCTCTAGGGAGATGTTGGGTCGAAGTTCTCGATACCTGTTGGGACGGCTGGGTACCCGTGGGCATGCATGGGATCGCGGGCAGTTTCCGTGTCACACTTCTACAGATACAGTATGTTTCTCCATGGTGGGCTATGTAAAGAAAGAAAATAATGGTAGGTGCCAGGTGATAGGCAATATGCCTGACACCCCAGACCATGTCAGGAATAACCGAGCGACCTGGAGAACTTTGGGTGGACTACACACTCCACCAAAGAAGAAGGTGTCTGAGCTGCAATTCATGAATAGCATTTCATTTTAAACCCAGAACTGGCAGAACCTTGGGAAACACAATGTAGTTCAATATTATATATACTTTATCGACGACCCTCAAGTAAATGTGCCAAAACATTAACAGCTGGTGAATCTCAGTGAAAGATGTGGACATGTTCATGCTACTCTTCTTTCAACTTTTCTGTAGATTTGAAAATTTCCAAAATAAAGTATTCCAAGAAGAGATGCATTTCTAGTATCCCAAAGTTTCAGTTTTGAGATGTAATAATTATTTATAAAAATTTTAATAAATTTATTTTGTTTTGATCCATTGTGCACTAGTAATAAATATAATGATCTAGAAATAAATTCAACACTTAGACCTTATGATCAAAGGAAGTTTTTTAAAAACACAAACTAAAATGTAACACATATTTGAAGACAATGAAATATGAGAGGCTAATCAATAGAGGATTTTCAAGCATAAACAGGGAGAGGTAAAATGGAATCATAAATTGAAAAAAAAAAACACAAAAGAAAAGAATGCACAATTTTGAGCTGCTAATGAGCCCTGTCAGGTAACTGGTTTCCTGGTGGCGGTGGCCAGCTGGCCAGTAAGGAACTCAGCTGGCATCGCTCTGCTCCGACCCATCGGATCGTCTGCGGGTAATCTGTGCTCCTGACGTCTAACCTCCCAGGGAGACACCTGCAATAGTACATGCACATTTCCTCGTTGCCCTCAGGTTAATATGTCTTTAAGGACTTGAATGACTTATATGACTTTAAGATTTTAAGGTTTTTCACCACTAAGTTTGTAAAACTAGTCCTGTTGTTTCAGTTCTCCCACCTCTCCCTTTGCACATCCTCTTCTTATGGAAAGTCCATAGGCCTTCCACTATTTTTAATTGGAATGACTTATTATAATTACAAATAATTTTATAGATAACATCTGAAAAAGCCAAGCTAAAATGGTGAGCATTTCTCAAAATAAGCACTTTTTAATGACTTATTTTGGGTTCTGAAACCTTAGACATCGTCATCTGAATGAAACCCGTTCAGCTTTATTAGCTGACAACAAAATTGTATGGACCCAGCCGAGACCCAGCGCCTGGAACAGGACTGAGTTGGACTCACTCCATTGGGACAGAAGGTGACTTTCTTTTCACTCAACCAAGTTGGCTTGTGCCGTCCACCCATGTTTCAGGAGGTGGAGTGACAAGGAAAGGGCTCGCTTTGGGACAGAAACTGTCAACCTAGCAGCATGCTGAAGTTATTCCCTGAGAGGTGATCAGCATATGGAGATCCGTTTGTCAGTGGGTGTTTCGGTGGATCTGAAGGACTTCAAGCCCTCATCAGTGATGGATCAGAGCAGCTTCCAAGACAGGACCGGAAACAACTATCAGTCGCAAAGACCTGATGCGACTAAGGAAGAAAAGATGAGAGTCACCTACAGGAAGGTGGGAAGGACAAAGGAAACCATGGAGAGTAAGAAGAGAAGGAGCAGACAGCAAAGAAGCAATTTCCAGATGTCACAGGGCTGAAATTTGATTCAGTGAGAAACGGGAGCAGGGGGTATGAGAAAAACTTATCTGTGAATATAAGCATTAAATGTAACAAGAATGAGAATAAAAGCTAACAGTTACTGACGTCCTACTGTGGGCGAGGCAAGGGGCTGAGCACTATGCGTGTGTTAGCTCAGGGACTCCTCACGGCCCTATTAGTTCATTGCCATTATTAGCTCCATCCTGCAGTTGAAGAAGAGAGGCTAAGTAACTTTCCTGAGGTCACAATAAAGGGCACAGCTGAAATATGGCCCTGAACCATCTGAATCCAGAGCTTCCACTCTGAATCACTCAGTTGTTCTAGGAAAAAATAATAATAACTTTAATTGATTTTATGAAACTAACTTAAAAACTTTAATGATTCATTAATGTTACTTTGCTACTTTATCAAAAACTTAAAAATGTTTACAAATAATTTATGATCAACGTGAAGATTCACTTGCCAGTTTTGTACTTGTCGCTACGTACTGCACTCTTTTCTAGCAAAAAATATGTCAGTGAGTTAGAAAATATTGCACTGGAAGCTATTTGAGCCAACCTCTATTTAACTGAGTTTCCAGATAATTGAGGTTCTCCACTTCCCAGTGAATTATATTATTTCTGCCCAGAGGACATGAACTCCTTATAACTAATAGTGAACTGTGCCCATTACTACCACCAGTTGAGTTACATGATCACCAAGAACTGTTTGTTTTTATTTTGTCTGTGTGCTTTTTATAAGTATTAAATTTAATCAAAGATTCTGTAAAATTGTGACAATGAAAATATGGACTTGTTTCTATAAAAATTACGTTGCAATCTTTGGAAAGACTCAGTAAAATCGAGTTCCTAAAAAATACAATTGAATTAAACATGAGTAGAGAGCTATAAAGTAATAGCTATAAGGGAAACATAATAAAACAGTGAACGATTTCTGAACTAAATTGCTACACCACTTTCTTGTTCCACTTTCAACAGTGTGTTTTCAGCAAAGAAGGAAAATTCAGTCTGTGCCACCTGGCCATACATCACTTAATTAGCCACATAACTTATATACGTATACATTTTAAATACATGTGTATCATTTTAAAAAATAATTCTCCATTTCTATGCCTTTCCATTTTCCTGCAAACTACTCAGGCCTGATTGTTTTAGCTGCCACTGTATTTTCAAGTTAAAATCTAATTGGAACAATGGTGTTTTGAAATTCTTAGAACAAAAATTAAAAAGAATAAGAGTTACTCGAATACTACTGATTTTGGATTAGTTATAGGGAAGTAAAAGTTAGTGGAAATACTTAATATGTAGCAATCAAAACAAACAAAAAGCTTCAGGATCTTGACTTATCCACCTAACATGGAGGGGAGATCTGACTTTACCCCATAAAATAAGAGACACACATTCTCTCTCAATGAATATCGATACAAGCAAAAACAATCGTAAGCTTTTTTCCAAATTCTTCGGATACAGACGCGTCCCTGGGGAGGCAGGCAGCCTCGGCGCGCAGTGCGCATGTGCACAGCCTGCCCTTCCTGAGCTGACCGACCGCAGAGACCTATGGAGTCGTGGAAACTCTGAGCTAAGCGTTGTTTCCAGCCCTGGTGGAAACTTTGCGCCACACTTTATTTTTTTCCTAGCCATTGTTTATTAACAGAATTACATGTTTATAAAAACGAAGGCTAAAAATATTGTTATAATCATAACTCTGCTAACCACTGGCAGCTTTTCATGCAGCAGTTAGTCTCACTCCCCAAGTACATTTTTACTGCGGCACCTGATCCTTCCTTGATGTCCAGGCAGTTTTAGAAACTATACCCCACTGCCTACTCCACTTCTTTCCTTAGTTCACTCTTTCCTCTGCTTACAGGTATTTTAGGGGCACCTTCTCCTTCCACCTGCCAAGGCTCTAAGTTACAGCTTCCTCATTTAAAATGCGTGACACTTTGCCTCAGAGGAAGGCTACTGACTACTGATAAAAGCGTTTGCATTGAAGGGACAGGAGAAATAAAATGCCCGCAGACATTTGGGGGTGAGACGTATTTCCACGTCCCTAAAATGCTGGGCTGGGTAAGGGCAAGGAGGAAATGTGCAAGCACAGGGATGAAAAGGGAAATTGGGGGCCAAGTATTGTGAGCCTAGTCAAACAAATTCTACCCTAGTGAGTCCATCTAATTGCATATATTTTAAAAATACCAGAAATTGTGACTGCATCAAAAATTATGCTCCTTCATAAATACATTTATATTTATGAAGTCTTTTTTCATAGCCAAGAGCTAAAAATTAATGGTGAAAGTAAAGATAAAAAATACTTATGGCTTTTAGGCAAATTTAATTTAGGTCAAGTTCCAAGATAAATAAAATCTATTTATTTAACTTGCAAATTACAATATTCTCTTTCTTCTCGGTATTTGTTGCTTCTCCGTTTTTAAGGGGCCCCTGGTTGTATACCTGGATCTTTTCTTCCTTCCTTTCTTTTTTTTGTTTTTTTGTTTTTTGTTTTTGTTTGTTTGTTTCTATCTCTGCAAAATGTAGGGCTTGGGAATTTCCCCCCATGGTATAAGATAGAAAACTCTATGGACAGAGAGTGATTCGTGGATCTAAAAAGAAATTATTCGTAGAGTTATTAATATTACCCAGTATCTTTTAATGCCAATCTAAAATTTCATAATCAGTGGACATATGTCCGGCGATGCTTGTGACAGAGAGGCTAGGTCTGAGCCTCTGCTGGACTCTAAGGACCATGACTTCTTTGGGACTGAACTTGGCCACAAGCAAATTAAGGCAATATACTCATAGGTCATATAGGTCAGAGTCCTCTGGTTGATGGCCTATGATTTCTTTGTTTGGTATTCACATATTTATTAGTTAAAAATCTTGACTGGCTGTTGTTTTTATTGTGGAAAACAGAAAAAAGTTGATTTAACTTTTTAATTTTGGTTTCTCAGCCTATCCCTGTTTCATCATTTCATCCCACCCACAAATCACAGCAGTCCAGAGAAAGCCTGGTGAGATGGGAAAGTAGGGCAGAAGTCTACTTATCACACATAGATTCAAGTCTCTTCTGGCATCTGGCCTTCAATTTAACATAATCACTGATTTCTTTGTAGAGCTCAGGTCAAATGCCACTTCCTCAGAGAACCTTTCCCTGACCTGCCTATCTGAGCAATGCAATGCACCCAGCTCCAGTCTCCAGCTTCTCATCCTGCTGGAGTTTTCTTCAGAACATTATCCCCTCATAAAGTAATAGTTTATAGTTACTCATTTCATTTAATAATAATGACAATGATAATAATAACAACAAAAGGTAACTTACTGAGCTCCCAGTATGAGCCAGGCACTGTTTTCAATGCTTTACATGTAATAAATTACTTGATCCTAATAGCCCCCTATGAAGTAGAAACAAATGCTCTCCTCTGTTGACAGACAACAATCGCTAGAAGTTAAGTTAGTGCCCGAGGTTACACAGGCAGGGCGAGGCTTCCCCTAGGAAGTCTGGCTTCAGAGGCTGGCTCCCCACTGGAGAGTTACACAACCTCCGTAAGGGCAGAAATTTTCTTTTTCCACCAATAAGTTTCCTGTGGTCAAAACTGTACCTAGCACAGTGGTTACTCAGTCAATATTGTATTTGTAGAATGAATGCATGAATGAATAAATGAATAAACGAAAAAATGAACGAACTTGATGGTGAAAGTGTGAGTATAAAGGACTTGGGAAATAAGTTAATTCCATACTGCAGGGCCAACCTGGATCAAAAACTTCAAATTAGCAAAGACAGCCAGGGTCAAGATGTGGGCAATTAGTTACATGTAACAAGGGAACTGATTTTGTTCTGAATTTGTCCTGTAAGAAATTTGTGCTGAATACCTTCTTCCTTTAGCAGTTGATATCGCTAATCCTTTCTGAGCCTTTTTGATGAAGTGTGTATTCCAAGGTCATAGATAATATGTTTGAGTATTGCTTTTATTTTTAATCACAGAGGAGGGAAGCCTACATCAGAATCCTGTTCTCACATAAAATAGTATTATTAATGTGTCAGAAGGACCTCAGGAAATGTTTGAGGAAAACGTAAAAGAGATGCTGTTGGTGGGAACTGGTAAACCTTAGCATGCTGTGTAAGAGAGACAATTCTTAGGAGAAGGTACAATTTCCATTTTAAATTATCGGTGATGGTTCACATGCATAATTTGGAGGGCGAGATAAAGGACAAAGCAAGAAAGTTTTGGAATAAAATGAACCTGCTAAAATTGAAGTTATGTGTCTGGTTTAAAGGGAAATGGGAAGTTAAAAATGAAAGTTTTTGCTTTCATTCTCTCTTACACAGACCTGAGTTTGCTGACTGGTGCTTAGAAGATGTCTATGTACGTGAATATATTGTGAACTGCAATCCTTATAGTGGTGGCTTTCAAGTTTCTCAGACAGGCTGTCATATTTCAGGGAATTACCATTTTTGGAAGACTGTTGAAATTTAGGGCTCATACCCATCGCAGGCTTTAGAGACACTACTTGTATCAGAAAACTTGTGTAAACCATACTTGACATGGAACAAAAATTAGTCAACTTATGAAAATCAGAGCTATTGAGATTGCAGTCAGTGCCCTACCTGCTCACGGGCTTCTCCTGAGGCCTCTGCGGAAGCTCCAGACCACGGACACAGGCACCGCGAGCGATAAGGTGAGTTAGTGGCCATTTCCAACATGGAAATGGTATGAAGCAGAAAACAACTGCAACTCATCTAATACCATAAATATCTTTTCATTTTTACCTATCCTTGGAGCACAAAAACCGACTTGTGTGAAACATATCCAAGATAAAATTATTTTTCATATCAACCGCCAAAAGCTTTATAAGACCCTAGCAAATTTCTCCGTGTGGATTTGGAGTCTCCACCCCGAGCACAGGACCTGGCACATATTAAACACTCAATGACGTTGATTCTGTTATTATCTTCTTCCATAATCTCCTCATCTGCGTGGATCACATCTCCTCTGCCGCTTGTCACTCACGTCTGTTCCTGATGAGACCCTCCCATCCCTGCCTTCACCACTCCGAGCTCCACATTCTTTGTCTTGATTCTCGGTTCACAGGAGCTTCTAGTGAGCAACTGTCAGTCACCACGTTACGATAGTTACGTGTCATTAGAGGACACACACCACATGCACCTGTCCACTGAAGCTCGGAGCAATACCAAACAGAAGGAGGCAGATGCTCTAATTGCTCAGCACCTCCTGGAAAGCTGCGTCTGCCTCTTTCCCTGCCTTTGTGTCCGTGTACAGGCTTTCTTAGACCATCTCGTCCGGACATCATACTCTTGCTCCATAGCACTGACCACGGCTGCACCGAATATCAGACCTGTCCTCTCTACCTTTCACAAGGTATGTGTTCACCATGTTTCTTACTGCGTTTCCCTGAAAATAAGACCAGGTCTTCTATTAATTCTTGCTCCAAAAGACACATCAGAGCTTATATTCAGGGGATGTCATCCTGAAAAATCATGATAGGGCTTGTTTTCCGGTTAGGTCTTATTTTCAGGGAAACACGGCAGTTGTGGGGTATTCGATGACTGTCTCTCTCCCCAGCTAAACTGTTTGGCCTATGAACAGAAATATCCTGTGGCAGTTTGGTCCCTCCTAGAGTTGGGCAAAATGGTGGCCCTGTGTTTGTCTCATTTATCTTTTTGTTGTGTATGAAGTAGACAGTTGGCATATATTTGTGGAATAATGAATTGAATGAATAAATGGATATCCCTACCCTGAAAAATGTGTTACATAATTCAAACTACTTCTCTCTGAAATCTGAAATTTCCAAATAAATATCCTCCTTAAGTGAAATCTTCCAGTAATTCCAATTTGTCTCGGAGTACATTAAAACTCGTCAAAAACCTTAGATGGGTGAGAGGTTTTGGGAACGTACAGAGGGATAGTGGATGGGGGAAGGGGGGTTCACACAGTGTGAGGGATATAAATGATAAACGTCTAAGTTTTGCTTTGTCTTGTGCACCTGAAACTAATTAAAAAAATAAAGAAAGAAAGAAAGAAAGAAAGAAAGAAAGAAAGAAAGAAAGAAAGAAAGAAAGAAAGAAAGAAAGAAGAAAGAAAAATCAATTTCAGGAGCAATAGAAATGAAAATAAATAAAATATTTTAAAAACATCAAAAAAAAAAAAAAACAAAAAACAAAAAAAAAAAACCTTAGATGGCTTGTGAAAGGCCATGTAGAGATAATAATAATAGTAATTGATATTTGTTTACTATTTCATATTTTCCATAGGACTTTATATGCATGATCTTTTCTGATCAATATAATCCTGTGAGGTAAATATCCAATTATTCTATTTTTAGATGAGAAAATTGAGGCTTGGACAGTAGAGGATACCTGCCATTGATCACTATTTGGCCAGTAAGTGACTGGATAATTCTAGAATATAGACTTCTCTATTCCAAATCCTGTATCTTTTCACTACATTAACCTAAGATTCTTGGCTTAAAACAAAATAATGTTAATAATATAGAATCTAATTAAATTGAATCAAATCACCGAGGTCTCATAAAACTAATAGAACATAGAAGGGCTGAAAAGTCAATGAAACATTTACTTTATCAATTCAACATATTTTATTGAGCATCAGGAGCTACTGGTCACTAGTTTTTTCAGTTGTCTCCTAGCTTTATTTTCCTAGTTAGGAAATTCCAGAAGAACAAGAACTAGTTTCAAAAAAATATATATTTGTACTTACTATATTCCAGTTTTTAATAAAGAGTAAATGAATGTCATTTGTGGTTCAGCAGTGCATGGATTCTAGCTAATGTGCTAATGTTTAAATAAACCTATTTTGTTTTTGGTGTTTTTTTTTCCTATCCCATCCCAATCCCAGCCCTTCATTTGCAAGCAAAATGTATTATATTTTTTCTGCCCTCCCTTCTTCTTTTATGCCCCAAAAATAGGAAGGGAAAAAAGTACTTGTACTTAAATCACATACTACTTGCTGTACCTACTAATTTGCACAATGGCTGAGTTTTAGGTTAAATAAATATGCTTAAGAGCCAAAATAAAAATCCATCATTTGGCATCAAACTAATGGCTGACTGATATGCCACTAAGACTTTGAGTTCCATTGCTCCACAAACTTAGGCTGGAATTCTAAATCTGTCATTTGTGGTGAGAATGGTATTCTACATCAGGCCATCACTGTTTCATTTCTGATATTCAGCCCTTTTACTTTATGATCCATTGCCTCAGAAATTAGGGAGAGACAAAGTGGGAGAGAGAGGGAAAGGGAAATAATTTAGAAGACGACGTCATGGAAATGAGATATGGCAAAGAAAACACACAGCCATCAAGCAGATTTCTCACTCTTATCTTCTTCTCTGCCCTTAGTAATGGCTAAATGAGATTGTATTGAGTTTACAGATTTTAACCTCAAATGTTTTAAGAGTCTTTCCCTATATTTGCCAAATAAAATCTCTGAAGTCTTTACAAGTTTGTATATAATTAAAGTTGATCATAAGTAGTTTAAAATATTGCCTGACCATGACAGCACTGACTGTCAAAGCACTGACTGAGAAAACAGAAAAAAGAGTAAATCTATTTCAGATTCAAAGTAAGGATTGCTTGTCAAAGAGTTAGCAAAGATGGGAAACAAACAAATTTTAATATAAAGGACATGGAAAAAAATGAGAGCTGACCATTTTAGGAGATACACTTATTTCTATGACTGCCTGCACTTGGGACGGGATAAAAATCCTTCCCGCTGCCCTGTAAGAATGTAAGTGTACCATGATTCGACTGCTCAAATAACACAGGAACTGTCGCATCTGCATTCTCAATAGCCTTTCCCAGCAAACGTCGCGTGTCTTACTAGAAGGCCCCAGAAGCCCTTTGGAAGAGGGGAGGATCTACTGAGCCCCCATCTTGATCACATTCCCATGTCTTTATGTTCATCTAAAGTCAGATATCTGGATCATTACAAACTACTCCAAACTGACTTTTCTTATGGAAAGGGAGATGAGTAAGACCATTTGAGTGTCAAAATGCTGGACAAGTGGCTGTGGTGTGCCCACTAGCCCAGGTCCTGGGTACAGAGTAGGGGAGCAGTGAGCGGACAGCATGGGGGGTTAGCGGTGAGTGGGACAGCATGAGTGTGGGGGAAGCGGTGAGCAGGACAGAGTGTGGAGGGGCCATGAGTGAGACAGCATGAGGGGGTAGCAGTGACAGGGTGGACAGCGTGGTCTCTGCTCTCACGCACGCTCGGTCCAGTGGGGTGGCATGTACTAGAAAGCTTAGTGAGATCACATGGGTTTTCAAAAAGACTGACAAGTCCCTGAGGGAAACAGAGAGAAGAAAATACTGCGTGGGGGTCTTCTTGGCAATTCACCATTGGCAAACCCTACATTGCCAAACTGAATTTGGGTGATTTTCATATCCCCTGATGGATCGTGAGCTTTTTCGTGTATTTGAAATAATGACCGCGATAATTCGATCATTTCCTTCATAATGTGTTGGTTCCCTTGCCTGTATATAAAGGCTCCTGAGGAGGGCAGAGGCAAACCCAGAGCAAAGGTGACAAGTACAGGTTTTGACTTCGAAAGCTAACACTTCATACTCTTCAAAGATGAGGGACCTAGGCTTTTTAGAAAAGAAGAAGAATCTTCTAAATCAAAATAATAATAGTAGCAGTAGCATTCTGAACAGCAAGAAGCAGGCTGCCAACCAAGGAACATAGGGTTTTTACTGTAAACCAGAGTAAGAAAGAAGCACATATGACCTAGGGGCAGTTCCCATGCAACAGAAGACAGACTGCCTCAGAGCTGGACAGAAAATGCCTGATGGAAGGGACAAGAACATACAGGCCTCTTCCAGTGTGTAACCCCACTCCTATCCTGGACTAAAACCCCAAGATACAAGGGGCCTCCCTCCCAAAAGGCCCAGCAGAGAGCAAGGGCAGGTGGAATGCAGCTGAGTCCTACAAGGTCAGATAGCACCAGCAGTGGCCCAGAGGGGAGGCCACCAGGTGGGTGATGGGGCCATGCTCACCATCACCAAACTGGATTATCCCCCTGGGAAAGAACACAAGCTTCTACACACATGGACTCGGCAGCAGGGATGCCGTGGAAACAGGCTGCTGCCCAGAGAGCAGATGGGAGCCAGGTAGGGACAAACCCCTACCCCAGCCTGGAAAACAGGGGAGCTAAGCCCACACTGAGTTCAGGCCTTGAGAGAAGGGTGGATGAGGGGGAAAGGGAGAATGCTGAATGGGACTAAATGTTTACCCATAAAGGACTAACTTTATACGCCAGAAGGGTCTGCGATGCCTTGAGACAATAAATCCGTCCTCCCACCATCATCTGTAGGAGAAAGAATTCACTTACTGAAAATACTGAACTTCTGGATATATGATTTCCAGTGCATACACTCAGACCTACTACTCTGAGGGCAGTTATTTCACGCTGCTGTGCCTCAGTTCAGATATGACGAGCACAAGGAGGAATGCCAAGGTCTGCCTACGGGGTGAACTCACTCATTTGTAATATTCGCCAAAGTATATATTCCACCAGGACAGGACTTTTGTCTGTATTGTTCATGGATGCATCTCTATTATCTAGAACAGTAATGGGTACTCTATTCTTAAGTAAATAAAATATAAAGCCCATTGTTCTTTAGTTAGCTGATAAAACTTTTCTAGGGATTTAAAGATCTTTAATTTTCAAGATTTTTATATTGGTAGCTTTGGTTTATTCCTGAATTTAATATGAATAACCAGCTTAATCCAAAAATTAGGCAGTTCTACGGACTGAAATGTGCCCACCCCTGCCCCGCACACAAATTCACATGTTGAAGTCCTAACCCTCCATGTGACTGTATTGGAGATAGGTCCTTTCAGGAGGTGATTGAGGTTAAATATGGTTAAATATGGTGGAACCCTGATCTAATAGAAGAGGCACCAGAGCTCTGTCTCAACCCTGTGAGGACAGAGCAAGAAGGCGGCCGTCCATACGCCAGGAAGGGGCCCTCACCCGAGCTCCACCCTTCCAGCACCCTGACCTCAGACTTCCAGCCCCCAGAACTGTGAGAAAACACGTCTGTTGTTTAAGCCGCCCCCTCTGTGGTGCTTTGTAATGGAAGCCTGAGCCGCCGAAGACAGGAAGTGATGGTCTGTCATTACTGAAAATCATCATTGCGGCCTCTCCAAAATAAAACACTAAATAGCAAACTTCCTTAATACACTTAAAGTAGGATCTGGTTTCATGCAAACTGCCAAGATCATGTCTACAACTGTCCATACCCTGCACCAAGAGAACGTCACTTGAGGCTCTACTGTACATCCAGCCCCTGAACTAAAACAGGAAATGACGCACCATAAAGAAGTTGGTAGCTGACATACTTGAAATTAACATTTTGGAACCCAAATAGACATTTGCTGGTCAAACACATGTAATACTATAAGTAAACAAGTCTAATTTTCAAAGGTATAAAATTTCTAATTAAAAAAGCCTTGACCTTGCCTCTTCTTTGCTTTATGATTATGCAAAGTTTCATTATCATGCCAATTTCCTACCTTCTCTTCCTACTCCCACTGAGATTTTCTTAAGCCTTTTCTTTTCATGTATTATGAATAAATTCAATGCAGTTGTCTGGGATTTATTCCAAGTAAAGAACAATGAGACTTTAGCTTTTGATTTTTATATTCATAAGTTGTTTTTGGAAAGGGCCATTGGAGAAACACTAGTAGTAACTGCCTGCTATGCAGAGTGGTGAAGGACCAGTACCCACAACTGCAATTCACTTGAAAGCAAAGCCCCAGCAGCTTTCAGTCTAGTGCCAAACCTGAAATTCATTCTCTGGAAAAAACTGTTCCTTCCAGTGGAAAAGACGGATAGCAAACTGAGAACCAAACTTCCCTGCACTCGTTTTGGGAATGGCTTAGTCACTGGGCCCTAAATAAAATAATTCCTTTGGAACGGGGGGGTTAGAGATGGGGAACGTTAATATTACTTTACACAACTAAAATGTTTTACAATCCAGGTTGTGTTGCAGTAACAAACAATCTCCAGAGTTCAGCTGCTTACAAACAAGGGTTTATTTCCTTGTCTTGCAACTGAGCACAGATCAACTGTACATTGACTCCCATCTTCACAGCAGAAACCAGGCTGGTGAAGCAGCTGTTATCTCCATTTTTCTGATGAACATGGCACAGAGAAAGGAAAAGGCCGCCATGCAGAGGTTATGTGACTGAGTGGCACATCCTACTTCTGTGCATCTTCATTGGCAAAAGCAAGTCACATGGCCATGTCTGATGTCAGTGGATCAGAAAAATATAATCCTCCACTTGGGAGCTGTGCAAATATCTGGGAACAATAGTACAATTTACCACAAAATGTTGCTACATAACGAGATGCTAACTTATGATATGTTCATTAACAATTAAATATACTTAATAAAAACAATATTTCATATCTACTGCATTTCTGTTCCCTGCCAGGATCAATGAGAAGATTTTATATGTGTTATTTCATTTAAATTTATGAGGCTTCGTGAAGCTAACTTGTTCTGTGTTGCATAGATGGTAAGTGACGAGCAGAGCCGACTCAAAGCTGTTTGCATACTAATGACAATTTGCTGGTTTCGAAATATACTTGAACCTGTACTTGAACTTAAAAGTACTTTACTATTTTCCTTTTAATTTTTTCTTTATAGATTGGGTTATCTCAAGTGACAGAGGTCCCTTGAATCAAACACTGATGTAGGGCCCACGAGAGAGCAGCGCACCTGAGGAGGTGAGGAGTAGGAAGCAGCTGCCTGAGTGAGCTCAGCGGACATGTAGTGTCCAGTGGAGACCTGTCCCTATAAACCGGGAAGGCTCCAGGGCAATGCAAGCTTAGCTTCTAACAGTGGCGAGTCACTCCAGTGTGAGGTCCGATCCGTTAAAACTGAGCACAACTGATCCTATTATCGCTAACATTGCAAATTCGTTCATTTGACTTTGGGGAAGAATGAAGAGAGGAGAGACAAGGGAAATAACAAATCCTGATGGCCTTCTGAATAATTAATAAATTAACGCTAGGAAAACAACCTAAATGTTTTTGTCAGTTTGAAGAGTCTCCAAGACGCGTATGCCTGGTGCTGCCATCTGTGTCCCCAGATGGCAGTGGCAGCGTCCTACGTATGCAGGGAGAGCTAACACCCAGGGCTTTCACTTACTGAAAACAGTAAGTGGACCTGAGATGCTTCCCATCAATAGTTCCACAGGGAATTGCTTGGCTTTTGTGTTCTGTCGGGTTTGTGGTTGCTTGGAATGGCTTAAACTGCCAGACCCAGCTCTGGCAAAGGACCCTACCCTGTGGTTGTAAGGACTGATTTAAAGGTGGGCACCTAATCAAAGTGCTTTTCTTCTGGAATCATCAAGAAAGGCACTTGCTTATCCTGCCACTGTGGCATGGAAGGACAATGTACCTGGGACTATTGGCAGCATTGTCATCCGGCTGCAAGAGATGAGAAAGTCACTTTAAGAAGGAGAAAATGAGGCCAAACCATAAGGAAAAGTGTCACCAGAAAGAGGGTGGAAATTTCCTGGTGGCATTGTTTAAGCCTCTGGAGCCAGCCATGCATCACAGCTAACTTCTAAAAGAAAATACAGGAGAAAATCTTTGTAATCTTCAGTTAATCAAAGATTTCTTAGATAAAACACCAAAAATACAGCATATAAAAATAATTGATTGAACCTCATCAAAATTAAGAAGTTCTGCTATTTGAAAGAGTATTAAAAGAATGAAAATGAAAAGCACAAACAGGGAGAAAATATTTGCAAACCACATATCTAATAAGGGGTTTGTATTCAGAATATATATTTAAAAACATTAAAATTTAATAAGGAGAAAATAAGCAAAAACTAAACCAAAAATTGGAGTAAAATATTTGAACATGTGCTTTACCAAAAAAGACATACAGTTGGCACATAAACATATAAAAAGATGCTAAAATTATTGAGCATTATGGGAATGCAAATTAAAACCACATGAAACACTACTACTCACATATTAAAATTTCTAAAATGTAAAAAGACAGCCCTTACGCAGTGTTGGCAAGGATGTGGAATTCTCTTATACTGCTGTCGGGAACATAAAATGGCATATCGTTCTGGCAAACATTTTGACAGTCTCTTAAAAATTAAACATACTCCTACAAAGCATTCCACTCCTAGGTATTTACTTCAAGTAGTGAAAGCGCACGTACATAGATGTTTATTGTGAATTTATTTGTGTAACTCTCAGGTGGAAAACAACCTAAAAATCCATCAACAGGTAAATGGATAAATTGTGGCCTATCTGTCCAATAGAATACTACTTAGTAATAAAAAATAATGACCTATTGATGCACGCAACATGAATGAATCTCAAAATAATTATGCTGAGAGAAAAAAGCCAGACAGAACAAAAAGAGACACATACTACATGATTCCATTTGTATAAACGTCTAGACAATGCAAACTAATCTACAGTGATAGAAGGCGGATTAGTGGTTACCAGGGAGAGTGGTCAGATGGGGACAGAAAGAAGGGTGGGGTTCCAAAGGGCCTGAGAAACTTTTGGGGTACCAGATATGTTCATTATCTGGATTTTGGTGATGTTTTTCTTACATTATTAAATAACCATAATTACTTGCTAATGAGATGTGTGTACCAGTCAGGAACATTGCACAACTTTTCAAACCTTGAAATTAGTTTGAGCGTCACCACTGTCATTTCACACAACACTTGCTTTGGTCACAACTACCAAAACCCCAGCTTTGCAAAGATATGACATCATCTAAAGAAATGTAGTTCAAACTATTGTTGCAATTATTTGTTACCTCAAGCCAGTACTTGACATGGTCTCCAACAAATGTTGTTAAATTGGATTGAACTCTCCAAATCCAAAATTTCTAATTTTTCTGAACGCAATTTCAAAGGTTCCCTAAGGCTATGGGAATTCAAAGTCATATACACAAAGAATTATTGAATTATTATGGTGTGACCTCAGGCAAAATTTTTGGAATGTTTTCCAATTCTCAGTGGAGCCATTTCGAATATCCACTTTCTGTGATTTATTTTTTGCTTCCATTTTTGCTATATATACTAAAAGTAACACACGACCTATTGTTGAACTCTTCAATGAAGCTCTGGAAAGAGAATACGGAGACTCTTCTGGTTCTTTCTTTGAGTGTAAACATCTTTGAAATCTCAAATGAAAGAAATTATAGACATAAAAATAATCTATTTAATAGGATATGTGGTACTGTCTGTAAAACAATTATCTTTGCTTCTGTTGGAGTTAATAAACCATTTCAGGTTATATTTTTCCTACATTTTACAGCTGAATTAAGAAATCTTGTTTACTTATTTTGAATTACTGTCAACCAGACCACTTTGGAACTGTAATATGAGCTGTTTTAGGATTTCAGGACTGCAGAAGACAGCAGCGTGTTCTTAAGTTTTAATATCATGGAAAGTGTTCATTAGCAGGCCTTTGCCTAAACTTGCCTGGCCTTCAATAGGGTTCAAATCCAGTTAAATCTTTATTTCATCTAAACAGCTGCTATCTTCTTTTTTGCACATCTTTGCCTCAATACAGCAGTGATATAAATGTGTGTAATGATTGGACCCTGTCCCAAGAACTTGAAGTGTGTTCGAGCCAAATGCAGATTCAATTGGCTAAGTCATAATGCTTTGCAAATTGCTGTCTGTATCCTGCTTCAATAATGAAGCGAACTACAAAACAAGTTGTTCTACAGCTTCTATGCTCCATTACGTTGAGATATAGTTTGAAGCTTTGAAAACATCTGCAGAGAGAAAATGGGATCAACAATGATCCAGCTGTGACCTCACTACTGGCTAATCGCACCCTTTTTTGGCAGGAGAAGCACTAATCCACGGATCCATCACCCTACCTATTAAAAGGTGAGCACAGGGGCTTTCAATGAAGGCTTTCAATGAAGTTTCAATAAAATCCACCTCTGCACTCGCCAGCTAGAAGTTTTAAAATTCAAGGGCTCAGAATTAAAGATCATAATGTGTTTGAGTTCAAAAGAAACCCTGATATCTCAGGTTATCTAGCGAAGACCGAAGGCATTGTGAATACCACTTGCTCACATTTGGCTTTGCTTTGTCAACCACTGACTTTACTACATGTGAAGAACAGAATAAAAGATTGCCTTTTTCTCACTTTTAATGCTAGTCCTAAAATGGGAAGGCTCTTGCACGATGAAATCACCAGGCTCAGACTGGCCCGTCCACAGCAGGTCAAAGGGAGTGGTGATGTCACCAACAGTCAACCGCCAAACACATACAGGCTCAACAAGCCTGGGCTCGGTTCTCGCCATCCCCAAATTCACAGTCCTCTTGGGACGTGTACGAGTAATGCCATGGAGCTGCAAAGGATGAGAAATTACACCCCAGAGAATTCTGTTTATAAGAAGTTATTCACATCCAATAATCTCAGGAGACATGAACACAGCAATGTTGAAAATTACCTATTAATTGTTCATTCTTGAAGGAAAAATTAGACGATTATTTTTTAAAATATGCAAAGCCTTGTATAATAAAAATTAGACTCCCATATGTGATTCAATTTCTACTCATTAATTATGGAGACGTTAATAACTACTAAATTGCTAGCAGTAAAAAAATAATCATTCATCACTGGAGAAGTGCTGAGTTTTTACAAAAAATGATCAGAAATGTTTTATGGGCTTTGGAGCTTTTGGTGTCTTGGACTTTTCCTGATACGTACACACAGCTCATCCACCTGCTTAACTTTTCCAAGGTGTCACTGCTACACTTATTCCAACACGTTATGTCTCCCCAACTACCCTGTTTCCCCAAAAATAAGACCTAGCCGGACAATCAGCTCTAACGCATCTTTTGGAGCAAAAATTAATATAAGACCTGGTATTATATTGTATTGTATTATATTATAACATATTATATTATAACATTATATTATATTATATATTATATTATATTATATTATATTATATTATATTATATTATATTATATTATATTATATTATAAAGACCCGGTCTTATATTTATTATAGTAAAATAAGACCAGGTCTTATATTAATTTTTGCTCCAAAAGACACATTAGAGCTGATTGTCTGGCTAGGTCTTATTTTCGGGGAAACACGGTAAATAAAAGTTTCTTAAGGATTTGGTCTTATAGATCGTTGAATCCAAACATTTAACCCCTTGCCTCTGTGTAGTACAAACTTATTCAAAGTTAGTAATAAATAATCAATCTCTCGAAAAATATTCGAGACAAAAACATTTGCTCTGTAGAACCTGGAAGGATACGATGAGAAACGGAATGCTTAATAAAAGTTTATTGAGGATTATCTGCATAATGATGTGTTTAACAATTAAGCACTTTAAGATGTTTAGCATCGTGTTAGGGAGATATTATAAATGCCTTCCCGAAATTAACCTGGGACTCCAAAGAGTTACATATGATCGAAATTCTCTTTGTGCCCCCAACATCAAGAAATGGCACATAAAGCTGTCTTGGAATTGAGCACAGGTGATAAAGGAAAATAAATTTTTAAAAAAGAAAGGGTAAAACAGTCCTGCAAAGTTATAACCACACATTGGTCTTACATGAATTTGTCCCCTAAGTAAACTGATTCTGGATGGACCACACAACCTGAAGTTGTACAAATGATTTGAGTTTGCCCCAACTCTAAGCATCCCCAGCAAACTGGAAGCAGCAAACGCAAACTCTCTCTGGAGGAAACCACATCTAATCTTTGACTTTGATTAACTTTGCAAATAATTTTCTGGGGGCAAGGACTAGCAGGCAGCCAGAGATAAGAAAGCTTACAAAGAAATAAGACAATATGGAAAACACCAGAAGAAAAAATTACAGAAACAGATCTGCAAGCACAACAGATACTAGAATTATGAAATAAATATTAAAACAAATATGCTTATCATGTTTAAAGAAAGAAATGAAAATATCTGCAGAGAATTAGGAACTATAAAAAAGATTTGAGCAATAACTAAATTAATTGTAGAATAATATAATAACTAAAATTAAAAACAGCCACATTTGGACATTTGCACACACGGCAGAATTAGTGAACTGAAGACAGATGAGAAGAAATTACCACAAATGTATCGAAGGTCAGTCTCACATGGACTTATCGGTAAAGTCTACCAGACATTCAAAAGTCAGAAACTAAAAATGGGAGGGGGTGGGAATGAGAGAGAAGGGGAAGGGATTAGAAAGTACAAATTGGTGGTCACAATATAGTCACGGGATATGAAATACAGTATGGGGAATAGAATCAATAATGTTGTAAAGATCATGTAAGGTGTCAGATGGGCACTGGACTTATCAGGGGGTCACTTCATAGACTGTGTAGGTGCCTGACCACGGTGCTGTACACCTGAAGCTGAAGTAGAATATTGAATGTCAACTATAATTAAATAAATAAATATATATATATATATATATATATATATATATATATACACACACACACACACACACACACACATACATATATATTTATATGGTCACAGGATGTAAAGTACAGCATAGGGAATATAGCCAATGGTATCGTGATACATATATGAGTATGAGTTATATATATATATATATGAGTATGATGTCAGAGGGGTAGTAGATTGGGGTGGGGGGCATCACTTTATGAGGGGTGTAAATATCTAACAATTACGCAGCTTTGTACACCTGAAACTAACAAAAAAGAAAAACATAATGTCGATCTCATATAGCTTCTTCCAGGAGATAGGAGAGGTGGAAACACTGCCCGACTCACTTCCTGAGGGTCACTGCTAAAGCTTGACAGAGACAAAAGAAAGAAACCATGCAGCACAATCTCATTCATGAACACAGATACAAAACTGCAAACCAACTACTAGAAAATTGAGTCTTGCTACACACAAAATGAGTAAAACCATGATTAAGTTTATCTTAGCACTACAAGATAGGCTGAACAATGTAAAATCTATGAACAGATATAAAATAGGCATAAAAAGGAGCTTAGTGAAAAAAATAACTTTTAGCAAACTAGAACTAAAAGGGAACTTTCTAAATACACGTGTTGCCTAAAAGTACAGTACAGTAAGGTACATGATGAACTATTGAAAGCGTCTGATACCATGAATATTACTATGATCCTGCTACCAACACTTTGGTTCCATCTTACATTGGTGGTTCTGTCCCATACAGTAAAAGGAGAAATCAGGTATACGATGGTACTGATATTACGGTCACTGGAGGAAAATGGAGTATCGATTTACTGAATTGAGCGCAAGGCTCATGACACCAGCATGGGCCAGGGAGCTGTGTCCTACACAACTAGACTGAGAAACAACGGCTTGAACCAGAGTGGGGTGGGGGAGGCGAAAAAAGGGGGGAAAAAAAAAGAACTTATATGGAAACGTATGTTTCAATAAAGTTAGTAGAAAGGTAAGCTATAACTGGGAGAAATAGTTATAGAACACATATTACTTATGAAATATTAGTATCCATAAAATATAATATGTATTACAGAATGTATTTGAACAAGAAAATAAAAACCATTAAAATAAGACAGAGGGCAAGTCTTAAGACAAAAATGACCAATCAACTTGTGAAAAATGCTAATTTCATTAATAATTAAGTAAATCCTAATTAAAAACACAATGAGATATCTTTCTAATCTACAATTTTGGTAAAAATTATAAGTCTAACAATTCCAAGATTTGGTGAAAATGTGGAGTAATTGGAACTCAAAAATATTCACCAGCAGTAGATGAGATTATTAAATTGTTGCATGTTTATACTACGTAGCAGTGAAAATAGACAACTATAGCTATGCAAAGTGACATGGAAAATATAAAAAACAATTATGAATGAAAAAACAGACGAGCAAGACAGAAGAACATGGATAGTATGATTCCATTTATATAAAAGTGAAAAACAGGCAAAAGTGAAAAGTATATTGTTTAGGCGTACGATTGCATGCGGTAACTTAGTTCCGGAACCAGTTACTCTGGCGTGGGAAGTTAACAGGCTTCAGAGGTATCCATCTCACTGGGATGTGTAAAGATTTTGTGAGGCTGGGCTGAGTTTCCTGAGGGCAGGACGGGGCTTTGTCTTCTCCGTTTTATTTCCCGAGTCTAGCAAAATGCATGGCACGTTATATGTGCTCAGTAAACATTTACTGATTAAATGAATGAATACAGGGCCTTTGTGAACTGTGAAGCTATGCCAATCGAGATATTTTTATTGTCACTTGCTATAATTTAACTTGTAGAATCATGTTGAATGCAATGGACAAGAGTATTCAGGAAACACAATGGAAAGTCTAATGTTAACCTGACACTCTTTGACAAAATTAACTAAAATTTTTATTTTCTAAAATCAGAATAATTACAATTACATGTAAATAGTCACAGGAGAATGAAACATAAAATCTGAATCCAGTGGAGCATAATTTGAAAGGCAAATCCAAGAAAAAGGATGGAAAACTTGAGTTGGTCAAAGCCTGCAAGTTCCACCATCTAAGTTTTTTTAGAAAATAGTTCACAAGTTGGAAGTTTGGAAATGTGGTTAACATGGAAGTAATTGAGGGTGTTTGTGAATCCAAATGCCCCTCTGCCAATGTGTCTCCAATTAGAAAAAGACAGCAGATGAGTTAAATGTTCATTATATTTGAAGTGTGGAAACTCGCCATAGTAATCCACTGTACATTTGCCAGTTTTCTAATTTTTTGGCTCCATTATCCAATTGTCCTGCTGCGATGTTTGTATATTGTATGTGAAAAATATGTATTTGCATGTGCATTACAGCAAAGTCATTGAATCCACACTGTATATCGCTCCCGGCTGTGTTTAATGGAATTTATCCAACGAGGGGGCAAAGTCTTCAAGTTACAAACAATACTCAAAGAGGACTTTTATCTCAACCAGATACTATGCTTTCTTCATGTCATTTCTATATACATATAATTTGAGCCAGATCGCCAGTAAGGAAGATTTGTTTAAAGGAAGAATTGCAGGTTTTGAAGTCCATGCTTCTTTTAGTTTTTTATTTTATTTTATTTCTTACTTATTTACTTGTCACATCTCTGGAATTATGTCCACATAAAACTTTGAAGATAAAAACTCCATGAAAGTAATCTGTTGAGAAAACATGTTTTATTCTTGGGGTGGGCAGCCAACACCTATTAACAAGCTCCCCTTGCATTCACCTCACCAACTAACTCTGAATCCACCTCCTGGATGGATTTAAGAGACAAGGTGATGAAAGATGAGAGAATTGTTTTATTTTTCAGAAGACAGGCTTGCCTAAGAAAACACCAATATCTAAAGAAACTATCTCTTTAAAGCTTGTTTTCCTTCTGCACATACACAGAACAGTGTATTGTACTAAAACATTAGGATTTTTAAATGGCAGGAGCGGTTACTATCCATCAGGACGTATTTGGGGGCTTTGTATAGTCTACAGAACATTTAAAAACCCTACTGTACTTTAGGCGATATAAAATTGATGAACAGAAACAAATTTTACAAATTTTTATAAGGTTCAACAAACTATATATACAACATGAGTTATACCGATATCTCTCCTTTTTTTAATATTCAAAGTGTTTCTTGGAAAAGATTGTTTAAAAAAGTAATCACAGATTCAGGCTTATCTTCATGAGGCAAATGAAGCACAGAAATGAATACTACTAGTTCACCATCCAAATACATCACATTATATCCAATATTTTAACCGAAATTATTTAGATGGTAGATTTAAATGGCTGCTTGATTTTTTGACTACGCAGAGACATACTTTAACAACTGTTTCATAAATCAAATGTATTAATATTGATGCTTTATTAGTAATATATCTATATGAAGTCAAATATCCATTCAAAATGGATATTTTTCAACAATAATTTGGTGTTTCAAATACTCAGAAGTCTGGTTCAATCAGATGAAGTCTTAAGGTAGTTGACTGATTTTGTTTCCTGTTTGTATGGTATGAAAATCTTCCAGCTTATCCTAATTTTGACTGATAATACATAAACACATCAATGTTTTTCAAATCTCATAGACCTGTTAAATTGCTGAAGTTGTTTTTAAGAAAAGATTTTCTGTCTTTCCATATTTTTTTAACAGAGATTTAAGTCTAGTCTAATCTGTTCAACCTGTGAATCACTGTCAGGTGCCAGATTGCACTGGTTCTCAGTGTGTTGCTGTGGCTTTCCGTTCCATATTCTTTGAGTTAAATTTCTATTACTTATTTGAATGTTACTTAATATAGCTCATACATCTGCAATAAAACCACCAGGTAAATGAGTGCTGATAGTATGAAGAAGCTGTTACCAAATCAGTGCTACAAGTAAAGCTGGACGTGGATCAGCAACTCCAATTTAGACAAAAGAAACAGTGACTGGAACCGACGTGACTCGCCATGAGTCCGCCCTCATGCGCGTGTGAATAAATCCAGGTTTTGGCACATTACCCGGTTGCCTCCGTGCCTCTAGAAGGTGGTCTACCAACGTCCCCATGCTACTGTTTGGAAAAACAGATTCTGCTGTTAAATCGCAAAGCAACTGGAAGGCATTTTTATACCACATTAGGAAAAACTGAAAAGTCTTACTAATAAATGCAAACTGTATGAGTTGGAAAAGGGAGATCCTGAATATCACTTTCAGTATTTGAGTTTTTAATAAAATACCTTCAGTTTACCCTCAGTATGAAGGTGGGCAGGGGTGGGAGGAGGGGTAGGGGGGAGGGGGAATATTTAAAAAAGAACCACTACCACACAGACACACAGACACACACATACACACACACCACACACACACACACCACACGCACACCACACGCACACCACACACATATCACACACACACCACACACACACACACCACAAACACACACACACCACACACACACCACACACATATCACACACACACCACAAACACACGCACCACACATGCACACCACACACACCACACACACAACACACACATACACACACCACACACACACACACCACACACACACACACACAAACATCCTCACACCCATCGATGCATACGTATTGATCTTTGTGTTGAAAGATCTGAAGTGGAGCATTTTGGTGAATTTGACACAACTCTTGATCGCATAGACATGCTGATAAAACTACTTAGATTTACTCTGAGTGAGAAATACCCACATTATAACAGTACTGCTTCGTCCTCTCAGTGATATACGTCAAGAGTGGCCTTGATCTTCAACCCAACGCAGATGGCAGCCCTTCCCTGTCTCTCCCAGACTAGTGTCTCACGAAGGCCCAGACGGGGTGAGAGGAGCCCAGCGCTGGAACGAGAGGGGCCAGATAGGACTGCCAGCTCTAAGGCTCAGGGACTGCCTGGGGCCCACGGTATGGTGATGGCAGGGACCTACGGAAGCTGTCAACTGTGCACATTACAGGACAGTAATAAACGTAAGAAGCTGAAAGCATCACGGCTGCATAGGGGGGTAAGGAGTCTCTGGGGTGGAAGCAGTTGTCTCAAAAGGACTGAGTCCATGACATGTAGCTAAGAATTATTCAGAGAAATGTTCACAAGTCTATAAGTGTGTGTTCCTAATATTATTAACAGCACCCCTTTTTATAGTGTGAGATTCCCCAAGCTATCATAGCTACAGAGAACCTAAGACAGAGGCTAATACACAGTGGGCAATCAGTTCTTAAATTTAAAAAAACGTGCAATGACTGCAGGATTTTGTTGCACTCTGTCTCCTGTATAAGTCTCATCTAAAGGCCTTACCCAGCACCTCCTTCTTCAGTCTTTTTTCTGACCTTCCCTGATGCCTAATCCTAAACCATAGTTAATTCCAGCCATTTCTAAAGCCCTAGATGAAATAATAGAGAGCAGAAATAAACCCTATTACCCCCAAATAATCCATGTTTTAACGTATAGAACAGATGCACTCTCAACCCCACAAGCCAAAACATTAGGTTTAAAATTCACCCTGAATTCTGCGATAGCAGAGAAAACTGCTATAATTATAGTCACAATGTAGAAATCCTAAACCTGTTACTGCAGGCAAAATAATGAAATTCTCACTTTGTCCTTTCAGGAAAGGATACATATATTAAACAGAATAAAATATACCTAATTAATCACAATAAAATATCTTTTAAATACAATTTTTTTCTTATTTTCATATATTTATTATAGTATTTTAAAACAAAGACTTTGGGTGAAAAACATTCCCAACTACCACGTATAAATCAAAATAGCCCTGTGGGAGAAAATTAGTACTTTTATTAATAATAAAGATTGAAGCTCCAAGGATGTAAAATAATTTCTCCGGGTCACACAGCTAACGACCCAAAGCAAGCTCAAATGTGTTGGTCTGACTCAGATTATGCTTTTCCCACCGTGGACAGTAATGATGTGACACCTGGGTCTTGGTTTCAGGATTAGTGACTAGGAATACATCACAAAAAGTACTGTCATTTTTTGTTTAGTATTCTTTCTCATCAATATTTTCTGGGGCAGCTGGTTAGCTCAGTTGATTAGAGCGTGGTGCTCATAAAACCAAGGTTGCCGGTTCGATCCCCGCATGGGCCAGTGAGCTGCACCCTCCTTAAAAAATAAGTAAATAAGTAAGTAAGTCAGTAAATAAATAAATAAATAAATAAAATAATTTTAAAAACTGATTTAAAAATATTTCTCCTCTAATATTTCCTCTGTCAATATTCACGTTGAACCCAGTCAACCATACTTAAGTCTACTATAAAACAATCTTGAACTGGAAATGGAAATTGTCACAAAATTGTCGTGAAAGAAGGTATGTGTCTCAAGTTTAAGCTCCATGTTACACCTCTGATCAATTCAATTTTTTAGAATCACTTCTGACACATAGTCAAATAAATGTCTCAAATTGAATGTTTCATTCATTTCCAAAATTATTTATATTTCAATTCCTTGTTATAGTTACTTTTGGCCAAATCTGACTTCGCAAAGTAAAAATTAAAACATTGTTTCAGAGGTTCAAGGAACGGAAGCTTATACTGGCATCCGATGCTCTTCAGTAAAACCAACTGACAAAGAAAAGCTCATGTTTTTATCGGTAATAGATCGATAGTTTTATGCCTAAACCCTTAAGCACCGACGATTTGGGATGATACTGTCTGTTTAAATCATCAGAATCTAACAAGTGATGGAGAAGGCAGCACACTCTTTGATAAAACTATTCAGAACATTTTCCAAACAAGAAGAGATTATAAAAGCACGCACTACTACTGTAAACTATCATTCTCCCTAATTTCAGTCTGTGTGCTGCACCCCACAACCGCCACGTACTCACACACCCAGAATATGAAAATTTCACTCCTGCTCTGGAAGGGAACTTTCTCGCCTTCATTTCTAGGATATCTGCCTGGTATGGCTGTGATGGCGCCCTTGAGCCATGATTCTTCACCAGAAGGTCACATGCCTGAATTTGAATAGGCGAACACTGGAAGGGACCAGCCCCACACTCCATTGAAATATCCTTTAGCTTTTCAGGCAGTTCAAGTGCCTTTGAAAAGAGTGGGAATAAAGTGACTGCTGATTAAGCAGAGGGGTTGACATGGGAAGAGGTTTGTCAATTGTTTGAAAGTCACACTGCATAGGCTACAACCTTTAAAATGGAAATGCATGACACAGATACGCACACACAATAAAATGAAAATGAGGTGGTCACAAAGGACCGCCAAGGCTTTACTCCAGTAATAAAGAAAAAATATGTATCTGCTGTCAGAGAGAAGTCATTCAAAGTATTTCAGAGATGTCATCAATTTAAGAATCTAAAATTATTGTTAGTTTTAGCTCCTATAAAAATTGTTTCTTAAGAATTTTCAATTTCCTGACAAGATTTGCAAACGTGTGCTTTGTCAGTGTCTCGAAATAATTTTGAATGGAATGAAATACTACCGACCAAAAATCAACTTTTCTGGCCGTGGGTAAGTTCAGTTTCCAGATTAAACAATTTTCAAGTTTGACATAATTCTCTGCTGCCCAGTTTAATCAGAAGTCTCTCCATACCAGTTGGGGAGCTGACACAAAGCATCTGGGTAGGAGAGGGAAGGATTCATCAGCAGTTGTGCAATCGTCCTTTGACTAATCAAGGTTGATTTGGCTCAGGTTTTCTCTGTGTTCCTAAAGATGTAAACAATAGCCTTGCCCGTAAGAAACTGTAATGCCTACTTTCTTCAATCAACCAAAATATTAACCAAAAAAAGTCACGAAAATGAAAGCATTTAACATAATCATAATTTTATTTTAAAATTAAAATGCTTTCAGAAATAAAGACAAGGGAAAAGAAAGATGTAAAGATAAATGAAAGCAATCGAAAGGAGGGAATTTACTTGAAACTCCACCCCACATGCTTCATTTTCCACCTGTCCTACAAACACAATTTTCTCTATTACCTAATTCAGCATATTTTGTGAATTTAAATTTTAGGGAAAAGAGAAAGGAAATAAAATAGATCTCCCTAATCCGGAATTCTGCAGCCCCTAGATCATTCTGTTTCCAGATCCCGGCATGTTTTTTTCTGTTTTAGAAGCATATCAAATCAGAAACAGAATGCATTTTTTGAAAAGAATCACAAAAGCATTAGACAGCAGTGTACAATGAACTGGATATTTTTCAGGCAAGCTAAAGGAGAGGTCTATATTGCACAACTCATCACAACCAAATTTGAACTTCTGTATTAGGCATTTCTGCGTTTCAACCATCCATCAATCAATAGACCGAGCCAAGTACTGCATGTCACCAGGCTAGTGATTCCAGCCCATTTAGCAACTGTTCCTCGCTCTTCTGTATTTTCTCCCAGCTCTGGGTCTAGGCCTTCTGCACCGGCCGCTAACCCACTCACAGCTATAACGAGACTCAGTGAAACAAGATGCCTTCTAGCTAAGGACCCAGAGCTGGAGGAGGCACTGCAATTGCTCCCCAGAGACTCATGATTTAAATGGATATGTGATCAACTAAAACTCAGATAAATGGCGAAATCTAAAGCAAAGGGACTCAAAAGTGTCTTCCCTATATTGCTTATGTATTATCTCAAATATATTATTACATTTCTCTCAGTTTTAATTCCTCTGGGAATTGAATCATATCCTGAGCAATTGAAACTAAGAGAATAATATATTCATTAAAACAATGCGAGCTGCTATAACTGATAAACACTGAGCTCTCAATGGCTTAGCAAAATAAGAATCTCTTGCTCATGTCACCATCTCCTGTGGGTTTTCCTAGTTAAGAGGCCTTTGTCATGAGCTTTCAGGGATCAAATCTCCTTTCATCTTGTGCTGCTTCCTCCTCTCTTTCAGCCAATGAACTGGGGTAAAGATGTGGAGAAGACACTGTGCTTCTTATTCACACACCATTTCCACTGACATTCCATAGAGGGAAGCTGTTCATGTGCTCCCAGCCAGGTACAAGGTGAGGAGGGCTGAGAAGGCTGTGCCTGGACAGCCCCTTGTCAGCAACACATCTGCACGATGGAAGAGAAGGTAGCAGGTTAGCCAACTCTTCTCCATGAGCAGGTGCACAGACTGTTGCGAGGCTGGAACTGTGTCCCAGAATGTCCTCGGTGCATATTTCAGGTTGAGTGGGCCCCCAGAGACGGTCTGCATGAGCTTTGGAACATGCAGGTTTAGCTGCAGACGCTTTTTGTTTCACACGGTCAGCATGAAGTACAGGTGAAGTTACAGCTCACAGGCTGTCACTCATTTGGTGTCACCCTTGGTGAGGGGCAGCAGCCGGGTCCGCTGCGCCCCAAGTCCCTCCATTAGCTTTCCTGACCCCTGGGCCAGAGGCATGTTAGCTCATGTGAAAGGCGCCTACTTCTGCAGACCCCATCATTGAAGGCTGGGGCTGGCAGGGTGGTGGCAGGACTGGCATGGGTTTCAGGTCATCCTCACAGGAGACAACTTCATGGAACTTCCCCCACTTCATGCCCACATTTGTGATTGACTGTGATTGACACCCCAGGACCAGAAAGAGCAGCAACAACCTCATGGCTGTTTGACCAGCCTCCAAAATTGCATAAGGGTAAATCTATATAACACATCTTTATAGAGAGATATATACATATCTATCTCTTATAAATGGTTCTGCTTCTCTAATGGAATCCTGATGGATGCTGCCTTAATTTACAACAACAGCAGTGAGAGAAAATTTTCTTTCAATAAGCTGTGCTACAGCATGTGGATATCTTTATGGGGAAAATATAAATTTGACTATCACGAATCAATTCCAGAGTGATGTTAGAGTTAAATCAACATACACATGCACATATGTACACAAATGTGTATGTACATAACGACTAATAAATCAGATTACTTTAAAATTGAATACTTCAGTTCATCAAAGGACATTGTAAGAGTCTAAACGCAAACCTCTCAGTGGGAAAAGATAATCATAATGTATATATCAAAGGCCTTATACCCTGAATCTATAATGGTGTCCTGTGTAGCACTAAGAAAAAGGCAGCAATGCAGTAGAAATATAGGCAAAAAAACTGAATGAGCTGTTCAAAAAGAAAATATCCAAATGTCTAATAAACATATGAAAAGGTGTCCAATTTTTTAGACATCTGGAAAATGAAAATTCAAACCATAAAGAAATACCCTCACATACTTACTGGATGATTAATACTGAAAAAGTCTTAACAAAATCAAATGTTGACAAAGATGGGGAGCGACAAGAACTCACATTAATTGCTGGTAAAATTTAAATCATTTCAACCTATTTGGAAAACTGATAGAATCTACTAAATCTAGACATAGGCATTCCCTTAACTCAGCAATTCTAACCTTGTGTATATATTTGACAGAAATACATAAATATCTGAATCAAATGACAGGTACAGGAATGTCCATAGTAATACTATTTGGAATAGCAAAAAACAAAACAAAACAAAAACCCTAACTAGAAACAACCCAACACTTCATCACAGTAGAATAAATAATAATTTCTGGTATATGCATACACAGACTTACACATAATAACAGAATTAAACAAACTACAACTACACGTAACAAAATGGACATGCAAACATCACATTGATTAAAAGACTCCAGCTAAAACAGAATACAAATGTTATGATTCCATTTATATGAAGTTCACAAACGAAGGGAAAACTAAAGGGCTAATTACTGGAACCGGGCACGAGGGAGCTTCTGGAAGGTGGTTAATATTCTATTTCTCTGTTTGAATACTGGTTATATGCATGTATTACATTTATGGAAATCCATCAAAGTGTACACTTAGGATTTATGTACTTTTACGTAGGTATGCATGTGATATGTAAATTGAAAGCTTCTGTTGAAAACGAGACCATTTATTGGGCACACGCATAGGTCGTATGTCAGCCCGCTGCGCACAGGGCAGGACGACGCGAGGCTGAGCCGCTGTCCACACTTGCACTCTACGGTATCCTCGTCAAGTCCCATCTTACTAACAACTAAAGGACTTTTTTACGAGGTAGAGAAACTCAATATCCACTAGAAAACAGAATTTCTTTGGAAATATCCGCTCCATGTTCCAGGAAATCAGCATCAAATAGAACTTATTAGAATAAAGTATGATCCTAAGTTGGGAACCAGTGGTTTCAATATTACATAGAGTTAAATATAGAATTACTGTTTAGGGCAACACAATGGTAATAATAGCAAATATTATGTGGAAACAAAATGCATATTTCAACCACAAAAATTTGGAGGGTCTAGTATGACATTTTCACACGTTTCCTATTCTTTGAGAGCTGTCCAAATAACAAATATGTCTCATGCCATTTCCTGATGGAAAGCTATAGGGACTCAACACAAAACGCCTGGTAAATCTGAACACGAAATGATCACACGCCACATGAGCTTTCTAAGAAACTTTGGAAGTTAATGTAGTCGAGAATTCGGAATGTTTTAGATTAAAGGAGATCTCAGTTGCTGATGTGTTGAAAGGTTCATTTGAGATTTTTGGAGAGTTTTGAGCCAAGTTTATTTTTTGAAAGTGTGTCTAAAGACTTCCATTCCTCTAAAGCTCTCTGAATCTTTCAAAATCATAGCCATCCGTGAACTGGAGAATAAATCTCTCAGTACAAAACAAGTCTGTTTTCCTTCATTTATCCAATTATCCATTCCGCCATCCATTGACCGCCTTCTAAGTGGCAGGTACTGTGTTAAGAGCTAGACACAAAGGGCTAAATAAAACATGGTCCCTTCCACGAATCATCTCCCGATCTAAGGAGAGCAGCACTATGGTATAATGTGAAGAGCTAGAGCTGAAAAGCAGTGTTGAACACCGTCTGTAAATGATAATTTCTGGCAAGTCACATTATCATAGCATTTAACATTTATTGAGTGCTTACTATGGGTCAGACATGGAATTGAGATTCCAATAGATTGAGCCATGTACCCAATGTCACCAAACTAGTGATTCCAGCACACGCTGTGTGTCTAAAGTCTTTATTCTAGACTGCTACCCTACACTAACCCTGAAACCCACCGTAACATGGGGTTTGGTGGCTAAAACGACAACATCGAAGTAACTGCTGCAGATGGTAACAAAGGGATACATCTCAGCATGAGAATTCCATTGGGGTCCTCGCTGTAAATAACTGTGCTTTGGTGACATGGTTATTGATCCTTCATTTTCTCATTCAGTTCCTAAAGGAATATTCTACCTCTATTCATGCCATCCAGATTGACACATCAAGTCTAAGGGCTAAATGACTAACTTATTTCAAAGTGTTACCTTTTAAAAGAAAATAGTTTCCATAGTGCCCTGGCTTGTGACAGCAAACTGCCACCTGCTCCAGCGCTCGCAGACGTGGGTGCTGGCGGTGGCCTCCTGGCAGCTCGCAGTCACCAAGCTGGGTGAGGGAGAGTATTCCTCTCTGACTTTGATGCACACACCCCTAACTGGGCTCTCAGGTGCTCCCATTTACAAGGCTAAATCCCCGAAAACAGAAGGTCACAGGAGGCATGGGTCACATTAGCTCTGTTCTGCCCATTTTCTAATACACCTGCTGGCTTTCAATTTCCCCATCTTTCTCCTGGCTTCCCTCCCCCTTCCTTCTGCAAATCTACTCCTTTCTGCCTTATTGCTGCCCCTATTGTGTTACTGTCCCTGTGAAACAAAACTTAGCAAGTAGGTGCATAGGAAAAATTCTAATGGTTGCTGGAGCTATAGGTGTGATGCTTTGCAAAGCGGACAGGAAATCAGCAGCTGCCTCCTGCTGAGAGATCCCTGCCAGCGTCCTCACAGACACAACAGACCTCACGGAGACCTCGGGATTGGAAAGGTCACTCCCGAGGGGACCACCCCATGGTAGGCCTCTCTCATGGAGAACTGGGGTGCACACCATTGGCACACGTACGCAGTTAACACAGCAGCGCGTGCTCCTGCCTCCTTCACACTGCTCGTGTTCCACGCCTGTAACCAGGCGTGTGGTATCTGGGTGTTCATGCTCTCGCCCAGCAAGTCAGTGTCATGAGCAGCAATTGCCACCAGTCCACCTTAGTGAAATCACCAAGTCACACTTCTAGGAAGACCGCTAGAACATGGAGGAGAACTAAACTTGCTCTAAAATGTATCCAAAAGGTGAAACTCTATTTACATAGAGTTATGCTGTCATGTGTGTTCAGTACACCGGCATTCCCCGCCGAGGACAGCACGATATAAAGAAGACGGGTTTGCGTCCAGGACACAGGAAGAGGAACTGAATGCCTTCAACATGTGGCGAAACAGTGCCATTACTTCTGCTACCCCGTCCTCCTTGTGTCTGCCCGTGCATAGCTACCGGACACTCCTAACTCGACTCTCCCCAGTGACACACAAAGAAAAATGGAGTTAATTACTGGATGACAAAGATGGAACATGTTTTTAAGATTTTTCGTAGGCAATTTTATGACTATTCTTTGCATTATTAATTGCTTGGTATTCAGTGATTTTCCTACTTTAAAACATTAGCAAAAATCTCTCAAATCCTGTGCTAATTTTTTTTCTAGAAAGAGAAAGAAAGTGACACGTTTTGAACTTTCTTTTAAAACTACAGAATGGGCTCCAAACAAAGCTCTCTCTCCCTGGGTTATTTTCTCCCATCCCCCAACTTATGCCCAAATGTCCTTTACAATTTGGCACATTTACATTCAAAGTAAATATTTGAAACTATTTTAAAAGTCATTTTAATAGCCGTAAGTGATCTTTTTAAAGAGATAATTTAAAAGAAAAGTCTCATAATGTTCTGCTCTTCATGTAATACTTTCAGACTTTGTATTAAACCATTGAAAGCAGAGATGCATGTGCTGAGAAAGTCTCTATGTAGTTACACGGGTAGGGAAGACATAGCATTTGCAAGACTTTGAACTATTTAGGGAGTAGAGTTTTTATCGGTTTCCTTCAAATGGTGAACTCCATATGTGAGTACTTCTTGTTTTTTACTTAGAACAAATAATAATTTCACATACTTCTAAGCTGATCCTGAATATATCTGCAAAGTTTACATTCTGTGATGAGACACATTTCCTGCTAAACCAGGATTTTTCTTCCCACTTTTTGATGTTGGGTTGCCTTGATTGGATGAAAAAGAAAGAAGTAAGGAGCTGTCAATCTGTTTTCTTTTCCTTTTGAAATTAGTTACGGCCTGCTTTTGGTAGCGTTGTAACCAGCCTGACCTAATTTAATTACCATGACTTGTGTGGCTTCAAGATAAATACTTTTATTCAGTCTGTCTACATTGTGTATGTCCCCTCCTTTCACACAACCCTCTACATTTTAGCATTCAAACTCCCTGCTACTCCTGTCTGTACTGGGCTAACACAGCGTTTGTTTTTATGGTGGTGTCTACATTCACAAGTTTTCTTTGATGCCACGTTTGCTTTCTCCCTGCTTTGCTGTATCTGTGTCTGTGCTGGGAACCGTGGGCCTCTGTGGGATCCAGACCAAACATCCTTTGCTCTGTATCACGGAGTATCACTACCGTACGCGTTTCTGTGCAGACCCATTGCTCTAATTTAGAAACAGAAGGGGGAAAAGCAGACTGGAAGGAACGTGGCCGGGACTTGGGACTTCGAAAGACTGTTCTGAAATATTCCACTCCGTGGAGTGTACCCCCAGACCAAGGGAAAATGAGACATTCACCCAAGCTTTTTAAAGTGGAAAACCTATTTCTGTTATTCCAGATTCACTGCGAGTCTTGTCAAGGGAATGGTTACCATTTTACTGGTGCTTTCTTCCCAAAGAAAGAAGACATGCAGAAAAGTTTTCACAGTAAAAAGATCATGTGCTCTGGCTATTGAGTGAGCTATGTGCTCTAATAAAATGAACATCATCACACCAAGGGGAGTGAAAACCAGCATTAGGGTCTCACGAGGGAGTGTCTGGACCAATTGGAATTAATCTATTAACGCCGTTGATCTCACTTGATATGTACCATCTGAGGGAGCCCTTTATTTTTCACAGAAAGAAACATATGCGGAATTCTTAGGGGGAATAAAACAGAGTGTAAAATCAGGTCTGAGTCCTGAAGAGACTGTGTCGTGCCACAGGTGTTGTGTGGCACTCTGCCCGCCCCTGCAGGCCCTCCTCTTAAAAAACATTCCCACAGCACGCTGCCTTTGCAAATTGTCCCACAGAAAATGTGAATGGGGCCTATTCTGCCACATGCACCGCCATCTGAAATGGCACAAAAACCTGCTGTTCCACAAAACAGACCATTCTACTTAAAAAAAAAAAAAAAAAGAAAAGAAAAAAAAGAAAAAAGAAAAGAAAAGAAAGAAAGAAAGAAAAAGAAAAAGGAAAAAAAAAAAAGTCAGGGAAAAAGGGACTCAAGAACACTGTTTGCCTGCACAAACTCTGGTTTGCTCTGGCACATGAAAAGAGATTTTTATCTTGCAAATGAAGTAAAAAAATTACAAAGACATCATTAAGAAAAAAAGTTGTATTTGAACTATACAAATAATATTGTACCTTAAACAAACTGAAGGAGGCTTTCTGTAAATGTCAAAAGCCAGAACCCTGCAGATTAGCAGTGAAACGGTTCCGTTTCCTTGATTTTCACAATGCATCAAAACTGCCAAGGAAATGGTTTCCTGTCACAGTGGTCTTTAGATAGTGACAAATCCCTTTAAACTAATCTTTAGCCAGAGAATGCTGAGCGCAAATGTCATAAAACGATGCCAAAACTCCCACCACAACAGGTCACAGTTTACACCCAGTTAATTAGTATGCTCCTGTATCATCTATTTTGGGGTAGCAGGTATCGCTGTGGTATCATAAGCAGTTATGAATACTAAATACTTTCTTCCCTCAACCATCAATGAGCTGTATAACTCCTTTGTTCACTGGAGTCAGTTAAAGATCTAGAGAACTGGATTTCTGAGTTAATAACGCTGATGTTAATCACAAATAGTACAGCAGGAACCTGGTACCAACCAAAGATAGCAAATGTTACCACAAAGAAGGGACCAGGTCCTGGGCTATAATCCCTCGGACATAAAGGGAACAGAGACTAGATAGAATTCACCAAACTGCTGAAAGAAGCTGCTGTGCGATCACAGACACCAAGCTATGCAAATACAGAACTGCATTCAGTTTGAGATAGAAGTTTGGGATGATTTTCAATGGTGACTACCAATCAGTTCCAGTTTAACTATATAATTTAGCCAAAGTTTAGATATTAATAAAGCCAGTATTAATTTGTTAATTTTTCCAATTAGTGACCAGCTCCAGAACATCTATCCAAAGGATTATTTTAAGAAAACATATAAATGAATTAGCACTAGCACCATCAAAAAGAGAAGTAAATACATCAAAATGAAAATAAAAATATCTTAATATTACTAGAGTATATAAAAAGAGGCTACAACTATCTCAACAAAATTTTCTCCCTGAAATTTACATGAGATACCACACATTTAGAATTAGAAGAATTCTAAAATAAAGACATTAAAGGGAAATTGAAACTACTGAATATTAAAACATAATTTAAAGTTAGAGCAAATAAATGTTCTATATTAATTTCAAGATACATGGACTAAACAGTGAAATAAAATAAATAATCCAAAAACAGAAACAAACATATAAAATTTGGTTAATAGATCACATAGATCTAAAGAGAGACAAGGGTGAAACAGATGAAGAGACGAAAATGAAATGAAGTTTCACCAATATAGTAAAGTATTTATCTCTAAATAGAGGAGTCTATGATGATTTTTACTTTTTTATTTATACTCGTCCACATTATTGGATTTAGTTACAATGAGTATATGTTATTTGTGCCATCATATAAAAATTGTAATTTATTTCCGTTAAATCAATATGTAAAAGACTCAAAGCAAGATATTGCTGCTCCCAATACCAATTTGATTTTTACTACATTGCTTCAGTTTCCCTGATGTTTATCAATCTTTGGAAACTTAAAAGCAGAAGTAGTTCCCAAGCCCAGTAGATGGAATTCATCACAGAATGTATTACTGAGCTTTGCTGTGAGGAGCTCTTGCGGGTGTCGCCCCAGAAACGGGAATGGACAGGGAGGCCGTCGGGAGGCGTGCTTTGCCACAACACTCTGGAGTCCCGTTTTCTAGGTTTGAATCCTGCCGGTGACAGGTAATGTACCATACCCGTTTTACTAGGCATCTAACTATTCCCAAATACTTTTCTTTAGACCACTAGTGCCAGGCTCACTTTGGGGGCAATGAAACTTTGTAGCTTGAAAAAGTACAATTGTGTGTTCTCCTTTGGTATTTTAATTTTAGGCTGGATGCTGCTCAAAATACAAGAATATCTGCAAAGAAGTAATGGATTTCATTTGAATATACATAAACATGTAAATAAAACCTAATAACATTTAATTGTTAACAACCAAGTTATAGTCTTGATAAATATTCTTATCCTCTTGGAGCACAATGACATTGAGACCTAACTCACTTTTTTTTGCATAATATGCAAGATTAGATAAATATTCCTGAAGTCCTCAGATGGGGAATTATAAACAGAACATTCATTTGATTTCTATAGTAAGAAACCTATAACCAGGTCAAGATGGCAAAGTAGGTAAACTCTGTGTTCACCTCCTCTCAGCACCACATCAATTACAACTAAACCACAGAACAACGATCATTAAGAATTGCCTGAAGTCTCACTGAACCAATGACCTACAACTATGGACATATAGGAGAAGCCACCTTGAGATTGGTAGGAGTGGCAGAAATGTGGAATGGGCGGCCTCTGGGGAAAACACACCCAAATGGGCAGACACCAGAGCCCTGCTAAAGCGAATTCTACTCTGTAAGCTCAGGCCCTGCATCACAGCTCTTCCACTGTAGTCACAGCCAGTCCTCACAACAAATGAGCCTGAGGATCCATCTCTCCCACTGATGTGCAAACAGCAACCAAGGCTCAACTACAAAGGAGGGCACATACAATCCACACAAGGACATACCTGGAGCAACTGGTTCAGGTGACCAGGGAGACTGTGCCACTGGGCCCCACAGCACACCTACTACATAAGACCACTCTACTAAGACCAGGATGTATAGCATCCCTACCTAATACATAAAAACAAACACAGGAAGCAGCCAAAATAGAGAGACAAAGAAACATGTCCCAAATAAAAGAACAGAACAAAGCTCCAGAAAAAGAACTAAACAAAATGGAGACAAGCAATCTACCAGACCAGAGTTCCAAACACTGGTTATAAGGATGTTCAATGATCTCAGGGAGAACTTCAACAAAGATAGGAAACATAAAAATGGAGATAGAAAACATATAAAAGAGCCAGTCAGAAATAAAGACTATGGTAACTGAAATGAAGAAGAATATATTAGAGGGAATCAACAGATTGGATGAAGCAGAGGATTGAATCAGTGATTTAGAAGGTAGTCGGAAACACCCAATCAGAATCCAAAAAATGAGGAGAGTTTAAGCGGTCTTTGGGACAATAACAAGCAAAAAGAATCCAAAAAAATGAGGAGAGTTTACGGGGTCTCTAGGACAATATCAAGCATAACAGCATTCGCATCGTAGAGGTAAGCAGAAGGAGAAGAGAGAGAGCAAGGAACTGAAACCCTATCTGAAAGAATAATGACTGAAAACTTCCCTAACCTGGTGAAGGAAATAGACATACAAGCCCAGGAAGCACAGAGTCCCAAACAAGATGAACCCAAAGAGGCCTACACCAAGACACATCATAATTAAAATGCCAAAGGTTAAAGACAAAGAGAGAATCTTAAAAGCAGAAAGAGAAAAGCAGTTACTTACCTATAAGGGACCTGCCATAATATTATCATCTGATTTCTCAACAGAAACTTTGCAGGTCAGAAGGGATTGGCGCAATATATTCAAAGTGATGAAAAGCAAGGAACAGCAACCAAGATTACTCTAGCCAGCAAAGCTGTCATTTAGAATTAAAGGATAAAGAGCTTCCCAGACAAGAAAAAGCTAAAAGAGTTCATCACCACCAAACCAGTATTACAAGGAATCTTAGAGGGACTTCATTAAGACAGTGTGTGTGTGTGTGTGTGTGTGTGTGTGTGTGTGTGTGAGCGCGCTCACATGTGCACACACACACACATACCAGGGCTGCCAAAGAAATGTATACACATGGACACTTTGGTCAACGTTGCTCAAGCAGTAGTTTGCTGTAACCAGAAGTGTCTGGATGCTGAGTAGCCACTTTGAGCACCTCTTATAATTGCAGAAGTCAAACGTGATTTGTGTTCATCTCTTGTTAACGTTATATACTGAGTATTACAATTTTAATACTTTTTTTCCTTTCTGAAAATGTGTATACACTTTTTTTGCACCCTCTGGAGATATATATATATATAGTAAAATAGCAATAACTACATATCTAGCAACAATTACTTTAAGTGTAAATAGATTAAATATTCTAATCAAAAGATAGGGTGACTGAATGGATAAGAAAACAAAATCCTTACATATGCTGCCTATAAGAATCTTACTTTAGACCTGAAAGTAAAGGGATGGAAAAAAGATATTTCATGAAAATGGAAACAAACAAATATAAACAAACAAAATAAGCTGAGGTAGCAATAGTTGTACCAGACAAAATAGTCTGTTAAACAAAGGCTATAACAAGAGACAAAGAAGGACCCAGTAATCCCACTTTTGGGTATTTATCCAAAGAAACCCAAAACGCTACTTCAAAGGGACAAGTGCACCCATATGTTCACTGCAGACTGTTTACAATGGCCAAGATGTGGAGGCAGCCTGGGCATCCATCGATGGAAGAATGGGTAAAGAAGAGGTGGTACATATACACGAGGGCATATTGCTCGGCCAGGGAAGGGAATGGGTTCTCGCCATCGACAGTGGCAATGGATGGACCTGCAGGGTATTGTGCTGAGTGGGGTGTGTCAGACAGAGAAAGACAGATGCAATGTGATTTTGCTTATATGTAGAATCTAAAGAACAAAATAAACAAGCAAATAAAACAGAAACAAACTCTTAGATACAGAGAACATTTTGATGGTTTTCAGATGGGAGGGGAGTTTGGGTGAGTGAAAAAGGAGAAGGGATTAAGAAGTACAAAGTAGTTGTTACACAGTAGTCATGGGGATGTAGGATATAGCATAAGAAATATAGTCAATAATATTGTAATAACTATGGTGTCAGATAGAAACTGGATTTATCGGGGTGACAGATGGTAGGATGGTTGGGGGACAGGGTGAAAAAGGTGAAGGGATTAAGAAGTACAAATTGGTAGTTACAAGAGAGTCATGGAGATGTAAAGAATAGAGACTACAGTCAATACAGCAGTAACTATGTACAGTGCCAGTTGGGTACTAGACTAATCAGGGGGATCATTTCTTAAGTTATATAAATGTCTACCCACTATACTGTACACTTGAAATGAATATAAAATAATATTAAGTGTCTAAATAAATAAAATTTAAAAATTAAAAGAAGAAGAAACCTACAACCGGTAGAACATTCCGAGAAAAGGTCTAGATGTATTAGAAAACAAAATTATCCAGACAGAAAGCCTTGGCTGAATCTAGCCTATCTAAACACCTAACACGTTATACACTTTAGAATGCATTGGAAATCTACGCAGAAGAGTTTAGAACCAACCCAATCTTCTAACGGCTTTCAGACATCCCGGCTAAATTAGCCTAAATATTATGGCAAGTAGCCCATGGGGTCATAATGGCTTAAGATAGTATACTCTCATTTGGAAAATTAGTTTAATATTAAATATCAAATAGGTTTCTTTTGCAGATTAAACGATAAAAAGCATGGAAAGCACCTAGTACGGTTGATGGTACATAATAGGTATTTAATAAATATTAGTTCTTTTTCTTCATGATCATTTGATATGTATTGAGTGCTATGTTCACTGAGGTATGGCTCATCAGGAAAAAATGCCTTTGAACTGGAGACATATGAATATTGCATGTCTAGAATCAAAATTTCAGCCAGGATTAGGGCACATAAACCATTTCTACCAAAGGGTTCCTAGAAGTCAGTCACTGAGCTTGTAAATGATATTACTACTGTTATTGTCACAAGCCAAATGCTTGCTAAGTGTCCTCTGGCACTTGCCCTATAAGCAGACTGCAGACAGATGTGGTTGCGGGTAGGGAATTGTTCTTATTGGGCTCAGGGCAAAACACAATTTTACCTCTCCTTCATGAATACTAATTATTTCCCACAAGAGGGTTTTGATAAAGCGGGAGAATATCAATTTTAGATGGAGACCTTAGCACATAAGGACTTGGGGATATGAATGAAACCAAGAGGCTCTGTTCAATTAGGTCTTTTCGTAATGCCCGCAGTGGCACTGCTGCGTGCAGGATGCCTTGGAGGTACGGAAACGTGAGGGACACACATGAGATGTATAGAGAAGTGTCTCCCGTAAGTCCTCAGTAATGACACTAACCAACTGCAACTCACTGTACTCCATGGCTGGGCCCCTTGCTCAGCACTTTACTTGCACACCTCACCTCACGCTCCCGTGAACCCCATGAGGTGTGTACTATTATTAGCTGAACTTTACAAATGAGAAAACTGACTACAGTGGTTATGGGACTTGCTGAAATTCACACAGCTATTAACTGTCACCAGCAGGATTCAAACCTAGAAAACGGGACTCCAGAGTGTTGTGGCAAAGCACACCTCCAGACGGCCTCCCTGTCCATTCACGTTTCTGGGGCAACACCCGCAAGGGCTTTTCACAGCAAGGCTCAGTAATACATTCTGTGATAAAGTCCATCTACTGGGCTTGGGAACTACTTCTGCTTTTAAGTTTCCAAAGATTAATAAACATCAGGGAAACTGAGGCAATGTAGTAAAAATCAAATTGGTATTTGGAGCAGTTGTATTTTGCTCTGAGTCTCTTACGTACTAATGTAACTCTGCCAGTATGTTTTAAACCATCTGAAATGATTTGTACCTTGCATGACAAGTTCCTAGGCAGCAAATGGTGTAATCTAATTCTGAAGTAAAAACTGAAATAAGGTTTCCCTTCAGTCAGCCTTAAAGCATGATAAAAACATATGTCAACAATAACAAAACTTGTCCGTTTTCAGATTACCTGTGATTTTGTCACAGAGCCTAATGGGGAATTGTCATCCTGATCTTTTTGATCCCTCAGTCACTCAGCCCTCCTGACCATGTGCTTCTTTCAGTTCTCTTTTCCTGAACCTCCTTCTCTGTTTTCTTCCTGCATCTGCGGTGCCTTCTTCTCATTCACCTCTTTGAGAGCTCAGTCTCCTTAATCCAGCCAGTGAATGCTGCCGTCTTGGCTTTTTGTTAGTTACTTCTTCTTCCCACACTACGTTCTTTCTCTGGGCTAATTCCATCCATTTTCCATACTTTCACCAAATTAATACTTCACAATGAACTTTCTCCTAAGCTCAAGACTTATCTTCAGCTACCGATGAAATATTGCAGGTGAACTTCTCAAGGTCAACAGTCAGTACATCTTAGACCGAAGCATGAGCTTAACTCCAGAAACCTGATTCGTACAGTATTCAATTTCTCAGTGAATGAGAACATCAACCATTCGATTCTTTAAAACCTAAGCTGGAGTCAAGGATGCTTGACACGTCCCACTTCAAAGAACTTAACCAAATTCAGGGCGACTCACATATCATTTCTAAATGCCATTATCTTCTCTCCATCTTCATCTTTCACCTGGATTGCCAGTAACTGGCCTCCAAGAACTTGTTTCTAGTCTCTGTTCAACAGATTCTCTAACGTATTTCAACTTTTCAAGTGTAAATATGATCTTATCACACCCCTAACCTGTTTTTCTCCCTCTATAAAACCCAATTATAATTTTTTTTCCTGTTTTCTTGGAATAATGACCAAAATCCTTAACACGGCCTACAGGACGATATTATAAGGTCTGGTTCTCGCCATCCTCTCCAGCTCTGTTTCCCCCTCCTCTGTCTTCCTCCCTCTTCTCTGGTCACCCTGGCTGTCTTTCCAGGCTTCCTGCCTCCACAGGGACCTACACGTACTGCTCCCCAAGTATAGGATTCTCTTCTGACTCCCTACTTTAACCTCTCTACTCAATCCTATGAGCTCGGAGGAAGGACCATTTGCTTTACTTCTCCATATTAGCTCAAGTTTGTTGGTCATATAATTTTCCAGACTTGACTTCTTTTATTTTCTTTGAATTTACCATATTTTCAGTTACACATTTATTCATTTGATTAATTGCATCATACTAGCTTCCCCTCTAAAGTGTAAGCTCCAGGAACAATGTTTTAGTTCATCTCCACACAGATAAATTTCACCTGCAGGTACTATTTCTCACAACTAAGCTATGCCTCTGGAAACAGATCTCATCATGATGCTCTGCAAGTACAACAGTGATGTTTGTGTTGTTTAAAATGTCCTGATGGGTAACTGATTATTTTTAATACTCAAGTGTATTTGTAAGTTTTTATAAAATATGGATCACAAAAGGCTTTCATTGAGGTAGGTGTCCCTATCAAAGCACTAGAACACTCTGTTCCAGACTGTTATTCTCCTGTTTTGTTTTTTTAAAGATGGCCTGTTGTCCTTTGATCTTGCTCTGACACCTGCACCAACCTACTTCTTTCTTTGTAAGAAGTCCCTGTAGGATCTGAGGTCATGTGGATAAAATTAAAATGGAGAGCATGTGATTGGAACTATTCTTTACAACTTCTCCCAAAACATACAGACACACAGTCACACAAACACTTGGATCTGATTTTCAAAGGGTCCAATTTGGCTTTCAAATTTTATATCTCCATTGGATAGATTTTCTCACACCAATAACAAAACAGAAGGTGCCTAAATTACTGGATTTGTGGTACAAAATTAATAGTTTGTGACAGTGCACAATCATTTCCCTTTCACTGACATTCTAATATTTCCTTACTTCTTTATACATTTCCATTAAACTATTTTTTAATTCCTTTCTTATTCCAGCTGGCTTTTCGGAAAGGCTGTATCATCCATCAATATGAAGCAATCAGATAAATATTACAATTGCTTAATGTTTCCTCTGAAAAATGTAAACAAATGGGGGTGGGAAGTGGGAGATTAGGGGATCCAGCTAAGAATCATGAATTCTTTTCCATCTGTTTCTTGGTAATATGTTTTCTGTTTTCAATGAAGCAAAAAAAGTAGTTTCAGACAGAAGTCAACAAATCCCTTCCAAAGCAAAGGAAAATTATATTTTCTGACAGTCTTTAAAAAGAGTATTAGTTTAGAACTATTACAACAGAAACGTTACTTTTCAAAAAGATTATATGATTTGAAATAACTGTGAATTTCAAAAACATACAATAAAATTTCCCCAATTATGTACTCTGCTTCCAGGAGCAGAAGCATCATAGGTCTATGTATATTCTGGTGACTATGTATTGAGTAATCATCAGCTAATGTCAACACACTTCAGCAACAATTCAGTAATAAATAGTCTCTGAAGAGAAGAAAAGGAATAATAAAATGACTTTTGCATCCTTCTTTCTTCCCCGCCTCGCTTCCCAAATCACATTAATATCTTCTTGAGCTGTTTCCAAAAAGGACTCTTACAAAACGATCCCCAGATATCTACCTTTGCTTATTCTTTATCAGGCCATTACCTCTGATGTAATTCAGCCACATTAGAAATTCAAGATTCATTTAGAGTCTCTTGTTTTCTTACAGCCTGAAGAAAAGATAAAGGTCAGAAGCAGGCTTAAGAAGGAGGACAGAAGTCAGGAGTTAGAAATAAACAAAGGAAGTTCCTTTGGGGTACGACTATTTAAAACATATGCCAATAAAATGTTCAAAGGATTCCTACAGGGCTCCAAAGATAAACACACGCAATTTCTTTTCTCTTAAAAAACTCCACTTACCTGAAGCTGTAAACTCCAATGTATAACATGGTTTTGTGCAAAAATATGAAAAGTAAAACATTTGGTGTTTTATTCACCTACTAAGAATCACGGCTTTTAGTGCACATGACCATGAAGTTTTACATCCCAGCTCTTCCTGCCATTTTAGTTGTGTGACTTGGGGCAACTCCCTCAAAGTCCCCTTACCCCAGATGCCTCATGAAAGTGTTAAGGGAAAAACACATGTAAAATCCTTAAAACCATCTTGGCCACACTGGAAATGCTCATTAAATTTCAACTATTATTACCAACTTTGTTATTATCATCATTGTTCTAATGAGGTCGGGGCATTGAAGGGGCTGAGCATTAAACACCCCAACCTGTAAGAAACTAGCGGCGAAAAACCTGTGAAAAATGCTGATACTTGCTTCAAAACACAATGAAAAAAACTGACAGCACATAGTCCTCACGTGATGGGAAAGTTAAGATTTTAAATACAGGTCTATTTCTACTATGTCTATTGCTGGTGACCACAGAATTCAGGAGTTTGGGGGAAAAATAAACAGGAATATGTGGGGGGGGGGGGAATGTAAGACATATAAAATAACCAATCCAGAAGGCCCAGAAATGAAGAGTAGAAATTAGAGAGGGAGGGAGGATTATTAAAAAACTAATGAAAGAAAACATTCTAGAATTGAGGAGCACTCCTTATCTTCAGATTAAAAGGACCCATTTAGTCCCTTGGGACAATAAATTCAAAATAAAAAAGCAAACGAAAACATACTCAGGAAATTTCAGAACATCAAGAACAGACAGAACAAACTTCAAGTTTCCAGAGATTAAAAAAAAATAAAATAAAAATTGTCACCTACCAGGAACCAAGGAATAAGAATCAGTCTAGTTTTCTCACTGGCTAAATTAGATGCCAGGAAGCAATGAAGTAATACTTTCAAAGTTCTGCAAATCCCCAAACAGTGAAAATTGATTGTGTTGTGTGTTCCGTATAAAACCCTGCATAAACATTTGTTTATATGTAAATTTGTATCTCCTATCCTGTGGTCTTACTGGTTAAGTCTGTGGTGCTACGACAAACGTCCCTGAATAACGGCTTTCGGAAATATGAGACAGGCCTAATTCCTGCCTCAGAACACAGTGTTGCGATGCAGGACCCATAGGACAACTCTGGCACTTTCTACATGTGATTTGCATCTCTACAACCTTGGTGGTTTCTGCAGATCTTCCAACACACCCATATCTCAGAGGGGAAGGAGTGAGAAGCAGAAAAGAGAAGGTATTATAGAAGACATGGGGTGCTGGGGTGGGGGTATTGGTGACAATAAACAGGTGGCCAGCTCGGTCTCAGGGGAAATGCTGCCAGCATCCAAATATCTAAGGGAGTTCTCAGTACAGGAAAAGCCTGTGGAAAGACCTTAGTTTGGGAGACTGCCTGGTATGTTCCAGGAAGCAAAGAACGACCTGAACAAAATTACGTGGCCACCATAGAAAGGCTGGAGGGAAACGTCCCAGGCAGGAGACCCTGCGGCTGGAAAGAACACGCCAGTATGGCTCTGGCTCGAGAGAGTGGAAGGCGTCTGAAAGGAAGCCCCATCGCAGAAGCTGGAGCCACAGGGAGGCTTCCTTCCACATGTGGTGAGAAGCTAGTGCAGGTTTGTGAACAAGAGATTGACCTAATGGGCTTTAATTTTACAAGATAATTGACTGCTGAGTGGACAATCAAATGTAGGGGCAAATGTGAAAGTGGGAGGGGGGCATCAGAGCTGAAATGCTCTGGGGTAGGTGGTCAGCAGAGGTCAATTGAGGGTTATACTTTTAAGGCAGAGTGAACAAGACTTGGTGATGAATTGAATGTTGGATATGAAGGAAAGAGAAAAATCAAGGATTGTTTCTAGGTATTCACCTAAGCAACTAAGTAAACCGAGGTAATATTTATCAACCAAACCTTACTTGTTTTGTAAAAGAATTCACCACAGGCCATATCAATTACAACTAAACTACAGAACAACCATCATTGAGAATCACCTGAAGTCTTATTGAACCAAACACCTACAACTAACAACACACAGAAGAAGCCGCCTCGAAATGGGTAGGAGGGACAGAGATAAAGAATGGGCTGGTCCCACACCCACATGTAACCATATATATTGGCTTCGGAGGTTCCCCCCTGCCCCAGAGGAGTGAGGGGTCCCAGCCCCTCTCCAGCCCAGGTTCCAATGCCGTGGAGAGAGGACCCCATACTTCTGGCTGTGAAAACGAGCAGCATTTGTGGTCGAGTGAGACAGAGGGCAGCTGCACTCCCAGGTGCTCCTCCTAAATGGCCGGCGCATGGACTTACCTGTTCAGGGACTCACTCGCTCTGAGCTCCAGTGCTGGGGCAGTGGCTCAAAAGGCGACAGGGACATATGGGGAGGAACTGAATTGCCTGGCCTCAGGGCAAAGGCTAAAGGGGCAGCTTTCTCCCAGACGGAGGAGCTGGCGGAAGCCGTTGTTTATACGTTGAGCCCGCCCCCTTCCTGGCATGCATACGCAGGCTGACATCATACCTGAGTCTCCATTGAACTTTCACCCTTTCATCTGCCTCGCCCTAATGATTCCCTGAGGTCACGCCCCACTCCACTTTAAGGCATACCCAAGCTGTTTCTAGTGGCTTTTCTGTATAAACAACCTGTCTTGGCTCACTCTGTGAACTTTCAGAAAATTTCTCAAAGGTTCATAAGACCCAAAGAAGCATCATCTGTCTTTGGTGTGTTCCATACCTCTAGCTGAGCAGCCCTAAGCCCAGCACTAGCGACAGCTGGCTTTGGTTTCTAGACTGGCCTCTCAAGGTACCTCCGAGAGGGACTTCTTTAAAATGAAGTAGAAAAAAAAATCGAAAATATGTGTAATAAAATGGCAGTAACTACATATCTATCAACAATTATTTTAAGTGTAAATGGATTATATGCTCCAATCAAAAGATAGAGTGGCTGAATGGATAAGAAAACAAAACCCTTACATATGCTACCTACAAGAGACTCACTTCAGATCAAAAAGCACACATAGCTTTAAAGTAGAAAAAGATGGGAAAAAAATATTTCATGAAAATGGAAACAAAAAACAAACAAAAAAAAGCTGAGGTAGCAATAGTTGTACCAGACAAAATATACTGTAAAAAAAGGCTATAACAAGAAACAAAGAAGGACCCAGTAATCCCACTTTTGGGTATTTATCCAAAGAAACCCAAAACGCTACTTCAAAGGGACAAGTGCACCCATATGTTCACTGCAGACTGTTTACAACGGCCAAGATGTGGAGGCAGCCTGGGCATCCATCGATGGAAGAATGGGTAAAGAAGAGGTGGTACATATACACGAGGGCATATTGCTCGGCCAGGGAAGGGAATGGGTTCCTGCCATCTGCGGCAGCATGGATGGACCTGGAGGGTATTGTGCTGAGTGGAGTATGTCAGACAGAGAAAGACAGATGCAATGTGATTTCACTTATATGTGGAATCTAAAGAACAAAATAAACAAGCAAACAAAACAGAAACAAACTCTTAGATACAGAGGACATTTTGATGGTTGCCAGGTGGGTGGGGGATTGGGGGTGAGTGACAAAGGGGAAGGGATTAAGAAGTACAAATTAGCTGTTACAAAGTAGTTATGAAGATGTAGGGTCTAGCATAAGGATTATAGTCAGTAATATTATAATAACTATGTATGGTGTCAGATGGGTGCTAGATTTATGGGAGGGGGGTTGAGGAACAGGGTGAAAAAGGTGAAGGAAATAAGAAGTACAAATTGGTAGTTATAAAATAGTCATGGGGATTTAAAGTACAGCAAAGGGAATATAATCAATAATATGGTAATGACTATGTATAGTTCAAGGTGGGTACTAGACTAGTCAGAGGATCATTTCTTAAATTATATAAATGTCTAATCACTATATGTATACCTGACATTAATATAAATAATATTGAATGTCAAAATAAATAAAGTGTAAAAAAAGAAGGAAAAAAAATCACCACATAATTATTTTACGATACAAATTTTACATTCGCATTAGAAACATGAATGAAGTAAAGGTTAGGCTGTGCTTATCATATCAGAAATAAAACTCCAAATTGAATCAAGGTATATGTATTCTTATTTCATATTTATATATAATTGCTAATGAAAAATTTCATGGACATTATCAATAAAGCTACTGACGAAGAAGACAGAAAGAATCTGAAGACTAGATCTAATCACTAAACTTGACATCGCTAAACTTTCTACTTAATGAGAGTGAGAATGAAGTAACCAACACTACAGACTTGCTGTTAAGCTGAAGAAAAGGCCATTTTACAGCATCAAGCTCCTGTGTCTGCCAAATGTTCCTATTCACTCACCTATTGGGAGGGTAATTACTAGTCTAAGATTGTTACAGCAATAGAATATGCCTCCATCTAGTTTCCTTCAAGTTGAAAATTTTGAATGTTTTTAAAAGTTCACTTTCCAGGCTCCTTATTTGACTTATGAGAAATAAGGTGACATTACTGCATCACCTCAATCAAATCTAATGCAGTTCTTAACCTAAGAAAATTCCCCCCATAATCATAATAAGTTTATTTTGCTGTGAGGCATTTTAAATTGCATAGCGTGTATGGCTATAATTAAATTGTACCAATTTTTGGTTAACATTTTAATTATGCCATTAGCCAAAAAATAGATATTATCAAACTTTGAAAAATAGTCTTTGTGATTTAGAACCAACTGCTTTTAGCAATTCTTAGAAACCCTCAATTAGTCTTCTCCTAAAATACTTTAAACATGGGAGAATTTTCTTCAAATTCAACTTCTTTTCCCTTAGTACATTTAATATTTTCCCCTGAGGTATTAATTTCCCTCCTGAACATCTCGAGAAAAATCAAATCTTATTACATCTCTCACCCTTAATCTGCCCTTCATTTTGGAAGCTTTCTTCACTCTTGGTTTTGTACGAAGATTCCCGCTTCACATGGTTCAGAAAACCTCCAAACTTCTAAAGCTCATGGCTTTTGATGTTGACTCTGTGGCCACGAAAAATCCATGAGAAATATTATTTTGCAAAGAGGTCCCAAAGATCAGAAAAGTCCAGATCTAAATGAATTTAGGGATTTCACCCAGGAGAAAAGGGTCACCTAGTAGTAATCAGGGAGTAACCTTAAATGAAGCTCTAAAAACAAGTGTAATGCCACCCAGTAAGACGTTACTCAGACATGGGGAGGCAAAGCTTAGCAATGTGGAGATGTTAATTGCTTCCCAGAGAACAGGGTGTGTTGGGGTCGGCTTGGGAGTGTTGTCCCCGTGGAGGAATGACGCCACCGCTCCTCCCACCCTCTGCTGTGGTGACATCAGACCAAACCAAGAATGATCCTGGGTGTCAAGGAGAAGAGGAGAGGGAGCACTGTAGCTGTTTCACAAACTCAGTTTCGTAAATTATTTGAAACTTTTACCGCGAGGAAAAGGCAATGGAGGTGAGCTAGTTTCCATGTGGCTTTACTCCCTCTGAGGAGGGCAGTTTTGCTCACTGAGGTGGCACCGGAGAAGCCTGGAACCTTCCTCTCCTCCATGGCTTTCTGTCGTTCTTAAGTCTGCTCCTCTATCATCCTAAATTTTAAGATTCAGTCCTTAACCTTTTCCTTCTTTTTCTCTATACTCTCCACGTCATAATATGTCATTCCAAAGAGCTTCAATTGTAAGACACAACATCAGAAAAAAAATACCTATACCCAAATATTAAAATGTATCCCAAATTCAAAATTCTGAAAATGTGAATTATAGGTCCCTTTCAATCAGGAACCATAATACTGACTGTGCACGAATGATTCCCAAACCCATAGTTTTATTCCCATCTCTCTCCTATCAATAGGCCCATTAGTCATTTTCAGGTGCATATCCTGCCTCCAAACCTGTTTCTTCTCTTCTACTCACTGTTCACAGAAATAGAAAGCAGGCGCTATCACTGCCGTTCAAGTCAGAGATCCCTTCTCCCCACTTCCTATACTTCATGCCCTCGCCATCAATACTTTTTTATGCACCTCATATGTGTGCCTTTTGCTCCTTTCTAAGTCCCAGCCCTTATTGCCTCATGCTGGGATTTCTGGGTTCCTGGATTCCTGGAACACCATCTTAGTTGCTGTTCTTGCTTCTGAGCAAGGACAGGACAAGAAGCAAAGGAAGTCACATGACAGTAAGAGCTCTGAAGTCCGATTTCCTGATCTCACCTCACTGATCCACCACTTAATATGTGGGTGTCTTTGGGCAAAGTATTTCACCTCCTTATGGCTCTTTTCCTCATCTATAGAATTGGTATAAAAATAACACCACATGGAATTATTATTAATATTATATGAAGGAATGTTAATTAGTATTAATATTAATGTTAATTATAATTAATTATTATGAATATTATATGAAGGAATATTACATGGAACGTGTTAGAAAAAACACCTGGAATTCTAGCCATCCCTCAAAATATATTAGCTATTAAGACGCCACATTCCATTAATTTGATACAAATATGTTACAATCAGCCTTATTAAAATACCAATTAATTCAGCCATTAAATATAAATATATCAGCAAATTAGTGCCTATTGTGTTGGCATTGACCAGGCATTGTTCTAAGCACTAAGAATACAACAGTAAATAGAACCACCAAATTCACCGACAAACAGGTAGGGTAGGGGGAGATACAGACAATAAACAAGAAAACAAATATATGAACACATAGTTTATATCATGAAAATGGTCATAATGTTATGATTAAGATAAAACCAGGTGATAACAATAGACATGAAGGTTGTGGCTACTTTAGATTGGGAGGTTAGAGAAAACATAAAGAAGGTCACGTATGTCTTTTTAATAATGTCACATAAATGGTGTTATAAATTTTTGAGACAGGCTTTCACTCAGCATAGTGCCTCTGAGAGTCACCCAAGTTGTTAGAACTTGTTATTTTAACTGTAAAATATATTTTAAAGAACTCAAGAGAAGACTAGTCAATTATATTTACACAAATATTTGCCATTTCTGTTGTTCTTCCTTCATTCTTGATGGTGCAACTTTCTGTGGTATCATGTTCCTTCTGTCTGAAGAATTTGTTTTAGCAATTACTTTATAAGGGTTTTGCTAACAACTTCCCTTAGTTTTCCTTCATGTGAAAATGATTTTATTTCAGTTTCATTCCTGAGGGATATTTTTACTGAATATAGAATCCTGGGTTAACATGTTCTCTTCCTGAAATACTCTAAATTTTGTTCCACTTCCTCTGGGCTCCATAGTTTCTGAAGAGAAACACAAAATCATTTGATCATTGTTCCCTAAAAGTAATGGGTCATTTTTTCCTGAGTGCCATCAAGATTTTTTCTTTGTATTTAGTTTTCAGCAGTTTGATTATGATGTGTCTAGGCTTAGATTTCCTTGTATTTATCGTATTTAGAGTTGTTGAATTCCTGGAATCTGTAGATTTATGTCTTTAGTCAAATTTTAGTCATTTTCAGCCACGATTTTTTTTCAAATATCTTTTAACACCATATTCTTTCTCTTCTTCTAAGACTCTGGTGACATGAATGTTATGTTCAACATCAGTTCTATTTTTAAAATTTTCCAGTGTTACTCCTATCAGTCCCATGTGTGAGCCACTTAGTGGTCAGTTTGGTACCTGGGTCACTGGTGGTCTATCTGTTGGCTCTCAATGTCTGTATGTGTTTAGGATCAGACCCACAGCTTTAGAGCTCAGGAGTGAGCCAGGAGTTTATAAATGACTTCATGTCTCCCTTTGCCAAGCTCCTTCCCCTTTTAGTCCTTGACCAGAAAGCTGAGGTGTTGGTCACTCTGCTCTGCTGCACACCTTCTGTCACTGTGTCACATCTAGGACCAGTGGGCAGTATGACAGAGAAGAAAAGCAATGCGTTTATTCCACCTTCTTGGGACCACAGCTCCTGCAAATAAAGGGGAAGATCCCTCTTCCTCTGAATTTTCACCACCTCTGGGCTCTCACTGCCACCGTGGATACTGCTGTTTCCATAGCCATGTGGGTTTGTCTGGAAGCCTGAGTATGAGAGAACTGAGGAAAAAGGGGTGGGAGATGGAGCATACCGTCTGCTGTCTGCATATTTGGAGACCCCTATTTCACTCCCTCAGGTCTAACAGAACTAGACGGTTTCTCCTGGAACCCTCTGTGTGCACCATGGCTGCCTCGCATACAGGCCAGGGGATGCCAGAGAAAACGGGAAACCTACTGCCAATTTGATGGAGGTTGACTTCTGGTCTCCTTCTCCAGTCTGCCAGCTAGTGTTACTTTTCCAACACTTCAGATGATTTCTGCCTCATGGATTCTGTCCAGGTTTTAGAGCTGTATTTGATGAGATGTGAAGGACAGAATATACTTACTCCATCCTACCCAAAATCAGAACTCCCACTTCACTCTTTCAAATAATTAATTTTCAAACACTAAGTCATCTATTGGCTGCTGACTTGGGTATTTGGTTCCTTCATATGGGAATAATGCATGTGGCCACAGGGAAAAAAAAAGGGCAGAGGGATCCCGTGGAATGAGTGGCTCCTGGCTCCAAGAGCCACACTGATGTGCAGATAAGGAGGAGCAGGTCAGGAAGCTAGTCCACGGGGCACATGGCCCTCATGACAGCGACGGAGGTACGTGTTCCTATGCGTCCAGCACTGCCTGTACAGGCACATACGCGGGACTGATCAAGCTTCTGTTGCTTACCGCGCTGGCTTAAGAGATGGGATGGAAATAACAAGGCAAAATGTGTTGCCAGAATTCCTGAGGCTTGGTTACTCAACCAGCAAACAATTTACCTAATCATATAACCATCTGTAGAACATTTCTACTTCTCATCATTTACGAGCGAGCCTTGTCTAAAAGACTTTGTCAATAACGTGTTTGAAACAGACATATGTAGTTTGCATGCTATTCTCCTGATCTACAAATCTAGTGCTTATTTTTAAAGGAATTTTTATTTTGGAAAATTTGCATTAAGGAATACATTTTGGCTTCTAGAGGTGATGGTGTCATTTGAATGATTACCCACCAGCTTTTTAATTATTCCTTCAAAGATTTTACAAAAGCTTATTTATGGTTTTCTGAATTTACAGTAACCTGTCATTGTTGAAAATGTGAGCAAATTGTACTGATCTCTATACTTATGGCATTCCAACTAAAATAAATACTTATCTTCCAATGTTTTATCTAACTCAATGCCCTTATTTTAGAAATGGAAAAAAAAAAAAATAATAAGACTCATAAAGATTAAGCTACTTGCCCGAGACTACAGAGAATTTCAATAAAAGGAGCAGGGTCTCTTGTTCCCGCTCTGACTTCTGGACTCAGTGTTGTCTCGTGGTTGTTCTAACAGCTCTTATGATAGACGAGAGATTGGAATTACTTACTAATTTTTACCTTACGACGGGAAACTAGCTCTTCTATTTTACACTTTAGAAAAATGTCAGTGTTTTAGAAAAGTCAGTCCTTATTGTCTCAAGGTAACTACAGCTCCAACCATCACGTGTTTATGCTGCATTTGAAGACACAAATGACTCGGAAGACACATGACTCAAACAATCCTTCTAAATCACCAGATTGTAATCACTCTCTTCCTGATGTTCCCAACACCTATCCCTTTCTTGCTGAGTTCATGGTCTGGAAAACATCCCAACTCTAATGAAACAAACCTCTGCCTTTTACACCACTGTGCGCTGAGCCCCTAACTGTATATGGGAAGAAACACACCAGTATGCTGCCTCCCAAATGTTTATTAACCCCTGGACTTCTGTCCTGATTTCTGCATTCATCAAGTTACAGCTACTTGGTCTCCTGGATGTGTAACACATCTCAGTGTTAACAGTCCCCAAACTAAGCTCTAGTGTTTCCCTCTAAACCTTACACTGCCCTTGGTTGCCCTTTAATTCAGCCTGTTAAATTTTTTTATCCTCCATATTTTTCTTTTTTTACTTCATGGGGTGAGTGTTTCTATTCTCTGGCTTTCCTGTCAGTAAATGTATTTACATAGTTGTTCTATAGTGTAACTTGATGGTTTCAGTATCTGAAATCTCCATGGGTCTGTTTCCGATACCTGTGCTCCTGCTGAGCCTTGCTGTTTCCTGGTGGGTCTGAGCATATTTGTGCCCCACTCATTACTCTGTTCCAAAGTTACACACAAAATTGGACCAGCTGGGGATAATGGAGCGTTGGCTGATCTTGTCTCTTTAGCAGCTTCAAATCTTTAATCTTTAGGAAATTAGAGTAAGTCTCACATATCTGTCTCTCTTCCTTTATTACGGTGTTTGCATTTAGACAAATCATTTATTCATCAACTATTTGTTATAGTGAATGTGTTTCTTAACATTTTGTTCTGTTGTGGTTTTTGCCACACAATATTTTAATAATTGTATATAAGACCTTTCTTTGTAACAGAGTGTTGCTGAAAAACACAAAGGTAGAAATCACAAAGTATATTTAGAGATTTCTCTTCTCTTCATTTTGTTTATGCTAAGTAAAAATAAAAGACAATGCATGGTTAGTTTCATTTAAATCTGAATATACTTAGTCATGCAAGCATGTTTTCCAAAACGTACTGATATTTATTATAAAATAGCCAGTGTCAGGACATATGAGATTTGAATAAATAAATATACTAACAACATTCCTGGTTGGGAAAACTCAACATTGTAAATCTGTAAATTCTCCAAAATTGTACTTAAAAATTTAATGCATTACCAATCACTCTCCCATGAAATAATATTTCAGAGCTTGATAATATGACTCCAAAATTTGTTTTAAAGAATGACTAATAAAATGAGGAGAAATGCTGAAAAAGGATAAAATTAAGGGACCCTATCCAACCAAATGTTAATATATATTCCTGACTCAAGAATAAATAAATCAATGGACAGAATAAAAAACCCAGAAACAAAGTTAGTATATGACACAGAAATCATTTCATATCAATGGTGAAAATATATAATTACTGGTATTTAGTCAACTGTTTAACCACCTGGAAAAAATTGAGTAACCAAAATACTCACTAAACATTAATATAACTTGTAGAGACAGTAATATTTAAAAGGAATAAATATGGTAGATGTAAGAATGGTACCTAAAAACTTCCGTAATGTGGCAGACTTGGAATAAAAGATTACAAAAATGCTAGAAAAATACATGGGCAAGTAATCATCCATGTGATTGCTTCGGGATTCTACACCAAAAGCAAAGATTATGAAGGAAAAGGAATGATTTTACTATATGAAATTTTAACACTAATAAAAGATAATGAAAAAAACAAAAAATATATGTAACATTTAAAGATAAATGATAAACAGAGAAAACACATTTCTGACAAATTTGTCAGACAAAATATTTATATATATGTGTGTGTGTGTGTGTGTGTGTGTACACCACGTTAAAAGTTTTTACAAAACCTCAAGTAAAAAGGAAGAAAAAGATACGAATGAATTTGCAAAGAATAAGCAACAAATAATATTATGCAAAAAATTATTTAGCATTATTATTAATGAAGAAATGTTTGCAGACTACTGTTTCCATCATAAAATTGACAAGTATAAAATATTTATATTCAATACTAAAATTGATGACTTTTTAGAGAAAATAGGCAATTGTCTAAGTTCTTGTTGAATAAAATGTTTTAATTGTTCTGAAAACTTTTATAATGCTGTTTCATCTTTAACTGTCAATTTTATATGTAGAAATGTGTTCAAAGGTAATAAAGAAAACTTTGTTGGCATTCATGTTTAACTATTTATGATAGCAAATTATTTTAAAGCAATTTAAATGCACAGTAGATAATTTGTCAAATAAAATGTATTGGATCCGTGCATGGATATATGTTGTATATTAATTTTTATTTCTAAGAAATATGTTTAACTATCATCAAGTTAAAAATAGGTTGCAGGCTGTATTTATAGTTTATATTTACTCATGCATGATTAGTTTTAAGGGTAGGATTAAATTGGGTAGAGGAAAATCTAGTAAACCTGGTAGCAAACCTGAACGGAGCACTTACTAGCTATATGAATGTATTCCACAGACCCTAAAACTCTACTTCTTTGTAATCGCATGCACACGTGTTCCAGGAAAAATGTACAAAGTTGCATTGTTCCTAATGGCTCTATCTATAGTAGAATAGATAGAAAAATGAAGCCTATTCACGTAACAATGAAAGTAAACAATAGAGCTTCACAACAAATACAACTCACATAATCTTGAGCAAAAGAGACATTACACGAGCACACAGTATGATTTTATGTACATAAAGTTTAACAAAACTATGTTATTTAGGCAAGCAAATGTATGTGGCCAAACTATGAAGAAAAGCAAGGGAGCAATGATCACAGAAGGATAGTCGCTTCCTCTAGGGAAGAGGGAAGAGGTATTGTAAGCAGTGATGCCGAGGCTTGTGGAGTGCTCCAGTGTTCTCGTTCTTGACCTTGGTGGAAAACAGGGCGATCACATTATAATTATTCACTAATCCACACATTTATATTTTTACTCTTTGTATATATTTCATAATAAAATAAGGATTTTTAAAAGTTGGCATTCTGTTTCTCTATTAGAAGTTTCCAGGCTCTTTGATAACCTGGTTAACGGGCTATGACATGTGATGGGTTAAGAAGGAATGTGTTGATCCCCTTCACCATCTACCATTCCATGCTGAACCCCTATTCAGCTACTTGATTTGTCTCCTGTTGCAGGAAAGCACTGGAGTTTGTCCAGTAGTGGGATGCGTTTTGCTGCACTGTCCCCACTCTTTAGCCTGTTGTCATCAGGATTAACAGGAAGCGGTCACAAAGCTGAAGGCCAGGTGTGCACGCCATCACTTTCACAGACCCAGATGTGACCTCATTAGTACTGACTGTAGAAAATGGAAGTAACTAACTCAAGCTAGTCCTAAAAGGAATGGTTAAGTGGGTAACAAAACGTAAGAAAAATGGGAACGCCCTTTAAAGTAATTAATTAAAACTTCTATTAGTTCTATAATACAAAATAAGGAAATGGATCAATAAAATCAAGGCAGACAATTCTCATATGGAGTTAAACTATAATACTGAGTTTTACCTTTCATGTGAGCAAAGGAAAGAAAAGAAAAATGAAAAACAGGTTAAGCACCATCTTTATATGTGAAGTGCAGTACATTTTTATTATTACTCTCTATAAAAGACACAAGCAGAATATAGATACTGGCATTTAAAATTATTTTATAATATATAGAGGTGAGGGAAAGGAAACAGGAATATTAGTAACTAAGATACTTTACAGAATAATGCGATAGAACAATCTGAATTATATCTATATACTCTTTAAAGTTAACAGTTAAAATTTTTAAAAAGTAGAAAACACATGCAAGAGAATAAAAATAACATTAAATATTCTACTATTAACTAAATTCCCAAATAATGCTGTAATTAAATTTGGGAATAAGCATTATAATTGCCTCAATAGCTCAGGACTTAAAATAAGCTATCTCTGGAAAGCATGCTTGTTTATATAAAATATTGAATCCTTTTTACTTTTTGGCTTTATGAAATAACTTATGATTAAGCAACTTGAAGACATTTTCTTAAATGGAAAATTACAAAATTTAAAACAAGTTACTGCTTTTTACACACATTACACCGATAATTTCTTCTCCAGTTTTCATTGACCATCGGCCAAATTTTTATCCATTTTCATCCTTTCCCAATTTCAAAATGCTGAGTGTCTTTTGTATTTATGCATTATTATAAAAATAGAATTTTCTTCTGATTTGAATTTATTTAAACATGTTTGCTTTAGTGTTGGCCTCAGTTCAGCCTTCAGCTCCCCCTCAGCCCTTTGATGCAGAAAAGACGAAGGTAGAATGAACCCTGAGAACGAATCCCATTTCTATAAGTCTAAATACTCAGGAATGGACAATGTTCCTTTTCAAGGCAATGACCCTTCCTGATTTATTAGCTTCTCCTTCTGGATTGATCCATGTGGGAAAACATTGCCAGAGCTCATTTGTCTTTTCCTGCCTGAATCCTCTTGTCATGACATTGAGGTACTTTGTTCTGCAAAAGTATTTTTAAAAGGTGACAAGCCTTTCCCTGTGGGACATTTAAATAATAATAAAAACCACTTTTAATTAGGATCTGGGACAACTGCTAAGAAGCACGTGGGAGGGGGGGGGGCTAAGCTGGCCACACCCTCCCAGCAGACCGGCCTTACTCTTCTTGGGTTACCCTCTCTACACCAGCATACAGCTCTGGTGGACGGAAGTTGTTTGTCTTTGAGAATAGCCAGGTCTTTCTTTGCACAGCTAAACATTCTCTTTATTAAGGACATTGAGGGTCATATTTCATTGTTCCCAGTATTGTTTACCAAACTTTTCCTTGTTGGCTCTCAATAGCATTGTTCCTCTCAATATTCAATTCAGAACATCAAGAAAACAGAATACTCAGATATTTTTTTATCATCCTAATATTTAAAGGAATGTCTTAGTACATGTATAGTTAAACATTTAGAATATTTTTGTTAGGAGAAATAAAACGGGATTCTATAATACATGTTATCCATTTTATGGAACCGGAAACCAAGGCCAAGAAACACAAAGCGGACGATTCAGTACAGACAGTGCTAAATCCCTTTGCTTTCCGTTGCAGTACACTCACTTTATGAATCTAAGTAATCTAAGACTGTATGACAATTCTTACTTTCAAAATAATAATAAAGGAAAGACAAAAGAACTTAGAAATAATTTAGACCGAGGTAATTAAAAAAAAAAAAAAAATCAGAATCAAATGTTGGCCATATATCGATAAAACAGTATCATGAACAAAATTACTCAGACATTTCTGTTCTCTTTACAAATGGTATTTCTTCACCAAAAAAAAAAAAAAAAAAAAAAAAAAAAAAAAAAATTCCTTATCTCCTCTCATGCTCTCCACTTGCAAGGGTCTCATGTCCCAAATGTCCCAAGTACAGGAGGGGATGCAAATGATTGCCTCATCTGTGAAGCCATCCCAAACACCCCCACACGTTCCTCAATAACACTCCATACTTTCATCGACTCCTACCTGACTGCAATCACCAGTTCAAATGTCAGTCTTCAGGACGAAAACGCGAGTCCCCTAGGGTAGGGAACCTGTCATTTGTCTCTGTACCTCTGGTGCCAGCATTATGGTAGTCGTTCAATTACTATTGGCTAAGTAAATGAATATACTGTAAATGATGGCCTCGTGGTAATTTTCCAGGTTATTCTTAAACTTCTTACACATAGTTTTTTTCCCCCCAAACGTTCTCAATGTGAGTGAATGAATCCACCTACCTAAGTTTTAGAACAATAAATCTGTTTTCCCTAACCCTCTCCCCTGACTATACCATAATTTCAACCTGCAAAGAGGATTATTATAGGGCATTCACTTAGGAATTACACTTTAGCACGTTATGGGATTTCAAATAGGCATATAAGTTCACTACACCTTTCATTATGCTGTCAAATTATTTCCAGTATGTGTCAAAGCTTAATAACATGTACTAATTGATATTCTGATGGTTTAAAAGAATAAATGTAGCCCTCAAAATTTTAATGAATTGCCAGAGAATAACAAAGGTCCAAAGGAGAAATATATTGAGCCAATATTAACAATAACAGCCAATAAAACATTTTACCCGCCTGGGGTTTCACAACACAACAGAGGTATAAAGAGCTGAGAAAGGGCACAAAAAAGGAATAATAATACCAGAAGACCAGAGATTAAAACCTGGGATGAAAAAGAGAACTTGAAGGAGGAGGAGGAGGAGGAGGAGGAGGAGGAAGAGGAAGAGGAAGAGGAAGAGGAAGAGGAAGAGGAAGAAATATGCCCAGATATTTCATTTTTCCAACACATGTAAAACTAAGGAATATGATACCAAGAGGAATTATGTAGCTGTACATAAATTACCAGTAAGATTACGGAAGTGGGGATGTTCACTGTTTATTAATTTCTGTACGTTTTGAAACATCAGATGGGCACTTACTACTTTTATACTTACATGAAAATAAAATAACTAGAGAAATTATTCAGTCCTCACAGTTCTGAGGCACTGAGATCTTTTACTGAAAGAAGTCCTGAAATACCCATTCCAGGAGATTATCAGAAATAGGATAAAGACAGATTGCTTTGGAACAGGTCAAGTAAAACTTCCTGAAACGGTGACCTCTGCATCTGCCTTCCATTCCCTAATGTCTGTGATTGATCCGAAGTGTTGTTTCAAACAGAAAACCTGCTATTTCTAAGAAAACATCATCTAGCATGCAAAAAAAAAATAGAACTTTTTGTTTGGGGAACTGGTAAAAATCTATAAATTCATGCCTAACTACATGAACAAGTAAATCCCTGTTCTCCGGTTTTCTGAGATTTCCCTAAATATAAGATTATCTTTTCCTTTTCTCCCTTCCAGTAAATGTCTCTTTTGAGGAAATTCAGAGAAAAAAAGCCATAATAAAACCACAGTTGATTATTCAAAGCAAATGTCTATAAAGTACCAGAGAACAGGTAAATGGTCTTAGCCACACATTAACGTAAATTTATAAAACACTGTGCGTAAGACACAATATCATGAGCTAAAGAAATCAAGGATTTTTCAACGTCCCAAACCACTCCCCAGTGGAGATGATTCAAGAGCAAACAAATGAATCTCTGGTACATATATAGTTTGAATAGCTTGAAATTGCTGATATTTGACTGTTTGAATGGTCCAAAGGAGAAATATATAGAGTAAATATTAACAATAACAGCCAATTCGATATTTTATCCATGTGGGGTTTCACAACATAACAGAGATATGAAGAACTGAGAAACGGTACAAGTAACCATCGTAATACCAGAAGACAAGAAATTAAAACCTGGAATAAAGAGAACTGTAAAGAATAATAATTAATAACAATCACTTGGAGAAATATGCCCAGATATTTCTATTTCCAACACATGTGGTAGAACTCAGAACATTTTGGCAAGCCTTAGCCATCAAATCAGTCCCTGCCAGAAACTCTCAAACTGAAGAAAGTCAGGCTGGATGGGACACTAAATAAAACCAGGGAAAGGGGACGCTGAACACTCCCCTGTACTTTTTTAACATACTCACTTTTAGGACAAAGTTTGACATTCTAGTCAATGTTCCTTTTGCTTTCCAACCTGTGTTACATTTTCTATTTTTTTCACATGTGTAAAAATGAAATTTCTCTTCTGCCTGTTCTAGGGCACGCACTCTGATTTCATACCTTCTTTTGCATTGTTTTTATTCCTGATACCTGGATACTTCCAAATTCTTTTGCCTATAGAAATGGTGAAATCACTGTTGATTACAAAAGAACAGACGATGCCCAGTCTTCACTAGTAAGCAAACTGCCTGGTCAAACATGCCTTTCCTGCACTCAGGGGTCGTGTGGGAGGAGGAAGAGAAGGAGAAAGAGGAGGAGAGGAAGAGAGAGGATAGGGATGGAAGGAAGGAAGGAAGGCAGGAAGGAAGGAAGGAAGGAAGGAAGGAAGGAAGGAAGGAAGGAAGGAAGGAAGGAAGGAAGTTTGTAGGCAGATTCATATTTATTTGTATGTTGTATATCCAAAGAAGGCTAAACTAATTAATTACCTGAGACCAAATCTCCTTTATAAGAAGCATGGACTTTGTGTGAAGTCATGAAAAGTTACACAATAACAACCACAAACAAACAAATCATAAAACTTGAAAAGTGTAGCAGCTACAGGACCAGAAACACTTCAGCGCAGACCTTTAATTTATCTCCTGCCTAAATGAATATTGAATATACAATTCATACAAAGTTTGTAAAACCTCTGAAAGTTTCCTTAGCGTCCAGCCTTCTCTTTCTCATCCTTCTTGCTCCTTTCCTTTTAACCTCCCTTTCAGAGAGAAAGGATTGTTTGTTTGTTTGTCTCTGCTCTTCACCTTTCTGATCAGCCTCAGGCTGGGAACGTGAGAATGATCACAGTTAACTGGGCTGAACAGAAAGAACAAAAAGTTCGTCATCAGAACAGAGTTTCTCAAACCACAAATCATTCGAATGGGAATTGCCCAGGATCTTTGTGAAAATGCATATCCCCAGGCCTCCTTCCATACCCGCTGCATCCTCCTCTCCGTGGGGAACTCTAGTATCCACATTTTGCAAAAGTCCAGATGATTCTCACACAGCTGAACGCGAAGAACCACTACCTGACGGCCATTACTCAACTTCTATTCACATAAAACAGCAATGTCACAGCTAAAGGAATATTTTTTTTCCTAAAATGAACTTTTCCTGAAATTTGTGCTTAGTTTTTCTGCATTGTGCTCTTTCTATGTTTTAGTTCTCTGTAGTGTACTATTTAGTGTAGGAAAATTGTTACCACAGTACTCATTAAATAAAAAAAAATAAAAAAACTCCCACTGGGCTGGTTTTACAACTAAAAGACGATGTCACTGATATTTCTCTCAGCATCTCTGATCTCAATATGTAATGGAAATTAAATTAATGAAAACAAAGGCCATCAAAGGAATTATAAATTCATTTTCTCTTTACTTAAATGAACAGCAGGAGAAAACATTTTTTCTATGATTAAAAATGACATCATGCTGTCTTCTACAAAATAACATCTTCAAAAGTAATTTTATTCAAATTTTTTAACTTAGCCCTTCATTTTTTAAACTATAACAGATTGTTCAAAGAGGTTTTTTTTTTCTTTTAAAAAAAAGTGAAGTTAAATATTGTTGGTTACATCATCTTGTGCGTAGAGTTGGAGGAACTAATGGGTTATGTGACTTTCTGCTATGACATTCTTCAGTTTTGGGGTGAATCATTGAATTGTAATTAATGCTTTAACTTGGAAAAACTAGTATTAAAGGGGCAAGCAAGTATTTAGCCAATGTTTACTTCCATCAGATCACACCTGGGCTTCTACTTCTGCTGGCGGACTCCAGGGGAGTCACACACACACACACACACACACACACCATTCCCGTCATACAAACTGAAGAGAGTTACAATTTCCAGATCACTCCTCTCACTACATTCTCTAATCATCTGCAAAGTGTAAAGTTTGGTGTTATGACTGTGCGTGTGTGTGCGTGAAAGAAAGAGGAGGAGAGAAAAGAGAGGCAGGAAAGAATCAAAGAGCAGAAATAAATGCAACTCTTTTGTTTCTCAAAGGAAGAAAATGCGTTAGAATGAACACACGGAAAGTGCTACGGCCTCCTCCACCTGATCAAAACCAAAGTCATCATTTCCTCTTGAATGTAATGCAGTGTGGATGACTGACACCTTAGAGCCGTCCAGGCTGCCAATGTTGGGGGGACGAGGGGGGTACAGAAACGTGCCATGTGTTGTTAGGATTGCTTTCAGAGTTGCGGCAGAACTGAAACACACACACCCAGCACACAAGCAAGGCCACGCTTGCTTTTAAGGTTAAGAAGCCACTGTTCTCAGATTATGCTGATGTTAGAGTCTTTAAACTTTCTACTCTGGCTAAATATTTGTGAACAGTTCCTTTTTCTCAGAGGCTGGTGAACAGGAAAGGAGCTCCAGGAAGGCTAATAATTTGCCTTCAAATCAGAAGCTATCTTTAAAAGCAATGGAGCCCCAAGCCGATGTAAGCAAAGAAGGAGCCCGAAGCTAACCGGACACACACTCCTTAAAAGGCAATGAAGTTGTAAACGATTGTTTATTGTTACTGCTGGGAGGCCTCTGGAATTAACTCAACCCTTCCTCACCCGTCAACATCCCCAAGTATAATGTCAATTATTCCTGCCACACATCCCGTGTTGGAGTTAAATGTGTGGTTGCTACTCTCAGGTGGGCTTGTAATGCTGCCAGTTAACCTGATCGCACTTCCCTAATCCATTCACTCTCTCTCCCCATCATCCATCAGTGGATGCTTGCTCAGCTCCAGGTACCATTCTAAGAACTGTGGTCCAGCCACAGTTAACACAGACAAAACCCTGCGCCCCTATGGAGCTGGGGTTCCAGCATGCAAAGGGGATGTGTGCTTTGCTGGAGGGTGTTATTTGCCCATTTCAGAAAGTAGGTCAGGCACTTGGTTGTGCAAACATCTGCGGGAGTGCAGGCCCGTGGGAGGAACGGCAGTGTCCACAGCGAGGCAGAGTGGCTGCAGAGGACGCCCCCGAGGGAGCATGGGCTGAGGCCACGTGAGCACGGCCTGTGAGCACGGCCTGTGAGCTTGTCGTAAGGGCTGGGCTGAGGTTCCGAGCACAATGAGAAGCTGCCGGAGGCTTTGAGCAGAGGGTGAGGTGCTCCAACAGGTTCTGAATGGGTCTCTCTGGCTGCTTCCATCAATAGACCGTAGAGGGCCCCACGGTAACAGAAGAGACACCAGTTAGGAGGGGGCTGCAGAATCCAGGGGGACTGGGGTGGCTGGAACCTGTGAGGTGCTGGTGCAGGTGACGGAAAGTGGCTGGATTCTAGGTGTATTTTGCCACAGGACTGCACGATGAGTTGAAAATCAGATATGAAGGTGAAGGTGGAGTCTCCGAGGCCCCGCCGTGTGGGCCTGGGGAGCTGGTTTCTTCCCACGCCACCGAGTACAGTGCACTCTCATTCCGACTTGGTGACCTTGCCTCCTGCTTCACTGAGAGCTCAGAGCAGAACTTAACCCGCCACCTGCTGCCCTGCCTGCCCTGTGCCCACGCTCTCTGCCTCTCCCCATTCCCAGGGGTGAGCCTGGGCCCCCAGGCCGCCTTTCATCGTGCCCTAAGCCCCATTCCGCCTTTACCTGAGAACATTGCTGCAGCTCTAGCTCCTCTCTCTTCAGCCGCACAACCAGAACCAGCGCTCTGCTTATAATTTGTTTTAGAGGACAGCCATGTGTCAGCAAGACTCCACGTTTTTACCAAGTGTGCCATTATTTGAAAACATTATTTTAATATCTTCTAAGATGTGTGAAAGTCAAACATACCTGTCGATTACATTCCCTTTACAGATGCACACCAACAATTTCAATGCAGGCAAATTAATCGATCCCAATTTCACACAGCCGATATAAATTTTTAGATTTAATTTTAATTCATTAATGTGATAGTTACTTTGCTTAAAATGATTAATTATCCTGACATGTATTCATTTATCAACTTTAGCCATTATTTATTTATTGACTTCCATTAAACTGGACGAGGGTTTAATTCTCTTACACCATCAACTACTACTTCCTCTACTATATTCCTCCCAGCAAGTGATACCACATTTTTCATTAACTCGATACAGTCGTCAGGGAGATATGCTCCAAGACCCCCAGTGGATGCCCGAAACCATGGATAGCGCCAAACCCTATTGATACTGTGTTTATTCCTATACAAACATACCTATGATAAAATGTAACTTATATTTATCAATTAGACACAATAAGAGATTAACTATATATAACTAATAAAAAACAATTATAACAATATACTGTAATAACAGTTACGTGAATGTAGTCTCTCTCATCCTCTCAAAATGTTGATAACTGATCTGATAACTGAGCTGGCTACTAAGTGAGTAATAAGTGGAAGTGTCTTGACAGATGGCTGATTCACGACTCAGGCAGGACGGGGAGAAATGGCGAGAGATTTCATCACGATGCTCAGATCTGCGGCACAATTTAATACCAAAGAATTGTTTATTTCTGGAATTTCCCATTTAGTATTTTCAGGTAGCAGTTGACGGCAGGTAACTGAAAACTCAGAAAGGGAAACCGCGGGTAAGTGGGCGCTGCTGTAGTTACCGCTGTCATCATTGTGACTCTCTTAATCGTGTTCATTACAGAGTCTACCAGTGTTTCCTTTTTTGTTGGATATTTTAATTTTTCCTGAAGTCAATTATTATTTTTCCACTGTCTTAGTTTTCCACATACTCTAATATGTTACCAATTTATCATTTTCTCTAACGCATCTATCAAATACCTACCAGTGTTATTATGTGACACTCACATAGATCAGTGACCTATCAGTGCTTTGTCGCTCTTCTGTTTCCCTGAGGTCCCCGAAGTCTTATCCGCCTACAGTCGTCACTGTGGTCTGCAGCCTGCAATCTCCTGTTCGCCCGATCCCATAGCTGCTTCTGCTGTCCTGATTGAACGATTTGCTAGAGTCTGTCCTTTGATAGCTTCCTTGGCTAAAATACAATGGGAGGTTGGTTCTTTGCTTGTGTGTGTTCCTTCCTCAGGAGACCGTTCCCTGACCAGCCAGACAAGGCCAACTCCTCCAGCACAGACTCTCCTGGGCGGCTGTCTGTTAGGTGTAATAGCACTGACTGTGGTGTGGTGATTTTTAATTGTGCAACTATTTCATTACACATGAGAGAGAGAAAGTTCGCCTCCATGAGGCATTAATGGGTGCCCGTGGCCTGGCTCGGTACCTGTCATGATATACAGGTTCGTTCTCCATAAACATTTTCTGAATGAATAAATGAGTAGTGCAATCCAGCAGAGAGCTGTGCAAAGGCCACAGAGCAGAGAGCAGTCCTTCCATTCCCCACACTGTGTGTCGGCTTCCAGCCTGACTGCACAACCTGCTCTCACCTTGGCCTGTGGGAGAATTTGGTAGCTTTGCACAGTGTTACCACTGATGGGTATTTTTTCTTGATGTGCTTTCTCTGTAGATTTGATTCAAAGCAGGCACAGGTTTTAAACTTCCAGTGCTGGCGTTGTCCCTTTGTGTGAACCAACAACCAGAGAAAAGCAGCCTTAAATCTTCTGCATTGCTCGATTCCATCCTTTTCACTGTTACATGCCATTGAAACATTGGTCTCTCAAGAAAAGTCTTCTTGTAACGATTTCTGAGAGTTCAAACAATGGACCTGAAATGGCATGTCAGGTACTTCACAATAGTAAATTAATTCTCATCTTTAAAAAAAAAAAAAATTAAAAATTGACTATTTTATTCCATAATTGGAAACAGAAATCAAGTTCGCTCCAGTGTATTGCAGGAATTCAACATCAGCATATTGGGCTGTCAACAGTCTCGCACTTTGTCTATCAGTGCATTTTGTGAAAAGCACTGATGACAAAAATCTTATTAGGACATGAGCTAATGATAGCATTAAAAAATGAACCATCATAAGCTGACCTTACTCGCTGAAAATATAAAACAAGCATATGTAACTGTGGCACTGAATGAATGATTTTGTGTCTCTGCTACTCCCGTCAGATATGTAAGGAAAGTGAGCAAAAGGCACTAGGTTTGACCTTTTTACGAATACTCTTCCTCCCTTTTCTCATCTAGTAGTGATCCATCCATGAAGTAAGTAGGTGAACTCTAAGGAGAAGTTGCTGGATGCTTTGCAACCCATCGTTTCGTGGAAAATGCCTTCCTTTTTCTTTACACAGAGGAAATACAGGCAAGACAGATAGCCAGTCCTTGGGTTTAAAATTTCATCCTTGAAGAAGGTAATTTTAAGCAGTGAAGATTTTGGATGGTCAAGTCTTTATTACTATATGAAATTATTGTATAAGACAGCGCCAGCAAGGAAAAATGATTAGGAAAGCTGTCGAAAAGCCTGTCATTTTCTTGGTTTCTGTTTACTATCTGGTATTTTCTAAGGAAGAAATGAGATGAACAGAGAAGTGAACTTATTGGAGGAAGTGTCTGTTTTTAGCTATTTACCTAGTTTTTAATTGCTAATTTATTTTTTAAATCAGTAGACCTTCTTCTTATCGTGATTACATCCAAAAGTCACTGAATTACACGGCAACCTTTCTTAGACCTTGACTTGAAGATGTCGATGTGTAACGTAACTTGTCTTAAGTGTAAGTCTGAGTTTCCTACATTGCCTATTTCATTAGTACGTGATAATGTTATTCTTTCGTGCGACAGAAATCTTGAGTCCATTACAGACACATCCTTAATAAATTAATAATAACATCACCTGGGAATAATACTCAATGCTGCAGCTTTGTATTTTAATAATGTAAATCATGTACTTGGCATACTTGCATGTAATCAGTCTGTAATCAGATAAGAAAAAAACTAACACTTAATTTGAGAGCTCACTTTTGTGCCGAAGATGTATTTGTGTAATGCTCAAAGCCTGCTTTGTACGCCCTCCTCTGAAATGATAAAAGATCATTGGGGTAGATTTCTTTGTTTAGCCTTGAAATTTTGCAGAATGTATAACTTTGACAATCATAAAAGAAAAATAAACTGCGCTTGATTTGTGGATTGTAGTACGTTGTAGTTACAGAGGAACACGGTTCCTGAGCCCGCGAGGGCCGTGCAGACCACTCCATCATTTTCCCTCGCCATCTGACATCTTAAAGGAAAGATAAAGTGGAGATGAAAGAAATTACTCCAAGGAAAACTCCAAGGTGAGTATCAAATGCTGCCAACTCTCGAGGAAGGTGAAATATTATTTCTATACAGATTTTTCCGATAGAATTCTGCCTTTCTAAGAGCGCAGCATTTGATCAGGTAATCTGACTGTTGGTCGGCCCCATGCAGTGATATGTTACCCAAATGCAAGGCATCGCGAGAAAACTAATTAACTTTGACTTCACTGCTCTATCCCCAGCAGACTCAGCTCTCTTGTTTGGGGAGAATAATTAAAGAAAAATAAAATTTCCCCAAAGACAGGATCTTTGGGTTCTATTACTGTAAGACACAGAAGTGAAATAAGTCGTTACCTTGGAACGAAATGAACTGCAAACTCTTTCCATCTGTTTATTTAGGAAGGAAAGCAGGTGACCTCATCCTCACTGCCACAGACGATTAGCTCTTTTGTTCTGGCTTCTGCAGCAGGACAGGCTGTCTGTCAACAGCTGCACACACCAGGCCTGGCTGTGCCTATCTTCGCCAAATGATGAGCCAGTCAAGTGTGATGCCCACCGTTGTAGACAGTAGTAAGCTAACGTCAGGCAGCTTGGTTACATGTGTAAGCTGCTGCTCAGAGGAAGACATGAGAGTTTAAACCTCCAGGGTAAGACCCAATCACTGAATCTCTCCAGCTCAAAGCTTGAAATGTCAAGCCCAATCACTCAGTTGTTAGGGATCAGAATATTTTCTTAGCTTTCAGTCTGGAACTGGCTAGAGATTGAGTATTACTTGGAGAAACCAGAGCTTATCACACATTCCATCAACAGCACATTTGCAAGTGAGATAACCAGAGGAGAAACTCTGACATGGGTGGCCGAGGTCTTGTTAACTGGAAGTAGCCCTTAGCTGTTGGGTAAAAGATCAATCATTTTTCTAAATCAGAAGCAGTTTCACAAAGTTAAAGTCGACTTTGTAAAAACCTTTGAAAATCTCTAATCTCTTTTCACAAAGTCCCAGGAATTGCAGGGCTTTCTGGAATTGTTAGTTGCAGATGGTACAGAAGGTTTGTGAACTTGATGTCTCTGATTTACTTTTCAGGCTATGAGTAAAATTTACACAAAACAAACTCACCACCCACGTTCAGAATGACTGACAAAAGTGAATACAGACCAAAGCAATTTCTACAGGATAAAAAAATGACCCTGCACGTTTCAAAAACATTTCGTTTTTTAAAAATTGTTAAGCATTCTTATCTGAGACTGGCAATAACTTGAAATGATCAGTCTGAACTGATGACAGATGGCAGGTTAACGATTTTGTCTCTGCAAACATTCTGTCACTCATGAGGTAAGATGTGAGATCTCCGCACAGTGGCTTACAGTTTCCTAATTCCTAATCAACTCACAATACATCAGAATAAGTGTTGTGCTCTTCCTCACGGTGCGGTTACAGGGAAGGATGGCATTAAAACTGTGTTTGATCCGTGTCCTCTCCACTGTCATGGCTTAAACATGAAACAAGTTTTCGACCTTCAAAGAATAGAGCAAAAACATCATGTCTTTGACATTTCATGCTCACTAGGCAATGTTTTCTGTTTTTCTGTTCTTAATTTTCGCAACCTTTTCTTATTTAAGGCATGCTACTCATGGGGCCACATTCTTTTGCTTTTGCTCACAAAAACCAAGGACCCAATTAATTAATGGAGTGGATAAAGTAGAAATCGATGCTGGCAATTCATAATTCGAGCACAGTTACAGGGTATGTTAACTTTCAAAGACAAAACTAAAGAAAAGCTATAAGAACGTTTGGCTATCTGCCTCCTTGAGAGATGTGGCAGGGACTCCACACATTCTACACATATTCTTCCATTCTAGGGTTTACATTTAAATGTTGGGCGCTCATGGGAAACGTTTCGAAGGGCCTTTCCAGTGGATCTGAGGCAGCCTTCAGCCCACTGCTTGCCGGCGTAGTCGGTTCCACAGGCCGGGCAGCTGTGCTGACCCTGTCTCGCCGAGGGATGATTGTGGTCCTGGGACTTTTCCTCCTTCCACACACCAGAGAGGGTACAATCCCTCCTCTGCATCCTCGGGATGCAGCCATTAAAGCAGTGTGCAGACAGGGGTAAAGCAGGGTCAATGTGTCGCATCTGATCTCGAAATCGACTTTGGATACGAAAGGGGACAATAGTTTTAAAGACAAAGGTTTTTGAATCTCACCAGGCCAGATGCTAAAGAAATCAGAGCACAAAGTTAATGCCAAAAAGGACATATCTAGAAGAATACATGAGATCTAAGAGCAAATCTGTGCTACTCCAGTGATTAAGAAATATCCCTCTGAACTGGAGGTGAAACTGAACTTGAGAATAGTCAAGTGTGGGAGGGTGATGTGGGCTCTGAGAAGAGGGGAGCATGTGGGAACAGAACCCCCTAACGGTTTGGGGTCCAAAAGTAGAGGGCACTGCCCATTATGAGCCCTGGAGATTGCAGCCTTGCAGGACTCCCGCCCCACTAGAAATGGCAACACAGATGACAGTGCCGGACACAGAAGTGTTAAGTCGTCATAGGCCCATGTGATGTAGTAGAACGAACGGTTCAGCATTTCACAAGCCCACAGAAGTGGGTGCAAATTAGATGAGAAAGAGTTGAAGAACTTGAAGGGGCCTCAGATGACATGTGATGGGGTTGTAGAAACAAACAGAGCTTTCACAACGGATGAGATAGGAGATTGGATGCCCGGCATGTCGTCATGGAGAGTCGACAGCAGCCACAGACTGTCACTGGACCGAGGACCATGCCATTTCAACAGACGCCAGTATGACCAGACAGATGCCACCCGAGGGCCAGGCACTGCCCACGGTGCTGTGCCTGGTGCTACCCAGTTCCCCAGGCTGAGTATGTCCTGGAGCAAGGGGAGAGGGAAAATCCCAACTGCACGAGACAGTGTCCCGGCCCATCAGAAGGATTTTAAGGTATCGGAAAAGTTCAGTTACAGAGAATACATATATTTACACTGAAGTTGAAGTTTCTGCACATGTATGTTTGTGGCCCCAAATCCCCTGCTCACTTCACGTGTGAAAGATTAACTTGAGTAGATCAACTGTCATCTCTACTAAATACAGAAAACAGCTCCATACGTTTCAAGATACAGAGGTAAAGAAAAAGGGTGACATCTGAGGAAGGAAGTAGTGCTTTTCCAATCATGAGATGCAGTGTTTTCCACAAATGGTTACTTAGCATATCCATCTTTGTTCATCTGACACAAGATTTGTCAGTCGATGGCCCCTGGAGCAAATCCAGCCCACCGGCTCCCTGTTTTCTTACTGCTTGCCAATTAGAATAGCTTAAATATTTTCAAATGGTTGACAACAAGTCAAAGGACTGTTTTGTGACATTTGAAAATCATATAAAATTCAAATTTCAATGTCTGCAAATAAAATTTTATCAGGACAGAGCCACATCTCTTTGCGTACGTAAAGCAGTCTGCACCACAAGAGTAAGGTGAAGTAAGCAGACCATACCACTGACCAGAGCAGCCCAAAATCTATGCCATCTGTTCATTTACAGCCTATGTCTGACAACCCCAGACCTAGTAGCAAACGGCCAGGTTGAACAGACACAGAACCCAGAACGCGCCTTCCAACTCATCAAATAGGTTTGCTCGAGTTCGCCAGCAGCTGTCTAGGAAATGAATTCAGCTCGTTGAACCTGAGTGAGTCACTGCGTGGACGGTCTGAGGTGCAGAGCCGGACACAGAGTCAGCACCATCCAAGGGAGGCCGAGGCTTCTCAGTCGTGCGCCTGCGCAGTTGGAAATTGTTCCTCTAGCTGCAGCTCAATTTACTTCTATGGTTTCAATATTGTTATTTTCTTTTTTAAACTCAAAAAGCCAAGTTTCTAATCAATTTGTGTGTCTGCTAAAGTAAAAAGTCACCCCTACTTTACAACCCAAACCAGTCAGTGTCCATCATCAGGCCTGTTTGCTCTGAAGTACGGACCTAAATTATGAAAAGAAGGCACTGTTGTTCCACAGCGAGTCTCTTGCCTTGGATAACAATGACAACAGTAGTTAGCATGGACCGCGTGGCTTCCAGCGGTAAGCATTCTAAATGCACGTTTTCACTTAATTCTAATAACATCCCCACTGGCCGTGCTGCTGCCCTCAGTCTACAAATGAGAAACGGGCTCAGAGAGACAAAGGGCCTCGCTTGTGCTGTCGGTCATGGTGGCAGACCCAGACCCACACCTCGTCCATCCCTGTGCTCTCCCCACTGCACCGTACAATTTCCCCACTGCTTTTCCTTACAGTTTCCAGCCACACAGACCAGTCGCCACCCCGCCCCTTCAGGGCCACCTCTGTGCCACTTGCCTCCGCTGACTTCCAATGGTGATCTTTTGGAACACACCAAACATGCACGTATTCTGATTTGTTTCTCGACCTTTGCTTGCAGAGATGGTCCCACCACCATGTTCGTCCCAAGAGGGTTATCTGACTGTAGGAGTAATGAGTCCTCGTCTCCCTGACTTGAACACATAGACTGGCTACCCTTTGCTACACATTTGGTTTCTATAACCCTGTCTCTCTAACCCCAATGTGAGCATATTCTGTGCATGATATGTCTCAATGTTCTCTTTAAAAGTTTACTACTTAAAAACTGAAGATAACACAATAATTTTAGCCTAATTTTCCAAACTGGCCAATTTATTAGCCCATCTGAAAGTATATCCAACTGATAATTACTTTCTTCCCTCACTCATGCCTCCCTAAATTGAATTTGCCTCTGGGGGGTGTGTTTGGGACTTTTCTCTCTGCCAAATTGAGTTTTTTAAATGTGTTGATTAACAACCACCACCATGGTTGAGGCTTTATAACACCTTACCTATTATTATTGATGCTTAATCCATTTTTCTTGGCAGCTTTGGAATATTTCTTATTGTCTTTCCAAGTATGTTTAGATGAACAGTTTGATTAAGTTCAGCATCGGGCTGAACCATGACCAATGGTCATGTCCAAAGCAAGTACAAAACGAAGACGGTATCACCCCTGTGTTTTAAGATCCAGAATGGTACTGTGTTAAAGGGGGAAAGGCTCAGTGATTGGTCAAGGGCACTGAGGACATGAGTTAGACTGTGTACCCTTTTTAAAAGATGTGTTAACATCCAAACCCCCAGTACCTGGGAATGTGACCTTATTTGGAAATAGGGGCTTTGCAGATGTCATCAAGATAAGCTGAGGTCATCAGGATGGCACCAACCCAATACGACTGGTGTCCTCACGAGAAGAGGGAAATTTGGACACATACACAAGGAGATTGCCAGTGAAGACAGACACACAGACAGGAGAAAACCATGTGAAGACAGAGGCAGAGACGGCAGCGATGCAGCCACGAGCCAAGGAGCTCTGGAGCCACTGGAAGCAGGAAGAAGCAGGAAAGGCACCTCTCCACGCTTTGGAGGACGCTGACCCTGTTGACAGCTGGACTTCTGACCACCACAACTGTCAGGAAATACGTTTGTGCTGTGTTAAAGCATGTAGTTGGGGTACTTTGCGATGGCAGCCCTAGGAAACACATACTGGGGATACACAAGTCCCACACAAAAATGACGATGGTAAAAAGTAAATACTCAGAATCCTGAAAGTGAGGAGACTCAGAATTGAGAATCACGAAGTCTCCTGGGGCAATACCCACAAAATCCAGAAAGGCTGGGATGGCAACATTTAGAGATCTGGAAATGGGGTGCAGGGTATTCCCGATGGAGAGAATTCCAGTTGCAAGGATGCTGGATAGCAAAGAGGAAAAGCATATCATAAGGAAAAAGGAGAACTGAGCAGGTAAGGGAGGAGGAAGTTTGGGACTAGCTGACGGTGGAGGGTTTGAACGCCAGGCTGAGGATTTGGGTTTTAGGGAAATAAGGGAACCATTGAAAACTTCTGCGGAGGCAAGTGGAAATGCTAAGACTCTGTTTGAGGAAAAATACCTAATCACTTTTTTGTAGGTAGGCTGAAGAGGAGAAAGATTTGGGGGCAAGGAGACCAGCTAATAAGCATGACAGTAACCCAGAACACAGGCAGTGAGGAATTGATCTAGGGCAGCTGCAATGATAACAGAAAGGGACAGAAACATGAATGAGCGTGAAATCACAGACGTATAATGGGCATCACTGGACTACCAACTTGGATCTGGAAGATGAGGCACAGACAAGAATCCTATCTGCCTCTCTTGACACAATAATCCTGCGTAACAAACCCTTAGTGACATATGACAATGAACATTGATTTTGGCTCATGTGTTTATGGGTTGGCTGGATAGGTTGGCTTTCTGGGCTGGGCTGGTGGAGGGGAACAGGTGCTGACTCGGGCACCTGCTCGTCTTGGTGGTCTCTCTCACACATCTGGAGCCCGAGCTGGGACACCAGGCCGACTCTGCTTTTCCCACTGACTCACCTCCAGGAGGCTGGCAGAGGCGCGGACTCGTGCTAAAGGCACAGAGGCAACAACGTGAACTTCTGCAAGTAGTTTTTTTTGTTTTTGTTTTTTTCCAAGTGAAGTTGTTGTCCTTTCAATCTTAGTTGTGGAGGGTGCTATTCAGCTTCAAGTTGTTGTCCTTTCAGTCTTAGTTGTGGAGGGCGCAGCTCAGCTCCAGGTCCAGTTGCCGTTGCTAGTTGCAGGGGGCCCAGTCCACCATCCTTTGCGGGAGTCCAACCGGCAACCTTGTGGTTGAGAGGACGCACGCCAACCAACTGAGCCATCCGGGAGCTCAGCGGCAGCTCAGCTCAAGGTGCCGTGTTCAATCTTAGTTGCAGGGGGCGCTGCCCACCATCCCTTGCGGGACTGGAGGAGTTCAACCAACAACCTTGTGGTTGAGAGCCCACTGGCCCATGTGGGAATCGAACCAGCAGCCTTTGGAGTCAGGAGCATGGAGCTCCAACCGCCTGAGCCACCAGGCCAGCCCACAAGTAGTTTTTAAGATGTTGTTTGCATCATATTTGGTCTCACTGGCCAAAGAAAACCACGTAATGAAGCCCTCGGCCAGAGAGGGAGGGGCTACAAAGTTACAGAACAGAGAAAAGGGTACAGATGTAGGGAGGCCGTCAACTGGGGCCATCAGTGCAACCAGTCCACCACAGGAGTTCAATGTGGTCTCAAAGTTTTGTGGGAGGAATGAGAAAAGTGCTGTCCGAGTAAGGTCCTAGCCTTCCTTCAAACCTCAATTCAGGCATCACCTCTTCTGTAAAATCTTGCCAATAGCTCCTCTGGGTCTCACTGCTTTTCAAATATGCTTCCATTACTTACATGATCGCGCCTTACACTTGTCTGTTTCTGTGTCTCCCTGGGGGCACAGGCCATACTACTCTGCAGTCTCAAAGTCTGGGTTCAAATGCCAGCCCCACACCTTACTAACCTGTCGCTATCTGTAGAAAGAGCATAAAATCAATGCCAAGCATATGGGTTGTTGTGACAAGCCCAAGAAATGTTAATATTATGATTATATTTTTGTATTTTAATTTTCAGTGATCTATACCCTTTGCAGCGCTTACTACAAAATACATTTTTATGGTCTTTAGAATGAATGAACGAATGAACGAATGACTGAATAGATAAAATATATGGGTTGAAGCAAGTACTACGGAACATGAAAGACAACAGGAGGGGGATATTTGATGGAATGTGCACTACAGAGTCAGAAGAAGATGGAATTAGGGGAATCAGAGGAAAAGTCGGCCTTTGAAGGAGGAGGGACAATTTGCCCAACTAGCATGTGTATTTTGAAAGCCTTCTTTGAAAAACAAGACTTTTAATTAGTCAGTTACAGTTTTGGTTCTTGATCTTGTTCTTTTGCTGTTTTAATAGGACTAAAGATACACAGGACACATCTGACAGGACTTTCTCTAGATCCACGGGGATCAAGAAAAACCTACCTATCTCATCCTGATACCACGCTGTTCTACCTTCTAAAGGCAATGGGATGTAGAAGGTGTTTAGAAAGGTCACAGAGTATTTCTTAATAAAAATGCATCACTTAAATATAAGTAGAAGAATTACATCCTTACAGATATTAAAACATCTCAGCCCTGGAAGGTTCTACACCAGGTTTCACAAAATACATTGCGATAATTGCTCTGCTTGACTTGTTTCAATAGCCACTTTCCTGCCCAGACAATCGGGGCACAAGTCTATCTGTGCCCCCGTGTAATCGGTCCACATTCCTTATAACTAGGCGAAAAGTTAATTAAGAGCAATATGCCTAACAAAGGCCTGCCAGGAATCATACAACGCACTATGGCACATGAACTGTCAAGGTGTCAGAGTCATGTTTTAAGACACAGTGCCATTTGAGTATCACAGAATAACAGAAAGTGCGAGTTGGACAGGCACTTACAGATTCCCTTCATTTCTCAGGGAACAGTGCTGGAAGCCAAGGGATTTGGTCGAGAGCGTGAAGCAGAAGAGCTGGGTTTTTGCCTGTGCGGTGAGGACAGCGCAGGGAAGAGCTGGTGCTCAGCATGGGCTGACACAGGGAATCGCTACATGACAGACGTGACTGAGACACGGATTCCGATGCACAGCTCAAACCTTAACCCAGCGTGCTGCTTCCTATTTTGGTTGAGGAATTATAAAGAATGTGTAATATGTCATCTTTTTCATCAAGAGGAGATTGTTTTTATTTCTCTTAATATGTATCTTAATAGTGCTCTAAGAAAGAAGCTAAAAAGTGCAAAAGTGAATTCAAAGGTAATTGGAGCTGTAAAAAAAGACCATTTTAAGTGAGTCCACCTAAAAAGGGGCTGAAGAATTTGATATTATATCATGAAAAGAGATCAGTCATCCTTTAGTCTTCAAAACTGAAACTGAATTATGAAAATAAGTTGATTTCATTTGTATCTTTACAATTCAGGTTATAATTGCCATTTTGCACTAACTTTTAGAACAAATCAGCAATGAATCAAGTGTCCACTGATTTGCATAAGAAACATTTTTCCTAAGAAAATTGTGTTATGACACATTCTTTCCTTCAAATTTAAATTTCATATCATAGAAGCAAAAAGGCTCGTTTTTGTTTTCCATATTCACCTCTTTACCTTCTGCTTCTTGAGTCATTGCCTCCTGAAAGCCTATCATGTACAAATGTTGCTTCTGTCCTCTGATCTAAGCCTCACGTGTTCCTGGTTGTATATGAGTCAATCAGTCTCCCAGCCTACTTTGTAAAGCTTCACTCTCAAGCATGTTCACTTTTCGATCAAACTGAATTGTCTCGTTGGGTAACGTAAGTGTCTGAGAATCCTCAAGGCTCTGGTAGACAAAGATGCAAACACTAATACTGGTGTCACAAAAGGAGGGGCACCTGAGTGGGCATTCATTTGATTGGTGCTTAGTTATTAATTAATATTTTTGTGCTTTGACGATTTGTGTTCTTCAACACAAAATGACTGTCTATTTTCAGATAATGAATACAATAAATGGGTGATACTATTTTTTGAGCACTTTCTACAGCTCAGTGGTACTAGGGAATGTATTGGTCATGTCCAAAGTACCACAGATATCACATTCAAGTGGGATCTTCTGAAGTCACTTTAGAATCTCCCAGCTCAGCTCACCTGCTCCTCACTCCAAAATCCACAGCACAACGCTCCAAAGTCTATTATCTCTACCACACCTGACTTCTGTAGATTCACTCATCAGATTTGTTTTTTTTTATGGAAAGTCTCCACTTTTCCAGTAAAACCAAATTTAGACATCATGGGGGGGAAAAACAGGAGTTAAAGAACGTGACAGACTCTAAGACTAAAGCGTTTCCCTACCATCTTTAGTTCTGATTTCACTTTCAGGTTTGAAAGTGATCTCACAAACAGGTATGCATTCGCTGCCTTTGGGGACTAGATAAAACTTATATTATGTACTTTTTGCTAAATATATAAAATCATGTATATTATTTTCCAGCCCTAAGCCATAGTTTAAAAACGGCTTACTGTTACTTCTTAACGGTAAGAATTTTCAGCCTTCAAATACCTAAAATGATTACCTACGATTTACATATAGCACTGTTTAATCTGTTATATCGGAAACATGCATAGACTATAAATTGAATAAAACAACCTTCCTCCCTTCTTTATATAACTTGTCTTGCTGTGTAACATACAGAGAAAGACATTAGAAGAGTCCTAGTTCATGATTTATTCAAATTCTAGGAGCCATAATCCTAACAGCTGGAAACGCAAATCTCTGTGATTATTCTCTGTTAAGTGCGGGGAAAAATATTTTCTGATCAGTCTATTTTATACGAATTCTGATAACACAGTATCATTTGTCTTTTCACATAAATTTCAACATAAAATTTCTGCAAGTCTTAAAAAAATCAGTAGACATGCTAAAAACTGGTTGGTTCCACACAGAACATGTTTACATCGGCAATAATACTTGATGATTTTTTCTTATAAACGAAGAAGCGGTTACTTAATTCAACTTAATTTACTGCCACCCAACAAGTGTTTCTTGAGCGCCTGCCCTGAGGTAGCAGTTGTGGAGATTTAAAAGACTGTAAGATGTATGTGCTCCCTTAATAAGATTACAAAGTTGAGGAGATAATGTTTACACTTATGAAGCTATCACAGATTTGAGAGATGGACTAAAGTTGGCTCAAAATTGTGAGACCCACATAGACAGCTACTAGGGGTCCCCCACTCTTTGGCACTACCTTCCATTCAATATTTAAATGCAATAACTTTGCTTTTCCTCATGTGCTATGAAAACCCCAGAAACTTCTCCAATGGCTAAGAATCACTGGGGAGGTATTTCTCCGACTTTCCTCCGCCTGCGGGCTTCTGATTCTCCTCTTTAAAACGTGCACTCTGGCATCTCACCTCTGCAGGGTCTGCCCTTGGCCTGTGTAGCTTTGCTCCCCACCGGACACAGCTCTGCTTCCTTCATTCCTCCAGAATACTAAAGACACAGGACAGAGTTTTACTGAAGATTCACGAGAGTGAAAGGAATGATTCATAGCATTGGACAGACATTAATTTAAAACTAAATGTTTGCACTCACCAGCCACTCCCAGCCATAGTAACTGCTCTGGGCCCGTGCTTCTCCAGGGCTACTGGCTTAGTGGCATGTCCTCAGCCTCCCCTGCCATCTCTTCTCCCAAGTATTTCAAACCTTCCTACACACTCACACATGATCTCAGACAATTCATACTTCTACCGTGAATTTTGAAGAACACTTGGGCACTACTTTCACAATCCATGCTGCAGGGAACCAACCCTCACTATTCTCAAAGAGCCTGTCAAGTCATTTCCCTAAGAAAAGGAATAATCTCCCCTTATCTGAACATGCCACTCGTCCAGTATGTGAAAATCATTGTAATCGGTTCTTGCTTTGAATAGATGTTTTAAATCTATATGTTACATGAACAAATGAGAGCCAATAAGAGAGAGCTCTTCATGGTTTGGACTTGTTCATCAAATTTCCTGGAGAAATGGGATTTGAGCCAGACCAAAGGATTCTTAGAACATGAGTAGACTGAAAAAGGGAAGTATTCCTACATAGCAGAACAAAGTCAGTAAGGGCTTAGATACGAATTATGCCTGATTTACACGGGAGACAGAAAGAAGTTCTTGATTAGAATTGAGACATGGTGAATAGTAGAAGATGAGCTCAGAGTAAGAGTTTGGTAACCAATGACGGCATACCTAGAGAGCACGAAAAGAATTTAAGCCTGGAATGACAGAAAACAGGAAATACAGCCTTTATGGGATTCTTTAACAGAAGTGTGACATGGTGAGGACATATTTGGACGAGGTTCATCCGGGGAGGTAGCAGAAATACATTGATGCGATAAAAGCCTGGGGCAGAGAAGTCAGCCTGCATGATGTGGCAGAACTTGTGAGGGGGGGCTGAGGAAATGAGGGAGCCTGGTGACACCAGGAGGGAGGAGGGTGCTGAGGACTGAGCAATAAAGGAAAGAATCCAGCACACTTAGGCTCCAGGCTGCTGACCAGCAACATTACCCCATACACGTACTCATGGGCCAGGACAGGGAGGCGAGCAGGGGACCAGGGGATACCTACTGGCCTTGTGCCAAAGCTACAAGTTACGGGTCATTTTCTACGCTGGCTGCCTCTCAAGACTTCCCTTTGCTTCTCAAGACTAATGTACCACAGTTTACTAATATAATTATGGATAATTTAAAAATATTTATACATTTTAATCTTTTACAAATTATATTTATTGTTTTATAGCAAATGTAATGAATGATGATTGAAGACAATGTATAAAAGGAATATAAAATAAAAACCTCAATGGTCTACCACCTAGAGCGATGCCCTGCTAACATTCTGCTGTTAGACGTACTGCATTTTTAATAGATTAACAAATAACACATTCAAGTCAATTTGTCTTCTGCCTAGTTCATACTGCTTTTCAAACTATGGCTTCTATGAAACCTTTTAAAAAAAGACAAATCCATTAAGCTGTGTTTTGTTTTCCCCATTTAAACCAATAAAGAAAGGAACACTTCGTCTTAGTATTGCCAGGGTCGAATGGCTGCAGAAAGAAAGCTGAGGAGACAAAAGATGGTTTCTCAGAAAGAACCCATTAACAGGAATGTGTTTCAGGTTCTGTGATTCCATTCCTTTTTGGCCCATGACATTAAGCTCCAAAAGTTCGTATTTTCAGATCATGCATGTTTAATAAAGATAGGCATGGGGAAAGTACATGCACTCTGAATTTACACTGACCCCAAGATCTACAAATACTTGTTTTTCAGGCACTAGTGTTTGAAAGAGAGGTTTTTCTTCTGCCAGTTATGGTAGCCAGGAATAAAAAATAAAAAAAAATAATAAAATACATTATTTGAAACCAAAGACAACAGAATGTTCTGAGATGTCATTTATTTTGTTCAGTAACTCTAGCTCTGTAACACTCAGCAAATCCTACAGAGAGCTATTCTTTAGGATGGAGAACTATTTTCTGTTCGTAAATGATGACATATTTCTAGAGAAGAATGACTTGCCATTATCTCCTTAGGATTCCAAACAGAACCAGAAGCCCATTTTAAACTCTGCTATCAGTTGTAATGTTTTTAACAATATAACCGTTGCTTTTCTAGTCTCAGGTCTGACCATAAAGTGTATTTGTTATTTTTACAAGTTTTATAGACCTTCACTGTCTCCTGGAAAGTAAGATGAATCGGACAAAAGGATGCACTAACTTAGTAACGTAACTTGGGGATTTAGAGATGAGATCTGATGCATATGTGGCAACAACCAGTGTGTTGACCTTGGGAAGGTCATTCAATCTCTTTATATTTGGACTTGACACTGATATGCTTTCAAACATTCTTCTCATTTAGCTAAGCCCTTACTAATACAGAAAACTAGAAAAAAATCAGACCAACATGACTTTCTAAGCACAGAGTGTGTAGAAGACCGTTTACATGTTAAGCAGTTACCCGCCCATCACACAGGGAAGTCAAGCTGCCAAGTGTCCCAGGGGATGGCTTCATTTTGCACATTTGAAAACAGATGCCTAGTGATCTAGGAGCAAAACCAAATAGGTAACACCTTTGACTTTTTCAGTATCTAAAAATGCTTAGGAGCAATTTCAACTGAGAAATACTCTGGGTACATTGCCTCATGGACAAACAACTTCACATCTCAGAAGAGAGGCCTAGTCCAGCGCAATGCAAGTGTGGTTTTACAGGAATATCCACTGATGGTTTCAAATTACAGAGGACTTTCTAGGCATTATCTCAGCCTCTTGTTTCCTCCTTACCTTCTTCCCTTGAAGAGTCGTCTGAGTCTAGTTCTCGGGGTCATGCAGTGCTTTTCTTCCATGAGGGGAAGAGGGCATCTGTTCTAGAGTATATTCGATCTGGAAAGGGAAGACAGGAACAGGAAAAGAGAAGCAATTATAAATTTGTGATGTGGTTCTGTGCCTAGTTGTATAGCCTTATAGTTTTAAGTTGCTACTCTCAGGCAATACTGCTATGTGAGTTGTACAGGTTGAGAAGAGGGCCCCGCGTTTCTGCATTCTGGAAGGAGACCAAGGCTAGGTCACCGGAGAGTAATGGCTGCACTCTTGCTGTGTCTTCTGGTGAGCAACCTATGTTTACCGAGCCCCCAACCAGATACCTAGAGCTGTGTAGGCTTTGCTGGGAAAAGATAAAAATATGTTAGGTCTCTTTCCTCAAGAGCTTTCATTTAATTCAACAGAGAAGATGAAAATATATCCCTCAGAGCCTGCCTGGCAAGCAAAGTGAGGATAGTGCACTGGCAGCAGAGGTCACCCGCGGCCCCACCCATCCTGACTGAATCAGAAGCTGTGTGTTACCAAGATCCCCACATGCACACGAAAGTTTAAGAAGTGCCGACAGAGAACAATGTTTCTCCCCACCCCCAGCCTCTGCCACCATGTTCTAAATGGCCACTGGCCCAGCGCATGCCGAGACTGAAGGTGCAAGTCCATGGAAGACAGGGATCACTGAAATGAAATATGCCTAGAAAGCTGGTGGCATGGTGGACAAGCTAGCAAGGCACTGCTGTTCATTTCTAGTGCAACTGGAGCACCAAAAAAAACAACAGACTGATTATTTTATTTAGTACGCTATTTGTAAACCTCTAAAAGGTAAAGATGACTTCAGCAAAGGGGGGAAAATCTATTGTCTGAAATTTGTTTACGTTTGCCTACAAGGGCTAAAGAAGATAATACCTGGAGGTTGTTCAACTTTATTCACCAAAGATTTGGTGATTTAGTGACTAAGATTCCTGTCTCCTCATCCTTGTTCTAGAATTGGCATATCCCCAGGATATCAAAAAGAGACATATCAGCTAAAGGAAGATTTGACTCAGGACATTTCAGTTTGTGTGTAAGAAAAAAAACATCAGGCTGAGTTGTGGATGGCTAGAGCACGTCATTTAAGGACACTGCAAGTAATATAATACCTAAGAATTTTCATATTTAAAACTCATTTGAAATCAACAACAGGTCATTTTTTAATCTAATAATGATAAACTTGAAATCAATTTTAAAGTGATGAGTGGCATTGGTGTAAAATGCACATCTGCTTTGTATCATTGGACCACAAAGGAAACGCCTAAGAATTTTTAATGATTACTAATTGCTCTTCACAGGACTGATTACGCTTTGTACTATATTGTGCAATTAGGTCCATGTATAATAATTACACGTTACCATCACATTACTATTCTTATACATTCATTCTGTTAGATCTCTTAAAGAATCAACGACATTACTTGAAGCTAAAATAGATTTCATTTACATTAATGAAGACTTTGATTAGTTAATGGAAAAATAATTCTGTGCAAGTTCCTGTATTGAATTTCCCTTTACAATTTTCTTCACATGGCTCTACTCTTTGTTTGATATTAGCATTTGTGGTGGGAAATGCAGTTCAAAAGAAAAACGAAGGTGTTCTTGCTTTCTTCTCTTCTGACTTCTTTTGAATGCAGGATTAATCACATTAATCACCGGGTGTGATTTATGAACATTGGTCATTGAAGAATTACTTTTTCTCCTCCTACACGGATTTCAGTTCCCAATATTGATGAAGTCTTACCATTAACTATAAGAAGTAAAATATAGCAGCATTTCTAAAAGAAATTAAAAATATACTCTATCCCCAGTATGTCTGTATTAATGGAAATATAAATTTGTAATAACATTGCAAAAGCATTTGCTTCCATCCAAAGTGTTTGTCTTTCCTGCCTGGTGCTCTGGGGTCCAGGTTAAGAGAGATTGAAAAGGCAAGTCAGTAAATGACCGGTGCATTCCCAGACTGGAGGGAGTTTTGGCGCTGTCCTATTTGTTCGACTTTGTTCTTTTAATAATTATCACTACCGCTAACACATTAGGTGGCTCAGAAATGCAATTTAGAAAATAAATACAAATATGTACATATGTGTGTGTGTGTGTGTGTGTGTGTGTGTGTGTGTATATATATATATATATATATATATATATATAGAGAGAGAGAGAGAGAGAGAGAGAGAGAGAGAATGTTTTCTATTTCTCTGAATGTATAAATTTATAAAATGTCAAACATTAAGACTTTCAGTTCCAGGATATAAAAGCTCTGCTTTGCTATATACCCTTAATTAGATACAAAGATATTTCTTTTTAAAGTAATAAATCTATTATAAAAATACAATTTGGATTTAATGTTCATTATGCATGTTTTACAATTTAAGACACATGAAAATTATTTTTAATTGAGTGAGTAGTTTATATTTTCTCAAGCAGACTCTCCAACATTTATTTCATAGCCATATTCTCATAGTTACCTTTAGTTATAAAAAAACATTCTAATATTTTGCTATATGCATGAAAAAACCAGTATCTATCTTTTTCAGTATGAAGTATCCAATTTGTGGGAAAGTCCCACTCAGACTTGTGGAGATGCTGGTAACCAAAATAAGGACAGCTTAAACCGATAGTTCAGCAAGTTTCAAGTCTTATAACAGAAAAGAATAGATTAGACAAGGTCAATTTTATGGGGACAGAATAAAACTTTAAAAATCACAAAAGAAAGACACTCCATTCCACAATCCACTCCAATGAAGCCAGGATCAGGATAAGGAGAACATTCTGAAAATTATAGATTTCATGCTAAGGTTTCTCTGTTCATTTTCTTAATGTTTATTCAGGAATCAGAGCCAGGATTTTTCCATACATGGCTTTTGTGAGTGGGAGTCTGAACATTCACGGAAGGGCTACACATTCCCCAAAGCAGTGCCCTACCACTAGCGACCTCTGGGACGATGGATGGGAAAATCTGAAGACATAACGAAGACCCATTTGGAGCCACAAGAGCGCCTCATCTGCTGTACAGAAGTCAGGGTAAATTTCCTGCAAAACGATCATTATGTAACCGACAGAATCTTACTAGTAATATTCCCGCTCCTTTGGCTAACTGTCTTGCTTGTGTGAGGACTCATTCACATGTGTGAGACAGAAGAGCTAAGTGACACTCCCGTGTCCTACAGGTGGGGTCTGAAAGGATCTTTTCTGGAACACAAACTAAATGGTATCTCCTTTACAATTCAGTTAAGTTCACCACATATTATATACAAAGTACCTACTATGTGAGAAGCACGAGACCCAGCGTGAGGCCCTGCCAGGGATGGGGATATAACAAGACAAATGTGATAGAACAAGTAGCATCAGTTACTGTACTATAATCGCCCCCCAAGAAAGAGTCATGAGAAAGATTTAAACAAGGGGCAGACTTATAAAGGACAGAGGGAGGAGACACCTGACCCCACGACCTATACTGCAGTCCTGATGTTTTCAGGCACATATTCAGACACACACACATAAAAAACTGTCACCAGCTTAGTTCCACGGTTTTGGTCTTTGGTGTCCTACGTCACTGGCGTCTTGTGGGCTGTGAGCAACCCTCCTATGGCCTCGCACCTCCGCCCCACAGTCATTGCCTCCTCTCCCCGGCTCCTAGGCCTCTTTCATACCCACCCACCCCCCTGCCGCCCCCACACACGGCACCAAAGACTCTGGGAGGATCCCAGCCCTCTCGCCTTAGACACACACAGAACCACCTCCCAGGACTCCCAGTGGGAAGTGGAAAGTGCTCCTTAAACCTCTCCCTCTATTCTTTGGAATCCCCTAAGTTTCTCTGCAGTTACTATCACCTTTCTCTTACAGAGGCCACAACCTCAGGGTGGTGAGATTTGGCGGCAAAGGTCCTTTGTAGTGTGCACACCTGTATAGCTTGTTGAGAAAGGGCTAAGATCTCAGCGTGCTGAGACGACGGGATGAAGCAGTCCCTACACACTTCAGACAGGTAGCTTTGGAGGTCAGCAAGGTGTGTGGTTTGTCTCTGTGGGAGGAGGGGTCACAGGAGATGCCCCGGTCAGTTATGCTACATCATGGACGACAGTTGGTGGGACAGCCTTCCCTCGCGCACTGTCCAGGGAGCCAGCACGTCTGTCTGGTGCGTGATCCAAGCACTTTGAGGTCAAGGCTGATTCGTCCCTGGTCCTCAGCACCTCTGATGGGAATAGGTACTGAATTTACAATGGATGTTGATGACATCCATTGAATGATGGCACTCAGTAGTAAACCACTCGATACTTGGAAAGATTAAAGCCCGGCTGTACAGTGCTAACAATGTTGCCTACATACTGCCTGTTCCATTTTGACCACCTCGCCAGCCAATCCTGCTGCGAAGCCTTTACCTTGGACATATAATGGACACTGACATCACTGTCTTTGTCCCTTAAACAGTATAAAAGCCACGTTGTAATGAGAGTAGGTTGGTATGAATCAGTGACCAGTAACATTTAAGTATACAACACTTTTGCTGGCATTAACAGAGAATAGGTCCTTAAAAGACTCATTTAAAATAGTGTGTGCCTTATGAACACCGAGGAGCATGCAAGAGCTAATTTTTGAAAAGAATCCACCACTGAAGAGCTCACATCCAAAAAGCTACTACGATTCCCACTACTCACACATTAGTGTCTGAGCCACTAGTGACGCGTTTGAACACCACTGACACCCAGTGGGGCCTTGACGCCCAGGACTCCAGCACAGACACTTCGGACCGAACCGAAACTACTTGACGCATTGCACTTCTCTAGCTCGGTGTGTTCACACCTGTGCGTCCACACCTGGATCTCCCCTGCTCTCTTGTCCCTTTTACAGAAACACACCCCATTTTTCAATGCGCAGCGCAAAGCCCGGCTCCTCCAGAATGCCTTTGCCAATGAGGCCTCTCCCGAACCCCAATAAACATTTGTTCTGCTCATGATTGTTTGGTATTCAGTAAGGTCATGTGTGTGTGCATGGGTGTGCATGTGTGTGCACGTCTGGTTTGTGTATTTAAGTGCACATTTCTTCTCTCCCCAGTCAGCCTGGAAACTATTACATGACAAAATATATCTCTCTAACTTTTAAATATCCATATCACCTAACATAGATCATTTATTTACTAAATGTTGCTTATCATAATCATAGTTTCAAATGTGCCTTAGGAAACGCATCAGAAATCCAATGAACATTTCCTTTAATAGACTCTTCAAAAAAGATAAATAAAAACAATTAAGTGCATTAATCTCCCTAAATTTTATCTCATAGGGGTCCCTGTTCTTTCTCTTTGATCTTCCCTTATTTTTAATTTTTGAATTTGGTGACTTTTTAAGAAAACATTATACATACATCTCTACCGAGCTCCAAAACTATAGCCCTTGATTTTTCAGTCTGTAAAGTTGTATATGCTGGTTGCTTTGTCTAGAAAGCACTTCTTTACATCCTTGCTCTTCATGACTCAGTTCAAATGTCACCTTTCTCAGAACCAGCTCTGAAGGTGTCTCCACACCATCCTCCTGAAGAGGAGGAGTCATTACTCATACCTGTTCCGCCACTAGTTTGCACACATCTTAGTTCTTTTATATAAATAACACTTTCTTACACTTACCTCTGTACAGATTTAACTTCCCTTACTAGGGTTTAAGATCTCTGAGGCCAAGGATTACCTTTTTTTAAACTTTATCTCTTTAACTCCTAGCATGTTGCCTCTTTGTTTAGCAAGTGAATGAATCGTTGCATAAATCTTCAATGAGCAAGAACCAAGTTACAAGTATCCTTATTTTGAGTACAGAGAAATCAAGGCTCTGATAGGAAAGAGAGCAGGGTAAAAGTCAGTGACAAAACGTCACCAGGACCTGGGGAGAAGATGCGATGACTGAAGCAGAGCTTACCAAATGCAGTGTCTTGAGACTCTCTTTTCTACTTAGAGGAGCTGCTCAACCATCAGGGCCAATGAGAGCACAGCTGAACTTCACTTCACCGTGGGAACTCTCTGGATATAAGATGAGACAACTCAGCGGAACTAAGAGAAGACCTAGCATTGACCCAACAGCTCTCAATTCAACTGTAGAGGGAGCCCATAGTTTAATATCTATTATGAGTGAGTGAGGAGTTATAAGAGCAGATAGAGGAAAGGTTGAAAAGGGAATACAATTTCTGAATTTCAAAAAGAATATAAAAAAATATATCTAAGTTTGGAAAAGGAAAATAGTCCACAAAACACCAGTATTGTATTTATGGTATATTTATAGTAATGGTGACCATGCAGAAAGTAAAACTGAATTATGAATAAAAACGTTGTTGGGACCTCGAGCTCTGGGCAGAGTCTAGTGAGCTTCTGCCATTCCCACATCAGGCCACCTTCACAGCAAACAAGGACAGTCACAGGACTGCCAAGGCCATTTCATGAAACTACCAGGAAGGGACTACTCGGTCACAAGTGGTCAAAACCCATCCTATACATGTGGACTTTTTCTCTATCCAATTTCAACAATAAAAATGATAATTTTATTGAATCCTTGACATATGCTAAGTGCTAAGCATTTACATTATTTAATATACTTAATAATTATAATCTTTCACTTATTGCATTTTTTTAATCCCCAATTTATAGATGTGGAAAATGAGACAGAAATTTAATAACCTACCCATAGCAAAACTGGGGCAAGTGAAAAAACAAATTACACCATATATTCTTAAAATTAAGCCCAATGTTATTGTTTAGATTGTCAACAGACTATTTTAACAAAATCAGAGCTTCCATGGCCTAATATTTTCCCTTTATCCACAGACTCATCTGCACGTTTAGCCTAAAGCACGACGGGAAGACCAGGACAAAGCGTCTACTCTCAGTTCCCACCTTGAGCACATGAAACCTGTGAGCCGAAATGGGAAAACCAAATTACTGCTTCCTGAATTCATTGTATTTTTATGAGAAAATAAATACAATCAGGAAGGATTTTGTGAGCTGCAAAAGATCGTACACCGTAGATGGTATTCCTGGCTTAGACTTTCACTGTCGTTTTGAACATCATCCAGATGAGGAAAGTAGTAGTCCCAGGAGGCTAAGGGACTCTTTAAGGGCCACTGACCGGACCAGGGGCGCCACTGGGCTGGATGCCAGTGGTGTGTGTCCCCTCCCACGCCGTTCTACCACACCTGGTCTCCTACCATCCGATGGAGTTTCACCGGCACATGATTCAACCTTCACTTTCGAAACAGAGAGAAAAGGAGCCTGAAAGTTTGTGATCTAACATATCGGTCTGTGTTTTGGATGCACAACCGAGTCCAAATGACAGGCTTGCACGGTCACCGTGAGAGTGCTGTTCATGTGTCATCCAAAAGCACCACCGACCAGCTCTGCGAGTTCTCACATGCTACCAGGAGGCTCAATTTCAGGCCTCTCCACCAAGTGGGAATGGATTGGAAGCTTCATGCTAATTTAATCATTTCCTTCTCTACTGAGACTACTCACAAGGCCCCCGGGGGGCATCCTTTTGATTTAGCATTTAAAATAGCTCTCAGTGATAGCGAGAAATCCTGTCATGTTTCTGCAGGGCCAGTGTTGGTGGTTTCTGTGCCAAGTGCAGGCATTCACAGAATGTGCACGCCTGATTGGATAGACGGGGAAACACTTGTCTGTGCCTCTGACATGTCCTTGGGGTCCAGTTTCCCTTCTGGAAAATAAGGACAAGCACATTATGTGCCATTAGATTAACCACATCCATGTGTTTATATTGTTCACTCTTGCACACACAAATATAACATTTTTAACTTTTCACTTAATAAGACAGCAAGAAACAAAAGAATAGATCAGTTAAATATGTTTGCTTTGCCACGTCCCTTGAGAATCCTGGACTTCTATTTCCTTCTCGGTGTATCGTGTGGTGTCAATTTTTCTTTCTCTGACGAGGATCGGGTTTCCATGTTCACGTTCTGTGGAGTTTGGGTTCTGTCAAACCATATTATTAAAAATAAGAGATGTTAATAGCAGTAAGGGTGATGCATTCCATTTCCATGTCCCCCAGTGAGGAAATGGAAACACCATGTCCCCTAGGCTGGAGGTGGGTCCTGGATTCTAGTCCCTGGTCCACGCTCACCACAGAGCCCTCTTGGCAAGTCTGTAGATCTGAGCTGTTCAGCTTTAAAGTGGGAGGATACAGTGCCATCTTCCACCTCTCCCACTTCTAAACCTGCAGTGAGCCTATGAAAGATTGAAGGCTCCACTATACAAATAACATACTATGGGGGATGCAGAGATGTTGTTACTGTCCTCAGAGAGGTGACGATAAACATCATACAGAATAGATGTAAGAAGCTAAGGACAAAGAAACACTAGGAATGAACAGCTTAGCTCTTACATTAGTCTGTTCCGGCTGCCAAAACAAAATACCACACACTGGGAGACTTAAACAACATTTGTTTTCTTGCAGTTCTGAGGCCAGAAGGCCAAGATCAAGGTGCCGTCAGGGCTGATTTCTGACAAGCCCTGTCTTCCTGGCTTGGAGACAGCCACCTTCTCACATCCACACTTGGCCTTGCCTCTGTGCACAGAGAGACAGAGAGCTCTCTGGTGTCTCTTCCTCTTCTTTTAAGGACACCAGTCCTACGGGATCAGGGTCCCACCCTTATAACCTCATTTAACCTTTCTTACCACAGGAAACACCCCATCTCCAAACACCATCACATTGAGGAGTAGGGTTTCAACATATTAATTGGGGCGGAGAGACTCCATGCAGCCCATGACAGCTCTCTTTCATCTCCACCATATGTAGCTGAACGATTCAGACCAAATTATTTAACCTCTGGTTCTCATTTTCCTCATGGGGAAAATAATAATCACATATTAGGTTATAGGCTATTATATAATAAATCTCTCCAAAAGCTCAGTGGCTTAAAGCAACAATGATTTCTTCTCACGAGTTGGCTGGGTGTTGGCAGATGGAGGCTGGGAATGGGTGGCTAGCCGTGCTTCAAGCCGCTGGTCTGGCTGGGGTTCTCACCTTGTGCTGGGCTCATATATGCCCCCCATTTCTCTCATCCTCCTTGGACCGGCAATGCAGCCGGAACATGTGCCTCTCACCGGAAGGCAGACGTGCAGCTCAGCAAGCCCAACAACCTGAGTGCACTTCATGCCTCTATGTCACGACTGCTACAACTCTACTGCCGAAGGAAGTCCTGTGGCCAAGCCCCAAGCCGGGGGTGGAAAGTACACTTGGCTGCCATGAGGTCAAAGTGGTTCTCACATGAGATCAAGACCAAGGACGAGGAGGCGTGAACAGCTGTGAACAAGAATCCAAATACCACAACAAATACAAGTTTTATCTTGAAGGCAAATGGGGAAGGAAGCTCTGCAGTGTTTTTGAGCATCATGAGGAAATGGAGGGCACCCATGTGCTTCAGAGGAAAATCGTCTCCTCCAGGTGCGCTATAGAGACTGAGAAAGCAGTGGCAGAGCCTGGTCACACGGCTAAACAATTCATCCACCTGGGAGGTGACAGTCCGGGCTACACTGGGGTAGCATGGCAGTCACATTTCAGAGAAGGGACAGATACCAAAATCACTTCAAAGTAAGAAGCCATGTGACTTAAAAATCTTCAGATACAGAAAAATAAGTGAATGTTGGAAGAGTTATAGAATAGCGATCTCTTGCTGCATAACCGATTACCCCAAATGCTGTGACATGAATTAACAATATTTGTAATCTCAGACCATTTCTGTAAGCTGGGAATTCAGGAACGTTTTAGCTAGTTGGTTCTGTCAGATTCTCTCACGGGGTTGCCATCAGTTAGGCAGACGTCAGCTGGGGCTGCCACCTACAGGCTCCAGCGAAGCTGGCAGACCTGGCTGGCCTCAGCTCTGTCCCCATGACTGTGAGGACTGCCCTCTTCATAGGGAGACTAGTTTCTCCCAGGTAGTGACCTCAGAGGAAGCAAGGCGGAAGTGGCAGTCATTTATGACCCAGCCTCGGAAGTCACACATGTCACTTCTGCCACATTCTGCTTCCTTTGAAAGGATTATTAAGCCCGTCTCTCATTCTTGTGAAGAGAAGAGTGCCAAAGCATCTTAGGAAGGAGGAAAACAAACACACCACAGAAAAGGCATCTATAGCACTTAGTTTTAGATTTATCAAGTTTGTGATAAGTAAACAATCAATGGAAATATCAAATAGACAAACAGCAAATTTTACATAAAAATCAAGGGTAGTGAATTCATTGATGTTCTCCGCAAGAGTAGTGACTTTCTTTGGTTCCTGATTAAGATGTGGCTAGAGGTCAGAGCAGCTTCTTTTATCGAATAGATTTCAGGTTTTCTCCCTCTGAAGCTGAGAAGAAGTAGTAAGGTAGGCAATAGGAGGTGAATCAGGAAATGGTTCAGAGTTCTGGACAAAGCAATTGAAATATTGTTAACACAGTACCACGTACACTCAAGACGATTTCATCGGGTATAAGTCATCCTTGAGATAGCTATCAAGGAATATGCAGAAAAAATATGTCTGGATTACACAGAAAAAGAAAGTTAATGACAAAAGCAAAACAATATGTGTGGTATTAAAGTGGAGTACGTTTGAAAAAGACTTTTTAGAACACAATACAGTGTAGCTGCTTGGAAAAATACACCACAGGTCAAACTGTGAGGAAGAGATGCCGCTAAACCTACATCGCACTCATAGCGCCTCAAAGAACATGTCAAATGTGCAGCAGTAGGTCAAGGCAGTAATCGAAAATGTGCCCTTTTAATCTTTGTTTCTTCAGAGCTTTGAAATTAACTGAATCAACATTCTAAACTATAAGGTAAAACTTTCTATTAAAATTCCCATCGGGAAGACGAAAGGATTGTCAGACAAAAAAATAAATGACTTTATCCAAATAAAGCTCCAGCAAAACTATAAACAGGCTGTGTGTGCTTCCATTTCAGAGGCAAAGACTGACAGCCATCAGGTTGCCAACCAGGTAGAAAACGACATCACCTTATAAAGTCCCGTCAGTACCCATGGCCGCGGGTTTGCAAATCACCGTGACATTGTTAGGGTGGCTTCTCAACAGCTGAAAGAACCTTTATTCTATACTATTTCTCCAGGGAAAAGGGTTCTGAGGATTTTGCTTACGAGTTTTGGTTCCCTTTGGTTCTTCAAGGAACAGTGCGCTGGCCCAAGGCCCATGAAACATAAGACGAGCTTCAGCCTCAACCTTCTAAAGAAGCTGCCTTGCCATAAAGGAGCCTTGTGACGTCTGTCTGTCTGTCTGGGTTCTGTGCAGGTTCAATCGCTTCATTGAAAACATCATAAAACTATGGAGAATGGGGCTTGGTGACCCTGTTTCAGTTTTCCAACCCGCGCGTACACACACACACACACACACACACACACACACACACACACACACAGAATGGAGGGCATTGAAAAGTGAGTCGGCACTTGATGGGTTTTCTTTCCCTGACCTCAGACACAGCATTGTCAGGATGCAGCGGTGTTCCTACAGGGCGGCGGCATTGACATGCAAATCAGACGACAAACATCCCATTGGGCTGCAGAATCCCTGTGGCCAGCACTGTCACACAAACAGTTGTTGCCTCTGAGCGGTTCATTCAGGACCATAAATATGTGTTTCACCCTGTGAACAAACTCTGTTTGCTCCCAGAGTTCACAGCAGTGAGACACGAGGTAGACTACACAACAGCCCATTTGATGGGGAGCGCCTCCAAGCAGATACTTTTCAGTGGGCCAGAATTTTACTCACTGCCCAAGATTTTCATGTACACGTAGCATACTCCAGATGGTAAGGGTTATTAAATTATGAATTTAAGGTGTTTTTATTGAAATAATTTACTTGCTTCTTAAAAATAAAATGTAAACATAATTTAAGTTCACATTGTTAGCAAAATCATAAAAGCCATACTGTTGTTTCTTAACGGATCAGTGATAGTGGAAAGAAGAAAACTAAATGTTACGCTATCTGAGGAGGAGCTGGAATTGGGGAAATGTTTTGCAGGCTCTTCCCCTGCCTCCACTCCCTGCAGTTAGAGAACTCAATAATTAAGAATTTACTCCCGGAAACAATGTAAATCAACTTTTAAAATAGTTTGAGGAGGCATCCCGACATTCAGAACTCTGTTCAGCTCACACAGTTTGTATAAGCTCTGCCCACGTTTCCCAAGGCTATTTCCGGCTCCTCTCACCCTTCCCACTGGGTTCTACAACCTCTAGGTCACAGCTCACACATAGCAGACGCCGAATTCTCACCATTTCACACCCCACCATGGGACACACAAGGAAGAGTGGAAGGCAGAGTACGGAACACTCTCTTTTTCTATGAGCTCCATACTGATTCTTTAAAAGCACGGGACGCAGAAACATATGTCTATTTTCATAACAAATCAAAGCTGAAAAAATTAACAGAAAAACCTAAGATTTCAGAGGAAAATACGAAGCTTGTATGCCTAAATAGGTGAGACCAACAAGTACCTCACAGAGATGAACCGCGTTCAAACCCCTGCCACCAGTATGCTCTTCTTTGGAGAACTAGGAATTAAGTCAAGAACCTCAGGGTCTGCAACTACATGTTAACACTGAGAGCTCCATGGACTCGCAGTCTATTTTGACTTCATTTTTCCGTATGAGATTGTAGGGCTCCTTGTACCTCAGGCCTCATGCGTGGTTCTCCTCCCCTCTGTCCTTGTGGTGTCTGTCTGTCTGTTCTTCCTCCACTCCCGATGATGACGCCACACAGAGCAGTGGAAAAGGATGAGGCAGTGAGTCCCACCGGTGAGCAGGAAGAGGGAATCACTGAGAAACGTTAGGGAAGTCAGGACAGGCTACACTTTCGAGAATACAGCATTTCAGTCTTTTCTTTTAGCACCATTATTAAATTATAGAATTTAAAAATCAACAAATTTCTATCATTTCCATTCATTCTTTACATGTTAATCCTTAATAATTACCTTATTGCATCAAAAGCATGGTGGAATTATAAGCTCTCCTGATATAAATAGCTTCTTAAATCTCTTGAGTAAGGGTACTACATTATAGATCTATTTAAAGGCAAATAAAACATATTTATGTGCTTCCCTCAAAACATTAATTTGATCTAATTGAATAACATGAGACTAGTTATTATGTTAATATATTATCATACTGGTCATAATATATGAAGAAATCCTATTTCTTTTATATAAGTTGTTCATTTTAATCAGCTGATAAAATCCATGAAAGTAATGATAAAGCTACCCTAGTTGAAAGTTATAAATAACATCTAAGACAGTCGTATTTTACATAATAAAAAAGGCAATAAGGGGATTTTTAGAAAATAAAGAAAAACAAATGACATTTCAAGAAATTGTGAGTAAACATTTATTTGTTCGTTTCAGATTTTAAAAGGAGAGAATAATGGTTAATCACTCCACTGGGAAAAGAAACGTAATATTCAGGAAGGAGGATGTTGTGATCACGAATCAGGCTTTCAAGGCCAAGGAAACTTTGAACTTGGACTTAAACTTTGGTCAAATAATCTGGTCAAATTGTAAAGTACACTATTGATTAATGAGGATGATTGTATATTGGAACATACCCTAGCCATTCATTTTCTCTAGTTAAATTTTGGAAGTATTGGCTTGTCCGTGTTTTCTTCTCCAATTCTCAGCACTACCTAATGCATGTCTCTTCCATAGTTGTAAACAGTGAGCTACCAAAGTGTATCAAAGACAAGGGACAACTTAGGAAAGGGAGAAACTGAATGATATTTATTCATTTTTGTGATTTTTAAAAAAATAAGTTTTGCAGGGAACTTGCAGCCAAAAGACATCTTAGAACAAATACATCCTGACCTTGCAGGAACCTTTTCTACCTTAATCCTCCAGTTTGTGTTTCTTTCTTTCTATCTAGTACCTAAATAATCCCCCAGTTTGTGTTTCTATCTAGTCTTTACTTTCCTAGAGTAATTGCAATGAATTAAACTGAAAAAAATGGAGAAACTTTTTTAAAAGATAAACACTTCTTAAATTATTTTATTTTGCATTTAAGTGTGTCAGTCCAAATAACTGTGTAATAGTCTCTTGGATTTTTATGGCATCTGCTTAGTTACAAATGTGTGCATTATGTTATACCATTGTTTTTCCTCAGACAGGGCTTATTTGAGGCACTGCTGCCATCTGCTGGGCATAAATAAAACTAAAGATCTGTGACAATTGTTCCACTTTGAAAAGTCCAACCTGGTATAGCCCTTGTTCCTTAAAATTTAACCTTTGTAAAAACTCTCATATTCTTTCCAATGTACCCAGAAAAAAAGTTATAGCCCTGTGTTTCAATTGGACATACCAGGAAGTATAATTAAAAGTCGTCTTGGAATATTCGCCATCACAAATAGAGTTTTCAAGTACATTCAACATTCAGCAAAGCATGCACTGAGTATTATGGGAACACGAGATGAAGAGGACCTGCCTTCAAGATACTGGTAGTCTCATAGGTGATAGGTTAAAACAATAGATACAATGAAATTAAAATGCTGCAGTAAAACAATTCCATCATTCAAACATGTGAAAACTGCTGTAAAGATATACTTACTCAAAGAATAACAGAAAATATTAGTTCTGGGATTTTAGACAACTGCTGACTTTTGCCGTTGATAAGACTAATACTAAAATGTTGTTCTCTTATGTTAATCGTATTGCTAGTTAGTGCCAAAGCTGAAAACAGAACCCAGGTTAACTAATGTTCTTCTCATGATTTCTTCTTTCTGTACAATGACTTATTACTGGTTATTTTACAGGTAATAAAGTGAAGGTAAAACTATTAAGAAAAATGAAGGCATATAGTATACCATAAAAATAATCCACAAAAGAAAACATGGTATGTATGTAGAATAATGGAATACCATGCAGCCATCAAACGGAAGAGACACCTACTTAGGCACGTGCAGTTAGAGCGCTAGGATAGGGATGTATTTCTCCACGCCTTGGAAGTCAATTAAGATTTTGACTATAAAACAGTGGTAAATGGAGTTTGAAAGGAATGTATAAAATGAATTGAAGATGCAAACACTGAATGTAGAGTAGACCAGAGAAACAGAATATAGCTCATTGAATGGAATAAAACTTGCTAGAAGAATGCAATGGATGTCCTATAAAAAACATTTAAGAAGTTTGGAAAAGGAAGGAAAAGGCTAAGAAATAATTTTTAACTATTTTAACTATATAAAACACTACTATGTAGAAAATAGAACTCAATTTCTATCATAATGCGTAAGTCCTCTTATGGAGAAATGGACTTAAACTTCACTCAGATAATTTGGTTAAATTATAAAGTAAGTTATTGATTAGTGAGGATGATTATTTATTGGAATACACACTATCAACAAAGTATCACCAACATCTCTCCCTGGAAATATAGTCACAGTTGTGAGCCATATAATTATTGGCTGTGGCACATATCTGTTGAGACGCAGGTTAGTGGAAAGTGTGGTGAGTCCCAGATCAGAAGTTCCAGCCTCATTATGCCATCTCGTACTTTCCTCATCAGTAAAACAGACACATTCTGGGTGTCTTTTTTTTCTTTCCTATTTCGTGTTTTTTATAAAGCCCATCTTGTACACAAAGGTATACGGTGAGTATAAAATACTATTCAACAATCAATGTTTATTATGATGCTGACAATGGCAACTCAGAAGCCCACCCATTACTAGGATCTACTTATTTATTCTTCTTCTACTCAAACACTTTATTCCAGAGTCTGGGAAAATACGCTGAGTAAACACACAAGATCTCAAAATAACAGCAACACACATTTTTAAGAGAAATACTTAGGTATACACTGGGAATCTGTTTGTTCCCAGGTCCATTACACTCACAAATATAAGTGTAAAAGTTACGTGGAGTGCATGTTAGATATTTTCTTGATTTTTTATTGTGTGATTTTGTAAAAAGTTTAACGAGAGAAGATAATTCCAAAACGATGGAAGTTACAGAAGTTTGCAATTTGTTGATGGGTAGGTTCCAAAAGGCACAGTATGTAGCCTGAATTTTATCCGGACAAAAATCACAAAGGAATTTATTAAAAATAAACAAAATCAAATAAAGCTGGTAATTTAATCAAGTTTTGTGGTTTATTTTCCTAAAAATTGACTCACATATGCTAAAAGATAATCCCCTTTGAAAGAATTTCCTAGATTTGCATTCTATCCTGTAATGAAAAGAGGTAAGGATATTGTATACACAGACATAAACAGAAATGCTGCTTATAGATAAATACATATGCTGTATATACATATCTGTAAATAGAGGGATTTATTTAGGTGAAATATATTACAGGCTTTTGAAAAATGTCTTCAAAATTTTTCTTTCCCATAATGAAATACAGTAGAAAAAAGGATCATTTTACAACAAGGTTTTATTGTTGCCATCTTTCATCATATTTGAAAACAAACAAGAAGTTAATTTCATGGCAATTCCAGGTTCTGATGAGCAATCCTATTTGGGTTCTCACAACAGAGGCAGTGATGAATAATAAGATTGCCGATCGCTACATCTGCTACATCTGCTACATCGCTACTTGTGAGCTGGGACTCACCACACTTTCCACTGCCTTATTCTGCTGGATAAGCAGATCCATCGACAGTAAGATCAATAACAAAGCTATTACAGTCTTTCCCCAAATACACAAACCCACACACAGAGCCATTTCACAAAGGCAGGTAAGCTTAAATCGGTGGAGAAGAATTCCCTAACCATCAGCTACTTGCAAAATAGAAAGAAAAACCCATGGACTTCAGCTAACCACTTTGTGACTGTATCACAAAGGCAGGCGTATTTCATATTACAAATACCAAAGGAAACTCACTTGTTTCCTGCAGGTGCCAAAGGCAAAAGGGTAGTCACAGGTTTAACTTGTTCTGTGATATCGAAAATATTTTAATAACCATAGCCAATGTCTACATCAGCAGACAGTGGGGAAATTCTCCAAGCCTTTTTTACCTTTAAGAAAGTATCTTCAACTACATAAAAGTGCTTCATGAAAAACGTAAAACTAATGTACAAAAGCTCTATAAATTCCAAAGTTTTTCATTGGAAAATCAGTATTTACTGAAATTATTTTCTTGTACAGTTTTCACCTCCTCAAACGTATTTCTACTATGCATAAGGAATTAACAGATCAAAATAAAATGCTGTAAACTGAGAAGTAAAAAAGTTTTAAACTGACTCCGTTGGAGACAGAAAATACACAGTTTGAAATTGATAATCCAAATCTTCACCCAAAACTTAGTCATTTCTGGCCTTCATTGAGAAAATGAAGTCAGATATATTGGAATATTCATTTAATAGAGAAGTTACCACAGAGGAGAAAATGCCCAAAGCAGATAAAACGATCAGCCATAATTGTGAACAGCTGCATACCTACAGAAAACAGTACAACGTCCTACAGAAAAAGCAGAAAGAAGCATTTTTTTCTTATTAAAGCCAAATGACTCCCCATGAGGAATAAAGCTCATGATAATGGTCAAAAAGTCTATTGGCTGAGAGAAAGCTCAATGAATTAGAAAAGAAAATACATATGACGGGGGAAATGCAATGAGGCAGAGCTTAGAATTAATCTTAGATGAAAGGGGGCTTCTTATGACCTATGCCTAAGGTGGGGCACATGACAAAGGTCTGAGAGGACCACCAAGTCATCTTCTGGATTATCAGATCATCAAGAAAGCAGAACCATTAAACTATGACGGCAGGGGGATCGTGTGTCTGAATCCTCTGTCGATAAATGTCACCTCCATGGAATCAGAATCACAGAACGCTCCCTCCATCAAGTGGTTCTCCTTTGCCGGTGATTTCTCCACGAGAGCGATATGCAGTGTATCCTCGTGCGTCTAACTTGGCAGACTGTGGACCAGCAGAACCTAAACACTTACTATTCCTTCTCTTGTTAACACCATGTGATTATGCAACTTCCGAAATGGAACCCAGTAGAAATGACACTAAAGATGATCTTAGCCATTCATAAACACCTGACTCAGTCTGGGCCTTTCTTCCTCTCCCACGTCCTCCAGTCAGATGTTGAAGAAAAGTACCAGGGGGCAGTTCATGAGTGTAGGAAGAATAGTTATCGTTGAGAGATGCCCCCGGCCTAGCACAGCTTCCATTAGCAACGAGAAATGTCTCCACACTGAGCATGAGCTGCATATATCCCGTGTCCCCACATCCTGAAAGTGGAATCCAGTCCTCCACTAAGCCGACTTCTGAAGACCCAGAACCACAGCAGAATTATTTCATTTCTTTTCTAAAGGGTGTTTGCATTTTCTCTCTTTTAGCTTCATTGTTGTTCAGTGGTTATACCATTACTCAAATGAAAACCTCATAAAACTTACAATTCAGGTAATATTTTACAAATGTAGAATATTGAAGTGTGAGTCTTTAGAGTAAATTGCTTCCATTTTTAATTTACTTTATCTTTTAAAATGATTTTGAAATTTTTCATTTTTTTAATTTTATTGCAATTAAGTCAATATACAATTGCTTATATGGAAGCTTAATAGAATTATCATTATGAAGATATTATATTACAAATATAGGTGATTTAAGTATGACTTATGAATAGACTGTTTGCATTTTATTCCAGTTCTAGACAGTGCAAATATAGCATTGGAGTTTTAGTTTTTAGTAAGTTCCCCATCTCATGAGCAGTTCAGCAAATGAGACATTTGAGACTCAAGAGTGATGTCTGGATTCCAAGGGCTGTATTTACTCTAATTATAAGACAAAGTAAAGTAGCTTGATATCGAAAAGTGTACATTTAATTCATTTTAAGAGTATTATTAGTGCTTACCACTGTATCTAGTGCCGTTCTGCCCTGGGAAGTGTGTGTGCGTGTGTGTGTGTGTGTGTGTGTGTGTGTGTGTGTGTGTGTGTGTGTAAAACGCGCGGTCAACATCTTTAGAGAGTTAACAACAAAAAGGAGCCATGTTAAATTTTCTAGTTAAAATTAAAGTTTAAAATTTGATGTCACTGTCTCTGAGAGCACAGATCCATCCTCTACTTTTCTATACTAAATGGCATCAATTTTCCTGACTAAACATGCCTTCTAGGCAGGGACCATGGTGTAGTACAGCGTCTTTGAACACGGTAGGCCTATAAGCATCGCAAACAGATTGATGATAAGGTATTAACCTAACAAGCATGCATACAACACTTATCCTGTATAAGGTGTAGTCCTAAGTACTTTATGATAACTAATTTCATCTTTATAACATTCTTCTGAGCTGGGAAATATTACTACCCGATTTAAACATGAGAAACTGAGTCACGGGGAGCATAAGTGACCCACACAAGGACACGCGCGCGCAGGTGACACGGCTGGGATTCGAAGCCGGTGACCTGGGTCGGGAGTCTTCCCGCGGAAACACTGCCCTCTACTGCTTGGCTGCAGCGCAGCAGCATCTAGTGGCTGAGGCCCGTAGGCCCATGTCAGCAGCTACTGGTCCAGGGTCATTGTCACTCAACTTCTTATATGCTCCAGTCTGAATTCCTTCTGATCCAGCTAATTTATTTTACTCTCTGAGACCTTATATTTGGCTAGTTGTTTACACATGTGACAGAAATTTGCCAACAATCAGCAGTTTAGTATTTGAAAAGTACTAACATGGAACGTTCTGTCCCACGAGGATGGGTTCGTGTATATACTGTCCTTCTCCCTGGAGAAAAGTCCCTTTTTCTGCCACGTTCTTTAGGGGTGTGATCAAATTGTTTAGCTCTCTAGTAAAACCATTCCTCAGAAGTACCTTCTGATTTTCCAAACACGAACTAAATATCTCAAGGTAAGACAGAGTCTCTGAGGAAGAGAGAAATTATCCTAACAGAAAAAAACATATATACAACATTCTAAAACAACAGTGCATCAGAAATCTAAGAAAACTTGGCACTCTCCCCACCATAAAATCCTAAGGTTATCACAGAGGAATTATTAAATGCTTTTATCCCTCAAGTGGATAAAGCTGCCTGCCTGGAACTAAGTAGAAGACCCAGGCGCTGCACAGAAACTATGCAATATTTGTGACTGCAAGAAATCCAGCCAGTGGGGTCATGGTTCACAGGGGAGGGTCTCCTGCTTTCCCCTGGGAGCTAAGGCTCCCATGTATCTCCGGTTTATGACAAACGACTTGTTAGTCCATAAAGCCACAAAGCTTTAGCAATTATTTTACGATTCTGTCAGCACTTCAAGTTAGACTTGAAGGTGACCAGGAAGGCTCCAGCCTGAGGGTCTGACAGACACCCTGATCCTGGGAGAACTGGGAAGAGGAGGAGGTTCCCATCTGCTGCTCAGGTATCCTGCCGGCCGAAAGCTGAATTAATCATTGCTCATCTTGGGAAACGCAGTTGAATTGGCCCTTTTTCCCAGGGAAAAAGGTTTAGTAAGGTAGCCATATAACACTGTGATTCCATAAATATTGAAAATAGTGTCGATAATAACTGTATGGAAAGAAAACGCATACATGTTGATTTTGGTTTAAAAATAAAGCCAATTAAAACAAAGTCAGAGGTCAAAGAACAAGAGAGTTTCATTATTACATATAAAAGTGGTGCTCTTCCTGAAGTTTAGTTAATAAACTGAATATAAAATAAAATGTAGATTCCAAGTGACATTTTTCAATGAGATAACTTAGAAGGTAGAAAACCAAACTTTTCTTTTTCTTCCTGTGTATTAAGAAGAAAAGTCCTTCTAATATTACAAAAGGGGGGGAAAGGTGGGGAGACACAAGAGGCCACTTCACCAAACCATTTATGAGTTTCTAGGCTAAAGGCAAATCTCTAGATAGATAGATAGATAGATAGATAGATAGATAGATAGATAGATAGATAGATAGAATTCACAGACACATACATAGATAGATAATCTATTCTAAGGGGAAGGGTCGAAATGGCTAATAAATAGTGAAATTTATAACTTTTGTCTAATAAATACTACTCAAGATGTTCAACCACAGAACTCACTGAATTGTGAGCTAGTCACTCTTATAGATTAAACAGAAAAAAACTCATATCTATGCACATCTGAAGTTGGAGGTGTATGTATAGTACAGAAAAAAGCACATGGGTTGGGATGATAGAAGAACGTTTATTTAAATCCGATCTCTGCCACTTACTAGCTATATGAAATTTGCAAGTTCATTAAATATTTGGGAATTAACACAATAGTTCAGAATTTAGAAAATTAACATACACTTTAGAAGAAAAAACTCCTTAACTCAAAAGATATTTTCAATTTAATGTAGAAGACTGGCATAAAGGTGGTATGGATAAATTGTGTGGTGTTTAGAAAAGTCCCCTTCTTACTGAATTCCTAATTACATTTGTATAAAATCAGATAATGTTTGCAATAAACAGTAATTTAACAAAGTTCTATTGTCTCAAAGCCATCTGACCCACTGATGACATTTCTAACATTTACGACATCCGTGCAGCACATTCACAAGCATTCCGATGGATGCTCTCACATCATCCATCAGTTACTTTAGAAACGGGCTGAGCTCCTTACTGTGGCATCTGGCAAAGGTCTCCTGACAACCTTTGATCTCCTTATCTAGGGTCCACTGCAACCATCACAGCCCTACATGGTTTCCCAAGTTAACAGCCTCTTATGTCTGGGAAAATCCAAACTTTGTATCTTTTCAAGTATGTTGTTAATTTAATGGTTTTATAATCTTGGTGGGAGAGAGGTTTGGCTATAGAGATAAATTACATTCTTCTTGCCAGGTAATACTCAAGGACCTTCCAGAAAGTTCATTTTTGCCCTTTACATGTAAGATGGAAGGCAGGGTGGTAACGTAGAAAGAGCTGTGTGCAATCAGGAGCGAGGGGGAGAAACAACCCTACACTAAGCATCTGCGACATTGCAGGCGCAGGATTCTCCAAATGCAAACACTGTGTACTCAGCTCTACAGGTAGCTTGTAAAGATAGGTCTGCATCTGCATGTGTGTATATTCTCTGTGTGGCTGTGTGGGTGTGATTTAATGTAATAAAGATATGCCAATCTCATCCTCACTGCTTACCATGTGGATGGGGGCAAATGATTTAATTCCTCTTTTAATTTCTTCTATTAAATGCATATATTATAATATCTACTTCACTAAATTGTTCTGAGGATTAAATGGGATAAAGTATGAAAAAGTATTTGACATACTGCCTAGAACACAATAGGCGCTCAGTAAAATCATAATGGCTATTATGCAAATACTCAGCACTTAACATGGGCCCAAATTGTTGTAGGGGCTTTAGAAATAATTAACTACTAAAAGTTCTCGTAAAAATCTGTAAGTCAGCTATTATTATTATTCCTCCTTTACTGGTAAAGAAACTGAGAACCTGAGAGGATAAACGACTTGTCCACGGTCACCCAGTTAACAGAAACAGAATTAAAATTAAAACCCAGGAAATTCCATTCTAGAGTTTCTGCACCTAAGTGTTTGTTATGTTCCGTTGTCTGAGCTGACTCTGATCTGTCTAGCAAAACATTTAAAGGTTTCCCCTAGAGAATTTAAAATAAAATAATATTAATCCAGTTTTTAAAAAGAATCTCAAAATGACTATAAACAGCATGAGATTAGAGAGTTATACAAATATATTTCTAATAGCCGACTGCTCAAGAAGATAAACAATACACAGGAAACGAATGGCACACAGGGCCTCTTGGCTGGCCATCCCGGGTGCTACACTGGCCCCTACAGGGCGTCTGCCTCACCCTGGAGATCTCACTCTCCCTTCTCTGACCCCCAGGCCCTCCAAGGCCCCCACCTTTTCTATCCTTATCTCCAGTTTGAGGGTCCATGGCATCTGCCTTTCCCTCCACTTCCTCTCTGGCCTTTACTTTGGCATACAAGCCAGCCACGTACTGCTCACCTCAAGGACTTTCCTTTTGAAATGTGAGAGCCCAGTTTGGGGGTCTTTTTCTTTGATGGTGTACAAGACGTGATGCTCCTGGAGGCCGCTGCCCATTTGGCAAATGGTCAAGAGGTGCAGGGCAGAAACACCCATGATAAAGGTGGAGATGCCAAGAATTTCTCCCACCACTCATGTAAACCCGCAGGGGAGTTTGCTGGTGAAAACAACAGGGCATGACCTCATAAACAGAGTTCCAGTGATCTTATATAATGTTGCTATACCTAGTATGGAGATAGATAGGGCGCTGTGGTATGTGAGACCTCCCGAGCTGGGGATGAGGTAATGCACGTTGGGGGCCTCAAAGGGTCGCTGCAGGATGGTAAGAACAGATACCTAGTAAAGAGCCTTTGCCCTGCCCTGTAGAAAGGTCAAAAGAGGTTATCTCTGATAATTGCTTATTGAGGGCGAAGCCCCTAATACAAGTTCTTCCTGGTAGTCAAGGGAGGGGCAGCACTTTCTCTTGAGCCTGAAGCTAAAATTGCCTTTAGCTCAGAGTAATCCACATACTACTGAGGCACATCTTGGGGTGGCTTGTTCTGGACCCCTACAATCCCTACAACAAAACAAACACTTATTTTTGTAAAGATGGATTCCAGAATTTACCACTGAACCATTTAGAGTATAACATAGCTTAATATCCAGGAAGAGCAGTGAGCCTTGGAAGACTTTTTGGGGCAATCATCATATGATTTCTGTCACATAGTACGCAGATTAGTCCTTCTATAAGACAACTTGGATCACTAAATTGCTTTTTGCTATCTTATAAAATCCCTGAAGATGCAACAGAGGATGGTCTGGATGTATCGTATTGAATATTCCTTGCTTCATTTTGGGGGGATATAGAAACTACACAAATAATTGCGATCAGGCTTAGAAACTGGTAAACATATTTTTGATATCAATGTATATGCTATTTTGCATCACAGATAATATGCATTTAGAGACCTATTTTATTCATATATGTTCTCTTTATTTATAAACCAAGACACATGAAGAACACATCAAATCTTCTTACTGTAAACGAAGACAGACACTTGGGCTTTCCAAAGTAGTTACAGACTCAGAGGTACTCACCTCATCAAGAAATTGGGACTTAGAGGCATTTGTATATCACTGAATACCAAGTAAAATAACAAAACAGCATGGGTTAAGGGCCCGGGTTCTAGATTCAAATCCCAGCTCTGCCCACCATACGAACTTTGTGACCTTGGAAAAATGACCTATTTCTGACATTTATCAGGGAAATAATAACAGAAATTTTATCATGAGGAGTTCGTCAGTATGAACAAGATAATAAATGTGCAGCACATAGCACAGTAACTGACATAGTGAGCGCTTATCTACCCTCATCTATTAACATTATTAAATGGTCTGTTTCCTTCCAGGTAACAGTCAAAGAAAAAAATGTTTTTTTCCTCCCCAAATATCTTCTAATATACAATCATGAAACACAGAACAGTGTGATGTCAAAATCATTAACACTTGTAGGACTTTTAAGTAAATGAAAATTCATCTAAATTCTCATTGACGTGGTACAAATTAAGCTTGATGTTCAAAAAACACATAAATATAAGCGTATATGCAACAAGCTTTTATACAACAGTAATGAAAGTCTACGTCAATACTCTTCTCTTAAAAATGCTTCAGGTTTATAAATCAAGATAGAATTTATGGAGCTAAACAAATCAATATTGAAAAACCCCTTAATTTTTTAAGTGCTGGACTAGTCAGTTTTGCTTCAAAGCAAATAATCCAAAATCTCAGTGGCTTACATACACATTTATTTCTTGCTCATTTTCCACGTCAGTGGTGGCGGGTTAGCTGCTCGGTTCTGTTTGTGTGTCGTCATTCCTGCATTCAGGCTAAAGACGCAGCCCTCCGTGAGACCATTGCATAGGTACTTGCAGAAGAGAAAGCAAGAGGCATCGCCTACGTGACATGACTGCATCGAAAGCTTCTGTTTCCATGTGGCACACGTCGTATTCCACTGGACAAAGTGAGCCCCATGGCCAAGGCCAAAGAAGCTAGGGAAGGACCGTGTACTCCTGCCACAGGAGCAGACAAGCCACACAGTGATGTGTGTACCATCCTCTGACGTGGAAGGAGGAAGTGAGCAATGGTGAGTACAGTCCATCTCAGTTCCCCTTCTTGGTCACGGATACTCACCACCTACCTGCACGCAAACTTCACTCCCACCTGCAAGGAAGGCATCCTGAGCATCTCAACCAGTCAGCACACCAGCCTTGAGGTTCGCCGTCCTCCATCAAATCCCAAAGTCTCCTCTTCACTTGGCCACCCAGGAAAAAACAGACAACTCATGTTTTCCACTCGCATGCAACGTAAAATGGGGGGAGAAAGGCGGGATGTACACACAAACGTTCCCATTTGAAGGTGCAAAGAATGGAGACCACACAGCACTCACTGGCCCACGGAAGCTCTGAAATCCCAGTGGGCAGCAGGGAAGGGAAACTACTGTAATTGTGAGTCTCTGACCAGGAGTCTGTACCCCGGGGTCAGCTCCTCAGAGAGCTGTCTCCCGGGCTCCTGGCTCCAAACCCTTCTTTCGTTTTCCTTTACCCTTGACCTCGTCTGGAGAGGAAACTGGCCTGTGTGCACTCCTTGGAGAAACTTTTGGCCTGCTTCCTGCCCAGAGAAAGTGGGGTCCACCTGCCATTCTTAGCCATAAAAAGCCATGCACCTCTCTTTCAAGCTGGCCATACCCTTGGCATTAAGCCTCTTTTTAAAAGTGTTATCTCGTCTTTTCTCATGTTTGTTGGATCCATTCTGCTCCATGTACTCACAGACACCCTCACGATTCTTCTATAACTCTGTTTCTCTCTAAACGTAAGTACAGGTACTTGAGCTTATGGGGCTTCAGGAGATGCTCCTTTCGTTTCTTTTTCCGGAGCCATTTTGTGCAACTGAGGGGACTTACTGAGAAACACCTTAATCCCATCAGAAGGTTTGTGCACATGCCAATCATTTGGTCTTTGTCCCAGAGCTGAGTGTTAACCTGAGTCTTAGCCTGGGGACTCAATGCATTTATCTTTAACCAGTTAGAGATGACAGACTGATTTTCCAGCCCTGTGGGTCCTGGGGTTTCTCAGCTCTTTAGTTTCCTTTCACCCCTTGTGCTAAGCAGGTCACATGGTTGAGCTCATCCACCTCCTTGAATCATCTTAGCAAATGAAGCTTCTAACAGCCAATTCACATCAGGAACATTTCAAATCTCTGCAGAAAGCCTGAAGGACATCATACACACCTGTGCCTTCCAAATTATCTCAAGTCACATGTTTCTGCTACCAAACTTTCTGCTACTGCACCAAATGCGTCACCAATTTTCCAGTCTCCTGAAGTTTCCTCACTGCTAGCTATCTGGTTCCCCAGATCAATGCCAATATTTTAAGTTTTCCTTATGACAACGCACCACCTCTAAGTACCAAATTCTTGGCTATCCAGATTCGCTGTGTAATGGCCGTAACACCGGGGTGTACAAACCCCAGGACTGAGTTCTTGGTACTGTTTCGTGCAGGCAGCTGTGGGTGGGTGTGGTCACAGTGGCTGGGCCCTGGCTCTAGTCTAGGGGTCTCACTCGAAGGCCCAGGTAGAGGCTGCAGCCCTTGTGTGCAGCACCCCAGTAGGGGGCTCACAAGAAGCTGAGCCAATTCTCAGAATTTCATTGAAAGCTTCTAACTGGATGCAACATAGTCAGATCTAGCACATTCCAATGGCCAGAGACAACCACATGGCTAAATCTGAAATCAGTGCCAAAAGAGGCAACATATATACTCCCCACAATGGGGCGCCAGCAAGGCCCATGGCAGTGGTCTGGGGTGTACAAGCTGCTGAAGAGGAAGGGGTGCCATGTACAATTAGGAACAGTAATACCACCTGCCAAGTGCACTGTTTAGCAATTTCTTCAACTGCTTTATGAAGCAAACATCCCCAATAAAAGCAGTAAAATAAGACCGTACACTCATGCTACCTTCCCAGAAAAGCAAATCATTTATTGACTTTCAAAAACAGCCTGTAATTTAAAAAACGGTATTGGGTCTCCTTTTACATTTCTATCATTAGGGGGCACTGTTTAGGGAGTTGTTTCTCTGGTAGGAAAACCTGCCTTTCTCCTTCCCATCTCAAGCAGGCCAGCTGAGTGCAGCTGTGACTATAATTAGCCTCATTCACAAGGACCTCTGGCACACACCTGGAAACAGGGCCACCCAGCAGGAAACAGGGAAGTTCAGAGGCCCTCTCTTTATCATTCCTGTTCATTTGTGTTTTTGTGACTGTCACTGTCACTTTCGGTATGGGCACTGCCATACGACATGCCAAGACCTGAGGCCAGTCAGCCGCTGGGATACAGCAGACGATCTAGAACTATTTGTTGAAGGCAATTAAATAGCCTAACATTGCCAGGGCACGGGGATGAAGTCCTGACAGGGGCCTCACTGTCACCAGCCGGCTGGTTCTGAAAATACCAGCAAGAGTCCCACCGTGGCCCTCACACAATACACCCCGTTCTCCCAACCGTGGTCGCCTGAGAAGCTGAGTACATGTTCACGTTGCTTACTTCCACAATTAATTCATTTTAAGATGGGATTGATTTCACCCTCTTGAAAGATGTTTGACTTTAAAGGAGGAAATATTTTTACCCAAGTGTTTTTCGGGAAAAGGAACTATTTTTGAGAGAGAGCTGCATTCCCTCCCTGGTTTCGGGGTTCTGGCCACCCGCACAGGGCGTTCTTTTCTGTCTCAAGGACGCTGTGCGCGAGGCTCTTCTTGCTGGGACTTTCTCCCCCCCACACACCACACCTCTTTGTGTGGTTAATTCCTAGTTATCTTCTAAAGCTAAGCCAAAGGAATATTTTTGTGACCCTTTCCATCACCTTCTGACCTCTGAGGTAGACTTTTATAGAAACACGTTGTTTTTCATAATGCTAACCATAGTTGAAATTTTAAATTATCTCTGTAATTGGTTAACAATTGACAGTCTCTCCAACTAAAATTTTAGCTCCACAAGGACAGAGACCATATCTAACTTCTTCTCAGCTGTACACACAAGGGTTATTCTATGTATTACACATCACATTTATTATAACTATTTGTTGAATATAATGGCTGTAAGACTGAATAAATAACAGGGAATTTGGGGCCCTCATTACATAATTCCTCCTTCTAAGGAGAGCAGCGACTTCCTACACAGTCTCCTGAAGCAGCAAAAAGGCAGAAAAGTTAAGTGCTTTCTTACTTCCGTTCTGAATTCATCTCCTCACTGTTGGTGGCCTCGCCCTCTTGGCCTACCCTTAAGTATCACTTAGTACTTCCCGAACTTTCCATCATGACCACCCACGACCAAATACATCCTAAGAAATTCCTGCAGTTGCATGATTTCAAGTTGCATTGTGTGTTTGTGCGGGTGTGTGTATGTGCACGCACGTGTGTGTGTGAGTATGTCTGCATTGCTTTACTTAGGACATGATTATCTCAGAGAAACAAATTAAAAAAAGGGGGTATTATATTTTCTTAAATGTTGCGATCTGGGAGGTACTGAGAATGATGTCATTCCCTAACGACCTCCTTCATGATGGAATTGCGAGTGGGTTATGACAACGAAAGCAGTACTGGGAGAGCTTCCAAGTCCATCTGTCAGGCACCGAGCCTATATTTTAAAAAGTGCTCACTCAGTTCCCTAATGTGATGTGCCAGGATGCGATGTCGAATCAGTGGGAAAGTAAGCATAAAAGACAGCAAACGTAAATGATTAGTACAGACCCAAAGCAAAAGGATATTTTATATTTTGTAAATTGGTTGTCAAGGCGTTCACATATGAATGTCATGAACACACACTCATATGGTGCTTCTGTGCTTCTGGATTATGCTTCAGGAATTTACATTATTCTACTTTGTCCAATACCTTTTAACAGAATTTTTCCAGATAATGCGTTTTTTAAAATTAGCTTTGCTAAAGTATTATATAAATTATATACAGTAAATCAATTTCAAATGTACAATTCAATGATTTATAATGAAATTTTGACATTTTTTTTCAAACTAGGTGTGTAAATTTATGGGAAAAATTACAAGATACAAAATGGCATTATATTTAAAATTATTTAAGAGTGTATTTGTGTGTGTATATATATTTTTATTTCACCTTACCATGGAATATGTTTCATTTTCAAACAAAACTAAGAGTATCAAGTGTCACATCAAAAACTCCTTTCTAAGTGAACTTAGGTCACTCCTTTCCAAGTTTCTAGGTCATTTATGACGCTGAGTTCATTGAGCCCATCCAGCAGAATCGTGAATATATTGTTTTCTCAGGCATTTAAGGTATGTCCAAAATGCTCAAATAGGCATAATAAGAAGTCCTTCTGCCTCCATATTCTGGAAAATATAGAAACCAAGAGGCTTCTTCAGCTCCATCGTTCATAATTCTATCAGTTTGCCATTCCAGAGGAATACAGATGTGACACACTGTCCTACCTAGTCACATGACACGGTATCTTAAGATTATCAGACTTTTTCACCCAATACCCAAGAATTTAGGGGCATCTCCTTCAGCGTCAAACCTTAGGTCTTCATGGAGTCACACTGAATATATATATGCATATTGTCGTTTTGTTTTTATTTACATAGTTGCCATATCTCCAGTGATATTTGGTCATTGTTGCCTTTGATTTTTAAACCTGAACCAAAACGAGGATGATGATGAGAATGCCAGTCAGGGTTTAGTCTCCCACCTTCACACCTACTCTGTTGCTTTGAATACAAAGTCTGGACTCGTGGGGCAAACATACAAACCCAGGAGCATGGATTTGTTTGCCGTGGGACTAAGTGCCTGATTTCCCTGCTGAAAGCCCCTCGCGCAGCATGAGGAAATAAACGCGGGCCAGGGGACCCACTGGGCCTTTTCTCCGCTCGGTCAGTCGTTTCTCTTGTTGGCAAATGGAACTGCGTGCATGACTTTTACTGCTGCTTTTTATTTTTCTCTGGATGTCCTCATTACTTGAGAAAATGTAATAAAACCTTTGTTTTCCTGAGAGCAGTCTTAGCCTTCATTTTCAGCAGTACCTGGCAGTTCCTCAGACATTCCGCCGGAAAACTTACAGCCCTGTAGTTATCTCAGCTCACACACCCAGCAACACACAGAGGACACATAAGACAGACATTTCCAAGTATGAATTAGGAGTAACAACCCGTTTCCAACAGCATGCCTCAGTGGGGCCAAGTCAACACAGACAATGAAAACCCTGCCACAAGGTGCCAGAAACTGGTTTTACGTAAGTAATTCCTCTTTACAATCCACTGAGAATACATGTGTGAGTAACTTCCTATTCTTTGATCACAAAAGAAACAAAACTGAAACACTAAATTCTAGAAATTTCATAAAAATGACAAGTTGTAATATCATAACTTAACAGGAAGAGTCAACCATAAAAAGAGCTAAAAGGGATATTTCAGTTGCCAAGGATTGAAAGCAGTACTCATGTCAGTGACCGGGGATGTGCCTTTTAAAAGGACTCGCTTTGAAATGACTACCAGTCAATTCTCTCCTGACTTGAAGTATTGCTTAAAATCCATAACGAAAGATTGAAGCTGAAATAGTGTGTATAGTTTATATAGTTTACTCATCTGTGAAATTCTACATAAATAAAAGGGAGAAGAAACAAGAATGGAGCAGCAAGACTGAAGAAATGCTAATCGGAATGAGACAAAACATAGGACTAGTTGACTAAGCTTTGGGGTTTCAGGTTTTCTAAAGCTAATACCCAGTGGCCGCCTAGCACACTGCACTGAATTGCCGTTTCCCCAGCTCACAGAGGACCGTGAGCTAGCTGCCTTCAATAGTGTATCAGTCAGCTTGAACTGTCATGACACAACGCCATTGACTGGTGACAAACAACCGAAGTTGGTTTTCTCAGTTTTGGAGGCTGGGGAGTCCAAGATCAAGGTGTGGGCCAGTTGGATTCTGGGTGAGAGTTCCTTTCATGGCTGGCAGATGGCTGCCTTCTCGCTGTCCTCACACGGCAGAGACAGGGGGAAAGTAAGCTCTCTGGTGCCTCTTCTTATAAGGGCACTAATCCCATCCTGAGGGCCCCACACTCACACCCTCATCTGAACCTAAGCACCTCGCAAAAAAGCCTTATGTTCTACTACCATCCCACTGGGGGCTAAGGCTTCAACATATGAATGGGAGGGGGGACACAATTCAGTCTACAGCAACAGGAACACACACACACACAGACACATGGACATGCACACAGCACAGCTCCAGGAGACGGCCTAGAGTGTACCTTCCCTGCTATCATCACCCAGCAAGGTGCATGGCCCCTCACTTTCCATCTCCTGTCCTCACAGGCGTCCTGGCCTGCTTCCGGGGTGAAAGTTGGGGGAACTATGGAAAATCCTCAGGGAAAACAGTTCTAAAGATCACTGAGTAACAATATACTCACTGGACAGATTGCAGATTGGGAAAACCGCCTGTCTATTTAGTGCCGGGCACAAGAAATGGACAGTATTTGGGGGCTGGAGTACAGCATAAGGAAACAATCAGAAACGCAGGCAAAGAATTATGTACCAGGATGTTCATAGAAGCATTATTTAAAATTTCAGAACAAGCCAAAAGAAAAATTGGACGCAAACAAAAGAGCCCCAAATAAGGGAAGGTTAAATAAGATGGACCATTAAAAAGACATGAAATATTATGTTTTCACAAAATATATAATTAAATGGAAAAGTACATATGACATACCAACAAGTTAAAAAACATGCACGGCTATATATATGCAGTATGTTTTAAATCAGTGTCAAAAGCATTATGTTCAAAATGAGCTGAGACTTCTGAAAAATACTTAGGACGATATTAAGGACTTTTCAGCATTTTAGGCAATGAGGAAAGAAAAGGCAGGAAAGGAAGGACCCCAGCTCTGGAGGGAGAGAGCAATGTGCTAACAGACAATAGGATTTATTTTTCTCCAGCAAGAAACTGATCATCAAGTACTAAAAATAGAATATACAATGAAAATCCACAAATTTCAACCCAAATGTTGAAGAAGGCTGGTTGATAAGCTAAATAAGGGTAGAAACCATGTCTGTGTTGTGTGCCATGCCTGTACCACCGGGCACATGTCTCTAACATCAGTGCATAGTAGTATCTCAGTTAAAACTGGGACAAACAAATGAACATAGGAATGAACACACAAGAGGAAGGGTCACGAGTGGTGGCTGCCAGGGAAATGCAGAGATGTTGGCCACAGGGTCCAAATTTCCAGCTATAAAACTAACAGTTTCTGAGGTTCTAATGCACAGCATGGTGTCTATAGCTAATGATACTGAATTATACAATTGAAGGATATTGTAAGTAGACCTCAAATGTTCTCGCTACAAAACAGAAATGGTAATTATGTGACAGGATGGAGGTGTTAGCTGATACTATGGTAGTAATCATTTTGCAATATATAAGCATATTAAATCAACACATTTTATACCTTAAAATTATAAAATGTTCTATGTCAATTATATCTCAATAGAGTTGGAAAACTTTTTAATAAAAAAATATTTTTAAAGGGTCAAGATACTCAGCCATAAAAAAGGAATGAAATCTTACCGTTTGCAACAACATGGATGGACCTAGAGGACATATGCTAAACGAAATACGAGCAACTCAGAGAAAAAAAAAGACAAATACCATATGATTTCACTTATGTGTGGAATCTAAAAAGCAAAATAAATGAACAAACAAAAAAGGATCAAGATTTTTAAAAGACTCAGTGACATCTCAAGTTGCTGGGAAAATGTATAGGTATGTCCTCCAAAGTATTTGCAGATAAGTTTTTAAACTTCAGTGAGTCTCTTGAGTGGTGTGAGAAGACTGTGTAGAGAAGATCCCCCAGTTATTGATCCTGGACTCAGAAGACAGATGCATCTCATCCATTCAACCCTGATGGCCAGGAAGAGGTTAGAGGAGGTCGCCACACACATGCCTGGTGGGAAAGCATGTGGCGCTAAGTTCAAATAATTTCATATCCTCTCATCCGTTTTTGACCCAACAGAACTCAGCCTCTGCTGTCAATTGTCTTTTATTAATTGGTAAAAGAAAAAAAAACATTACACAAAAAAACAAAAACAGAGAACCGCTGAAGATATTTGAACAGGAAAGACTTCTCTTTGAGAAGATGAGTCATTTCTGTACCTAGTACACTGGAAATTGAAGAGACAGGAGGCCTAAAGATGGAACATAAGGCAAACTGAAATATTCTAGGCAAAAGCAATAATGTATTAACAAATTAAAGTTATAAAAGAGGGTGTTGAGAATAGAGACATAAAGAAGAAACCAGAAGTACAGCAGACAGACCTAACCGGAAGATCGGAAATAAAGAAAATCCTAGGTTATGCCAACATGTCAAAATTGGATGGCTAAGTGAATAGTTGTGACATGAAAGAAGCAAGGCAGGAGGAAATGTGGAGTGAGGTGATGTGACATTTCATCACGCTGCCCAGAATAAATAGTGCGCAATTGAAAATGTATGAATAGTGTATTTCTGGAATTTTCCATTTAATATTTTCAGACCACAGTTGACCACAGATAACAGAAGCCACAGAAAGCAAAACCGAGGATAAGGGTGGGGGGCTACTGGAATTAGTCTCATCTTCTACAAAAGTGAAAGTTCACTTAGTTTTGAGTGTAGTCACTCCACTAACTGCTTCCTCTTATCCCACTTTTCGCTTTTCACCATGTACTAAAGACCCATCTACAAATAAAGCAGTCTCACCCGTGAGATTTCCACATACGACACAGTTTTAGAGCTCCAATTTTCAGTAGTCTCTATTTAATAACAGAAAGATGTGATGTAGCAATATTTCTATCAAAAATAGTAAAAAAAATAGGTTTTCCATTTAAATGTTTCTGCTTTGATTATCTGGGAAATTTACTGCCATGGAACAAAACTTTGTTGGGCAATTCTGGGAAAATGAGGTGTCACCATATTGGTTTAGCAATATTAAATCGCAGATTATACCTAGACAATGAAGTGATTCAGGGGTGATTTTGGTTTCCTCTTCAGAAAGGGGGATCAGAGAGATTCTTTTAAAATAATAACCATCAAGTACAGTAATGGGAAACACTGAAAATATTGAGCGTTGGAAGCCACTTATTATGTCTATTACATTTTAGGAAAGATAATCAGTCAATATTGCAATCTGAAATGTAAACTTGCTGAGTGCTAAATCCTCTTCCAAACTAAACTTCAAAGCCATCCAAGATGATTGTCTATAATAAACAAGACAAAGTAGTTTACTTCTGGGCCAAAGTCAGTCTTTGAAGTTCGCTTTTAAAGAACATATTTGGAAGTAGTTCTCAGAAAGAATTTTATTTATGAGAATGAAAGGAAATAGTACATCCTTTTCAATTTCATTTTTCAATCTCTGTGAGAAATGCCTTAATGCCTCCTTTGATATGATACGATTCATATCACCCCTTCAAAAATCTTAGCAACAACAAAAAGTCCTTAAATTATCAATTCAAAAATTCCATAACCCCACAATCTATGTCCACCTTGGAATCATACCACTATTAGGATTGTAATGATGCAATTATTTTACCATAGAAAGAGAAAAAAAATGACTGCTACCCATGTTAGAATGCAATGCTTTCTGTAACTCGGAATATTTACTACATACTTATTGGAAGGGCTTTTGAATAAATTATTTTTTTAAATTAAAATTAAAAAGCTTACTGAGGTACAGTTTTTTTAAAATCTTATTTCATTCTTGAGCCTACATAAAAATGAAAATATAAGCAAAACAAGTTGGTTAAGGTATTCCTCAAGCCTACCGTCCAAGTCAAATCTTTGAGAAATATATCAATGTCCTAGTGACCTCGGTTCCCCACACCACCCTGTCACCTGTCATCAGTGCCGTCAGGAGCACTGGTGATGCTGTACTGTCTCCGGAAGTCACTCCAACGGGCTGACTTTACTCTGCAAGTTTTCACGTCCATGGACAAGCAAGGATGACATCAAGGCCACCACAAGACACAACCCTTTTCCAAAGATGTTAAAAGGTGAAGAATAAAATGGAAATATTAGAATCTCTGAAATACGATATCTCTTAAGAGCTAAGATATTGTAAGGAAATTTGGTCTATAGCTCTGGTTTCTCATAGGCAGCTTGCAATATCGTCACTGTTCATCTGGGCTTGTAAATCTGGAATTTGAAAAACTGTTAATGCCATTAGAAGGGTTAGGCTTAGAGCTTTAAACAAGAAAATGGCAGCCTTTCTAGTGGTTCTTTTACTGTAGCGGGGCTGTCAGCTTCAGCAAAGGAACCAGCTGCCCCCAAACCATTCATTCATCGTGCTTCCATGGAACTGCAACCATCCTATTCCCAAATTCCCAAAACTAAAAGAAAAGAAGTCCTTGCTTTTCAGAGGTTACAAGTAAAACTAAGAGAGATGGCATTTCTTTTTCTTGAGAAAAGATTGTCTTCTTGTTTCAAGTTTATAGACTGATTTCTGGAAATTAGCTTCAAAGTTTCTGGGGCTATACCACTGAGCCAACACATAGTCTTGATGTGAAATCCTAGCAGTGGAACTAGTGAGCGCATTACTCTGCTCACATTGGGACGTTTGTATTTAACCAGAGAAAATCAGCTACGAGATGAATCTAAACAAATCCTATGCCTGAATGTATTATGCACACCAGAATTTTAGTTTTTCAGATTTTATAGAAGTAAGAACTCAGATCAGCTTTGAGATTTTCTTTTTTTTACTTACAAAAATCCTACAAAGTAGAAAACAGAAATAGAGAAATGTTCTCTAGAATTTACGTGCTGTATGCTTTTAAAGGTTAAATTATAATTCACATGCCAATAGGAAAATGACATAAATGTGCAACTAGATTTTGAGATACAAAGATTAGGAAAAAAGATAACAGCAAATGATATGCTTTACTAGACACTTTTCTTCATGCATATATTTATTATCTCTTTAAGACATATAAATATTATCAAGATTTGATTAAAGCATGAAAGTAAAGCAATCTGAAATGGGTCAACTGAAAAAAAAGAATATAATAACTACAAAACCCTAAAAATAAAACTACTTTAACATGTACCTTTATTTCAAACAGGAAATAGATTTAGCCAGAGGTGGTATTCCAAGTACCGTATTTTGCTGTGTATAATGGGCACTTTATTGCCCAAATCTGTGAGGGAAAAATAAGGATGCACATTATACATGGGTAGTACTAATTCTATATCTATATAAATGTTTTTAATTCTTTTATTTATGCTTAGGAGTTAAAAGTGTATCTCTAGAAATCAATAGCGATATCTGTATGCAAAATACTTCCCTGGAATATGATCATCAGTTTTGTTGAACTTATGACAACCTTGCAACGACAAAGAGTTGTTGGCCTTGCCTGGTGCATAAATATCGTAAATTTGTTACCAGTACATAAAATTTCTTGTCCCTTGTAACTGTTCTTGTGTCTTGAAATTATTTGTTACATAAAATTTCTTGTACCATAATATGTTAAAAAATAAATGCTAAAATTCCTTTATAATACAAAAAGCAAGTACCTAAATGTAAACAAATAAAAATTTGAATTAAAAAGTTAAAATGAAAGATTTTTCCCCTGAAAGTTTGGGCCAAAAACGTGGGTGCGCATTATACACGGGAGCACATTATACACGGCAAAATACAGTATTTAGGAACTGCCAGTCTGAGGCACCAATCAGTGACGGTGGCAGTGCCGTCAACAAGCAGACAACCTTCCCAGTACTGTCAGCTGGACACCAAGTCAGCAGTCAGCGACCACACAGTTGCTCAACCCCCCAACATAAGAAAGAAAGAAATGAAACATTTCTGTTATTTATTGTTAGTCTGTTGACTTACTAGAAGATTTTTGTATTTTCTTGGACTAATCAGTTAATGTGGAGGAGAGCGCTAATTTTGTTTTAGCAAAAATTCTGCACTTTTTCCATTGATGGGCTGATAGAGACACGGTGGCCAGTCACTTGAATTACGAGATGACAGAAGGATCAGATAGAGGGAGATAAAGGAACCCAGAAAATGACAACAAAGAAGAAAGATGGCCCATGAGAAATTCCTAGTAGCAGGCATGGACAGAGGACTTTCAAGAACTTTTGTCCTGATTTTATTTGCTTTTTTATTCTTTCTGTCTTTAATCCTCCTATATTAACCATCAAACCTAAGACACGTACATAGATAACCTTGTTGTAGCACAGCATGGGGGAACGAACACACCAAGGCTGAGTCCTATACTGAAGAAAGAAGCAGAATGGAAATAGGACAGAACCTACAGCTGATGAGAAATCCACAGGAACAGGAATGTAGAGCAGACTGGAAATCTGCCCAGCCCGAACCACGAATCGATAGAAATGTCAGGAAAAGTGGTATGCCTCTCACAGTTCTTAAGCTGGAGTTAGTCTAGAATATTTGGATCTATGCCCCCCAAAAGGAGGTAAATAGTACTGGGAAGCGGGAGTGCTCGGCACATCTCCGCTCTACTGTGAGACGATCCACTACGTAATAATGCTTGTCATAAGTTCTTTACTTTTCAGTGTCAAGAATTTGAAAAGCTACTTTAGAATAGTATAGATTTATTGCTTATTTGTCATATATATTGCTTTTCCTATTTCTATTCTTTTAGAAACATACTCTTCTCAATTACTCATATCATTGGCTCAAACATGGTTTTCTACCACGTTTCATCATTTTAAAACATTAAATTTTCCATCAAATAAACCAAAATACCTCCTCTTATCCAAAAAAAAAAAAAAATAGCTATATCAATCAGTGTTATTCTCACTCAAATGCATAGATAGGCTGTCACATACTTCTGGACCATTTGGGTAGACTACAGAAAAAGGTCATTCTTGATGTCAGTTAAGCATAATCACTCGTATGGACCATAATTGACGCTGAAACCAATTTCTTTGTCACTGTTAGTATAGGAGATGACTGGGAAATGGGCCAAATCTTTAATGCCCACCTGTGTCAAATCAGATCCTGGGAATTGGTCTAGAGGTAGGAAGTATACAATGCAGATAAAACTTTTATTTATTTCTTGAAACTCTGTTCTGTCTAAATTCCTGACATGAAAATTCCTAGGACATTGCTATTTAGAATATTGAGTGACATAAGTTAAACCAAAAAACAAAACAAAACAAAGTTAAAGAACATGATGAATCTGCACATCAGATAATGATCCTCGATTTTTGTGATGCAATATATTTGCCCAAAACATAGCTTGGGATGCAAAAATTAGGTAGAACAAAGAAAGAACAGATATGAAATAGGACAAAGTTGAAGAACTGCAGAGTACTAGGAATAACTGCAATCAATGCTGTTTTAGAGGGACACGCTATAAAACATTCCCAGACGGAAAACACAGTGTATTTTGGTCTCTAAATGGGTATTAACAACATGGCACCCATGAAAAAGTGATATATACTCACAGGGAGGCCCTTGACTTTCAACAGGCCCTTTACCCTCATTTGCTCATCCTAAAACAATTCCATTTAACAAAACTCTACTGGTAGAGGCCATTTTACAATTGATTTTTTTGTATATTGACTTTGCGTAGTGTAAACCTACAAAATTCACTTATTAGTTTGAATCAGTTTTTGTAGATTCCACTGGATTTTCTAGACCATCTTGACATTTGTCAATAAAGACAGTTTTACTTCTTCCTTTCCAATCTGTATGCCTTTGAGTTTTGTTTTGTTTGTCTCCATTTATTGCACAATCCAGAACGTATAATATTGAACAGAAGTGGTGAAAGACAACTTTTACTTGTTCCTGATTTTAGGAAGCAAAATACTCAGTCTTTCAAATGACTAGTGTCATTTTAATATAGTTTTTAAAAATAACTCTTTATTAGGTTAAGGAAGTTTCCTTTTAATCCTAGCTTTATGAAAGATGTTACTCAGAAACAGATATTGGATTTTGTCAAATATTTTTTCTGTATATATTGAGATGATCATGGTGTCTTAAACTGAGATTGCCAAATGTTAAACTAACCATACATTCCTGAGTTTATCTGGGCCACGATGTATCATTACACACACACACACACACACACACACACACACACACACACAGTTGAATTTGATTTTTGAAATTTCTGGTAAGATTTCTTGCACTTATGTGAATGATGGGTATTTGTTTGTAGCTATCTTTTCACGCAGTACCTTTGTCTGTTTTTGGTAGCAGGGTAATCCTGACCTCATAGAATAGTTTGGGAAACATTCACTCCTCTTCAAATTTTGGAAGAATTAACATGAAATTGGTATTAATTCTTCCTTAAATGCACTGTAGAATTCACTAGTGAAGCTACTCAGCCATGGCTTATTCTTTATAGAAAGATTTTTAACTACAAACTCAATTCCTTTAATAGATACATGGCTATTCAGGTTATCTTTTCTTCTTGAATGAGCTTTGATAGTATATTACCTTTCAAGAAATCTGTCCATATTATTTAAGATATCTTAATTATTATCACGAAATTGTACACAATATTCCCCTACTATCTTTATTGCGATATAATTGACATACAACATTGTATTAGTTTGAGGTGTACAATATAATGATCAGCTATATGTGTATGTTGTAAAATGATCACAATAAGTTTGCTTAACATCAATCACCACACTTAGGTACAATTGTGTGTGTTTTTTTTGTATGAAAACTCTTAAGATGTTATCTCTTGGCAACATTCAAATATACAATACAGTACTGTTACTTATAGTCACACATGCTATGCATTACATCCCCACGAGTTAGTTTTCTTATAACTAGAAGTTTGTACCTTTTGACAATCTTCAACAATTTCATCCAACCTACCCTACCGCCCACCCTCTCTTCTGGCAACCCCCAATCTGTTCTGCGTTTCTATGAGTTGTTGTTTTCTTTTTTTTTCTGTTTGTTTGTTTTTTAGATCCCACATGTAAGTGAGATCATACAGTATTTGTCTTTGTCTGTCTGACTTGTTTCACTTAGCATAATTCCTTTGGGGTCCACCTATGCTGTAGCAAATGGCAAGATTTCCTCCTTTTCAAGGGCTGAATAACATTCCATTGTATATATGAGTATGTACCATGTGCACTTTATCCATTCACCAGTCAATGGACACAAGTTCTTTCAATGTCTTCACTATTGTAAGTAATGCTGCAATGAACATAGGGGTGCATATAGCTTTTCGAGTTAGTGTTTCCATTTCCTTTGGATATATACTCAGCAGTGGAATTGCTGGGTTGTATGGTAGTTCTATTTTTACTTTTTTGAGGAATCTCTAATACTGTTTTCCAAAATGGCTGCACTATTTTACAATCCCACCAACAGGCACGAGGGTTCCCTTTTCTCCACATCCTCACTAACACTTGTTATCTCTTCTGCTTTTTGGTAATAGCCATTGTAACAGGTGTGAGGTCACTGTGGTTTTGATTCACATTTCTCTGATGATTAATGATGTCCAGCAACTTTTCACGCATCTGTTGGCCATCTGCATTTTTTCTTCACTACTCTTTTGAAATATCTGTATAATCTGGTGATTTCATCTCTCTTACTCCTAATATTTCCGATATGGCTCTCCTCTCTCTGTTTCTTTTTTTCTGATCAGTCTGACTAGAGTTTTAGCAACATCATTGATATTGTCAAGGAATCAATTTTGGGTTTCACTGATTTTTCTCTATTTTTTTGTTTATTTTTCACTTCATGGATTTTTGCTGGTATTTTTATTATTTTCTTTCTTCTGCTAACTTTGAGTTTTATTTGCTCCTTTTCTAGTTATGTAACAATAAAGCTTACGTTGCTAATGATCTTTCCTCTTTCCTAAAATATGCATTTAGTACTGTAATTTTTTATCTATGTACTGGTTAGATGCAGTTCATAAATTTTAACTATTGTGTTTTAGTTTCATTCAGACCCAAATACTTTTTAACTGTTCTTTTCTTTTTTTTCTGTGAAGCATGATATATTTAAAAGTATGCTAGTTTCCAGGAATGGAAGATTTATCCTAGTATCTTTTCTTTTCTTTTTTTTTTTTTTTTTAAGGAGGGCGCAGCTCACAGTGGCCCACGTGGGGATCGAACTGGCAACCTTGGTGCTACCAGCACCACACTCTAACCAACTGAGCTAACCGGCCACCCCACTTCTAGTATCTTTCTATTATTGACTTCTAATTTAATTCCTTTATGATCAGAAAATATATATGATTTAAATATATTTTTTAAATTTTACTGAAACTTATTTTATGGCTCAGTGCATGATCTAGCTTGATAAATACTTCTTGTGTGTTAGAGAAGAAATTATATTCTTCTGTTGTTAGTTGGAAGGTGCCATAAAAGTTAATTAAGTAGGTTGATGGTGTTGTTTAACTCTATAATGTCCTAATATTCCGTCTTCTTATTCCATTAATTATTGAAAATGGGTGCTGACATTTTTAACTACAATTTTGGATTTATCAATTTCTCTTTACAGTCTATCTGTTTTTGTTTCATGTATTTGGTAGTTCTATTATTGAATATGTCAATATTTCGAATTGTTATATTCCAGTGGTACCAAAAAGTGGGCCCCGCTTTAACAAACACCTCAAAATGTGAATGTGGCTTTGAAACTTAGGAATGGGTAGAATTTTGAGGTGCTGGAGGAATTTTGAGGGGCGTGATATGAATATGGGCATTAAGGAGAGCTACAGAGAAAGCTTCCATAGTCTCAAAGCACACATACATAACCATAAACAGAATCTTGGTAAAAGCTTGGGTGATAAAGGCCGTTCTGGTGAGATCTCAGAAGGAAATGAGGAGCATCCTAGTGGAAAATGGAGGAAAGGAGATCTTTGTCACAATTTGTCAGAGGCCTTGGGTCAATTGTGTTTACGTCTAGTGTTTTCATAGAAGGTAGCACTTGCAAGCAATGAAACTGGATATTTAGCTGAGGAGATTTCTACGCGAAGTATTGAGGAGTTGCTTGAGTCCTCCTGACTACTTACAGTCAAATGCCAAAGGAGAGAGAGAAACTGAAGATGTAATTGCTAAGTAAAAAGGAATCAGAACCTGAAGCGCTGGGAAAATCTCAGCCTACCTATATTGCGAAAACGAGAAAGCCAGTCCATAAAGAGGAGATCCTTATCGTTTGTCCAAGAGGCCCTGTATACTTTGATCCTTTATCAGACAAAAAACTAGCATCTAGTGTAGCCAAAGGGCATTGTTTATATTACCCTAAATCCCCTTTTTAATTAGTGATGGCAAGAGCAGAAGCAGTGCAAGTAAAAATGGCATACACAGCCTATCACTTTGGGAACTGTTAATGAATGTCCCATGGATTTTTTATTTTAATTGCATGAGAACAGACAAGGAAATATCTCCATAAAACTGTTGCTTATCAGGGAAGTGTTAATGCTATGTAAATTAAATGTGAAAGTCTACTTAAGTGGAATCAGCAACGCCAAGAGTGTGCATGTGGAAAACACAGTTCATCAGAGAACAGGGTCCTCCAGCCTGCAGATAACTGTCCATACGGGTCTCCAGCTTAACCATTTTATATTTATGCTCTCACTTTTATAACAATGTAATTCTCTTTATATTATTTCAATGTTAAAAAGGCAGTTCTATTCCCAATCTTTTCTCATTCCTTACGGGCTTCAGGCAAAACCTTTTCAACCATGTTACCCTCTGGTAGCACAGTTAAAAGAAATTATTAGTCAGAGTGTGCGTAATCTTTATAAACGTTAGCTTGGTGTTAGCTAAGAGCAAGCCTGAGGCTTTCCAACCTAGAAATGATATATTGCTCTGTTAAGAATTAAGAGATATATATTGTGGATGTTTCATTGCTTTGGGTGAACAGCTAGAACACTGAAGGAAAATTAAAGAAAATAGGAGTGTTTTACACAGTAGTTTGCATTAAAGAAATGCAAAATCAATAAGTTTAAGCTAAAAAAATGAGAATTTTCTTTTGTTGGTACAATATTTGCTACACAGAGTGATTCACCACGTCTTAGAAGTACACGTCACAGTTTCATTTATTCAAGAAACATTTACTGAGCACCTGTCGTGTGCCCTCGCGCAAGGAGCTGTGCAACTTGCGGAAGAAACAGAGACACGAAGCTTGGTTTCAAGGAGGGCTGTTCAACACAGAAGAGCCATGACCTAGGCACCAGCGGAGATGGCAAATCATGCATGCTGCAGTAACAGCTCTTTACAAAACTCTGTGGGGAAGAGAGAAAGGAAACATTTGGGGATGAATGTGGTGGTGAATGAAATGGGTGTTTGAAGAAACCTTCATAGAGAAAGTGAGTGACCTTTAAGCCACTGAACTTGTAGGATGAGAATGACTTGATTAAGCAGAGAAATAAGGCGAGGTCACCGTGGACAGTGAGATCAGAGAGTTGAGAAGAGCCAGAGTTGCAGGAACTTCACGTACTCTAGTGCTGTGCTTCTCAGAGCGTGGTCCAGAGACCAACGGCCACAGCATCCGTTCCCTGGGAGCCAATCACACACGCAGGACCTCAGGCCTCACGCAGATCTCCTGAACCAGGGGCTGCATTTTAACAAGATCGCCTGGAAAGCTGTAAGCACATTGTAAGTTGAGAAGTGCTAGCACATGGAATAGTGATGTGAGAGATGACGCTGCCCAGACAGATCGATGTCCTGAAACATGCCGTGAAGTTCACACAGACCAGAAAGACTTAAGGGTTTTCTCGAGTGAAGGAGTGATGGGATCTGTGATTTATAAAGATAGCTCTAATAATGCTGAAACCAAAACCAAAACCAAATGACGACATTACGAGAAAAAAAGGTAACAGACCGATATCCCAGATGAACACAGATATATAAAATTCTTCAACAGATATTAGCAAACCCAATCCAGCAACATATTAAGAGGATGAGACATCTGACCAAGGGGGGTTGCAACCAGTGTGTAATGCTGGTGCAACATTTGAAAATCAACCAGTGGGATTTCCACGTCCATTCAAGATGAAATAGGAGAGGCTAGATTTACACTCTCTTGAAACAACTGATAAAGCGGGAAACTATATGAAACAACAGCACTCAAAACACTGGCAACCAGGCAATGAAGGACAGTAATCCCTTAGAGATGGTGGGGAGCAGTGCTGAGGGGAGTCCTCTGATTACCTGGCTTACCGCCTGAGAAAGTTTCTGGGGCGCGGCGCAGGGAGGGGGTGTCAGAGTCCAGGGAAGGAAACGTGCTAGAGTTTGCATCAGAGAACTGGAAGGGACAAAACTTTGCAAAGAGAGACCTCTTGAGATCTGCAGCTGCTTCACTGAGTTTTCAGTCGAGTACTGATCACTGCATATGTTTGGGGAAACTATCTGAGGTCAGGTAAAGAACCACACATAACGGAAAGAGGAAGCAGTGTCCCATGATCAAACATGGTCAGGAATAAAGCCTGTCCCAGCCATCAGAGCATAAATGTGTGTGTGAGTCAAAGGAAGAGAGAATCCACATACAAACTTAGCTACAAGAACTCCATGGCAAGAAAGAATTTCAGCTTGGAAATCTCTAGATTCTGAAAATCATTGGGATCTGAGTAAGGAAGCTTTTGTATAAACCTATGTGCTAATTTTATTAAATCACATGTAAACTGCCTTAAATTAAGTTTTAAATCTAAAATGCGACTGAGTCACAGCTTGAACATTACAGTTTTCCAGTTAAAAATGTTAAGGTTCTTAATATACAAAAGCCATTCTAATCATATTAAAATGCTGTTATATATCAGAATAAGCACAAGTGAATTGTCACAGTTCTATTTTGATATTTGGTATTATTATGAATGCCTGTGTCTTAAAAATGTTTTCTCACTGGATCTCTACCTAATCTACAAATTTAGCCTTAAAACCATACTTTAAAAAGTAATCTAATCCTATGCACCTATCGACATTTAAGTTGTCTGAAAGGTAAGAGGTAATTATTAACAGCACCAAATGCTGCTTAAAGATAATCTGCTTTTATTTTTTTCCTCAGATGTCTCATCAGCCTTCACTATGGAAAATATTAACTTTCCACAGATTAGGCATGATTGAAACAATTTTTAAGAGGGGGAGAAAAATTGGTAGAATTGACCATCATACAATAAAGTTGAAATGGTAACATCCGGATTGTGCTGGTAAATGCTTTTTTTTACCTACCTTGCAAATGTTTCAACTCAATACTTTTAATTATGTAATCTGCTCTCCTAAGAAAGGAAATAGGTACTTATGTGGCCTCCAGAATTATTTGATACATCACTTTCAGGCATCGCTGATGAGTTCCAGCGATCAGATTTTGAAAAAAAATGATTATTTAAAATAATGTACTGAAGCTTCAGAGATTTTTCTGTTATACCATATTGAAAAGTATTTCACTATATCTCCACGTATCTTCGATGAGAATCATGTTAACCTGTCATTGTATTTTCAGGTGAAAAATGCTAATGTAGCAAATTAGTGTCATTGAGGAGCACACTAGTGACCATGAAGAGCACCTAGTTGTATATGTCATCAGATCAGTTTCATTCAAAGGGACATAAAAATCCGGACTTGAAATACTTCCATTTATATGCGTGTAGCTGTTTCCACAGGCTGTCCCAAGTCCCCACCATGTTCACTTTAAGATGCATATACACAGCGTGTACTTCAGCTCACCAAGCGTGGGCAGAAACAATGGACAGAAGCCTTTGTGGGGTTAAAAGAGTTCTTATCACCCATGCCAACCGCACTCCTCTCTCAACACAAAACTGCTTTTGAAACCAAGCATTCATTTGCTAAAACAAGGCATCTGTTGTTAAAGAGATTGATTATCCTGAGGCCTGACCTAATTGGGAGATTAGATATGGTTCTCTACTCTGGATGGCATGGTCTATAGAGAGAGAGAAAAAAAATCAGACCAAAAAAAGAGCAAACTTCTTTTCCACTCCAGTGCACTTTTATTTAATTCTAATTTTCTCTAAATAGAAACAAACAGTATTGCAAATGCCAGGTTAGTGACATTAGCGTGTTATGAGCTACAGATCCGTTGAGTTCACCATGTCATTTCTTTATTCATTTTCATCCCATAAACCAAACATTGCCAAAAAAGTGACTTCTTTATCACATCCCACTGAGTTAAGATCAGTCTATAATAGATACACCCCCCCACACACGCACACACACACATACACACACGATCTGGCCTTTGCTGCTGGTATACTTTCATTGTTTTCTATTGCCAGCTAGGTATCGGGAAAACCACAGACATCACCTCATTGCTGTGGCCAATTGCATTTTTCTTCCTAGCCTTTGACAACCAGACCTTTGTTAATGCTATTCACCAATATATGGGACTCAGGTCATCCATTCCAAACACAACAAAAGACGCAGATGCTCATGGAAATCACACTCCCCAAAAGTCTGCCCTCTTCCTCCGTGCAGATACAGACCCGTGACCCCTCCCATTTTTGTTCACTCCCTTTGTTTTCACTTAATCTGTCATGCTTGCAATAGTGGTTATTCATAGGCTTTAAGAACTATTATGCTTTGTTTACATAATAAACCAAATAACCAAGTAAATTATAACGCTAGATACAATTTTCTGTACAAACTTCAAAATAGCTTACCCCAGTTGAACTTCAAAAAGGATCCATTTTCCAGAAGGAAGACTTCTTTCTACTCACGCTTTTACCCTTTTTTGAAACTCTCAAGATAAAACCAATTTGACTGTCCCCTTTCGCTGAAGGAAAAAGGTTTCAAATAGGAGTGTTCGGGCAGAAGTGCAGGACTAAATTATACTCATAAACTATCTCATAATTAACAAGTTAGTTTTACTACTTGATACTTTCTTATTGCTTTCAGAATTATTTGCATTAAGCATCAATTATGCAGAATTTCTACATTTCAAAACCTTAAGCGACTTAAAAATAACTTTGAAATACTTAGAAACTACTTTAAAGAGGCTTTTAAAGGAAGGTTATTGTAGATTCAAGTGGACAGGGGCCATACTATGTGTCTAGTAGACATATCCATATTCTAGAATCAAGTTTTCTTTCTATTCACTTTTTACCCTTTATATATTTTCACCTCAGACATTTTAATAGTCAGCATTGTGGACACTAAGTCATCATAAGAGATGGCAGAAATAGATCATTTATTAAATAGAAAAACGATTTTATCCAGATAGAAGCCAAGAGAAGTACTTTGGTGTTTTAAGGAAAGCGTAACAATCAAACTCGTGTATATGACCCTCTGATCTCACTTTTAAAGACTTTCAAATTGAATTAAAGTTGAGTGAAAATTTAGTAAAATCAAAAGAAACTGAAGGTTACTGCAGCTACTACCTTTATCTTCCATTCACAAATACAACCACTAAATTTAATCTGCTCATCTATTCATTGTAATACCAAAAAAGGCAGAAATACTTTATTGAACGTATATAATAAAGTGATATCAAATATTAGCTGCCACTAAAGCTTAGCAAATATGGAATACACCAGCAACAGTAGGAGCTGGGGGACGCAGGCCGTCAGTTGGTCGGAATTCTCTGCGGTGAGGCTGAAAAGGGCAGGCAACTCTCAGATCAAGTCAGAACAGACAGCAGGACAGCTCAGACAAAAAGAGCTTTGGAAGAGACACCAAAAAAGGCCAAGAGGAGAGGATGGGGGCTAAAAAGAAGACTGAAAAGTTGGAGTAGTTAAAGGACCAAAGACACAAACCAAAGGCACTGAAGATAGGAAAAAAGGGCGGGAATGGAGGAGTCTGTGGTAGTGAGGCCAAACCAGGCGTTCTCGCTGGAGTTGAAACAGTGAAGAAGCAGCCCCGCGCTTCTTGCCTAGGTTGTCACTACAGCTTTCCAGTCTGTACTTCACATCGGCTACGATAATGTTATGAAAGCATAACTTTACATTGTTCCCAAATTCAAAAACTTTCAGTGGCTCTCACATCTCCTGGGAAAAGTCCAAACTTCTCAGGCTGCCACACAAAACTCTCTAGAAAAAGGACCCGGATGTGACCTGAGCACATGAACACTGCTCCACATAAAAGTGAGCTGGTTTGGTGCTGACACACTTTTGGTCCATTGATTTTTAAGTTCTATGTCTGTAATGTCATACCTATATGTCTACATCTGAAAAGATTATTTTCCTACCTTTTCTTTATGACCCAAATCGGCCTTCATGTTCTCCAGAGTTCTCCTTGATTTCATTTGCAATGACTGCATACATTCACTTGGTTCTCACCTTATTCCTCTTTATTTGCAGCTGTTTGTGTCCTGGCTCCCCACAGGACTTCCTGGCAAAGACAGGCTGGTGTTTCTTCCCCGTGTGTCCATAGAGCACCACATCATGACATAAACAGTGCTCACTAGATACCTACTGAGGAATGATGCTCGGTATTGTTTGTCCTCGTTGACGTCTCTTCCCCTTCCCACAAAGGCTGCTCCCCAAATCTTCCCAACTCTTTTCACCTGTTTGCCTATCTCCCCACTTCCCTACCTTGTCTCCTCCCCTGAGAAACTGAAATGTCCCTCACTTAATGTTTCACGACACATAAGAATTCGTCTACACTCTCACCTCTCCTTTCTTGCATATTTTCAAGCGGGAAGTGTCCCTTTCCAGGCTTGATCTCCACTCGGGTCCTTAATGTCTCCCTTTTCCGTGACCTCCAGTCTCTGGCGCTATTAGTTACACTTTTCCAACTTTCAGCTTCCGTTTTTATATTTCTTCTGGTTCTCTTTCCTCTGTATTCCTTAAAATGAAATTCCCAAGACCCAGCAACTGCTCATGTTATTTCCCCACTTTCCATTCTCTTACAAACCTCTTGCTTCTATCTCCTCATCCCTCATTTCCAAAGTCCTTGTAAAGATTTGCATCGCCTACCATGTGAAGCAAAGTGCTTCTTCTTAGTTCACCAAAGATCTTTTAAGTACAGAATCTAATGCTGTTTTCCCAGTCATTCTTATCTGTGCTATGTATTATGTATTGAACTACTAAAATAAGATTTCCCACCTAACTAAATTCATTAAGTAGGTTTTTATGACGTTTATCTCTCATGATTTGCCTCCTAATTCTCCTTTCTTCTGAGTTTCCTTCACTGGCTCCTCTGTGTGTCATTTTTATTGGTTATTACCCCCAAATCCTCCCCTGAATCATTTCTTCTTTCTGACCTAATCTCACTTGAAGGAAAACCAATGTGACCCCACAAGCTTAGTTATCACTTCCTTGTATATAATACCACTATGACCACTAAGATTCCAGACTTACTCTTCAGAGTCCAACCAAACACATCTGAATACATTTTCAAAATGCCTCTTGGACTTGTCATCTCTTTACCTTCTTACTGTACTGGACGTTCTCATTTCCTTATGTGGGAACCACCTGTAGAGTCAGCAAGCTCAGCGGTAGGCTGGATTTCCATTACCATTCTGTCCCTTGGCCAGAGCATTTGTATAGTGCAAAAAATTAAAACAAAACAAAAAAACATTTCTGTTGTTGCAACCCTACTCAGGGTACGCCTTTTGGCTGCCTACTCATAACCAGAAGAGCCATTAGTCCACCCTGGACCCCACCTCTCGCCTCTCTTCCTCCACTTTTGACCTCTTTCCCTGGCTCCGACCCCTCTGCTAAGGGTCTTTCTCATGCTGAGTTTCCATTTGGTTTCCAGCCACTCAACTTCATTGTGTTCCACTGCTAGATGGGCGTCAGGAGTTTCACAGAAAGGACAGAGGGAGGGGCAGGGCACAAAGATCCACCATGGTTCACCTCAAGGTAGATTATTTAAAAGACAGTCAGACCTTCAACACTTTCAGGACCATATCCTGCTGTCATCTAGATTGCTGGGCCTTGACTCTGGTTCTCCTAGCTGAGCGACCTTGGATAAATTATTCAACTTCTTTCTGTAATTTAGTTTCCTCAGCTATAAGGTGCAACTAATAACAGTATCTAACTCATGGGCTTGTGAAGGGATTAAATAAATGACTCACATAGAGCACTTAAAAAAGTGTCTGGCAAAAAATAAGTGCTCAGTAAATGCCAGCTATAATTATCACATCTCGTTTGTTGGAATGGTAAGAGAGTGTGTGTCCCATCTTTCTAGACTACACATGTACCAGGTCCAGGAAAGGTGCAGGGGAAAGCTATCTAAATAATAATAATAACAATAAGCATAAAAACAATGTAATAGATTAACAATAAGCCAACGCGTCACTTGCATTATCTCACGTAATCCTACCAAAATTTTACATGGCAAGTGCTATTGTTACCTCCATTTTATAGATGAGGGGAAGAGTCCTCATATAATTTTTCTTAAATTGCCCAGACACTCTGCCTCTAAAGAGTTTCTCTGGAACATGAGGGCTGACATCCTGTGAACACTGCTTCTGGTAGACAGCTTTGGGGTTCTGCTTCCTTAGACAACACTGTGCATTCCACCTCTACGCCACCAGTAACAAAGTTCTTCCTCATGTGATACAAATGGACTTTTAGCACATTAAGTTGTTGAAACCCCCAATAGAGTTTTTACTCTGTGCTTTCAGTAGACTTAAGTGGAAAACGAATGAATGGAATTGAAAAGTCTGGGGCGCTCTTTCTCAACCAAGATAATGTGCTTTCCTCACAGGACTGCTTTGGCAGAAGCTGGCATGGGAATGACACCTCAGCATTCCAGAGCCATGCACGTTAGCCTTCCCAGCTCCACCTATGCCGTGTCTGCCTGGGAGAGAGAGCAAGCAAAGAGCATCACCATCCCCAACTCAGGGTAACTTATCCCTCAGCCAATAGGGTTTCTGCACACACCCTCTAAACCAATGATTTCCACAGTGGAATAGACAGAGGATGCTAAAAAATGTATGCACATTTGAAGACAGAAAAAACTGGATTAAAATTATAATACTCAATATATATATCGATAACAGAAGATGAATAGGAGTCGTGTGTATACATTTTTTTGGCACCCCCGGTATGTACAAAACAATCCACTGGAGTACAGGAAGAAATGCTACAACTTCTACTTACATTAATTTTTTTTAACCTAAGAAAATTAACTAAGCTGTACTGAAATGTGGCAGATGGACCGACACCAGCACCCTCACGCTCTGCATGTCAGAAAGTCACAAGTCATGACTGGTATCCTGAGAAAATGTAGGTCAGTCACTCCAAGTTTATTGGCCCTTTCTCTGTGCAGGTAACGATTGGTACTGTGCTAACAAGGATTTCAAAAAAAAACTAACACTCATACGTTCTTTCAAAGACAAAATGACTCTTTAAAATAAATGAGCAAACGTTTTCCAAAAGTCACTCATGCTACTGAGAGAGCATGTTTGTGCCAATTATTTTTTTTTTAATTTCATCAGCAGAATTAAAATAACTTTTTCTAATCTATTTATATTTTTTCTATACTTATGCTATTTGTACTATTTATACTATTTTTCTATTTTATACTATTCCTATACTTATTCTATTTATCTAATCTATGTATATTTTTTTAATTACAAGCTATTTCCAAAGGCAATTAAAATACAAAGACAATTATTTCCAAATTAATAGAAAAATGTGTTTTGATATTTTAAAGAAATGGGTCAAAAATGCTTAAGCCTTTGTTTTTAGACCCATTTGTTAAAACTGTAAAAACACAAATTTTTAAAATTAGTTTGTAAGAATATCTAATTGGCAACAGGAAAATGGGGAATTTAATAATCCCTTTTCAACAGAAACTGCATAATTGCTAAATACAGGCAAATAAAGTAAAAAAGAAGTAAACAAAGCACTTTTATTTGGATCTTCATATATTTCTGATGGTCAAAAAAAAAAACTCAAAAAACAAAAAAACCTCAAGTATTAAAATAAGCTGATGTATTAGGCTTTTAAATCACTCTTCACAAATAATTAAGCCAAGATTTAAAAAAAATAATAAAGCATATAAACCACGTAAGTCTTAATTAGCATTAATATGTTTAGTGAAAGCAAAAATAATTTATTTTTAGTGGTATAATGAGAATGTTTTAAAAAAATATTTCTTTATATCATTTTTCTTAATTTCTAACATCTGTGTATGTCTTAAATATTTATATATGTATATATGCACGTATATACACACTATACCTAATACTGTGGAAAATGTTTATAATTTAAAAATAAACCTATATAGGGAATAGTCATTACTATTCCTGTTACTGATGGGATATACTACTTTAAAGAACAAGATCTCTGCGAAAGAGAAGAGAAAAGTACATTCCCATTCCCACAGTCCTTGGAAAAACCTTCCTTGCCGGTCCAGTCTCCCAGGAGACTTAGAAGCTGCCCAAGGGCATACGCCCTCCCACACTCCTGGTCTCCTTGGATGGCTCCTAGGAGGCAGCCGTCCTAGGATAGCAACACGTAACTTTCTAAGTCCCTAAGATGTTCAACTATGTTATAGTAGTATTTTTGGCTCCTCCTGTGAGTTCAATACTATAATGCCTTATTAATTTAATAGAGACTAAAGATAACTCAAAATTAATCAAGACTCTTAATGTAAAATTCCAAAAACAAAAAAAGAAACCTATCTTATTGATAATCTTTTAACTGCACAAACTCATAATCACACTTTAATTTTAAGAATAACAAAAACCTGTGAAAACATTTAAAATATCTAAATGCTACAGTCCGGTGTTTCTCATGCTAGGGTCTGCAAGAATATTCTTGGAGATAAACTGATTAAGTGTAACTTGATTTCTCTAATTTTTATGATAATACAACAAAGGTTTAAAAAAGCATATTCTGGATCAGCCTTAAAACACAGAATTGCCATCTATTTCAGTGTGAAAAGTTAGCATTTGTATTCACAACCATATTGGGACTACGCAATCATAAAAAGACACCATTTAATTTTGAATACACTTGATCTGTAACATTAAACCCAAAACTCTGGAGTTTAGTAAGCCTTTTTGTTGTTGGCTGATGTTAAACGGGTTATATACGTTATTCAAGAATGAAAATCACTGTCATATTCAATTTATAAGTGGAAAACCCCAGCATAAATGGTAGAATTAATGTGTGTGACTGATCCGTAACCGGATAAATATGGTTTGACTACTGTATTGTTTGAACGAGCTATAAACACAAGTGAACTTATAAGAGAACTGTTCCAGTTGAAAAGGCCAAGTTTACGTAAACAGAAAAAAATACAAATGAATTTAAAGTATAGCTATTTTTCAGGTTTTCACAAAACTTTTTCTTCCAATAAAGGTTTATAAGGTGGTATTGACAAATATTTGAGAAAGACCCATATTTATGGTTTCTTTATATTGTTTTGTCTGTGGAACTCCTCAAAAGATACGTTTCCATTTACTCAAACATCTTAGTTTTATCATTAGTTGGTAGATATAGCAGAACTAATTCATCTGTATTTTCATATTAAGCAATAATAAAAATAACACTACATACAAAATATTCAGATGCAACAAGCTAAAAAACTATAGGCATAAATTGATTGACAATATTTAATATATAAACATAAAATCATTTAACACATTAAATCTGTCTTCACTAGTTTAACAGCAACTATGGCTTTTTAATTCTTCACAGTGGCTTTGCGTAGGGAGTTTCCATATCTGAAACTGCTCTGAGTTGCTGTGAATTTCAATTATATTTTAAAATATAGCTATCAGACCCAGCTGATTACAGAACCCATTCCTTCATATCCACGTTATACACACACGTACTACATCAATAGTCTCTAGGAATTAAATATGAGTAAGATCATCACCTACCTTGCAAATTACACCTTTTGGTACCTAACCATGGTTGAGTTATCAAAAGACTTCTAATTGGCTTTATATCACTATCGTAATTATAATAAAATTATCAAAATAAAATTATAATAAAACATGGTAATGCTTTCTGATAAGAAACAGCCCACATTTTTCATTATAAGAACTTACAGAATTATGTTTTCAATAATATTTAGTACTTAATTTTTACTAAAGATAACATTTTAATATCCTATGGATGCAACTGGAGCATTGAAAATTACAAAGTATGCCAGTACAGAGATGTATTTGTTGCCTTTATTAAGCCACTGCTTATTTATAAAATATCATGATTCAAATGTGTTGTGCTATCTTTATGAACATATGGACCAACAATTAGGATCTTACGGGTAAAGTATGCGGAAAAATGGATCTTTAGAAGATTTACATCATGCGATTTAATTCTTAAGCCCCCAAAATATAAACATTCATTAGATCTACAAAATAAACCTTAAGTAATCAGAGCTGAAAATTTCACATCAAATGAGAAATGATCTATTAAAAAAAACAACTTCAATATTTATGACAGAATCCTTTTTTAAAAAAAAGCAAATACCCAGACTGACTTAATTAAATACCTGTATGCACAAGGATTGTTCTTCAAAATTTAGTAGACAAATGTCTTATTAAAAGTATCACAAAGGCAAGCATCTGTCACTGTTTTATCAGTTAGAATAAATTGCTCTATTTCAAGATGTTGGCCTCAAGAATAAAATAACTCCTGACAATTTGAAGAAAACCTCTCCTAAGTCTGTAAGAATCATGATTCAACTACTTAATTTTTTAACGTAAAACAAATTAATATGCAAATTAAATGTAAATATTAATATACATATGGGTAAGTTTCTGGGTGTGCATTTGTGCATGCACACACACTAAATGTTTAAAAGAATGATACCAGTTCTGTAATATATTATGGATTAACAATGCAAATACCTCAGAAACCACTAAATTCATTTTTCCTTTATTTTACTTTCAACTGAAGCACATATACAAGGACTGAATCTTTAAAAGGTATTGTTTCACATGTAAACAGTGCCATCTTCTGGCAGCTGGAACTGTTTGCGGATTAAGATAAAATTTATCATGGATTGTAACTGCCATTTTCTTGGCAAGTTGTGTGTACAGGTTACTGAGTAAAACCTCTTAGTCTAAAATCTGTTGATTTTTTAAAATAATCTTTGAAAAATAAGAGCATTGTTCAGAATTCCTTCTGATAGATATAATTTCAAAAGAGACGAGTCATAAACCTTAGATTCTGCTACTAAATCTACTAACTAAATACTGAATCTTAAACTATACAGCCACTCTGGACCTGTTTCCTCATCTATAAGATTGTTCAACTAAGCCATTAATTAAGTTACTTTCAGTCTAAAATCCCCCTTGATTCTACCTGTGGAAATGTTTATGAGTATTTCTGGCTTTAGCATCCTAATATGGAATACAGTCCTGTTTATGACATGCACTTTCATAGTTATCTTTCATTAATATAGATTTTTTGGTTATGCACGCTGCTTGAATTTTCCTCAAAAACATATCTTAATTTATACTTCTCCCTGTCCAAATAGACTTCCCCTAAACAAGACACATTAGAAAGAACTGACTGAATTGTAAATGAAGGTAAACTCGAGTAACTGAAAACAAGTTTTGAAAAAATATTTTGTAAAGTGTGCATGCTTTAGATAAGATGGGGTCAATGTCAAAGCAAGCACCCAAAAGTTAATGGGAAAGAAGTCCCTCCAAAGCTTCTAGAATCTTAAGTGTTATGACAATAAATAAGAGACAGAACAGGCTCAGAGTTTGGGCAGCTCTTCCTAACACCCTCACAGCTTTGGCCAACACTCCTGCTGAATCGCTGGCCTGCCATCTTGGATTTATCTGGACTACCATTTCATTCTTCCTCTGTATCAGTCATCAACTCAATGCTTGTTTCCAAATGTCTTGCTCTGATGTATACCTTCTTATTCACACTCTCTGGCATCCATCTAGTCCGGGCGCTCAACCACCTAGGTCAGCACCACTTAAGTATCTGTCAGTCTTCTGCTTTTCAAAGAGTGATTCAAAGACTTGTATCAGAAGCATTCGGGATGCTAGTTAAAACATGTCTTCTCCGAGACCCCACAAAGTAGACCAGCACTGCCCAATAGAAATATAACATGAACTACATACGTAATTTTAAATGTTCTGCTAGTCAGGTTAAAACTGAAAACAAGTGAAATTATTTTAATAATATATTTGATTTACTGCAATGCACAGAAAATACAATTCCAGTGTGTAATCAATTGAAACACATATCAATATGATGCTTTATATTTTTTACAGTAGTAGGTTTTCGAAATCTGGTATTTTATACTTTTAGCATACTTCTATTCAGACCAGCACATTCCAAGTGCTGGGGAGGCACCTGTAGCTACTGGCTCTGCTCCTGGACTGAATCAGACTTGGAGAAGGGGGAATAAAAGCCAGGAACCTATGTATTTACCAAAATATCCGAGGGATTCTTTCACACTCTCAAGTTTGAGGACCACCACGCTAGACTGTCCTTTATGCGATTCATTCTACAACCTTTACTGAATTTACATTTGCAAAAATGCCCTTTAATTATGTCAGTCCTAAGAACCTACAAATCCCTGGTACCTCCTGTTCCATCAAATCAGATGGGCGTTCAAAGCTCCCTAGGAGTGGCCTTACTTCATCTATCCAATCTGCTCTCCAACTGGAAAACATTTTGGGCTCTTCCATGAAGTTTTCCTCGGCAAATATTCAAATGCTCCTCATTCAACAAATATTTGTGGAGCACCCACTAAATGCCATTGTGGGTCCTGCACCAAGACAGGGAAGATATAACACAAGTTCTCAGAGAATTATAACAATGTAACAATTAAATCAATGCTCTGAAACAGCACTGTGAGATGCTTTGAGGGGTTAAAGAAAATTTCTTTAATGCAGTGACATTTAAGTTAAAAAAGAATATAAATATAATTAGCAATTTGAGCAGATAAAATGAAATTTCTAGGCAGGGGAGAGAACATTACGAAAAGCCCCAAGGTGGAAAAGTTGCTAAAGGACCAGGCAGAAAGGAAAACAACCTGAAAGGGGCTGCTGAAGTAGGCAGAAGCCAGGTAAAGCCAAATTTGTGAGCCTTCAATTTTCTTTTACTTTTTTTTAGGTATGCATATTTAAGCAAAACTAGATTACAAAATTCTCGAAAAGTACAGACCACCTTCCTAAACCTTATTTCTTATATCTCCTCATAGAACACAAAGTATTTAATAAATATTTCCTGTATGGAAAACTTGTGTGTTTTGGTAAGCTTTTTAATTCTAGAATCTCCAAATTGTACTAACAAGTATTTGCATCTTCAGATAGACAATTTACAAAGCATAGTCTTTCTCGCAGTGCTGAGTATCAATGAAGTGCCCAGAAAAAGAGACAATCTTTCTGTGGGGTAAGGTGGCCATCGTGCTCCGCAAGTGTGAGGCCAGAATTCTCACTCTAACCCAATTCCCTGATGGAAGGAGTGAAAAGATGGTGATTTAAACACACACATACCACGTGCCGCCAAGACTAAAGGACGTAAGAATATTATTGCCTGTTATACCTGTTTTACTCTTCAAACTGATCAACATCTGATACACACCATTGTGACAGACAGAATTGGAAGATGGCCCCCTAAGTCCGGGCCTCTAGGGAGCTCACCCTTGAGTGGGCAGAAGCTGTGAATTTGAGGGGCCATTGCTTCCAGGATTAGGTTCCAGGCCAGATTACCTGCCTGGGTCTGACCTAATCCCATGAGCCTTTAAAACGAGACCTCTCTGAAGTTAGAGACTCCTGGTGACAAGGCCTATGAAGGACGACGGGGCCAAGGCACAAGACTGGACTCTGGCCGACGTCTGGCAAGAACCGCGAGGACACTCGCTCTGCCAACACCCCAGGGGCTGGGGCGGGCCGGCCTCAGATGAGACCTCCTTGCAGACGCCGCTCTTGCACCTGGGGACACCAGCAGACCCCCCAGCTGTGTCACGCCCCGGCTGCTGACCCACAGGACGCAGACAGTAAGTGAGCGTGTTGCAAACCACTGATTTGTGGTAATCTGTTGTGTAGCGCTAGAAAACGAATTAACTCACACATTCCTTAACTAAGTAACAGTACGTCTGGTAACGTTTCTCAGAGCCATTTTACAAACACATTTTCCAGCCTCTTTAAGAATAGAATTATTTCACAATTGCTGTGAACATTAATGGTGCACCACCTCCTTACACTTCTCAGCCTAACAAGAATCTGGGCGTCCCGACTCCCTGTGACGTCCTTCCGTGTAGATGCGCCCGTTGGGGGACCGGCCGGCACCTGCCGGGGGGCGGGGCGCAGGCCGGGGGGCGGGGGCGGGGCGCAGGCCGGGGGGCGGGGGCGCAGGCCGGGGGGCGGGGGCGGGGCGCAGGCCGGGGGGCGGGGCGCAGGCCGGGGGCGGGGCGCAGGCCGGGGGGCGGGGCGCGGCGGGCGGAGCGCAGGCCGGGCCTCCCCGCGGGGTGGGAGCGGAGGGAGCGGGCCCAGGACCGACGCAGACGCGGACAGAGCGGCGGCTCCGGCTCGTCCCGCTAACCCGGCCCCTTCCCAGCGACAGCCGCGCTCCCGCAGTGCGCAGGCCCTGTCAGGCGGTGGCGGGGCGGCCGGCACGCAGCTGCTCTGCGAGCCCCCCGAGAATTTGAGCCCCCGAGAATCTGGCAGACGCTTCCACGGCCCGCTGGGCGTCCCTAGGGCCACTACACACGCGGCTGGCGGACGGCTCATGGCACTTTGAAAATATCCTTGCAACTCAGAAGTTGTGCTCCTGGTCGCTCGGCCCCCCGCCTAGGGAGCGGCCAGTAACACCGGGATCTCCCGCTCCCCTCGGGCCCATCCAGCCGACCACGGCCACAGGTGACCGACAGGCGACCGACAGGTGCCACCAGCGGCGGACAACCCCGGACAGCCGGCCACGCCTCCCCACTGCGGCTGCGTGATTCGCCGGCGCCCGCGAGGGCGGAAGGGCGGGCTGCGCCTGCGCGGAGGCGGCGGCGTGCGGCGTCGTTACTTTTGAAACCCGTGGCGGGAGCCGCCGCCGAGCGCCGTCTGCGAGTGTGCGCGCGCCGTCTGCGGGCCCGGCCATGGCGCTGCAGCTCTCCCGGGAGCAGGGCATCACCCTGCGCGGGAGCGCCGAGATCGTGGCCGAGTTCTTCTGTGAGTCCCCCTCGTGCGGGCCGGAGGCCGAGCCCGGCCGCCGCAAGGCCCGGAAGAGCCGCGGCCCGGCCCCGCGGCGGGAAGGCGAGTGGGCCGGAGCGGCCCGGGATGCAAGCCTCCTGCCGCCGGGGGAAGCCGGGGGCGGGCGGACGCGGGCGCCTCCTTCGGACGCGACCCTAGTTACCGGGGGGGTGGGGTGGAGGTGGGGGGGGAGGCCTGCTGTGGTCGAGACCCTGCTCGGGAGCAGCCCCTTCTCCGAGCGCTTCTTTAAAGTCCCCCCCCGCCCGCCCATCGACTTAGGACGTAGGGCCACTGGGTGGAGTCGAGCGCGTGTTTTACCCGTCCCACCCCAGGTGACGGGTTGGTGGGGTGGACCGGACCTTGGCAGCGCTGTCCTGGACCGGGCCGGTCGTACCTTATGACAGGACCTGGCAGGACTTGCGAGGAGAGGAGGAAGGAAAACGGGGAGGGGCTTGCTTGGGCCCAGGAGCCTGCTTTGACGTCCTCTAGCCACGTAACCTGAGCTTGGACTGGGATGACAACGAGGGGACATTTCGCAGTGGTAAACTGCATGTTGGCATTTTCCTTTTATTGCCACTTAAGTGCAGGCATCTCCTACTTAGAAACAAGATTTTGAGGCTGTTCAGTGGCACTTTGTACCTACTCTGCTTTCAGCAAGACACACAAAAACATTATTTCGGCATGTATAGCTTATTACTATTAATGAAAACATAGCTGCAACTAAAAATGTTTTGTTTTCCAGTGTTACAAAATGGTAATAACTTGTCGTTATCATGTCTTTTGTTTTCAGCATTTGGCATCAACAGCATTTTGTATCAGCGTGGCATATATCCATCTGAAACCTTTACGCGCGTGCAGAAATATGGACTCACCTTGCTTGTAACTACTGATCCTGCGCTCATGAAATACCTGAATAATGTGGTGGAACAACTGAAAGGTATTTAATTGTTGGAAACAGTTTTGAGTGTTGCAGGCCTAGGATGTACATTTTCCAAGTAGGATTTTGGTGGTCATTTTTCAACTTTGTACATAGAAGGCGTAAAACACACGACCATCTCAAATATAGTGTCTCTCAATTGGGAGGAAGCAAGTAATAAAAATTGAAAGAAATCCTACCCATCACATTTTGAGTGGGCTAAATATTTTGATGTTAGGAATCTGATGTGGCTTAACAAAGCTGTCTCTATTGACTTCCTTAGACATGCCTTTTGCAGTTTGGCCAATGGAACAAGTTGGAATTTTACATAATTATGATAGTGTTATTATTTGTGAACAAAACACTATGTATTAATGTATTTTCTGTACCTGCTTGGAGTCTAAAGCCACCATTATTAAGATCAAGGAAATTAAATTGGATTCAACCTAGGAACTATACTTCAAAACAAATAAAAAAGAAGAAAAAGAACTACTCTATAATAGAGCACCTGGTAGAGTTTTCTTCTTTTTCACCTATTTCCACTTTTGGTTTTGAAAAGTCCTGCCTGTGAGTCAGTAAGCCATTTCTAAACCTTCATTTTTTTCTTTAGCTCAAGTAGTTGCTCTGTGGTTGGAGCAATACTTGTTTTCCATCTATTTCTTTTTTTTTTCTTTCTTCTAGAATCCCACCAATTTCTCTTTCATGTTTCTCTCCACTTGTGAGTCTCACTTCTAATTTTTCTGGATTGTAGGATGTTTCTCCCTATCTTCCCAAAGTACTAGTTCCAAAAAGTGCTATAGTGGCCGTTTTCTATTTTTGTTTTTTTTATGTTTTAATTCACGAATCATACTTATTTGTCTGAAGTAGCTTCATTTTTAAAATGAAGTGGCAGTCATCATATTTTTAATTAACCTCGGAGCTAAATCGCCCATAGCCCTTGTTAAGGCTGCACTCACAGAATCTGGCCTGAAACCTCTGGGCAACTAGGGATCTGTGTCTTCATCTTGATTTGATGGAGAAGCGAGACTTGCTTAAGCTGCTGGGTTTGGGGTTTGTCTCCTTTGAGACCACACTGGTGATATTTCATCTCAGGTATCTAGACTTTCCTATTTAACGTCTCCCTTTTCTTTTAGTTAAAATGGAGGAATTACTCTTCCTTGAGGCAAATTGTCCGGTCTGCTTTGACTCCGCTCCCTCTAGCCTTATGGACTCCACCCTATTTCTTCTGTCTTGTATTTTTGACTTCTTTGTTTTGATTTGGATTATTTCCAGTTTTAGAAGGAAAAAAACCCTCTCAGTCCCCCCCCTTTTCAGAGCGAAACTGGTAAAAACGTGGATCCGGCCCACTTGGCTCAGCAAGGCCAAGAGGCCACACCCAGCATATGGCCTGGGCTGAGCTGTCTGCACGCCAAGAACAGGTTACATTGTTAAGGGGTTGCAGCAGGGAGCTAGGTGGCCACAAGCCTTAAATACTGCTCAATTATTATCTAAGAAAAAAAAACAGCTGCTGATTCCTGAACATACTATCCCAATTTCCAAGATGAATTCAGGGCTCAATCTCAGGCCCTTTCTCGGTGAAATCTGTCTAGATGATCTCTTGACGTGTACACCTGTGTAGATGACCTGGGTAGTTGACTGCAAACTTCTTTCTAACCCAAGCCTTCCCTCTCTCCAGGCTCATGGAGAATGGCTCCCCCGATACCCTTATGTGGCTAGCCCAGAGATACTTCAAACGCGGCATCTAAAAACTAAATGTAGAGTCCTCTCCACTCAGTTCTCTGTCCTCCGTGACTGAAGCAGCCAGACAGCCAGCGATACAAGCCAGAAACGAGCTATCCCTGACTCGTTCCTCTTCCTCTCCTGGGCCATCTAGCAATCCTAATAACAGTGGTAACCATGGCATCTCTTGAGCCTGTCTACTGCCCCATCTCTACCAGCTTATCCTACAGGCCTTCATTACCTCTTGCTTGAATTACTGATTAACTAGTATCCCCGAGCCCCCTTTAGCTCTCTTGGCACATCTCAGCCAGAATGACATTAATAGTTTCACTATACCTGCTTCAAACACAGCGATGACTTCCCTGGAAATACAGTGTGTTTCCCACACGGCCCCCCTCATCTCGCCAGCCTCACCTTGTTCATTCCCCCTTTCTCAACTGCAGTTTTGAGTATGTAAGACCTCTACCCTCTTCCCTGTCCTTTTGCATGTTTAATGCTATTGATTCTCAGAGCTAAAACTAGTTTCGCTATGACGACTCCCTGAGAGTCACATTTTCCCGTTTTATGCTCTCATTGCACCATCTCTCGCACCTTCCTAGCAGCTAAGAATGATAATTTCACATATATTTGGATTAGGTGTGATGTCTAGATTAGGTCCCCTTTCCTACGCTCCCACTGGGATTAGGACAGAAGTAGTGCACACTCACTACTCGGCAAACTCGGAGGGTCTGCAAAAGGAGCGAGGTTGGGATGGGGCAAGCTTTTGTGCAGGTTGAGTTCTGGAACGCCAGTGGTAAGAATCTGCTGAGGACGGGGTCCTGGGAAGAGTGTTCCTTTGTAAAGCAGTGGAGCAAAAATGACGCCTTGTTGTGTGTTGCAGATTGGTTATACAAATGTTCAGTTCAGAAACTGGTGGTAGTCATCTCAAATATTGAAAGTGGTGAGGTCCTTGAAAGATGGCAGTTCGATATCGAGTGTGACAAGACCGCCAAAGAGGACAGGTAAGTGTGCATTAAATTATTTCCACTTTCATACGTTTTTCCAAACTTGTTTTCTTTACTAAAAGGAGTTCTGATTATATTGAACTAGTTTCATATAAGGTATAATTTTTTTCTAAGATACATTAGTTGGATCTTCAGTCTCCCATGGAAAAAAATTTAGCTCACTTGAGCATACTGACTTGTATAGATGGTGTACTTTTAACAGAATTGCCTTCAGTCTAGACCTGAGTGTTTGTGATGCTGTATGCAGAAGTACACACGACGTACTTCTGGCTGGACCATTCAGTGGGTTGTTCACAGGGACCTTTAACCGTCGGGATGATCCTAGAGTCTGTACCAGCTACAGTGCGGCTCTGTCTACTGCAATTTCTTCCTCGCCACAAACTTCCCATGACGCTTCATAAGCTGAAGTCCCCAGGGCCCCTGTGGGGGGTGCCCGTCATCCTATGCTGATGCCAGTACCCACCTAGGCAAGCTACCTGTAAACGCAACCATTTCTCAAAATGAAGTCAAGTTTGTTCCTGAAGCCTTTGGTCTATATTAGGAAATTTTTAGCTTACAAAAATAATTTGAGGCACTAGGGAATTAGACATTTAGGCATTACTGAAAATGCCAAAATGATTTACCAATTAAATGTTTTAGATATCACTTGTTATTTTAAGAGTTGCTGAAAGTTTCCTAACTTGAACCACTTGAAAGACAGAATTTCTAGTCATCTGATACTAAAACCAACCCTGGAAGATGATTGGAAGGATAAATGAAATAATGAAGATACATATTCTGCCTACTAGGTAATAGGTCCTAAGAATACACTTACACTCATTAAAGAAAAACAAACTTTTTAATGTGTTACTTGATTTTGGAAGCATTTAATGAAATAAATGATCTTACCAAGGTTTTAAATAACTCATTAAAACTGAAAATGAATTGGTTTGGTCTCTTTGACAGTACACCCAGAGAAAAGTCTCAGAAAGCTATCCAAGATGAAATCCGCTCAGTCATCAGGCAGATCACAGCTACAGTGACATTCCTGCCATTGTTGGAAGTTTCTTGTAAGTATTTTACAACTTCACATGGACTTAAATTTATGGGGGAAAAGACTAAGCTACTGCTTTAAGAATGATCCCTTTATTAAATTTTTTCTTAATTCTCAATATCGTACTATAAATGAAGAAAAGGGCATTTGAAGTAAAAGTTATGTTATATGCATTCTAGAAAATTTGGAAATGCTGAAAAGGAAAGGAATGAAAGGACAGTATTCAGTCTTGAACATTTTGATGTAATTCCTTTCACTTAAATACACATTTATATGCACATAATTAAGACGATAGCTATAACGGTGTCTTGCTTTTCTTGGTTACTTCTTCCTCACCAATTATTTCCTGAATACCTACTATGTGCCAGACCCTGTGCTGACCACTGGGGACAGCAATCACAGAACCAGTTTGTTCATTTTCTATACCTTACATTCATGCTATCCCATGTGTGTTCATACACTTTCTGCAAATATTTTTAAATGGTTTTCTCTTTAAAGAAAAAGAAGGAAAAAAACTTGAATTTTTCATAAGATAAAGGGAGTATAGCATTTTCTATACTAAAAATAAATTTCCATTGAGGGAAAGCCATAACCTAGTGATTGGAGACCAGGCTAACCTATCTTTTCTAACTGTTGGTGGTTCAAAATGGGAGAGAAACAGGGAAGGTAGTTTTACTTTTTTAAAATTAATGTACTATAATGATCTTATCCCCGATTTAGGTTCATTTGATCTCCTGATTTATACAGACAAAGATTTGGTTGTACCTGAAAAATGGGAGGAGTCGGGACCACAGTTCATTACCAACTCCGAGCAAGTCCGTCTCCGTTCATTCACTACCACGATCCACAAAGTAAACAGCATGGTGGCCTACAAGATCCCTGTCAGTGACTGAAGGTGACGAGAGAACAGGGATGTGCTTCTTCAGTGTGCTTTCCTGAAACCAAGTCAACTGTAGTCCATGTCTTATTTCACTGGTTAATTTTTAGATGGGGAACTTCACACAACTGTCCCGTTTTTTGGTACCTGTTTGACTTTGCATAGGGTAGACATAATTTTTTGCACACTATTCAAAGGGGAACCAGGAGATGACATCAGCACTGGAATGTCAGTTCCTTTGGAGGTGGTAACTAGATGGAAAATCTCTTCCTACAATGCTAAATGCTTTCCTAAATGCTGTCCTAAATCAGACCGTTTGGTCAACTAGCTTGACTCAGAATGTAGGCAGGAAGATACTTAAACATAAAGCTGTAAAAGCAGTCTGAATAGTCAGAGCCTTTCTTTGTGCTAAAGTGACTGGTAATCCGCAAATAAAACATTGCTTGTAGGTCCTTTTGCCATTTATTTCATTTGTATAGTTTCCATATTGAAAAAAATCTCCAATTATTTGATTTTAATTTATATAACCTACAAAGCTATTGATGTTTTTACTGTTTAAATTCTGGTGATACAAGAACTCTTAAAAATGTCTTTTTGTGTTTTATAAAATCAAGGTTTAAATGACAATGATAAATAAAAGTTAAATATGTATGTTTTAAATTTGTCTTAAAATATTACCTTGGTGTGGTGTTAATACAGTTAAATAGTAGTTAGGATGGATTCAGTACAATAGTTCCCCCTACCTGCGGTTTGGCTTTCTGCAGTTTCCGTGACCCGTGGTCCAAAACTACTACATGGAAAATTCCAGAAATATGCAATTCGTAAGTTTTAAATTGTGTATAGTGTGATGAAACTTCGTGCTGTCTAGTCCTCCCAGGGGACATGAATCGTCACTTTGTCCAGCGTCTCCACACTGTAGACTCTCCCCACCCGTTAGTCACTTAGTAACTACCTCCGTTATCAGATCGACTATTAAGGTATCGCAGTGCTTGTGTTCAAGTCACCCTCTGTTTACTTAATTATGGACCCAAAGCACAAGAGCGATGCTGGCAATTCAGATACACCAAAGGGAAGCCGTAAGATGCTTCCTTTAAGTGAAAAGGTGTGTATGTATAGGGAAAACAGTATATATAGGGTTTGGTACTAGGCATAGTTTCAGGCATCCACTGGGGGAAGGGGTCTTGGGACGTATTGTATCCCCCACGGATAAAGGGGGGACTGCTGTACAGCAAATGATTTCTGCAGGTTAGGTTGTGGGACCTAAGTACTGTGAATTTAATGGATAAGATTTGACCGTACTCCTTCATCTAACAGCAGACTTAAGCATTGTTTGTGTAGTGTGCTCTGTGTCATCTGGAATTCAGTTTAGCAGATTTGGGCTACAGAGCTTCTAGCCTCAGCCGTACTGCCCTCCTAGGTTTCCTTATATGTGGAAACAGCGTGCTTATTCCTGTGCCTGTGGCTTCAGGCACGTTCTTTTATCCAGTTCCCACCTATTTGTCCAACAGTCAGTTTAAGGTAAACTTCTAAAGTCTTCTAATCTAAATCTTATCTCATTTTGTAATAATTTATTATGTGGTTAGTATCAGACACTGTTCTAAGCTCTTCGCATGAATTCATTGAACCGTCAGTATTAAGTACACATAGTCTGTCCATTCAGGTTACATACTGGGCATTTGTTTACGCGCACAATACTGACTGCCAAGTGCCAGGATAAGAAACCAAGTCCTGACCTTTCTGAAGCTCTCATGAAGGAAAAACCATGGTGAAGGACCACGGAGTGAACGCAGATTCCGATCAGTATGGATTTGTCTCTGTTCTTTCATGTGATCATCTTACGTCTTTGATCCAACTGTCTGCCCAGTAAGAGTGAAGAGCACCGTCTTACATTCTTGGACCTCCCAGGCTGGACAAAGGTGCCAGTGTTGGATGGTGGGCACAGTGGCGTTGCTGGGGAAGCCCATTTCCTAAGCTGCTGAAGCTATCTAATGAGGTCCATGCACAAGCCTTTCTGTCCTAGATAAGGGAAGCAGGTGTGCAGAAATGGACGCGATGTTAAATTAGCTATGGTCAAGGGTCAGGTTTCCAAACAACATGAGGTCTATTACAAAGTGGATGCTGCTAAGATGAAAACACTTGAATTCTTGGGCTGTTCATAGCCTCATAACATTGCAAATACAGGTGGAGGAGGAGGAAAGCAGAAACAACCAGGGAAAATAGGGAGTAGTGAAAATTCTCCTATTTTTAGGAAACACGTTACAATCTTTCTAGAAAGTAGTGGCTGCTTCAGGGGAGCACTGACTGCTGCTTTGGTAAACAATGGGGATGATCACATGGTTCTTAGCCCCAAAAGCATCACTGTCTATTACTAGTAACACATTTGTGTCATTTATGTCTTTGTCAAATTAAATGATCCTAATATTACTATTAATTTGTGATTTATTATGGTACTGACCTCTGTCCTTTAAGCGTTACATATAGGATTGATGCTCTGGATTTGATTTTTACTCTCAAAAACGAGCTTCTGTCCTACAACTAGTGCCTACAAATTACTCTATAGTACCAGCTAGGCATCAGCTAGGCTCTTGTTTATTTGAAAACAGCAACAACTGGCTGTGGAAGAATTTAATGGAAGAATAGTTGCTGTCTGAGTTACCAAAGGGAAGGCTAGAAACCAGAGGAGGACAGCTTCAGGGTTCTCAGACAAATCTGTGATGTCTGCGTATCCAGGTAACGTGGGCCACGGTGCTGCCCGGTCATCCATCCAAAGGACAGGGTGATGGTTTCCAGAAAACTGACAATGAAAAGTTTTGTTTGTGTTTTAACAATTTGAGATGTAAGACTAAGTCGGTGAAATTGCATTTTTAAATACTTTGATCACTTCGTCTCAACCAACATTAACAGGGTTAAATTAAATTTTTACGTTACTTGCATGTTACTACGTATTTATTTTGTGAGGTTTCTCGGACACTAGTTATGATCTTTTTTACGCTTTACAGACTACGTGTATTAATTAAGATCTATATTTCTTAATTGGAGTTGAGTAGAAGCCTAGCTGTGAGCTTTATTGGTAATGCTGGGTTGGACAGCTCTGGCCTGACGTCCCACCTCTTTCTACACCTAGATGCTCACCTAAGGAGGGAGATTCTGACATCCACAGATGCAAGAATTGTGACTCACTTCCACACCACATTAAACACAGACGCCAAGATTCCAAGAGCGGGTGGTGGCCTCAAGGCCTGGCCTGGTCTCTGACTCAGTTCTGCTTGCTACAGGTGGAGGAATGGAAACGCGTTCCCGTTGAACCCGTAAGGGAAACGAGCCCCAGAAGGGACTGAATCCTGCCCGTGCCATCAGTGGGACGGAATGCTTACACTAAGGACCGACATTCTCATGGCAAACAGCCGTAGACTGTCAGCAAGCCACGTTCTCCCCTGAAAGTCTGCAGGTCAGCTCATGCTTGTGTCATTCTCCTGCACGTCTGCAGGTCACGTCTCATCTCCCACTCAGGGGCGGGGGCTGCCGGAACAAGGACGCTGCCCACAATCCACTGGCCCAGGCCCAGCTCCTAGCAGAGCCAATTGCAATTGGCGTGGAGATGGGAGGCATGAAAATCTGATGAACGCAACCTCACAGACCAGGGGTTGTGCACTGTTTCTGTAAAGGGCCAGATAAATAGTTGGGACTCTACAGGCACATGGTCTGTACCTACTCCAGTCGGTCCTTATAGGCTGGAAGCAGCCTTAGAAAACAGGTAAATGGATGTGCTTGGCTGCGTGCATCCCAGTAACAAAACCAGACAGCTGACCTGGCCCAGGGGCTGTAGCTGCAGGCCCCGTAATCCAGCACAGTTTGCCATTCTGCTCACAAGTATTCAACCCCTCCCTGGCTCAGGGCATTGGATCTGTGATACTTAAGGCTCACATTTAAAATGTCACCATCCGCTGTCTCCATCCATATATCTCCTATCGGATATTTTATCGCAATCCCACATTCTCTGAAACAGCTGGCTCTTGCTCTGAGGTCCTCAGGACACCCCACAGTGAATTTAGATCTGAAAACTTGGGAAGGGCGGTTCTTTGGCATCAGATCATAAAAGGAGACTCAGACTAGCATACAATCCCCATACCTCTGTTTTTAATCACCACCTAAACATATATGCTGAGTAAGCCTTTTTATTATTAGAATTCATTCAAGTTTCTTAGGTTAATTGCCCTCCTATATAGTTTAGAATATAGACTCAGAAATTCCTAGCTTAATAATATTGGCATCCATACAGGCATTTAATTTTTTTTTTTTTACCTTCTGTTTTCGTTTTGTTGACTAGTCTGTAAAATTTATCTTAATTTTATTATACATCAAAAATCAGGGAAGCTATAACAACCGTACATTGTAACACCTACATTTTCCACCAGATGTCACTAATGCTGTAATACTCCAAATAGGGTGAATGTCTTGACTCTAAAGACTAATCAGCTTTTCTTATTTAAATAAAGTTAACATTGAGATTTCTGGCTACAAAAATATAAAGACATCAAAGGAAAAATATAGCACCTGTTATTTGCTCAGCACTTTACATGAATTATTTCGTTTAATTTTCATGCTTTAGTGCACCAGTAGAATTGTGGAATCAATGGGCATGCAAATTACATTGTTTTTTAAAGTTTAGATGGTCTCTCTGTCCATCCTCTTAGCATCTGAGTGTCTAGAACAAATTGGTTTTCCTTTACTGTCCTTTACAGAACTTGACTATGTCTCACTGGGTGAGTTTGTATGTACACCTTCCTCAGATGGCATTGACTGATGAGTGGAAAGAACTAAACGACAAAGAAGACTTTATCATAAGCTTTATCTATATCGTTTCAAGAATAAATCAGGTGTGAGTTTGTGAGCAGTTGTGAAACATTGTTTTCCAGCTAATCAAAAGAATTGTTTATTAAGCAACCTTAGTTACTCTTTGGGATATTAATTTTTGGCTTATCTTGTAAACAATAATTTCTCATTCTTTTTTTATTAAATGTATGAAATTACATTTCCAGTAATTTTGTTCAATATAACCATGATAAAACTTTGTGTTGCAATAACTATGGAATAGAACCTATCTACTAAATCTCAAATTTTATTAGTTATATTATCTAAAAACAGATCTTTAGAGATATTTCCATTCTTTGTGAATATAGCTTTGAAAGCCAGCAGTATTAACTGATGCTTATTAAAAAAAAAAAAAAAAAAATCTGGTTGGGAAAGCTACTTAATCTCCATTAGAGCTGGCAGTTCTGTTCTCCTCTGGCAACAACATTGTAGCCCTGGCAACAAATCTATTAGAAAAGGTCTAGAGAGAAAAATGTCAGACTTGACCCTTTGATTACACAAGTCAGTTTATGGTACCATTTCACCTATTTTTGTCCTCTTACCATTTTATCTATTTTTATACTAGAGAAACATAATATAGTTTCATTTATTTGTCTAAAGTCCATTTTCATCTCCGTTTATCTGCATCATTTTGGTATGCAAGGCTTGTTTGCACAAAGGAACTGACATCAGATCAAAGTCTTCATTGTCTTGGAATTTTATCTGTGCTGAAAAGGCTTCTGAGTATAAGCAGTGTGACCTACACTGCATTTCCATGCAAGAGAAAGACCTCAAATGCCTTTAAAAACCACCTCGATATGGACAGCCAGTGGATGCCTACACATGAGTATGGATTTCTTTCTGAATGGCAGTCTCACGGACGAAGCACAGAAGTCAGTCATTTTAAAGATGGAGTCTGTGATGTCCAAACTATTTCATGTCTAACATACAGCTCTGGGATCACTGCGTACTCAATCTCGGTAGCCAATAAGCTCTGTAAAAACTGGTTCACAGCTTCTAGGTCTAGGACAGAAAACTCATAAGCAATGAGCTTCTGTAGGTGCTTCACACCTGTTCAGCCTGGTTCCTTCTAAGTGAGGGGAGTGGGGGTTGGTGGGGAAGTGCAAGACTTGGGCAAGTCTTCGAAATGTGACGGGGCATGGGGAGAGCCAGGCAAAGAAAATGAGAAAGTGAGTCCCAATGAGGAGTCCTCTGGAGGAAGGAACAGCCAGAACCCTCAGTCCAGGGCTGCGACAGAAAAGTGTGGAGGGAGAAAGACTGGCTCCGACGTGAAGGTTTACAATTTGCCTGCTGCCCAGTGGGTCCCAGAGGATAACCATAAACACCAACGAGACAGAAAGAATCCCTCATGGAGTATCTTTGCCTCAATTGGTGCCAGGGAGGGGCTCAGGCATCTAATTAGTTCATGACTGGCATGACCTCAATCCTCACACCCGCCTTATGAGGTTCTCTCTGCTTTACAAGCGTAAAAACTGAGATTCAGGAAGGTTAGGTAATCTGCTCAACCTCAAACATCCATCCAGAACCCAGCCCCGCCCGGCTGCAGAGCCATTCTTCTTCCTACTCTGTCATGTGGCGTTGCCTCTTAGAGACTAGGGGACAGGGAGGGACAGCTCCAGAGTACACACACTCGGCCAAGAGGACCTGGCCAGCGCACATCTCACCCCAAGCCGGGGAAGTGAGAACCTCTAGCCACAATATTTGAGTATCAAGTTGCATTAACTTTTTAAAAAAGACTTTTTCATAATAAGCTATCATTAAATGTTTATAAACCCAGAGTATTTTGCTGTATAATAACGGAAGCATTCATTTCCTTCCATCAACATTTTCTTCTCTCCTTCTTTCGCTTGGTTTTGTTTTAACTCGTTGGAGAAACAGACACAGGAAACAGGACATTGCAGTGTATGTATTATCAAATTACAGGGTTTCCTAGTAACGTGTACGGAGGAGAACTAAAGCAGAGATGGGGTTCACTACGCCTCCGGTAGAGGAAACGGGAACGGGGTCAGACACCTCCATTCCTCCCGTTCCAGCCCAACGCCGCTCTTGTACGTCTCAGGGAGATTGCTTCCTTGTCACTTGCGATGGAGTGAGAGACAAGGTGGAGAGAGGGCCCCAAATATTTCTCCAACACCAGCGTCTGGCACCGGGATTGGAGTGGAAACCTAAAGACTAGAGTAGCAAACATCTCCCAAATTTGCCAGCTTTCTAATCTTTTAGCACATTACAGTGTGTCCCAATGGCATAGGAGTTGATTTACGTAGCACGCTGACAGGCATCTTTTACATTTTTTACGCAATTATGCAATTTAGTTAAGTCATTAAGTAATGCATTTATGTAATGCAATTATGTATGTATTTTAATCTGTATTGAGAAAAAATACATAACACATTATAAGGAGCAAAAATTCTTCAAAGTACACACTGAATATTTAAAGAAAAACAGATGCGTGTTAGTAAGGGTGATATGCAAATATAGAAAAATCACCAAGATGGCTCGCGTGTGAAGGAGGCTGGGAAATGTCACCGCCCGTTGGCTGGGAAATGTCACCGCCCATTGCACGTGAGCCAGTCAGTTGTAGGCCAAGGTAGGCTGTCCTTCCCGCAGGGCAGTCTGCAGGCTCTCACCACGTGACCCCTGCTCCCTTCTACACAACTGCTCTCTGAAGCTGCTGGTGGGCACTTTGCCTTCTGCACAGAGACCCTAGAACAAGAGTCAGCCAGGGCTCTTGAACAGAAAACGCACTCCCCGACTATTTCGTAGCACGAATGATGCCCAGGCATGTCCAGAACAGCTCACCAGGCCGGGAAAAATGAATCCAGACTGTGTCAACAACATAAAAATGTCCCAAATGTGGATAATGCAAAACTCTCCTCATTATTCATCTTCCCCATAAACTAAATCCCCTTGCACATAAAAGCACACAGAAACTAAAGTCCAAATGTTTCCATTCCCACTGTTACACCCGGCTCTGTCTCAGCCTCAGCCTCAGCCAGAGGGTCTGCCTCAGATGCCCGGGTCCTGTAACAACAGCTATATCCTGGGTTGTCTTTCACAGAAATGGATGCAGCTGCTTCAGCCTCTTCAAAGTTCAAGTCTCTAATTCTCTCCAAGGGCCAATAGTCACAACAGACATGCATCTCCACGATAAAAGTTTTCAAAAGAAAAATTATGGGGCCAAAAGTAAGTGTTCAATGAAATAATTGAAAATGGACACTGTCGTTCTTATTTCATTTTAGACCTCTTTCATGAAATTAAGAGAAATACCTACGAACCAATCACTCACAATCCTGGTTGCTTATAAGAATCACTCCCAAAGTTTTTTTAGAAATATGGGTTTTCCAGATCTGATGAATCAGAACCTCTGGGGGGTGGTGGGGGACGGGCCTGAAAAGCCAACCCGCCCCCCTTTCCCCACCCCCCAGTGAGTCTGGAGCATGTCAGAGTTGATTCCTGAGACTAGATTCTAGAAGGAGAGAAGGATGAACAACATATCTAAATGCACCCTAAAATAGTACTGCTAGACCTCGCCATCCATCTTTTCATACCACACGGAAAATCATGCTACCAATATGAGGCAACCTTTTTCATCATTCATATACATACATTAGAAAACCAGAAACGCAGAAGAAACTGTCAGCAAAAATGAGAAGGTCCAAGTGGAAAAGATAATAGTTGACTCCAGAAGAAAACAGATAATTAAAAGAAGAGGGAAAAAAATGATTTAAAAAAAAAACAAAAAAAAGAACACACATCTTCAGAGTCAAGAAGCCAAAGAATCGGTGGCTGTAGAACAAGAACAGAGAAGGAGAAAGACTTCTTAAAATTAAAGGTATCATTGACCAAATGTGTAAATTAATAGAAAGTCTTGAAGATGGAATTTAAGGAATCCCATTTGACCTTGACACTTGGAAAACTCACTTTTCCGTTGTATTAACCTAAGATTACCTGTCTTTTTCTCAATAGGTAGAGCTTTGTCCTTCAGTGAGGAGTGGTTTAATAATTAGAATAATGTAAATGCTGTTTCAGTTTGTAGAGAGTCAGCGTGTAAACAACACTTGGACGACAATGAACGATCAGAGAATCTGACGAATATTAACATTGATAATGTGAAGAAATGGCAGCAGAGAGACGTGGACGCTAATGTCAGACTCAGATTTTTCTCACCTTATATAGCAAGGAATCAAGATACACCTCCTAAAATGATGCAACAAAATACAGAGTTTAAGCATATTCTTTACAATTACAGACAAGCACCAGGAGAACCAAAATAATGTAACTGGAAAAACTCAGGAGTAGATGGATAAAGAAACACGAACTCAGTTTCTCCTCTCTCTGTAGATATGATCTAAAGTTCATAAGTCAGGAAAGAAAGCATTGATCACCACCACAGAGCAGAAATGCTTCAAAATAGGAACTGCGCTAGGTACCGGGAGCGGAGAAAGGAGGTCGGGGGGAAAATTCACTTTTCATTTGTACCACTCTGTTCTATTGGATTTTTTTTTAAACTCGTGTGTGTGAGTCCAGCTGGACTCGTGAGAGCCGCTGGAACTGAGAGGCCGCAGAACTCTGCTGCTGAGGTCCCTGGAGAGCCCGTGGTTGGTGCTCGTCCTCCTGAGGCTCGATTCTTCACATCTCCTTGGATTCTCAACACATCTGAGTACCCTTATTGTAAATTCCCTCTTTCAGCTTAAGCAAGCCCAGAGGTTATCTGCTGCATATAATTTAAAGAATCCTAATTTATGATTTAAATTTAAAAAAAGTAAAAGATACCAAGGTTGTCAGCGATTTATTAGGCTTTTGTATGTCTCTAATCATATTAAATACAGAATTAGAAAGATAGTATGTTTTTTTCACTATAAAATCCATACTACTTATTCAACAGCCAACAGGTAGGATTAATTACCTCTTGAAAATTGATAGAGAAAAACTGTTTGATTTTTTAAACACGCGTGTATGTATTAAGTTTACACAACAGAAGTTAAAAGTAAAACAAAAACAACAAAATCCTTTGAGCAGCTGCAGAGCTTGGCACACTGCCCCCCGGAGTGTCAGTTCCTAGCAAACAGGGAGGGGTCCAGAGAACAGAGAAGTGTCTGCCCCAGAGGCCAGCTTTTCTGCGCTATTTCTGTTTGTTGTGCTACATTCTGTCTTTCCAATGGCCCGGTCTTTTGGAATAGGAACTTCTGATCATTTTCATGTGTCATAGCTAGACTGTCCTCTAGGATTTGCTCAACTTTGGTCTTTCTGTTACTTCTGGACACCACGGGTCCTGAATCCCAGGCCCTGACTGTGATCCTGGTATTTCAATTTTTTTTTTTTCATCTTAACTCTCGTCAACTATTGGGCCCATTTCAACCTGCATAAGTAGGAATAAAAAGTCTGTGTGAGAGTGATGACAATCCCTACTGTCAGAATAAATAAAAGGTAGTGTATTATTAAGTTAAAACCCAGTGCTAGGGGAGTGGGGTCGTCATCGCCCCCCCCCCCCATCATTCCTCATGTTTCCAGAGAACGCTGTCCTTCACTCCACTGTCCCAGAGAGAACACACCTGGAGAAGTGGGGACCAGAGCTTCTTCTAGACTCACCACAATCTTGCACTGAAGCTCCAACAGCACGACACACTAGACACAAGGAAATGAAGCAACTGGAATATCTCAATTGTCTAAGACGGCACTCGTGTCTCAGACGTCACACCCTAGAGTAGGCGACATATAAGGGAGAGCCCCACAAGCATCACCAAAACAGAACAAAACAACAAAGAACTAAACACAACATTAACCCTGAGGAAGCACAGCTGTTGATAGGCGATTCCTGCTCAGTGAAGACAGAAATCTGAAACACAGTATTCGAATGAATTTTTGAAATGTGACTTTAAAAATATTGCACTAAAATAGTCTTTATCATCTTCACTTCGTTTCCTGGCGCACCCTCACATCTTGTGTGCCAGGCTTCACCCACTCGCTCGCGTATCTGCCTTGGGCCAAGGGCCCCACAGCTTCAACATAATTTCCAGGGATGGTCAGCAGAGGGCAGCAAAGGGTCGCGCAGCAGACACTCTCTGCCAAGGCCTGGGCATCCCGCCTTTCCCTCCGGTGGTGGTAAAGACCAACTCATGGTAGTGGAAGGCCCAGCGTGCCCGAATCAGGAACGAAATTCCTCACAGGGACAATGACCCACTATGGGGATCACAGGCTGGTATCTGTTACAGAGATGTGAACAACTACACATCGGGGGGAACCACCACTTACAGCCCTTCACTGGCCTGACTGCTACTCCCAGCCTGTGCAAACCCCAAGGTCGGCTCCTTAAAGCCACAAGCGAATGCCATCCCCTTGGGAGCTGATGCAGGCTTCCTGTCTGAGAGGTGGTACAGGCGACCAGGAGTGACTAAGGGCTCCCTAGCCCGCTACTGCTGGGGCAAGAGACTGAGTGGGGTGTGGGCTCAAATGCAGTGGTGATGAAAACACTCACATACGCGCCAAGTAAGTAATTTTGGAGCCAACCCAAATGTAATGTGGCTTGAAATATATTTCTTCCCTCTTCCAGAGGAGAAACATTGTTTAGTTGTAGAAACACTACATATCTGCCTTTGAAGATAGACAAACTAGAACCTCTGAATTAGGTTTGTGGCTCTCAGTTACTTCTCTTAGCCTCAGTTTCTGCATCTGCAAAAATCGATATAATGATTCTCACCTCACAAATCTGCTGCAAGGAAATGAGACGATGTCCATAAGCTGCCTGGCAAAGAGCTTGGCAACTTGCAGTTCCTCAGCTGCTATCGCTCCTGCTCCCTCTCCCTGCCGTTGGCCATGGAAGAATACCCATGGCCTTGCTTGCTCTTTCCGAGGAACGTCGCATGTCCCCGAAGCATAACTAACATTGTCTGAGGGATGACTGCATTAGGTGCTGTGCTAAGTTTCTGTAGTATTGTCTCATTTAATTCTCACAACAACCTCCTGAGGCAGGTACTTTTATCATCGTCTCTTTTACAGATGGGGCATTGAGGCCTGGTAAACAATGGGGGGGACCCTACACGAGGCAATGGGCCTACAGAGCTCGTGCTCCAGACAGGACACATTCTGTTTCCCAATACCAATATTTAATCAAAGAATTAAAAACTTAAGGGGCAAAACAGAATTAAGAAAATAATCGTGTCTTTGCAATGTGCTTAAACGTCGGTATTATTCCCAGAGGATTACCTTACACTGTCACTTGTATTTGATATTTAGGGTGAAAGTTCAGTATTCAATAAATAAATGCAAACTGACACTGTCACTGTTACCCATTTAGAGCTCTCTCATGAAATTAAAAGAAATGACAATGGCATTTTGGAAGACATCAGGCTGTCACGTTACATGTGAAGGTAACATGAAACATAATTACCGAACCATGACTTGCCTACGGAACGCTCCCTTGATCTTTCGAAGGACAAGGTTTCTCTCCTTTCCTTCACTACAGGGGAAAGTGGTATCACAACACGACTTCTTTCTCCACGAATACTAACAGCCAGTCACCCACAATCCTGCTTGCATGTAAGAATCATTCCCAAAGCTTTTCAGAAATACAGGCTTTCCAGATTTGATGACTCAGAACCTCTGTGGGAGGCGGGCCAGAGAAGCCCCCGGCGAGTCTAGGGCGTGTCAGGGGTGATTATCAGCCACAGATTCTAGGAGAGCTCTCCTGCCCCAACCCGTCTGAAAGTGAGAGGCCTAGAATGGCGGATAATCTGGGAATTGGGGAAGGTCCAGAGAGAAGTCTGCCTACATTTCTTACCTGAAATAGATACTGACAGATGCCTGATGGAGGCCAGCAAGTGTTGCCCACTGAGTGTCCGTGTCCAGACTAGCACTGCCCTTTACAAGTCATCACAAGTCCCTGGTTTTAAGAAGAGAGGCCGAGGCCTTAACATGACATAAAAGGACCCAAAGGACCTATGCTTTAGCCTCTCTGCCTTGTCAGGCTTATTTCGCTTTCTGTACCTTCTCTTAGTGTCTCCAATCTAGCAAACTTTCTTGTCTCTGAAATTCATGTACTCAAATTCTATCCCATCAAAAAAATGAAGCATCCTCTCTCAATTCCTTCCTTCCTTCCTTCCTTCCTTCCTTCCTTCCTTCCTTCCTTCCTTCCTTCCTTCCTTCCATCTATCTCCAAACTACCCTTTAAGTTCATTTCAAATGAGCTCTTCAAAGAAGCCTTCCTTGACTGCCCGCTCCACAATCAAAATCAGGTGGCAGGTCTCTATTAATTTCTCATTTCTTTGTGGTCCTTGTCAGAACCTGGCGCTACAGTCACTGGTGGGACTCTTTGTTTAATTTCTGTCTCCCCCACTCAAATCTAGGTTTTGTGAGAGTTGGGCCTGTGTCATTCAAAAAAAAAAAAAAAAAAATTTAAATTCCTCCAATATGCCAATACCTGTGAGAATTAACTGAGAAATCAGATATAGAGTCTTTCTTTGAGGTCTTTACTGCCTAGTGGAGGATAACAGGGTATGTATTCCAGTAGCTATAATATTTACAATAGCCCATAAGGGAAACTGGAAACTTTGTTATGGGATCGTGTTTTCATCCCCCCAGTTGTCAAGGAGAGACTGTCCCTGTGAGAAGAGGGTGGGGACTCCAGCTGGAGGCTGTGTGACCGCCTGAGGCAGCTGGATGTGAGTCCTTCATACCACGTGTGGCTGCTCGGCATCTAAGCAGCTCACCTGTCGGTGCAGCAGCCTCACCTGTAAATGGTCAGTTTTCCAGTGGAAAGGGACACTGTCTTTACAGAAAGTGTTCTCAGCAGAGTGCTGTCATTTCCATGACACTGCAGAGGACAGACAGGTGGCAAATAAGCACATGAGAAGAAGTTCAGCACCATTGAGTGTTAGGGAAAAGCAAATCAAATGCCCAGTGAGATGTCAGAATGGCTGAAATGAAAATGGCCACACCACATGCTGGTGTGGACGTGGGAAAACTGAGTCACTCATACAGAGTTGGTGAGAATGAGAAAAGGTGCAGCCTCTCTGGAAAACAGTGTGACAGTTCCTTAAAAACAAAGTATACAACTACCACACCCCGCGGCACCACCACTCTGGGCCTTTAGCCCAGAGAAACGAAGACGTACATTGACACACAACCTGTAAAAGATGTCGGTAGCAGTTTTATCCCTAAGAGCCCCAAACTGGAGACAACCCAAAGTCCGTCAACAGTGGAATGGTTACACAGACTGACACCTCCACACCGTGGGCCCTGACAAGCGACTCAAAGTACTGACCTCTCCGTGGCAGCAGCAATGCAGCTGACCGGCCAGTGACGCCTTTTCCAGTGGAAAAAGGCAACCCCCCAAAGGCCACACACCGTGTGACCCCATGGGCGTCACATTCCTGACAGGGCAACATCCTAGAAACGGACCCCAGACTGCTGGCTGCCCGGGAAGAGAGAGGTGGGAGAGGTGGGGGGACGGTGTGTGGCGTAGATGGGCGACTTGCAGGAACGGGGCGATGAGGTGACCATCGACACTAATGTCCCAGGTGCGATGTGGCACCACAGCTGAGCCATATTTCCACTGGGGGGACCTGGGTGAAGACTCATGGACCCTCTGTGTATTGTTTCTTACAACTGTACGTGATCCACAGCTATCTCAGAATAAACACAATTCACTTCAACAAATCAAAAGATGGCGGCAAAGGCAGGGACACACGTCAGTTAGTGATGGCGGGAGCCTTAGAACTTCGACGTCACCATGGCCAGCACCCTGAGGAAGCACAGCCCGCAGGCGCCAGGGATTTCTTTACAGAGCTCGGCCAAGTGCTGTACACACACTCAGTTTTCAGTGCTGAGGATTGAAGGTAAAAGGGTGTTCCTGTCAATGAAAACCCCTCCAAGCTTCCAGGTGCTCATTCCAGGCCTCACCGCACAAGCAGTCCCCTAATATACTGTTTCCGGTCATCCAACCAGACTGGCAGTTGCACGAAGTGTTCTGCTCTGTTTCCTCTAAACCAGGGGTGTCCAAACTTTTTTCTATGTTTTTTACTAAGGGCCATATGCGGTAAAATGCACAAGCAGCCGGGCCACTCACTCGAGGTGAAGTACGTATTGCTGCACCTGGTTTATTTAAGTAAACTAAATATAGTTTTGGAATTTGCTGCGGGCCAATTAACAATGGATCATGGGCCGCAGTTGGCCCACAGGCCGCAGTTTGGACACCCCTGTTCCAAAACATAGGGGCTGATTCTTCACTTCGGCACTGGTTTCATGAAAAGCTATGTTCTCAGATTCAGTGCCACTGAGCACGAGAGCAGGCTTTACATTCTTGGGGGGCTGCGGTGCAGGTTCTCAGCCCCGTGGGAGGGAATTTTCTGTGGGTCTATGAGAATACTGTCCGACTACTCACGGAGTTTTTAGTTCTGTTCAATTTAGTTGTCAACTTTTATGACCTCTGAGGCCTGTTAGAGCCTAGTCACAGCTTAACCAAATCAAAGCCAAGCACTTTCTGGTATTTCCAGTATTATTTGCTGATCTTTGAACATTTCCCCCAAAAATTTGATTATTGATTTCAATAAGACTGGGGTAAATTTTGCATAATCCTCAATTATGTAAATATTTATGATCACATGAAACCAAATTGCAATTACAAACGTCACCACATCATTTTATTTCATCTGCGTCAGGCCACAAGTTGCCCTGTTTTGTTCTTTTGCCTTCTGGTAATACCCTCTACATGGCCTCTTGGTTCTCTCCTCTCAGCAGCTCTGACTGGCTCTGCTGCTGTCTCCTCTCCCATCTCTCAAAGCTGGCAGGCCGCAGATATGTCCTGGAAACTGTTCTCCATCTACGTCACCTCCCACAGGGACTCTCATTAGCTTTCTGTAATTGGATGCCTCCTGCATCTGAGCTGCGGCGCTGTGTGTGCGGATGGAGACAAATTGTTACTTTTGTGCCAACCTTGCCATTTGGCATAAAACCCATGGTACGTTTGACCAGTGACTGGCTGTTCTGTGGCATTTGTGTGTTGCAGGAGAAGCCCTTCTGCTGAGGTGGCCACTGGCAGTAACCACTGTCCATCACCCCCGGAGGACACCGGCCGCATCCTGCAGCGCCACAGCCCCGTGGAGCTCAGAAGCAGTACCTTTTCTTGTTCAGTGACTTCCTGCTCATGTCCAATACCAAGTACGTGGGCACTATCCACTCTCCCGATTCCCAGAATCCTGCACTCCCACCAAACTTTACTGTAAAAAAGTCCATTTCCTGAATCCCATGGAGGTCCTGGCTGCCACTGGTCCCTGAGTCAGTGGATTCGGGTTTTGCACATGGGGTTTTTGGGTCTCATTTCAGCTTCGGGGTTTCCACACGTGCTTCTGAACAGCAGGGAGCCCCACAGGTGTGTCCGAGTCCCCGGGCAGCCTGCAGAGGGCCTGTACACCTCAACCTGAGGCCCACCTGGGCGTGACCGTTGCGGATTCACCTAGAGATATGGTGGTTCCCATGTCAGAGGTCAAAGGCTGCTGCCACAACTGTTAAGAAACAGGATAACACAGGTCCTGTTTGCTTCTTTCTCTGGGTATGAAAAGACTTTTAAGATCAAAGGTAAAATCCCCTGGGCAGCATGTGGACTGCCCACTGCACGGATAAGGTGGGAAGGCCAGCACGGCATCCAGGAGGTCCTTCGTCTTGGGCTGGCCCACGGGGAACTTCGCGGCCACCTTCTGGTAAGACCTGCAGCTTGGGCCTGTATTCACACGGGTTTGCAACAGAAAGCACTTCAACCTGACTGTACATGAAGCCAGGGACGCATGTGTTGAGCTCCCATAAAGACATCTATACGCCTAGTACTTTCCCCAAAAAGTTTCTTCTGTGCAAATGTATGCAGATTGATGAACAGGAAGAATGACTGGAGTGATTTCCTTTGATGAGTGGTTTTTCAAATGGGCTCCATGACCCGTTTGGGGAGAGGGGACAAGGACAAGGAACTAGAGCCCCTCTCCAACACCCTGCCCACTCATCCCCAGGGAGTGCCTGTGCTTTTAAATCACTGGGATATCTTTCTTGAGTAAGTATTATCCAGTGGTCCAAGTAAGTTTGGACAATTCCTTTTACACTCCCAAAGTCACTCCCTTAGAAACAGTATCCAATCGTACACAGGGGAGTAACCACGTCGTCAAACACTGGGGTGGCTGAACTGCCGTCCACAGATGATCACTTTGGTGTCTGCAGAGAGCTGACAATCTACAACAAAAGTATGATTCCTGGGGCACAGCTTCGCTTTCCAGGACACGTTCTTAGGCTGGCCTGAGGGTGGGTAACGTGGCCCCTGCCTGGACATCCTGAGTCCACACGCCCAGGCTCACAGGAGTCACACAACACTCCCCTCTGCCGTGCAGGCCACCACACCCCGAGTGCCCTGCTTGTTCTTCTCACTGAGTGTTCATCGTGTTCACTCACACTCTCGTTTCTTCTCCTCCTGGCCCCACTCCACCGAAATCTCGTGCATCACCTAAAAGGTTTGCAAGTTGGTGATTTACTAAATTTGAACACGCAGCTGTTGATGTAGGAGAATGTTTCAGAGCCTATTGGGAAGAAAGACGTATTTGTGTCATTCTGGGCACCTCTTCTTTGACGTGACGTGTTTCCCTAAAGATTAGCAGTTCCTGTTGCTTCATGTCTTCTCCATGCTGCAGGTGGAAGGAGGCACTTTCAGTTGGGAAAACAGAAAGCCTCTGACAAAGAAGTTCCCAAGAAACGTCTTTTCCTAATGAGTGGAGATGTGGAAGCCAGGTTTGCACACGTTCCATGGGTGTAAAAACTATGTAAAGATGCAGACGCGTTTACAACGGATGCCTGCACCTCGGTCTTTCACTTGTCGTTCTTCTGACTCTTCTGCGTATTCGTAGAGTAATGAGAAGCTGGGCCCACATACAGGTGCAGTTGGGGAGCTAACCGGGCCCTCCACTCTCCTGCTGAAACCCGTCCTGAGTGGGGAAGGAGCCGGCGGGAGAGTGTGGCAACCACTGTGGGAAGTCTGACGTCTCTGCAATACGTTACACACAGATGTTCCATGTGACCCAGGAATGCCACCTCCAGAGACACACCCAGGAGGAATGAAAACACATCCACACAGAAATGTATACACAAATGCTCACAGCAGCCTTGTCCATTGTAGCCAAGGAAAAGTGGAAACAACCCAAGTGTTTGCTAACTGATGCAAGCAAACAAAATGTGGTACAGGACTAGAGAAGGGGGCATGAGGTGGGACTCCTGGATGAATGCAAGGCTTGCTTGGGGGCAGTGAGAATGTTCCAGAACTAGATAGTGGGCATGGTACTAAATGTCAATAATGATCAATCTTATGTTATGTGTCACTTGCCACGATTAAAAAACCAGTAAGTGGTAAGTCTGTGTGTTATTGAGCCATAGAACATATTCAACCTTGGATATGAAATGCTGTAGTAACTTTAGCAGAGAAAATATTCGTCTTTAGTAATTTAGTGACAGGTGGATTGAGTTTGATCCAAGGATCACAGCGATGCAGTACGTTCTCCAGGAAATAACTGTGTGCGTTACAATCTGCTATATGTATGAAAAATAAAATATTTTTTTTTTTTTTCTAAAAAGATGTCTTGTTACTGGGCCAAGATAGGTCCACCCAAGTGCCAAATTTCAGAAGTATGATTTAATCTGAATAATAACGTTCTTTAGAGTTGGGTTGCACTTGCAGACGTAGGAATACTCTGAGATGTAATTCACCCTTTTTCAGAGTAGTTAAGTGACTTTCCCATGCTCACATAGCTTGCACCAGCTAGTTGCAATAGTGTTTAGAGTTCAAACCTACTTCACTTCCACTTTTAAGAGCTACTTCCCCTCCCTGTGATACTGCCTGTCAAAGAGCGGGTCCATCGAAAGTCCAATGACTAAGACGGTGTAACTCACACATGCACCCACATCAGTAACCACTAGCTGCTGATGTTTTTATTTGGAATGGCAGTCTTAATAGTGTTAATATTTTATGGAATTTAATTTTTTCTCCCCTATTTAAATTGCAGTTCTTCAGTATGAAAGGAAAAATGGCACTCTTTCCTTCAAAGGTATTTTATCAGCGTAAGTATCTTAAACCTTTAATCCATGATAAAAGAATGCAAATTTCTACAAGGCAGTGCCCCCAACTAGTCTCCCTCTCATTGGGAGAAACCCTTAGACTAGCCTCAAAGAATTTCCTGTGTAGATAGATCCTGGCTGCTGGGGAACGAATGCACACTCATTGACATGGTGTTTGCTTATTTTTGAGGAAGCTCTGGTCATCATGTTCATCTTTCCCTTCCCTCCAACCTCTGGATGAGCGCTGACATTCTCAAAACATGTAATAAAGTTCTGTAAGCACAGGTTACTGAGTGATTCTCAAAGCAACTGCTGCCTCCCACCCTTGAGCCCAGGAAAGTGCTGGGCCTTTCAATCTAGGCAGGAAAGCTGTGAGGACTGGATTTGTGGCCCAAATCTCACATGACAAGGACAACCTGTTATTTTATTAGGTCATCTCGTATTTTCCTGAAACAATTATGCATATTATCTTCCAACCCGTATTTTTATTGCTGAGTCTATTTAAATACTTTTTAAGAAATAGCAAAGAATATTGAAAATATTAGCAGCATAGATTGATTTGAAAATAAGCTAATAGCTACTTCATCCTACTTGTTTTTTTTTTTTTTTTTTGCTTTTTTTAAAAAAAAAATTAAATAGGTACATCAATCTAGCCAAAGACAAGGACCAACCGAAAAGCCTTCCCATTAAAATATTCATGAGGACATCAGTGAATGTGCTCGTGTAAGTGTTTTTAAGACCAAAAATTAAATTCCAAGTTCCTGATTTAGGCACAATAAAAGAGAAAGAGTTAGAGACAGAGACAGAAATAAATAGATTAATATGGGGAGAATGGGAGGGAGAAACGAAGGAGGGGGAGAGTATTTAGAACGTAACATGTGGGAAAATGTATTTTCCTTAATACATGCATTTCGTTTTATATATAAAAAGTGAATCCCAGGCAATATGAAGGAAGAGGAATCCATGATAGCTACAGTGCTTACGGATGGAAAGAATATTGCATGTTAAATATCTACAATATTTCTCTGGATCCTTCTACATTGGTTTGTAGTAAAGTGAGTTTTCACAAGCAGGTATTTCCTACTACAATTAGACTTTTTTTTTTTTTTTAAATAACTGTTGCTACTGACATACAGAGTGGTTTGGGTTGCTTCTGGTTGTTATTTTCCTATACTGTTTTATTTGGAATAATTGAAAACTTACAGAAAAATTGCAAAAATAAAAATAGCACAGAGAATACCCCATATGCCTTTTACCTATGTTCTGCTATTTAGTAACATTTTACTCCATTTGCTTTATCATTTATTTTCTCTCTGTCTGTCTGTCTTTCTTTCTATACCGAGTTTCCCCCAAAATAAGATCTAGCTGGACAATTAGCTCTAATGCATATTTTGGAGCAAAAATTAATAAAAGACCCGGTATATATTATATCATATTATATTATATTATATTATATTATATTATATTATATTATATTATATTATATTATATTACATTACATTACATTGTATTATATTATATTATTATAATACATTATATAAGACCCGGTCTTGTATTGTAGTAAAATAAGACCGGGTCTTATATTAATTTTTGCTCCAAAAGATGCATTAGAGCTGATTGTCCAGCTAGGTCTTATTTTCAGGGAAACACAGTATGTGTATGTACACTTATTTTGAGGGTCATACGTACACCATGGCCTTTTATCCTTAAGCACCTAGATATTTCCAAAGGATGAGGCTATTCTCGCACATAACCACCGTACCGTTATCATCTTGGGTCAATGTAACATGGTGTAGTGAATTGATCTATTATCCATGGTCCCGTTCTGTCAGTTGACCTCCATGACATCCATTTTCCAGTACAGGATCCTGCGAGGGTCAAGTGTTGCCTTTGGTTGTTGTGTCCAATGCAGAGGAGTGTTGAGAGGTCTTTCATGCTGAGAAATGTCAGGGCTGAACTGAGCCGACAGGGGTGACGTTTTAAAGGGATCAGCATATTTCTACCTCACTTTGTGTATGCTGTTTGGGAAAGACATTAAACTATTAGCCTCAGCTATTTGTGCATAATTTGATTGCTGAAACAGTAGTGCCGTTGCCAAGGCATTTACAATGATGAACAAGGTACTCTGGGTGTTTTTTTTATCACACTTTGTTCAGTCATACTTTATGGCCACTGGGACAGTTATTTCCTGGCCAATAGCAAAAGCCATACAACTGTTCTGATCTGTTTCCGAGTGCAGATGTTTTGCTTGAGGGAGATGAGATAGAGTGTTCTCTTGAGCAAAGCTCCCTCTTGTCTCTGCCCAGTTTGATTTCAATTGTGGCAGGGGGTTACCTTCAAAATTTTGCATGGAGAATCACCTGGAAATTTTGAAAAGTCAACTTTACTTATATATAGTTTACATAAAATAAACATTTCTAAGGCTCTTCTTTCATTCCTGAATTTCCAAGTTTCAGATAGTACAGTTTGGTTTCATCCTGAAGAAACTTTCTTTAGTATTTCTTGGGCAGATCTGGTGACAATAGATTTTCTTAGTTTCTTTTATTTGAATGTCTTCATTTCGCCTTTACTGTTGAAAGATATTTTTGCTGGATACAGAATTTTGTTTGCATTTTTTTCCTTTCAGCACTTCAAAAATATTCCACAGTCTTTAGCCCATCCTGCAAACTTTGTTTCTATGCTTTCTGATGAGTAGTCTGGGATCCTTTGAGCATTAATCCTGTATGTGATTTGTCACTGTTCTTTGAGTATTTTTAATAGTTTCTCTTTATTTTTGGTTTTCAGTAGTTTGGCTCTGAAGTGTCAAAGCATGGTTTTCTTTCAATCTATTCTAGTTGGCATTTTTGGCGCTTCCTGAATCTGTAAATTTATGACTTTCACCTAGTTTGGGAAATTTTAGTCATTATTACTTCAAATATTTTTTCTTCCCCATTTTCTCTCCTCGCTCCTTCTGAGATACCTGTTATTGCATGTTCAACTCTTTAATACTGTCTATAGATCCTGCAGGCTCTGCTAATTTTTTTCAATCTTTTTTTTCCCTTTGTTCTTCAGAGTAGATAATTTATATTGATCTAGTTTCAAAATCACAGACCCTTCCATTTGTCAACTTCATTATTCAAGTTAACCAATCCTATACATTTTTTCTATCAGATATGTTTCAGATCTAAAATTTCTATTTTTAAATATTTATAATTTCCATACTGAGATTTCCTATATTTTTATTATGAGCATATTTTTGTTGTTTATGACATCACTTAGTATAATCATACTAACTGCTTCTTGTCTAATGATTATAACATCTAAATCATCTCAGGCTGACCTCAATTCTTAAGAATTGGTCACATTTTTCTGGTTCTTCATATATCAAGTAATACTAAGGGGGAAATAGTCACATTTCCATGCTTTCAAATTATTTGATAAAATAGTTTATATTTAAAAGTGGTTTGTTACAAAGAGCTTTATCTATTGGGATTTACCTGTTTTGTCTACAAGGAGGACAGACGGCAGGCAGAAAGAAATTAATATGCCCCAAAATTACTATTTTAAACATAACATGTTCCTTATGCCTTGAAAAAAAAATCGTACAGACCAGTTAAATTAGGGAGGGATTACTAGTATCTCAAAAGAACTTTTTTCACATTACAGAAGATTAAACAAGAGAGTTTTTAAATTGTATTGAAGGGTTTCTAGAACCTTAAAAAACAGCAGAACCATTCATTATTTCTAACTCAGTCCCAAGCTAGAACCCAGTGTTTGAGTCCTCCTAGAGGCTTCAGTGTAGGCAGCCCCCGACTCCTAGGTTTGGGTGCTCTGAGCCCTACTGCTGGGTCCTGAAGCACTTTTTCATAATCTTCAGGGCTACAAGTAGCATAGTTTCAAATCAGTGAATTTAAGAGGCTTTTGCTTATAAAAATCCAATTACGAAACAACGTTTAGCTCTGTCATATCCGGCAAGTGATCCGTAAGAAGGAAAGTACAAAGAAAGGGCAAGTGAGGGATTATGAAAGTGTTTCTTTCAACTTTGTTTTTAACATCATTGTTAAAGTGTATGTGTGTCCATCAGGCGCCATGCTGCTGTCTCCTGTGAGCGTGGGTCATCAGAGGACACAGCCTCATTGCCTGATTATATCATAAAACCTCTGTGCCTAGTAAATGTTCTTGGTTACGCATCGTCTTGTTGTAAAATGGCTTTTGGAATTCAGATCGTTTGATAAATACCGTCTCAGAATCCCATTATTCCCTGTCAGGTCATTTTCTGTAAACTGTCTTCCTACTTTGAGGGAGCAGTTTCTCAGCGTGAGGTATGGTGGACACATAAATACCCTACTGACTGGCAGAGTTGGGAATGGAACTTGAAATTTCTAAAATTTTCAGTCTTGTTTCCTAAACTCTTTGGTTTTATTTAATTGTCTCAACAGAATTCAACAACGAAAATCTTAGTAACCATAGTGCCTGACACAAAGGAAGCACTCACTAAATAGTTTTAAAAAGGGCTTGTATGGCCATTTCTTATTCTGATTTTACTGAAACTCAGTATGGAATTGCAAAGCACTGAAGCCATATGACCAAAACAGCTCAGGAAGAGATAAGGTGCTGAGGACGAGGCCTTGTTCCTGGCCTGAAGGCTCAGTCGTCCTTTGCCTCCTTCAGCTCCCACATTTTGTGTGACACAGATCCTCTAGGAGAAATATGCTTTCTACTAGCGTCATGTTACAGAAAGGAATGAAAAGTTATAATGAAGTGTCCATGCCCCACATGTGCTTTACTTTATCGTTACCTGCGGATAAGCTTTGACTTCAGAATATGGATAATAATTTGGCAATGATTATTGACTCACCTACTTTAGAAATGTTCATTTATACCAATTTTTCTCCTTTCTTTTTTACAGTCTATAACTATAACAGTAACAAATTCAGACAGCGAATGACATTATCAACAGGTCAGTAGCAATGCTGGGAATAACTGTAAGTCACCGGCAAGCCATTTTTAGTTAAAAACCATCATTGGTATTGCAGATTCCTGTGTGTGTGTGTGTGTGAGTGTGTGTGTGTGTGTGTGTGTGTGTGTGTGTGTGTGTTTGTGTTTGTCTCTGGGACCCTCCTTCATAAGGACAAGCCTGTGATTTTTAACTGAGAATCAAGGCAAGCACAGTACTCATCACTAACAACTCCATTTCAAACAGTATTTGCTTTCAAACAGTCTCCTCTCCTAGGGGACTCTCTAAAATAAGTCAGCAGCCTTTATAATTTAGACCTGTTTGTTTCCAGTGGGATTTCCAGTGTTACTGAGCAGCTATTCTGCCAGAAGCAACTGTTGGCTGCATCTCACCTGTTCCCTGGGTCAGACTACTTGTCCCTTGTCTCCCTAGAAGGGGGCTGGTCTGAACCAAGGCCAGTGGGCGCTTTCACTCTGCCATCTGTGCTAGGCCTCCTGGGCATCTGTCTCCTTTCGCTCATGGTTGCTGAGCTCATGATGCCTTTCCAGCTTTACTTTGCTCAGGAGCAGTCATGGTAAGGTGTGTGGCTCAATGGACAACATGCTTGTCTGGGCAGGGACATCCGAAGGCAAAACCCCACATTTTCCAAGGAGCCAGGCGATAGCAGGAGAAGACAGACCTCCTGAAATTGGAGTTTTCTTCCTTTGTGACGAATCATAACTGTGATTTCTTATGCCATGGGCCACCCACAAAGCGAGGGGCTGACTGCATTGTGGTTCACAGATCCCCAGCCTACCGAAAGGGACAAGGGAAGAATCCAGAATTGTCTGTTGGAGGCTGCGAAGGGGACAAGAGATTACTGAATGCAACATTGTTAACTCAAAAACTATAGCCACCCCCATGGACCAAATAGCTTTTATACTGGTCCCAATTCTTTCTCTTTTTGGAAACACAAATGCCAAGGAATTGTGTTCTTCACATCCCCACTGTGAACGATTTGTTGTGACATACAGTTCTTTTTGTGTCCAAGGGTTCTGAGAGAGATTACCAGCTGTGTGTCAGTTCTGACAAAGAAAAGGCCCCACGCCTACTCACCAGTGAGTGTCAGGGAAAATCTAAGTTGGGCTTGATTGGGTTCAAAACGGTAACTCTACAGTCCCAAAGTAATCGTGTTGGGTTCTGAGCTTCAACAACTCTTACAAGTGAACGTCTCATGCACTATCCATCCATCCATTTCACAACAATTACTTTCTCTGCCCCAGGCACTGATGATGTTTCTCCATTCAGCAGCTTATGGTCTAGCTGGGGAGATAAATGTGAATTTTTCTTTTTTACTTTTTATTTGACAATGTTTTGAAAAACCTCTATGCATGTATGTATGTATGTGTATTTGTGTGTATGTATATGTATGTGTGTATATATGTTTGTATGTGTATGTATGTGCGTGTTTATGTATGTATGTATGCGTGTGTGCATGCATGCATGTGTATGTATGTGCGTGTTTATGTATGTATGTATGCACATAGGAAAGCAACACAGATTGAAATTTCTTTCTCCCCCACTTTTCTTTTTCGTATTGCAGTTTTGAATTCTTGTCCTATTTCCTAACTACTAAATAGCCTCTGCTTTGTGAGAATCTTCTCACTAGTTCTGCCTCTGACTCCCGATACAAGCACCTCCTTTGCACCTGCTCTGTGCCCAGCACTTCTCAGTATCTGAGAATACGAGACCCTCACATTTAGACGCCTCAGGTCTTCACTGACAGAACGGCCTACACTATGGTACTTCTCAGGCTGAGTTTCCCAGTGTTGTTCTTTTTATTATTATTATTATTATTTCTTTTTTAATTTATTGGGGTGACAATTGTTAGTAAAATTACATAGATTTCAGGTGTGCAATTCTGTATTACATCATTAATGTTCGACTGCATAATAAATCGCAACACTTCAGAGTCGACCCTGTACTGGGACCACAGTGACACACAGTAGGTGTGCAAACCTCAGGCTGGGTGCTGCCCTCTGGCAGGCGCATGCCTGCAACTGCCTTTCCAGCGAGTGGCGCTGCCCATCTGTGGATTCCTTCCCGTTTCACTGCTGTCCGCACAGCCTAGCAAGAGGGTAGCTTCTGTGGGCACAGTTCTCACACACTCCTCCTTTCCCCAAACTTGACTGTGCTTGGTTGGATCAGACTTTGCAACTTTGGCCTTGATGATGCTGTGTCAAATGAACTAGAGAGCTGGCCCAAAGCCAGAAATAGATCCATTGCCAGGACCACACCGAGTTCACCACTGAGGTGCCTCTAAACAGAGGTCCATCAGCAAACCCCCTTGGTGCACCCCACTGGGGTCATGTCCCAACTCCGCTGCACTCAGCCTCACCAGTGGACCCCACGGCACAGGGTCCAGGAAACGGAGAGGAGGCGAGCACTCCAAGGACAGGCATTTGGGACATCAGGTGGGGCGCCCCTGCACCCGCGCGGACTCCCCAGCCCAGCCCCCTGCCTCCGGGTGTACTGGGACCACTCCGCAGGAAACAGTGAAAAGCGCTACCTGCTGTGGGTGGGGACTGAACCCCAATAACACGTGGAGGTACGCCCGTTTTCTTCCCTGCTCTACCCCCGGGACTCAGACCAGTGCCTGTCCTTCATCGCAGCTCAGGAAGTATTAGAATGATGAACAACCACTGGATTGTAAACCTGACAGCTGCCTAGAGACATTTCCTGAATGAGCCACTAGGAAGAGAAGTCCCAGGCTATTTAGTGAGACCCGTGGAAGCAAGGGGTGCCATGGACGCCGGCAAGGCCCTGTGCCAACAGCCCCTCACTGCTGCACACCAGAAATCCCAGCTCCATACATGTTCACAGGCCTGGTTCTGTGGTGTCAAGACTTATCAGCTCTCTGAAGTGACAGACTTCCCAGGCCTCCCCTTAGGAAGCTTACATTTGTTTATCTCTTGTGCTGTTATTCACAGGCCTGAAGTTGTCATATATCGAAATTTTGACAGAGTTTTCTTTTGGGGGAGGATATGTATGTTCCACTCAAGGGGTTGCAAGGGCTACCATGTCGGTACCCACTGGGGATTTCGATACAGTTCTAAACCTGCTGCTTACAAGTCTGCAGAACTGAACCTTTGCAGAGGGAGGGAGGAAGGGAAAGAGGGAGGGAAAGGAAAGGAAAGGAAAGGAAAGGAAGGAAGGAAGGAAGGAAGGAAGGAAGGAAGGAAGGAAGGAAGGAAGGAAGGAAGGAAGAGTCCCAAGAAGCCCATATGCCTTATTTCAGAAGGCCTGGTTCTCACTTCATGTGTGTGCAAGCGTGTGTTGGGTGTGTGTATTTTGTTTCAGAACTTCTCTTGCTAGGAGTTAAAAGCAAGCACTGTGTCTAAAATGCACAAGCAAAATAGGTACGTGTATTTCTTTGTAAGAAACTAATAGTATTTAGGATTATTTATCACCGGACCTTGTCAGTCCGCACTGGTTTGCTAACTGTACACAGAGGAGGGTCCAGGTGATGGGGGGCAGATATCTTCGTTCCCACCACAACCCAGGCTGTTTCTGTGCTTCTAAGTGTAGCTGGAGCCTGTCACAGGCTGCGTGTGTCATTGGGGACCTGGAGCCGTGCTCCCCGTGGGTCACACTTTGTGGACCTGTGAATTAAGTGGGGACTGAAACTAAGGTTTTCAACTAAATGCTCTCTATGTAATTTCTCCAATACATATTTGCCATAAGAATAATATTACTTTTTTTCAAATCTATCTAAGGATTTTCTTTGAAATATCCAAGGAAGTGTATTTCCCTCCAGTGTCCATGATAAATGGCTCGGTGTTATTGATGGAGGGAGCGAGGAAATCACTACAGCCCAGAGGTAATGATACAGGATTAATCTACTCCGGTGACGCCTCCAAACACAACCCACACACTCTCAGGGAAACGCCAGCTCAGAGTTTACAGCTCTGGTCACTGTTTCATTTGCCATCACCCATGGAGGCAAGTTTAAAACCAGATGTGTATCTACTGCTGTTACTGATTCTTGTTCTTCTAATCTTATTAATATGGAATCTTTGACCATCTCATGTCTTCTGAATTTGTGGAACTGACAGGAGAAGAAATCCATTGGTCCAAGAGAGATGTTGGAGGGAAATTCCGCCAGCAGTACAGTCTTTGTCACACACGTACCTAACCAGAGCGGTTCTTACCTGGGTCAGGAACTGAATTCAATGGAACACTTTTGTGTGTTTTCGTACCTGGAACTCTACTCATCTCTTAGATAATAATAATGCTTAGGCTCTTACCATGAGATAGCAGGCGTATATTGCTACTAAGCGAAATGAGTCAGACAGAAAAAGCAGAGAACCATATGATTTCACTGAGACGTGGGATAGAAACCAAAAACAACAAAAGAATAAGACAAACAAATGAGAAACAAAAACTCATAGTCACAGACAATAGTTTAGTGGTTACCAGAGGGTAATGGGGGAGGGAGGTGGTAGATGAGATTAAAGGGGATCATATATATGGTGATGGAAGGAGAACTGACTCTGGATGGTGAACACACAATGGGATTTATAGATGATGTAATACAGAATTGTACACCTGAAATCTATGTAACTTTACTAACAATTGTCACCCCAATAAACTTTAATTAAAAAATAAAATAAATATAAAGGGAGCCTCTTAAATTTAATTGCTGTTTATTTAATCAGTTGGCTTTTGTGAACTTGGGTTGAGTACATTCCGAAATGTTAGCTTTAAAATATACTTACATTAAATTAGATATTAATAAGGTTTCCCCAAATCAAAACACACTGTAGGGGTTTCAGGGACATATTTCAGGCAGTAGTTTCAAGAGACATATTTGTGTGTCCTTCTGCATTTTCCCTGGGTTTTGCACATGACATCCCCTGAAGTACTGTTGCTGTCTCTCTGTGTCCACTTTCCTAAGCAAATGACTGGCTCTATTCCCACGTGTGCTTCTTGTGTCTTGGGGTTTGTAGAGCAGCTGCCGCAACAGCACTGCCCTCCTGCGACACCTGCGTGGGACGCTGCAGCACATCCAGCAACACTCCTCAGCCAATCAGATGACAGCCTAGAATCTTCTTTGTGTGCACAGCCCCAAGCCTTCTTTGTCTGCCTACCACCTGCAGCTCAGGATTAGAAGAGGACCTCACCAAAAAGGTACTGTGATCGCTCACTTTTAGGCCCTGGGGGGCAGAGTCCCACTTTGAACCCAGCATTTGCAGTATTAACTCTGAGGGACCAGTGTTTTGAAGTGCACACCTTAATCACCGGCCTCTGGAGTGACAGAGTCATTTATCCTACTCAGATGGGGTACAGGTAGGCGGTGGTTACGGGGAAACAGAGTCACGCCTTCTTTCCCATGCAGGAGACCAAACACTAAACAATAGAGCGATACGAGTGTCCTGGCATGACGGAAAAGAACCCGGGCTTTCGAGTTTGACAAGCCTAATTACTGAGGGATGTGTGACCTTGGGCAAAGTTTCCCAGAGCTGGTTTTATCATTATGCAGAGGTGAGAGCAGCCACTCCTCTGTTCATTCCTGGCACGCACTCCTAGGTGGCTTGGGCAACAGGGGCACCCACGGCTCCACACACACGGGCTTCCCAGCCAGTGTGGCTCATTCAGAAAAATAGCTGGCTACCATTTCACCTCTGCTGTGGGTGAGGAAAGCAGTAAAAGATTCCAGAGCATCCTCACAGCTGATGAGATAGATGACCGCTCTTCCCCGAGCTCAGCCTGAGAGCAAGCGTGAGGCAGGCAGTGGCGAGGGCACACTCGAGTTAGACACATGGATGTTTCTCTCACACAAAACACAGAAATAAGCCTCTGCTTCCCATGTCTAAGACACTTCCTCACTTCAGAAGTGAATTTCACAAGTTCTGTCTATTGGATGCTTTATGAATTCTAAAAGGATGTTATACGTCAATTATACTGCAATAAAACTGGAAAAAATAAAAATAAAATGAATAAATAAAAATAAATAAATAAAATTTAAGCAGAGAATATATATCTTTAGCCCAAACATCCTATGTGGGTCACTTGGAAATTATCCTAATTTTAAAGGTGTAACCACTGATATAAAATGTTAGCTATTAAACTAGGCCCCAGATTTTAACTTTAGCTCACTGATTGAAACTATTTTAAAATCTGTGCCCAAAGTACTCTTGAAAGTATCAGTTATTTATCAGATAAAAATGGTCTGTATATTTTTTTTTTATCAACTCTGAATTTTTCTCAGAATTCTTTCCCATTGTTTGTTAAATCCAGGACTCACGTGTGAGGTGTGATTTGCATGATATTAATATGATCTGTATGAAAAGAGCCTCTTTTTTTGCCCTTTTGTGCTACAGATTTCTTTTGTACAGTTTCTCATTGACAACTGCCTCCAGATATTTGCAGAAGACACCGCTTCCGTCTTGGGGGCGCGCTCTGTGAGCTGTGACCACAGTGAGAAGGCTGCAGGTAGCGCACATGGCGGAACTGGCCATGGGGGAAACAACAGTGAGGCCCCAGGGCTCCTGGGAGGCGCTCGGACGTGCTGCGCTGGGGGCCACAGCACATGTCCAGGGCAATGCCTCCCGTCCGCTCCTTCCTGCCAAGGCTGGGGCACCGGGCAGGGCAGGCTCCCACCACCCTGAGACCAAGGGTGAGGTGAGGTCTCTGACTTCAGCAGGTTACAGCGCAGGGCATCACAGCGTTAGGACCTCCTCAGGCCCTTCCATGGCCGCGCTTGGGAAGCTTATAAAGCAACACTTGACACGGAACCTTATAGGGCTCAGAGAGGTGCCCTGGTTGAACCCAGAGGGAGAGGCCCAGAGAGCTGCCTGTTTTATCCCCCACCTCCTTTTTCTGCTCCGTGTTACTGGCTGTTTTATCTTTGGTCAATCATTCTAGCTCATTCTCAGTGTCTTCATCCCTAAAAACGTTGATAAAGGTAATGTCCACGCCGTAGGATTATTGTAAAGATTAAATAAGATGTTGGATGTAAACTAAACGTGCAGCTAAACAAATAGGGCCAATGGAAGTTCCTCTGACACTAGAGCTCGTATCCTCTGAGCCAAGCTCACCACAGCTAACTGGCCGCAGGCCATTCTGCCAGGGCGAGCTGAGAGTCAGAATCTGGGACATGGAGCACGAGTCCCTTCAGATTTTTGACATTGCTTGGTTTTATGACACACATATATATATATATATATATATATATATATATATATATATATATATATATATATATACAGGCCTCACTGCTTTCAGGAAACTTTGAGGACAATCCATTGCATGAGGCATCAGGATAAGTCTGGTACCCGGGAATACGCTCATACTAAGAAAACTGTTTTCATTGCAGTGGTGCCGACAAAGCCACCTCTGCTCTCCAAGCCCGTGAGTGTGACAGTGACGTACAGAAAGGCGCTGGCAGGATGAGGCCGAGGCCCCAGTGAACCAAGGTCCTGCCACCCGCGCAGTCCCCAGGACAGTTTCTACGTCACTGAAGATGAGCAGCTTCACAGTTGCACTTGAGCTTCTTTCCCTGTATTGCCTGATACCCCACTGGGAACAATTCCCTGAAATATTTGAATTGGGATAAATTCCTCATGTCCTCTCTAGCAATAAGTAAGTTTGCTGGCAGAAGAGTGAACATGAGATGCCTTAAACTAAGTCAGCCATTTTACGTCATTTATCTTTAGTGGGAACACGACACGAAAAGTCAGCACCTCCCAGGGTCCCAGCCCATCCCACTCGCTTTTCTTGTCCTCAAGCCCATATATCCACAAGTGAGAACCCCCCACACACAATATACCTCTGTCTCTCCCTTCCTACCACATTCTATCACACATATTGTACAGTATTGTAAATGTTTATGTCGTTGCAATAAAAATCATTCTATAACTCGGCGGCGGCTTCATATTCGCTAACGTCCCATGGGTCACAGAAAGTCACACGGCCACACCAGGGTCAGCGCAGGAGGGGCCCGACGAGGGACTACAGAGACACTGAGTGAGAAGAGAAGCAGGTGGTCACTGCTTACGGAAGCTGCTGCTGTCATCTACCACACGTGACCATCAAGGACACGGCCGCACCACTAACACACACACCCTTTATTCATGGGCTTGGAACCCTCCACTCTTCAGACCAGCATTTCCTAAAGGGCATTACAGGTGTGGGGGGACATGCCTTTGAAACGACAGCTGTCTGTTTCCTCAGGCATGCCTCGCCTCCACGCTTCTCCCTGTCTTAAGCTGTTGTAATAGACAGCTAGATCCAGTTCCTCGGGGAAGAAAAGTTACAGCGGAATACAAGGAAAAGGGAGTTCTTCACTGCTTTTGAGTTTGAAAATTTTAGTTTCCTAGGAAACAGAAACAATGCAAGGCCTAAAGACGTAGGCGGAAATCTCATAGGAAAAGCCCCAAACCTTTAAGTGCATGGGACGTGTGCTCCATTTCCTGGATGGAAGCCAGAAGGAAAGCTGGACACCCTTGAACAGCTCCATGGCATGTCTAAGGAAGATGGGGCCCTGTACATGCACCCAGTCTCCTGTTTCTCATCATGCGATGGAGCACTCAAGTTATTCCTATCAACCCCAGAACGGTCTGAAAGTAATAAAGCCACTGCATTTCAATGAGATGCATCTTAACAACAGTTGTAAAGACCAACTTCCCAGGACCAGACTGCGATCAGAACATCTCAGCAGATGCCAGCAGAGAACTGGGTAAGTGCCACCCCGGTAGTCCACAACCTCCTAGCTCCTAGAAAACTCCCCGACATGGACACGCTCGTGGGCAATGGAGAGACCCTGAGTTCCGACCAATCTGGGACAAAAGGATCAAACTAGAAATCAAATGAGTTATTTAAAAATATGGAAATATATATACATATATATTTCTTAATTATATCAGTTTCTTAATTTTATCAGTTTGTACACTCACCTTGGTACCAGTACATATGAAATATTCGACCCATGCATCGTTTCTCAGAAAGGGTTCCCTGGGAAAATAGGTTTGCGAAATTCTGGGTTTTTCCTTTTGGAAGTCAAAATGTAAATTAATGTATTAAAGTCTTAGCAAAGACTCAAGGTATTTTCCCCATTTATTTGACCTGGGAGACCCCTTCAGAGGAACCCTATTAATTAATGTTACTGGGACCATACATTTATAAACACTGCTCTAAATTTATCTTTTTTTCCCCAGAAAACTGTCCTTTTTAATATCCTCCACAGTGTGACTTGCTCTAGTAATCACTTTTATCTTCACGATTCCCAGCGTAGCTCCCTTTCTTTAACTAGGCCAGACCCGTCCCTGTTCCCTGAACACGACGCGCTCATTTGTCTAACTATAGTCTTGACCTCCCTTTGGTCTGTACACATCCACACACTAGGTAGCCATTCAGGTTCTGCTTTCCCAGAAACTCACAAAGCCTTCCTAACCGTTCCAGCTCAGATCCACCGTTCATGTACAATGCACAGACATTTCACCTGCTGGAGTTATGCTGGTACGGTTATGCGTCATCCAGCAAACCCAAATTCCTCTGGTAAACAACTGTATCCTGTGTTAGTTTTATATTGCTTTTAACGCCTGGCTAAATGTTTACTAAAATATGACTTAGAACCCAGCATATGCAATTTCAGAGGGTGGCAACAGGACGTTGTATTGACTAAGTTTTTTAGATACGATTTCACAGATTTTACTTATTCACAAGTTCTGGGCTGTATACTATTTTTATTCATCATGCAGATAATGGGCTACCGGTGTGATATATTTGGAATATGATTACATTTGTGTGAAATTTCTTTTAAATTGCAGAATAAAAGGGGCAAAAACATAGAGGGGCAAGACATCTGTGAGTTTTAGAGCCTTTAGAGAAAGATATGCAAACGTCCGTGAAATTAGAAAAGAAGAGACAGAAATAACAGGCGGTAAAGAAAAGCTGAAATTCAACTACCAATTGCAAGTCCAGAGGAGATTTTTACCATGGGTAAATGATTAATGAATAGTAGTTTTCTCCACAGAATATTCAAGAATAGTATCTCCTTGAGAAAGACAATTTGTTAATTTGAAGAAAAGATTCTAGGAACTGATAAACAATAAACAGATGCAACTGTCCACTCTGGAATGAACAAAAGACAATTAGATTTCTGATGTTGGCCTTTACCCATGAATTGGCACTTGGTGGTGTAATTATGGTTAAACATTTCCAAAAGTAAAGCAAAGGTACCGAGGGTGAGTATCTTATTTTATTCTAGAAAGAAAGCTATTCATTCATAGGCTACCTGTATTAGAAAACTAATTCTCATTGATGGTGGGGATTAATTACTATGACATATTGAATGGAATATATATTGATACACAATTATTATTCCACAAACGTAACATGTACAAATTTGTTGGATGGGGTATACACCGGGGGTGCCAAAAAAATGTATACAAGTGGACACATTGGTCAACGTTGCTCAAGTAGTAGTTCTCCGTAATCAGAAGTGTCTGGACGCTGACGGTAACCACTCTGAGCATCTCTTGGAATTGCAGAAGTCAAACTTGATTTGTATTCATCTTTCGTTATCAGTATATATTGAGTATTACAATTTTAATACAGTTTTCCTTTCTTAAAACGTGTCTACTTTTTTTTTTAGCACCCTCTGTATTTGTACAAGAAGCCACCTTTTTTCAGAAAGCACTGAGCAATGCCTCTCACATTTTTCTACAATTCCTTCCATGCTTCATCCTGAATAAAACTCTCACTTCTCTCTTCCCATTCATTAATTCTTTAACTTTGTTCATTCTAGAATTTATTATTTCAGTGTTATGACTGATGTTGCTTTTTTAATGCCTATGGTATTTTCTAGGATTACTAATTAGATATTTTTCCTACTCATATAATTTTATATTCTTTCAATGGTGGTCATTCCTTCCTTCTCTGGTCTGATTTTGGTACCCAGAACTGGGGTGCTGATATAACAAATCCTAAAAGTATGTGGAATAGGCACTGCACCTGGGAAATGGGTAGAAGCTAGAGAACTTCTGAGATGTGTACATGCTAAGAAAAGCCTGGCCTGCCCTGAAGGCGCTGCTGGTGGCACTACAGGTGTTTCTGGTAAGCGTGCTGACAGAAGAGAGTTTGAGAGACAGCCTTTATCTTCTGAGAAATTCCATAAATAATCATCAACAGAATATTAGTAGAAATATGGGCTTTAAAGGTCACCCTAGTGAGGTCTCAGATGGAAATGAAGAGCATGCCATTGAAAACTGGAAGGAAAAAGATCTTGTCATAAAGTGTCAAAGAACTTGGCTGACTATAGTTCTAGTGTTTTGTGGAAGGTAGAACTTACCAGCAATACAACTGGGTGTTTAGGTAAGGAAGCTGCTTGGCAAAGTGTTAAAGGAGAGGCTCGGGGAACCAGAACCAAAGATTTGGAAAATTCTCAGTCTATCCATCGCATGAAAAATGAGACAGCGTGTTCTGAAGAGAGCACTGAGGAGGTGGCTGAACAAGCAGTTGATAACGAGATGAGTGGGGGTGTGAACCACTGGTTTACTCAGCCACCTCAGCAGAAGCCAGAAACAGGGATGGGATTATACCAGCAGAAACACTGCCCATTTGAACTGAAGGGAAGGGAGACAGAATGGAATGAAAGGCCGCTGTGGGACTTCTTAAGTTTGACAGGGCGGGACCATGAAGCCATGTGACTGCAAATGTATGCTGTTCTTTAAGGAAAGGGGAGAATGACTCCAAAATCCATTCAGAGAGCATCAGGGCTGCCTCAGGTTTAAAAGTGTGGGGCCATCACCTGGGTTTCAACATGTCACACAGCCTCCGACTGAAGCTTGCTGGGACCCTCATAGGACCACCACCCCACTGGGTCCAGAAGGCAGGGCATGGAGACAGAGGTTATTCCTGAGCCTTAAAACCCAATGGACTTCACCTTGAATGGCTTTGGACTTGCTTGGAATCCGACACCCCTTCCTTTTTTCCTATTTCTCCTTTTTGGAATGGAAATGTCTAGGCCTGTCCCACTGTTGTATTTTGGAAGCACATAGCTGGTCTGGTTTCAAAGGTTCACAGCTGGAGAGCGATTTTGCTTCAAGATGAATCATACCTCGAGTCCCACCATATGTAACTTAGATGATACCTAGAACTTTAAACCTAGAGTTGATTCTAGAATGAGTTAAGACTTTTGGGTCTGCGGGGTTAGAATAAATGTATTTTGTACATGATAAGGACATGAATTTCAGGGGGATAGGAGCAGATTCCTCCAGAATGAATCGTGTGGCCCCAGATTTGTTTGTTGAAGTCCTAACCCTCATGTGATTATGTGGGAGGCAGGGCCTTTGAGGAGATGATGAAGGTTAAATGAAGTCAGAAGGGTGGGACTCTGATATATCACAACTGGTGTCCTTGCAAAAGAGAAAAAGACTCTCTCTCTCTCTCTCTCTCTCTCTCTCTCTCTCTCTCTCTCTCTCTCTCTCTCTCGAGGGCACAGTGAGACGGTAGCCATCCGCAAGCTAGGAAGAGAGCCCTCATCAGAAATTAACTCTGCCAGCACCTTGATCTTGGACTTCCAGCCTCCAAAAACTGTGAGACAATCAATTTCTGTTGTTTATGCCATCTTTTTTATGGTATTTTGTTATGACAGCCTGAGCAGACTAAGATGATTTTAAACAGACTTATTTTAAAGTCATTTTTACGATTGTTCTCCCCCCCCCCATTTTATCTGGTATTAATTCAGCTCCTGAGTGGCTATTTTTTGTCTGTTTGTCCTCATAGCTCATATATTTTATTTTAGTTTGATGGCTCCACTTGAATAGGAGAGATTTTTTTAAAGCTCTCTCTCTGCTCTTGCCATTCGCATTTAATGCTTCTCATTTGCCCCTACCTGGCTCCCTGGAGCTTCTAGTCTAAAGGAACAGTGTTGTGTCAGTAGCATGGAGTTTCCTCAGCATGAATATTGGGAATGTCAGAGTAATTCCCAGGGCTGCAGGGCTAAGCCTGCTTCCTGCCATATGAATGCTTCCCTCGGCAGTGTCTGAATCTTTTTAGCTTTGTTTCAGGTGTATTTGTGACGTCTTAGGATTTTTTGGTCTATGGTTAGTAAACCAAGAGCTATCTACTAGGTAGTCACAATTCCTGAATTGCACACTTGCATCATTATGTGATTGTATTGGCCATGTTTTTTATTTTCTGTATCTGATGCTTTGACATCTGAGTCCTTGCTGGGTTGGAAGGCCTGCCCTTCCCAGGGTTAGCCAACTTAGAGATACACAGCTCTCCCAGGAGTGTGCCTTTCAAACTCACTGAGCCATTCAGAGCCCACACACCCAGGCCACACCCATGGGCTCTTATACTCCCCCTAGGCCATTACCCTCTTGTTCCAGTCACTCCAAGGGCAGGTACTAGACAACTGGGGAGGGACGGGCCTGTGCCTTCCCACGGAAACCACAGCACAGGCTCTCACCCATCATCTCCCTCGCCCTCTGCCTCCTGACCAGCCTGCTGCTTCCCCATGTGGCCCCCACATCACGTGATGGGCCTCCTTTCTAGGGATCTGTGAGGGATCTTGCTTCATACGGTCATTTCTGAGTCTGTGTGTCTTACCATACCTGATTAAAACAAATCCCAAGTACCACTAAAACAATTACGAACTGAATAATAGCAAAATAAAGTGACTTGTGGTGGCGGGAAACGTGTGTCTTTGTGCTTGGTTAACTCCAGTCCTTTTAACATCACAGTAGTTATGTAATAGCCTCGTGACCGTTTTCACATCATGTTTGTGAGATGTAGTGTTCACTCTAAGACACCTATCCTTTTTTTAAATTTTAAAATGTCTGAAAGGAAGTACCTTTGTGTGTGTATGTGTATTTTCTTTTCAGTGATTCTCTGCCACCCCTCAATGTTTTAAAATGGATAACACACTTAGAATCCATTGGTTCTAGAAAGTGAGGAAATAGGAAATCTTGACTTCTCAATGGTTCCCAGATGGTCCTCCCTGGCACCTGTGGAGCCACCAGGAGCAGGGCTGAAGCACTGGGAAACTGAGGTAAACAAGTGAGGCCTGCTCTGCTCACTCCTCAACCATGAACAAGCAGCTCAATTTTTTTTTCTGTTATTTTTGCTTTATTATTTTATTTATGGATTGGAATGAAAGAGTCTGTGAACCTGAAAGTACTGATGCAAATGTATGTTTTAGCTTTGTCTCTGTCATTAGATCACAGGCTCTTGTACCCAAAGGGCCTGGCACAGTTACGACTAGATAACTGGGTCAGCTTGATGCTGATTGGTTGGTGTGCAAACATGCAGACTATATCCACAGTGATCAATTCTCTTAATCTTTTCAAACAACTCTGCGCCAGTCTCCTAAATGTTGGTTCCTTTCTATGTTCTCATTTTCTTAAAAAATGGTGTCCTGGGCCTCCCAGAATAAACGTGAAATATATCCCCAGTATATCTTTATAGATAGTAAGTTGTAGGTTTCTTTCCAAAGCACGCAAATGGATTTTAAGGAGATCTGTAAGTGGCTATAATTTAGGATCAGAGGGTATTATCCTTGAGATAAAATTTGAATTTGGCAGGAAAATAGCACAACTTTTATTTAGAAACTTGGAATCTTGAACATAGAATTCCACTGCTGCAGAATTTCAAGTTAGACACTTAGCTGGGATGCTAGAAGTAGATGTTGGAAAAATGGAGACAGGTGAAATTTCAAAAGACTACATAGTGAGTGAGGTTAGATCTTAAATCGTTGTCAATTTCCTCCCTTTAGTTTGAGTGAGTTTATATAGATAGATAGATAGATAGATAGATAGATAGATAGATAGATATAGATATAGATACACATATATAAACTATATATATTATATATTATATATTATATATTATATATTATATATTATATATTATATATACTATATATTCCCCCCAGGCAGAGAGAGAGAATATGCACAAGCAAGCAAGAGCACTGTTTTATAAGGAATTGGCTCACACAGTTGTGAGGGAGGGCATGTCTAAACTCTGTAGGGCAAGGTGGCAGGCTAGAAATTCTGGTAGGAATTGATGCTGCCATCTTGAGTCTGAATTCTGCAGGCTGATGAGGCAAGTGAGAAACTCTGGCAGGTTTTCTATGTTATCGTCTGGAGGCTGGATTCCTTCTTCTTTGGGAAACTGTCTTTGCTCCTAAGACCTTCAGGTCAAGCCCACCCACATTAGGGACAGTGACCTGCTTCGCTCAGGCTACTACTGTAAATGTTATCACAGCTAAAAAATACCTTCACTGAGATATATTCATTGTTGTTTGACCAAGCTACTGGGCACCATAACCTCACCAGATTGACATAAAAAATTAACCACCATAACGTCTTGTTACCTGCGAGGCTCTGTTTCTTGACATGTTTTCCTCAGTCAGCTCTACTTAATGTCACCTTACTCCATCAAATAAAATGCAACCGAATTTTAGCCTTTTCAGTGTTTCCCATTTGCTGCAGGCCTGAAATCCCTGAATTAATCGGGATTTTGGAAAGGTCTCCAGATGACACAGCCACACAGGCAAAGTCGCTGGCAACCTTGTGTGTCAGGGGCTTTCCTGTCTGGGAGGTTTGATGCAGAGAAAATGAGTTACAGAAGCGGATTATGTGAGGCAGGGTGATCCCAAAATACTGTTACAGATTCGTCACTGAATTGATATTATTATGTTGGTGTGCCATTTGTGTCATTATTGCTCTAAGTCAATTATCATGACGTCTCTGAGGCAGTCCATTGGCCAGATACAGACCGTGTTTCCCCGAGAATAGGATCTAGCCAGACAATCAGCTCTAGTGCATCTTCTAGAGCAAAACTTAATATAAGAACTGATATTATATTAAATTATATTATATTACATTATATTATATTATAAGACCCGGCCTTATATTATAGTAAAATAAGACCACGTCTTTTAATTTTTGCTCCAAAAGACACATTAGAACTGATTGTCTGGCTAGGTTTTATTTTCAGGGAAGCACAGTATATACATCAAGCCTACAGAAGAGTGGGCAGGGGGAATCTCGACTGCTCACATCCTGTCTGTAATCTCATGGTCACGTCCATGGATTTGGTCAGAGCAGAACTGAGGAATTTAACACCACAGTTCAAGCTCTCAAAATGACAGGTGTACCGATGAATGCAAGTGGCCACATAAAGTGGGCACTGAAAAGTGAGGTTAACCCTTGCAGTGCTCTATGCACCCTTGCATGCTGCGTGAGTTTCTCTTCTGGCGCCATGGTAACAATAAAACTTACTTGTACAATTCATGCCTGTTTAAAAAGCTGCATATTTGCATTTTCACATCTCATCCTCCTTCCAAGTAACACCAGGGGCAAAATATTGTTATTCTACAGATAGGAAACTAGGGAGTCAGAATTCAGATTTCATTTGCTGAAGGGAAAAGAGTAAACACTGGGATCTGACCGAGATCACAGCTTTTTCCACTACATTCTCTAGTCTCTTAAACATTCATAATTGCTGTTCTGGGAAATAAAAAGTCATTATGTTTCTAAAGTAAATTATGGACCAACAGCAGCGAACTACTTGTTTTAGAGGTAGAAATTCTGACAAAGGGAAAAAAAACTATTGTGGCATTACTTTGAAGTCCTCTTATTATGAGTTGCCAGAGAAAAAGTAAAATTTACATAAATCTCATTAATTTAAAATGTTACATAAAAAAAAACTGAAAGAAATAAATGTTTTTCACTAATACTAAAGGAAGTAATTTTCTTTTGTCCCTGGTAATTACACTGAAAACATAACTGTAACTCAAATTTCACTGGACCTTTGAAGAGTAGAGGAGGGGGAAAGGATTCAATTGTGGATTGAGGATCTGCCTGATCTTTCCTTCTTTCAGAGATCAAAAGATTTATTGTCAGAGAAGGAAAAATAGGATTTGATTACCACTGCGATGAAAGACACTGCAAGTAGAGGAGCTGACTTCTTAATACTTCCTACTTGGGTAGCCTACCTCCAACCAGATACTCTTTTAATTGATTCTTCAAAATCTCAGTTTCAACAATTAAGCCATTTAGGCATCGGAAGGATGGTAACAGAGTCCAGTAAGAGCAACAGAACTCAAAATCATTGCAAATGACTGAAGTGGCTTTTGCAAGTAAAGAAGGTACTGGAAAGGAAAAGAAAAAACTCTTTTTCCTGGCCCTCCAAAGTGAATCTGCAATTCTTTAAATGAGTTCATTTATCTCCCACAGGCCAAACAAGAACTTGTTCTTCTTTATCTACATAAACCCATGCTCTGTTTTAGAGACAAAGTCTGGTCATTCCGTCTTGGTTTCTCACTCCTCAGCAGCACCCTGGCCTCCCACCCTCCCCACGCAGGGAACCCACCCCCTGCTGCGTTCAGTAAGTCCGCACTCCGTGGTAGTCTACAAATGTCCATGGTTTAGTTTGATTTAAGACAGTAGCTCACAATTTCTTATAATGTAAGTTTTTAGAACTTTTTTCAAAAAATATTGGTCTTGAGAAATTACATAGTGATATTAATCTGTGTAGAAATATAATATGGATAACTCAAACAAAATCATTAAATTTTTCCCCAAAGCACATTTAGCAGCTTGAGTTATGTGGAAAAATATTCTCAAGTTTCTTGAACTCAAATCCATCAAGCATAATAAAATAAGTTCTGGTGATTTAAAGAAAAAAAGAAAGCACAACCATGGCTGAAGTAGGTGATACAGCCCAGAGTGCTTTTCATTTGCATGACAGGAAAATTACATAATCTCTGTTTCTAAGAGAAGGTCATGTTTTATAGAAAGTAATTTAAGAAGGCAGATCTCGGAGCAGTACAGAAATTTAAATTTGAGCCATGTATTTAATTACATTTTAAACTGCAATGTTGCTCATTCTCAGTTTTTTCCCTTTGCTTTCTCAGTGACAAGCATATTTTCAACAGCCTTCATCTTTTTCAGTGTATATTATTATAAATACCAACCATACAGGGTAAGAGTCAGGAAGGAAATGAGTATCCCCTGAATACCAGGCACTTCCCTGAACATTGCCTGTTGTAGCTACTTTAGTTACTCTCTTGTTGAGCTGTTGGAGGTTGCGTTTCCCCCATGAGAAGAAAGTTCCTTGGAAGCAGAGCTCTTCTCTGTCACGTGCTTGTGTAGATCCTGAGCACCAAGGAGTGTGCGTGGCACATAGTAGGTGTTCATGTTTTCTTAATGCATTCCAGGCCCAGGCCTAGACACATTGTGAATATTGCCTCATATAGTTCTCAAAGTGATCTTGAGATGTAAATATTAATATCCCTCTTTTACTGTGAGAATCAAGGCTTAAAGGAAATGAACAGTACAGATGACAATTTGGCAAAAATTGTGGAGGTGGTACATGACGTCTCGTTTCAAAAACATCTCACTGAAGCAAATTACAAGGCCCTGGAGAGGAACAAGGCACTGCTGTGACTGGGAAACTCAAACATGGAAATTATTATCCCCAAACTGCCCTAGAAGTGGTGCAGTGGGGGAACTAAAGAGAAAGGTGACGAACTCTCGGCACACCTGGGGGAAATGCCACCGTGATCCCCATGCTGGGACTGCAGCTAAGTTAGAGTCCTTGACTAGTGGTGCCTAGAAAATAGTGGGGGAGACACACAAATAATCACAACACAAGGTAGGAAAAAACTGCCCAAAGAAGGAAACACACATGACGTGGGAACCCATAGTCTGACTGTTGCCATTACATGTGTTAATTATATTAATCATACATTTTGTTTTAAATTTTACTATATAAATGATGAAAATATTATAGATTCACTAACTGAATAATAACTTTGCCATGCATGCGCAGAATAAAAGTAAATCTCCTCATTAATGCTAAGACATAGAAGTAGAAATGAGGACATACGCTGTCACCTGGCTGTGGATGAGTACCCCACACTTGCAGAAGTGTGGGCCACCCTTTCCTCTTATTGCTAGAAAAGCCCAACAGGTTTGGCAAACATGACCTGCCAAATCGCCAGTCATTTCAAACTAACCAAATTCACAACCGTGCCGAAACTTACAATCTACAATGTGGCACAAGTCGCTGGGGTCTGGTGTAGCCTGTTACTACGTAGTGCACTTCAGGGGAAACAGGGGCGGTGCTGGTTTTCCTCTTCCATTCTTTATGCTGACATCTGTTTATGGGAATATCGGGTCCAAAACCCGGGCTCTGAGGCCACTTGTCAGTCCCTCGCTACTTTGCACAGCCAGCTGTCCAAGCCATAAGCTTCACAGGACACGTGGGCGGTCTTACTAGGGAGAGGCTGTGTGGTGTTCTCACGGAAATACACACCCACAACACGGGCTCTGCGTTCAAACTCTGACTCCCATTTATTGGAGCAAGCTGCTTCATTTCTCCATGCCTCAGTTTCTTCAACCGTAAACCGAGGCAAGAATCGTGCCTATCTCATTAGGTTATTTTGAAGATCAAGGGAAATAAAGCAAGAGCATGTCCGGTGAGGAACCTGGCGCACAGGAAGCCCGTTCCCTGTGCTGTTCTGATCCTGGGTCAGGCAGTGTGCCTTCCTCTGGGCTTTTCCAGAGGCCTTGGGGACTTGGGGACACGGTCCTTTTAACCGGCCGGCCGGCCAGCCGCGCACACACCTCTGAGCTGCTTCCTCAGCTTCTCCAAGTGCAGGGTCCCTTTCCCTCCCTGTCGCCCTCCCCTCCGCTCTCCCTCTGCCTATGACCCTGAACCACACACCTTCCCCCATGACCCAGGTCCCCTTCCATCTGCTAGAACAACCAAAGAGGACTGTGAAAACTCAGACAGGGACTTCCTGATTGCTCCAGACCTTGGGAGGTGACTTTTTGCCATCTCCTTCACAGAGGACTCTGAACATCCCTCTTTTTTTGCCATTCCTCTCCTTGGCTAGATCTCCTGGCTGTGATAACAAGGACGACCACGCTTGTCTAAATCTTTTTATAGCCACTGACAAGCTCCCTAGACACTTCTACATTTTGCCTCCGACAAACATTACATTAGACATCTTCCCCAACAACATATGCACAGAATGCTGGCACTCAGCCTGTGCTACTTTTGCATACCTTTTTCTTTATAGCCAAGTGCTAAGATCAAAGGACGCATAAGTTCAGTGAGAGTGAAAAAAAAAAAAAAAAAAAGAGGATAAGCCCCTCATGCTTGTGCATTAAACAAAATGTTTTAATTCTTTGGAATATTTTCCTCCGATTAGATATTAAATACAAGATTAGGAAGATAGTATGTTTTGTTATGGTTTTTTTTTTCAATATAAAATCCATGCTACTTGTTTCAACAGCCAACAGGTAGGATTGACTAACTCTTTAAAAATATTAGAGAAAAACGCTCTTATACAGTCATGAGGCATATTAACACACACACACACACACACACACACACACACACACACACACACAGCTTTTCAGATTTCTTCATTTTAACCTCACCAAAATGATCTTCTTATTAAAATGACCTAAAGCTTTTGAATTACAATAATAGGAGTTTCTTGTGATATTCAAGCAATTAATGTACTTTTACAAGTGAATATCATTTCTCTTAGCAACAGATTTTAAGAAATTTCATATATTGGCTGTCATCGTCGCTGGTTTACTTCTTACGGTAAAAGATATGCTGTGGAATTTAGCCCCACTATACTTTTTCTCTTCTTCTTTGACTATTACACACACCTTTGCAACATACCATGAACTTCCTTATTTCTGCACCTTTTTTGTGTTGTTGAGGCTATTTAAAATTCTATTTCCACCTTGCCCCCTAAAGCTAAATCACAGGGAGAACTCATATTCATCCTGCAGAGCCTACTTAAATATCACCACCTCTGGGAAGGATTCTCTGTGCACTTTCTGTCCGTACCTCCTCGAGCATAACCAAGCCTTCCTTCCAATTTAGTTTGCATCGTATCCTTTTTAAATGTCTCCGGTACTTCCATGACCTGCTCTAGTAGTAATTTCATGTTGGTCACCTGAAGATAGCCAAGAATCCCTTTATTTGAAGGGCTATGTTTTGCTCATAATCGTGCTTTTGTTTGTTCTTTTTTTAGCACATTGGACAACTTCTCACTGATAACTGACATTCAGTACATGTTTGCTGCTGTAAACTAGAAATCTCACTTCAGAAAAATGTGAGGAAAACATGAGATTGTTCTAGAGTAATAATTTGGAAATTATTACAATGTTCTTAAATACAGTATTGGAGCCTTTATGGTTTAGATATATTTTTCATTTTATGATTTCATCAAAGTTTGCTAAGTGTTGGTCAAAGGAGTTTTTGTCAGTTTCTATTTCAAGCAACAGTATATGAGTTCCAGTTGTTCTGTACCTTATTAACACTTATGATTCTCACATCATATTTATATATTTATATACACGCACACACATTGCTTGATCTGGTTTGATATTTAAATATTTGTGCTTCTAAAATGTTTATACGTAAACCTGTCCTAATTTCCATTCTCAATTTGATCATTTCCTTCACTCTACTTTCTTTGTGTACACGATGTTGCTTTTTTCTAGTTTCGTATATTAGATACATAGGTTCATACAGGGTTAATACTATCTGTGTGTGTGTGTGTGTGTGTGCGTGTGTGTGTGTGTATATATATATATATACATATTATATTTTAGTAGCCATATATCTAATATGTTAATAGTATTAATATTACCATATCTGATTTAATATATTACCTTCTTAATATCTACTTTTAACTATATTAGATGTATACCTAATATATAATATATTCACATGTAATATAATTAATATATTATTATCTGCTATTTTAATATCAGGCAAACATATCTTAAAGGAGAATTTTTTCTGAATAAAAAAGTTTAAGATACAATCACAGATAGCTAATATAAATTTATATTACATATAACATGTGTATATCATAGTATATAAAATATAATATATAGTCTGATATATTAATTATACACAATAATATAGTAAAATATATATTAATTATATAAAATGTATGTATATTAGATTATATATTAGATTATATGTACAGATCTATAATCTAGCATATAAACTGAAAAATTTGCCTGAATAAAGAAGTTTAAGATATAATGATATATATAAATCTAATATATATTTATTAGATTAGAACTGAAATGTCGTTATGTGGTGCATGACTGCATATGTTTCTCATACACACTGCAAATTGACACAGTGAATGATTTTGTAAAAAATCATTTTCCTTTTCTTGGTAATGGGAAACTCTTTTCATTCTGTCCAAGCATAAAAGCTACCATTTATTAAGTGTTTGCATAAGCCAGACTACACTAAATTCCTTACACTGTCTCATTTATCGGTCTCTACATATGTGTACCTTTGAAGTGGGTATTATCATTACCCTATTTTTTACATTTGAGGTAATTAAAGCCAAAAAAGTATAACTGACCTGCCCAGAGTCTCCCTGGCGCATAAGGGTAGGAGCCAGTACTGAGCCCAGGACTTATCCCCAAGTCCTTGCTCTGAACCTGCGTCATATGCATAGGCACGAATATGCTGTAGACTGCCAGAGGGGACTGATTCGAACCACGTGAGGTGGAGGATATTCTAACTTCCATAACTTCCACCTTCTCCCTCATAGTCATCCAAGTCCTTTATAATTAAAGGATTCCGCCATTACAGAGTGTGGGGGTCTGTTGGGGTTCTCTTACCTCCCAGTACACTGTTTCAACAGTGGTGGAGATTAATTTTTAAAGAAAAAGGAGGAGAAAAGTGAGAAGTGGGAGTGATAGAGACCATTTGCCCTTCCATGTCCACTCAAATGCACTACTCTGACAGGTCCCTTGGATCCTGGTGAAAGATACAGACACTCAGCAAGCGACACCACTGCTCCTCCCAATACCTGCTCTCTCTGTACAGACACGGGAATCATCGGGGGAGAAGATTCTACTCAATCTCTGCACCACACGCGTCACTCAACGGGCACTGTTCTCAAGCAAAAACATCCCTCAGCTCCAGAAGGAGCAGTTATACTGTAGTTTCAACTAAACAACAACAATAGCAAAAAATAATGATATCAACTGTGGATTTGTTTGCCTGCTAGGTTTTCACAAGTGTGAGGTCCGCAGGCCTGAGGTGTCTGTTGTCCAGTGCCTTCTCTTCTATGGTACATAAAGGTCAAACGCTCTTCCCTGAAAACGTATGTGAAATTTACATACAGTGACATTCACAGAACCCACAGTTTTTATTATCCATTTGGTCAGGGACTATTAACATATTATAATCCCCCTCTATCAGCTACTTTGTTTTTTTATGTGTGGTGGTTTCTTGTTTATACAGTTTATTTCCCTTGAATATGGAATTCTAATTCCTCATTATTTAACCTTGACTCAAATTTCACCCATTTTTATAAATTAGGACACATTAGTTTTGTGAAAATATTCCAATTATCTGCTAGTATATTCTTTTCTCTTCTTTCACCCCCAACAGGAAACACTCAATCTTTATGCAAAGATATTTGATGATATAATACAGATTTTACAGAATACGATGATATGTCATTTCTATTGCATAATTCATTTTAGTGTTTCTAGCCATCAAAATGCAATATCCATATGAAGTTTCTCTAACCCTTTTCTTGCTCTTTGTGAATAGACACATACAGATGAAGTAATTGCCTTACAGTATGTAATTGGGCTGACTTATGTATTTGTATTTGAGGATTTACACAATGATTTGTCTCCAAAGAGTAATTGAAGTCATTTTTAAAGATGTAAACCATAAAAAATTTAATGTGAAGACTAGAGGGAAGGTTTTAATTACGGAAAGGGGGGATACATTTTCCTGGTGATGACAACTCTGACATGGCTACATTTCTCTGTGAGGATGCTGAGAGAAAAGAGGGGAGTGCTTTTGTCAAGTCAGCATTATTATCACTCAAGGCAATGAGCTGTTAAGTACAGGCTTAGTTATGAGCTCTGCTTGTCGTCTCCACACTGAGTAATGTACCAGATGCACCCTTCCCGCTCGGTGAAACGCCTGCTCTGTCAGCTGACAGCACTGCCCGCCAGCCATGTGGCCGTCTCCCGTCTCAGAGGGGAGGAATGGCTAACCCACACCGAGCCGCCTGGCAAACGCCTGCTCATCTTCTTCTCAAAATACCTTCTTCCCTGGGACAGCTCCTACCAGAAATTAGACTGCAGGTTTGCTTGCTACTCACCACATCTTAGGTCAGAAGAAAGAGAGGGGGGAAAAAGCCCTCATCTCTGACTCTTCTCATGAGAAATGATTGAGATATGTCAAGTGACAGAATAATTTTGACATGGAGGCTTTCCAGAAGATTCACTAGCTCTAGGAGCCAAAGAAACGACTGTTTGGCACATAGATACAGCAAAGGAGCACAGCTAGCTCAAGTGCTGCTCTGCAACTAACAAGTCCTGGAAAATCTTTCATTTATTTCTAAGAAGAGATGAACTCAAGTCGACTGAAAAATTTTATTTTTTAAAAAAGAAACAATGGTGACTGAAAAATTGTATTTTTTTAAAAAAGACAGAACAAGAGGTTATAAAAAGGAGTATTTTAGATTCATATAAATGAAAAGATATAAATTATCATTTTCAATTCTAAACTATCTTCCACTAATGAAGAATACAATTCTCTCATTTTCAAAGAGTAAAAATTAATACTAAATTCCAAATTTTCTTACCAACTGAATCACCCTTCAGCTGTTTCAGGTGCTCACCACTGTTTCATGTGTTGGTTTTCATAGGAACATTTTAGACCAAAATTTAGGTAAGACAACAGCCTACAATTTTTTGCTTTGTTTTGGTTAGGTGAAGTAGCCTTTGTATGAATAACTCCAAAACTCAGTCTTCAGTACTCTACTGACAAACATGGCCCAGGGAACACAGGACAGTTATTTTTGTCTTTCAGAGTAAAAGACCTTTGTTCTTCAGCAGTTACACACACACACACACACACACACACACACACACACACACCACAACACACACACCACACACACACCACCCACACACCACACACACACACACACCACACACGCCACACCACACACCATCCACACCACATACCACACACACACACACACACACACACCAACACACCACACACAGCACACACACACACCATACACACACCATACACGCCACACCACACACACACACCACACACACACCACACACACACACACACACACACACACACACACACACACACACGACTTGAAAACTGAGCTTCTGTCAGGCCCCTTCGCCATCTGTCTGTGGAAGAAATCAGTAATTTGATAGGCTTTGTCATGTAGACTAACCATCTGCAATCCCAGCAAGAGTATTTAAGCTCTGAGATCCCAGTAGGAAATCTGTTCTAATGTTTCCTCAGGTCACCCAGCGCTTTTTTTCCCAGCTATTTTAGAGCTAAATAAATGGGAAACCTTGGCTATATTGGGAGAAATCTCCTTTTCAAGCAGAGAATGACACAAGTTATCACTTCCAAAGCTTATATCAAGTGTCATATAATTTAACATTGTGCATTTCTGGAAAAATATAAGATTAGTTGAGAATATCAGTCAGTAAAGAGAAGTTGTGAAAAATTATGTTATAGAAATTGACTTTGTTAATTTTAATTCAAAATTCCTCATAGAATTAATATTTTTGGATATAATATTACGTAATTTTAGTTCTCTAGAATTAACATAGTTACTTTCAGTAACTTTAATCCCCAGAACTGAAATACGGCTGCCAATGCTGCATTATTAAATGTAGCATTTATAATATATAGTTAGCACAAGCAGAATGTGCTAGAGAAAAAAAAAAATCAGAATATGACTTTATAAAGAGTTCCATGGAAAAAGTCATTCTTACAAATTATAGAAAGAACTATTAGTTTCCTCTCTTAAATATACAGTGAGAATATTTAGTTGGTTTAAGTTGTAAAACACACTCACACAAAGGGTACCCATTAAATACTTATAATTAACAAGCACATTTCACAAAGGTACTTTTTCATGTCTAGTACCTAACTCAGTATTATAAAAATGTCTTAGTGTTCCTCAATCTTATAAAACTTAATAGTCAAGAATGGTTTTTCAGAATAATAATAATAAAAAAGACAGGTGCACATCACCGAGACGTGTTCCTTATCTACTAGGCCTCATAGGGTCACTGAAGCCCCTGCTCCGACCGGCCTGCTCTGCTCCAGTGGCCGTGGGCTAGCAGCACCAACGTCCAGCAGACAGCGTAGGAGGCAGCAGCGTGCACACTTGCCCTTCAGGACAGGTCACAAGCCTAGAACCCCTCCCAGCAATTCTCCAACCCCTCCCCACGCTGGATCTTGCCTTCCTGCTTCTCTGCTCCTCCCTACCTCAGCCAAGTTCTCTGCTGCTCTTTGTCTCCTTAAAGCTTTTACAGCTTCCAGCCCTCTCCTCTCATCCAAATTCCCTATTGGACCTTCTTGGCCATCTTGCCCAATTGTCACTTAAGTAACTACTCACGATGACTGTCTGTCTTGTCTTTCCTTCTAGATTCAAAGTTCCTGGAGAGTATCAACGATATTTTATGCCTCATTATGACCCATGTAACCCTACCAAGTTTTCTGATAATTAAATACTCAGTAAATTTATGTTAAGTTGATCCCAGGGTCATCCAATTTCAACATCAAATTCATTGCACTAGATCAGAAACACGCAGTAGATTTTAATTTGCATGACACTGTTTTATTGGAGTTGGCTGCCTGAAGAGCTGTGTGGAAAAAGACTGAGCAGCAACACCCGTCTAGTTTGTGGGAGATGGGAATGATGACAGATGTGTAAATGTTTGCTCCCCAAGGCTGATCTTGGCATGAATTTGATGCAGAAAGTTACAGCTTCTCACCTAAATGATTTCAAAAGATTTTGCAGGAGTTGCCTTTGCATGAACTTTTATAAGATATGTGTCTTGATCATGCTCTCCTTCTGTATTGGTCAAGTGAATATTTACTTATATCCTTTAGACCAGTGGGGCCTGCTCAAGAGTCTGGGAAATGGGCAGGGCATAGCCAGCCCCAAATGAATGCTGACGTGACACGGTGCATAATACTATCCTTCATAATTAGCCCCACTCCTAACCTGGAATAAGTAAGCCATGTGAAAGGATATTCAGCCTCCACAAGGCACTGACTCCTCATTGTTTCCTATTTTAGTGGAAAAAGCCACAATAAGAAGTTCCTGATCCAGAAACCTGATTCTTTGCTTCAAGCTTCATTTTATCAAATTTAATAGCAATTGCTGACATTTTTTATTACTTCTCATAAAACTGGAGGCCAAGGCAAGTGCACTTACTTGTATGCATTCTGAGAGTAGAATAAACAGCACTTCGCTCTCCCTAGAACTTCCTGAGCCCACATTTACTACAGGGACCCGAGTGTCACCAAACGTGAACCTGGGGCTCGCATCTCTCCATCTCCCGTCCTCCATCTGTACCGACAGATCAAGCCAATCTTGGTAAGTCCCTTCGTGGTGAGTTCTCATCACCGAACACCGTACTCCACACTAAAAGCCAAGACATCAGCCAAGTTACCATTTGCCTTTCATCACTGCCTTAACTCTTGAAAGTTTAGATTTCAGAAGACCAAACAGTACTGCACTTTAAATTGTAAAGCATTACGTAATAATTCCATTACCTAAGAAAGTAAAAGCCAATGTGACAGTTGCCTACCTGTGCCAAATGACCCACAGGTGCTTTACTTTCACTCGATTTATTTTCAGGCCCTCTCGGCTGCATTTCTCAAGAGTTGCTGGGAAACACAGTTTGTACTAAATCTACAAAGCTCATAAAATATGGGTAATTTTTCTCCTACATGGAGTGTAGAGAAAGTAGCTAATCAAAATCAGGCTCTCTACTGATGGAAGAGTAACAAAACAAAATTAAATATAGAAAGTTTTACACTAGAGAAATAATTATTTATGAGTGACAGGAAAAACAAATACATAAAAAGTACAAAAAGTAATTAAGTACAGAAATTAAAAATATTAACGGCACATACAAACAAACGGGTTACCCCATATTGTGAAATGGTAAATGGACTGAAGAAAATACGTTCTGTTTTCTTTTATCCACAGTCATCAGAGTTAATACTGTGCAAAAATGTTTGGCTATTTTATGTGTTCCCATTTGTAAAGAAGACCTCTGCGCACTTTTCAGTGCTCCTGTTTTCTTTTTGACAGGCAGGGGGTTTCATATATACATTTTGCTTATTTATCTGTCAATAGTTTCTACAAGTCAGTGTAACAATAGAATGATTTGAGCTTTTGTAAAAGCATGTTTCATTTTGAGAGAACGTTTAAAGAAAATCACTATTTCATTTCTTTATGAGGGACTTGGCACAAGAAGATCAGGAAGGTTAAGTTTACTTCCTTCAGCGTACTGAGGAGGTTTCATTTCTCTTTCGGCATACTGGGGTCCGAGCCATTGAAACACTCGCATGGGGAGAGCGCATGGATGGCACAACAACAAATACCTTTTTGAACAAACAACTCGTTAGTGCTTAGCTTTGAAGGGGAAGTACTAAAGTGAAGGCAGAGAACTAGACTGCATTTTCAACATACGCATTCAATAATTGTGCATTGTATCCTCTGCAAGTGTCCAGTCATTGGCCTGCCATTACAAAGTAGTTTCATTTCTTAAAAAGTGTAAATCTAAGACACTCACATTTTTGTCATCACCTTCCCACTCATGTCATATCTCGCCCAGTAAATCCTTCATAAGGTTAATTTTTACCCTCATTTGAGAATGTTGGTACTTTGCATCCATATGATTTTTATTTTACATACTCTGTAGTGGAGTGAGGAAGGGGATAGAGAAGTGGGAAACATCTTTTCCCAAACTGGATTCAAGCTCAGCTGGCATCCTGCAATTTACCAAAGAGTCCTAGGAACTTACTAAGCCCCAGTGCATGAAGGGACCTGGATTTCTTCAGCTGAAGATCTACCAGGTAATTCTGATTTGGATTCAAATACGCTTTCCAAGTGAATCTTTGCAAATGTGAATGATTCTATAAAATGTAAAGTTATGCTAGATATGAAAGGAATTTCAGAGCAAGAGACACAATACACTTTCATATAACTATCAGAACATTTGTGAATTGGTTTCACTTTTTCAGGTTTAACAGCAACTATCTCGATAGCTATGGCTTTGCCCATTACTAAGACGACTGAGTGAATACCAATAAGAAACATGGTATTTCGATAAACAACGTAACTTGCTTTCCTGCACACGCGTAACATTCTGTGCCTGGGCCCCTTTTTATCCCACCATTTTAATCCCAAGGGTGCTTTGACATTTTGTTTATGCATGTAAATACTTAAATAAGAACTATATCTACATTGAAATTTTATTTAAAAATATTCATAAGATTTCAATTACTTTGTATAGACATTTTACATTGAAGTTTTTCTTTGATTAATCAATTTGTTTTTCATACGCAATGTTATACTTTATAGCTTTTGCCTTTTTGAGTGTTCTTTTGCAGCCATAAACCTATGAAATCCAAATTTCTCCATTCAAATCCTGTAGTTTTGCTGTATATTGTTTTTACTGTTGATTTACATTTGCATTATTTTTACTATGAATATTCACTGTGAATCCTCTCATATAATTGAGGATTTCCATATTTGTCCAGCATAAATCTACTGTAATACTATGTAATACAACCCACATATTCTAATATAAGCTTTTTAAAAAAATCAGTTTTTCAGAGTGACAAAATATTGGTATGTCTTTAGATTGCCTCTTTTTTAGAGTCAATAAAAGAGTAATTCTTTCTCTGTACACTGATGTTCACTGTTACTGCTGCAGACCAAATGAGATCAAAACAGCAGAGACAAAGTGCACAGAACATCAAACCACTAGGAGCAAACTGCGTACGTCGTCTTCCCCATTCTTAGGTTTCAGCAAAGCCGCTAGGAGAGCCTCGGTCCTCTCTCATTATGGCCCTTAGGCTCCACTTAAACACACATCAGCCAGTTAAAATGTGTAATTAGTCGAAGACTCAAGGAATCAGCTTTTGCACCTACGAGAACGATTTTCCTTCTTGTCAGTCACCTAAAAGAAGTTATTCTGTCCCAGCCCAGTACCAGACAGAGACCATGAGCTAAATGAATGCTGATAAGTCAGTTAAGAGAAGATTCTATTCTTGAAATGTAAGGGACTGTAGAAAACAGTCGTTTCTAAGCAAAGGATGCTGTATGCATTCGTAACATTAGACATCAGTCTGGAAATACCATGTCATCTCTACACAGCAAGTCTTTCAATAAGCATTTTTCCTCAGTTTTAGTTTCTGATATGGTAAATAATGATAGGTATAACCCCCTACAAAAATAAATCTATTTGGGGTCCTTAATAACTTTTAAAGTTTTTAAAAGTCTTGAGATTTAAACAACAACAACAACAAAATGGAGAACCACAGCCTTCCATATTTGTAAAAGGCACACTTGACTAATTTTAGATTTCATTCAATCCATACACATGTATCCTCCTTTTAACAATCTGAAGGCCTTAGAATACCGTGATGGCAATGGCTTATTGAATCTGACACTTATGTGATGATTTAACTAAGGCAGAATTCCAGGTTACAGTTATAGACTGTCAGCATTTTGAAGGTAATTTTCCATTGTCTTCCGACTTCTTTTATTGCACTGAGAATTAACTGTGCTGGCTGAAATTTGGGGGAATTTAATCTTGATGCTTCATTGTCTACTGATTCTCACTCATGGATAAAATGTTTCCTCATGTGTTCTGTAATTTAAGTTGTGGATTTATCTTCATTGGGACCTAGTATTGACACAGCTTGGAATGAGAAAAGAGGTTTTGTGTACACTACGCTCAAGAGCTCCAAGGTGACCGCCAGTCTGAGGTTACTTTTGTAAGAAAATTTGGTAAGACATACTCGTACATAACAAAATAGTTACCATTTTAACCGTTCGTAAATATATGGTTCAGTGGCATTAAATACATTCAGTGTTGTGTAATCATTACCACTATCTATGTGCATTTTCCTCATCTCAAACATAAACTCCATACCCATTAAACAATAACTCTTCGCTCCTTCCTTCCCCCCACCCCTGGTAACCTCTAGTCTACTTTCTGTCCCTATGAATTTGCCTGTTCTAGGTACCTCATTTAAGCGGAATCATACAATATTTGTCCTTCTTTGTATGGCTTATTTCATTTAACGTGTTTTCAGGGTCTATCCATGTTATAATCATGTATCAAAATGGCATTCCTTTTTATGGTTGAATAATACTCCACTGTATGTATAAACCACATTTTGCTATCCATTCATAACTGTTGATGGACACTTAGGTTGTTTCTACCTCTCAGCTGTTTTGAATAAGGTTGCTATGAACATTGGTGTACAAATATCTGTTCAAGTCCCTGCTTTACATTCTTTCAGATGTATACCTTGGAGTGGAACTGCTGGGTTATATGGTATTTTTATTTTAATTCTTGGAGGATCCTCCATACTGTTTTCCATAGCAGCTGCACCATTTTACATTCCCACCACAAAGCACAGCGGTTCCAATTTTATCACATCCTCGTTAACACTGTTACTTTCCATTTTATTTATTAAAGCCATCCTAGTGGGTATGAGGTAGGGACCACCTACAATATTAATTTCTTGGCGTGGGGTTTCCTGCACCTAACAGGGAGTGCATACTCAAAATCCAGACTTGTGTGAGGGCTGATCCATGTAAACAAATCCTCAGGGGATAAGACTGTTTCCTTACAGAGCCTATGCCTATCTTAGCCACCATTTTACTGAGGTTCAGACCTTCAAGGATCCCATAAAAATGGAGAGTTTGATTCCAAAGTCCCATCAGCAACAGACTTTGTACCTATCATTATTAAAACCCAAATATCCCGTACTTCTCCCATAGGCCCCCTTTTCCAGGGCTCCAACAAAATCAGCTCACAGATTTTCTCCGAGGGTTTCACCAGCTCATACTGCAACTCAACAAACCCCACTCCACAAACCTACTTCATCTATGACCCGTAAGGATTTTCCTTACTTTGTTGCAATTTCAGCTATGCTTTAAAAATACATTTATTTTACTTTATTTTTTTGGTATTTTTATTGGGAGCGTTTTTCAGGTTACCTAATCCATCAAATGTCCTCCAAAAAATCATGTTCCATCTTCTGGCTTTATTTTTAGAAACCAGTCATACTATGTGATTGGAAGAAAAGAAACCTAGACATGATTCTACTTGTTCATATTTTAAAGGTAAGTTCAATGGTTTGTTCAAAACATTACAGACCCTTACGTGAGTAGATTGGAAATTATGTCATGATAAAAGTTTGGATTATTGACATATTGTAATATTTCTCAGAATGAGTTTAGTAGCACAGTTTCCAAAATAGACTAGCATATTAATTATGAAAATAATTGTTTTAAGATCAAGTTAGTATTGTATTAAACTAAACAGCTTTCATAACTGCAAGACTTATATGCAATGTACATAGTGAATCTCTAAGAAAGTGTTTCTCAAACTTATTTTCCTGGACCATCGTGTAGTACTAAATATTCAGAGGCACACACCACTTCTGGAAACCTTAATTCCACATGTAAAGCTCAAATGTAAAAATTTTCCATCAAATTATATAAGTCAGACTATTATCTGGATCATGACATACAAGTAATTCAGTAATTTACAGAATTTAAGATGACCTCTGATTTTTGTTAGCTACAATATTATCTTAAAGAAAGCTAAACTTTGATTTCTTTTTCATTTTTAATATCACCATAATCTCTGATACGTATTTTTATATATCAATAATCATAATAAAATTAAAAATTAGAATATTTACATACTTTGGAAGATTTGGAAGAGTGGAAAAGGAATTAGAGATCTCAGTACAGAAGGGAAAATGCACATTTAACGAATAAGTTTTCCATAACAACAGAGTCAGATTTGCCCCATAGTGATTGTACCAAAAATAACTTCTCTGAAAGCCCTGGACACTTTAAATTAATGGAAATACTAAAGAGAACATTAAAGTCTCATTTCCCTAGACGGTGATTTATGGATTGGGTTTACTAGCCTAAATATTCTCCCATCTGCTGATAAATATATCTTCAGAGGTTTAGCATTAATTTTAATAATTCTAGTTTTGAATGCAGTTTTCCACAAGCAGAACTTTTTAAAAGAATTTGCAACACTTCTGTGGGAAAATCCCTAAAGTTTCATACGATTGAAATCTGTTCAGAAGTATAAAAACAAAGAACCATTAAAATAGATGTAAGTATCAAAGACATGGAAATGACTTCATAAGACATTGCACAGTTTGTTTTCTATTAAAGGACTAATTTTCCAGTTTGTACACTAGTGTACTTCCTAGATTCTTCTTCTAATTTTTTTCTACGAACTAGTCATATCCCTGTTAATCAACAACCATATCAAAATGTGGAAAAAACTGAACATTAAAAAAAAATCACAAAATATTTGAGTTGGACAAGTTCTCAGAGGGGATCTAATGAAACCACTCAATTTACAAATGAGGAAATTGATGGCAGGTGAGTTGGAACATTTATCCAAGGTTACAGCAACTTGTGATTTCATCCCCTACTGGGTTTTTCAACATCTTGAACCAAGCAACTGTTTAATTTCAGCGATAGGTAAATAGCTGAATAGGAAAATTAGATAGACAGACCACTAAACTCCCTCTGACATTATTTTATCCATGTGTGTATGTGTGCACACATACACGTGTGTGTAGCCACTAACCCTATAAAATTTCAAATCTAACACTATATGAATATTAGGCATTGTGCTATATGACCAACTAGTTATTCTCCCTGAAACAAATTCTGTTTTCTCTCTTCTTCTCCAGCTCCATCCATCTCTATTCTTTTTCAATCTCTTAGTTTCTGCATTGTTTAAAATTTAATAAATTCCATTCTCATATATGAATAAAACTCAAAATAAAATGACCTCGTGAGAAATCTCATTTCATGGTAATTCCAATCTGGCAATAGCAAAGAATGATTGCATTGTACTAAAAGCATTCCATATTTGCAAAACATACTGACTGCCATTGGTCGCATTCCTTTTCCAAGGGAGAGCGTACTCAAACTGACAGGATCACAGTTCTGCTTCAGGTTTTTGTTTTGTTTCTGTTTTAAATCTTAAAATGGTGATAGATAATTGTACCTCTTTCTTAAGATGATCCTGAAAACTGAATGAGATAACGGGATAGAGTGCCTAGTTCAGAGCCTAGCGTAACAGATGGTCAAAATAAACATTGCTTTACTTTGCTCTCTGCTTTGCAATTGCATCATTATTTCAATTCCATAAAAGTAGGCAAATCTCTTTGGTTGAAATAAAAAAAAAAAAAAAGTATAAAAATAGATGGAAAATTATATGACCCACTTCAAATTACTTTCTCTAAACTAACTCAGGAATTCGAAAGGAACTGATGAAACCTAAACATAAAAGAAACAGACACAAAGAAATGTCCCATCTTACTTGTGCTTACTTGGGAGAAACAAGACAGGTTATGCTAAGCTCCAGGTTTGTCACTGAAAGCTCAGGCTACTTGTCTGTCTTTTTTAGTACCAGAAAGTAATTTGAGGGACAATTAGACATTCAGAGATGACCCAGATGTGATCGCTTTTCAGTAGCTGTATCTTTAATCAGGCATTCATTCAACATACATACATCATTGAGCAGCTGCTGTGTACACTGGGATAACTGTTAGTAGACATACAAATTAATAGAAAACTATCCCTGTCTGCTGAAAACCGACAAATCTACTGCAGCAATGAAGCTCAATGTGGTGGATGGAATATGAGAGAAATGAATAGCGTGACATGCAGTGCTGGGAGACCTTGGCCTGCTTGGAGCACAAGGGGAAATTAGGTCTGAGCTTAGTGTTTACAGTTAGAATTGACGATTCAGGGGTTGTCTGAAGGGAGAACATTCCATGTAGGGGCAAGCAGAGACAAGCATCAGGGCTGTGAAATGGATGGGAAAGTGTGACTAATGTAAGCCCGTGGCACATATGGGAACGCCGATATTATGGGGGAGACTTGTTGATTTTCCTTACTTTCATTGGCACTTCTTTCTCTTGGGAGTGAGAGGTGTTCAAAGCAGCTTGCCACATGTAAAAATGTTTAAAGGCAATTAAGTACAAATTTCAATACAAATTGTTAAACAAAGAAATCGAAGCGACTGATAAGATGTTCAGGACAGGCTTCGTAAGGGCAGGAAGGATAAAGGAACAGACATCAGGAAGCCACCGAAATAGCAAAGCTGTGGAGGTGTTGGAACAACCAGAAGGAGGCTTTTAGGTCAATGAAACAGAGTCAGAGGGCTGACATTACCCGACTTCCAGACTTACTAGAATGCTGGTTATCAAGACAGTATGATGTTGGCCAAAGAATGGACAACAGATCAATGGGCACAGACCCACATAAATACAGTCAACAGATCTTTGATGAAGGAGCAGAGGCAAAACCATGGAGGAAAGACAGTCTTATCAACAAATGGTGCTGGAACAACTGCACACCCACAGGGGAAAAAATGAATCTGTACACAGACTTTACATCCTTCACAAAAATTAAATCAATACAGATCATAGGCCTAAATATAAAATGGAAAACTATGAAATTCCTGGAGCATAACACAGGAGAACATCTAAGCGACAGGTATGGTGACGACATGTGTAATACAACACCGAAGGCAGGATCTATGAAAAAAATCATTGACAAACTGGACTGCATTACAATTAAAAACTTCTGCTCTGCAAAAGACAATGTCAAGAGAAGCTAAGCCACAGACTGGGAAAAAATATTTGCAAAAGACGCGTCTGATAAAGGAGTGTTATCCACAATTTACAAAGCATTCTTAAAACTCAATAATAATAATAATAATAATAATAATAATAATAATGATAATAAAATGAATGATCTAATTTTAAAAATGGGCAAAAGGTCTTAACAGACAACTCACCAAAGGAAATACACAGATGGCAAGTAAGCATATAAAAAGGTGCTCCACATCATGTCATTAGGGAAATGCAAATTTTAAAAAAAGAGAGATGCCACTACACACCTACTAGAATAGCCAAAAATCAAAACAACTGACGACACCAAACGCTGGGAGGACGTGGAGCAATGGGAATTCTCACTCACTGCTGGTGGGAGTGCAAAACGGTGCAGCCACTTGGGAAGACAGTTTCGCAGTTTCTTACAAAACTAAACATGCTCTTACCATACAATCCGGCAACACACTCCCTGGTATTTACCCAAATGAGTTGAACTCTATGTCCACACAAAAACCTGAACAAGGAAGTTTACAGCAGCTTTATTCACAATTGCTAGAACTTGAAAACAACCAAGAAGTCTTTCAGTAAAATAGATAAATAAACTCTGATACTTCCAGACACTAGAATATTGTTCAGTGCTAAAAAGAAATGAGCTAGCAATCCATGAAAAGACATAGAGGAACCTTAAGTACATATTACTAAGTGAAAGAAGCCAGATTTATAGGGCTACCTACATACTGTATGATTCTAACTATATGACATTCTGAGAAATTCAAAACTATGGAGACATTAAAAAGCTCTGTGATTGCCAAGGGTTAGGGGGAGGCAGAACAAAGAAAACTTTCAGGGAAAATTGAACCATATTTTAAATATTCCATGAAGGAACTGGTATCAAATAACTGTATAATAAATTAATTTGCTAGGTGAGGATGATATATAATATATTGAGCTGAATGTGTGCTGAGATAAAGGTTTTTCTAGGAATACCTAAATGAAAAGAGAAGATCATCTGAAAATTAGAATCTTAACTAAATTCACAAGTGAATATATATCTCCTATGCTGCCTTCTTGGCCTGAAGAAAGTTGATTCTACACAAAATACACCTCAAAAGTATTACCATCACTTTCAAACCTACTCTTCTGCCTCTGTTTCATGTGCATCTGGGTATACACATTCCGAGTGTAGGACAATATTTAGGTATTTAACTATAAGGATCCAAACTGAAGACCAAATATGGGTACATGGGAATAAAGACTAACTTGCAAATCCATTCATTAACATGTCTATTTATAGTTCTGCTGTGAAAAGTAGTCATTATTTTCAATATGGCCTCTGTGCCATGAGTTCAAATATTGTTATGATCTTCCAGTTATGGCAGACTAAATAATAAGGACCAAGAGTCAGGAGAAGAAAGAAACACAGAGAGGTGAGCCTGGAGTTTCCCAGTGAAGTGTCTCCTGATTCTGCCAGAGGTGAGGAGAAGCTGAGCAGTGCGGTCAGCAGCCTCTTTGGGCCACAGTGGAAAGTGTAAGAATCAGTATAGTGGGCTTTTTGGAAAGAGGAGGGGAGTAAGGTTGAGAGGAGGTGATGATCTTTTTCTTGACCTTGATGCTGGTTATACAGGTGTTCACATTGCCATAACTCACTCAGCTGTATATCAGTATTTTGTGCACTTCTCTGTATGTGGGGTATACTTCAAATTAAACAAGTAAATAAATCATACTAAGAAATGTCAACTGTGTTTATGTCCTTAAGTTTACTTAAACAAATTAAAGCGTCTTCTCCATGTCAGCTGCTGTGCTAAGTGCTAGCATTGCAACTTTAAGTAAGAGAGGAATGTCCCTGCCTTCATCAAGCTTACAATATAGGAAAAATATGGCATCGGAAAATGCCTCAGGTAAAGTAAAGAAGTTAGCACTTCCATTGAAAACCACTAACTTAATAAAGGAAGATGATGTCAGTTCTGAATGGTAAGTGGAAACCTAATTTATAAATTTACTATTTAGTTTTCTATGGTCACACTTTTGCTGTGATTTCTAAGCATATCAACTAGAGGTTGGAGGCCATGTTTTACTTCTCTTTGAATCCTCTGTTCCCTGCACAAGGTCTAGCTAACCGATATAAGTAAAAGGTTGGATGAAGAAATACATCAAGATAGTACATAGAATGTCTTCTTCAATGTACCTGGTTGCCTATTTGACTTTGCCTTTTTTAAATATAAGCTAACTCAAGGCAGAGATTTAATTCTTTAAATTTTATGGAAAAATTAATGTCATGCACAAACTTAGTGCTTGATAATTCTCTCCTGATTATTAAAGATCCACTGTTCAGCTTTAATTTTTTAATCTTATACTGACTCATGGCAATCACATAAAAACTAGTTTTCAAAACTGCAAATATTTGTAATTTAGTCTAAGTTTTCATTTCATAGATGAGGCAAATAAAGCACTGAGAAATTTAATGACTTGCCTGAGCTCATAAACTAATGCATAATATTTAGACAGTCTCACCTGCAAATTCTCTCTACATCCCCAAAGAAGAAAATTTAGTCTGAGATCATTTTATGTGTTTCCAAATATGTACTGCCTGGTGGTTCAATCAAAAAACGAAAAATAATTCATGTAAGAAAAGCAGTGTGATTCTGCTTTAAACAGGAAGGTAAAAGAAGGCAGAAAATACACAATATTTATGTAAAAAAAAAAAATGAAGATCTCCAAAGTGTACGTATTTAATACTAACAAATGGTTTCAATAAAGTCAAAGTTATTTTGTAGGGATATGAAATTGCAAGTTTTTTAAATTGTTTATTATAAAAATTAGAAAATAATTTACCTTCACAATTATTTTCAACCTGCAGTCAAGGAACATAAAGCCTACCCAAGACACAGATTTCACACCTGTTATTGTTGTTGTTTTAATGGTAGCATCATCAAATTGAAGAGATCCAGCCAAAAAATTGAGTCTCTGCCTTGAATTTTCTTATATTCAGAAGGAAAAGTCAAATAGACAACCAAATACATTAGATTCCTAGACTCGGTGGCCACTTTCTAAAAGAAAACTACATTGCTACATTCATAAAGCAGAGAAAGGTTTAAGCTCAGAAGGCTTTCTCACAAGACCGGGCTGAGAATTGAGAATGAGAGCCTCCAGAGAGCATTTCGCTAATTAATCTCTCTGGTATCCAGAGGTTTATTATCTCCACTGGGGCCACTTAACAGGTGGAAAGGAATCCTGAACAGAGATTCATTGTCAAGTTGTTATGCTAAACAACAAAACTAGTCATGACACAATGCATCGTTCATCCTTACTAAGAAACTATTTAAGAGATTTGATATGATGACTGAATGACATACAAGAGATTTAGAAATACGGCAATTTGATGAACTATCGTTTCAGTTAAGGGTATATGAAAGAAAACTGGTTATTAAACGATTATCTAAAGTTACAGATTATACAACTTCTTGGGAACTTTACCTTTTTAATCAAATTTAGTTAATCAAAAATAATGAGTCATTTAAAATGAAAAAAATTCCTACACCAAAGAGATAATCTTCCTACGGGTTTCTTAAGGTTAAAGGTTGATTTAGAAAGAGATGAATGTTTCATGAAGACAAGTGAATTATAAATTAAAAAAATATATATATCGCTTTGCCAAAACATTTTATAATCTGAAAATTAAAATGCAAATAAGCATATGGAATATTTTTACAATCAAAAAGTTAAAACACAGTTTCTATGTACTTTCTTGTGCACTGAGTTCATTGTATTAGGCCCCAAATTTTCTCAGTAGTCACATTATATCATATTATTCTTCCATACATGACTATTTTTGGTGTTTTATATTTAGAAAAGTATGTTAGCTTCTTGTTTGTCATTTATAATATCCAGAGGGAGTTCAAGAAGCTGAAAATTTCATAATCAAAATCCTTTCCTGCTGATATAACTGAAATAATGTTTCTTTGAGTTATATATTCTGGCCCCAAATAATATTTCTGGAGAAAAAAATAAATACAAATAAGAGCCCTGAACGTAATCAGCAACAGAAAAGACTACTATAAGACTCTCTGGGAGCTCTGCTACTTTAAAGTTAAGCAAAACCCCACCCAGGGTTTTGGGAACGGTCTCTCGAAGTGGGTGGCACTGCCCTGAAATGGCAACATGAGCCAAGCTGACACTCTTACTGCTGCGCCTGCAGCACCGCTAAAACGTCACAATAATGCCGGTTGGTGACTTACTCTGTAAACTAGAGCCATGCTGATTTTGAGTCATTTGGTTTCACTATGTCCTTTTCTTCCTTTTCTTTTTCTTGTTTTGTTTGGGAGCAATCTCATGGTTTTCTGGACAATTATCTTTTAGCAGCAGCTATTTAGAGTGGTAGTTAAGCTTGTGGATTCCAGAGAAAGACTGTCTGGACTGCCTCTGCTTTTTCATCTATGAAATGGGGATGCTGATCATTTTATCCACCACACAGAGTTGTGATGAAGATGAGTGAATGCATGCAAAGCTCATAAAATGGTGTCTGGCACATAGTAAGTGTTCATGATGTTATTTATTACTCATATTGTCCCACACCTATGACTCTCATATGCCAATCAAAGCAGCAGCCTAGCCTAGCCATCACTCATCTCAGTTGTTTTCAAATGAACAGTATTTTCATTATTAACATTAATTTAATCTCACTCTTATATCTACAGTTCTTGGGGGAAATCAATAACCACTGATCTTTTAGAAAGGACAGACTATTTTGAGGAACAACAAATTAAACTTAACTCACCGTTTTTAAATCAAATTAATCTTGTTTCAAAATAGTGAGAAGAGCAGATAACTTATACATTTGCAGACCTCACTTTGAGTAGTAGAGTTATTTTGGGAGATATTTATTCAAACAACAAATATTAGACCTAAAGAAAAAAATGTTACAAAATTGAATCACATCATACTTGCAGTTACAACACCCATCTATTGTAATTTGAAAAAGGTTTTAAATATTATCTCTGCAAAAATTAAATAACTCAAAATATTCTCAAACATGAGTTGATTAATTTCAAGCATAATTTATTAAAATTGGGGGAAAAGAACTATTTAAATAATGTAAAGTCAGTCTCCTCATTTTATTTGTATTGATTTCATTTGTAAAGCAAAAAGCCCTCTGGTTTGTTTTGTTTGTTTGGTTGGTTGGTTTTTGCCCTCCGGTCTTAATATTGTATTCTTGTTAGAATGGTGCAATTTAAAACATTCAGATTAAACAGAACTAAAAACAAAAATCACAGGATTGAAAACATAAACTTAACTTTTACCATGTAAGGTCCAAGGAACATATTAAGCAATACTAGACTCAGGTAGCATTTAAAAATAGTTTGGGCGCAACAATTGGAAAACCAGATCTCAGAACTGACTGTGGCACACACAATGCCAGTAAGCTTTTATTTTGCCTAGTGCACAGATGATAATCAAATGGATTATTTTAATACGAATTCCACAATGGGATCATTCTGGCATTGCTGACGAAAACAATAGCTATCACATACCGAAGGGGGTAAGACAACATTTCTGTAGATGAATAAGTTCAGGTGTATCTGTGAAATCAAAAAGTCAGTATGACATTATATCATGCCTTACAGTCAAACATTAAACACATTTGATTAAAGAAAAGGAAGTGCTCTGTAGACATTTTCCGTCCTTGATGGTAAGCCTCCTACAACACTGAAGTTAATAGGGAGAGACATTTGCCACTATGAATTCAGGATAAAATGATTTGCTTTTGAATCTTAAGAGTTCAAGTCAAATCTTTAAGTTATTTTCAAACACTGAAAGGGATCAAAGGAATGGAAAAGTCAATGTAACTAAGAGTTTTTCATGCATTTTAAGGACAGATATTGAGTTTTACAATGTCTCTTGAGAAAACTGCTATAATGTGGATGAAATGGCAATTCAAGAAAACAAATTCAATTCTGCAAATACTCATTGAGTATTTCCAGTCTATGCAAAGCACTTATGAGATACACAAACACATAAAATCTGTCCCTTGAGTAGCTTAAAATGTAATGGGAAACATAAACTAAAGTCTCAAATAACCATAAATAGTTACAAATAAAATGGTATAGATTATTAAAAAGCTGGGATAGAACACAAGTAACAGAGGGTTCAGAGAGGATTTAAGAGTGAGCAGAATGAGAAATAAGAAGCTGAAGAGGAAATCCATCAACATTTTTTTATTACCTACTCTTTTCTAGAGAATTTATATTCATCACCTCATTTCATCTTCAGCATCGTCCTTTACAGTAGGTATTTTTTTTTTAATTTGTCCCAAATTCACAGACAAACTGAGACACACGGTGATTAAACAGCTCGTCCAATGTCACCTAGTTAACAAGTAACCTGTGTGAGCTCTGTGTGATTACACAACTCCTCACTGGTTCCTGGAGAAGTGCTTTGAAACATGATAGTGGAAAGATCGTGCTTTCAAACACAGGTTCATCAAAAACAACCTTGTCTTTTAATGCTTAGGTTTTCTATAAAGAGATTTATTAGGAAGGAGGGAGCTGTAAATTAGATATGTTTTGGTCCCTTATTAAAATAAATCAAATTGGAAGAACTTCTAGTTAGAGATGGTTGAGTGAAAAAGCACCGATCTAGTACTTTGACTCACTAAGTTAAAAGAACAAATTTTAAAAAAAGCGTGGGGGAGGGATTTCTGATCTGGAATTAACAGAGTAATTCCCTACACCAGGCAACCCCTGACCCCCAGCCTTGAAAATAACTGTAAAATTCAGACATGCTACAGATAACAATTACCTACAGGCACTGGAGAACCAACAGTGAACAGACGCTTGTGCTGTGTCACCATTTGCAGAAGAGAGGAGCTATACCGAGGAAATTCCCATTTTCATGGTGCTAGAGAGAGGCTAATGGTTACTGGCATGTCACACACAGGACAGGAGCCAGTAGAAACATTAGTCTTTCTCATGTAAACCATAGATGCTGAAGAAAACCCTGAAAGGAAAAGAGCTGTTTGGAGATTGGATCCCAAATGCTGTCTACCCACATCTTTCACCGGCCCCTGAACCATGCATGTGTGGCACAAAGAGACAAAGAAGTTAAAACTAACAAAAATGAAAACTTTAAGACTAAAAAGTACCATGGTTGAACTAAAAATGTCACAGGGCAGATTTAACAACCCAAGCCTAAACGACAGATATGATGGAGGAAAGAGTAAGCAAACTTAAATATAGATCAACAGTAACTATCAAATATGAACAGAGAGATGTCAAAACAGAACAGAGACTCAGGCACCTGTTAAATAGCAAATGATCTAACATATATGTAATTGGAATCCCAGTAGGAAAGAAAAGAATGGAACAAAATATTATCTGCATAAATAAGGTCAGAAAATATCCCAAATTTAATGAAACAAAGAAATTTACAGATACTCAATGAGGCTCAATGAACATCAAACAGGGTAAACACAAGAAAACCCTGGCTTCCCTTTCTTATAAATGCCTTACATGGATTAATTATTTAATCTTTACAAAATCTTCAAAACATGGGTAATATTAGTATCTTCGTTTTTAGATTAGAAACTAATACACATCCCAAAAAATGATTAAACTACTCAGACAAGATCTTCCAGCTACTCAACGGCCAGTCAATATATCAGTGCAGCGGTCTGGTTCCAAGACCTGCCTGTACCCTCCTCCATCGCCGTGAACATCCACTGGTGTGGAAACCCTGATGTCCAGAAGAAAAAACTGAAAAGATGGAACGGGATGATATGCAATCACGTAATAGAAGAAATGGAGACATCGTATCCCAGGAAGAACTGATGGTTACTACCGCAATCTGTCAGGTGAAGTTGCTAAATTTCATGCACTAAAAAAAGAAGTATGGATATCTAAACAGAAAAAGCAAGTCCTAAGCAAGTTAGCAAAAGTTAGATGGCCTCACGCTATTGTATAGCTGGGAATAGAATACATATGACCCATTTAAAAAAAATTTTTTTTTTAAAGGCTACTTGATGAAATCCAGCCAACTAAATATAAATCAAAACTTAAGTACTCAAAAGGGAAAAATCCATTGTTACAAGAACTGTTCGTGAGCTCTGAATTTTTTATATTTCCATCAAAATACAGAGTTAAGACTAAAAAAAAAAAGGGTATTATGGTCAAAAATGAAATCCTGGTGATGTTAAATATTAATATCAAAATTGGTAATAAATATTTGGAAGCAGGTAAGAAAGCAGGAATTGGTGTAGGCACTTGAATCAGTTATCTATTACTACATAACAAATGACCTCAAAAACTAGCTGCTGAAAACAACAAACATTTCTTTCCTCTCACAGTGTGTGCGGGTCACACAGGCCAGCCTCACCCGGCGAGGGAAGGATCCAGGCAAGGCTGTGATGCGGGGAGGTGACAATCCCTGGGCCATCTTGGCTTCCGGCTACCGTGAGGGCACGTCCTCATCTTTCATTACAGGGAACACAGAGGAGAGCCAGCCGCCAACACGGCCTCCAGGGATTTTGTTCCTCTTTGTTTTCTAGATAGTCTATGTCATGTCCTTAAAGGAATCTGATTTAAAGCATGGACTGCCTCTCCTAACTTTTCCTAATTTCTATTCCTCTACCAAAGCCTTAGGTCCTCGTTTTAGAATTTGCCTATTCTCTCTTCTCCTGATGGGCTTTCTAAAGCAGAAGCAGTGTTCCTAACCACCACTCACTTAAATGAGAGGAGGTGTATGACTTTTAACCAAAGAGCCCTGTCACTGCAGAACACCGTAGATGTCAGGCAAATAGAAGGCCTCCTGAGCACCCTCTTCTTACCCTGATGCAGTCAGCTAAGCTTCTGTCTGTGGCGTGTACCTAAGAGAGAGAATTCAGAGCCTGGTCTCATGAGGGCAAAGTGACGTCTTCTAAGTTTATTGGTTTGGATTAGTTTTCTAGTTTTTACTACCCTGAAAGACTGCCGTTTCATTTTAGACAAACATTTTAAACAATTACTTCTCTGATTATTAGCAAGCAAGAGAACTGTGGTGAAGTCAGGTATTGGCTGAATTTTATGCAATGGAATTTTATAGGACTTGACATTTATTCATTCAGTCCTTCCATAAATATTTATTGCCATTAACTATGTACCAGCCACAGTACTAGATCCTGAGACTCAGAGATGAAGAAACAAGCAATATTCCTGCCCTCGCAGAATTTACATTCCTACGCATTGCTTGCTGCCCTTGCAACGTTACTTGGTATTCCAGCTACACAGTCCTGCACAAAGAAAACACCTGTGGGGGAATTTATTCAAAGGTGTCCCAACACTATCTCCCACCCAACATGCTCTTCACGCAGTGTGACTTGAGACTCCTCCAGAACCCAGGGTTTAGTAGGGTAACCAGCTCACTCTGGCTTGCCCAGAACTTTTCCAGCGTTAGTACTGAAAGTCTTGTGTTCCAGGAAACCTCTCAGCCCCAGCCAAAAGGCCATGGGACTTGGTCGCCTGAGACTTACCTTCCCTCTCTTAATCCAGGTGTCTTGAGACCACATTACCAAGGACACATGTGACTTCCAAGACTCAATCATAAGAGGCAACAGACATTCACCTAACTCTCTTGAAACCGGGTGCCAAGCCCTGAGGAAGCCCCAACTTGCCATGGAAAGAGACTACGGAAATGACACAAAGTCACATGGTGTGACAGCCAACAGTCCAGCTCAGGTCCTAGCTAACATCCAGAGATGGAAGGGAAGATGTCTACCTATGACTCAAGCCCTCAGCCATCAGGTCACCCCCAGCTTTCAGATACTGTGGGTCACAGCAGAGACAAGCCAGGCCTGCTCTGTCCCGTCCAATTTCCCGAGCCATACAGCCACGGACAGATAATGGTGGTTACTGTTTAAGTCATGTGTGGTAGTGATTTGCTACTCGGGAATAGATAACTGACATACAGCCCCAAAACTTGTTGACTCAAAAGCAAAACATTTTGATGTAACTGTCAGTTTTATGGACCAAGCAATCAGTCCAACTTCGGCTGGGTGAATCCTCACGGCACTGACCTGGGCTACTCGGCGATAATCACTGGATAATAGTCTGCTTTGGGGAGCCCAACACAGCTTCATTCGCACATCTGGAATCCTGGGAGCTATGGCTGGCAGCTGGGGCTAGCCGGGACTGCCGGCCGCAGCATCTCTCCAGCATGGCAGGCTCAGGGTATGTGGCCGCTCAGAGCTTCTGAAGAATGTTCTGGTAGCCCAGGAAAAAGCCGCAAGGCTTCTTAGGACGTAGCCTCCAAAGTCCCAGAAAGCGCTTTCCACCAAGTTCTATTAGTCAAGCAAGTCACTAAAGCCAGGCCAGATTCCAGTCGAGAGGAACTGGATCCTACCCCTCAATGAGGAGAGTAGCGACCTATTTGCAGCCATGTCAAGTCTGTGTACTTGGTATCACAAGAATCGCACACGAGGACTAGGAGCTAAGATGACAAGATCGAGAGTTTCAAGGCCACAGTGCGTCCCTCTTCTTTATCTTTAGGTTGATTACTCTTCAACAGCTATTTGGACACCCAAACAAATATTATTTTTTTGTGGGTTCAAAGGCCATTATATTAAGGTCAGGCTGTTGTGCTAATCATCTGAAAATGGCAAATGCCAAACTGTTGTGCATGGGTGTTTAGAACAGTCCATGTGGACTGCTACTATATACATAGTACTTTGTGTTAAAAAAAAAAAGTTATTTTTAAAAGTAAGATTCTATGAATCTACAGCTAATCTTTATTAACACTCTGGGGAAACAATGTAAATTCTAAAAGAACATAGGAATCAAATTTCCAAGTACAAAGCAAAGGATGACTGTTCTAAATAAAATGACTTTCAGACTTGATATTTTCACACATGCTGCTGCAGTGTATTTTGTTTGTGTTATAATTGCTAGTAGGATTTTGCCAAGGCGTTATTAAAAGCAAATTCAACATTAAGCAATGATTTTCACATCAACAGCTGCCTTCCAGCAAGCTTTCTGTCTTAGGCATATGGAGCCAGTGTTTATTCCAGTGAATTGTAATTTTCAATGACTTCACAATGAGTAGGGAGCTGCTGGATTTGCACTTCTTGACTTTGGTAGCTTCACAGTCTCCAGTTTGCAATCTATTATTCATTTTGATTTGTATATTCCACACTTATTTCTCTTTTCTAAGAATGATTTTTAAAAGAAATTTTATTTGAATTTATTCCATTTGAAGTCTAGAGTGTATCTTCCCAGATTAAGATTTAAAAAATTAAGAGAGGCTGAAACTAATTTGAGATTCTTCACATAATCGCTCTTCTTCCTTCAGCCTCTTATTTTTCTTCTTCATCTTTATTAAAACAACTATTTAAGAGCCCACCATATGCAGGACACTTTGGGCCTCATACTATGATTAAAAAAAAAAAAAAAATACAGGAAACAAAGTCTACATTCAAAGGTTTACAATCTTGTTGAGGATATGAGACACATGTATTTAAAATAACAGTACAAGGTTGTTTTGAACTGGATGTCAGAGGTCAAGTGTGGGGCCCCCTGCATACCCTTGAACTTGAACGATGTTCTCTAATCTAAGAAATCATGACTGGAGACATTACTCCTCCCTTCTTGGAGACTGTCTGGTACCTTGACCGTTCTCTGGTCACCCAAACTCCAAGGGACATCTTTCAGGACTTCCTCGGAATGAAGCCCCTGCTATGATTCACTCTTTCTGGAAGAGTCCTCTTGTCTAATTCCCCAGATGACAATCACACAAAGAGTTTGCCTCTGATAAACGGACTGTTGAAAGCAGCTATTATTTAAAAACTAAGAACTTAGTGTCGATAGAAATAAGAGAGAGAAAATATACTAGAATGGGTGTAGAGATTGGATGGCTAAGGCATGAGAAGGAACAGAAAGAGAGAAAAGGCTAGTACTGTTAAGGGAGCAAACAGTTCCCTTCAGGTCAATGGGAGTTATCCATAATGATGCATAACAGATAACCCCCAAACCTGCGTGCCGTACAATGAGTGTGTACTGCGTGCACAAATGGGGTGATCAGGCAGTTCTGCTGATCTTACCTAGGCTTGCTGACAAGTCACCGGGGATGGGCCGGCTGTCAGCTCATCCAGAATGACCTTGGCTGTCTCAGCTGGTACAGCTTGGATTGCACCATATGTCTGTCACTCCTTTCCCAGCAGGCCAGGCTAGCACGCTCTTTTCCTGGCAGTGGGAGAAGACAAGGGCAAGCAAAGCAATGGCACAGTGCTTTACAAGACTCTCAGTAGAAACAGGAGCTCAGAGCCAGCAAGGTCAGGAGAGTGTAATTATCCTATATGACCGGGGGCTCGCAGGAATCTTGGCGAGGATGCAGGAAGGGAGATTCGAGCCAATGTTATCTTGGTATCGAAGACAGAGAAACCCCAGCTGACACCAGTGTATTCGTTTTCTGTTGCTGCTATACAAGTTACCATGGATTTAGGAGCTTAAAACAATAGAAATATGTTAACTAGCAGTTGTGTAGGTCAGAAGACTGGGTTGGTTCCACTGGTTTCTCTGTTCTGGTTTCACAAGGTCAAAATCAAAGTTTCAGCCACAAGTTTCAGCTAGCTGGGTTCTAGGATGCTTTAGGAAAACAAAAGGCTTCCAAGTTCATTAGATTATTGGCAGAATCCAGTTCCGTGTCATTGTAGCATTAAGGTCCCACGCCCGTGCTGTTTGTCAGCTGAGGGTCATTCTCAACGTCTACAGGCCACCCATACGCCTTAGCTCCTTCATCTTCAAAATCAGCTCTAGGTGGCTGAGTCCCTCTCACACTGTGACTCTCTCTAATCTCTACTACTACTTCCGGCAGGAAAACAAAACAACACAACACAGAATCTTCTCCTCGCCCAGCCAATGAAAAGCCACCACACTTGAAACTCCCAGTTTTCTCCAATGGACTCTTGGTTGTGCAACAGCCCCTCTGAATTCCCCTTTCTTCTATAAAACAACATTCCTCCCCTTAGTTCTCCGGACTTGTGCGTGGTTCGCCATTAGACCACATGTCCAGAATTATAATTCTTTGTTGTTCTCAAATAAATGCTGAGAAATATCTGTCTCTTTGTTTAAGGTCAACACCTAAGACACATGCAAATGAAATAGATGGAAGGAACTATGCCAGGCTACAGGCAGAAACAAAATCATACTGATATCTATGCCCAGGTAGGATTCTCGAGCTATATTTGCTCATGCCCCCCCCCACCCCACCCCCATCCCACATTCCCTTTTCCTCCATCCCAGAAACTCCCTGGGATATTTCTGAGAGTCTTGTTTGGGGTCTTGCACGTTTCTGTGACCAGTCTGTTTATGTCCCTCTGCTCCGGCTTCTTCCTCTAGGTAACCCCCACGGCTTCTGCCCTGGTGCCATCTGTGGGGGCATAACCTGCCACCCCAGGGGCCTCCTGAGCCTTCAGGTGACAATGCAACACTGTGCTTGGTGGCTGGGCTGGGGGGGGGGGCAGAGGGAGAACTGGGGTGGTCCTCTCCCCAAATCTATGCTGTAAGTGCCCTGAGGGGCCCTAAAGCAGCGCTGCCTATATCCAACGTGTCGCAGTCTTCCTCTGGCCTGCACCTCCGTCTCCCCTGGGGCTCCACAGGTACCCTGAAGACTAGGAGAAGAAAAATTCAATCTCATCCCCATTGACTTCAGGTCTTCGCCACATAACACTTCCTTCTACTCCTAAAACAAAAGATTAACAATTCCTGTATATAGACCCCTAAAGAATCACAAGTCAACCAGTTCCACAAACAGCCTGACTCTATTTCCCCATCTGGATTCAGCTAGGATTTCCCGCTCCGTAATAAAAGAGTAGCCAAGGAAAGTCAGCTTACTGAGAAGAGTCAGGAAAATAAACTTAATAGAATAGGTAAGGCTTTAACAGGAAACTGTGGGATTTGAATAAATGCAGAGAGGGAAGGTATTTTAAGTCATTAGTAAAGAGAAAATGGAGACATAAATTTGGCTGAACAAAGGCAAAGGTAAAATTCATTTCACCTAGTCATTAAGATTCTTCACAGGTATCTGGCAGAAGAAACCATCTTTAACTCAACCCACAGAAATCTCCTTTCACTGACTCTTATTCTCAGAAAGAATGTCTACATTTCTGGGAATGATCTACACACACACACAAATATTTCTTTCCCATTCTCTTGAGAGGATTTTTTTTTTTTTAATTTTTAACCCAGATAACTCACTCTGGCTTTGTCTATAATGAGTAATTTCACTTTGCTTCATTTCCCCTATGCCACAGTTTTGTTTTCTGTCGGGTTTCCACGCCCTCCCGTCAGGCAAATGTCTTTTCTCTTTTCCTCAGCACCATCACAAGCTCCAAATGGCTCTTTCTGCCTCTCCAAAAACCTGTAAGGAGTAGAAACACATTCTCCCTGCCATGAGCTCTTCCTAGCAACCTCGACCTGCTAACTGGAGGTCTCAGTGACAGCAGGACAAAGTAAGTCACCTGCTATTCACATTCCAGGCAGGGAGGACTGTATCTGGGAAAAGCATGTGTTTTCCCACATCTCAGAGATCTGGTGTGAGCACGGGCGCAAGCCCAGGGGTCTCGGCCACCGTGACTCCAGAGCTGGCTTCCATCCTCAGGCCTGCACGCAGCACGCCAGCCACCGTACAGGCTCTGGTTTATGCCCCGAGGGTGTGTGTGGTGGGCGGAAGGGGTGTCCAGACAGGGCTTGTGTACAGCACTTATTTTTCAGCAGAACACAGAGGTTATACAGCTCCTAAGCCCAGAGATCATTCTATTGTGGCTCATTCATGGCTGTGGTTTGGTCTCAGAGGAACATGTCTTAGTGAACAGAGTTTGCTTAGGACTTAAATTGCTCTAATCGTTTAATGCATCAAGCGTTCTTGTTCCAAGAAAGGGAAGGTTGCTTGCTTGTTAAGGAAACAAGCATTATAACCGGTTGACAAAACCCAACTGGAATGAGTTATGAAAAGGTCAGATAAACAGGCACATGTTTTTACAGGGCTTTTAAAAATGCAAAATGTCTATAGATAGTAAAATAATCCGAATGGTGACACAGCAGCATCACGCCGTCTAGTTTAAGAGTCTGTTTAATGTAAAAGAGATTAAATTAAATCATGCTGAAAAGGCGATTAAATACACACGAATCTATTTCCAAAAACTCACCAAGGGCCTTGATCTGCTACATTTCATCTTTTTTTTTTTTTTCATTCACTGAAATACACTTGGATTAAAAAATTGGGGTGGTAATCTGTGACCGTCACAGTTGTGTGGTGCAGCTGAATCCTGTTTAAATCTCCCACAAGGGCTTTTTAACTATAGTGCTACTTAGAACAAAATGACACTTACCCTTGACAAGTGTTAACGCTTTGTTGGTGCTGTTACTGTGGCAGCTTCTCTAAGGAATACCCCTAAGGCTGTGGCATTTTCTGAAGGTCTACAATGCCTTGGGTGCTTTGCTTGGAGAGCTTTAACTTTCACACCTGTTTGCAGCATAGGAGTTGTTCTTCTGATTTGACCAAGAGAAGCTGACAGTCCTGGGTGAAAGGAACTTGCCTCCTTATGCTCAGGTCCCTGTGTTGCTACTCAAGCCCAGATTATCACGCACACACTTTCCCACCGCACACGCCTTGGGCTGGAACATGCCCCTCCAGAGGGGAGACTCTCCTGTGACCTCGGTCTGTGTTCCCTCGTCGGTGCCCTGGCATCCTCGGCTGTTCCTTTAGTTGGTTAGCACGTTTCCCTGAAAATAAGACCTACCCCGAAAATAAGCCCCAGTTAAGATCGTCAGCCAGATGGGCGCATTTAGTACGTTATGACGATGTTCCAGAAGAAGATGACATGACTGTATTTGAATAAATGTAGCTTGTTGTACATGAAAAATAAGACATCCCCTGAAAATACACCCTAATGCACCTTTTGGAACAAAAATTAATATAAGACCCGATCTTATTTTCAGGGAAACACAGTAGTATTCTGCCTACCATCTCCTCTGAAATGTCAACTGAATAAGGACAAGGGACCATATCTGCCTTATTCACTTCGGGACAGCCAAAGCTTAGCAAAGGTTTGCCATATAACAGACAATTTGGTAAATATTAGTTGATTCTAAATAACTCCCAGCTTTTTTTCACTCACTACATTGCCTCTCATGGACGATTAATTCTACTGAAAAATTGTTTTGTTTATGAATTCCCCAAATAAAACAATGTTAAAGATAAAATAGTAAGAACAACATGTTCCAAATGGATCCCTTAAAGTCCCATATTGTTAACTGTTTCTCATACAAATCTTTCTGGTTTCTTGCAACACTTGAAAACCAAGATGCTTCAATGCCCCAGTGATAAAATGAGTAGGGGCTCATCTACCCTCTAAAAAGTTCTTCCTGCGACAACCAGAGGGAAGAGATCCCAGCAGAGCTGCTTTGGGGCGGGTCCAGAGTTTGTCCTCATGGCTGACGGAACTGTTCGCATGTGTACTACAAACATATGTGAAGTGGTATCATGACGTCCTCGGGCCACCAGCACAAGTTAGGCATCATTCTCTGCTGGGGACTCGAAGAGCCTACAGAACAGGGTGTCCTTAGGAACTCACAGTGAAGTACGTCAGCGTATGTCGATGGTCGTTTTCACGTCTGCATCTCCTAAACATGATCAACACTGACAGCTGCCTAGCTCCCAGGGACCCGGAGCTTGTGGTGTGGAGGGCAGAGGAAGGAGTAGAGAGCAATCAAATCAAATGTTCATTTCTTGTTCTATTATTATTAGCTGCAGGGCAGTGGATGTGCTGTAGTTGACCTTAAGGAAGGACTCCATTTGCGAGAATTTGCCATTCATTTCGTGTTGTTTTGCATTGCTGGTTGCCTGGTCATAGTCTAACTTTCCTTAAAGCCCAGGGGAAGCTAAGAAAGCACATTTCATTTCCCACTCCATTAACAGGAGGGGAAAGCTACAGGAAAGTAGATATAATAGCATTTGCTGCTGAAAGTACAAAAGACCATAAAGCATGAGCCTACCCAGGTGGCAGCTGCACGCAGCATGACCACACCACAGGTCCAAGGTCACTTGAAACTGGAGGTGTCATTTCACTAAGTTTGCCCAGCGTATGACAAATTTTACTAACAGTTTATGTGTTTAGTTTTACATCATTCAAGTCTAGAACGAGTGGTTTTTGTGCACTATGCTCTCATCGGTGTTTTGTGCAGCTCCTAAGACAAAAGAAGCAGTCTCAGAGAAGCACTGAAAGGGGTTTCAGTCGTTTACCGAATTTCACAGTAACACTTGCTTACTATTGTAACCACACGTTCAAGAATGTTGTCTCCAAGTATAAAGACTAATGATGGAAAAATGGCACTAAATATCTACAGAGATTACACTGATTTGAACCATAAAGAGATATTTCCCGATGCTTCCTTTCCTCTCTTCAATTTTTTTCATGTATGAAAAAGTGTTAAACTATTTTTAAAGTGTTTGCTGTAGAGACAACTCCAACTGTCATGCTCATTGCTGAAATGATACCCTCTGTTCTGGATTACTCAATAGCCTGTACGTCTTATAGGTATCTGTGATTTTCTCCAACTTCTTACAATACTCCAATACTCCAATCGTGTGGAAAGTGTATAGAGGTGATCAGTGAACAGCTGCATGGGCCACCCAAGAACACCACACCCGACTATCACCTGTTTGAAATAAAAACCACACCCCTGAGATTGTAAGTATGGCCGCCAGAGAGAGCCTGCGCGTTCTCGCCTGCAGGCTGAACGGGAGGGGACGGAGTTTAAGGGCGTCATATTGGAGTCGGCTTCCTGGGTCCCTCATGAAAAGCTAACAGGAGAGCCACCGAGAGATTTTGTTAAGACACAAGTTTCCACAGTCATCCGTCTGTCTGTCTGTCCTTTCCCTTCCTCTCTCCCCTTCCTTCCCTTCCTTTTTCCTTTCCTGGTGGAAGGTATTTTCTATCCAGAAAAATGAATTCAGTTTTGTTTTGTGTTAGTTCCCTTAACACAAAATTCTTTCACTGCTATCTTTGTATGACTTTTCCCTTTGACTTATATCATTGTTATCTTTCTATCCTTACTTTAGTAAGCTGCTACTAAACTGTTTACTTACCTGTTTAACTTTTATTTTCCTGCTCTTTTCCTTTAAAAATATTTACCCTTAGAATTTAGTATGCACTTATTTTTACCTTTAATGTCTTTTTTTTTTTTTTTTGCAATCCCCACGCTTCATCTTTGGCTTTGTCAGCCTGTACCACCTGATGCTGCTGCTACGAAGATTTGGACCAGACTCTCATTCCTTTGTAAATAATCTGCTTTCTTTATAGAGGCTTTTAGGGCTTTCCTCCTCATCCTTCATGTTCTAAAATCTCTACCATGTGGCCGAGAGTGTGTGTGTTTGAATACATCCCACTCAGGACTGGGGGGTTCCTTTATCTGAGGGACCATATCTTCACATCTGGAAACTCCCTCTCTTCTTTCCCTTAAGTACCCCTGCCATTCTCTCCACTTTCCCCATCTGGCGCTCATTTTGGGAGATGTTGGAACGTTTAATGCTATCACCCATGTTTCACCTCTTCTCTTCTATTTTTGCTTCTTTATCTCTTTTCCTGAGTGCCGTTTTATGTCATTTCTCCATTTCCAGCTCATTAATATCTTTCAACCATTTTTGTGCTGTTCTTCTGGAAATGCAGTGAGATTTTAATGTTAGTAATTATGCCATATTTCTTATATTCACATTCTCTAGGTTTTGCCATTATTACCTCATTTTAATTGAGATATAATTGACATATAGCTTTATTGTTACTCTGTAGTCTTGTTTCGTAAATCCCTAATCATAGTCCCTGATTGTGATAGCTTTGTTTGTAACTCTTAGGACAAATGTGATATTCTAAATCCCTGCGCTGATATTTCCACTAAGCCTGTTTCCTTTGGGTGACATTGTCACCTCTCTCTCACATGACCAGCGATCTTTTGGACCGGGCTGTCTCTGTCACCAGGGCGTTTGCAAAAACCAAAGAGCTTTTCTTTTCTCCTTGAGTTTCACTCACACTTCTCTTGCCCGGAGGGAAGTATGTGAAGTCTGCGGCCTGGCTGGAGGGGAATGGGTGGCGGGAGGCAGAGACCCCGAGCTTGTCCTGCGTGACTGCTCCACTGCGCGTACCTGAGCAAATATACCCGCAGATGCCCATTAGGACACTTCTGCTCCCGGCTTCTGCCCCTGGCAGCAGGAAGGGCACTCTGCCCAAACAAAATTATTCCATTAGTCCATGTGGACCAACAGCTGGACCCTTCATCAAAGCATAATATTAAAAAATGATAGCTCTGAATCTGAGTGGTGGACACCAGTATGGAAATCTACTGACATGTGTGAGTAAGTGTGTAAGTGCACACACACACACAAATACATAGATACATTTATATCTATATCTATGTATGTTATATGTAGGACAAAATCCAAGTTTTTAACGTGAATACATGAGAGTAGAAGAGGGTTTTATTTTCTTTTTTACTTTACTGCTTCTTATTACTTAAATTTTTACACACATGTAATCATATTTAAATTTTAAATAATTATTAAAATAGAAAGAAATATAATTTTTGCAATGGAAACATTTCTCTGAGTAGTTAAATTCTACAAACCAGTAGTATTGTACCACTTGAATTGTAACATTCTAGCCTCTGCTAGAATAAATTTTAAATGAATTACTTTTTGGTGTTGTGCCATGAACTTTTTAAAGGGAAGTTATGAAAAAATTCCTGTGATATCTGTTGTTTCATTTACCCTATGAAAGTTGTTAAGGAAACAAGTCATTACATTTTAACCTGGTATATTCGTACCAGGAATATCATATTCATCTCCTGAGCAGTGGCCTTGTTTATAGCTTAATGAGTTTATGAATCTTGTAACTAATTGCATTTCCCTCTTCAACTGGCTGCTAGAAAACTGCGAACCAAATAGCCAGCCCACTTTTAGCAATTAGACAGAATCTTGCAGTAAGCATTTGGTAAATTCTTTCACCCCTTGCTTCATCCTGTGTTTTTGTAATATTTTTCCTTTACCTGAATTTCCTCACTTTTTAATTTTGTATATTTTTGTAAGTTGCCTGAAATCCTTCTTAAAACAAAGCAAGGTATAAATAACTAAAATCATAATATGCAAAGCCAACACTGCCAGGACACAGTGACATTTCCATTTATGTCCTAAATATCACTAGTTTTCCCCATCCTAATACCCACATTTCCTCTCCACAGCCCTAGAAAAGCCATTTACTCTTAATATACTGTGGAGTTTATCAAGCATCCAAGAATCCAGGGAGCTTTGAAGGGAAGGTTGTTCGAGAAATAGGCTAAGCTGCATCCTAGCTGTCAGTGGGTCCCCAGTTGAGAAGTGTCGTCAGCAGGACTATTCGGGGGGAAGGTAATACTTATCACAGTTAATAAACAATGTGGAGTATAAGTCGTCACTTGCACTAGTTAGATCCCAAACTACATCATCATCCACTGACATTTATTAAACTCATTTTTTTATGTGGTTGTTGTTGAGTCCCACTGATGTGCAGAATTGAAAGCCACATGAGTAAAAAGGCACTCGACTTTGCTTTTATTGTAACCACTCTGAGAGAGAAAAAGATCTAAAACATTCCTTTTAATCACTTTCCTATTTCCATACTTCTGGGAAAATATGTCAAGATAAAGCTGTTTTTATTATACTATATTAGCTGAGCCCACAAAAGAACAAAAAGTAGACAAGAAAACTCTAATAAAGTTAGGAACAGTCAAAATCCCAAGCCATTGTTGTGAAGGCTATCCGCCAAACCGGGGACGGTGTCACAAACTGACATCTCCGTCTCCAGACCCTGCGTGGGACTGAGCTATGAAACCTGAGCGACATAAGCCCAGGAAGCCGCCACAACCACTGTTTCCTTGCATCAGTGAGTTCCACAGGGGCCCAGTTCCACCCACACTGAATCGTAGACAAAGGACCAAAGGAGAAACCATTTGTACCTGCCACCTTTAGTTCCTGAGACAAAGCTTCCTAACTGAGCAGTTGGAGAGGGGGTGAGGCAAAAAGTACAATCATGTTTACAATAGAAACCAGAGTCAGTTCCTAAGAGAGCTAAATAAACCCAGTGGCACAATTTGGAGAGCCACAGACACACAGCGCTTCACCGTCTATCTGTCCAAGTGGAGGCCAGTGTGCCCAGGAGAAGACACGCGACTCGTATGTGAGGAAAGGCTGGTGCTGGCAGCCGCCCTGCATCATGTTCCCTGTCTCTCTCCACACAGTTTTGTGAGTCAACAACCTGCACATTGAAAACAGAGTGACAGCCAGGACAGAAACTAAACATGGATACAAAAACAAAAAAGAGCACAGAACGTAGCAAGTAAGAATCAAATGAAGAACAGAGAAGACTGACTGACTCTCAGCCTCTATTTGGATCTTCCTCTCAGGTAGTGCGGAGACCGGAAAGATACAAACTACATTTCCCAGAGGAACTTGCACAGGGAGCTCCTGTACCATTTAGTTTCCACCAACTGATGTGTATCTTTCCGTGTCTGTGAAACTCGACTTCGGAACAGAGGCAGTGAGAAGAGATGCACGGAAAGAAGCCGCCCTCTGCGGGCACGGGGCACAGCCGCTGCAGCCTGGCTCTGGAGCAGCAGCCATGGGGACAGCTTCCCAGCTGGCAGGCGGCCTCCTCATGTCAGCAGGGACACCCACTGCGCTGGCTGCCAACCAGCTCTGTTCTGTGGCCTGCGGATCATTTCTGATCGCTCAGCCTGGAACTTACTTCTTCAGCCCTTCCAATATTTCTGAAACCCAATAATATGTTGTAATAAATCCCTTTACTAAACAAGCTACATTCTGCCCCTTGCAACTGCGCATCTCCGTAAGAGCACTCCAGTGAATCGGCACGTTTCATTGTTTTATCACAATTTATGAATGATAACCAGGGAATACCAACTATTTGGGGAAAGCTTCAGCACGGAAGTGAAAGACCAAGACTAAAAATCAGACTGGTGCTTGAGAGAGGCAGCGAGAGAGGGAGTGTGGGTGAAATGGGTGAAAGTGGTCGGAAGGTACCAACTTCCAGTTATATGGTAAATAAGTCCTCAGGATGTGATGTACAGCATGGTGACTACAGTTAATAATACTGTTTATATATTTGAAAGTTGCTAAGAGAGTAAAGCTTAAAAGTTCTCACCGCAAGAAAAAATTTGGTAACTATGTATGGTGACGGATGTTAACTTACTGTGGTGATCATTTAGCAGTATCTATAAATATCCAATTATTATATTGTATACCTAAAACTAATGTAATGTTGTGTGCCAATTATACTTCAATAAATAAATGAATAAATAAGCAAAATTCCCCAGAACATATAACTTCAAAGGATTGACAATATTTATAGACCAGAACAGAAATTTAAACAAACAAAATTTCTTTCAAAAAGCACAAAAGAGTTTATAAAAGATATTACATCAACAAAGCAAATATGTTATTATGAACAAGGACCAATTAGGGAACCAGAAATGCACCAGTTCTTAAAATATTCAGTTATGATTACTAAAATTTAAAAATTTGGTAGAGTGTTCGGAAGGTAAAATTCAGATTTTCCTACAAAAGTAAAGTAAAATGGAAAAAAACAATGGGGGTGAGAGGGAGGTAATCTAGATTAAAAAAAAACAGAGAATTCAGACAGTCCAAAATCAGAATAAAATAAATCACAGAAGGAAACTTCCAGAAAAACAGAAATAAAATTATCAAAGCAATAATTCAAGGGAATAACTCAATGGTCAAGTACATAAACCTCTAGATGAAAGAATATACTTAGTGCCCATTCCAGTGGGTAAAAAAGGGGAGATGAGACATAGCAATGTAAACTTTCAGAACAAATCATACTGGTATCAAATTTTTCATCTGAAACATTGGGTGCTAGAAGACATTTTTAGAGAGACTCAGAAAATTTATTTCCCATATTCCTTTCATCAGGGAGCTGTGAGAATAAACTGTAGCAAAATGAAGATGTAAACCAGAAAATATGTTGGAATGAATCCAGGGAAGCAAGGAAGGACGCACCAAGTGCTGAGACGACAGCTGCGGGGGAGACTGGCGAGCAAGGAGTCTGGAGAAGAGCCGGGATGCAGCTCCCAGGGGAGGCCCTGGGAGATGAGAGGATTCCATGACATTGGGAAGAGTTTTACAAGAAAGCAAGGACACACTCAGTTCCAGCTTCTGATATGTAAAGAGCTGGGAAGTTGTCACTCTCATCATCACAAGGGAAAAGCTATACAAAGTACAACTCAATGACCTTCCTTAGAAGCATCAGAGAATTGAGGCCACTGGGCAATCCAGCACCTCAACTCTAGAGACAGGCAGACACAGAGACTCACAGCTGTGATCTGCTTACTGAAAGCAGGAGCCTCTGCAGCCAGCAACTGGTCCAGACGTGGAACCAAGAACTTAGGGAAACTGCCGGAGGCTGAGTGTGGACTAGCTTGAGTTTTCAAAACTCCGAGGACCCAGTCTTAGAAGAGCCGCCACATTTTCATGGGACTTACTTATCTCCAGAACTCCAACTGGTTCCCACAAGCAAATAGCAAAGAAAAATTCCCTGTTCAAGGAGTTATGGGGGATAGGGGGAGGGTTGCATTTTGGGCAAGGAGAGGAGAATGTCATCATTTTGAAATATGCCCAGAGTATTCTCCTAAACAAAAGTCTGCCCTTCCAGGGAGATCATGAAACCCTTAGGTGATCTAAGGGAAAGGCCCTTAGTTAACTCCAGTCCTCCAGCCTCCCTGACTCACAAAAAGGGAGAAAGAAAAGGCTAAGAAGTGCTTTTAAAGGTCACCTCCATGGAGCTCTAGTCCACCAATAAAAGTGAGATTTACTCAAATAAGATTAGAACTCCCTCATCCCCTGCCACCACATCAATGGGACTTCAGTAAAACAACAGGAGATCACAGCTGAGAGAGCTGCACAGCACAGACTGGACTTAAGGAGTTCTTTCAGAAATCCGAAGACAACAGGGAGGAAAAAGGAAACTAGAGAAAACTGACACCTCTGGCACTCACGCTACAGCAAACGTCAAACACAGCCACTCCTAGCCAGAGTGACACAAATCTCACACCAAAGGCCTAATTAGCTCAGTTCCCAGTACCTGATATAGCATGACCAGCTTTCGACAAAAAATGACAAGGCCGAGTCCAAAGAGACACAGCAAGCGTTAGAACTAGGCTCAGCTATGACACAGAGTTTGGAATTAGCAGGGGGGGAGTTTAAAATAACTATGATCGATATTTAATAAGGGCTCTAAAGAAAAGAGTAGACCAGAACAGATGGCTAATAAAAGCACAGAGATGGAACCTCTAAGAAAATGCTAGGAATCAAAAGTATTGTAAGAAAAACGACTGCCTTTGTAAATGCTTTGATGGGCTCATGAGTAGACTGGTGAAAGAACCAGTGAGCTGAAAGATATATCAAGAGAAATGTCCCAAACAGAAATGCAAACCAAAAAATGAATGAATAAAAAAATACAGAGTAGTATATCCAAGAACCATGAGACAATTACAAAAGCTGTTAACGCAGACACAATGGGACTACTAGAAGGAGAAGGAAGAAAACAAAAACAAAAACAGGAGACATATTTGAAGTAATAATGGCTGAGGATGTTCCCAAACTAATGGCCTACACGAAACCATCCACCCGGGAAGCTCAAAGAACACCAAGCAGGATAAATACTAAAACAAACAAACAGAGAAAACCCTACTCCAGGCATATCACATTCCCAGTACAGAAAACCAAAGACAAAGAGAATGTCTTGAAAGAAGCCAGAGAACAAATGCACTTTACTCACAAAAGACACAGCACTCTCCACTCCTCTGCGTGCCCTCCTTTCAGTAAATGCTCCTGAATTTCTAGTTTTCTGCTTATATAGACAATGGGGACAGGTGGTCCAGAGACCAGTTTGGCCACCTCTTAGCAAGTCCTTTGAGAATCTGTCTCTCTTGAGAATGTACAGGTACTTCGTATATTTGCCTTTTAGGCTTCAGCCAAAATACTAAGGGAACAGAAAATATCCTATTGAACGTTTAGTTAACATATTTATAATATATAGAATATCTTTTCTTATACTTGCCACCCTGTGACATTTATCCCCATTTAGGTAGCAGCTAGTGGGTTCTATGTCTCCAGAAGAGGATAATGCAGAATACTCTACAGTACCAAAAAAAAGTCAATGTTTTGGCTTTTGGTGTTCAATAGCAAAAGATCAAATATTAAAAAAAAATGTCTGAGAAGAAATGACCAGGTAGGGCCACATTGACATCCAAAGAAACAAAAAGAATAAAAAGGCAGGAAGCCATATAGAAAGATGACTGTGACCAGACCAGATGCCCCACTCCCTCTGTGCTGTTCAGTCTCCCAGAACTCGGGGAAAATCCGGATAATGGGAGCTTCATACAGAAATCAAGTTCAGGTACAAAAATTAAAATTAGATGTTTTTATGAAAGGCTCTTATTTAAAATTTGGACTTGACATGTATCAACTTGATTTATACAGAAAACGTCCGAAAGCTCACACAAGAAATTGTTAGCAGAATTTATCGCTAGTAGAACAGGAAGTCAGTAGGGGGAATAAGAGCTTTTACTTTTCCCTTAGAAACTTCTGTAATGTTCATGTATTTTTGGAATTCATTTATTTATTCAACAATGTATATAAATTATTTCTATAAAAGCATAGCTAACCATTAATAGAGACCACATTAAAAAATACACATGACGAAAATTAATGCAAATTTTACTCAGTTCTATCTATAAGGATGACAAAAAAAGAAAATGTAAGAGGATTCAGTAGGGAAGGAAGGCCATGGAGAAGGCAAGAAACAGATAAGGACCCACAGAGAGTCAGCAAAAGGGAAGAAGAAACGTTAACTTCTTGTGCACATGGCGTAAGGTCAGGGCTTCACATACGTGTCTATAGCCACCACACTACTAGAAAAACACTGAGAAACACTGCAAAGGAAACACACAGGCCAGTTAAGGAGCTGCCAGTCACTCTGGCCAAGGAAAAAGGACAAGTTGAAATGTGAGCAGGAGATCAGAAGCCCGATGGAGAACTGCAGCCACCTGGAAATAAGTGAGAGTTCATCAGATTGAAGAAAGGTTAGACGAAAATTTTGCCTGTGGAGTAAAGAATTAAAACTGAAGAGTCAATAAGGTTTATCTTGTTATTTAAAATAAAACAAACTGAATCGCTTTGAAAAAAGAATACAAAGAAAACAACAAAAAAAGAGAAAGCAGATTTGTATTCTCTAGAATTTCCTTAAAATTAGATACCTGAATTAAAAACTAGCCCTGGGCCTCCTGAAGGGCAAAGTGTCAGAAGTGTTCTGAACTGTTACTCTGTCTGCTTGACAGCTAACGTAGCCGAAGGGAAAGTGTTAAAATAACTATGTTCATTAGCCGGTAAGCGGAGGCGAGCCCAGCACGGAGGGCAGCCTCCCATTGGTGAGGTAGAACCAGTGCCTTCTACCTTTTATAGAAAAGAGTAAGACGTGGCTCTAACAAGCTCTAGATAACCAGGGCAGCATGGCTTTAGGGATCCAGGAGAAAAGTGTCTGCACAGAGGGTGTCCAAAAAAGAAAGCAGGGACAGAAGGCTTATGAGCTCTGAGAAAAACGTGAAGGTGAACCCGACCCACTTCACAACTATGCCTTGGGCCAGATTTTCCCCTCCCCTCATGCCGTCCTCTTTTCTTGCCCTTATGATCACGTCTACCACTGAACAGCAGTAAGCCTTAACTCTGAATGTCAGTCCTAACTATTTATATGTTAGCACAAGCTCCCACGCATTAGCGGTCTGATGGCTACGAAGTGTTCAGAATAACTCAGCATGATAACCAAATGTCAGCATTATTTTAGTATGGCAAAATAACAGTCCAAAAATATTCTATTCCCAGTTCTCTTCTAAACATTAATTACAAGAAAATGAGCATTTATAATTATCTTTAATTTAGGAAGGAATTCATGAATGACAGCTTGTTATTTGCAGGTCAAAATCAAGACAGCGTGTGCTATTTAACGATCTGGAGGCTGGAAAATTAAATTGATGGAACACAGAGAGAGACTAGACACAAATCAAACTGGTAGTTGTTTCCTTATTAGGTGTTCACGAGGAGCCCTTACAAACTTAATAGTGAAGGTCCTTATTAAAAAAAGAAAGACCATTCTCTCCTATTTGTTGTGGAATAAATATTAAGTTGGTGCAAAAGTAATTTTGGTTTTTGCAATTATTTTTAACCTTTTAAACCACAATTACTTTTGCACCAACCTAATAGTAATTCAGAGACGTAGTTCAGTGTCTTCCTAGAGTCAGAGAGGTAGCATCTGGACTCTTCTATAAAATATTTCCGGAGTAAATGAATGAATAAATAAATGTGTGAGTGGATTAATAAAAAAGAATCATTAGACTAAACAGGCACAGCTATTATTGTCTGGTTCTATGCAATCGTGGAAAAATTTTTCATACATTAACTCATTTAATCCTCCCAAGAACGGTCTTCTGTCCTCACCCTCTTTCCTGAACACCCTCTTAAATTAGAGGTGAAGACACTGAGGAGTGGAGAGAACACTGTCTAGCCAATGCAACAGAGAGGTGGTTAAACCAGATCTCAACACAGGTGAGACCTCAAACCTGTAAACAGTCACCTTCGAACGGTTGCCTCCCTCTCTGAAATGGTTCTGTTATTAACAAGCTCTATGTCAGATAAGTTGATTAATTTCTCTGGATCTTAATTTCCTCCTATGTAACATTCTGTTACTGAATTACATGAATTCCAGTCCCCTCTTGTCTAACATTCCATCATTCCCTTAGTAAAAGCGTATCATAAAGCCAGAAATAAAGCATGTGACTGTGCTGCTAAGCTTTGTTTTTTTTAACGTAGGGGATCATACCCATCAAAAATGGAAACACTACTTGAAGAATCAATAAATAAGTGAGTCGTTAAATCATTACTTATTGAGAGCTGACTCTGTACCAGAATGATGCCTGTAATTGACATGAAGGGTGCAATGATAAAAATAATAATAAGAAGAAGATTCCTGCCTTCATGAAGCTCAGAGACACCTGAAGAAACAGGCATTTCCACACCACGTGTTAGGGTACGAGACTGGACCTGAACGAGAGGCATGTGACAGAGACCAGGGAGGCATGACGGCTCCCTGCAGGGCACAGTGCTGAAACACACCCTGGAGGACGGGAGACGGACTAAGCCGACAATGAAGGAAGAGAAAGCTGTTTTATGCAGGGAGAGCTGCAGATAAACAAATATGAATAACTAATATCTTAAAAGCTGATTTGCATATAACTGTTCAGTTTCCAAACTGTGCCCATAATTGCCATAAACCACAGGGGCTGATGTAGCAGAAGTCATCCTAAGTATATGGTCCTGCAAAATGCTGTTCGCAGATGCTCAGTGGTGTGACCAAGGCAACCCAGCAGCGTCTGATTCCAAAGCATCAGGCCTCCTTCCCTTTGAGCATTGCCACCTTCCTGTACAGTTTGTCCTTGAAGCTCAACTGAACACAAATGATCCTGAGGAAGAAACACATTTAAGCGCACACTGGACAACTGAAGCAATGCTGAGTAATTCAAGAGAAAACACATAAACTCCGCTGAAGAATCAGAAATGAACCTGCTCTTAAGCCATTTGGAAAGGCCTCCCTGAATGTACGCCACAGCCGTGTACTGGAGGCATCTCAAAGAAAGAGACTTTTTCTGCAAAAAGGTAGTCAGGGGAGGATTTTCTCCCCTCTGAGGTTTAGGAGCGCAAGCCATGAAGCCATCAAGCCCACAAAACTGTAAGCGTACACTCGGGTCCCTTCTGCCGCAGCAAAAGCACGATTTTACTTGTGGCTTGGCAATAACTGGTATTTTATGGACTTATATATTTTAACAAGGTACTAGCATCCTATAATTTTTAAACCAAAATGGTAAAACAAATTTGAGTTTTCATTACTGATTTTAACATCCCAAGGAAGATCAATGATTCTTTCAAACGTCTGTCACATGACATTCACTTCTTAACTGCATGTCTGGTGTGGTGAGAAAAAAATAAATGTCCTTATGCGTTTAAATATAAAGTGGACTTTATATTTAGCAGGTGTTTCCCCAGACTTGGCTGGCTTTGAAAAGGTGTAGAACCCATGAGTCTCATTCTCAATGACAACCAAAATAAAAATAAATAATAAACAGTACTCCAGAGATTGAGGCCCAAAAAGAGAACCCCAGAATCACCAAGAGCCCTGTCCCCAGTCTAAATGTCACCCCCTGGCCCCACTCCCACCCCCCATCCCCCCCACTCCGTCCTCCCAGCCAGGGTAGGAAGCAAGTTCCTCTAACAAGGTGAACAGCGTAAAAACCCCTGGCCTTCCCCTGGGAAACTGACCACGGTGACCAGACATTTCTACAGGCAGTTGAAAGAGAAAAGATAGGATTCCCACCATTAAAAACAGAAATCATTAATAACTACTTCTACTTTGTTTTATATGCAACTAAAAATAGCAAACTACTTTTTTTAATCAATGATTATATTCTATGTATGTATTATGGTCCTGACATCATTCAATGGAGTCAAATATTTCTCCTAAGCGACCAATCAAAAATGGTTTCAAGGCATAGATTTAGAAGTACAGAATGAGGCCACTGACACTTAAGTTACTCCCACCTGTCTCTTTCAGCTCCCAGTTCCACAGTGACGGGGTGTGGCTACAGCTGTTTTTCATTGGTTCCCCCAAAACTTCTCCCCAAAATGTGTGTATATAGGAGAATTTTCCAAGATTTGGTGCTATAAGAGATTTATGTCAGAGCAAGTTAATAACTTACCAGTTATTAGACAAATGTGCTCTCTAAAGACTTTGACTATCCTGCCATGGAAAGCTGTTCACCTGCTTAACCATTAGGCGCTGTTTCTGGAAGGTTCTAAGAGCCACGCCATGTTGCATGGCTCCCTTCTCCCTCCTCTGATGACTAGTGGCATCTCATCGGAGCATTTTATCTGCATGAGCTTTGTTCTGATAGCATAAACTATACCATGGTGTCTCCGCTATCCCTTCCGAAGTCAACTATAGGTATTTTTCTAAAGGAAAAGTTGTTTCCAAAAGAAACTCTATGCTAGCTAGCTGTTAAGAAAAAGCATGATTTTTCCTTCTAAAGTAACATAGTCAATTTTGTTAAATGTAATTAATTTTAGAAAGTTGTGAACAAGAACACTAGTGAGGCAGATAAAGAAAGACCTACGGTCTTGGGGGATATGTTAGTTCTTCAAAAGTCCTCATTCCATATTCATTGGATGAACATTTCCTGAGTCCTGCTCGGTGCAATGTTCTGTTGTGAATGAACAACAAGGAGCCAAGCAGACATGGCCTCTGGAGGTCACAGTCCCATAGAGGTGACGATCATTCTTCTAAAAGCACGCATACACAAAACTTCTGGGCGACGATATGAAGACCATAGCTGAGTGCAACGATCAAGAGCAGGATGGGGTCCTGCTTGGACAGGCCATCAGCAAACATGTTTGGAAGAGGGGACATCTGGGCCACGCCTGTGAAATGTGGCCACCAGAGTATGACTTGCAAGACGAGCCCCCGAAGAGGAAAAGGAGAAAGAGAGAGGAAGTGAGTGTGGCTGCCCAGCTCCACTCCTTACACACTGCACAGATCTTTCTCTTCCCCAGCCCACTCTTCATAACAAAACGTCTCCATACAAATGAGCAGGGGAAACTGGACGAAACCTTGGCCTGGAGGCAAGTGGGATAGACCACTCACACCCCTCGGACTCTATGTGCCACCCACCAAGGAGGCGTTCACTTCTGGCCTGTCCTATCTTAAGCAGGGACCCTTTTAAGTGGAAGTTTTAAATGTTGTGTGGAAACATCCTCCAAGCCCTCAATGCTGGGGAACTGTAAAGAGTGGTGCATCTGCTGCCCCTTCAAAGAGTAGACAAGTGACAAACTCTTGACTGATGGATAGTTTTTTGTTTTGTTTTTAAATCTTGCTTCTTGGTAACCGTCTCCTAAACAAAAGCTATGTTTAGACAGGAGCCTGTGGTAGTTACTTGATGAAATGCAGCAATTGACATTGAGTTAAGAATCAAAACCACCATAAAAAAGCCTTTAGAAAAACACACAGGGACACGATAGTCGATATTTCTCCAAAAAAAGGTGATATTGTTTATTCATGAGTCAGTGTAGCTCTGAGTTAGATTTAAAGAAGCTCAAAGCTGCTTCCCTTTCCATTCCAACTGGTGAACGTACTGGGGCATCTGCCTTATAAGATATCTTTTTGGCACAGCAGTGAAGGTAGGTAACAGGACATGAAATAATCTCCTTCAGGGTCAATTTTGCTTTGCTTTGCTTTTTCCGTTGGAGACACTAATTGAAATGGCTCACCAAAATGTCTCCATAAAAATGAGCAGGGGAAACTGGATGAAACCATTACGGAGATCACGAGTGTGCAAATCTTTACGGTGATTCACCTACAGAGAGGAGTCCGCCAAGCGAAGAAACGTGAGACTATGAGGACTGGTACCTGATCATGGGAACAAGAAGTGGAGGAGCTGAAAGAGCATTTGACAACTGGAGATCAGGAAATTGTTACTTCTAGCTCATCGAAGCCCTCAACGGCTAGCCCAAGTTGTATCTTTGAAGGTGAGGTGGGTGAGCACGTATTTATTTACCTGCCAAGCCCACCAAATCCCATGGTTTTCTCTACATGTCCATAACCGTAAAAAAGGAAAGAGCTGACACATGAAAAGTAGAGCCTGACCATAAATGAGCATGTCCATTCACAGAGGACATCTTTCCCGCCAGTATCTTCCCCGCTGCTTATTGTTACTATTACCACTTATGACAAAGAAATGGCTTGGTTAGAAAGGGCTTGCACATAGCGCCCAGCAGGAATAAGGAACCCACGATCTTACTCATGTTATAGTGAAGCCTACAGCCTATCAGCTCCCACAAAACAGAGACTGAGGCTGTTGAGTGGAGGAAGGGAGAGACGGGGACCCTGAGAGGAGGATCACTCAAATCCCTTGACTCGGGGAATGTGCACCCCTGTTGGACAGTCCCTGGCCAGGAGGCTCCCTCACTTCTGGGAGGAGCCACAGCAGAGCTGAGACACCCAGCTGCCTGGACCGTTTGGAGCTCGGTGCAGGGCGCAGGGCGCAGGGCGCAGCAGCAGCAGCAGCCAGCCCTTCCAGAAAACTATGGTCTATGTGAGAGCTTTGGGGTGTAATTTGCTTCAGCAGAGATTATCCTGAGACCCTGGGGGAGAGCAAGGCCCAGGTCGGGTCAGGGGGGAGAGAAAGGGCCACCAGCGTAGGTCCTGGTAGGAGGCCACCACAGGCTCAGGAAATACCACGCTGAATACAATGACTGATTCCAGCCTCAGGTCTCCTGCCTCCTTGTGGTGGGACCCTCAACAGCAACCTCCCGCCTCAGTCTTCATTCCCACATCTGTGCAGTGGGCATGATAGTAATACCCATCTTTGGCTGGTGTGTGTTTGCTTATTTTATTTTATTTTATTCTTTAATTGAGTGAGTTAGTGTATGTAAAGTCACTCTTTGAACACTGCCCTCTAAAAAATAATGGTCACTATTTATTAAGTCCTTAGCTTGTACCATGTTTCCCTGAAAATAAGACCGGGTCTTATATTAAGGTTTGTTCCAAAAGACACATTAGGGCTTATGTTCAGGGGATGTCACCCTGAAAAACACTCTAGGGCTTATTTTCCGGTTAGATCTTGCTTTCAGGGAAACATGGTACCGAGTATACAGCTGAGCAGTTTACATGTGTGATTCTCTCATTTAATCCTCACAAAGTATCTTAGGAGGTATAGGCATTTAGAAATCAAGAAACTGAGGCACAGAGAGGAAAACTAACTTGCCCAAAGACATACAATCAGCCATCAGTCAGACCCCAGCTCCTGTGTTCTTATCTGCAATGCAACAACTCCACACAGCTAATTTGCAAAGATGCTCATTATTAGAATTTCAGTGGCCAATATCCTTAACAGTTTGCTTTTCTTCAATGAAATAGCAAATTGCATTGGTTATAAGAATAGTCTTTTTTAATGATATTCAAAACTATTTTTCAAGTGGGGAAAAGTAGCAGATAAAACACTTTTTTTCTGAAAAAGTTCTTCATCAAATGGTTATTTACCACCAACACATACTATCTCCCTGTCAGATCACAACCAATTTATACTATAGGACAGAAGACTGAGTTGAGGAGAGGTTAGTAACTTGTAATACCGGTAACCACTTGTTGACACTCCACAGCCAATCACTGTTTCAGATGCTTTAGGTTATGTCTGCCTAATTCCCATGGTAACACAAGGCAGTCTCAGCCTTGCATCCACAAATACAGGGAAAAGGCAAATAGTCCCTAGTAAAGGGCTCGGACCCTTAAGGGCCAAAGCTGGGGTTCAAGTTCAGGTCTGTCACTCTCCAAGCCGTGTTTTTTTCTGATCCAACACGCCCTGTCATAAATAGATGCCTCTGTATTCTTAATTGTGCCCCTCCTCTCCCTGACTCTATCATCACCCAAGTTCAAGCTCTTATCATGCCTCACTGGAGCATTAAAAATGCCTCTGGATTTGCTTCCTTAGAATGCCTTGGCCTCCACACACCACAGAGTTATGTAAGTACCAGCAGCGCACATTCTATTCTTACCATTCTTACCAGACCTACTATTCTTACCGTTCTTCAACAAGTCCTGTCCATTACATGCCAAAGCCCACGCCCCCGGGGCTGGGCCCTGCCTGAGTCCCCCACTCCCACCCCCGGAAACCACATGTCGGTGTACGTTCTAGTGATACAAACCCGCGTGCGGCCCCCAGCACGCCCTGCTGTTCAGTTGGCACTGCCTTCATGCCCGCTGTGGCTGAACAAGCTTGGCCTTTGTAGTCACCCCCCTCTCTCCACCCCCAAACCTGCCACACGTGCCCATCCCTGAAGAACCACTGCAGATATCTCCTCCTCCACAAAGGCTGCCCACCTTTTTATTCTGCAAGTGAATAAGGAGACTCTCTTTCCACCTCACAGGGCCCTGCACACACTGCTCTCACATTAGTTTGAAATGTTCTATGTATGTCTGTCTCTCTGGGACCGTATTTTATTTAGCTTTGTTTCTCTGGTACTTGATAAGACTAGGAACTCAGTAAATGGTTTGTTGAAAAAAGCTGATGTGACTCACAGAGTCTAACATTTAAGAACTAGAAGAAGCAGAACTGTAACTTCAGGTCTTCTGAGGCTGGGTCCCATACGCTTATACCCACAAAGAGACACGTCTGTGCATTGAGGGATTTTACTGGAGAGAAACTATCCTGAAACAGAGATTGGGGCAGAAGAGCTCCATCAAGTGCCCACCACATGCCTGCAATGACTGTCACCTTGGGAGCAAATGACAGAAATATTTGTAGATACCTTGAAAACTGCTGGCATCAATATGTTGTAAATGTGTGCTAAGTTCTGCGTGGATCAGTGAATTTCTAAAGTGTCTGTAACACAGCAGTAAAAGTTTGCATTTACTGAAATATGTTCATACCAACAATGACCTTTAGTAATTGCATAATAACTCCATTGCCTAGTACTGTTTACAGACATTCAGTTATTAAATCCAGATTCAGAAGCAAGGGAGGAAATCACAATTTTTCTTGGTAGGCTCTCAATCTACAAGTAATTAAAGACTTAATTAAAAACAAAACATGAAAGACCTTCTACAAACCAAACAGTTAAACACATATAAATGAATATTGCATTTTACCTTAGAATTAGGAAAATGAATATTTTGTTTATCTGCTGCCTGTAAGGGGTAAACACATAGTAAATAGAAAGACAGAATTTGAAATCGACTCCTTGAGTTGGCATTGTGTCCTCACTTGATTTCAAATGAAATGCTTTTTCCTGTTGGAGGAAATGCCTCCCTTTCCTTCACTGGATCCCCTCCTTCATCTGTCTCTTAAATGTGAGTGTCTTTGGGACACTGCCTTTGGCTCACTCCTTCTCTCTGTCACACTCCCTGGGGATTTCATCAAGGAACTTCACTTCAACTGCCGCTCAGAAGCAGATCACTCCTACAACTCAATACCCAAAATACAAATAACCTGAATAGCAGATGGACAAAAAGACTTGAACAGCTATTTCTCAGTACAAGACATACAAATGGCCAATAGACATATGAAAATGTGCTCAACATCACTAATCATCAAGGAAATGCCAATCAAGACCACAATGACACATCACCTCACACCTGTGAGAATGGCTATTATCAAAAAGACAGGAAATAAGTTTTAGTGAAAAGAGAACTTTTGTGCAATTGGTGGGAATGTAAACTGGTTCAACCACTATGGAAAATAGAATGGAGGTTCCTAAAACAATTAACAACAGAACTACCATATGATCCAGCAATCATTCTTCTGCGTGTTTATCTGAAGACTATGAAAACATGAATTTTAAAAGACACATGCACCCCCTGTTCTTTGCAGCATTATTTACAATAGCCAAAATATGTAAATGACCCAAGTGTCCACTGATGGATGGAAGAAGAACATGTGGTACATATATGTAATGGGATGTTACTCAGCCATAGAAAAGAAGCAAATCCTGCCATTTGTAACAACAATGGTACTTGATGGTGCTATGCTAAATGAAGCAAGTCATATGGAGCAAGACAGATATGACTTCACTTAAATGTGGAATCTATTAAAAAACACACAAATGAACAAGCAAAGCAAAACAGAAACAAACTTATAGATACAGAGAACAGATTGGTGGTTACCAGAGCGGAAGGGGGTGGGGGAGGGTAAAATGGGTGAAGGGGGTCAAGTGTATGGTGATGGATGATAACTAGACTTACAGTGGAGATCACCGTGTAGTGTATATAAATATTGAATTATGATGTCATACACTTGAAATATAATGCTGTCTACAAATTTTACTACAAAAAAGTAAAAAAAAACCAACAACCCTTATGTTCAGAAGAAAATACCATAGATACATGTTTATAGAAGCGTTATAGACAATCTCCAAGAACCTGAACCAACCTAAATGTCTTTCCACTGGTGAGCGAATAAGCCAGCTTCATTCTATCCACACAATGAAACACTAATCAGCGATTTAAAAAAATGAACTATGGATATACACCAAAACACAGATAAATGTATGATGCTAAGTGAAATGAGCTAGACTCAAAAGGCTGCATGATTGCATTTATATGACCATCTGGAAAGGCAGAACTATAAGATGTAGAACAAATCGGTAGCCAGAGGACCCAGGCTAAGCTACACAATCATTAGAGTCATTCCTTTTCTCGACTCCGGAAGACTTCCCCAGTCTTCTTTTGGGTCCTCACTTGGCCCTGTTGGCTCTATGGTATTCTCTGGGAGGCTGACCTGCCAGGCCCTTTCAGCTTCACGTGTATCAGCCAGTGAGAGACAGCAGCAGTGCGACAGGGGGACTGAGGCCCATCACGTTCCCCCGACCCCCTGCTCCTCAGGCTGTTGGTTTCCTTCAGGTGGGAACTGGTCCGACAACTAGTTTATAATTTTGTGTTTGGTAACAGAACATAGAAAATGTTTAACTTGTTAAATTTTCAAATAAGATGAGGATGGAAAGTAATTAGAATATATTTCACATGACATGACTAGGAAAAAAAACAGAATTTAATTAATTTATTGAACATTGCACGTTAAATCTGAAAGAAATCACATTAAAGTTTTATTGAGGGTTTTTTCCAATTATATTTGAAAATTTCAATGTTCTAGAAAACATCTAATTACATTTTTTAAAAAGCTTCCCTACTGTGTATTATTCTTTGGCTGTTCTTAGGTTCTTTTAGATACTAGAGAATAATATTGAGAAGAGTGGAAAAGGTGAGTTCCATTATTAAATACGTAGAAAAGATCGTTTTTAAGCATTTAACACTTTTTGCTTTTTCCTCAATGAACTCTCCCTCGGAAAATAGTCAGGAAATGAAAGAAATAACGTTGTATAAACAAAAATTGGTATTATTCCCTCACGCTCAATACCAGCTATCTGAATTCACCACTCTTCTAAGTGGCAAAACTACCGGTTTCTACCACGAGCTTTACCCTTTACAGAAACCACGCGTACAGTCAGGGCAGACTCAAAGCCTCCGGGTTTCCGGCGCTGGGATTCATCACTGCAGAGACTCCCCTTCGTCAGGCACCCAGGTATGTGCACCCTTCAGGCAGTGCGCCCCCGTAGGACATAAAATGAATGAGGGATTTCCATATCCTTCATACAGTGGGATTTTGGCTTTGTGAACATACGCTTGTTTCCTGGCGGGTCAATTTGGGGGAAAAGCTACATATGAAAGTGAAGTATCAGGCAGTGTATTGTGTTAACCCCCCCACACACACCCCCACTTAGGCATCATGGGAATCTTCAGTGCCTAAAGGTTGAAACCACTGTACTCCCCTGTCCTGTATTTCTAAACATTGGGAAGGATGCTCAAAGCTTAGGAAAGTCGTGAGTTATTAAATTACTGATTCACAAAAGCTCAGAATTGCCTCAGTAAAAGGACCAAATCTATTCTGACTGTCCTATGAAAAGCACAATATAATTAACATAATGTTTCAACTAAAAACAGGGAGGACCTTAGGTTAAACCCCATCTTCCTCCCACGCTTCTCAGGAGCCGAGTCCTGCGGCCTGCCATGGCTCCCCGCGTCTCTCCCCAGATCCCCATGCGCCCCTGAGTGTCACCTGCTGCAACAGCACACATTCCTTATGAACCTGCTGGGGCCCAGTGTGACTCAGTGACCCACTGCCCTCGTCTTTTTAGGGCATGTTCTCAGCTCCCCTAGACTGAGTCCACAAAACCTGAATGTGGGAGGGGTTAGACAACCCTCTTACTGTCTCTTTTTGTTTTCTAGGTGGTGAGACAATGCATTAGAGAAAAACAAAGAAAGCTCCTTTTTTTGCCACCCTGAAATACTGAGCACCAACTACCAAAGCACTGTGAAAATCCTGCGTAATTATGGGTTCCCTAAAACACACTCGGATTTTAACCTAGTTGCTTCTGTTGCATTGGGAACTGTTTCGCGGGAGCGAGCATGTTTCAGAGTTTCAAAGTACAACTTCATAGGGTAGACTCCCCATTTAAGAACTCTGAGCCTGCAAATAAGATCCATTGCAATCGTGCAGCATTCAAAAACCTCTTCAATCCTTAATTAGGATACCTTGCCACCAGGTGGCAGGGGAATGCCTTTATTTCGTGAATTGAACCATCTGGCAAAAACTAGTACTGCTATTTATTTTATTTATTTGTTTTTCATTACAATCTAGACTCAGTTGGAGACTAATATTAAGAATGCGTGTTAATAATTTTTGGCACTAAGTGATATAAATTGCTCTTTCTCTCTGTATCCCCATGGCATTTTGATTACATATCTACTATAGCTCCAAATATCTTGTTCTCTGGTTCATTGACTGATTGCCAAAGTATGGTTTCTGAGGGTCCTCAAGACCCTTTCAGAGGCTTCACAAAGTCAAGGACATTTTCTTAATAATGCTAAGACATTATTTTCCCTTTCACTCTCATTTTCTTAAAAGTGTACTTACAAGAGAGTTTTCCAAAGGCTACACGACATGGGATAAAATTACCACTCTGACAGTTAAAAGAATGTCTTATTATGTTTGTGTTTTAAATATTCTCAGTTTTAATTTTAATGTGGTAAATATTGATAGATATAAGCTTTACAAACAAAAGCTCCTTGGGATCTTCAATAATTTTTAAGAGTCTAAAGGAGTACTGATATCAAAACAATTTGAGAAGTGCTATGCTATCTAATTAGTCAACAAGCTCTAAATAAGTGTTCATGTATTTTTCTATCTCTCCTGAGTACAGGGATCCTTTCGTATTTATCTTTGTATCCAATCCCATGGAGAACCTAGTACTAACCATGCATAATACATACTCAATAAAGGTGTGTTGAAAAGCAAAGTGTTGATAGCTGGAAGCTGTTATTAGAAAGGAACAGGTATTAATGGAGACTCAATACATTTTTTTAAGTTCACCCTTTAAAATTAAATAATACAATATTTAATTCAAATATAAGTCTTCAGCTAAAAGCTTAAATTAAGTATAATTTGGTCCCTTTCTCTCCAGTCTTTCACTATGTTAAATGAATATATTTGTCTTCCCTCCAAAGATCAAAATTTTAAAGAGACACTTTTTACATTTGTTACATATATTTACTATACATAACCGTAAAAATTTTGGTCCCAAATATCTCTAAATTTTCCCTAACTTCCAGTTATAATAAAGTCTTCTGATACCATATCTTCTTTTTCAGGCATTAGTTCTCCTCACCTTTTATTCTAAAATTCTAGTTGTTCACCATTTTGAAAATAAAGTACATAGCACTTTACTGGTGAATATGGCTTTGATGCCCTGTATGTTGTGTTTGATGCAAACTATTCTTTTTATAAGTTAACATATTTTACCACAAAGCACCATATTCTGAGCAACTGTTTTCCCCTATATACATTATAAAGGTTTTTACAGAAAAATTTTAAGTACAACTATCATAATCATTTTATCTGAATTCTAGCGGAAATATATCAGAAACCATCAAAACTAAGTAGGACGTCATGCCTAATTACGCACTGAGGACAGGAAAAGTGTTCAAAATATCTGAAACACAAAGATATTCTTATAATAGTATCTTAAGAAATTGAGGACTTAAAATAATCATTATCTGAGCTATGAAGAGTTAGCATACTGAGAACAGCCTTTCAAACATAAGCAAGTACAACTCGCTTTGAGGAAAGCGAGGCTCGGAGGCAGCCCAGCCAGGGAGGACCAGGCTTTCAAGGGCCCTGTAGTTACTCTCAGGAGAGCGTGGAGGGATGACTTACTACTCCTGACCACTCTGGGCACAAATATCTTGATTGAAATTGTCAGCTGATTTCACTCAATTCCTGTATCTAAAATACTGAAAGGAATTCTTCCTTTATAAAATCCTGAGTTAAAACACTGAGAGTGACTGAATGGAAACTATGGCATGAGAAAAATGTGCAGTAAAGTTTGAATCAGTATGATTATGTACAGTCCGAAACCTCATAAATAATATTGTGTGGTCTTCCCATTTCCTTTCATTCTTTCAAGCTAAGGAACAGATTATGGTCTTAACCTCAGATAGTGGCTAAAAGATGTTTTATAAGTCGAGTAATTTCTTTCATTTTTTCATTTACAGTAAAACTCAGGAGTTTTACAGTAAACTAATTTCCTATGTAGTCCACACTCTTCATATCTCTTTATGAGACTTGCTAGAATTTTTACTTTATCAGGAACTGAAATACATACCAAGTATTCTTAGGCTATCCGACTGCAATTGTTCTAAGTTTCAGTTGTATTTAAAGATTCTCCGGAAACACTTCCTGCAGCTCTTGAGGTTTGTTCTTCCTTGTGCAGGATTTATTGAGCCTCCCTCCTGCCCAGTGTAGCTGTAAATTCTTGCTGCAGAGGCTCACACGTAAGGCCGTCTGTCTGCATGGCACACAGCTCTCAGTCGCTCCTGCTGTGCTGCCTGCGGCCTGTGCAAGGCCTAACGGATCTATCTTTCTTGTGTCTGTTTGTTTCTGGAAGCCCCTCATCTTCTTATTTGCCCCACTGCATCCATGGGAAGCATTAAATAGATAACCCTTATCTTTTGGGTGAGATTATCTTCCTAAATGTTTAACATAGAAGAGTCTCCCTCACCAGTCTACATGGTATTGCGTTCACTGCGTTCTTTTCAGTGATGGCTATGATTCCATGACATTCTCTCTTCTCGGGACATGTTATCAGCAAGTTATTAAAAGGAGTAACTGTCCAAATTCAAAGAGACAGGATAGGAAGACAATCTAAAGGATGAAATAATAATTCTACATGAGTTAACCTAGATACTCAATAAAGGCTGTTGACTGACTTGTTAATTTACATACATGTCCTTTTTTTCCCCCACTTTCTTCCCCTCCCCCCACTCCAGTTCAAGCCCTTGTTTCTCATTCTAGTTGTACAGGACACAGCTCCCTGACCCATGCTGGTATTATGAGCCTTGAGGCCCCCCCGCCCCCCCGCCCACTGGCTGAGGCAGTTGGTCGCCTGTTGGCTGCTGGCCACTCATGATGGCTGCTGGCCACTCCTGGCAGCACACAGCAGCCTACAGCAGCTCAGGCCAACCTCCAGCTGCTCACCGCAGCCCAGCTCCAGGGAGAGCTGTTGTTCACAATCTTAGCTGTAGAGGGCCCAGCTCTCTGGCCCATGTAAGAATCGAACACGCGACTTCGGTGTTAGGAGCACAGCGCTCCAACCACCTGAGCCACCAGGCCGGCCCCTACATACATGTCTTTCAATGTGGAGGTTCTTTAAGGGGAAGAAAACAAACAATTTTATCAAAACAACACAACGGGTGAACTCAATATAAATGAAAATCACAAAGAGAAGGATGATAAAGGTGGTCAATATAATTCAGGTACTTTCATCAAAAGATAAGATACATCACCTATGTCCACAGCATACAATTTTCTTTTCCCTCTCTTCATCTATTTCTAATTTCATGAGTATATGCATTCATTTGTTCAAATAAATAAATAATGATTGCCTGTTACATGCAGCGTACTAGGCTAGTTATTAAATATGGAATAAAAAGATCAAATAAGATGGTTTTTATAGCTGTAACAAGTTATAGAAATGTATGGTATTGCTATTATTGCTACAAAGAAGTTTATGTGCTTTAACACAATAAACTTGGGTCCTCCTCTGGGGCCTGGATAGACCGGGTTTATAGTCCAGGGCAAATGCTGCCAGGCAGTGTCTGGAGTCAGGCTGCCACTGGGAGAGCGCCCATGCTGAGTGGGCTGCAGTTCACAGTAACTGGAGAGAGAACCTCAGATGTCGACAGAATGAAACCTACGAGCACGCCGGGAATGTGCCCAGCTATGGTCTAAAGAAGAAGACCTAACAGAAGCCAGGGTTCAGGGAATAGGTCGGCGTGGAATACTCCAGGTCTCGGACTGGATGATTTACCCTATTTATAAAGTAAGTTTGCCCAAAACTATTTTATAAATACTGGCAGAGGATAAGGGGCTGCTGGGTCAAAAATAAAAGGCTTTATTGCTCATGGCATGGCAAGTGGCATGAGCATCAGAGCCCTTTCCTTCGCGAGTCCCACAGAGGCAATGTGGACAAGGGCTCAGGTGGATGCCTACACACAGAGTAGGTTGTGGTCCAGGATTCAGAAGCCAGCATCTCATAGGCAGAGGTAAGGAAGCTGACTTTGTCCCAGAGAGGGACATTACTCCGCTTCTCAAGGTTGTTTCCTGAGAATAAAACCTTAAAACTGGCCCAGGTAAACAGTAGTCACAGCCTTGCATTCTTGGCTTACCCAGCAAGACGTGCAGGAGCATAGAGGCGTCATGAGGGGGTGGGGGGGCATCATGAGGGGTTGGGGTTGTCATGAGGGGTTGAGGGGTGTCATGAGGAATTGGGGGCATCGTGAGGGGTTGAGGGCATCGTGAGGGGTTGAGGGCATCATGAGGGGTTGAGGGCATCATGAGGGGTTGGTGGCGTCATGAGGGGTTGGGGGTGTCATGAGAGTTATTTCCCAAAAGTATGCAGAGCACGTTGGGCAGACATGTCAGACAGAAAACAGTACAAAGTGAAATGATGCTGGAGTTCTACTTACTTGTAGCAACAGCTAGTGGATTTGCTGGATTTGCATCTTTCAACCCAAGCTGGGTATTAGAATCAAAACATTTAAAAAATCCACATCCTAGAGATTCTGATTACACTGGTGTTGTACGGCTTGCCACGAGTAGTTTTTTCAAAGCGACTCTGATGTACAAAGTTGAGACTGATTTAAACAGCCCATGTGGGGTTACAGCATGTGTCTCCACCTCTCGCAATGACAGGCATGGTGTACAGCAGAGGTTCTCAAATGTTAGCATGCAGGGCAATCGCCTGCAGAGATCTAAAACCCAGGTTGCTAGGTTCCAGCCCCAGCGTTTCTGCTTCAGTAAGTCTGGGGTGGGGCCTGAGAATCTGCATCCAGCAGATTCCCTCATGCTGCTGGTCAGGGACCACCCTTTGAGAAGCCCTGGTTTAGAGCAGTGCCTCGAAACGTATGAACGCCCAGAGCTACCAATTTCCAGTTCAGATTTTGTGAGCCCAGGCTGGGTCCCAGAGTCGGCGTCGCTAACGAGCTCCCAGGTGATGCCAGCACTGTTAGTCCCTGGTTCACATTTTGGGCAGCAAGGGTCGAGGTTCCACTGAAAGGTGTGAAATCCAAGGCCCCGTTCCACACCCACAGAAACAGAATCTCCAGGGAGAGGCCTGGCTTACCTTATGAAATACCCCAGGGGATTCTATTCACACAAGGAATAGTCATAATCTTGAAAAGTTTAATGTGAGTAAAAACGATGTGATCAAATCTGAACTTCCCATTAACTTACATGCACTTCCAGATGCATTTGTTTGATGATACACGTTCAACTAGCAGTGACTTTTAAGTCCAAGCTGAAAGCTTGTGAAGGGTAGCAGAATATACCACCCCCAAAACATGCCATTTTGGCCTAGGATCATTGCGTTAAAAGCAATTGAGAAGAAGCGATAGAGAAAAGCTGTCTGCCCTGCCCCTATTTGCCTAAAAGCAGAACATAAATTCTCTACTAGGAAGAGCAGTAGTTCATCACTGGAGACAATTCTAGACCCTGTGAGCCCAGAGACGGCACCGGAGGAATCTGCATAACAAATCTTGCTCAACTAGCCCTCGTATGCCATTCGTTTCCCCATATATTTGCCTTCCCACAATTTGCTGCCCTTAGAAGCTCAAAGTCCTATTCCTTCATCTTGTCACTGCTCTGAACATGTACCCTTCTTTTGTTAAGATGATATATAAGCCCAAGTTCTAACCAACCCTTTGACTTACTCATTGCTGAGTGCACCCATGTAAATGCACAATGCACATGTTGATAGATTTCTGTTTGTTTTTCTCCTGTTAATCTGCCTTTTGTCTAATTTAGAGGGCGCTGGCCAGAGAACCCAAGATGGGTGAGAAAAAAGATTCTTCCTTCCCCTACATTTGGAATGAGTGAAGTCAGACCGTCATGTGGGATCACTCTGAATGGGGCTCGCATGGAGGCCAGACCTGGAGCAGCTCAGATCCAGCCCTGGAGAAAGCTGGTCATGAGAGGGCTCTCCGGAAGTCCTAAATAAAAGGAGAAACTAGATGCCAGCAAGAGCCAAACTTAACGGCTAGATGTTCACTGTGGAAGCGGGAGGAGATGCCGAAAGTAGAGGAGTCAAGCCAGCCAACGGCAGGAGACAAAGCTGAAGAACAGATGGAGGGAGGGCCATAGTTCACACAGTTTCTGAAAGATGAGGCCACACCCACAGACCAGAAGAATATCCACTGATGCTGTTTGTGTTTCTGTTGTTTTAAGCTTCAGGACCCTGCCTCTCTATGTATAATAATTAAGGGTCTGCCAATAATGCTTAAATGCACCAAAGCAGCTATGCTAAATCAATTTATAAAGCAAATACTCCTCTATAAATATAAATCAGCACTTCAAAAATTATGTTTAATGGATTTTTATAGAGTTGAGTTTCTTAAAACCTATCATTGAGTCCTAATGTTTTTTAAAGCCTGTTTAAAGACGAAAAAGAAAAAACAAAAAAGTTATCTAAATTATGTTATTATTAGTCTCATATTTTTACCATGGTTCCCTAATGTTCCCGTTTACGTATATTTTTCTACCCCATACTTTGTTCATCACTGTCAATGAGTTAAAAAAAAAAAATCAAAGCCTTTAATCTAACAAGAAGCTAAATCATAAATCAAGCTTAAGGTGCTTTGAAGTTAGTAGACAGAAAACAAAACATGTCTAATGAACTTCAGTATTAAATATTATATGTACATATATACACATATATGTACATATATTAAACATGCTTTCCTCCAAAGGATTCATTTCGTGCTTGACATCACACATTTGTGTTAAAGCAGACAGCAAAAGATGAGGCTCAGAGACGACTCCATGGTGAAGCAGAGGTCTCCACTGAAGCAAGTAACTTTATCAAATGGCCGACATCCGAAGACCTGAAGGATGTCCAGGTGCCATCTCTACTGCGTTTGAGACCGGAGCTTGGTCATCAACTGCCCCCTAAGGGCACTGTTTTCCAGGTTCCTCTCTTATCTCCAAGTACCTTCCCTCAAGGATCTAATTCACTTCCCAGCCTGTCCGTCATTCTCATGGAAATGGCTCTTAAGCTGTGAGCCATGCAGGCCTTTTCCTGGAGCTTGACTCACATTCTCAGCTGTTTATTAGCTTTTACTCCATAGATAACACATCAGAACCATAAATTCAGCTGATCCTAAACCAATTTTACAACTTTCTCCCCTGGAGGAGATGCTTCTCTGGGTTGCAGCTAACAGGAATTCCTTTTTTTCACACTTCCATGTTTATAACAGCTCGTCATGTTCGACTCTTCTTTCCGCCATATCCAGTAAGTTCCAGGGGTCATCAGGTCATGTAGATGCTCTCTCCCTGGTCCTCACTTCCTCCACCTGGTTCTTGCCCTCCGTGGGGAATATTAACTGAAGCTCCAGAACGGGGCGGGGAGCCTTCTCTCCTCCTGTCCATCCTGGGCACTGACAGCGACTCGTCTTCCTTACCCACGTCTCTACCTCTGAAGCTCTGAAACCCTTAGTGCCCCCTGGATTAGCACCTTTACCCGGTATTCAAGACCCTTCTAGTATACAGGCCTGCAACACATTCTCAGTTTCATTTCCTACAATTGTCCCTCTCTTTCCACATGTTCCTCTCCCAACAGGACCTGTGCTTTCTTCCTTCTAAGGCTTTTCTTCCTGACACTTAAACACAGCGTGGACGATGGAAAGAAAAGCTGTGAGCTCCAGACTCACTGCGTTCAAATTCCCACTCATCAGCTGTATAATTGTGGACAAATTAATTTTTTAAATCCTCTGTTTCATAATCTGTACAAAGTACATAATTCCTATCTCACAGCTATAGTCTGAGCTTCCAATGAGATGATCCAGCAGAGAAACCCAGAGCACTGCTGTTCCTTCCTCCTTTCTTCATAGAGACAAATCTCAAACACTGTTCTCACACCATTAAGTTTTCCTTCACCTTCTAACGCAGTGTGATCTCTGCCTTCTTTGTAGCAATTTGTATGAATCTTAGGGCACTAGATTTATTCTGTATTTAAGTCATTTACTAAATTGCAAAATCTCTGACACTGATGATTTGGTTTTACCCCTCTCAGGATCTCTGTAGCATGGTGTCTTGAATGTAGCTCAGTAAGTATTTGTGCAATAGAACAGATTTGAATATCGCCAATAAAAAACAAAAAGGATGCAGAAAAAGGCTCCTAATTGATCCTGGTTCTATGGGGACAACGCACTCATAAGAGAAATAAGAGCTGAAGCTGCAGAATGGAGAAACCACATCGTCCACTCCAGAGAGCACGACTGCATGCCTCTTACAGAACTCAAGGCATGGAAACATCAAACTAAACCTCAGGGCCATGTCCCATGATTTGAAGGAGCCAATGCCACTATAAGGAAGTAGACACCAAGAATTGAGAACTCAGAAAGGTGACGGGGAGGTAAACAGCAGTGGTTTCACCAGCCCAGGCCAAAAGTAACCTAAGATACAAACACTGTAAACAAAATCAGCATAGACAGGACTAGGCCCTAACACCAGGCTGCACACACTGTCAGGCTATCTGTTATCACTCTATAAAATCTCTCTTCAGGTTTTTAAAATATTTTGCTATTACTCCAGATTTCACATGGAGGGACATGCGGGACGGTGGAAGGCCACTTACCGCATTAAAGTCAAGCCACAAATCCTTGCCATGATGGTTTGGTAAAGCCATTTTTACCTCACCAGCTAGCGTTTCTTCACATACACTCTTGGGGCACCTTAGAAAGCTCAGACGTTCTCGCTTTTTTGACATCAATTCAAAGGAAAATACTTCTCCCCATTTGCCCTTTGATCTGGAGATGACTGTGTTTTCACCTGCACCGTCAACGACGCTGTTTTAAGTGGTTTTAATTGATAACCATAAAGTCAGCAGCAACCAAGAGAAAAACGATAAATGTGTAGAGAATATCTTAAGGTTTCTTTCGTAATTATTTCACTTTGGGGGATAAAAATAGGAAAATAAATATCAAGTGTGTTCCTAAAATCATGAAAAGTAAGAACTCAGTGCAAGAGGTCGCTGACCTGCCTACAAGAATGTTTTGGTTCTTGGCTTTTCCCCAACTGAGCCAATAGTAGTAGAATCTAACCTGTGCAGGTAGGTCTTGAGAGAAACGGAATCCTCTGTTCTAATGGGGCCATGGAGACGGCAGATGGGCCAGGGCCGCCCTCTACGCCAGATCACAGGAGCAAAGGAGGAATCACTGCAGAGGAGTGAAGCCTGGTCGAGGAAGACATCCCCATGCAGCACATGTCCCACTTGCTCTGAGGACACAGCAAGCCCACACCATCCTTTGGCTTTTGCTGGGATAGGCATCCTTGGCAAGGATGCAGCTGGAATCGCTAATGCTGTACCCATCACCAGCCACATCTATCCCAAAAGGTGACACTTGATGCATGAAAATATCCTACCCAAGACCAAGGGTGCAAGATGAGGGGAACTGGTGTTCTTTTATTTTTCCTTCTTTTCATTGTATGCAATGGGTAGACTCAGACCTTTAAAATAAATAAATAAATAAATAAATAAATAAATAAATAAATAAAACAGAAAACTAATGGTCTGTATTCATTTCAATGGGTTCCTATGGGTGGATTACGAAGGAGGGGCATAAACTATATCTCCCACTTTAACTGCTCCGGCTAAGTCTAGTGGCCATCTTTCACAATATACACATCATAAGTGAGCTAATCTTCACTACAGCGTTATCAGTTTTAAGGGTATAAGGTCCTCAACTTCACTGGGTTTATTCTAAAAAGTTACTGAAAGTCATTTTAAATAAGGAGAATGTAAACTTTAAAGAGTCACTAATGAAAGTATCACTTTTGTCCAGATGGCGGTGTAATGTGTTAGTACTTCTGTGGTTTCAGGATTGAAAGTCACTGCAGTCAGTGCTAGGACGGTACTTCATACCTCCCTTTTCAAAATCACCCTTTTCTCACTTTTATGAAAGAAAAGCCTACCTCTCACAGGTACCAAATCTTAGTATGGAGCATTTCCATAGGATAGAAATGCCATCAGGAAGGCAGACTCGTCAAAGCAAAAACTGATTATTGCTGTTAATGCAGCCTGGTTGAACTGAGTCACCATAAACCCTCAGCAGGAGTTCAGCAGTTTCCCTGGCTTTCAGGTATTTCTGTGAACATAAAATGTTGGTGGGAACCTGTGTTATTTGGCCAATACATCTGAATTCAAATTTATTCTGGAGAGACATAGACACAGTGATAAAAATTGTCTATATTTAGTCAAATTTGCAAAGAGCTTTCCAAAATCATACCCTTGCCAAAAATACAATAACCCATTGAAAATAAGTATTCAAACAGTTCCTTATACATAACTGTTCATAAGAACATGAGTCACAACAGCCGAAAGATGGACACAACCCAAGTGGTTGCAGGGATAAACAAATTGTGGTCAATCCATACAATGGAACACTATTCAGCCAGAAAAAAGAATACAGTACTGATACCTGCTACAGCACGGATGCACCACAAAAACATTGTTCTAAGTGAAAGAAGCCCGTCACAGAAGACTGCACATTATGTGGCTCCATTTATATGAAATATTTAGAATAGGGAAATCCACAGAGACAGGAAGCAGAGTGGAGGTCACCAGGGTACGGGGCAGGGAGGGGATGGAGAGGACCGCGTAACGGCCACTGGGTCTCCTTTTGGCCTGAGAAACATGTTCTGGAACTCGACAGAGATGGTTGTTGGACAACATTGTGAACGTGCTAAATGCCACTGAATTGTTCACTTTAACAAGGTTAATTTTGTGGTATGTGAATTTTACCACAGTTAAAAAAATATTCCAACTGCTTATGACTTAGCAGTCAGGCAGAAATAGTTGCATTGGGGTTAATTGTATGTCTTTCTCATCATGAACCAAATTTTAAAGGCGAGAAAAACTAAAATCTTATTCATTTGTGGAATGCTAAATTTCCACGACCATATTCAACTTCTTTTAAATTCTAAAGGTTTGAGAAAGATGACAGAAAAGAAGAACTATTGGAAGACAAAGTCTATAGCAATTACTTTTTGGTTTGCCCTAACTGAAAAAACACATTATACGAATCTGCAAGGTTCATTTTCCCGCAACTCTTAAATGTGTTTTTCAAAGCTACACTTAGCTGAGCCTTTTCTGATAACAATCGGAATTAATTATTTTGTCATTATTAAATACTCTATCTCTCTATGTGCTATATAAATCTGACGCTGCAAAAATAGATGACTCAAAAATATGAAACTTAGATTCCATGTGAGTGATGTAATCAAATTTATTTGGTTCCAGCTATTAATGTTATCCCAGATGGCACTGTCCTTGCTGTCATTTCCATGAGAAAATAGAAGTGATTTTTCCATATGGAAAATTTTAAGGATGGACACATCCTTTTGAAGCACAAATAACATACTTTCTTAGTATCACTAAACAGCGTTTTAATGGCATGGAATAAAAAAAATGTGAGTCCTTATAAGCTTAACTTATGGTAAAAATTACTTAGGCTTCACAGAAAGTTGCACAGGGATACACAGTGCACAGTAAGATGATATTAAAATGTATGATATCATTTCTAGAAATAGTATTAATATCCCAAGGAAAATTGTCTAACTTGTGCTTTCGGTTAAGCCAGCTCAATAAATATTGACCCCCTATTATATGCTGACCATTGTGATATGGGATAAAAAAAATAATTACTACCTTTAAGGAACTTACAATCTAATGAGAACCACAGAATCCAAACAATTTGTAACTAGACAGTTTTATGTATAAAAAAGTATGGGCACACGGCAAAAGCAGTACACAGAAATAAGCAGTGAGTTGAGTTTGGAGAACCTGGAAGGAATAGTATTGGAACTGGCCTTGGAAGGACAAATAGGGCTTCCATGGTGGGCAAAGTGGGGGAAGATGTCTCGGATGGTCTAGGCCTATAAACTACCTCGTCATCTTCAGAGAACTACAAACAATGTAATGCTGAAGAAAGAGGAAGAGAAGGGTAAGAAAAAGAAGGGAAAAAAGCAAAGGGGAGAAAGGGAAGAGGAAGTTAAGAGCAGGCCGGAAGTGAGCTGAGCTGAGCTGAGCTTCCATCTCCTCTTCCGAGCATCAGGCAGTCACTGAGGGAACTCTCCTGGGAAATGACACGGTCAGATTTGAAATCTGAAAAGGTCACTCTGCTAACAATATGGGGGAAATGCAGGGGTGAGCCTAAAACCAGGAAGATCACACAGCAACTACGTTAATAGCTGAGGTGGAGATGAGCAGTCCTTGAACTGACACAAGGACACTGCTGACGACGCAGAGAAAACGGCTTTGAGATCTAACATGAGTGACCACCTGGGTACTAACTGTGAGAGAACAGAGGAAACACCAGGTCCTTCAGAGTTTTCTGGACTGGGGAGAGTGGTGGTGGCATAGCACTAACGCAGACAGGGGAGAGAAAAGTGGGGTAGTTGCAGTGGAGAAGGGGGAGCCACATTGCTCGTCTCTGGGTACGTTGACGGAGGGGCTTGGACCTCAGCAGAAGATACATATTGAGGGTTATTTGTTTTTAAATGATAATTTAAGACTCAGAGATGGGTGACAAAATCCAGGGAGAGAATATAATGAAAAGGACCAATAAGCCTGGACAAAACCAAACTTAATCACACTTCAAGTAAAGGGTGCTCTAAAGAAAATGTCCCAGGAAGAGAAGGAAATCCAGAAGAGAACAATATCATGGAACTCAAAGGAGGAAAGTAGCTTCGAGGACAGAATAATCAACAGTGTTAGATGCCAGAAAAAATTAAGTAAAACAGAGACTGAAAAATGTTCACTGAATTTGGCAGTTAACGGGTGAAAAGTAACATAGCAGCAATTCCAATGGAATAGAGAAGTTGGAATTCAGATTGCAAATGGAGGGAAAGAAAACGAAGGTATTGTACTTTATTAAAATTTTTATAATTTATTTTATAAAGGTATTATTCCAGTAAGTTGGTGGAGAAGGACAGAAATAATAGAGGCATTGGCCAGGGAAAGAAAAGTTTCAAAGAGTGTTTTAGGCTACTTTGAAATGTCAGTCCGTCTTTTTTTTAAGAAACTAGAATCACTGGCAGTTTGGCCTCTAAAGTTTTCCTCGGAGCAAGACAATTCACTGCTGAAAATTCTGAAGTCATTTGAAACAGCAGAAATTTTAAACTTTCAGGAAACCCTTGGCGGCAGAGAAACGGGTACCCTAATAACTTCAGATACAGGTGTGGAAAGCAAATGAGCACCTTCCAGAAGTGCTGCGTGTCATGGAGATGTGACACTGGAGGCAGCGAGACGTGGAGGGATGGCTCTGGACCCCGCCTGCCAGAAGTCGGGGCCTGGCTCTACCACGGTCCCTCTGTGCCTTTGCCCAAGTTACTTACATTGTCTTCAGTCTCAGTTTTCTCACCTATAAAATGGAGACAGTAGCCCCATCTACAAAATAAAGTTCTGCCAGGGTAAGTGAGACAACATTTCTCTGGCATTTGATGATGAGAATGTTCATTTGGTCTATTCTGCTAGATGACAATGTTGATTATACATAGTTTGAATAAATCATATTTAAAACCATGAGACAGGATGAGACCACGAAGGCAGTGAGTGTAGACAGAAAAGACGTCCACAGGCTGTTCGAAGCTATAAGATTAGGATCTAGGGGAAGAACCAGCAAAGGAGACTAAGCTGGAGCGGCCGGGGACGCAGAAGGAACACTAGGAGAGTAGAGTCATTCACGTAAGCAAACGGAGGAACGTGTCTCAAGGAGGAGTGGACAATCGAGTCAAATGATATTAATAAGTCAAGTAAAATTGGGACCGAAAATTGATCACTGGAAATTTTAGCAAAGTGGAAATCTTGGGTGACCTTGATGAGAGAGGGTTGGCGGACACTGTGTGAGTTCTTATGTTAACATGTGTGTGACCTTGATCATTTATAGGCAAGCCAATGAATAGGGCAGGTTTTTGTCCATTCGAGTACATGATGCAAATAGGGACAAAATGTAGTTAATGTTTTCTGGGGGCTTCTTGGAGGGAAGTTTACATGCTCTTCTCACAGAGCTAATGGAAACACACTCTCTGCCGCTGCATGTGACCGAGATCAGGCGCCCCAGGAATTGTTGGCAGATCTCTTACAATCTTGAGAAGGAACCGTTTTGTCACTGGAGGAACGGCAGCGCGGCATAAACAAGTCACTGACGACATAATCGAACTACCAGCTATCTGAAGTTCGATACGCTTCTACTTAGCCTCCCCACAGTCTGCTTGGCTCAAGATAGTTATACTAGCAAATGGGTTCCTGTTTTTATATAAGCCATAATGGATTTTTCTGTTAGCTTACAAGAGAACTGTTCCTAACTGATAGCGAAATTTATCAAGGCTGTAATTACCTGAGCTAAGTCACAGGTAAGGCAGTGGTTGCTGGAAGGATTTTGGACAGTCAATAAAAACAACTGCTACCACAATCCATAGATTACACAGGCCCAAATCCCTGCCTTTTTTTTTTTTTTTTTCTGTGTGTTTACCCATTTTAAAGATGTTCTAATGATTTATAAAGTTAGCTTTGTAACCTGGAAATTTGTTCTGAGAGGATTTGGGGAAGATAATGATCAAATTCAAATGTCTTATTTCCTATCTGCTCCTAGCTTGAATCTATTTGTCTGTCTTGAGCCAAACAGCAATTGGTGGTAGTGGTCCACTGAGTGTAAGTAAGGTTCCGAATTCTGAAAAGGTCTTGGCAGAGGGGACAAGGTGGGGCCTTTCCAACATGGGCTGGCAAGAGCCTGAAAGCCAAACTCAGAGACCCTTGAGATGAAATTCATACTCGGTGAAAGCTTAGGGAAAGTTTCAAAGTTCTGTGCACCCCAAGCATGTAAGGTTAACTCAATTCCCTGTCAGGTTCTTGACTGACCCCCCCACCCCCACCACCACCACCACCACCACCCGAAGCCCAAGTTGTGTACCTGGTAGGCGGAGCCTTTTCTATACCTGTGGATAAGAGAGTGTGAATAGAAAGAGAAACAGGAGGGCTCTCTCTGCTGCCTAGACAGAGTCTGGCTGTCTACCAGCTAGCTGCACCACCCCCAGGGAGCCAGGCAGGAGATGCTTTGCTTCCCATCACTCATGGGACCACTGACACTCCCAGATCTGTAATAACAACCAGAAAGAGAAAGATTTGAAAAAAAAAAAAAATACAGGTACCCAGTAAGGTAGAGCTGCTGGGGAGATTTATGACAAGTTGCAGAAAACAACTTGAAGAACATTTTAGTACAGCACACACACCTAATCGAAACAGATATTTAAATCTAAAGAGATAATGGTAGACTGTCTGGGAATGTGTTTTTTTAAATACTAAGTAAAACTTCTTGAAATAAAAGTGTAGTGATTAGAATAAAAGTATTTATCTCATCACAATCTAGAAGTTGGGGATGCTGGCAGGGTGGGATTGGGGTGGAGGGACAGGAAGAATAAAAGTATTTCAACGTCTCATCTGCCGGGATGAAGCAGGAGGCTAAAACAGTGAAAGCTGCTAATGGGTTCATCTTCTTACTGGCGTGAGTGGGATGAAAATCGGTGGAAGTGGAATGCCTCGGTGGGAAAGAAAAGTTGGCATCTCTTTTCAAAATGTACACACATCTCACATCATCACATTGGATACTTTAACTACATTACAATTTCATTTGTCAATTATACCTCAATAAAGCTGAAAAAAGGGAAAAAAGCAGAGGAGCACAAGAGAGAAAACAAGTCTAGTGAAGTGTCTGATTCTCTCGTCCTGCTCTGCCTCTTGGACTTCTGTATTCTTTGAGTCAATATACGAACAAGGTGTGATCATAAAATATGGTGAATGTTTAAATTTAAAAAATTATTGCGGTAAAAGACACATCACCATTAATCCCCCTCAAAATACTCCCCCCTCACTTCAAACACACCTATCCCATCATTCTGGTCACTTTCTGAAGCAGTTCTGGAAGTCCTCTTTCATGAGTGTCTTAGTTACACTGTCATGGCTGCCTCGATGTCCTGAATCAATTCAAAACGTTTACCTTTCATGGTCATTTTGACTTTGGGGAAGAGCCAGAAGTCACACGGTGCCAGATCCAGTGAACAAGGTGGATGAGGACACATCGTAATGTTTTTATTGGACAGAAATTGCCATACCTGAAGTGATGTGTGACACAGAGCAATGTCATGCTGGAGGATGAAACCGTTAGCCCATTTCTCAGGCCGTTTTCTACACACATCATTTCTTAAACACTCTAATAAGCCCTTATAATATTCAGAATTCACCGTAGGGTTCCTGGGTACAAACTCAGCTTGCACAATTCCATCAAGGTCAAAAAACACAATTAACATCACCTTGATGTTACTCATAGATCTTGATTGACACGCTTTTTTCACCTGAGGAGAACTGGGTGATTTCCATTGAGAACTCTGAACCTAGGTCTCAGGATCATAACCACAGACCCCAGTTTCGTCTTCGGTGATGACAGGTCTTAAAAAGCTGAAATGTGAAGCAGCGTGATTGCCAATGCCAACAAAATTGACAAACACTGTTGCTTTTGTTTGACAGTCCAAATGCCTGGAACAAATTTCATACTTCCTCACCTCATGATCAAATCTGTTGTTAAAATGCTTTGAATGGAACCATAAGAGATGTTCAGATCCTCAGAAATTCCCCTAATAGTCAATCACCTGTTTGATCGAATCATTTCGTTTACTCTTTCAACATTCTCTTGGGTTTTTGGTGTTGAAGGCCATTCCAATCTCTTGTCTTCAGTCAATTCACAACTATTACAAAATCACTTGAACCATTTGTAAACTGTCTTCATGGTCACTGCAGCATCACCATAAACTAATTTTAGACATTTTGTGTGTTTCTTTAGCAATTTTTTGCAGTTTGAAACAAAATTTCATGTTAATGCGTTGTTCATGATCCATGATTTGCAGCACACTTTAAAACATACCTTCTCTCAACCGGAGCTCACAACCGACCGACTGCACCAAACAAGTTGGAAATTGTCACACACTGTTACTAAGATTTGATGGACCACTTTCTGTATTGAAGAGCCCTGCCTTTCTGTTGGATGGCTCTCAGCAGCCTCAGTCACTATATGTTTTCATCACACCTCATAGCTCTTCTTGTGCTTAAGTTTGAAAAAAAAAACAAAAACCTAAGTATCCGCTAAGTATCTTGTTTTTAAGTAGCAGCAAGAAATCTGTGTCTGACTGAGCAGCAGCAGAAAGGCAGTTAAAGTCAGGTAAAAGGTAATGGGATGAACAGTAACTTGAAGAAACCAGGAAATAAGAATAAATTGCAAATAATTATGTAAAGTAAGACAAAAATTAAGGAGAAGAAAGTAAATATATCAGTCAATATGCTGAATGTCAATGAACCATATACTTCCACTAAAAGAGTAAGTCATATTGGATTTAAAAAGAAAAAGAGAAAATTAAAATAATTAGAAAACTGAAAATAAATAAGAAAATACCAGGCAAATGCAAGCCAAAAAAAAGAGAATATTAATATCAGACAATACAGAACTTAAGGTATTGTCTTAAACTGGGTAAGTAGGGAAAAACACTAAACTAGGTGAGAAGGAAAGTCATACACTAAAAGATACATGAAAAATATTCACTGTATTAATGCACCAAACAACACAAGTGCTAACCGTGTAACACATAAACTATTACAATGGAAGGAGAACTTGATTTAAAATACACGTATCATGGGAAATCTAAATACATCTCTTTTCAAAGCACACAGAGACCTAGTGGCAAAAAAAAAAAGACAGAATTGAACCGTGTAATCAACAATGAAAAATATATAGCTTATATATCTCAAATGTAGACGCTAATATCCCTCTATAATCTATCTCAGTATAATCTCATCAGTGGGAGAAATGAGCATGTAGGGATGACCTGGCAGGCCTCTCTGGCAGCCTAAGGTAGGCGGGAGGAAAGGGACGGAGAAAGAGGAGGAAAGGGAATAAAAGGAGGAAATAGAGGAGGGAGGAAGGAAAAGTGAGAAAAAGAGAAACAGAAAGAAGAGAGTGAAGAACAAGAAGTGGATGGAGAAAGAGGATCAGGGAAGAGGATGGGAGAGGGGAGGGGAGGGGGGAGAAATCATTAGTTGAAATCCTGCCCCTGCCTCTCTGTGGCCTCTGTGGAATGAAGTGTGGCACACTGAAATGAATGAATGTGCTTTTAGAGTATGTTTTAGAAGGTAATAGTATTTAGCATTGAGACAAATTTTTCTGCCTATTCATCACATGAAAAACAAAGAAAACATTGAAGCAATATACACAATGGTACTTTATTTGGATTTTTGATTCTGCAAAGTCATTAAATTCTGTTCCTGGAAAAGCTATTATTAACAGTGCTAATTGCAGCTCAGCGCAACAGCTCTCAATGGTGTGTCACGTTTAGAAGAGTGTTTTTCAGTAAGCTTTTGAAAGACCTAATTAATGGAAAAGACCCAGACTCTCACTGCTTCTTCTATAAATGCTTAAAGGACAAAAGATGCTTGATGAAATTATACTACTGAATGACCAAATGGATTTTTTTCCGAATCAAACAAATGTGATTTATATAATCACAAACTCTAAGTAAGACATTAAATGGGCTAAAACATTTACTATATCTATAAGAACACTATTCATGCTTTCATCAGAATATCCAAATTCCTTTTTCCCTCTTATCAGAAAGGAAAACAAAAGCAGTTTTCAATACTATACTATTTAAATTCTATTGTATTAAGTTTACTTTTTCAAAATTTTTATTATAAAATTTTAAAAATATTTATAAGTTGAAAGAATTTTACAGTGAAGACCTAGATCCGTCACCTAGATTCTGCCAGTAATACCTTACTACCTTGTTTCATTCCATATCTGTCCATCCCTCCATTCACCCACTAGTCCATCTTCATTTCATGTCGTTCACAGTAAACTGAAACATCAGTCCACTCCTCCCTGAGGACTATGGGAAACAGTAGTGATTTGTTTTTTGACAAGACAAGACACCTACACCTTCCCGCATCCACAGCAAGACGCAAGGCACATGTGTTTGGTGTAGGAGCCTGGTTCCTGGATATATGAGTGCTGCTCACTTCTAGAAAATACACAGAAAAATAGCTAAGTAACATCTTGAAATTCTCTGGAAAAATGAAAGTCACAGAGATGACAAACAATCCTGCATTTCTGAGATAAAGAAGAGGGGCAAAAAGTTCATTTTTCCTTAGAGTTCTTCTTCTAAACCTATAACAGACTCCAATAAACACACACCAAATCCTCTGATTTGTCAATGAGGAAAATAAAGTTTAAAAATGTTGTTACTTAAGCAATAGAGAACATTATAAAGAGGAAACAAAAAGAACCTGAAACCTCTCACTCTTAATAGTTTGGTAACTATCTTTACCCAAGCATCTCCATCTTTTATTCATACATCCTTCCTTTGGCGACTAGTGTTTGGCTGCCGACTCTGTGCCATGTGACATACAGTTTGTATCCTCGCAGTGCTTACATTCCAGTCATATGTCAGGTGATAAGTGATGCTCTGAAGAAAAATAAAGAAGGGTACTAGTATTAGAGGGCGACTTATCAGGGAAATCCTTTTTGATGAGGTGACAATTGAGCAGAGGTGTGGAGATGAGGGTAGCAAGATGGACAGATCTGGGCAAAGGGGACACACATACAAAAGACGAGATGGCATTCCGGGCACCTGAGGCACCCCCGGGAGCAGGACCATGGGGCTGGAGCGTCCTGAGGGAAGGGTGAGTATGACAAGGCTGGAGAAGCTGCAGGGCCAGACCCCACTCTGCATGAGATGGACGGAAAGCTCTGATCACAAGACGGCCAAGATCTGGTTTAACTTTTCAAAGAAGAACTGGCGTGGCACAGAGGACGGACTGTAAGAGGGCAAGCATGGAAGAGGGAAATCAAAAAGAAGATTCTAGCAGGAATCCAAGTGAGAGCTGACGGAGCTTGGACCTGAACTGAGATGGCTCAGATTTAATCACAGCTCCACATTTATTGACTTTGTGAGCTTAATCTGGAAGCCTCAATTGTGTAACCTGTCAAATGGGGCTAGTAGTGTCTCAGAGGGTAGCTGTGAGAATTAAGTGAGAGAATGCCTCTGTGTGAAGGGTTTACTCCTGGGTGAGCAGCTAGTAAGCACTCAAGAAAAATATGCTTCCTATTCTGACCCTCAGGGGAGCTGAGGCAGATTCATACACTTAGGACTCTGTACCTCCCACCAGGGAAAGAGCAAAATTCCTCGAGTCAAGCATCCCTTTCCAGGCATTAAGAGAAACGTCAGACATGTTGAAAGTTGAAATGTTCCTTTGAAGCATCCTGGTGATACTTTTAAAATTATTTATAATAATCAGAGGGGGAAGGGACTATAAATAAGTACTTTTCCCTTTGTGTTTTTAAATGGTAAACTTTTTTTTTGCTTTAAGAAGGTATAAACTTTTCTGCCTTAAGAAGGTATAAATTTATTGAAAGTATGCAGTTACATTGTCAGCAAAAAAAAAAAAAAAAAAACTAATGTGAAACCCATATGGTAACAGTATGTTATTTTGGTAGAAGATATTTTATGGATATTTTAAAGTCATGACTTTTGAAATAAAGATCGCTCTTAAGGAGAGCATAGATTCACTGATTCTCATAGAAATATTAGAATGTCTATTTAGAATCTAAATACATTAAATGGGAAACTTTAAATGACATTATTGCAAACTATGAAATATTTCAGCTGATTCCAGATCCCCAAGGACTCTGCAATTAAGTGAAAAGGATGGCATTTGAGAGAGGCTCAGAGCAGCTGTGCACTCGGCAACGCAGAGACAGAGCTCTGTGTGCAGGATGGGAGTTGTCTGGCTCGCTAGTTATTTCTGATGCAGCTAATGAAGGGCAAACCTCAGAATGGCCAGAGCTCCAGAACTTTTCAGATAAACACTGGAAACGGTGAGGATAATTCATGCCAGAGACTGATTTACTGAAAAATACAGATGTGGAGAGAACATTTCTGCATTTTCAACTTCTAAATATGGTCCTGAGATACAGTGGAGAAGTCTCCAGTGGGAGCCAAGAGATGCAGGCTCCACCGCGGCTCCCACTTCACTAGCTGTGTGGCCTTGGCCGCTGCACTGTGTGCTTGCTGTCCTATCTTTACACAGGAGATGAGGACGAGGCCGAATGGAGGTCCCTTCCAGCTGTAATTGCCAGGGGAATCAATGATTCCATATTTTCTGTATCTTTTTGGTATCTTTTATATTTAAAGTGGATCGTCACCTTTGAAAGCATACACATGAAATAAAATGTGGGTTGACGACATCCTGGAAAGGCATCTTGATGACCACTCACTGGGGGAAAACAGACTGCAATTAGCAGCCAGAGACAGTATAAGATTAAGTTACATAGCAAGAGTATTCAAATATTTTCCTAGGCATGGAAATGGAACTTTCAGGATTATCATTTTTAAAATCATAACTATTTCAAAATGTACACAGTTAGTAACCATGTGGAAAAAAGCACAGCCTATTATTAATAAAATGTATTTTACATGTAAACCTCAATTACAGAAAACAAAGCCTTCCTATGAATTATTTTCAAACATTCAAACTAGGCTTTAATTTGTAACAAACTTTCCAATTGTAATACAAATACCCAACCCTATTCCTGTCATATCAAATAGCTCAAAAATACTTCTCAAAACCATTATCTGTCAGCTCTGCATCCTTAAGAGGGGAAGGAGGGTACCTCAATGAGAGGGCAAGCAAATAAGAGAGTTTACACACTGAGTGTGCTCACACACGCGTGCGCTTCTCTATGTTTTGACCAAAGGCCACGTTTAGGAACTATTAGAAAAATTATGTAGGCTGTGCATGTGTTACAAACAGTAGTACCACAAATAATTAGAATTCTGCAGTTGCCACTAGCATAGGTGATTGTGCGTCTTGTAGGTGGTCCTCCCCAAATTGGTCTCCTCTGCCTTCCAACACGGTGACCTGCTACTCCCAAGCTTTTTACTGTGGTTGCTCTGGGCCATACAAGGATCTTTTAATCAACCTTAAAGTACTTACTGAACAAGCTCTAACTAAACATTGTGATTTAAGTGCCGAGATTAGTGAGATATCGCTCCAGGGAAATTGATGTTTTGAGTGTTTCTAGGGCAACAGTTAATCTCTCCCAGCAGCAGGTCTGTTAGAAGACAGGGGATGGGAATATTGAAACCCTTCCAAATGAAAGCAAACAGCATGTTTGAAGATTAAGGTCGATGGAGAGATGCAACCCAGCATACACTAATGCCACAAAGGAGTATGCTGTTTAAGTAATGACATAGTTACTCAGAAAAGCAGAAATCAAGAACATTTCCCGTGATGAAATTGTTTTGTGTTCGGGTGATTTGGGTTTGGTTTGGTATGTTACTTGCTGTGGTTTTCCAGTGCAGTCTAACTGCTGACCTGCCCAGAAGCCTGGCTTCCTGAGACTCTGAACCATTGTGTAGCCCTGGTAACAACAGGGGTGAATCCAGGTGCAGGGCTGCAGAATAGCTAAGCAAATGCGGAGAACAAGGACGACCTTTTCTGTGCCCTTCTTTTTCCGTTTTCTGTGATCCTACCATTCTCCTGAGAACCACCTTTCCTTCCTCTTAATCAATCTCTATTATTGACAAATCTAGAAAGCAGAGATTCTTCCTTAACAGAATATTCTCAATTGTGGTATTGCTTTTTTCTTTTAAAGTCTGCAAAGACTTAGATCAGGAACTAACACTCTCTTAGAAACGAGTGTCCTTTTGATGCCATTTTTCGCTCACTCATGGTGAGCAGGGGGGTGGGAAGGGGAACACACAAGTGGTGTGGGTTGATATACCTGCTGGGGGAAGAAGGAAGCCTTCCCAGCTCTAGGAATCCCACCATAATGCAGAAGTGGGTCAGAAGTATCAAACTGTTATCAACTGATGTAATATTTCACTAATTGATGACACTCCAGAGAGAAGAAATTCAAAAGGCTTTACAAAATAATGGGGGGAAGAAGCTATGGAAGGAAATCTGAGAAGAAAATTAAAGTGGAACAAAATCACATAACCTGCCAAGCAGCAGATTAGTAATCTCCCTGGATGGGTGGGTGGTTTGTTTGTTTGTGTTGGTGGGGGGAAGTCACATTGTGGAAAGGGGACAGGTCTAAGTACTCGACATACTCAATTCAAGGAAAGAAGCAAAGCGCACTGAACACTTAGCACTTGTTGTCCGGCCTTCGAGGACCAGACAGCCTCAGGACGTTTGAATCCAGTAGAAAACGTGGGTTCAGAGGTTCAGGGTGGGGGAGAACGCATGCGTTTACTGTACCTGCCACCCCACCGTCCTTCCTTTTAAACAAGTTCAGATTGTGCCATGGGCTCCTTCAACATCCACCGAGAAAGAAACACTGCTTTTCTTCTTTTCCGTCAAAGTAGCTACAGATAAGGAGGTGCTTTATTTTGTTTAATAGGTTAATCTGAAAACCAGTTCCCTGAAGAATCAGAGTTTAATCTCAATATTCACGGAAACAAAAGCATAAGGGAATAGAAATTGCGTGACTGGCTGACCTCTGTTAGATGCATCTGTTTGTTTTTCTTTTAACGAATGTGCCAATTGAACACCTACTCACTAATGAGAGCTATCCATGTTTCCAACGGACAAACAGTCGATGCAGAAGGATTAGGAAGAACTGGACAATAATTTCCTTGTAGGTGGAAAGAAAAATTATCACTCATGCTGTGTTTCAAAGCAGCCCTCTGCCAGTCTTCAGTCCTTGGGGAAGGGAGCGTTCCCAGTGCTTTACAAACTAAAATTTAAAAAAAATCAAGGCACTCAACTTGCGTTACCGATCCAAGCACCTTTTGAAGCCCAAGAAAGAGAACTGTCATTTTTCCATGGTTTCTCTAATCTAATCATTCCTTTTAGAAAACTACCCTCCCTCTTCATTATTCTAGAATATTGCCGTTCTGCCTCCTGTGTTACAGCAAACAAAAACAGAGGAGAGAGGACTTGGCAAGTTTAAAAACTATAAACACATTTTTTTCAGGTGTACAAATGGTCACCCCAATAAACTTAAATTAAATATATGTATGTGTATATATATGTATATGTATATACACATATATATATACATATACATATACATATATATATATAAACACTTTTGTAAAAAAGGAAGACTTGGTAAAGATTATTAGACTGTGTGTTCTTTGGTAAATCTGCTTCTTGGCTATGTCTATTAAAAAAAAATGACCCCCAAGGACCCTGTGAGAGCACGTGTATTGTGAAAGCACTCCTTATCAGCTGCCAATTGGAAATATCTCAAGAAGCAAATAATTTAATCAACCCAGACCTGGGTCTCAGGCCTGAACTGCTAAAAGGAATGAATAAAGTTAAGAAGCTTTTACCTGTACATTTCAATTCTGGCAGATTGAACAAACAACTAAGTCTCTTTTTCCCTAAATTATTAACGTTTCCAGAGAGGGTGGGATTATTTGGAGGTTAGTTTTCAAAAAATGCCCCAAACTCTGGCACAGGATTGGCACTGTTCCTATAATGTTTCCATTTAAAGAGTGGTGTTGAAGGAGAAAAAGAAATGTTTTAGTTATACATTGTAAACAGTCTAGCTGACAAAGGGCTTTCATAAGGATATTTGTTTTGGTGAAATAATTTGGCATTGATGTACAGAAAGTGATTTGAGGGAAAAGGACGCCAATGAGGAATATAAATTAAACAGAACTACAAGGAAGAGGGGTGGGGACTGGCAGTCAATCGTTTATTCATGGCCAATTACTGATGTTATACTTCCAACAATACGCTATAAGTAAGACTAAAATCTTTATACTTTAGAGGCACGTTTAATATTTATCTCAGAGTCTTAAGGAATTCTTCACTCCATTTAATATACTTTTAAAATATATTTGTTGTAAGATTCTGGATATAGAAAATATAGTCAAGTTTTTTCATTCTTATCCCTATTAGGATATATTTCCCCTTCCTTTTTATAGGTGTTTGGAGCATCATAAGGCAGAGTTTCTGAGGTTCCATGTGCACGGTTTATAACTAATTTGAGAAACTCTTAAGTTTTGGGGATTGTTTTCTGGTCTGTACAAAGTTAGTCTTAGCTAGTGTGCTGGTCCTGGCTCATCCTGCCTTGTGAGGGTCAACTGTTAAACTTTCAGGGGGATTTTGAGCCAACTGGTATCCCACCGGTAGTTTGAAATTGCCGTGTGGGAGTAATTACATGATGTTAATTGTCAAATGGTATGAATCAGGATTCCCCTAACCCCACCCTGAGAGCTGATTAATAAACATCTACCAGTACACCGCTGGGCAGAGCAATTCTTTGACTTTTCATAAAACGCCAAGTTAAAGAAAATCTGTTATGTAATTCAGCTTTAACCAAAAAAATCATTAAAACATTTTAGGCTTATTTTTTTTCAATCCATAATTTATAAGAGTCTCAGGAACGGGTACCATTAAATTTGAAGAATATAGTTCAATCAAATTGTATTAGATTAGGTTTCGCCGTAAATAATTCTATCTATTTTAAAGTTGGAAAGTATGTCTTTCATAGATGTATGTTCCCTGTATTCCGACACATTCAGTTAGTGAGTCTCTCCTCTCACTCCAGTCCCCACCTGCTGTCCTTCCTTTTTAGGGGATTTAGCTCTACTGCGTCCTACTTTGACATCGGAGAATATATTTATTTTACAAGTAATTTTATATGTAAACTTTTTAAATTATTAGCCATTTAGCATTATTTTGTTGAAGACAAAAAAGAGTCAGAAGACAATAGTCAAATCAATAAAAATTAGAGTAAATATAAACGTCAAATTAAAATCCCCGGAAGAGGAGACAGCTTCCCAGGCCCAGTTAGTTGGTGACAGCCATGGTCAGTGTCAGGTCCAGGCCGAGCCCTGAAGAGACACCACGGCACAGTGATGGAGGTAGCAGCTCCCCTAAATTCCCAATGGACAACCAAAACATATTAATACTGTTTGCACATGAACCTAATAAAGTTTTCTCCCGTGAAATTGTTATAGGTAAAACAAGGTTGTTTCATTCATTTTGGCTTCAGTTTCACATCTGGGCAAAGCACAATGCTTTACAGACATCTTCTCTCACGTTTCTGGTGACAACTAGGCCCTGGATCGCTGCATGACAAATATGTAGCACTTTCGTGGCAGTGTTCGGTGTAAGCCAGGTTACGCGAGTGTCTCCCTATGTTTAAACATGGAAGGGTTCACGGTGAGGTGAGAGAGCTTAAACTTTTCTTTTTCCCTGGGTTTGGCTTTGGCTTAGTATCGCTCAGGAAATGAGCTGTGAAGGGATGTGCTGCCACATCAAAATTCTGAAAGAAGATCCCTTAAACCACTGAAGTAAACGTTCGTCTGTGGATAATTTAGCAGGCTGATTACATACAGCACATTTCATCACTGACCAAAAGCACAGAAATAACTAAAGCAGAAGGCTTGTTCCAGAAACAATTTTGATCAGTTTTCTCGAGCTTCAGTTTCATGGTTTCACATTTAATCACCTCAGCATTTTGCTGGTAAAACAACTCTGATATGAAATGTGAATCCCAAAAAGTGTTGTTTCATTCCAAACAGCTGGAAAATTTATAATTCTTTTTACCCTGCCACTTCATATAGCTTCAAAAAATCATTCCAAATCCTCACTATTTATTCTGTTCAACAAATGCTCTTGCTCTGTGGGTTCTCAGTTTTGTTAAACAGCAACCCTAGTTTCCTTCTGTAGATGTCCCATTTCAGATAGCTGCTTGAACCAAGTAATCTAAGCTCACAACCAAATCTGTAGCAGCAGATTCAGTCTCAAGCCCTCAAGTCACTGGTATCTCTTTTCCACACAACACGTAAAACAGAGTTTTCTAGGTCACGTGGGGCAAAGCCTCCAGATCAGTCAACTCTCACCTCTTCTCTGATTTGCATTATCACCGTTATTTACAATTTTTCTCTAAATTTTTAAAAAAGACGTCACGTGTCTTTGTAAAACTGTAGACATAACACTATTCATTTTATGTAATTCGTAAAAATCCTACTTCAATGACTTTAACTTTGAAAAGTTTAAAAAAGGCTTTTTTTTGGAGCATACAAGATACCAGAAACACGGCTGCTTTCTGTGCACCGGTCACGTTCATGAACTGAATCGATGTGTAATCATTTAATACTCCATTAAGATAGGACACGAGCCAGTTAGTGTGAATCTAGCTTTGTCTACCATTTTTGATCATCTGTGAGGGCAGTGACCAAACGTCAAGTACTAGCTATACTTCTAGTCTCTAGCTCTAATTCCAGCTCTAGTTCAAGGTTCCGGGTCTAGCTCTAGGTCTCGTTCTAAGCTCTAGGCCTCTCTAGCTCTAGGCTCTAGTCTAGCTCATCTCCAGATCCATTTTTAAACTGCTAGGAAACTTTGGGTAGATTGCATAGCTATATGGACCACGTATCTGTGCAATCGTTCTCTGGATGTGATTCCATTCTTCACTGAAAAACCCATCACAGGTCCCACTTAGCCATCTGATTCCAGGTTGGCTGCCTGTTGGGTTTCAGGAATATTGTTAAACAGAGGAAGAAGCCCCACACAGTATCCATCTTATCTTTCAATGCAACACGTTAGTTCTAAATACCCCCACAGACCTGACCTACGGTAAGTCCATTAGAACGTTACACGATGCAAAGACCTTCTTCGCGTTGCGGTCACAGTTTGGATCATGAGAATAATTTTTTTTTTTTTTCTGCCTGTTGGATTACATATTTTATCAGTAACCTAAAAACCACACATCAACGTGTTTGTGCTCTGAGGCAATGTCAGGAAGTCTGAACTGTCAGCAATTTGCATCACTACTTAGCCTCAGTATTTTCCTTCGGATGTACCTTTAAATTAAACAAAGATGAATAATTCTCCCTGTTTTTCCATTTTGCTTCTCCAGCTCCCTGTACTTTAGGCTGATATTTTACAGACCAGCTTAATTTATAAAAGAGTGCCCTCTCAGAAGCGATGAAGAACAAGAATTTTAAACCCCTTAATTGCTATGTTTGTTTCCAATCTTACAACACTGAATTCTAATCCAGTGCTCAACATTCTACATTAACATTCCAAGAATGATTTTATCGAGCAATGATGCCAAACATCAAGTTGAAAGTCAGTCACAAGAAGTAATAACATTTCCACACAATTTAGGGTTTGTTTTGTGCTCAGGTGCTGGGAGAACACTAGGAAAAGAATGTTTGCCATTTTCAGTTTTCACTGTGCAATACATAACCAATTAAATAGAGTTTTTAGCATTACTTTCATTATTTACTATATTTTCATTTAGTGAGCTATAGTGTGTACAGGAATATGTCAGCTTATGTCTCATTTTTCCCAAATTTATGATATTATACTTTTAAGTTACAGGCTCAAAATGAAAAAAAGATTCACAAACATTGTTTATGTTTGCTTTTGCCTGACTAATGGCAGTTGTATCACTTGGCCCTGGCCAACACTTGGGGAAAGCTGCCAAGTACACACAGACAGGCCAAACATTACTAAAGATAAGCAAGTCACAACACATGGTCTGTGGTGGCACCAGATACGTGCATGAATAATTCCTCAAAATAAAAGAAATTCAGTTAAGGGAAATGCAGCTTATTTTAATAAATCTTCCTCTGGTAATTGATATCTTCTGATGAAATTCCAAAAGCATCCTGCTGGTTTGGATATTCATGATTATTTGGCAGCTTCTCATACGAAGGTCATAAGTCACAAGGAGACAAATTGGGTTCCCTGTCTCACACTAAGGTAACCTGGGACCCTTGATTAATTAATGCCTTGCTTTCAAATTAATGCTAAATTCTGTCCTAGTAACTTGGTAATAAATTAAAACTATTGTTAAGAAATAATAGATTTTTTTTAAAAAAGGCTTTAGTTGAGTAAGTTGAGCTGCAGAAATGTGTCTATATCTACAGTAATACGTGGGTGAATTTAACCCAAAGGAGTTACAAATTAATAAAGATAGATGAAATCGCATCAAAGCCTTTTAACAAAATATTTTCCACCACTTTTATGTAGTGTTTCTTTTTTTTGTTTTGGTTTTTGTTTTTTCTTGAAATATGGTAATAGTCTTTGGAAAATATTTTAATGTCTTCTATAATTATTTAAACAGCATTAGCATGTAGTTACTAGACTTTTTCTAAGGTTAGGGTCATGGATTGAAATGACTGTTTGAAGGTCCACACCAAGACACATTATAGTTAAAATGGCAGAGGTTAAAGACAAAGAGAGGATCCTAAAAGCAGCAAGAGAAAGACAGAGGGTTACATACAAGGGAACTCCCATAAGACTATCGAATAACTTTTCTACAGAAACATTGCAGGCCAGGAGGGAGTGGCAGGAGATACTCAAAGTGATGGAAAACAAAGGCCTACAACCTAGGTTGCTTTATCCAGCAAGGCTATCATTTAAAATTGAAGGAGAGACAAAGAGCTTCCCAGAAAAGAATAAGCTAAAGGAATTTATTACCACCAGGCCAGCATTGCAAGAAATACTAAAAGGACTTCTGTAAATAGAAGAAAGACGAAAACAATCTATCCACAAATTTAAAAATGGCAATAACTATGTACTTATCAATAATCACTTTAAATGTAAATGGTTTAAATGCTCCAATCAAGAGACATAGGGTGGCTGAATGGATAAGAAAGCAAGACCCTTGTATATGCTGTATACAAGAGACTCACCTCAGATCAAAAGACACACACAGGCTAAAAGTGAAGGGTTGGAGTAAGATATTCCATGCAAATGGAAATGAGAAAAAAGCTGGAGTTGCAATACTTATCTCTGACAAAATAGACTTTAAAATGAAGAAAATATTAAAAGACAAAGATGGACACTATATAATAATAAAGGGATCAATTCGACAAGAAGATATAACCCTAGTAAACATCTATGCACCCAACATAGGAGCACCTAAATATATAAAACAGATATTGACTGACATAAAGATGGAGATCAACAGTAACACTATCATAGTAGGGGACTTCAACACACCTCTGACAACAAGGGACAGGTCTTCCAGACAGAAAATCAATACGGAAACAACAGTCTTAAATGACACATTGGACCAATTGGATTTAACCGATATTTTCAGAGCATTCCACCCCAATGCTGCAGAATACACGTTCTTCTCAAGCGCACATGGAACATTCTCCAAGATAGACCATATGTTAGGCCACAAAGCAAGTCTGGATAAATTTAAGAAAATTGAAATCATACCAATTGTCTTCTCTGACCACAGTGCTATGAAATTAGAAATGAACTACAGGAAAAAGACTGGAAGACACACAAATTCATGGAGGCTGAATAATATGTTACTAAATAATGAATGGGTCAAACAGGAGATCAAGGAAGAAATCAAAAGATATCTCGAGACAAACGAAAATGAAAATACAACGACCCAAAATCTATGGGATGCCGCGAAAGCAGTCCTAAGAGGGAAGTTCATAGCACTGCAGGCCTACCTAAAGAAACAAGAAACATCACTAATCAACAGTTTATCTTCACACTTAAGGGATCTGGAAAAAGAACAACAAAATAAGCCCAAAGGGAGTACAAGGAAGGAGATAATAAAGATCAGAGCGGAAATAAATGAAATAGAAACCAGAAAAACAATACAAAAGATCAATGAATCCAAGAGTTGGTTCTTAGAGAAGATAAACAAAATTGACAAACCTTTAGCCAGACTCATTAAAAAAAAGAGAGAGAGGACCCAAATTAATAAAATCAGTAATGAAAGAGGAGAAGTGACAACAGACACCGCAGAGATACAAAAAATCCTAAGAAATTACTATGAGCAACTGTATGCCAACAAATTTGACAACCTGGAAGAAATGGACAATTTCCTAGATGCATGCAACCTCCCAAGGCTAACTCAAGAGGAGACAGAAAACCTGAATAGACTGATTACCACCAAGGAAATTGAATCAGTAATAAACAATCTCCCAACAAACAAAAGCCCTGGACCAGATGGCTTTACAGGTGAATTTTACAGAACGTTCAAAAAAGAATTGTCACCTATTCTCCTCAAACTCTTCCAAAAAATCCAGAGGGAGGGAAGACTCCCAAACACTTTTTACGAAGCCACTATCACCCTGATCCCAAAATCAGACAAAGACACCACAAAAAAAGAAAACTACAGGCCGATATCGCTAATGAACATAGATGCAAAAATCCTCAACAAAATACTAGCAAACAGAATTCAGCAATACATTAAAAAGATTATACACCATGATCAAGTGGGATTCATCCCTGGTATGCAAGGGTGGTTCAACATCCGCAAATCAATTAATGTGATACACCACATTAACAAAATGAAAAATAAAAATCATATGATCATATCAATTGACGCAGAAAAAGCATTTGATAAAATTCAGCAGCCATTCATGATAAAAACCCTTAAGAAAGTGGGAATAGAGGGATCATATCTCAACATAATAAAGGCCATATATGATAGACCCACAGCTAACATCATACTCAATGGGGAAAAACTAAAACCATTCCCCTTAAAATCAGGAACAAGGCAAGGCTGCCCACTTTCTCCACTTCTATTCAACATAGTGCTGGAAGTTCTAGCCACAGCAATCAGACAAGAAAAAGAAATAAAAGGCATCCAAATCGGTAAGGAGGAAGTAAAACTGTCATTATATGCAGATGATATGATACTATATTTAGAGAACCCTAAAGACTCCACCAAGAAACTATTAGAGCTGATAGATGAATTTAGTAAAGTAGCAGGATACAAAATTAATATTCAGAAATCAGTTGCATTTGTATATACCAATAATAAAACATCAGAAGGAGAAATTAAAAAAGCAATCCCATTTACAATTGCTCCAAAGACTATAAAATACCTGGGAATAAATTTAACCAAAGAAGTAAAAGATCTGTACTCAGAAAATTATAAGACACTGAAGAAAGAAATGAAAGAAGATACAAATAGATGGAAACACATACCATGTTCATGGATAGGAAGAATTAATATAGTTAAAATGTCCCTACTGCCTAAGGCAATATATATATTCAACGCAATTCCTATCAAACTACCAACGACATTTTTCACAGAAATAGAACATATAATCCTAAAATTTATATGGGATAACAAAAGACCCCGGATATCTTCAACAATCTTGAGAAATAAGAACAAAGTGGGAGGTATAACAATACCTGACTTCAAATTATACTACAAGGCTACAGTAATCAAAACAGCATGGTACTGGCATAAAAACAGACCCATAGATCAATGGAACAGAATAGAGAGTCCAGAAATAAATCCATGCCTATATGGCCATTTAATCTATGACAATGGAAGCAAGAATGTACGGTGGGGTAAAGACAGTCTATTTAATAAATGGTGCTGGGAAACTTGGACAGACACATGCAAAAAGATGAAGCTGGATCACCTCCTTACACCATATACAAAAATAAATTCAAAATGGCTTAAAGATTTAAATGTAAGATCTGAAACCATAAAATTCCTAGAAGAAAATATAGGAAGAAACTTCACAGACATTACCCGGAGTAAGATTTTTACTGATATATCCCCTCGCGCGAGGGAAGTAAGAGGAAAAATAAACATGTGGGATTACATCAAACTAAAAAGCTTTTTCACAGCAAAGGAAACCATCAATAAAACAAAAAGGGATCCTACTGATTGGGAAAAGATATTTGCCAATGATATATCTGATAAGGGGTTAATATCACAAATTTATAAAAAACTCACTCAACTCAACTCCAAAAAAACAAACAACCCAATTAAAAAATGGGCAGAGGACATGAAGAGACATTTTTCTAAAAAGGACACACAGATGGCAAACAGACATATGAAGAAATGTTCAACCTCACTAACCATTAGAGAAATGCAAATAAAAACCACAATGAGATACCACCTCACCCCAGTCAGGATGGCTATCATCAATAAATCAACAAACAAGTGCTGGCGCGGATGTGGAGAAAAGGGAACGCTGGTGCACTGTTGGTGGGAATGCAGATTGGTGCAGCCACTATGGAAAACAGTTTGGAGGTATCTCAAAAATCTGAAAATGGAACTACCTTATGATCCAGCAATCCCACTCCTAGGTATCTATCCGGAGAAATCCAAAACTCCAATTCAAAAATCTTTATGCACTCCTATGTTTATTGCAGCACTATACACAATAGCCAAGACCTGGAAACAACCGAAATGCCCATTGGTAGATGACTGGATTAAGAAACTGTGGTACATTATACAATGGAGTATTACGCAGCCATAAAGAAGAAAGAAATCTTACCATTTGCAACAACATGGATGGACCTAGAGAACATTATGTTAAGTGAAATAAGTCAGAAAGAGAAAGACAAATACCATATGATCTCACTTATATGCGGAATCTAAAGAAAAGAATAAGTGAATGAACTAATCAGAAACAGTTTTGGAGACATAGAGGAAAAACTGAGGGTTGCTAGATGGGCGGGGGGGTGGGGATAAGGGGAAGGTGAGAGGTTTTGGGAACGTACAGAGGGATAGTGGATGGGGGAGGGGGTTTCACACAGTGTGAGGGATAGAAATGATAAACGTCTAAGTTTTGCTTTGTCTTGTGCACCTGAAACTAATTTAATAAATAAATAAATAAATAAATAAATAAATAAATAAATAAAAAGAAATGACTGTTTGAATCACTTGAGTTGAGATATTCCTACTCTGAGCACTTGAGTCAAAGAGTGAGAAGGCAATGCAATAGCGAGCGCGCTGAATTCTAACTGACAGGTGTCTCTTGGTTCTGTCTCCCCTCTCACCTCTAAGTTCCAACCTCATTCTTTCTAACATGGCCTCCTCTCTAGCCTCTGGTCTCCAGTCTCCCTCTCCCCCCACCCACCCTCCACTCTGCAGGAATCTGGCCCCTTGACACCTTTCCTTAAAGCCTGGCCAATTGCTCAGTTGCCTACAGTCCTCAAAGTTCAAACTCCTAATATGATAAACCAATTTCTTCACAATTTTCTCCAACCTACTTCTTCAGCCTTCTCTCTAACCATCATATGCACTTCAAATACCCTAAACTATCAGTTTCATCACAATGGCTAATAACACAAGCTGTGTAATCTGTCTGTCTGGGGTCTAAACCCAGTAGTACCACTTTCTAGGTGTGTGAGCTAATACAAAGTACTAACTTCTCTAAAGCTCAGCTTTTCAACCTGCAAAGTACAGATCAAAGGGTTCTTTGTAATATTAAATGACACATACTAATAGTCAATAAAGGATAGCTAGTATTAATCACAGCAAATAAACACTTCCATGCCTTTACCCAAAGCCATGGTCAGATGTATCCCTCCCACCTGGCATCCTTTTCTCCATGAGGAACTTCTATTTGTCCCTCAAAGCCTAGTTCAAATGGCAGCTGACTCTGAAAGCCTTCCTTTAGCATTTGCCTTGTAAGAGGACGGCTGCCCCTGCTGCAGTGCTCTAACGGCATTTTATACACACTGCACCACTATAACCTGCAGCTTCATAGCCCTACATCCATGCCTTCTCCCCACGCAGTAAGATCTGTGGAAAACATCTCTGCTTCCGTGTATCCTGGTATGGGATTAATTGACCCCTCCAAGATATTCTGATGTCCTAATACTTAGTAGCTCAAAATGTGACCTTTTTTGGAAGTAGGGTCATTGCAGATGTAATTAGTTAAGACAAGGTCATACTGGAGTAGGGTGGGTCCCTCATCCAATCTGACTGGTGTCCTTACAGAAGACAGCAATGTGAAAACACACCGACACACAGGAAACAGCATGTGAGGATGGAGACAGAGACTGGAGTGATGCATGTACAGGCCAAGGGCACCACGGACTGCTGGCCTTCACCAGAGGCTAAGGGGAAGGGAGGATTCTTTCCGAGAGCTTCAGGAGGATTCTTTCCGAGAGCTTCAGGAGTATGGAGTGCCCTGTGGACACCGTGATCAGGAGTTTTAGCCTCCAGAGCTGTGAGACAAATTTCTGTTCTTCTAAGCCACCCACTTTGTAGCACTTTGTTACAACACCCTTTGCAAACTAACACATATTCCCAGATTCAGGGGGAAAACTCCAATATACCCTGTTTCCCAAAAATAAGACCTAGCCAATCAGCTCTAATGTGTCTTTTAGAGCAAAAATTAATATAAGACCGGGTACTATACTATATTGTTATGTTATGTTATGTTATGTTATGTTATGTTATGTTATGTTATGTTATGTTATATTATACCTGGTCTTATAGTAAAATAAAACTGGATCATATTAATTTTTGCTCCAAAAGCAGCATTAGAGTTGATTGTCCGGCTAGGTCTTATTTTCGGGGAAACATGGTATTCGTATTGAAGCAGCAAATGGCTTTATGAATTTCACTTCATCAATTTGGGCTTACATAGCAAAACAGGGGTATATACAGACAGCTCTATTAGATCATCAAAAGTTCTGACTCTAAGAGTCTGCGATTCTATGCAATTTCATATTTTAGTGTTGTATTTCAACTTCCTGCACCACATAAAAATTTGAGATGATAGATTCTTAGGACTTAGAAGACTTTGCTATATTCGTCCTTGCCCTGTAACCTACATTTATTGCTCATAAAATGGAAGTTAGTGTTAATCATGAAGGCAGTGATATAAAAATTTTTCAACAAATGATTCAAAAAAAATCACACAATTACTCATCTCTATCTGTCATCCCATAATCTGAGGATATTGTGTCTGGGACTTTAGAAACATTTTATCAAAGCATTTTTATTAAAACATGTTTGCTCTTAGTGTTCTATTTGTCTATTATAATGTAGTTATGCTGATATGTGTCTTACCTAAAATCATTAATTTAAGCAAAAATAACAGTGTAAAAATAAAGACAAATAAAACTAATCTCATATTCCAGGCCAGAATCAAGGTCTATTCTCTAGTTTAGTAACTGTATCTAAGAAAGAGGGGAAAACAATTCTAGAAGAATTTGGAAAGAGAACTGTAATTTCAGTCTTTGTGGTTAGAAGGGACATTCATTGTATAATTGAAAATTCCAAAGTATACAGGGAAGGCAGAGTGCCATACCATTCAGTGCCTAAAATAACACATTATTATAAAGGAACGTGATTTCATCTTGGAGCATGGAAAATCTAAGACTAGAAAGTGTGCCTTCTGAGATCTCTTTTAGCTTTAACTTCAAGAACTAGCAGTGAAGGTACTAAATCTGTCCTCAAATAGAAATCTCTGCACTCCCTGAGCCACACATCCAGTTTTCTGACACCTACATGGAATGTTGGTTCTAAGGTTGGCATCATCTTTTACTGTTCAGATCTGCAAGCACCAGGCCCATCACGGTCCCGGTCCAGTTCTCCAGCTGTGGAGCTCCTGTGAGTATACACGCTCTAGCCTCTCTTCCCACAATCCAACAGTCATCTGTAATCATGGGCTGTGTTTTATCCCAGGCCCACCACTGATTCGCTATGGGCAGTCATTTTTCTCTAAAGTTTCCTCATCTGTAAGCAAGGACAATGACAGGATACACTTCCTAAGATTTGTTGTGAGGATTAAATAAGAAAAGGCTTGGAGTGTTTAACATACAGCCTGGTACATCATATCTAAATTAATTATTTCCATGACATTACTGGGCTGAGTCATGGAACTAGGAAGTAAGCTGAATGCAGGACCATCCCTATTTCTTGATGGACACCCAATACTAATACTCCAGGCCAGCGACTAGCAAACTGAACCTGGGAGCTAAATCCAGCCCAACCCTTGCTCCTGCAAATTGATGTTTACTGGCATACAGTCACTCCTGCTCTTCTACATGAGGCCTATCTCTACTTTCCCCTGAAGAGCTGAGTAGTTGTAAAAAGGACCATATAGTCTTCAGATCCTAAAATATTCATGATTGGGCCCTTTAATGAGTAAATTTGCTGATCTTGCACTGGGACCTGGATACCTGAAGTGTTGTCCTTAGCTTGTTAGAAATGCAGACGCTCAGGCCCCCTCACCTGCTGAATCAGTCTGCACATTTTCACAAGATTCCCAAGTGATTCACGTGCACGCTAAAGGTTGAGAAGCATTGGTTTAGGCCAGAGAACAACAAACATTTTCTGAAAGGCCCAGATGGCCCTTTGTGGCAATGCGTCTTTCCAGCAAGTAGTCAACACTGCCTTCCTAATTCTAGAGCACCATCAATATTGTAAATGAATGGGCATGGCTCTCTACCACTAAAATTATTTATGGAAACTGCAATTTTAATTTCAGTAAATCTTCCTTTGTCACAAAATACATTTTTTTCATACACTTAAAAATGTTAAAACCTTTCTCAGCTCATGGGCCATACAACACAGGCAGCAGGCTGGATGTGGCCACAGACCCTCGTCTGCAGTCGTGGGCAAGGCGATGGGTCATCACTGCTTAGCCACTACCCTGCCCCTGCCCCTCCCAGCTCACTCTCCCCAAGACGAAACACCTCTTTACATTTTCTAGCACATGCGACTTTAGAGAAGTTACCTGTCATTTATCTAACTTATTCTAGAATATACTTCTGTTCCTCCTTTAAAATGTCTGACTTGTCATATAAAGTTTCTGCCAGATGATGTGATGTGATAACATACTACATCCTTTTTCATTGGATGAATAGAACGGCACAGAGAGGCTAAGCTAGGAAGATGCACGTGTGCATGTGCACACACACACACACACACACACCTGGCCCTGAAGGAATGAGGAAGTGATCAGAATGAGAACTCTTTTAGCCCTAAATTCATACTGAGCGTTTCTAAATATGCAGTCTCTTTATTTGATATGCAAAGCTTACGACATACTGCAATTCTAAACAGTTTCATAAAAGAAGCTTAGTTCATAGAAATCTTTAATTTATTTTCAAACTCTATTGAAGCTGACCTCAGTAGAGACTTGTCACTAATGAAGGGGAGATAAGAGGACTTTGTTGAACGAACACATTACTAGTTTAGGTTTAGCAATTAAAAAGCATGGAAGTACTCGAGTCAGAAGCAGGAACTATTTGAAAAATCTTACAGAAGACATTTACATGTACATACACATATATTTACAATATATATCTTACATGGATTTGTTAGAATAGGTTCTGACTCCTGCTCTAGGCAACTGCCACATCTTTAAATATTCTATTTAAAATTTTTACCTTAATGACCCTATTTTATGTTTCTATCATCATCCAATTTTCTTCCTGCTTTCTAGGATAAATTATTCTGTGGGACAGGCTGAGATATAGACATTTATACTTAATCTGACAAATCCTTTAACTGTAAATCATTCACTAATGAAGTATTTCCCCCAGTGTATTAATTAGGAAGGTTTTAGCTATAAGAAACAGAAAATCCTGGCCTGACTAGCTGAAGCCTTATGAAACGCATTATTTCATACAAGAAATTCTGAGGTGAAGCAGCTCCAGGGTTGCTTAATTCAACGCCTCAACAGCAGCAAAGACTAAGGAGCTTTCCATTTTCCCATATTGCATTTTCAAGGTGTAGGCTTGTCCTCAGGCTAACCACCTTATATCAAATGAGATAAGGTGATCTACAGTAAAAATAGTTTTTTTTCCATATGTCTTCTTAATTGTAACATTTTTCCCTATGTTCCCAAGAGATTTCACTTCATGGCCCATTGCCCAGAAGTGCATCATACCTACTGCTAAAATATCAAGGGCCAAGAAGAATTGGATTACCGTAATTGGATTATGAAGGCATATGGCCATGTGAAAGAGGTTAAATTACTGAACAAAAGTCAGTATTAGAAAGGAGGAAGGGGGCAGGGCTACAGGACTTGTTATCGAATAGTCAAACAATACTCAGTGCTACAACCCAAATTAGTATTTAGCAAGTCACCTCTAATAACACATCTCCCACTCATCAGCCAGAGCTAATCTGAAGGTAGCTTATTAATTTTCATGGAGTGTATACTATTGGGAGATCCTGACGGCGATCACACAATCTGAATATTGGAGCACAGATCCGAAGCAGCCAAAATCTAACCACAGAATTAAGAGCACACTCCACAAAGCGAGAATCACTATAGAATTTGGCAAAACCTAGCCCTACTGCCTTTCAGGAGACCAATGTTCATCATGTGATTCAGGCTTGGAGTTTATAACCTCCACTCAGGGTCCAGCCAACTTTCCCCATGACGTAATCAGTTCAAATTAATATAATTGCTGACCAATTAGAACCTGCACTCTTTTTAGATCTCTTTTTGTCTAGCTCAATCAAAATGCTTGTCATTTTAGTAACACTCCATTCAGTCCTGCATTTCTCTTATTTCTGTCGTTTTGTCAGTTCTTGATCATAATTTCACAGCCATTCTAATTTTCACTGTTTGTACTGGTCAATAGCACCCAACGCTTGACTTCACAGGGAGGGATATTAGGGAGTAGTAGGGAGTGTGAAAAAATGGCGAGAAATGCTCCACTTACAGGGCCATCTGCTTCTCAGCATAGTTGACTGATGCTAGTGAAAATGTGGATTCCATATGGTGAGATTGTTTCAATTTTTACAGAAAAAACAGGAATCGAGATGATCTATGAAGTAATCTCCCAAGTTGTCAGTGTTGGCAATTCATTACTGTGTACTGATTACACAAAGGTGTTCATTCGTAAAAAATTCCTTGAGTTTTACACTTTGTGCATTATTCTGTATTAAAGTATAACATGTACTTGAACACAAAGTTTATTTTCAAATAAACACGGAAGGAAGGAAGGAGAAAGGAAGGAAGGAAGGAAAGAAAGAAGGAAGGTACGGAGAAAATTAAGTTAAAAAAATTAAAAATGAAATCACTCCAATGCGACCTAGAGGCTACCAGTTTGTGACTGTTAGGGGAGCTGTCTCTGACAGATTCATTTCATGGTACTGCAGGTGGGAAGAAACAAGACTTGGTCTTTCAGTGGCTGAACGGTGATAGAGATTGAAATAAGAGAAGTGTATACATTCTCTTCCTTCTGTTCCTCTCTGTCTACCCTCAGTGTCTACCCAACAGCAGAAAGTCCAGAAAGCTTGGTGAGGACAGAGCACTGGTTCTGAGACCGAGCTGATGTAGGGAAGCTATGCAGATAATTACCATTCATTTTTCTCACCTAGTCCTCAAGCTAGGAACCAAAACCTATCTAACTAAATATAACTTGTTCTAGAACTATTCTAAGTTTTCCAAATATAACACAGAAAGCATCTTAAACAAATTTCATTTTTGTAATATAAAAACCTAAGTTAGAAACACACTAATATTTGTTAATATAGATCAGGACCTGATGTGTTTCAGAAACATTTATCTTACTTTCCTGCTATGTTTTGCTCTTTTCGTATATATAGGAACATACTGATGGAGGGAGTCATTTAGGATGAGTCATTCAGTGGGCTTCACCAGAAGTAATTTTGCTGGAGACCAACTTCTTTTAAATAGTTTGCTGCTAAAAATGTGAGAGAGCTACTGTTTCCTTTTCCCATGAATGTTTTGAAGACACATTTAAATATTTCCGTGTAAGAGAATTTGGTTACTTCCTCTGCAGAAATATTGGGAAAAAAGTTACTAGTTGAAGAGGAAAGAATAAGGCATTTCAATAAGATCAGATATCTAAAAATAAAACAGCACTTTCCATGAAGAAACTTTGAGAAATCACAACACAGATATACTGTGAATGAACAGCTCAGAAATTAGTATAACAGAATAGGAACGTAAGTGATGTTGTCAAAGTAAGCTTATTGGAATACGCAAAACGACACCATATTAATTCTATTTGTTTTTACTACACAGAATAGAGAAAAAAATAAGATAAAAATTGGTGGTATTAAACGTCTCCATTCTTTCTACTTAAGAGTGAATTGTAGCTTGAGAATTTTCTGAAGGTTTAATAAATAATTATTTCCCTTTAAATCCAAAGTTTTTCCCAAACAGCTTTTTGGAGAATTCTCTGATCATAAATAGTTCTCAGTCTTGGCTTCTGACTAAGGCAAAACAGTTTACGAAGGATGGAGTCTTGTGTGTGTGTGTGTGTGTGTGTGTGTGTGTGTGTGTGTGCGCGCGCGCGCACATGCATGAACTGTTTATAATGGAAACATATCCAGAATGAGGATAAAATTACTGATTGAATTCTTAAATGACATAACTATTGCCTCAGAGCCTAGGGAAAACTGTTGCTTAGAATCTGCCAGGATCCCAAGAAATCAACCAGAAAGTCTAAGAGTAAATGTGGGGAAATTTTAATGAAAAGTTCACTAATCTAGGGTGATTTGAGTACTTTTATAGATGTTTGTGAGATTTTATCACATATCATTAAGGTTCATAAAACACATCATTATACACACAATAACCATATGAGTCAAACTCTCACAACTTTCAAGTTACCATCTAGTTAAAACAATCAGTTACTTACTGTGATTTAGGACGTTGCTCTGAATTCTTCCTGGACGGGAAACACTAGATATTGGGAAAGGAGCTAAAGACACAGCCGAGCTCCTGACCTTTATACTTTCTCTCTAAAAGGCAATTTAACAGTACTTATCTGTTTCAAACAGGTGAGAAGTTGGCTTATGTATATTTATTTTCAGTTATATAAGGCGTTGAGACCTTGGATCCTGAATGATCATTTTGTTCTTTCAAAAAAATGAGGGAAACGTAGGGCAAAAAGCATTCTCTATATGTGTGCTTTAATCAGTTACTTTAGCTACTCTGGCTTTTGGAACGGAAGTTGAGATCCTGTTGGAGACAGACCCTTATCCTACCTTGCAAAATCTTGAAGTTCCTTCCAGTCCTGAGAAGTCCATGATTCCATGAATGCGTGTATAGACCCTGACCACAACAAATTCAAATTATCCCATAATACGATGCCCTTCAGATAAATAGTGACTCTTGCATTCTATCCAACTCTTACTCAAAAACAAAATGCAGGGCATGCAATTTTCCAAGATCTCATTCTAAGGTTTATTGTCTACTATGAACCAATGTTCCACCTACCTTTAGTTAAATCTGTCTTCTTCGATTGAAGAAAGTTGAAATGCTCTCACCACGAATATGAACCGCTGTCGTGGAGCAATGAGGAGCAGCCTGGTGTGTTCACAAAGCACCTTACAGGTCCCCAAGTTCTTGAGCACTCCATGTTCCCCTGCCTCAGATGCTTCTGTCCAAAGAGAGCAATGAAGAATCAAATTCACGGATCAATATTAGATTGTTGATTTTAACTAAGAAGCCATGTTGTGGTGTTATAGAAAGCATTTCACCAACACTGTAAGCCATTCATGTGTTCTAGAATAGAGAAAACAAAATCTGTATTGTTTTCATGATTGCAAATGTCAAGATGTGATAGAAAAGATAATAACCATATCTACATTGTGAAACACAAATCAAGACAAGCTCTTACTTTGTGTTCATTTCTGAAATTATTTCCGTTGTAATCTAGTTCTGGTACTTTAAGCCCAGTGGACTGGAGGACAGGCACAAACATGAAGCCATTAGTAAAGCAATAGGAAGAACACAGCCCTGCTTATTTTTTTATAAGATTTCTAGGAGCTAAGAATGGAAAGCAAAACAGGAAACAATAGTTTATTTGTAAAGTTTATTTAGATATGGACTAAGCATGAGTTAGTACATGTAAGTCCTACCTCAGCCAGTCAATGTTAAAACACCCCCTTAGCTTACCTAGCTTACAATTACTCCTAAAGGTCACTCTTTGCTTTAGTGGCATTTCCCCTTCTTTGTTCTCTGTCTCTAGATGGTGCATAAGTAACAAAGAGCTGAACCAGGCTTGCAGGCTCCTCATGACCCAGGTCTTTTCCTCATTGGCTTTGCCAGGCATGGCTTCTGCTCCTTCTGGGAGCCCCCAGTTGCCGAAAGTGGGCCTATCCGTTCAGCCAGCCCCCCACACCTTCCCGAACCCAAATCATCTTTCAATTCCTGAAACTCCTGTTGCTGCTCTTTTGAATCAATTCTAGGCCCCATTTATTTTTAATTCTCCTGGTTTCTGAATTCTCCTTGTATTTGCTAAGCATGCTTACTCCTTCTAAATATATGTGTTTTATCTCAGGTCGTTGTTATAGCCCGAACTTTTAAGTCTTTCTCAGAACAACGTCGCCATCATTTCACCCTTACGCACCTTTCCTGCAACATCCCACCACCAAGCTTAATCACAACCCTCTCGCTGCGTTGTTCACAAGACACAACAGGGGCAGGCAGGGCGAGGATGCAGGCTGTACCTTGGCCATGGACGGCAGTGGGCAGGGGAGGGTGGCGTGACGGTGAGCTGCGGTGCACAGGAGCGGCATTTGCAGGGGCCGCCTCGGTCAGGTGGCCTGCAGAGGCCAGGGGCCAGCAGGGAGGGTCTGGAAGCAGACGGCAGGATTTTCAGGCAGGATTTTCAGGCGGGCTCCCACTGAAGAGCTGGACTCCCACTCAGGTGCTCTCGGCCACAGCCCTCAATTTCTGACCCTGGGAAGGCACGGTTGCCTCCCTGTCACTGAGCTCCTGTCCTTAGTCAGGCGCCTGGGCCCCAAGCACCCTGCTCTATGCCGCCTCGGGTGCGAGGCCTCACAGGACCAAGCGCTGCTGGCTTGCACTCACGCGTGCGCAGTGAGCGCCCCGAGATGGTTTGCGCTCTGATTCGGTCCAGGCGTGTGGGACCACAGCCGGTTCTCACAGCCGAGCATCATCAGGCAGGCGCTGGGCCCGCACTCCTGGTTAACCTAGAGGATGGAAAGGGGTCCTTGACTGGACCCCTCCTGCCTTATCTGGGATGCAGAGAAACTGGACCCCTCGTCTACACACATTCATACACAGCAGTTTCTCAAATATCTTCTCCTTATAGTGTTGATGAGGAGCTAAATAAATGGCTTCCAGCAAGAGCCGTTATCAGTGTGGAGGTTGCACTCGTCACCGCAGGTCCGTGGGTTTGCTCCGGGGCTCGGTTTCCTCCCACATCCCACAGGTGTGCAGTGAGCTAAATGGCGTGTCTACACTGTCCGGGTCCGAGTGACTGTGGTGGGTGTGAGTGGCCCTGGATGAAGGGCGTCCTGTCCAGGGTGGGTCCCCCCTGCGCCCTGAGATGCAGGGAGAGGCTTCTGGAGTCAGCAGGTTGGAAAAACATTCTTACTTGTTTTTATTCATCTTTCTGACATATCTGTATAGCTCACATTTATTTCAGGGTTTCATTTTAGAGCGTTTGGGTCTCTGTGTAAAAGTTTAGTGATGTTTTTGTGACCAGAAATACACCATAGAAACTTAGCTCTTTTTTCTATCAATTAGCCTCTGGTGAAATGAGTTTCCTGATGTGTCTTTTCACTTAAAGGCTCAGTTTCCAAGAACACGTGGATGATGGTAAGTGAGGACTCCATGATCACAGTCTTCTTTCAAGTAGTATTATACAGACTCCCACATAACATATGAATTTTCAGAACATATTTCCATTTCCTACTCTCACTCTTTGTGCCATAATTTTCATACAATTTACATCTATATGTTTTTCAAAAACCACCATATTACCATGCTATTGTTTCTTCAGACATGGTGGGTCCTATGATAAATGTATATTTAACTTTTTAAGAAACTGCCAAACTGTTAATTCAAAGTGAATGTGACATTTTACATTCCCACTAGCAATATACGAGGGTTCCAGGTTCTCTGCATCCTTGTCAACACTTATAATTGTCAGCCTTTTCTATTTAAACCATTTCAATGGATGTGTGGTGGTATTTAATGGTGATTTTAATTTCCATTTTCCTAATGATTAATGATTTTGAGTATTTTTTCATGAGCTTGCTAGCCATGAAGTGTCTTTCACAACATGTTCAAATATTTTTCTTTTGCTTATTTCTTAATTGGAATGTTGGTCTTCTTGTTATTGAATTGTAAGAGTTATTTATATATTCTGTGTTTACATGTATATACATGTATTAGTCAGATACGTGTTTTGCAAATATTTTTCTCCCATTTTGTAGCTTGGCTTTTCATTTTCTTAACAGTGCATTTTGACAAGTTCAAGTTTTGATTTAGATGAAGTCTAATTTATCACTTTTTTCATTTATGGCTTATGATTATGTCTTATCTAAGAAATATTTGCCTAACCCAAGGTCATAAAGATTTTCTCCTATGCTTTCTTCTAAAAGACTTATGGTTTTAGTTCCTGTTTAGATATGTGACCCATTTAAATTTTTGTGTGTGTGTGTGTATGCTATAATAAAAGCTGAGATTTATTTTTTTCCCCTTCTTCTGCCTCACCCCCCCCCCCAAACACACACACACACACACTCTGGTTCAAGCCATTGTTTCTCAGTCTAGTTGTGTAGGACACAGCTCCCTGACCCATGCTGGTATTAATGAGCCTTGCGCTCCCCCCGGCTGAGCCCGTCAGTCGCCAGTCCTCAGTCGGCCACTCACCGGAGCTCATGGCAGCTCTCGCCGGCTGCAGGCCTCTCACGCTGGCCACCAGCCGCTCATGGCAGCACAGTAGCCCACGGCAGCACACAGCAGCCCATGGAACTTCATGAACGCCAGGAATTGTTCAGCTTCAGCTCTCTGGTAATTGTTCTCTGCTATGAAATTGTTCACGTCCAATGATGTATTTGCAGATTGATATTCAGACCAAAGATTCAATGAGACACCTATGAAGATATCTGGAGCAGGGTGCATAGTTCCCTCCTCTTAGGCAGTCTGCTTCACAAATTCTAGTTGCCTTAGCTTCCCGGGAGGATGATTTCTGTCTCCTCAGCTCACTGACATACCCAAGCTTTGTTTAGATTCCCCTTCCTTTGTACTTCAGTGGAAATTACTTCCAGGGAGAAAGCCTGGGCAAAGCTAGGTATCATCTCACTTGATTCTCTTTCCTCCAGGATTACTGCCCTGTGATGCCTACCATCAAGCATCTTAAAATAGTTATTTCCTAAACCTTTTCCCTCCTAGTTGTTTTTTAGAGGGAGGATAATTACATATCCTCGTTATTTCCCATGGCCAAATTCTAACATAACTTAGAATGGAGTTTGGTTTTAGAAAATTCTGAGATTTAGTACCTTTGAAATAAAATAGAATTGAAATGTACATTAAACTGTGAAAAAAAGAAAGGTAGGTGCCTTTATTATTTAATCTCACATATCCTCTGGAGTCTAATTCTGTTTACTAGCAGGAAAAAAAATAAAATAAAATGACCAAATAAAATTAACTCAACTTCTTTTGATTTTAAAATATTTTGGGGAAAAATATCAGACAATTAAAAGTTAGTCACAACTGTTTCTCCCTCTTACAGAGAAGTCCTCTAACTCTCCTTCCTCTGCAACTGGCTTCTGGGCCACAGTCAGCATGGTGCTGTAGACAGAGACATTTGATGCACATTCTCTCTTCTGCTGAAAGTTTCCCTTCCTTGCCTCATCACTGGATGGCCTATAGCAGTGCCTCCTGAGGCCTGACTGGTCTGGTCTTGTTCCATGGTGTCATCTACTGTTGATGCCTCTGGATCTTGTCCCATTCCCTGTCCTAAGGTCCCCATAGTGACTCTTTTCTGTCCTGATTGCCTCACACCTGTGACCCTTGGAGACCCAAGAGCCATCAGTGGATTTTCCTCACCATGCCACAGTATGCAGAATTCTTTGAGGCAGCCTTCAAACATTTCCTCAGGCATTGTTCTTCTGCCCAGACACGACACAGCAGCACCTACACAAGGCTGAACGCAGGGCTTCCCCGAGGAGCTGACAGCATTCCTCTTCCCTCTTCCAGGACTTCACTACCCAAGTAGGTGTGCAGGGCACTCAAATCTATACTCTCCCACTTCTCTTTCTATGGTTCCCAAGTCCTGTTCTTCTTAGTGAAAGGGGACTCCCCTTCCTGTCATGAGGAAACTGCCCTTGCATAAAGAAATTTCTTTGTTCCTTTTATGCTGTGGCTTCTTATAAATACAATACTACAGGAATTGAGCGAGCTGAGCCCAGACTTTTAATTGTAAAGAGAAGCTTTTGGCATTTATAAAACACTCTTGTTCTTTAACAAAGCATGGCTTCATGCGTTTTTGCAATTGGATTTAAAAAACGTCAGCTTGAGGACTCAAAGAGGAATAAAAGTCTTCTTTGTTCTGGACCTACTTGCAACTTGCACTCTGAAGCAATAAATGTCATTGATTAAACAGATAGGGCAGCCACTACACACCTAGCATCTAGGGAACCAAAAATAAAGAAAACACTGATTTAATACCTGAAAAAATATTATCCCTTTTACTTCCTCTATAGTAAATTTCTGAATAAGGATTGACTCTAACCGTATCCTGTGCCTTCCTACTGGCATCCACATGGCCTAGTTGCAGTAATAAAAGCTAAACTATCTTGATTGCCTACGGTATGTCCGGCACTGTTCTAAGTGCTTTAAACTTAATCCCCATAACAAGCCTATTTTACAGAAGGGAAAGTTGAGGTCTAGAGAGGTTAAATAACCTGCCCAAGACCACACAGAAACTTTATATCGGACAAAAATGATTTAACCTGTAATTTTCAGAATTTTCATCTATAGACTAAGGGTAACAATTGCAATAATAAAAATGAGGCAGTATGTGTAACAATAGTTACCTTCCAAGACCTGCACGGCCTGGGTTCAAATTCTGAGTTGCTTACGGGTACCTTTGAGTTCCTTGACTTCTGTGCCTCAGTTGCCTCAACTATAAAGAAGGAAGGATGATAAACGTGTCTGCCTCTGAGAATTGGTAAGGGGAAAAATAAATTAATATGAAAGTTGGACCCAAACCTGGCACATAGCAAGTTCTTAATAAATATTAGCTCTTTTCAGCGGCCCACCTTATCTGAAATCCTGAAGGCCAGGTGAATTATGGAATTTGGAGGCTTTTTTAGAATGGCAGTATGGAAACATCCGTGTGGGGGTCTAAGACACACCCATGACCAAACAGGAAGTTTCTATAGCAAAATGCATGAGTGTTCACTGTGAGATAAATAAAGACTAAAAATAACCTTATGTCAATTCAGGTCAGATTTTGCTGCTGAATCAATTATTGCAAAATTTTAACCTTCTGAGATTTTCATTTTAGAATTTCTGATGAGATATTATGGGCTGTGTTACTCCATATGATTGTGAGGATTACATGAGGTGATCTGTGTTAGCTAACCTAAGCACAATGCCTGCCATACAGTGAGTTTTCCATACGTATGCATTTGTCATTGTTATTGAAATTAGTATTATTAATATTAATATGTTAAATCCAAAAAATATTTACAGCTAAAGCAGCATTTTCATAGCTCCTTTACAGCATTCTACTCGGCATTCCCACAGATAACTTCCTGTGAAGTTCCCAGATTTCCTTACTCCATCAATTTTATGTCTGGGCATGAAACTCATCTATCCCCTTCATCTCTTCCACCTTCTTTGGTGAGCAGCCCCTTATTTGATCCACCAGCCACTGTCTCATCAGTCACAGTAAAGGAAAGAACACAGTCTCATAGAAAAAAAAAAAAAGGAAAAAAGAAAGAATAAAATAATGGCTGTCATTTATTGAATATTTGCTCTGGGATCCATGCTAGATATTTTACATAATTATCTCATTTAATTCTCTCAACTTTGTGGAGTAGGTATTGTCATTCCCATTTTACAGATCAAGAAACTGAGACACAGGGTTAGGTGAATGCCCAAGGATTTTAGAAAGAAAGCCCTAAAATTGTTCTTGTGCTTCTCCTCCCTTCCCCCACGAAGAGGAATCATAGTTTATTCACATTTTCTAAAGGGATACACACTGTTCCAAAGTTCAATAACCAATGAAGTTACAGATGTTATAAAAACACGACATATTATGGGTGGACTAAATGCTATCAGATTCTAGATTCAGTGGGATTTATTTACAGGCCCTCCCTCCAGCCCAGGTCATGTAACATTTGTCCCTTCATGAGGGTGGGGAATAAAGGACACCCCTAACAATGACATTTCTGTTATCAGAACCATAGGGCTGCTGCCTTCCATGCTCAGCTCACTATCGGCATTTTTCCCACAACCTCCATCTTGTTCAATCCCTGAATCTGAGTTGTGTATTCCCTTCAGTCTGTCATCCTCATCAGATTAAAATCTCCTTTGAAAACAGGGGCCACATCTAATTCCTCTTTCTACCAATCCCAAACTACAATGTTTTACACATAGTTAACTTCTGAATATGCTTTTGATGAAACAGAGACTAAAGCGGTATCTCAAGGGAAATCTCAGACTGACATTTCAGTGTCACATGTCGGACTCAAAATCGGTTATAACCCTTACCTCTGGGTTCCCAGAAATAGGAACCTTGGGGTCCTTGTCCAATAATTATAAAAGAACATTGCAAACATTATAAAAGTATTTCTCCAGGCTTAATTCCCTAATTACTCCTCTCCTCCAGCCTCTTAGAATTTTAAAGTGCACTCTGCTTTTCCCTAAATGTGTGGCATGTGAATGTGTAGAAGTAGATGGTGGATAGAAACCCTCAAAAATTAAGCCCAAGCCAATTCAAGAATAAAAAATGCTCACAGACAATCCCTATCATTTTCTTATATTAAAAAAATGACGGAATACAAGCTGTTTTGATGACGTGACTTCACCCCAATCATCCATGGAACATATGCTGGGTCACCATTTAATTTGAATCTTTCCGTTGTCTAGAAAATCATCTCTGTCTCCTTTCCTTTAGTAAGGACTTATTGGCACGAGAGCGTGTGTTTTTATGGAATACTGGCACTGTTCTTTTCTCCTCTTCTAGGACAATGAACACGCAAATATGTGTCTGTGTCCATATTCACTGACACACCTGCTGGGCCCCTCAGCATGTGGAGGGATGGAAGTGGGGGGTGGGGGGAGTTAGGGGCCTTGTCAGTTGTTTTTACTTCAGTTACAAATCACAGATCAATGAAAATAGAAACATTTTTAAAAGATGATCTTCATACAATTGAGAAAATAGCAATTGTCTAAAGGGCAAAATACAATTAGATTTGTGGCGGTAGCTGGAGGGAGGGAAAGGCCTCTGGAAGCTGATCCTAGAGGCTGGCACTGGCGTGGCCACTATTCACGTGCTGCCTTATGTGTTAAACCACACGCTCCCTCCACTGAAAAGTGGAGACACATTTTGAATTTTCAAGTAACAACCATTGAGAAACAGAAGACATTTCTTTTCTTTCTTCTTTTTTCTATTTCTCTCCTCCCCCCCCCCCCCCCCCCCCCGCCGCCCCGAGGCCATTTCCATTGCCCGCACTACATAGTCTGGGGAATATGAGGATACCAGAGATTTCAGGTTAGAACGTGTGTGCCTCGCCCTCATTTTGGCCCGTAAAACTCCTCAAATTGCATCTTATAACTGTTGTCAGATGAGTTCATTAAAATGGCAATATTATTTTAATGATGTATTGTTTTAGTTCTTATGCTGAAATAGTTCCAAGGACCATGTTTGAGTAAATTCTTAGGCTTTTTAACTGAGATTCATTCTGTAATAACAATAGATAGTTACTCACATTTTTCCTAATGTCCAAGTAAAACACTGAGGTTTGGACAGAGCAAATCAGTTGTTTCAAGTCATTCAGTAAAAGGCAAAAGTTTGGGGGAAGAAAAGTTTTCCTTTCACCTTATGAATAATAAATCCAAATCAACTGAATAAGTTAAGGAATGAAAAACATGGAATAAAGAGTTTCAGTTTCCACGTCATCTTCTATGCAGTAAACTACATTTAATTCTATTTTAGATGTATTTTCTTTACTTTTTTTTCAAATAAAGAGATAAATATCATCAATGTTAAACAGTCAGATGATTATGAAGCACCTCTGATCTGTATAATCAACTTTTAAATTAAATTTTTCACAAAGCTGATAAAAAAAAAGAGAAGTGACAGCATTTAAAAAAGAAAAAAAAAAGATGGGTGAGACATTCTACAGTTTCTCAGTTGAAAGGAACAGCACTTCCTTTTCTCATGATACCAGAAGCTCCCTGGATAGTAGGACATATCTGATTAGAATGTGTTTCTCCCGCCAGAAGAGCAGTTTTGTTACTTTTTCCAGCAGCTGACTGGGTCAGTTGGTCTTGGGGTGCTCAGCTGACCATCAGGTTATTAGTTTCCCAAGACTGAAAGCTCTTCTTTTTTCCCCCCTGCACTTTAATGCATCATCCCTCTCGTTAGAAGCTCGGGCCCCTTCCCCTGAGAAGTAAAACAGAAAGAGGCTGAATTATGGCTCTTTCAAACTGGAGTGATATATATATTCTCCTCTTTAACTCCTAGACAGTAAATGAAAAAAATACCTTTAATTCCTAATGCAAAGTTAACTTCCATTTTCTCAGTTAATGGGGTGAACGTTTGAAATTTTTTGCACTGAAAAAAATTGCTGCACAGTTATTATATTTTAGCTTTATTTCAAGAAGACAAGAGTTCCATTGGATTGAAAATTATGGGTGACATTAGGGAATAAAGGACCCATTAACCAGGAATTAGGTCACTAATCAACCTAGTTTATTTTCAATACCATAGATTCTACAAAAGAACGACATTCTCCCCAAGCTCACACAGGAATGAATGGAAGTTTGTACGGTGAGAGCTCATTTTTGTGGTTTACGAACTGGAGGGTGGTTGTTGCAGCCTATGGAGCCAGAAAGGAAAAATAAAGGGTAAGGCGCTTCGATGTCTAAAATCCATTGATAACTTTTAAGCAAAAATAACAGTAGTGTGAGCTGTGGAAATAGTAGTGGAAGAGAGAGGATGTTTAAAGGAAAATAGTCACACAATTGTTTAACATTGAGCTGATCAAACAAAATAAGGAAGAAAAAAGGATGTTTACATTCTTAGTTTTTCTTTTCATCCAAGTCCAAGTCTGAGGAATCTGAGAGTGTCAGGCTGCCTGGGTCTCTCAGTGATTCTCCTTCAGAGAGTCTTCAGTGAGGGGGAATCAAGAAAACCCATATTAGGGAAAGGAAGCTGCTTTGATGGGAATGTGGGAAGGTGGGGAGCATGCGCATGCGGATACAAAACAATAAAGCCAAAAGGACAAGTACCTCCAAAAACCTGGATCTTTTCTCTGTGGTTCTTAACTAGGTATAAGCATCAGAATTACTCATGGAGCCTTTTCATAATACAGTTGCCAAGATGCCACTCTAGGCTTCCTAAATCAGAAACCCTGAACGTGGGTCATGGGCATGGATGCTTGTTAAAAGTCCCACCAGTTATTCTGAAGCATACTTCAGCTTGAGAACGACTTTTCTCTGGTCTTTGCATGTCCCCCAGGCCTCACCACTCTGTGCTTACAAAACCGGAGTAACTGTGGGAGTTGGAATCTCACGGCCGCCTGTGTGTCATTGCAGAGTCCCATCCACCTATTTCTGTCACCCCCAAACGCACAGCACTGGGTGGAAAGCACTCCTCCCAGATCTTTCTGGCTGTCCCCCCATGTGGCGCTACCTCTGTGCCAGTGAAAACAGATGCCTGCAGCCTCTGTCTCCATCAGCGTTCAGACAAATGCCAGGGGATCCATTTATGAAAGAGGCAGCACCCTGTCCCCTCAGGCCCCTTTCCATCTCTGTCTCCAGGCACCCTCCTTTTTGGAGACACTTTCCTACTATGTGAACTGCTTCACCCAACCAGTCTCTGTGAGCTTTTAGCTGCACCTTTTAATCAAACACACCCCAAAATTCCAAATCCCAGTTTAGGTTGAGATGAGATCCCTGTTGCATTCACATTTCTTCTATGACAGTACCCTTTTTCCTGTGTTACTTAAAATCCAGCGAAGTCCAAGAGGGTCACACGTTCTTAGATCAGATGTCATCCTCTGTACGCTGTTTCCCCGAAAATAAGACCCAGCCGGACAATCAGCTCTAATGCGTCTTTTGGAGCGAAAATTAATGTAAGACCCCATCTTACATTATATTATGTTACGTTATATTATACCCGGCATTATATTATATTGTGTTATATTATATAGACCCAGTCTTATAATAAAATAAGACCGGGTATTATATTGTATTATATTATATTATATTATATTATATTATATTATATTATACCCAGTCTCATAGTATAGTAAAATAAGATTGGGTCTGATATTAATTTTTGCTCCAAAAGACGCATTAGAGCTGATTGTCTGGCTAGGTCTTATTTTTGGGCAAACATGGTAGTTACCAAACCCTACGCCCAAGTACCATTTCAATTGCCACATGGATAATGGGAGAGAAAGAGTGAGAGGGCATTTGGCAGAAAACGTGCTCTCAGATCTCGAGTCCAAACCACTGCTTGAAGAAGCTGTCTGTGTCACGTCGGTATTCCTGATCTGCTTGCTCCCTGCACCTTCCTCTGCTTCCTGCCTCACCCCCACTTCCCAAATCTTCTTGTCAGGGCTTTTCATCTTTGCAAGTGGCTCCACTGTCCAGCCAGTTCTTTGGCCAAGCGTTGGTTGTCCTTTTCTTGTCTCTCAGGCCCCAGCACATCTATCACTAAGTCCCACCCACTCTGTACTCTAAGTTCCTGTTGGTGCCCTTATCTCCCCCTCTGTATCCCCGTAGTGTCCAGTCCAGGCTGGCATCACGACTTGTGACACCAATGCAGTAAGCTACAGCTGGTTTCCTCACATCCACTTTTGTACCCTGAAATTTTTTGTGTGTGGAACAGAGGAACTTTTTTTTAATGCCTGCTTCCCCTCCTTAAACATTTTTCTAAATCCTCTGAATGTCAGGGTCTTCAACTATAAATGGAGGATAATGATTTCTACACTGATGGCTATTGTAAGAATTTGAGACAACATAAATATATGTATGTATATAAACAGCTTTATATAACACTTGGCATGCATCTAAAGTGATTCTTTTTTTTTCCTTTCTAAGGTAATTGAGGGCATTGGACTAAATGGAGGAACCAAATTCCATTCTAGCCCTAAACTCCTATGTTGTATGTTACTAAAAGAAGCTGGGATGTACCTAGATTTTAAACTTGGTGCCATACTTTTTAAATGGTTTGCTGGTAACAAAATACTGACCCAGGTGGACACAGATATGACCAATATTAGGCTATGTCAACGGTGATAAAAAAAATCACTCTTGTCTACACATGGCGCTTTGCCAGACCCAGCTCTGTCATCTTTTCTCTGCTGGGTTACAGATTCGCTGACGGATTGCTCGGCTAGCACGTCGAAAGAAGAGGGTCAGCACTTCATGTAAGGCAAGCCCCATGACAAACCGAAATGAGATTTAATAGACATACAATTCATCTCTTCTTTGCCTCAAATGGGCAGGGGCTGGGGGGGAGAATTTCCAAAGGTGGAAATGATGGGTCATGGTTTTCAAGTTGACCCAGAAGAAAGGAGAAAGGAACAGTCAGAGAGGGACATAACAGATGGTCTTCTGAGAAAGACAATACTTTTTTTTTCAAGATTTTATTGGGGAAGAAGAACAGGACTTTATTGAGAAACAGTGTGTACTTCCAGGACTTTTTTCCAAGTCAAGTTGTTGTCCTTTCAATCTTAGTTGTGGAGGGTACAGCTCAGCTCCAGGTCCAGTTGCCGTTGCTAGTTGCAGGGGGCACAGCCCACCATCCCTTGCGGGACTCGAGGAGTCGAACCCGCAACCTTGTGGTTGAGAGCCCACTGGCCCATGTGGGAATCAAACCTGCAGCCTTCGGAGTTAGGAGCACGGAGTCTAACCGCCTGAGCCACTGGGCCGGCCCAGATAATACTTTTTAATTGAACTTAACCTGAATTGAACTTAAGGAGCCTCCCAGGTACTCCACTGAAATCTGAGGTTCAAGACACCGGGGATTGAGCAGTTGTCGTGTTTCCTCTGGCCCTAGAACTATTTCACGTCCTCTGGATCTGGATGTATATAATAGCTGATGCATGGGCTGGCTCCTAACTGTGGAGTAACTGCTGGGAACGGGAGAAGGGTAAAGAATACAGACTACAGGAAGAAAATGGTGTCCCTCGGCGCCTCGAGATTCAAAATGAAGATAAAAACATACGATGCAGTACCTTGTTCCAAGTGCGTGGGTCTATGTGCTCCTCTTTCCCTGATTCTCTTTTTCCAGGTTCTAAACTCCTCCATCATCCTATCCTTGAAAGGGACCCCTTAGATTAATGACCTATCACATACTCAGTCATCCTTGGAGTTTCCACAGATGTGGGAATCACAACATTTCCTTTTCAATCTATGGAAGATAAATATATCTTTCTCAATGAGTGAAACATGAGTTTATTTGCTTAAGACAGATAGATAGACAGACAGACAGACAGACAGACAGACAGACAGACAGATAGATAAATGATTGAAGTTTGAGAACTCCCCACAAAATTGATTTTCATAGCTTGAATCTCAGAGTCTTCATCAGTGAATTGTGGGTAGAATGCCTACCTTGTTTGTTGTTAGAAGAAAGTGAGAGTTATGAATGAAAAACCTTATATTCTCTTTGGCACAGAGTCGGCAGTTGTCTTTTCCTTTAATAAAGCTCAATGATACCCCAATTTGGAAATTAAAATTGCAGGCATATTCCCAGAACAAACATCATAAGGATTTCTCAAATAGTCCATAGCTCATGGTTCCAATATACCCTGTTTAAAAATGTCATATAATTGATAAGAACTGTTAGAATTCCAGGGACATATTTGGCTTTCTATTATGAATTTCAATACTTGAAAACTATGGGGGAAAGTCTTCTGTAATAGAGTATGTCATATACAAACTCTGTTTTTGCTTATTTATACTAACTAGCCTCTAACCTCCAGTCCACTGTGCTGTGCAAGATTTATTTACAGAGTCTTCAGCCAGAGCTAGAGGTCCATGAGTTCTGAGTATACATGAACTTCCCTCCAGAAAATTATTTTGAGTCAGTTTTTCTGATGTGATTTTGATTTTAGCATGTTTGTCCACCTATGTTTAGAAATACATAGTTATGAACATTTTTTTCCCCAGGGAGAGCTATTTTTGATTAAGAGTATACTATTTAGAAAAAAAAAACACTAAATTTATCGAATACCTTCCCACATGGGTTATGAATTACATTTGGAGACAGTGACATGATCCTTGCATCCTAAGCAAGTCAGAAAGTTATGTAATTTTCGAAACGTTTAGTGAACTCAGTTGACCCATATTTTGAACATTTACATGTCTCCTCATGGAATAATATGAATCACACATAAACCCACATTTACCTACTTTTCCTATATTTTAAAATGTAGAAAAATTCAGGTTCCCTTTGCAAATAAATCACGTGTTACTCTTCCAGATAATTGTCACGCATCTGCTTTAGTTGGCTAGACTTGTGTTCTTACCAGGATACCTTATTATTTGACCAGAAATGGTTTCTATATGTGGTATGGGGAAGGGGATTCTAAAAGTACAAAAATCCTCATCCAGATCTTCAGTATTTAATCAGGTCTTTTCAGCACAAATAGTTATAAAGGTCAACAAATTCTTTGAATTGGTCAAAATGCAGGAAAAAAACCTAAATTCATATCTCAGATAACTTTTATTAGCATTTACTGATAAGGAAATAGAGCATTTTACCAGAAGAAATAAATATATGTCTTGAACAAATATGTCGGAAAAGTGGCTTTTCATTTATACATAAAAATGCATAATCACAACTACTACCAATCTTATTTAATTCCCTCTTAAATACATACCTTGAATGGGCTCAACTGGGGCCAGATCCCACCAAGCCTGGCACTGGGCCCTGATGTGTTAAAGCGAGGTGAGGAATTCAGTAGGAAGGAAATAACCCAGAAAGGCAGTGTAGGGTGCGAACCATCGTTCTTAAGAAGCATAAGGAGGCATAGCTGGGGAAGCCTATGAGGAATGACGGACCCACAGCCTGAGCGGGATGGACCCTGAGAGGCTGGTCCGAGAGCAGCCAGAGGTCCAGCTGGAACAGGATGGCAACATGTGGAAAGGCCTGGGATACGAGGTGTGCAGTGGGCGTGGGAGTTGAATGTCCTCATGGAACAGCTGGTACTGAGGCAGAGGAGGGGGACCTTACATAAAGGTGCATGTTGAGAAAGACAGATAAACCAGATCAAGGCGTATTAGTCTTAACTACCTTCTTGGTTATAGTAACAGTTGTTAACATGGAATTTGTTTTCTTATCCAGGAGGCTTTAGCAGGAGTAGCATACAATTGCTGACTTCGTCTTATTGGTTTGAAATACTATTCAAACAAAATTTTTAGGAATCGGATTCTGTACTTAACGTTCATAAGTAATTATATGTAAATCATTAAAATGACCATTAAATATCTACTAAATTCCAGGTAAAATTACACATCATTTTGAAGAAGATAAAGCTTAAATCCTTCATCCCAATAGATAAGAATAAAAGTATTTTATAAAACCTTGGGCCTAGCACTTTGACTGACATATGATAGATACTAAAAAGTAGGTCTTGGTTGAGCATGAACTATTTCTGATTTGTTGCAAGTCAGGGTGACCCCTTTAATAGTCTTATCGGGGCACTATTAGGAAGTGAAAAAAAATTACTGCAATTCAGTACAATATTTTGTTCTCCTTTTTCTCTATATGTCATTATATAATTCTAGCAATGCCATTTACATTATTTTGAATTCTGATTTTAATTATACATGTAGAGTCTTTTTGACTAAGAACTGTACTTAATTGTCCCTCCTTTTGGTTTTCATAAAGGATTTTCCTGCCTCATGGCAGTTTTGATTTGTAATAATATGTATTTTTCTGAAAAACGTTCTGAGACATTTTTGTGTCTTGTGAGGTTAAGGGAAATAAGTCTTCATTAGAAGATGTTGGTTGATGCAGGAAAAATAACATAGTAAAATAGCAGCTCTAAGGTAGGTTTTCAAAAGGCATATCTCTAGTGACTCCATGTAAATTGGTTTGATCCACAAAATCAAACTCCGCAACTAGTGGTAAGAAAAGAAACTACATAGCATGCAAAAAAGAGTGGAATGTGCTAAAACGTCTTTCAAGGGAAATTTCAGGAATACAGGATAACAATCTCTAAGGGCCTGAAAAATCAGAAGTTGTACTCTATTTCAGTTTGTCACCAATGTGTACCTTGAATTAAGATTTGAAATAGCATTTTATTAAGAAACAAGCATATATATATTAAAGAGTAAAGTCAAAATTCCCACAACTAATACCAACATAAAGAGTCCATTTTTTTCTCTTCACCTGACCCCTACCCCACAGTAAAAGGTTGATCTCCACTATTTATTGGCACAGAAAGAGAAGTCAGACATCACTCCAAAGGTTGACCTGACCAGGGCAGGAAACAGCTCTTCTAGGAAACACACAGCATTTTTAAGTCTCTTGATCACTGCACCTACAATGTCTTGGTTTGCTTCTTTCAGCTCCTGTTTTTCTATGCATTTCCAGCCAGTGCAAACAGAGGGGCTTTCTCTCTCATCCCGGGAAAGCCTACAGTGTGGCTGCTAAGACAGGACATTAGGGGACAAGACAGTGTGGACCCAATTCTAGTCTGATCATCCAGGCTGAGCAGGGGAGGGCTTGCTTTGGGAGCTAGATTTCTCTTCTGTGCCCAGGACAGTATGTTTTTGCACTTTGAGATACTACATGTTCAATTTGATGGAAACTTAATGCTGTGTGTTTATGTGTATGTGGCTGGATGTTTTCCAATATCCTGAGAGATTGCTGAAAAATACACATACGTATAGTCTCACACACTTAGCAGAGGGACAGAAAGACCAATTCAGTTGTAGGAAAGCTTAGTTTAATCTTCAAAATAGACAGAAGGCATCACCACCAACAATTAACATGTATGTATAATCTTTAGAGTGAGATGGCCTGAACCTCACCCAGAATTAAGGCTGTCACCCATGACGGCCTTGGAGATAATCAGGAAAAGTCTCTCAGGCTTTGGCTGCATAGCTCCAAGTTTCAACAGGCACAGTGATGGTAACAGTTAGCTGTCCTCTTCACGTCACCCTCACCTGCCGCCACACACACACATATACCCACACATATACTCGTGAATAGGACTATTTCTCTACAGTCTTTAACACCCTCTATATTGAGGTCAGTGACCCTACATTTGCCTTCCCGTTGCTCTTTCCTCAGACCCGAGTGTCAAGATTTGAGCATATGTACACAGAAACACATAGGCAATCTCCTAAATATTCGTTTGGCTAACAGTCCAGCAAATTCCAGTACTCTAAGGATTAACTAGTCACTTTATTTCTTTTGGACGGCTCTGCTATAACTGAAGCCCAACATTTTGTTTATTTTCCACTGTTTATCTTCCAAGGAACATGCTGAAATGTACTCATCATGACAAAGTACCTGCTGTGGAAATACACTTTAGAATTGTGAGACATGAGGCTCTCTTGGAGGGAAAAGGATTTTTTTTTTTTTTTATTAATCCAGTTTTAGAAATGTTTTGATCCTTTGTAGTTGTGGACAAAATATAAGCTTTTTAGAGATTTTTAAACAAGTTTAAGTAATGTTTCTAGTCTCACTTTGGTATATGAAGTTAAGCAGATCCACCTTTGTTAAATGGATATTTGAGACCTATAAATATAAACCAATTACATTTAAGTTAATTATTTTGACCTCCTCCTCCTGCCACAACAGTTTTTGGAGAACTGCTGACAAACAGTAAAAGAAAGACGTGCATTTCAGAGCTCTTGACTTCCCAATCATGCACGAGCGATTGGGGTCTAATGAACGATGCAAAGATTCCCTGGCAGGAAGCCAAAAAGAGAATAAAGAAAAGCAAAGGTGTAGATTACAAACAACTCCACAAAGTAGCCCCAAAATTCCTGAATGACTGTGGACTGATCGTTAGTGAGCTCCTTTCTGTTTGTTTCAATGACTAGAGAGGGTAGCTTTACGGAGAATCATAAAGCATGATTGAACAGAGGCTCTGTCAAAAAGGCTCAAGTCCCTATTTTTTCACTACATGGATGTCAACACGAGAACTATTTAAAGCAATCCATCATTTAGAAAAAATATTAAGATTGTTAGTTTCTATTCTAAATATATTTTCATGAAAGTGAATTGGAAATAAGGGAACTCAGGGACCTTATTGCTTGTCTCAATGATTAGATTTTTGGCATTTGTATGTAAAAAAATAACTCTAATATAATGTGAGTGCTATATTAAAAATACGTGCTGGGGGAAGACACAATAAATTATGTTGATAGCACTGAAGATGTATATTCTTAGCCTTTTTTTGACCCATCTTTTATGAAACTAACATTCGACAATTATTTATTGGGCACATACATGTCAGCTATTACGTTTTAACAATGCCAAACGTTATTTCAAATTCTCTTTTAAAACAAAGATTATTAAATGGGGATTAAAGGACAGAGTTAATGATTTCCCTTGGGAACGTGAGAGGGAAACAGAATTCAGAGACCTGGCCAGGGCCAGAGGTGTGCTGGTAAGTGTTTAATAGCTGGCTCTCCAGTATTAAAAAAGGAGGCCTGATTTGCAGTGTATGCTAATTAATATGGTGTAAATATGGCCACCATGTTTGATTGCAAGCTGCCAACCTGACATCACTGAACGTGAAGTTGGTAAGAGGTACACACAACCCATTATAAGCCCACTCTAGCACGTCATCGTTGGTAACCACCAGCGTTACCCTGAGAGCCTGTTTTTGGCTACATAACAGGCAGAACTGGGCGGCTAGGTATCTTTGCAGAGTGACTCATAAATGCCCATAGATGTATTGATACATGCCTCCATTGTCTTTCTTTTCTTCTCTTAATTTTAGAGCATCTACTTTCCTATGCTCTTTCTCTTTAGCCCTCTATTACATTGAGCACGTGACCTCTGCTACCATAAGGGAAAAAGAGCTTCTGCTATGAGAAACTGGCAGTAACTTTGAGCTACTTCAGCAATATATGTAGCAGCATTTTGTCACACAGTCTTAAAAATACGTGTACTCAGGGATGAAACTTAATAAAATTAGTAAATGTTTCCGCTTCATCATGGACATTTGTAAATGAAACTTGCAGTTATTCACAGAGACTATGTTGAGATGAAGAATTGAATGACTATAAGCCCTAATTAGAACTGAATGTCCAGAAGTTTGGCCACTACTGCTTTTGCACCTCCAGTACAAGTGTCAAAACTATTAAAAGGGCAAATAATATTTTAGTGTTACTAGAAAAATGATTTTTACCTTATAGACCTTATGAAAGGATCTCTGGGCCCTTTGGGGTTCATGAAAAACACTTGGAGAACTACCATCCTAGCTTAAAATCACAAATGCCTCATGGTTTGGCTATTGAAATAGGCTCCCCACATCCATTCTGGCCACCTTGTAATCCATTTATCAACAAACAGCCGAACTGGACTTGTAATAAGGCAATTCTAATCATGCTATTCCCTACTCAGAGCCTTTATGACTTCCCATTACTAAGGTAAAATTCAAACCCTTATCGTGGCTGACAGAGCCCCCTGTGGTCTGATCACTGCCTACCTCTGCAGCCTACTCTCCCTCTGTTCTCATCAGTCCATTGGCTGCAGCCACACTAGCTTCCTTCTGTGCGTCAAACACAGTGGGTTCATTGTCGCCCCCAGGGTCTTGGCCCAGGTCTTCTTTATACTTCTAATGCATTCTCCATATCCCATTTACCTACTTAACTTACCCATCATGCAGCAGTCTACTTAAATCTCACTCTAACAGACTTTCCTTACCTGTCTCCCGGTAGATTAGATCCCCCATGATAGGTTCACTCACTTTAAATTAGACAGTTAGTGTTGTCACTGTTCTCAAGGGCGAGGCTGTGTCCATTGTGCTGTCCACTGTATCCCTAATGCACAGATTAAGGGTTTGAAGGTTGTCTGATTTTATTGACGGGTGTCCCCCAGCATGAAAGAGAAGGAATTGGAAAGTTAGCTTCGTGGAAATGTCAGTCTGTCCGCTCCTCTGTCCATGTACAACACTAGCCCTGCAGGCCCAATGGAAGAAGCAACAAAGCACCTTAATCCACCAAAGCACTGCACAGAGACTTTTATCATTTCTTTTTTATTGAAGTCCAAACGAGAGGTGCAGAGATCACATCTCTCATTCCCATAGAAATCAAATTGGAGCCAGACCAGCATGGCTACACAAAATTGAAAGTCAACTCCAATAATGAAGGTTTTGTTGCAGGGATATATTTGTCATACTTAAATTCCTCTTTCCTTTAAGATGATGTCTTTCAAGGAAGTTCTTACCTCAGCCCCAAATGGGGACTTCCACTATACTTTATCCAGTCTTTTTGTTATGTCATCTATCCCTCCATTTCAGTAAAAATATTGAAGTATATATAACTCTGAGTCCAGTCTATAACCTCTTGACCTTCTGGAGCAATTATCATACTCCCAAGCTTAACAACACAATAAGTCTTACCTCTAGAAAACATTGTGGCTCTCCTTCTATTAAAGAAAAATATGCCAGCAATTAAGTAACTCTGGGAGGCTCAAAGTTCTTCTTTGGAAATGCCCAATATGGCTTCCCCAGGCCTTATGCCAGGGAGATGACCAGCAGGCAACTGGACATAGTAGCCTAAGAAGGTACCATTAGAAATTATAATTTTTAATATTTGTTTTTTGTTCGGGTCAAAATAATTCACCACAATGATTTAAGATTTCCTGAAATATTCCTATAAATATTCTTCATTAATTCTACTCAAGATGAAATTGATGCATCTTACATAATGCAATGTATGAACAATTCATAGTAAGTCATAACACTCAGGATTGCTTGGTGAGGAAAAGTAAAAGTTGTGGTTAAATGGGTAAATATTTGATTTAAAATGTCTCAACTACATTTAAAAGTATGTGAGGGATTGCTTCCTTTTTCTATTTCCTGCAGTATTCCTCTGAAAGCTAAAGTTTGTTTTAAAAAGACAAAGATTAAACACTGCAGTGAATTATGTCTGCATTCATGTGAAAACACCTTTTTATTTTTGCTTTGTGAAGTTTTGAAATCTAATATTTATTTCATTGTGTTTGAAAAAAAGACAGGTTACAATGCAGCTTGGGGAAAAAAATGGTACCATAAGAGATCTAATTACAGTGACCTACAGTAAGTGGGTCAGCAAGAAGCTAGGAATCAATGTATTTGTAATGGAAATAGGACCTTTTCTGGAACATTTAAATAGTCAACGCTGAGCCATTGCCTTGGATGTCATCAATCATTTTGTTTTTAGACTATATTTGAGAAGGGAATCCCAGATGGGAAAGTTGAAAGGAGGCGGCTGGGATCTGGAGAAGAGCTAGTGGTTGTGCTTGAATACCTAGACGTAAGGAGCCCCTGGAAGGGCCGATTGCTGAGAGGACCAAGGCGCCCGGAGTCCTGAAGCTGTAAGTGTGGGCTCATCAAAGAAAACTTCCAGCCTTTGCCGCAGTCGGGTGCCATTGTTTTTAAAGGGTTTGGGATTTACCTATATCCTTTTAGATTTGCTGTTTCTAATTTCTATTTGTACTATTTGATTTTAGGCTAATCACCCAACTGATGAGCCACATAGTACTCCACAGTTCTGTTACAGCTCCTTTAAGGAAATCTTTACTCACCAAAAGCTGTGAGACTAAGTGACTCATCTATGGTGTCTTATAGACAAGTTCCTTGATCTCATAAAGGCTGATTGTACAATTTGTTCATTCTACTGCTTCTTGCTTTTGCTTTCCTTCTTGCTTCCTTTAGGCAAGTTTTTCCCATGGTTAGAACAAGGGGAGCTAGAATAAGGGGAAGGCAATACTTTAAACTCAATCCATTCATGTTATTAGGGGAAATTTAATTTTTTAAAGTTTGAGAACTTTGAGAAGGTTATAGAAAATAAGAAATCACCAGCAACAGTATATAATATAATCGATTCTTATTATAAATTCTCTTTTTCTTTAGAGCCGCACTCTCTGGTAGAGCTTTCTGTGATGATGCAAATGTTCTGTATCTGTGCTATTTAATGCAATTGCCACAAATGTCACTGAGTAACTGAATTTTTAATTGTATTTCATTTTAGTCATTTTAAATTTCAATAATCACACATAGCTTATGACTACTGTACTGGTCAGTGAACTCTTTTGAATATGCCACTCGGGTTATCATATGCAGTTGTACAATATCATTTCACTAACTATATTACTGCTAATTTAGAAACCATGATTTGTATTGAATTAGTCCATCACTGACTTTTTGACTTTGGAGAAAATGGCCTAACTGCTATAACAATAAACTTATGAATTTAAGATAGCTCAAATACAGTAGACTTTTATTTCCCACTCATGTTAAGTCAAAAGTGGGAATTCTTAGTTGACAGACGGTCTCCTTTGAGAAGAAATTCAGAGACCCAGGCTTCTTCCAATTTGGCTCCAATATTTTCAACATGTCTTTTCCAGTTTGGCCATGCTAGTTGAAGACTAGCTAGTTGAATCAAGAAGGGAAGGAATAAATAGCATTAAGTGGAAAGGTTTCCTGGACCAGGCCTGGGAAAGAGTCACACACCACTTCCATTCATATTCCACTGGCTGGAACTCAGTCACATGGACACATCTCACTGCAGCATTAACCTGGAGCTACTAGCCAGGGCAGTTAGACAAGAAAAGAAATAGAAACTTCCAGATTGGAAAAGAAGCGTAAAACCATCTCTGTTTGCAGGTTACATGGTTTTTCTGTCAAACAAATACACACACACACACACGTATGCATGCACACACATACACACACAGTCATGCACACACACTTTTAGAGCTAAAAAATGGGTGCAGCATGGTTGCTGAAACCATTATGCAAAACCAATATGCAAAAATCAGTTGTATTACTATACACTAGCAATAAAAAAAAACTGGAAATGAACTTAAGGAAGCAATTCCATTAATAATAATATCAAAAAATAAAATAAAATACTTAGAAATAAATCTAACAAAAGAAGTGCAACATAAATACACTGAAAATGACAAAACATCATTAAAAGAGATCAGTGAAGACCTAAAAACATGTTCATGGATTGACAGACTCAATGTTGTTAACTCTTCAAATTGATCTACAGATTCAATACAATCTTTATCAAAGGTACAGTGGACATCTTTTTCAGAAACTGACAAGCTGGTCCTAAAATTTGTATGGAAAGTCAAGGGACCCCCAAACAGAAAAAGCAATCTTGAAAAGGAACAATGCTAGAAAACTCATACTTCCTGATTTCAATATTTCAAAGCTATAGAAATCAAGACAGTATGGTGGAAGGGTAGAAATACAGATTAAAGGAAAAGAATTGAGAATTTTCACAGCAAATTAATGGAGCAAAGACTCCGATCAAGATCAGACATGAAAATCCATGTTTTTTTTCACTACCACCTAAGTTTTTTTGTTTGTTCTCTGTATTCTTCACAATATGTACCTGGGACAACATACCTAATAAACACTCAATAAGTAATCAATGAATAAATAAACAATGCTTCTGTTGATACCAGCTATACTCTAAGGCAGTCAGTGGTGTATAAAGAAGGAATCATATTGATGGGGACAACACACCCGTAAGCCAAAGAAAGAAATTAAAAACTACAATTATCTATGTGCTGAATAAAACACACATGGAGTTTCTACACTCTAATTGACCTTTGTCAAGGAATCTACAGGCCAAGGATGTGACTATTGGCCACGACCCACTTTTAGTTTGGAATTTTTATGTTCAGACCATCTTACGTGATTATTTTCAGTCTCCTGAGCTTGTCAGGTTTAACTAGTAGCCCCTTTTCCATCCTCATCCTTCAGAATAAATTGGTAAAACTATGAGAATTAAAAACTATCAGTCTGAAATATAAGACACTACCAAACTTAAGACCAAAACTAAGATTAGAGTAACCAGGAGGCATTCGCCTCATTCTCTCATTTTTCCTGCCAATCTATCATTTTCAGTAAGGTTAAGATTGTTACCTATGTGAGAGGGGATCTTTCCACATGCACTGATACACATGAATTCACTCAGGAAGTCCTGGGAAGCATTGTAACTTTTAAGATCATTGGAAATTTTTAGTCTCGGAATAGATTCACACCAAACAAAGCAACCCTAAAGAGTTCAGCATCATCCGTGATTAATGTGTACTATTTCCAATCACCTCATTTGGCACAGAGAATGAAATGCTGCCAAAATCAGGCCTGAAGGTAACAGTGTTGGAGCTCTAAGCGACTTTCTAACACATTTACACATGACAGTTATCTTGTCTTTTTCCTGTGTTGTGTATTAGTCCACAAGAACACTACACATTCTCTGGCTGCTGAGAGAACGCACACCAACTGCTCTGCCCACAGGCAGCCGTCAGGGTGGATGCCCCACAGATCGGCTGGGGGTGAGCTCGTGGCAGTTGTTTGACAGCCAGGGAAGGCTGTCCAGAGGAGATTGTGGGTGAATGCTAGGCCAGCCTTTGCAACTGCTCAGTAGTCTCCTTTTATAGGCTTGAGAGCCAACCACAGGCAGTTGCATGCTTTGATAAAAGTGGATCATAGAAATGGAAATAAATGCCATATCTGGCCCACATTTTAGGTTCATTTCTTTGGACAATTGAATGTAAACAGTTATTTTTATGTCTAGCAGGTTTTTAAAAAGGATTTATTTTTCATCTAATAATATTTAAATTAAGCCATGTTTAGGCAAATATATATATATATATATGTATGTATCTGAATATCGGTATTTCATTTTATCTGACCTGTAAAATCATCTAGACTCATTTGCTTCAATTTTAGAGCCTAAATTCTCCTGTTTATGAAAATAGCAGTAATAAAAGTCATCTTTCTATTTCTTGTATCACCAGGAAAGCTATTGCACTGATAAAGTAAAATATCACTTGGGTATGAATTTAGCCTGGAATGAGTGGTGTGGGCCTGAGCTGAAAGAATACAGGGCCTTACAGGGCGTCTTCTCGGGAGCCAGACTTAAAAGTCTCATTTATCTTCCTACCCCTGTTTGTTCTTTCCTATGATTTTATTATTTAGGCCTTTTAAGTTGTTATATATATATATATATATTGTGTGTGTGTGTGTGTGTGTGTGTGCGTGTGTGTGTGTTTTGTAAGATACTGCCCTTTTGGAACAAAGCAAGGGTATAAATAATCAAATTTTAATGAAATAGTATGCTCATTAGTTGCATTTTTTGAGAACACACTGGTTGATTATGGAGAACAGTAGAAAATGCTAATGCATTACTTAGGAATCACCAAATTGTTAAGCATTTAAAATGCATAAATCACATACAGATAGGTGAGGCTCTCCTTAACATTTGGGAGAGATTTCATAATGAAAAAATGCTGGAAGTGAAAATTAAATATTTATTAATACAGTTTTATACTACATACAATGTGTCAGACACTCTTCTGGCTGTTTTACGTGTGTGAGGTATGTTGTATTATTACCACCATCCCCATTTCTCAGATGAAGAGACTGAGGATCAGAGCGACTAAGTACTGTGCCTAAAGTCACACTGGTGAAAAGTAGCTTTTTAGGATGTGAAGGCAGGCAGGCTGGCTTTGGGGCCTGTTGTACCAGTAGCAGCATTACGTCTCCAGACAGCACAGGCAGTTGTGTAAATAGCTCTGTGATTCTCAACCCCGAAGGCTCAGTAGCATCCTCTTGGGGAAGGCGGGGAGGTTAAAAACACATGCTGGTCTAGGTCCCACAGGCCAGTGTATATTCATGGCATGTGTGTGTGTGTGTATATGTACACTCATGGCATATATTTCCTAAAAACCCTACAGATGATTCTGTTCTTGTACCTGGGGTAAGAGCCCTAGAAATTGATGAACCATCGATTTCAGTTCATACACTAAAAAACAGCAAAGACTTTGAAGGGATATCCTGTATTCTAAGTGGGCTCTTCAAAATCCTTGGAATGGAGGGATGATTAAAATGAGTATAGTGGCATAGTGATAGAACAATAATGAGAAGGCTCATGACCCAAAGAAACCAGCCATATACAGTCCTCAAGCTGTCACTCTCCTGCCAACAAAAGACACTACAGTGGCAGCAGTAGGAAGCGATAGTCAGAAATTTAAGTCCAGAGGTGACAGCAAACAGACAGAGCAATACCTATTTAATAGCGTGTGTAGGTCACACTCTCCAACAGCAGAAATGGAAAGAAGGACCACTGTAAAAAAGCCACCAGCTCAGCTACGAGTACAGTTGCAGGCTCCGTCTTTACTGCAGGAAATAGAACGTCCTTTGGAAGTTATGCTTTATAGTCAAAACAATGCAAAATATCTTTGACCACTTTAATTTGTGATAGATCACAGAGATCGAATGTTAATTTACTGAGTTCATTTACTCTGCACCCAAAAACAAGACTATTTGGAGACGAGAGAGCAAGAGTAAAGAAACAAAGAAGAGATTAAGTGAAAGAGGCTGAGTCAAGTATTACCAAGTAACAAATTAAAACTCACGTGTGTACGTCCCCTGAGAGTTATTGATTCCGCATGGAGACCTAGAACGCAGGGCCTTTTAATGTGAAACGCCCCAACCCTTTCAATTATTTTAGCTCCTGGAGTTTTCCAGATGCACAGAGGATTTAACAAATTACAGAGACCACATATGTGAATTATTCACTGGGCCCATTTTGTGTATTTCATTCATATCTACACTGCTAGACGCAATTGTGTTAGATGCCAGATTCCTGAAAAACAAGTTATTTTCTCAATAATGGCGCAGATGCTTCAAATCCTTTATGGCATGATGAGGGTATAAAGAAATAAATTAATGTTACACGTGCTCAAAGGCTGCCCCTGTTTATTCCTGCACTGCTGGCAAACTGATTTGCTAACGAGGTGACTTCACAAAGTGGTAGTGATTGATCTGTACGTACTTACATTTCCCTATGATGTTCCTAACTTTAAGGAATAAACTGCTACTTGTGCCCAGAAACTCAGGCTTTCACCTAATTTTATGTAGACTACCATGTGGCAAATAGTCCTTAGTCTATATGTAGCTTATGTTTTTCTTTCTTTCTCTTCGGGCTTTGCAGTTTTATGGAGTATTTCTACAATGTGAAACTACTCTAAAATAGCTCCTGGAGCATTTGGAGAACTAAGCTCATATACGTTTGAATAAGCAAAACGGACAACATTCAGTTTAATCTTCCAAGGACTTTTTCATTTGTGAGTTATTATATTAAGTTGTTTGATGTTAAGGAGGAAATCTACCAAACAATAAGGAAAGTCATAAAATAATAATCTGGAATTATGACCATTTGTGCAGGTTCTAGGTTGACGTTTTCCCTGATAGGACATAAGAAGTCCAAAGAGGCAGGCTAAACAAATCAATGCTCTAGGCAAAGATTACATTTTTGTCTTATAATCTAAACTCCTGCAGTTTAAAATTATGCATTAAAAGGATAGTGCATATCACCTGTTCCTTCTTCTTTAGAAAAGATGAAATAAAAACAAAAAGGCTGCAATGAATTGATTAATAATGCAGGGTGTCTGCTTGCATGGATTCCCTGTATGGTGGAGTAGACAGACAGAAAATTATTACCCCACTGAATACATGGAAAAAAATAAAGAGATCTATCAAGATATTATAACACAGAGGAGAGAAGGTCTAATTCTGGGTGGCATCAGGGTTTAAACTATTACTATTGAAGTAGAAACTACTCTAAGATAGTGTAAATCGATCTGAGTCTTGGTGGAAGAGTGCCTAGATACACAGGGTGTGAAAACACATGCAGAGACAAAGAAGCCTCAGAGAAAGAGCCTGCCACTGTCATAGATCTGCAAGTCATTCTGTTGGGCCAGATCTTTAGAGTTTTGCACAAGAAGAGCTAATGAGGTTTAAAAGGCTTTGTTCTTAAAAGGAATGAAACTGAGCTTTCTCCCATAGGCGATGGGGAGCCATTAAAGACACTGTTCAAGGAAGTGAAATGCTCAGATTTCAATTCAAGTAGATCATGCTGGCAACGGTGTGGGGCAGGGATTGGAGGAAGACAAAAGCAGAGGCTGAGAAATCCGGAGAGAACAGATGGTTAAGGCAGGTAAAGGGTGCCTCCCTGTTAGGAGGAACAGAAAGAAGGTGACCAGTCACAGAGATCCTTCGAGGGGCACTGAGTGAGGGAGAGGAGGAACTGAGGATGAGTCGTCTCGGACACAGGCAGGAAGAGCCTCAGGTTGGCTGTGCTGTGTCCCGCAGAATTGTGCTTACATTGTAGCGTGGAGTTTGAAGTGTGTGTTCCAGGCATAGAAATCTAGCTGGTAGGATTTTGAGTTTGCAGCTTGGAAGAGAAAGTCTGGGCTAGAGATATACATTTGAGGGGTCATTCGAATGTGCCTGCAGTAATGGGGATGGATATTATTGAATGAGAAAAGCCGACAGGAAAAGACCAGAAACCATTAGAAACCTAGATTGTGGGTAAGAGAGCACAGAGCCTGGCACCTGGTGCTCAGTAAGCAGTCGTCCAACAAGCTCACAAGTGAACTTCACGTTTGGTCCCAAGGGCAGCAGGTGGTAAGAGGGATGGATATGGAATCAAGAAAGAGGGATGCCACAGACTCTGCTTTCCTAGTTGTCTGTACATCACAGTGAGAAATAAAGTCAGTCTTGATCGACATTGGCTGGGCGTATAGTTCTGGAAGTTGTCCCGCAGAGATGAGATTGCTGAGGAAATGAGTGTGACCAGAAAAGGGGCCTGGAGACTGAGGCCTTGTCCAGAAGAGGAGGCAGGTCCTGCAAAGACACACAAGTAGCCACGAGATGGGGGTGCGGGGAGACCAGAGCGGTGTCTTGGAAACCAAGTGAAGAAGATGGAGAAGGGGGCGGTCCCCTGTACCAAACGCTGCTGAGAAGTCAAGTTAGATGAGGACCGAGCATTTTATACTGGAAATGGCCATGTACAGGTCAGTTGTGACCTTAACAAGTGTCCTTCTATGGAGTGGAAATGGGAGAAAGCCTAAATGTAATGGGTTCTAGAGAGTGGACTGTGGAGGGGGAAAGAAGTGGGTTCAAGTGAAAGGTCCAGGCCGAGGATGAGAAGGTGAAGAAAACAGAAGCGTATGTGGAGTCCAGCATACAAGGGAGCAGAGAAATGGGCAGGTAGAGGGGGCTGTGACGTCACGGGAGGGGCTCTGCTTAACACGGTGGGAGATACTCAACATGCTTTTATGCGGATGGGAATCACTTAGCGCAGGGAACAAGAACAACGCAGAAGAGGGAAGGGAGAAGCAGAGACGGTAGAAGTCAGGGAGAAATGGGACCTGGTACACGAGTGGAGGGGCAGGAGCCATGCTCCTGCAGGAAGAGCAGAGGATGTGGGTGCAGATGAAGGAGCACTGATAGATTTGGTGGAATTTAATTTTGCAGATAAGAAAAAGAAGTAATAAATAACTTCCCCAGAACAAGGAAGCCAGGATACTTAATTTAATTTCTGTCTAAAAATTAGTGGGGCATATGCTAAATGTTGGCCTAAATGGGATGTAGTATCATTACTTAAAAATAATGCTATTATTTTTATAAAGGGATTTGTCTCTTAGTAAGTAAGAATAAAATGCTATAAAAGTTTACATATAGGAGGTAGTTGGTTTCTACATACCAAATAATATGAAAGTAATTACATTGGAATCCACACTAAGCAACATTTAACACAACTGGAAGATTTCTAGGGTCACTTGACTAGCTTGACATTAAACAGGAAGTCATCAATAGTAATATTTACTTTAGGAATACATATCCAAATCAAACAAGCTCAGAGGGGTACATTTCCTTGCAAAATAAACAGAAAATAAATGGCCTAATAGCTTTCTTCCCAGTAATAGTATATTTTCACAAAACACTTTTAAATAACTACAATCTATTTTACATAGGGGGCATTCAAAAACTGAGTAAACAGTGATAAAACGTTGAGGAACTTTCTGGATCCTATGAATAGTTGAATTATTCTTCTATACATGAGTTACCTCTCCTCCTAGAATATGGCCTGTTTGGGTTCTAAAGAAAAAAAAATTATATATATATATATATATATATATATATATATATATATATATATATATATATATACATGCTCTAAATTAATTAGCTTTTGTAGAAAAAAATAATACAGGGATAAATTTATCGGAATAGAGTCATATTTTTATTAGAAAATATTTTTTATTAGAAAATATTTTTTATTAGAAAATTTTTTATGGTAGAAAAAAGGCTTGAGCCGGCAAACTGACAGTTTTCAAAAGTCGTTAGGAACTATTACTGCGTTTTCTAAATTCAACCCTCAGTGAAGGTTGCATATGAGTATCGTTAACAATTCGTGTTTTCACTAACTTGTTCTGCACCTCGAGTTTCTTTATAGTTAGTGATTAGGTTTTCTCTGCTGCAAATAGGGCAGTTGGGATACTGTCTCCACTCTATGAGGTGATGATGTGACTTAACCTGCGTTTTTATGTCCAACAGAGAAAACGATAATATTTAAATGCAACATTTTGCAAGTAGTGATATTCAATAAATATTTATTAATTCAGTTTAAAGATTATAGCTATTTCACATGAAGTAATCCATGTTTAACATAATAAACTATCGGTCCAAGAATGAGTTAGAAAAGTTACTATAAGGTCAACTGGGGACAATATTGTGATTATATATGAACAAATTCAGACCAGCAGAACAGAAGACCTGCTACTTATACAATTTTAAAAAACAATTGAATTACTGTTTTCTGCAAAATACAAACAAGAAATCTCCCTGGGACTCCCAAAGTCAGTCATCTAGGTTACATAAGAGTAGGATTGCTATTTACTCCTTCACTCCAGATAAATGTGCCGGAAATGCTCTTTGGGAAGGAAAAGAAGCAACTTAAAGAAATAATCTGTCTTTACATAAAAAAGTAAATTTTTTTTGTTAAAAATCAGTTAATAATTTGATTATAGACCACTAACATTAACTTAACAAATAAAATCACTTAAATTTTTAAAGTAAATCTGGGTCCTATTTTATATTTGAGAGCATATTTAAGTCATGAACATACTTTTGGAATTTGAGTGTAAGTAAGATGGTAATTCATAAGTTGGCTAATTATTCTTCCCTGCTAAGTCTTTAAACAAAATAAGCACATTCTTTTACATTAATTGCTTGAGATAGTCTCAATTTGAAACCCCGTATTGATAGTTCTGTATCATTTAAATTCAGAATGCTTTCTAAAAAGTATGTATATTGCTATCATCTACTCAATGGTCAAATAAATGTTCTTTTTAAGATAAAAAGTACTAATACAGCTTGAAACAAATTTTAATGGATCTTATTCTAGTGCTTTTCTTTAAATGTGCCTTAAAAAAGTAATTAATGGCCTTTTCTTAATGTGTTGGGCTTTTAAAATCTGCTATTTCGTTTTGAATTCTAATAATTCCATATGGTGTTAAAAATATTTGAAGTTTCTATAGCAATTCATACACAAATTATATACCCATGTTCACTCTTTAGTTTCCTTTGCCTAGTAAATTATTACTTGTTATCACAGAAAACATGTAATTTTACAAAATACGCAGTGTGCAATGTTAGGGAAATGACACTTGATGACTTCCGATAAATGGGCATATTTGAACTGGCAAGGTTTTTAACTAATGTAGTCCTTAGGGGGTGTTTATTTCATTTGGCAGGCCCCTAAGTGTGCACTTCTGGGTTTGCATGAAGTCTTACCTTTTTGATACTGTCTTATTTACTTCTTTTATTGACTCAACAGCAGAATTATATCTATGGAATAAAAAGTTGATGGTATATACATTAGGATACTTTCAGCTGCAAATGGCGGAAAACCCAACTCAAACTAGCTTAACTACTTATCTGTTGGTAAATTAACCAGAAGAAAAGACAGAGGAGAAGTCTTAGAGGTGATAATCCTGTCATCTGCTAGAGTTCTTTTTCTTGCTCTAAACAGAAGCTCCACCTTCTAGCAGAATACTTGCAGAAAAGTCACGACAGCATCTAGAGAGAATCTCTCCTGGTGATGACGGGTTTTCCTCAGATACCCCTGGAAAACCTGTCTTCCCATTAGTAGGGCCACATGGTGTCCCCTGCACCCATCACTTGTCCTAAGGGTGGTGTTAGCCTTAGATGCCCCAGAGCCACCCCTGAGGTGGTTTGTGAGGTCAGGTCCCCCAGAGGCCTATTCAAGGTGTGAGGAGCCAGCGGGTACCTGAGTACGTCTGGGTATCACTGGAAGGAAGGAAGGGAGGAAGGGAGGAATGAATGCTTGCAGGCCCCAGAAATGTCTATTTCATATGGTGATTGGTGATCAGACAGAAAGTATGGCCTGCCAAAAATCAAAAGCATAAAATTGAGAAAACAATACTCTTTCACATGATATATTAGCTTTAGAATTATTCAGAGACTTTGCAATCCTGTCTTCCAAATTCATGGAGTGTTTTCAATCTTTTTGCAAAAAGATCTTGTATACCAGTTGGTCATTCTGTAGCTGCTGTTTTTCAATCCAGGCTATAACTTTGGAAATGGTAGTAACCATTTCTTTTTGCCGCCCCTGTTTGTTATTGTGCGTTTCCGATTATGCTTTTGCTAACTTTTTATTCAACCATACTTGAACAAGTACTGCCCACTGCCAAGGTGTGGTGCTTGTAGGTGCTGCTCCGCAGCCGTGGTACATTGTGGACACGACACAGCTCAAGTTGTTGGTGAAGGAGGAGGCGTGTAAGAAGCACGTCCTGGGCTGTGACACTAGGACTTGACTGGAGTGAGTGGTTAATGGAACAAAATAAGAGACATGCAAACTGTTGTTATATTACATCTTGCATGTATTTTATATCTCAATTTGGTGGCTGGACTAGCTGCATTCAAGCATCCTACTAAATGTATACGTCACTTGCCACTTAAGTGTGATCTTAATTGATGCTTATAAAACCAATAATGTGGTTAGAGATCCGTCTCTTATAACCTCCTAGAAGAAATGCCCCAGCCCCATGAATCCATTTCCTCGTTTATAGAACAGAAGGAAATCCTACCTCACTGAGTTATGGGGATATTTAAATGAGCTGAGCTGTGTAAAATCGTAGCGCAATGTCTGACGTACTGTGTCTCCCCGAAAATAAGACCGGGTCTTATAGTAGTAGGCCCTCCATAAAGGTTCGGCAACTTCTGGAAAGTGCCTGCAGACAGAAGCTAACATCTAAAGAAGCTAACATTCAAAGGTGATGAGGCAAATACGTGCAAATCCTTTAATGTTATAGTATCACAAGATTGTTTGTTTTAATGAATGGCAAAGAATAAAGAATATAGCAAATAGTATAGTTTAGTCTCAGATTCCCAAAAACACATAAAGAGGAAGATAGAAATATTTTAAAATATTTTCTAACAGAACACAAACATGTGTATCTAGTACAACCTGCTCTACAAACACAGAGGGGAAAAGAAAACAGTTATGCATATCTCTTAGTTTGGTCCAATTAATCCAGTCCATCAAAACAAAAACTGTTAGCAGGTATCCCAGTAACCCTTACATTTCACTCCATTCTCCCCACCCCCCAGCTTGATGGGTTTATATCTGGCATCTCAGTTCTGCTGTTGGCTGGTTTCCTCACTTTTTCTCCACAATATATGCTTTTAAAAGATGGAAATTATTTCCAAACATGAGATTTTTCCTTTTTCTCTGGCATGATCATTAAATTACACTTTTCCATACACGTTTGGAGGAGGCAGGCTTCACGTGGTGTCTGTGTGGTTTCTGAGATTTTAAAAATGAGACTCTGAGCATCAACTAAAAACGTTTTATCCATAACGTATAAAGGAAAGACAAGTGACTCTCTAGATTAGAAATCAAGATCAATCAGCCTCTGTTTCTCTCCAATTTTCTTTTAAAAATATACATTTTTGTCCCTTCAACTTGTAAAGAGTCTATTTTAAATGACCTACTTTTCAACTGGGTTTTAGTTAAATGTGTCACACCTACAAGCAGTTGACTTAAAAGTGGTTCTCTCCTTGCAGTTTCTTTCTAGACTAGTTTTTGTCATTCTGACTAGTGTGGACTATTTTCTCTAGAGAATGGAATCTTTTATTTCCTAGGAAAGTGGCTGTGTGTTTTATTTTATGTTTCTGTGAGTGGGTAATGTTGCGAACAATGTAACCCCCCTGTTTAGCACGCTCCCTGTCTGCAGGTGAAAGGGCAGTGAGGACCCCAGGAGCTCCTGAGTTCATCTGCTTCTGACAGGGCTTCAAAGCATTATCAGCAGATGGCTGTCCACCGATTTGTGAAAGTCTCCAGGGAAAAATTCCACTGTTGTTTGTCATCACGAATCCATCTGCATTGCATCCCTCTGTCGTGAAAGTGTGTTTAGTATCTGTCCAAACTCCCTCCTATTTTCGTGTAAGTCCATTTCCTCAGTGTGTGACCTTGGTTGATGTGAAGGACAGCGGCTCACCATCCTCTGTGGAACGTCTTGTCACATGGACCAGCCTTTCTTCACCAGACTGCAGTTTGGGGTATAAAACCCCATGTTTGATTGGAGAAAGAAAAGACTATGTACTGATTGGATTCATTACATTGTAATGGTTTTATTATCCATACGTGGCTCTGTCTTTGAAATTGAGCCTTACGATCTGATTTAAATTCATGCATGTAACATACTGGGCTGATCCCCACTGTGCAACAACTTGAAACATGTCCTCAAAAACTGTCCTCAGAAAACTGCTGTTTCCCACGAGCCTGGTGCTGCTGGGGGTCAGAGGTCACCTAATTAGGGATGAGAACACTTCAAAAGACCACGAAAACCAATAGCCCTTCTCAGAGATCAATGGCTGACGTGGTCACATCCAATACACAACAGTACTGCCAAAATGCGCTAAGAAAGTGGTGACAGTGCTTCTAAAACTGACCTAAGAAATAGCTACTGAACACATGCTATGACCCAGTCACAGTGCCTTATTGCAGTGTCACTTCTGAGGGGCCTCCATGGCCCCTGGCTCATGCTGTGAGCCCCACCCCACGTGTGAGGGCAGGCCCTTGACTTGCTTCCAACAAACAGAATATGGCAGAGGTGATGGGATGTATGTGATTATTATGTGTATGCGATTGTGGGGTTACGGTTCCTAAAATCAGAGTCCCCATCTGGCTGGAGTCCCTTTCCGGTGCTGGCTGTGAGGAGGCAGGTGGCCATGCTGGGCAACTCCATGTGACCAGGAACTGAAGGTGGTTCTAGAAGCAGAGATGGGCTTCCAGATGACAGCCCATAAGGCTCTCCAGCGAGCACCCAGCCAGAAAAAGAATCCACAGTTCTCCAGTAGCGAGGAGCCGAATGCTGCCACCAGCCCGAGTGAGTGTGCAAGGTGGTCCTTGCCCAGCCTCAGATGAGCCTGCAGCTCTGGCTGACAGGCTGGTGACCTTGAGAGATGTCCCCAGTAGAGAATCCAGCTCAGCCAAGCCTGGGCTCCCGATTCGAAGAACCTGGGACATAGTGAATGTGCGTGGTTTTAAGTCACTAAGATTGGGGTGATATTGTTGCCCAGCAATAAATAACTAACACACAGCTCCTCGGTCTCTGTCTTTCCTAACCTTGAAATGTTTGTAGAAAGTCCCTCGATCTGGGCATGTTTGTGTGAAAACTGCTCAGTCTCATCACGACTCGATTCAGATGTATGCTGTATTCTTCTCAGGATATCCTATTTAAAGGTATATACTGTGGGTTTGCCCAAATACAAGTGATTTTAAATTGATCACTTGGTTCTAGAGTTACCCATAGATCTTTTTTAGTAAAGATGCTATTCTCCCAGAGTAATTAATAAATAACATGTGAGACGATACTTTATGTAAATACTCATCATCAAATGCTCACCCATTAGTTTAACAACTGTTAATGATTTTCTAATTACATGATTCCATTTATATTCATTAGTTGGTATTTTACAGTAAGGAACATTCCCTTCTCTTCCTTTTATATCAGTATGGAATTAATTTCTTATTTTGATCAATGTTTTATAATTTGTTACTGTCACTATATATTTTGATATTCAAATTACTCCAGATTTGTCCCCTTCAGATACATCCTCTGTCCTAACGTGTTGGCATCATTTTTAAGCCTTTCTCATTTTCTGGCAAAACAAGATTTTCCAGGTACATTTTGTACTTTCTCTGTCACAGACCTGGAATCTTCTCCTGGTTCCTTTTAAAGTGAAGAATGTTATTTAGAAACCAAAATCTGGGTACTAAGTGTACTCATTGCTACTGGAATGTCACTGCTTCTAGCCTCTCAGTGACAGAGCTGGAAAATTCTATATTGAGATAAATTTAACAAAATACGTGCAAGACGTGTGCACCAGAAACTATAAGCCATTGCTGGGTGAAATTTTAAAAGACCAGAAATACATGGATAAATATACTATGTTCATGGATTGTAGGCCTGAATGTTATTAAGTTGTCAGTTATGAAGATGGCTTCTGCTTAGCATCTCACACACTGCAATCAACTTATTGTCTGGGATTGTGGTCTTACCTGAGGCTTGACTGGGAAAATACCTACTTTTGAGCTCACTTGGGTTGTTTGCAGTATTCAGTTACTTGCAGTTATAAAACTGAGGGATTCATTTTCTTGCTGGCTCAGGCTCTTTGTAGGCTGTCCACTGGCAGCTGCCCACAGCTCTTAGGAACTGCCTGCATTTCCTTGTAATGTGGGATTTCCCCACAGGACACACACACACACACACACACACACACACACACTTTTAATTTTTAACCTCCAATTCCGTTTCAATACCACAATGTACCTTCTAGTGTTTCCCCTTCAACAGTGAAAAACCTGGATCCCATTTTAAGTGCAAATATATTTACTTAATTTTCTCAATCCTAGGATATGTAAGATTGCTTCAAGAGAACAGGAAATACTTTGTGGTATTTGAAAAAAACGTCAAGGCAGGAAAGATGTCATGACTCTTACAGTTCGTGTTATTCTTTTTGGGAAAGTATTTTGATCATCCATGGTTTTGATTGTTTTTTCCTAGTTGAATGACCAAAATCTTTAACACGTAAAACCAAATCATGCAGAACCTTGAAAGTCATGTTAGAGTTTGGGTTTTCTTTTCATACAGTGGGAATACATTGGGGGGGCTTTCTGTTAAGTCGTTTCACAATTGTTTGTTGTGAGCAGCGTTAACAGAATTTTTTCATCTTATTTCCTGGCAGTGTTTATTATTTACTCATTCTTCAACTCACTCTAAAACAAAATTTGAGATCCTTAGAGCGATCCATACCAATAAGTTAAAACATAAAATAACCGAACAAATTAGAATGAAGACTAAAATGGAGCTGGGAATGAGAAGCCAGTTCAAAATATGCTCACCTTCGAGTACTTTAAAGTTACAAGAGGTACTGTTACAAATGTTATCTGAGTTTCCTAGAGACTAGAACAGTTTGAAACAACTCATCCTGAGTCCTTTATGATATGCTCTCCTCAGGAAACAGGCCTTCCCATTGACCTCCAAGCCACCATCTACACTCCACAGAATTGAGACTCTTTCATGGGAGAATCCATGAACTTTTTCTTGCAGTGCTTTTTCAGAAGCCTTCCTGTTTTTTGGTACTTTAAAATCTGATACAATTTATCATACATTGTTTCTCAGTCTCCTCCTTTGCTTGTTGTGTATTGGTTGTGGTTACTTGCATATAATGGAAAGTTTCAGAGAAACAGAGGTTACAAAATGACAATTAGTTAATGCGGGAAGGACAAACCATTGCATTGGGGAATTGATTGGAAGACATTTTAAAAGTTGTTATGTTATCAATTTAATTATGTTTCTATGTTGTAGTGAGTAATGTCTTACATTGTTGCCAAAAAATATTTTGAAAGGAGTTTGTTAAAAGTATGTAGCAAGTCACTTTTGATATATTACTAATAGTGTTAACAAGTTGTGAAACATACAAGGCCAGATTTAATTCTGCCAAAAAAAATTAGTTCATTGCAGAAATCAGATTAAAATTGTAGGTATGGGACAGGGATATAGAGATGAGGACCAAGCGAAGGAAAACACAAATGCCTTTTTGTAAAGCATGATGGGGATAGGACAAAACAGGGTAGGAAGTGAGAGCCCTTTCAAATGGATACTTTTGGGGGTGGGTGTGAGTTAATTCCAGTTAAATATAAATGACGAATTAATGTAAAATCGGGCTTCCTGCTCCTCTGCACTGTAGCGGCAGTGCCCATGGTCTCCAGCTGATTGTACAGAGGTGTCCTTGTTTGCTGGCTTCATACACAAACCATCACCCGTGATTATTCCAGATACCCTTTTCTTTTCCAGCAAATCTTTTTCCAAGTCGTGACAAGGTAGTGTTTGATGCAAAGGCACTTAGTTTGTCATTGCTGTTGTTAACATTCACATCAAGCACGGATAAGGCTGTGCTGGAGGTCACCCACCAGGACCCACAGACCTGCCCAGGTCGCCAACGCCCCCATTCTCCTGCCCCGGGCGGACTCGGTGGCTGGGGCGCCGTGAAGCACTGGGCTCCCAGACCCCAGCGCTGGATGGAGCGAAGCAAGGCGGACGGACGGTCATTGTTCTCTCAGGCCCAAGGAAAAGCGCACCTCTCACTCTAGGGGAAACTTCCCTTAGCTACGTCTGTCTGGGCTGCGGATGGGTCTTCCATACCGCGGCCTTCCTTTTCCTAGAATGGGACACTCCGCGAACACTCCCGTCACCTCCGTGCGCCCCGGGAGCCCGCTCGGCGCGCAGCGCACCCCAGCGGCCGCGTGGCCGCCTTCAGGCTGTGGCCACCGAGCTTCCGGAGAGCTCGCCAGTCACGCCGCGGTCGCCTCGGGGTCGGGGACAAGAGCGGCTGCAGGGGCCGAGCTGGGCGGGACCCCAGGGAGGCGCGGGCTGCGGCACCCGCCCCGCCCGCCACACCTGGAGCCGGGGATCCGGAGAGGCGGGCGGGGCTGCAGGCTGGCCCGGCGCCCGAGCAGCTTGCCGAAGCGGTCCAGACCTAAGCGAGGCGAGGGGGAGGGTCTGGAGGCCGAGTCCGCTGCTCTAGGGAGGGACCCCAACTGGGGTGGAACCCGGCACCCGCGAGGCGCACAGGCGCGCGGCGCGGTCATGGAGCGGGCGGGCCCGGGATCCGCGCGGCCACGGGACCAGGACTCGGTGGAAGCATGGCTGGACGATCACTGGGACTTTACCTTCTCTTACTTTGTTAGGAAAGCCACCAGGTAAGAAGAGGACCCGCGGCAGACCCAGCCGGGGAGTGGAGCGTGATCTGGGCTGCTCTCTGTCCGCTATGGCATTGTCCCCTTCCTTCACCATTAAACAGCCTCGGCTCCTGGGCCTTGGCTTTTGAAGTAGGTCCCTGGACCTGTGACGGTGCAGAGACCTCGACTTTAAGACGAGTACAGTCGAAAAACTGGGGTTCGATCAAATTTGCCAAGTTCAAATACAAAAATGTCGGTGCCACCCCGGACCACCGGCCGCCCTGGCATTCCCTGGCAGCATGCTCCCATGCACCGCGCTCATGGGCCTCCTCCAGTCCTCTCCGCCTCCTGGTGCCCCTAAACCTTAGCGAAACCAAAACAGTTTTGAGCCCCTTCCCTGCAGCTCCGGAAGCACGGTTTCCAGCCTGGTCCTGGCGGCTGCGCTCCTCCCCCGTCCCCCTCGCCTGGGCCTGCCAGGGCGGGGAGCCGGGGAGGAGGCGAGACCACGGGGAAGCCCCAGGGCAGCAACGTGCGGGAGCCTTTCCGGAGTGAGTGCTGGCGCCTCGCGCCCCCACAGCCCCTGACTGTCCCGCGCGCGCACCCCATTTCGCTCTCTCTCTTGCGCCCGAGGCGGCGCCGCGGAGAGGGCTCCGGGAGGGGTCGCGCGGTACACCCGGGAGCGGACCCCGGGGCGGGCGGGTCCAGTGCGGCCCGAGCGACCCCAGGGCCCGCTCTGTCTGGTCCAGAGCCAAGGCCGGCGGCCGCGGCGGAGGGCGGGGACGTGCCTGTCCTCTGGGAGTTGGCCGCGCCTCAGGCAGCGGGGCGCGCGTGGGAAACGATCGCGGAGAGTTGGGAGGAAGCGAGGCTGACGCCGAGGGACGCAGAAGGGGCAGCCGAGAGTGCGTGGCGGGCGGGTCCCCGAAGCCTGTGGATTTGGTGCGGAGCCGGAGCGCCGACCCGGCTCCTGCGCGCGCGCTCAGGCTGACTCCACACCACCCTTTGGGGAAGGGCCCGAATTCTGCTGCCGCCGGCTCGGGGGAGCCGGTGTCGGGAGCCGGCGATTGCCGCCAGGCCCGAGGGAGACGCGCGCGGGGGTGATGGTGGCGGAGCCGGCCGGGGCTCCGAGCCCAGCTCCCACCCGCGGGCGCTCGATCGCCGCTGTGCCGGGCGCTCCCCGCCAGGGGGCGGCGCGGCGCGGGGCGAGCGGGAGGCGGGGGCGCTAAGGGACCCGGCTCCAGTCACCCGCCTCACCTGGGTGCGGCGTCGCCCCCTGCGCCTGCTGGAGTGCGGGGTAGGCCGAGGCCGCACGGTCCGCACCTCGAACTCCCCACGTCTGCTATGTTGCCTTTTGGAAACAAAACGAGGTACTTCCCCAGCACCCACTTCCCGGGCGCGGCGGGGCCGGGGCTGGGTGGAGGCGCGGGTCACCCGGCGGGGGATGCTTCACTGAGATGGGCCGTGTGACACTTCCGTCTTCCTTGACTCTCTGCGGGTGTTATTACTTTGCAGTCTTAGAGGGGGCACATTTTAACCTTGTTTCTCCGAAAGAACGTCCAGAGAGAGTTAGGGTCAACTCGACCACTTTTGGGGTTCCAGACAGAGGCGGCGGCTTCGGACAAATCCTATCTTCCTGTTTAATTACTCTGCCTTCCTTTAAAAGTTCTCTTCCCGGCTTTCGCCTCCTCCCTTCAAAACCCCACTTCTGGGGGGACCAAGGGTAAACCCTGAACGGAAAGCGGTTTCTTTTCAAAGGGGTCTCTCTGCGAGTTTGGGGTGAGGCACGAAGGCCACCGTGGTCTGGGATTGCCGATTGCCGTGGGCAAAAGTTTTCAGAGGTCCTCTGCTCCTCCGAAGCCATCTTTCCTGTTTCCTGTCATCCTGTCACACTTGGCCCTTCTGCCTTCACTGAACGGGGGGCACAGAAGCTGAAGAGTGGGTGGGCAGAACTGGGCTGATTTTTTAAGTGTGTGGGTGGGGGGGGAGAGGAAGGGTGGTCTTTAGGCAGATTATCAACAGTTGAAAGAAAAAAGTTGTTTGTCTTGCAAATCAGCATAAATGCCCTTTCTCCCCTTCTCTCCTTTTAAAGACATAAATTCCGCATTGTTTGGTGGTGGTTTTTAACTAGTCACACATAAAAACACTTGACTTCCAGAGCCTGCCAGACTTTGAAAGTAATATTTTATTGAAAAATAAATTGGAAGAGTTGTTACATTTCTTTTCATATTACAGTTTCTTCCAAGTAACATACATAGGATGAAAATCCTAATCCTCAAAATTACTCCCTCAGTGTAAAATTTAGACCATCTGAAACTGTATCCTTTTTTCCAGTTAGGTTTTTATATTATAGTTGGTATTGACAGTTGGCTGCACACTTTCTGTGGAGTGTGTGTGTGTGTGTGTGTGTGTTCTTAAGAGAAGAGTTTGTGTTGAGTTTATCTTGGAAAACGAAAGTGTAGAAATTTAAGGGTAGCACAGGCCCTCAACTTTGGGAGTTACAGAGGCTGCAAGTTGTCTGTGTAAAGAATACCATCTAAGCGCATGTGTGTAGCCAGAGGTTCTTCACAAAACAATATTCCAGTTTGCTTTTCTATTTCGTGACGTTAACTTAAAATAGGAGACAATGGGAATGAAAGGTTGGACATCAGTTGCTTATAAAGTTGCCAACCTGCTAAACCCAGAGTGATTCACTTGGTTGTGGCAAAAACTTACTGCAGACATTTTCACTTTACAGCTAAGATTTTTTTTTTTAACCGAAAGACCACATTACTTTGCTTTTTCCCCTTAAGTTACACTTTCTAAGTGTAAAATGAATACTGTAGGTGACTCAGGAAACCCATGAAACAATAGTCTTGTAGCGGCATTTGGCATGTTTTAAGATTTAAAATAAATTTGGATTCCCTTAGATCAGCCATCTATGCCTGTAAACAGGCATGGTGATGGAACTATTTCTACATTCTTTGATTTAATCGTTGTCTTTTGACATTCCTGCAAACGTCTCTATCCTTGCCATGAGTACTGAACAGAATGAAGATTCTGGCCCTCCTAAATTCTCCTTTGAACACCTATGAATTTCGCTTGACCTTTAAAGCCCTGATGCTGCTATATTACAGTTTGCTGTAACTATCTTCAAATACAGAGCTAAGCACCTCATTAAAAACCAGAATTTGGAGCATAGAAGTAGATGCTATTTAGAGTGATCACAACCTGTGTACATGATTTTGAGTGTCAGCCGAACAATTCATAACATAATCTATTAGCATAAAAATTAATTTGAGACTCGACATATGCACCACCCCTCCCCTCAGTATTGGAGAGGACTTTGCAGCCCTAGGGGCCCCAGAGACTGTTAATTAAAGGCGCTAATGCTTTGCCTTCTCCGATGGGCCTTCCTGGTGCTAATGCTACTTGCACAGCTGTTGTTGCTCTTGACAGCTTATTCGAATAATGTTCCCTTTCATTAGCAGCTAATCAGCTCTGTGCTGGGGGGTGATGTTTTGAGTGGGCTAGTATTGTAGGAGCAGCACAATTGACTTTTTATTGCTTTGTTTTGTACTGAGCAAAAGCTTGAGAATATTTGGCATATACTGGAACGAGGAGCTATTAAGTGAGGACAAGTTTTTATGACTGCTTGGATCAAAGTCCAGAAACAGAAGTTTTACACTCCCATGGAATTTTCTGTGATGGACTTTCTCTTTGATACTGCAAAGATGTGCTGAATTGTTGACGGTCCAGGTCCTCTGTCGGGGATTCTTTCTTTTTATTTTATTCCTTACTTCCTCAAATTTTTTTCTCACCTCTAAAAGCTGTGACATTTTTATTTGCAAGATATTTATGTTAAAACAGATGATGGATACAAAAATCAATACTGCTATCCACTCTTAAAAATTATTGTTTGTGTAATTATATGGGAATATAATCTTTTCACAATTTTCAGACAAATGATTTTGTTAAGTATATTTTGTTAAGGAGTCACTAGCCTTGAAGATAAAACTGTGGGAATTGACTCAGTCTGACTTTGGTATCATTTATAATATTTTTATGATGGTAATTCTGGTGCAATAATCGCTTTTTGTGCTTTATTGTGTATAAGCAAGGTACATATAGCCAGCTCTAAGCTGCCTTTTACTGCCCTAAAAGTACTCACGTGGGTTGAATTCTTCCTTTTTGGAAGAATCCGTGGAGCCCCTGAAATGGTGTTTCTCATTGCCTTTCTATCTCGAGGTTTCAACTTCAGGTCCAGTTAGGTGCTGCACTGCAAGATCGTGCTCCTAAAAATGTGGCAGAATGAATGCAGTGACAATTAGTCCTGGATGGATATCTGCTTAGAATTATGCAAACTTAAATAGGCTTTTAGTACAATTCAGTAGCTTTTTTTCAGTTTGTGATACGAAGATCCATAGAAATCGTCGATATTTTCACCATATCATGTCTTCAGCACCTCAAGATGAGCACTTTTTAGCTTTTTGAGTATGTTGTGTAACACAATTTCCTTTTTAAAAATTCCACCTACATAGATGATTTGACTCTGGTCTCTGATATCATTTCTTTTAAAAATATTTGAAATTCCTTTCAAGTTGTGTAGGTAAAGTTTGTAACTTCACTCTTATCTGATGATAGAGAATGTGTTACTCTGATGCTCCCTTCCTCTAGATTTGGAAACACAGATTAATTTAGCACTTTGGTTGTACTTCTTAGTGCATTTTGATGACACTTGTAATTGAAAAGGCTAAACAGAGCTGCTTGGTATTTATTAGTTTATCCCCAAAACAATTTTTCAACTTGAACTTGACCGAACCTCTAACTGTTGTGTTGAGTTAGATTTGTCCTTCGTTCTCAGAGCTGATGCAGGATTAAACCTCTTCCTAAGATAAAAGCCTTTAGTAAGGACTGTGGGACAATTGAATACATCACTGAGTTGATTGATAGTGGAGGGTGGAAAAATGACTAATTTCTGAATTTAGGCTGCAGACTCTCTACTGACTTTGCAAGACTTCCTCTGAAATTAGTTTAGCGGGACAGATGTAGCATCAGTTGACCCATGTTACAGCTGATTGATGTGGCCTTGAAATATCTGTCAGAGTATCAGTTTCTCAGAAAGTGCCTGTGAGCTAGCTGCACACCTAGGAATACAAATTGGAGAAAGTCTTTCCACATGAGTCATCCATTTGATATTTAGCTCTGCAGTCTTATTAACTGACTTGGTATTCTCATTTTATTTTGAAATAGATATATTTCATTTTCTCTAAATGGTAGGCATTTATACTTATTGCCAAACAAATGTTTAAAGCAGGTAAAGCAAACCGAGTATTAGTTCATAAGAGTTATTTTGATAAGCACTCGAAAAAGCTTTGAAAGATATCTATTTCTCTGGTGTTTAGTTTTTAGTGAACATGCTTTTTAAAGTCTATGTGTCGTTGTTGGCCTCTGTGTTTTTTGAGACCTTCCCCTTGAATCTGAATTATAAAGTAAGATTAGCTTTTTGCAAATTATTTTCTCTAAATAATGTTATTACACCTAAACTTGGGAAAGCAAAAAGCCTCACTTGATATCATATTCTTAATTATAATTGTAAAAAAGATAAGAATGATCATTTCTACTCTCTGTTGAATACCTATGCTGAGGTTATAAGAAGAAAAAAGCCCCCGATCTTTCGAGCTGATGAAATAGTTGAAACACACACGCACATAGATAGGATCGTTGACTTTTAGAGGTAGAGGGGATCGCGTGATCCAGTGTTATTCAAACTTAAGAAGCGTACCTCTGTTAAAGAAAGACATTCTTACTGGTCTCCAGGATATTGGAAAGCTTTTGGTCACAAGCAACAGAAATGCACCTTAAACTCATCAGACTTACATGATGGAAGTGCCTGGGGATTGGTTTGGCTGTGAAATCAGCTGATCAAATAATTTCATCAAGAATCTGTCTGTTTCTCTGTGTGTCTATTTCATCTGTCTATCCTTCCTTCAGTCCTTTTATCCATAAATCCATCCATCTATCCATCTTTGGGCCCTAGGCTACATTGGCTTGATTCTCCTGCATGTTTTCTTCATGGAAAAGTTTCTTCTTGGCAAACTTCTGTGGTTCTTGACCTTCCGGTGGTAGAGAAGGCCCATCACATCTGTATCAGTCCTCTCAGCATTACTCTGGCCTTGCTTGCATCACATGTCTGCTCTGGAACCATCACTGTGTCTGGAAGAATAGAGTGGTCTGACTACTCTGTTGAGGCCGGTACTCCAGAGTGTGATATGTCCTTGGGGCAGCGGGGAATTCCCAAAAGAAAATGATGAGAGCACAACAGAAATTCTAGATATCTACCGTACCTGGTGTTGACTTCCTTTTATATTAACATTTTTTAAACATGCAATTCTTAAGAGTAGGTATAACTGCATCAAAGTTATGCTACCAGCGAGCAAGGGTTCTTGTGTCGTCAAAGGAAGGTATTCCAGGACGTACAGAATTAAGCCATACGAATAAAGCCAAGAAAGTGGTAGATTTATTAAAGTAAAGAAAAAGGACACTCCCAAAATAACAGATGTGGGTGGGCCAGGAAAAGGACAACTGCCCCAGAAGAACTAAGAGGCTTAGGGTTTTATTCGAATAAAGGCACGAAATATTCAAGTTTTGTGGTGGCATCACAGGCTTTCTCCGGATGGATCCCTGCTGTCCTAGCTGACCACTGGTTCTCCTCAGGGGTGGGATTCCCTTGTTCTTATTTGGCCTTTGTCGGCACTGTCCTGGTGACACAGGGGATGGAGGTGTTTCCCTGCCCACAATGCTGACAGTATTATAATCTGGTACAATTAGATGTCACTGCACCTTTTCTTAAGAATGATGTCATCTCCTCTTTCCTTTGTTTCCCGCACTTCTTCCTTCCCTTCCTCCCTGCGGCCCTGTTCTTTCTGCCTACAGTAACAGTTACAGCGTGTGTGCCACTGGAATACCAACATAAATGCATAAGTTAATTATGAATAAAATGAAAAACCTCCAGCCAAATGCGAATGGACAGCATCCATTCAATCACCCTGCATGCAAAGTGAGCATGGCCTTGCTGCCCAGGGAGGGTCTGGCTGGCAGCTGCAGTCACCCTACGATGATTCACTTCTCCTACTGGGTCTCTCTGTTTAAGCAATCAGGGAACTTTTATTCCTATAGCACAGCATGCCAGCTTCTGGGTTTTACTTGGTTTGAAAGCGTGTTTGTATATTACATCTACCGCTTTTATGTTCTCTTTCCCCCAGAACCATTGGGCTGCAGTGTGTCTGGAACATGAATAGAAACCTAAGCACTAAAATTACAGGACCGGACTTGGTTACAAGGTGGTCATCCCAGTAATGTCAAGTGTACTTCTTTGACCTGTTTTTGGTTTTACTTGTCATTAGTGTGAAAGCACAAAAGTAAAAAAAAGTACAGATCTTCATCACATACTTGATTTGGACTCGCAGGGCTTTTCATGCCCCAGACCGAGGAGCCAATGGAGGGAGTCTCTCCCACATCTAAGCTGCAAAGCAAATCAGTTGACATATTTACAGCCTAGATTTCAGTGATTATGTTTTCTTTCGGATGTAAGTAGGTTTTCTTTGAAGGGACAGTTTTCATGCATGTGATTGTGAATGCATGGAAAATTACAAAGCATGTTTTCCAGCTCTCGGTCAAATCTGAACGTGAAACCATATGAAGCAATTTCTGCATTTTATTTATATTTGGTCCCAGTTAGCCTTTCAGATGTTTTCATAGCTGGAGAAAACTTGGAAATACTAAATAACTTTAGACGGAGGCTCCGTTTTCTTCCCATGCCAGACCCAAGTGAACTCCACTGTGACACCAGAGCGGAGAGTTTGGAGGATGTCACGTGCAGGTGTCCCAACCGGCCTGGTCTCATTTTCTTATGTGTGTTCATATTTTAGTCTAAACCAATGCTTCTCAAAAGCAGATGCCCTTGGCATTCGGTGCTGATGCTGCTTTGTTGTGGGAGATGGTTGAGCACATTGTGGGGTGTTTAACATCCCTGGGCCCAGACCCTAAATCCCGGGAGCACCCCATCTTTGTGACCCCCCGTTTACAAATGCCCCCAAGGGCTGGCACCACCACTTAGTTGGGATCCCCTGGTCTGCACCCTTTAACATTTATTTATATTTATGGTGGTTAAGGGCCCTCAGTAGGATAGATTTCAGCAGCGACCCCTGGCCCCCTCTTTGTAAGAGTATGACCTTGGGGACTTTATTTGCTCTCTCTGTGAAATGGAAACAATAGCATTTACTTCATGGGGTTCTTAAGATATCTAAAGAAAGTAATGCAGACTTCCTTATCTCTTTTAGTGGTGATTTTCAGTAGTTTACTATTTTACCTTGAGACTCATTGGTGCCTTAAATAGAATCACAGATGCAGAATAAGTCATTCCCTTATTCTGATCAGTGGGAATTAGAACAACAGAACAGTGATTATATAGACTTTGTCTTTCTCACTTTTTAGTTGGATTTTTATTAATAGTTGAACAGAAACTTTGTGGATTGTGGAAGATGCTAGAAAGGCAATCAGAATGGGAGGCCAGGCCCCTGATTCTGTTCCCAACTTTGCTGTTAACTAAATTTGTGACAGGCCCAAGTAAGTAAACTTCATCTTTAAACTGGGATGTGGGAAGAAGTGAGGAATGGGGGCAGAGAGATTCATAAATGAGCTTAAAATTCTCTTTCAGTCCCAAGTGTTCTCAATTCTCACCAGGAGAGCAGAGTATCAACTTCTCAGATTGAATACTTTCCTTCTTTAAGTATTTTCCAAACAGCAGTAGTGGACCCAATTGTGCAAATAATGTAACTAAAACTGCATAAAATTAGGATCCAAGAGCAGGAAAAAATATCTAGCATTATATTTTATGCAAGTTACGTGTGTTTTTCCTACAGATAATTGTAGCAGATTTCCATGTAAGCTTTCAAGCATCCCTTTCCAGACAGGAAATCGGTACACTCTGTAATTCTGGTTTTTGGTGATTAATTCACATGACTGATGAAAAAACCACTGGCGAGAAACAAAGCGGGGGTGAGGTTTTAACAGGAGACTTTAGAAGAGAATGGGTTGAGTGTTGTGATCTTCCAGAGTCTGCATCTTTTTACTCTGTTCTGAGGCTCCTGCAAACTCCCCAAATGCTGCTGCTCCAGGCACTTGCTATAGGGCCCTCCTTGAGGCACAGGAAACACCCTACTTGTAAATTTCCCCAAGTGAACCCCCTTAGGGAGGCGCTAAGCCGGCTAACTTGAACCCCCAGGTCTCCTGTAGCTGAGTGTTGTCAAAGCATGGTTTCATCCAGCTTTCTTCCACTTGAGAATACGGTTATTATGAAATATTGCTATCGTTTTCATCATAGGTAATTCATCATAGTTGTATATTTTCTCATATTTGTTGTCCGTTTTATTGTATCTTTGATATTTTGGGGGGAAAAATGTCCTGCAAATCTGCAACTTATTTTTCAAACAATACAATTTCTAAATAGTAATGGAAAAACAAGTTATGTTCTTATATTTATTTTTCTCAACTAAATGTTAGGCTCTTAAACTTTATGTATTGTATGGGAAATTATAGTACATGTAAATGTAGTTATTGGTCTAGGGAATCTGTGTATTTCAGTTCTATTTTGAGAAAGTACTAACATTAAAACAACTTTTTAAAAAATGAGTGTTTCTGTAGAGAAATTAGTGTATTTAAACTAGGAGCTTAGGAAGCAGCAATGGCTAACATCTAGTTTTTCTGTAGAAGCCTGTTGAATAAATTCTTTTTATCTTTACAAAAAAATTACCTTTGAACATATACTCCATTTAATGTTCAATTCACTTAAAAACAGTAGGTATCATATATTAAATACTGAGTACCAGACTCTATGCCATCACTTTATATGCATCGTTCCTCTAAGTTCTGAGGAGACCTACGAGGGTTAGTGTCATGGTCACTATTTTACAGAGAGAATAAATAATGTGCGTAGGGTCTTACCCTTCGGAAGAAGGATCTGTTGGGTTGAAACCCAGGCCTTTCCCACCTTGGGCCGTCACCACAAGCTGCACTGAAGTCCGGCCTCCTTGTTCACGGAAGCAAAGCAGAGGCTCATAGATTTCATGTCGCACAGAATCTAACTCAGGAAGATGGTGAAGTTTCTCTGAAGGCCTCCCAGTGTGCAAGCACATCACTGAATGAGGTGCCTGGAGGCTTTGCCCAGTGGGTTTAGTTTCCATATATAATTTTAGAGTTTAAAAAAGTGGGAACTCTCAAATGACATTTTAAAATAGAGTGGCTGAAAATTTAAGTACTAGGCCATTACAATTATAGTATTTTTAGTATTAGAACACAAAAACCCTAAGTGCAGTATATTTTCAAAGAACTTTTATCCTTTGATGCATTATTTTAGGCAAGAGTACAAAACACATTAAATTAGCTGCTTTATAAGTAGGTTTCATCCAATATTTTTAACTCATGAGAGTTGTTATGTTTGTATCAATTTTACTTAGCCTTGTAAGTTTTTCTTTTTTTCCCCTTACTCTTCCAGATGCCAAGAAATATTCTATAAAACTTAGGCCAAGTATTTCAATTATTTTTCCCTTTCAAGATATCTGGGATATTGAAAATGTGTTTTAAGGCATTTCTGTCTTTTTCAGGATTCATTTTGTGAGATAAGTGAGCACTTCAACTTCGGTAGCAAGAAAAGGTACTGCTGCGTGGAGCCCTATGGACACAGGTGTGTGAGTGTGTGTGAGTGAATGTGTGTGAGTGTGTGTGTGAGTGTGTGTGTGTGTCCCTTTGGCTCATCCTATTTGGATGCTGTGCCAGAGCTTGTATAACCTGTCCTGTCAGTAAGTTTTGCGTATACTATTTAGTGCTTCTAGATAGTAGGCGTTTGGAGGGAGCTGTAACTTGTCTAGATTAGTGGAAAATTTTTAGAACACAAACTATGTGTTGTAGTTTTCTTTCCTGTGATAAGTTTATCATAATACCCAAAATGAGAAATTGGAAAAGGGGGAAAGGTTTCATTCTTAACAGACTATGTAACATAAAATGACCTTTCATTTTTTTTCAATGCGTACTACTAATCAATTTATAAAATTTCTAGAAAGTAGGAGAGGAAGGATACACAATACGCAAAATTAAACCCCTTTAAATATTCATAAAAAAGGTATTACTAGCTTGGCACCATTCTATTTAATCATTAACTAAGTGAGCCTATCATTTTAAGAATAATACAGTTTTCACTACTAAAAATATGAGCACACAGGATGCGGAGAATGAAATATATAGCACTTTGTTTCTGCCATGTGTATAATTTTATAAAATAAACTCTTTGTTACAACTATTATAAAAAAATGTCAATTCACCTTCTATGTTCCCTACCCCCCAAAATTCCTTTGCTATTTTTTTATCACTCACGAATGCATTTATTCATCCTTCTGTGCATTGTGGAAACCACTGAATGTCGGACACCGGAAATGTCAAGTTCAGCCTTTTCCCCCAGCAGCTTCCTGGCCTTTTGAGTCCGTGAACTCATTTAGTTTTGTAGGGCGCTCCACCCACGTGGTCACAGCATCTTGAAGGGTGCAGTTCTGTCAGTGCTATAAAGAAGCCTCGTGAAATTAAAATGTGTTAAACATTACTCTTCATGATACTGATTTTCATGTCAACTTGTCATTGCAGGAGTGGTTTGAGCTGCAAGAGTCTTCCCCAAAGTATGCCTAGTATTCCTAAATATTCCTCCATTCCCTGAAGTAGAACATTAAGACAATACACTTCTGATCGGATTCATCATTGAAACAGATTTGAGATTTAAAATTCAAGTCACATTTATGACAACTCATGGCAAGGTTTTTGCAGCCTCCATTGGCCTTATTACCTGCGGTGTAATTACATCTATCTTTGGGTTCTTTTCTTCTTCAGTACGGGGAAGGGCCCCTTGTGAGCCCTGAGCAGCGTCTGTGGTGGGTACAAGTTTGAGACCACGATGGCACCTACCTGAGAGGAACAACTCCCAGCATTGAGTTTGGTAGGCTCTGGAGAGTCTCTGGTTATTTTACGACATACTGTAAAAGTTTAAGAACAAAACTAAGTCTAATTTACCCATTTATAAAAGGTGTATAACACAACTCATTTATGAGGTAAGACGTTTTTTGTGTAATAAAATAAGGATGGAAATAAGAGCCTGGAGGATAATAAAACCGATTTTGGTGAAGAGAGAGGGAATGATTTGGGTGGGACGTTAAACGTCAGGATATTGTCATGGATAATAAATCCTTGGCATTGGGTTTCATTGCATCTCTCTTAGCCGTGGCTTTATTTCAAGCATCTGGAGCCTGTTGTCTTTCTTTGACAGCCTTGTAAACGTTAAATCAACTCAAAGACTTGAAGAGGGCTGCCTGCCCCGACTGCTCCAGGTTTGGGGGCGGTTGGCAAGAATCCACTTCTACACGAAAGAGAGCCCCTAAGTTGTTAGTGCTTGTGGGCACAGGTGAAATACCTCATAGAAATTTCCTTCCTTCCTTCCTTCCTTCCTTCCTTCCTTCCTTCCTTCCTTCCTTCCTTCCTTCCTTCCAGATGCTATACTGTAACTTATGTAGAGTTATGATGCACCTCTTCCCTTTCGGGGGAAAACTTAGTGCAAGTCTAAAGAACAGCCTTCTGAAGTATCTGCTTTGGCTTGGGGTGGGGTGGGGGGTGTAACCAGCCTGTCTCCAGACCCCATTAGGCTCGCGCAGCCTGTGTGCTGTACCTCCAGGAACACAGCCTTTCCACCTTATCCTTTCCCTGATTGTCTTGGCAAAACTGAATGAGCAGCCATTCTCACCGCAGCCCTGCATCTCCACTGGGATGAGCACGGAGAGTGTGGGAGACAGCAGCACCCTAAATATATGGACAAGCTTTGGAAATGCTTCCCTGGGCATTTTCTAATGTGACTTGTGCATCAACCCTTTGTGGTGACGGGAAGAATAAGGAGGTCTTTCTCCTATTTAAAAGTGAGGACGCTGAGGGGCAAAAGGATCGTAAGTGGATAAACCTACCGGACCCCTCCCGGTCGTTGGTAACGTGCGCTGTGGTGGAGGCTGCATGGTCGTCATGGCCTCATTCCAGCGGCCCATTTTCACAACCGAAGCACTTGAACTCCAGAGAAGTTGCAATTGGTTCAACTTCCCACCTGTGTAGACTTGTAGCTGGAATATAGAAGCATGAAAGTGGCCAGCTAAAGTGCAGGACACCCAGTTAAATTTGACCTTCAGATACAACTTATGCTGAAAAATTAGTCATTGTTTATCTGAAACTCAGTTTAAATGGGGTGTCCTGTATTTTATTTGCTAAATCCAGCAACTCTAAGAATGACTCTTCTCTGGGACACATTTGTTATCCATTTCGTTCAGTGCATTGTTTTAAATTTACAAAACGTGACTTGTTTGCAGAGAAACATAGATGTGGGATTCAGTCAGATTTTTTTAAGGACACTGTCCTTAAGAATCTTTGTTCTTTGAGTCCTTTGAGACAGTGCTTTTATCTCAGTGGTTTAGTGTGCCATCCTTTTATGACCTGGCAGGAAAGAATTACATTAGAGAATGTGTTATTGTAAGTGATCTTTTTCTCTGTGCCTGGTGTGCTTGAGTCTGACTCAGAGGCAGCTGGAACTTCTGGGGTGCCTTCTTCATGACAAGCATCAAGGTGCTGGGACCCTCTATGTCCTCGAGGTCATAGCACTTGGAATAGGAGACCTGGACTTGATTCCTGGTTCTGTTACTGGATGCAGGATGTGTTGGGTTCAGCTGTTTACTTTAGCTTCCTGTTTTAGAAAATAGGATCATTAATGCCTGCCTCACCAGGTTTAAATGCAATGGTGCTTTTCCCGTGCCCAACATCACTGATGTAAATGCTTTCTAAAATCCCATAGACTCCCAGAAGAGAAAGAAAGGAGAGCAGAGATATATCCAAGGCCACAGAAGCAATGCGCCCCCATCAGAACTACCATCCAGGCTTCCTGAATCCCACTGCCTCAATCCTGCCTTACATTTGACATGTTCATAGTCGTCTTTTCCATTTTTATTCATTCATATGCATTTCCATTTAACTTCATATGACAGCAAAATCCAATATGCATGTAAATTCAGAACAATATAAACTTCGATTTGGGGAGAAGCAGTCACTTAATGGTTGGTCCAGGATGGTACCTGACATGCTCAAAGGATCGTTACCTCATAGAAAAACCCATTCCAGGAAAACAGAACCCGTAAAAGTGAATCCAGTTAAAACAGAACAATCTTAGTGGAAAGGCTTTGATTGGAACTTTATCATGAAGAATAGAATCACAGATTATGAAAGTAAATTTATTTTAAATTTAATAAGATCTAGATTATAATGAAAACTCCATGCTAATTTTTAGAATAAACAATTCATTTTCTGACAAAACTATACCATGAATAATAACTTTACTTCATGTTTGACTTTCGCAGCAAGATCAAAAAGAGAGTTCTTTTTCCCCCAAAATTGTGTTTTTTAATTAATATTTGAAGACCTCAGTTGTTTGAAGGACATTCTTAACCTAGAATATAATTTTGTGAATAGAATTCTCTTTTCAAGTATCTGTTATGTCATTATCCTTGTCAATTCTTCACTTGTTAGCTGGTCTTCAGTTGGGCATGACCCCTAATTGTCAGGGGCTTTGTGTGATATTAGAGCCGTTCTCCATCACCACTTGTGTCTACTTATAGAAATTCTGAATCTTATATGAGAATTTTAATTTCAGCTTGCAGGTGATTTGTATTGTATAGAGACTGAAGTACTAAAGAATGATTGCGAGAGATCGGCGTTAGACTTCAGAGGAAGGGCCCACTTCACACAGCCACGTAGGTCATGCCCTGTAGGAATGCCTGAGGGAGAGGTGTGCGAGGTGATTCCCTCTTACTTGTGGTTGATTCTAAGTGATTGCTTTGATGTTATGAGAACATATGCCTTCCTATGCACGTGTGTAACTACAGGAACTCATAATCAATAATGTGGTCATGAGAAACCCTTTGCCTCCGTGACTGGCGATTGACAAAAATGGTTGATTGAATGACTGGGTATATTCAATCTGCTTTTCCTGTGTCATGTTGAGTTCATCTCTCCAAGAACATAACTAGAAATAAAAAACAAAACAAACAAAAAGAAAACCACTTATGAAACAATTAAATACAGTAATAAGAACACATAACAAAGAACTTTTGAGCACTGGCTCAGTTGACACATACGAGGCACTGCAGGAATCTGAGGACAAATCAGCCACGATGTTATGAGGCTCACATCAGAGGAACAGTGAGCACTGATCACTAAGACAATGTTGATTTTCTGTAACAGATACACCAGCATTCAGATACTCCAAAGACTGTTGTCCCTTTTGATGCAGTTAAGTTAGGAGCCTTCATTTATGCATGCTTGTTGAGGACGTACTATGTGACAGGCATTTTCCAAGTACAGGGGATGCAGAGGTGACAAGATGGACAAGCAGCTTTGATGGAACTAACAACATCTTGTTGGAGACAATAAACAGACAATGAAACATCAGATTGATAAACAAGAAAATATCCGATAGAGAGAATTCAGGTAATGTGGGGTGGAACGTGAAGTGTTGAAGCCAGCTTAGGTGGGGGATCAGGGAAGACCTGTCACCACAGGGAGTGTGGATGCTGTGAGGAGTTAGAGCTTGGTGTGCTGGAGTGCCCAGGAGGCCAACGTGGGTGAGAGGAGCGAGGGTAGGGGTTTAAAAGAGTGTGGGTTTAATCTCCATTCAGTGAGAAGCCAAGTAGGGTAGTTAAGATGTTAAGATCTGTGTTGTTAAAAGATTACTCTGGCTGCTGTGTGCACAATGGATCGAAAGGGCAAGTATAATATCAGAGAGACCCTGGGAGCTGTGGCCATAGTCCAGGTGAGACATGTGGGGATGGGGACTGGGGTGGTCGCACAGGAGACAGACATGAACAGGTTGGGATAGAAGGTTTGGGGAGTCAAGTTGGCAGGACTGGGACTGGACGTGAGAATTGAAGGGGACACACGTAGAGTAATTGCTCGATGTTTCGTTTGAGGAACTAGGGTGTGTAGTGATGCTGTTTATTATATGAGAAAACTGGTGGGGGGGAGGGGAATTGGAGCAAGGTGACATTAGGAATTCTGTTTCCACCATTTTAAGTTGTCTGTTTAGACATCCACGTGGAGTTGTCACATAGGTGGTTTGATTAAAAAAATGTTTTTAATTGATCACTTTCAAACGAGAAGATAAGAAGTAAGTTGTGCCTAAGCTTTAGGTTTGCTACTGAAATAGTTAAAAATGCTTATTTTTATATTGACTTAGCAATTTAAGTTATATGTGCATATTTGAAAATCACGTAAGTTATGTTAACATAGACATATGGTTCATCTCCTATCTCATATTCTACAGGACAATTTTGTTCAAACCTTCCTGTATTTGACAGCTTCACATGCATTTTTGACACCGATGTCTTTGGCCCTAATACTGACATTTCGGGGGTTATATATGTAAGCATTTTCCAGAGCATGGCGCCCTCGTTTATAACTTTTTAAGATACAGCATTATTTTATCAGTGTGTTGTTGTCACTGGAAGATTTCTCCCAAGCCACAGCATGAATTTATAAAACATTAGGACAGTTATGTTTTTTAAAAAAACGCTGTGCTGTAGGCATATACAGGTAACCCTGTATAGCACGACATTTTAAGGACCCTCACAACTGTGTTATGTGGCATTGCTTGTACTTGTGATCTGTGCAATACCCCTACCTACCATGTCGTTTTTAAAAGAGACCTTTAAAAGGCTTTGATACTGTATCCAACACCTGAAATTATGAGTCATTCCTATATGTGTTACCTTTTTGACCCTTTCCACTCTAGACTGGTAACATTATAGAATAATACATATTTACCAAGCAATACATTGTTGTTCAAAGTAAAATAATTAAGGGAACATCCTATAAATGAAAAGTTTAGTAGAGACTCAGGAATAAGGCAACCTCTTCTTTTCCCTTCTGCATTCTTCTCTTCTCACTTAAAAAAATTGTGGAGAGTATTCATGTCAGTACATATGACCATCTTCCAAAGTCTGCCTCATGTTCCACTGTGAAAACATGCAGTGGTGAGTCTCCCCCGCCTTCCATGGGTCGGGTTAGGCTGCTGCTCAGCTCTGCTGTAACAAACCTACAACGGTAAATACCCTGGTCCTTCCTTTTCCACATGTGTGAACTCTTTGGAACAAAGGATAAATGCATTTGAAAATTTGTTACATGTTGCCTATTTTGTTACATGTTGCCTATTTGCCTTCCAAAGAGGTGAGAACAATTTTTACCACAGCCAGAAAGCCTGTAAGGTGTCTGTAACCCAACATTCTCCAAAACAGACTTCTTTATCCTGGTCATTTATTGAACCTAATCAGTGTGTTATTGTAGAGTGGGGATTGCATTGCTGTTATTATAGGCAGATTCTTTTAACTGTCCTCAGTGATAGCACTTTTTTAAATTTTTTAAAGAAATTTTAGTTAAAATTGAAAACAAATAATTTGAATTTTCTTGGACTGAATTTTTAAGATGAACGATTACCTACTTTTACATTTTCTTTATACCAGGAGCAGATAATCTAGAAGAGGTCATTTTTACCATTATTGAACGAGCTTTATTAGGAAATATTTACAGAAGTTTAAATCTTTCTACATACTAGATCAAATTGTTTATATTTTCCATGTCTTCTTCTCACTCTAATCTGTATATAGTGATATAGCTAAAGCTAAAATTAAGCATATTGGCTAGCCGAATTTAGATAAATATTTATATTTAACTTTACAACAAGTTGTGTCTCTTAAACAACAAGTTAATTTTCACATTTATGTTTTCCTAAAACTATTGTCAAATTTAGTGTCTTTAATACAACCTGATTTTGAGAGACATAGACTTTGATGCTTGACACTTTATAAACCAGATATCTGAAAATATACACATCTAGGCATCATACTTTATTAAAATGTTCATCGAAGCGATTATCCTTTATAGTTTTCAAGCTAGAACTGTCTTAAATAAACCACCTTGTTTACATTTTTGATGAAAATTAGATGGTTATCTGACCAGCTTACCATGAAAGAGTTGGTAGCAGCTTTCAGGGGCAGCGCCTTTCTTTCTTCCATACGTGACGCATGTGCTGCTCTGTTCTGCAGAGACATGGTTAATGCATGGTTTGCTGAGAGAGTTCACACCATCCCTGTCTGCAAGGAAGGCTTCAGAGGCCACGTGGAACCCTGCTCCTGCCCCTCGTCGCAGAGTCCCCGCACAGACAGCAGTGCCCCCGGAACACCAACCAGGAAAATCTCTGCTTCCGAATTTGACCGGCCTCTTAGACCCATTATTATCAAGGATTCTGAGGGAACTGTGAGCTTCGTCTCTGACTCAGAAAAGAAGGAACAGATGCCTCTGACCCACCCAAGGTTTGATCGTGATGAAGGGGACCAATGCTCAAGACTCTTGGAATTAGTGAAAGATATTTCTAGTCACTTGGATGTCACAGCGTTATGTCACAAAATCTTCTTGCATATTCATGGACTCATCTCTGCCGACCGCTATTCCCTCTTCCTGGTCTGTGAGGACAGCTCCAATGACAAGTTCCTTGTCAGCCGCCTCTTTGATGTGGCAGAAGGGTCAACACTGGAAGAAGCTTCCAACAACTGTATCCGCTTGGAATGGAACAAAGGCATCGTGGGGCACGTGGCGGCGCTGGGGGAGCCCTTGAACATCAAAGATGCATATGAGGTAAGAAGGAACCACTGAACAGCGGGGCTGGGTTGGGGGGGAGCATGAATGGTGGGGCGCTGGGCAGTTCTGTGAGTGGTGGGGGTGTTTGAAACGGAGATGTGATCATTTGCATATTTATTTAAAGTTGGAATGTAGGATAGGCACTTTTGCATCTTTTAAATGCCAGAGTTTCTTCATTGGTGCCGGAGTCAAACAGCTGGGCCTGAGTGGAATCTTGTCTTGTTTTTCTCCCTAATGATACTGTAACGTAGCCCATCTCATAGCTGCATTCACTATCTTTTTACCTAGCACTGTACACATCCTACCCACTTGCACTTCGGAGGATTTCACTGAGATTCTGAAGTGATGGGTGCAAAAACTGTCAAAAAAATCTAACCCATACTCATTCATTCATGCATTCATTCATTCAATCAAAATCATCCTCGTTCATTCAAAGTCCTACTGACACCAAAGTCTGATTTTCTTTCTTTCTATCCATTTCATTAAGCAAGTAAATGTATGAATGACTTTAAAATATGGAAATTTTTGCTCTAAATTATTTCAGTGGAAAGATCTGATATTCCACTTCTGCTACAATACAGGTCTTTAATTACGAACTTAAAGATTATACAATATAATTCTTAAAATTTCCTACTTAAGATGATCCTTTTATTAATAAAATTAAGGTTTTAAACAGAGTATCTTAATGGAATGACACGCTGTGTGTTTAGAAATATTTCCTGGCACGTTGAGAGAATGGTTGTTGTAGGTACTTGCCATGTAGTGTACTAAACTTTAAAGGTCCGTGGTCATCCCAGCTGACAGCTCCTCTGTGTCATTTGAGGTTCATAGCCTTTTTACTCACCCCTGCATCTCTGGTGCCTAATACAGTGCCTGGCGCATAGTCAAGTCTGAACAAATATGGAATCAGCAAAAATTATAGTAGATTAAGATAGAGAAGAGCAGAGAAAGCAGATCATAAGAAATGACGAGGACAGTGTGGTGGGTTCAGGGGAGCAGGAGATGACAGCTGGTTGGCCAGACAGAGAGGGAGCAAGGCTTGATAATGGACCCCGGACAGTGGATAAGATTGGAATACACTGAGTTGGGTGTATGGTGAGATGGAGATGTAAAGAAAAGTTTAAAGAAGAGACAGGGGCGTTGGACCATGGGGCACACGTATGGAAGCATGTGGGTCCTAGTCGCTCAGACATTGGGGGCCTGTGGGAGCAGGGCCTGCAGAGGGCTGGGGTCTTGAGTGCCAGGCTGAGGCGTATGAATGTGGTCCAGAGCCAGGAGGTGGAACTGAAGATGGTCTCAAAGGGGGACCAGTGGGGTTCAGACTGTGCTTTCGAAAGATGAATTTCATGATGGTCATTAAATGAATTAGAGGGGAAAATACTAGAAGCTGGGAGGATAGATGATTTTAATAGTATGAGGAAGTGAAGATCTGACTGGCCTTACAGATGAAAAGGAGGGGATGGATTTCAGATGAAGAAATGGAATGCGCTGGACTTGGCAGCGAAGAGGAGAGAGAAGTGAGGGCAAAGGGGGTTGAAGATGACTCGGGATTTGAAGATGGGTGAATAAATAAATAAATGACGGTCACTGGTGAGGCATCCTGAGGGGGAGATGGGATAGTTCAAGTCCATTAAATCCTGAGGTAGTTTTCAGAATCCATCTGTACAAGCGATCTAGTCAATGTTGACTCTTCGCGGAGCTGTCTCCATGACCTCTTTGAGCTCTGTAGTAACATCACACCATCGCTGACCCCATGCGGTGTTAAGCAGTTAAGGACACTGCTGAAGGATCGCTGCCAAATTTGCAGAATTCCCTTCCTGTCTTAGGTGACGGCTGGGTTTCCGCTTGTCAGCAGCCCTGCCATTCCGAGTACAGTGGGACCGTAAATATGCTTCAGCTAAGAATGCCTTCCTTTGTCCGCGTGGCCCAAGTTCCTCCAGCCCTGAGGAGTCCTTCCCTCAGATGCTTTGTGTTTAATCTGCTTACCATCTTCAAGGGTGTGACAATGCAGTTTTTGTTTTGCACTTGGTAATGGTTTAAGTCTTGCCCTGCTGTGTACCAGAGGCCCATGTGCTTGATGTTGGATGCTCCCAGGTGAAGTATCTGAGCCCACGACCCCGTCACCCTTGGTGCCCCTCACCTGTGTGTGTAGTGGCCTTGCGGAAGTAACTCGTGTCCCGGGAATCTAGTAGAAATTGTGGGATTGGTCTGTGACGTATAATCTATATTGGTATTAGCAGTGGAAGTCAGCCCCACCAATAATTTGACTAAACTTAATTACCACCTCATAGCCTTTTGTGAAAGTAGTCATAATATGAAAACACATCCTCATGTTTTCTGAGTCCTAGCTCCTCAAATATGCATCTGTAAAAATGACACATCTTAAACTTATTTGAGTACAGAACACTTTCAAGGTGTGTTATGTAGCCTTGGAAAACCAAAGTGGCCGTGGAATGTAATGGTGCTCAGATTGAAGCTAAGAGTAAAAAAATAGTCTCGCAGGTAAATTAATTGTAAGAAACAGTCACCATTTGATTTGCTACTTAAAACTTTGTAACAGAATGATATAAATTGGAAAAGTCAACTATTTTATTGTAACAAGATAACACATTCATATGTTTGAAAGACAAGGCCTACAACTTAGACCAGTGATGCTCAGTGAGATCACAGACCCCACGAAGGGGTTACTTGGTAAGTGCTGCCCACGTACTGACATTCAGTCACACATCATCTCCTGAGTCAGCAGCTTTCTTGAATGTGGCACAGGATTTATTGATAAGATATTAACACATAATGACCAGAACAGCAATATAAATGTGTTTGGTGTTTTCCTTCTATATGAAAATTAGATATGACCCAATATTTGGATTGGGTTGTATGTTAGTCAGTGTTCTTCAGAGAAACATAACCAATAGCAGATATATATGTCTATATGGATTATCTATAGATATATCAGAAGAAGTTTATTATAGGAATTAGCTCACTTGGTTATGGAGGCCAAGAATTGCCTGCCATCTGCGAGCTGAAGAGCCAGGAAAGCTAGTGGTGTAATTCACAGTCTACAGGCCTGAGACTCGAGGCCCACTTGTGCAAGTCTCGTCAGGGTCTGAATCTGAAAGCCTGAGAGCCAGGAGCTCTGAGAGATGGCAGGAGGGCAGGAGAAGATGGATGTCACAGCTCAGGCAGAGAGCGAATTCGCCCTCCTCTGCCTTTCTGTTCTCTTCAGGCTCTCAGCGGATCAGACGCTGCCCGCTCACTGGTGTGGATCTGCGTCACTCAGTCCACAGACACACCCAGAAATAGTGTTTGACCAGCTGTCTGAGCATCCCTGAGCCCAGCCAAGTTGACACGTAGAATTGATGAGCACAGATTGCCTGGCACCCCTCGTCCCATGTCCTGTGGAAGCCGTGAGCCTCCCTAAGATTTCCTGTGCCAAAAGGTTTGCGTTGTCAACACACCCCTCTGTCTCCCAAGTCAACTGGAACATAATACTGGGACTCTTCTGTCTCCACAGGACAGCCACTCCACATGCGCCTTGGCAGGTCTCAGGGAAGGGTGGGTGGCACTGCCGCTCCTGGAGCCTTCATGGAGGAGCTGCTATTCCCCCACCCCCACTCCATGCCGCCATTTCCATTCTTTCTGCAGATAAATAAATCTTCACCATCTCTCACCCTGCAGGTCTCACTGTCTATGTCAAGTATTGATCCAGGTATTTTCCTAAAGAAATATGAGCTCTCTCAAATGTATTTCTGATGAATAAAATTATTTCCAAAATGAATTTTAGAAGAAAGAAATAACACTCGTGACTGATTTAATTTTGATAAGTTTACCAACCCGTCATGATATAATTGTGCACCAGGGAATGCCGTTTGGGAACTGCTGTGTCTGTCTTTGTTCAGTGTTCTAATTATCTTTAGGCACTGTCTTAAAAATGCCACTCTGGGGAAGAAAACCATCCTATAATTTGGCAAGTTTACCCTGTTGTTTTTTTGTGTGTGTTGTTGTTTTCTGTTATTTTTATATCATTTCAAACTTACAGAAAAATTGCACGACCCATATAAGAAGCTTCCATGTACCCGTTACCCAGATTCTCCAGTTGTTTATGTTTTGCCCCGTTTTCTTTATAATTTTCTCTCTTTTTCTATACATAAGGCATATAAGTACTATATGCATATTATTTTTCTGAACTATTTAATAAGTTGGAGGTATTTTTACTAAGTATTTCAGTGTATATTTTCCAACAAGCACGTTGTCTTCTACTATTTTAATTTATCAAAATCAGGAAATTTTATAGTATAACACATTACTGTTATCTCACAGTGTGTAGTCAAATTTGGTCAATTGTCCCATTAATGTCTTTTATAGTTATTTTTTCCCTCTGATGAGAGATCTAATCCCAGATCACATCTGGCACATATTTATGATATCTCGTTAGTCTCCTTTAAATGTGGAATAGTTTCTCAGTGTTTATCCTTCTTGACATGTATTTTAGAAGAATACAGGCCGGTTATTTTGTAGCGTGGCCTTCCTCAGTAGATTCCATCTAGGGCACGGTCCTTACTCTCAAGGCCTGGCCTCCCTGTGTCTCAGCTGAACGCTCGAGGTGCCAGTGAGGTCTCCCTGGCTGGGCTGGAGCCACACTGCCTCTGACCCTCCCCCTGACTGCTGTTACCATCCCGCTTCCGCCTTCCACAGCCATCTTGCCAGTGCTCTTAGCGGCTTGCTCTGTGCATGTCTGAACGGAATAGTCACTGAGTTTTCAGCCACTCGTCCTTTACATCCCTCTCCCCAACACCCAACAGAGCCTTGCAAATTCCAGCCACTCTGGGAGCCCCGAATTCTTTTCAGTTCTCCTTGGCACTGTTGCCCCACTTGGGTACCGCCCACCTTCTCCCCAGCAGGAGCGTGCCCGTGAGAAGAAAGACAGAGTAGTGCACATACATTTCCCGCCTTTGGGGTCTGTGCTGTAGTTGTCTCAGGCATTTGATCTAGTCTTCTGTTTTCAGCAGAAGGGCAAGTTGGGGCCAGCTGCTTTGTTGCGACAAGGGGACATCCAAGTTTTACGTTTTTTACACTGGCACGTCCTCATACAGGAAAAGGAATAATCACAATCATAGCAGTGCTGCATTTTCCCTTCTGCGTATCCTGGACCTCGAGGGGTTCTCTGTGCCCGTTGCCTTTGCACTGACTGCATCGTTAAGGGAAAATTCTGTGAGAGGCCAAGATTCCCCTACAGTGAATCTGAAGTGTGCATTAGTCCCACCTCCTTCAATGAAGACTGAAATCCAGGGCCGCCGCTGGCTGTCACTCTGGTATGCACCCAAAGCTGCGAAAGCCCTGCTAACTTCAGTTTGTCAGCTCCATTGCCTGGATTAGATAGCTGGGTGTAATCCTCTTCTTTATAAATTGGTCTTGTAATTAAAATGTGCATTAACAAAATAATTGCCGAGGATGCATTTTTATTTTTCATTTGATATTAGCTTGTAGAATAATTCACTATATAAGTTAATAATGTTTTACTTCTTTAATTCATCAATATCAGTATCCTGTTTGCTTTCATTAGCTACTTTGCAAGATAGTATGTTATTTGAGAACTATTTCTTAGAAATATTCAGTTAAGGTTTTTTTTGTGTGTGTCTCCATATAACTTTAAGCATATTTGCAGAAAAAGCAAAAATACAGTAGCGTTTACAATATAAAATATTTGTACTGATTTTCCACCATTTTATCACTTTTCTTTTGAGATTGTCTATAATGCCAAGTTTGGTTCTCTTAGGGGAAAATTGGCCTCATTTCTGACCCCAATTGAGTGAATCGAGTGTAATCGTTTACTTCATTCACAGCTTTGGCTTTGCACGACTTTAGACTAATTAAAAAAAGAAGAACAAATGACCTTCAAAGATGAGGATTTTCCAGTGTGGCTATTCCATGTTCTCTAAAGGGAATTCCAAACGCAGAGTTTTGAGAGCAGTGGTGCTATTATTAGCTTGTGCATATAACTTCCCATGGCTATTGCTTTGAAAGGAGCAGCACTCATTGAAATATTTATGTTCTGGTATGTTTGTTTCCATCCTAATCTTATCCCATACAATGGTATCTGTCCATTTCCTCTCGTAAGCACCACCCCCGCCTCCCACTTACCAGATATGCTTTAAATGATAAGCTAAAAATGATCACATTTGATAACTATGATGTCATTTGTTAATGAATTCCTTCATTTATTTAACAAATGGCTTTTGAGTTCTTGTACCAGTATTGGGAACACACTAATGAACCAAAAAAAAAGCCCCTCCTGGAGTTTACAGACTAACTTTAACCCGACCTAAAGTTCGATGGAAAATGGCCTGTATTTAAGATTAAGGAGTGGTTCGCAGTCTGATTGAGGCCATAGGGAAAAGATGAGATTTAAATTCTTATGGACACCTAAGCTAGAAGAACAGAATCCTGAGGAAATACATGAACAATTATCACAAGGGAAGCAAAGTCCGTACTGGAATGGTCGTTTCGAAGGTAAGAGGTTTTATAGGAAAAGTTTCTGAGCAGAGATGCTTTTCTTCTGGGTGGCACAGAAGAATCGAGCAGTGAGATGGGAGCAGGCAAACTGTATTACAGAGGTGGAGAGTTGCCACTTTGCCCCGAATTCAAGTAAGGCTGTGGAAACCTGTTAGTATTTTGAATTCCCTTTACTTCTGGACATTTGTTTGAGTCTGTATTTTTTTTTAAGTTTGCATAAACCCCAGTTTCTAAAAACTCTTAAATTTATCTTTGTCAAAGATGATATGTACTTACATGACTTGATGCCTTTTACAACAATAAAATTGTCATTCAGAGCAACAAGGTAAGTCAAAGGTTAGATTTCTCTCATCTTATAAATCAGAAAAATCAAATCAGTCTTTGAACGGGTCAGTCATGAAATTGAATTTCTTTTTCCTTACTAGGATCCTCGATTCAATGCAGAAGTTGACCAAATTACAGGCTACAGGACACAAAGTATTCTTTGTATGCCAATTAAGAATCATAGGGAAGAGGTAAGCCAATTTTCCATTTTATAAAAGGTCATTTGGCAACATTTTAAAAAAATAATTACTTTGCACACCTATGAAATGATACTACAGTGACAAGTTAACTATAAAGTGCTCGGATGTTCTACTTAATATATATATATATATATATATATATATATATATATATATATATATATCTCAGACTTTAGTTATAGGGTTGAATACTGATAGAGACTTTACTGTGACTTAGAAATTAATTTCAGACATTTCATTTCCTTATGCCCCCATTCCCCGTAGGACCTTATTCTATCCGAGATATGTAATTGTGGTTGTGGTTCTTATCAATTTATTTCACATTATATTTTAAGTGCCTGAATAAGGCTCCTTCATAAATGGTTCTCCAATTGCAATGATCATTACCTGATTTTTCTTTATTTTCGGATTCAAAAAGAGGTTTTGAAAAAACGGAAATTGTAGCTAATCCCAAGTAAATTTCATTGTACAGATATGATGAGCAAATGAAAATATCTTGGTTTATACTTCACCTAATTAGAAGGTTTGGATTCTATTAGTACTGAATTCCCTTTTCATTTTATACTTATTTGAGGGGGAAAAAGTTAATAAATTAGCAATTTAACTGAATGTTTCAACTGAGTATTCTCAACCCTGGCTGCACATTACAATCAAGTGGGGAACTTCTAAAATATTACCAATTAAATCAGAATATTCTCAGGGCAGAGTCTGGATAGTGGTACATTTTTAAAGCTCCCCAAGTAATTCCAAAGTGTTGCCAGGGTTGAAAATCACTATTTGAAGTGAAAATAAATAGATTGAAAGAGCTCACATTAGTGCTTATTAACCTTAGCCGCAGGTTACAGTCACTTGGGGAGCATTTAGAAAGTCGGACGCCCAGGCTTCACCTTAAATGGACTCGCTGGGGTTGGGACCCAGGCGTCAGGATGTGAAAACTCCCTGGCGATTATAATGTGTGGATAAGCTTGAGAACCACCGCCAAGTGTTCTAGCCACACTTTGATGCTTCTACTTGATTATATTCAAATTCTGACGTCTTTCCTTTCTCTTCTCCATCTGGTCCATTACCAAGTACCACTGATTGTTTTCCATTGGAGTGTTTCTCATTTTAGTGCCTTTCTTTGCATTCTTGCTGCCTGCATTGTAATTCAGATCTCAAAATAATGCCTGAATTTGTAGAATATTCTTGTAAGAGGTTTCTATGCTTGTAGTCACTTTCCCTTCCGTCCACCCTGCATAGGCCCTGGGAATTTTCCCAAAACACGGCTTTCTAAATCCGCGCTCCTAAAATGTTAACAGGCATCTGAGTCACGTGGGGATTTCGTTAAAATGCGGATTCTGAATTCAGTAGGTCTGGGTGGGACCAGAGAGCCTTTCTAACAGGTACCAAGTTGATGCCAACGTCCTGGTCTGTAGGTCACATTCGAGTAACAGGATCCTCAGTCAGTCACTTCTCACTAGTCTAATAAGTTCTCAGTGACGTAGAGTTGCTACACGCTTTCTTAAGAGGGGACTTACAGCCTCAGTTACTAAAAACATGAATATGAGATTGATTAATTAATTATGTGAATGAGTAAATAAAATGGAAAAGGCCATGCATGAACTAATAATGATAATGTTTTTGGGTTGCCAAATACAGCAAATGAAAAACATGTCCCGTGCAATATTTGGGACATAGTTATACTACAAAAGTATTTGTTGTTCATCTGAAAATAAATTTGACTGGACATCAGCTATTTTATCAGGAAGCCCTAGTTATGGAGACAGTTTTCAGCTTTCACTTGTTACGTATGCCTTAAAATCTTGGCCCCAAACCAACTTTGTACTGGCCAGGAGACTCAGCCCAAGTCACGCTCTGATTAAACCTCTCTTTTTAAATAATGCAAACGATCTCTCCAAGAGTGGGGGTTGAGGTGACCCTTTGAGAATGTGCACGAGAGTCACCAGGGAAATGAGTGGACGGCCCTTCTGGGAGAGAGCGTCCTCAGGAGTCACGTGTTCTCTCTGGATGAGAACCTGTGGGGATGATTTAGAAACAGCAGCAGAAAACCCAGCTGTGTTGAGGCATAACTTACATACAATACAATTCACCCATTTTAAGTAGACAACGTGATGAGTTTTGACAAATGTGTATGTAGTCATGTAACCACCAGTATAATCAAGATATAGAACATTTGTCACCTTGGATATTTCCCTGTACGCTTCGAAAATGGTCTCCTCTGGCTCTCTCAACCCCCAGCCCCTGACACTCAGCAGTCTGTTTTTGTCACTGTTGTTTTGCCTTTTCCAGGATGTCATATGAATGGAATCCTCCAGTATGTCATCTTGTATATCTGGCTTTCACTTAGCATAACGTTGCTGCATGTGTCAGTACTTTGTTCCCTTCTGTTGCTGAGTGACTTATTCCATGGGATGGATATACCACAATTTGATCATCCCATCCTCAGTTGATAGACATTTGAGTTGTTTCCAGTTTTTCTATTGTGAAAAGAGCCACTGTCGATGTTTGCACACAGGTCACTCTAAGCACATAGTGTTCTCATTTCTCTTGGGTAAATAGGCTTGTCCCTTGAGCAAGCAATACGGGGTTAGGGACGCTGACCCCACACAGTTGAAAATCCACGTATAACTTTTGACTCCCTACAAACCTAACTACTAATAGCCTACTGTTGACCTGAAGGAAGTCTTACAGATAACATAAACAGTCCATTAACACGTATTTTGTATGTTATATATAGTACATACTGTATCCTTACAATAAAGTAAGCTAGAGAAAAGAAAATGTTATTGAGAAAATTATAACGTTCATCTGCAAGTTTTTTCAAATTGTCACAAATCTCCAAAATTTTCTCCAATACATTTATTGAAAACAATCCACATATAAGTAGTTCAAACCGGTGTTGTTCTGGGAGTGGGGATTGCTAGGTCACATGGTAGGTGTATGTTTAATTTTATAAAAAAGGTTCAAGCTCTTTCTGGAAATGGCTGTACCACGTGCACTCTTACCAGCAACTTGAGAGTCCCCGTTGCTTCACATCCTTGCCAACACTTGGAATTATCAGTTCTTAAAATTTTAGCCATTGTAGTGGAGATGATTTAAATTTGGTTACATGAATATATAACCCCACTCTCAGCCAAGGGCCATCTGCTCACTTAGAGATCTGATTAAAGTGGGGTCAGCCACAGGTCCCCAGATTGTGATTGTCCAAAGCCCTCCCTGAGGGTCCTCAAGTTTGTCTGCCCCACGCTCCCACATCCTCTCTGCTGTCTCTGTTTTGCCCTGGGATGACTTGGTATGAAGCCTGCGCTCTTCACTGGTTTCTATATTCATTCATTCACACCAAGCGTTTCGTGAGATAAGAAACCATCAGTAACTTCACTGGAGACTCGGAACTTTTACTGAAGGGAGGATTTCCACACTCAGCTTTTAAACATCTCGCTGACCCTCCTCATTCTCTTTCCAGTCCCCCTGCTCCCTCTCTACCCATAGTGACACCACCCAGTTAGAAATTATTTCCTGTGAGAATTATTTCTTGAAAGAAAAGGAATGAAGACAAATAGTCGGAAGACATATTCTCAGCATGGCTGTTGCAGTATAAAAAACTAATTGGCTGACCAAGAAGCAAGGCCTCTAAGAAGATGCAATATATGCCTTCCAGAGTTATCTTTAAATTTATAGCTGCATAAACACTCAGGGCAGTGTTTGCCTTTATGTACACACGAAAGTACTCTTTCACCAAGCTTTTGAAGTTAAAATGGAGGGTCGCTGTAAGGCTTCTGGGAGTAACGGTTACGGTTTTGGCTCTGGGCTTGCGTCCTATTTTTACCACTTTCTTGGTATTGGCTAATAATTCCTTTGCTCTTCAGTTTTCTCATCTGCAAAATGGAGCTTATAAAAGGATTTAGCTCTGAGGGTTGTGAAGATTAATGCATTTGTGCAAGCAAAGGGCTTAACGTCGTTCCTGGCACACTGGAAGTGACCAGTAAATGTCAGCTGGTATGTTTTAAAAGGAGACAGAACTAACAGAGCTTTTAAGAGAGACAAGAAATGATAAATTTGTATGAACAGGTCATCGGCCACAGACTGATCAGCCAGCTGGGGTCACAAAATAACCAGCACAGTTCCTGACTTAACTGGTCTGTGACCCTCTGACAAACTTGACAGAAAAATGCTTTCACTGTTTTAACGCATAAATGTGTCAAAATGAATTTGGTGTCTTCTCTGTGTTAGTCCAACTGTACTGAGTAAGCCCACACTGACGACAACGAGTTACCAAGGAACCTACAATGAAATGTGCGTATTCACTGCTTACTGATTGTTTACAAGACACCCTGGTACCTTGGAGTGACCCTGGTTTCTTACGGCACAGGTACCAACTCTGAAAAGCTCCTTGAATGGAGCAGTTGAATACTGAATACAAGAGCCTGAACTGTCACAGTCCAGAAAATTCAGGAAGATTTTTAAGATTCAGTAAAATACATAATCTTATTTGCCTGTTCTGCTTGTGCAGTTTTTCAGGAGTTCTTTTCATTAATGTTACGATCTTAAGTGTGGTGGATATAGCAATATCTTTTTCAGAAGTCAGGATCATAGATAGCCCTAAACTTCTGTGACAGAATTTTTTTTTTTTTTTTAATTGTACAGTATAAGTTTGTGCAATTTTCCCCTCTCCCTACTTCCTTCTAAGAGAATGGGGTTAACGGAGAAAGTGGCGCGGGGAGGGGGGAAACCTGGAGAAGCTTGAGAAGGCTAACAGGATTTGTTTTGGAAAGATCAAAGAGCTATTGGTGAGAGAAATGAAGACAAAAAGACAAGAGGTCCAGGGGAGAGGAGAGCTGGCCCCGCTGTGTTTGAAGGGGGGTGAGGACTGGGCAGTGACTGCTGGTCCTGTGGGACCTGTCCTCAGGCCTGGCCTGTACTAATTCACTTAGTCTTCAGCACAACCATAGGAGGGAATGAGTATTTATCCCCACTTTACATGTGAGGAAACAGATGTGGAGCATTTGGGGAACTCACCTGAAGTCACACAACTGAAAACTGGCGAAGCTGAGGTTCACACCTTGAGCAATGTGACTACAGGTCATGATGTGGGAAAGAGGGGATCTCTGTGGATGGTGACCTACTCCACTCCTGACGTGTCTAATGGGGTTCCTTGCGGGAGCGGGGCGTGACGGCGGAAACGAGGACACCTGCTGTGCTGTGCTCTGCCAGCTCTTCAGAATTAAATGTGTAAACCATTCTGCACACAGACGCTTTTTAAAATGAAAAAAAAAAAAGTGAGAGGGCAAGAGGGATCAGAGTCACATCCTCTGTGATGTCCCCAGAGGAATCCATCCAGTGAACAAGAGGAAGTTCTTACCAGGGATAAAAGAGTTACAGGAGCGGGTGTGTGTGCTATAAATCTGGGCCAGTGTGCTCGGGGGAAGAACCATGACACACTCGCGAGCTTAATGAGAAAAAATTTGCAGCAAGTGTGTGACTTTAGGACTGCTGTTAAATGTCCTTCCTACTTAATGCTGGATTGTTTGGACGTGGGCACTTGGGGCAGGTTTTGCTTTTGTCACTTGCATTAGTTATTTGTGTAACCAGACAGTTCTTTTATGTTCAGTAAAGAAGCACAGGGAAAACCAGCTCTTTCCCTAGCTCAGATGACCTATTTCTGAAATGCCCTCCCTGAAGCATTGCTCATTAGGACTCGGAAGAAATGAGTGTCCTTTTTTATTTATTTGGGCTACACCGATTCAGTGGAAGGCAGTGAACATTTCTTATTGATCTGAGCTGCATATTGTATCCGGTGATGTCTTCCAGGCCGGGCTGACACACCTGTTTGGTCTTGGTTGAATGTCAACTCCAGCTATTAAGTAGAAATCTAATTTGGAATCAGAGATCTTTTCTTCCTTCTCTATTTTTATTTTAGCATTTTGATTTTATTTTATTATACTTGATGATATAGTTCTTTGGTGCAAATATAACAGGATTTATGATAAAATTTTTTACAATGTAATAAAGGATCATTTTAGTTAAATATCTAATTATTTATATCTTCCTTTAAAACCCCGAAAATTGTCAAAAAATATCAGCTCATTTTTGTATTTTTGTGAGATAAATACTTGGATGAATCAGAGATTTAATGCCTGCCGGAAATCACAAAATAAAGCATTAATGAAATCATGTGTAATTCCAGCTTTGAGATACAAGAGAAAACGTATTCTAGAATTTAAGCTACATGACTTTATCTGCTCTTTTTAAAATACTCTCCTTCTCCATCCCCTCCCCCTCCCTCAAATTACCTTGTTTGGACAAGTAATTATTGAATCACCGGACTATGTAGAGCGCTGGTCTTGGCAGTGAGGCTATGAAAAACTCCAAGCAAAGAAGATACTCGCTTTGAAATCATTTTCAATTGCAGATGTAGGTCTTTTACACCAAAAATTCAAGAGCAATACAAGGTAACAAGATGCACGTTAAATCAGTTCAATATTCAGCACACAAGGGCTGTGGACTTGGGGAGCTGGAGAAATCACAGAGGAAGGACGAAAGCTGTGGTTTTGCGCAGCAGGGCCCTGCTGTGTTTACCCCACAGCCTGAGAGACACAGCAGGGACCGGCCTCCATGAGCGGGGACAGCGGGTGGATGCTGGCCTGTGATCGAGCTCACGCTCACGGAACCGCTGGGGCCTTCCTTAAATTTGACAAGTAAGCTTGGAACAGATAAATGTTACTTACGGCTTTATATATAACCCTTCAGTTCTAGGTCGGACTAGATGAAATCGTAGCCACAGAAATTAGCAGCGTTTGCTCGCAGACTGTCACTTGATCTCGAGCTGTTTTAGTCTTAAAGAATTGGCCAGCTCTAAAGTGTCCATTGCATGTATTCCCCTGTGATAATTTTTCTTGTAGCTTTGTTTTAGAAACAAAACAAAAGTACTTGCAAAATGTCTGCTTGTTCTGGACTGGATGTCACGATGCTGATGATCTTTTCTCTTTCCTTTCCCACATTGCCCTTTAATAATAAACAAGTGTGCTTTACAAAGAAGACAGTAACCGCTTTCCTAAGGGGGAAGAAAAACACAAAACATGTCTTAAGAGCAGCAGATGACAGACGTTGCTAATAGGTTACATCCCTGAGGCTTTGCTTCTGATCCGGGAGAAGAGGGGAGTGAATGAAAGCTTGAGACTGAAGGTTACGTTAATGGTAACCTATATTTACCCCAGTCTTACTGTGATTGCTCAGAAAATTTGGTTCAGACTGAATGCTGTGTTTTACGCAGTGTGAAGTTTATCTTCATCTTTCAGGGCAACCATTTCAGCGCTTGTTGGGATGCACTGCATTTTTAATAGATCATTTAGACATTTAATTTTCAGAAGTTATACACAGGCCCTGAATAATGATATTAGAGGCCTGGAACCAGTTGCAGATCAGCATAAACAATTGCTTTGTATAACATCTGACCCAGAGCCCCATAATGAGACACTTTGATGGACTTTGAGAATTAAATAATTTCCATGCATTCTTGGGGAGGTAAGGGGGTTGTCAATGAAATTGCTGTTCTTAACAGGTACGTGTACAAACATCTGTGTTCATCTACTACGAGCCAAGATTACATAGGTGAAGTGCTTTATAAACTGTTAAACACTCTGTATTTCTTCTTATTAAATCCTCATGTAAACATCCCCACTTGTTTCTCTTCCACTACAGAGTGCAAATTAATATTCCAGGCTTGAGTCAAGAACAAAAGGTGATGATTATCTTATAAAATTTTTGAGTCACATTTTTTTTTCCGCATCACTTCCTGGCAGTGAAATAGAACGAAAGTGACCCGGTTTAGAATTCCATATCTCTTTGTTTATCACAAATTATATGACAATCATGAGTGCTACCATGTTTCCCCGAAAATAAGGCCTGGTCGGATCAGCTCTGATGTGTCTTTTGGGGCAAAAATTAATATAAGACCCGGTCTTATTTTACTATACTATAAGACCGGGTCTTATCTAATATAACATAAGACCAGGTCTTGTATTAATTTTTGTTCCAAAAGACGCATTAGAGCTGATTGTCAGACTAGGTCTTATTTTCTGGGAAACACGGTATGTTAGTGATCTCTAGCAATCTGACAAATTACCCTAAGCTTAGTGATTTTGAATGACAGACGTTTATCAGGTTCAGGAATTCCGGAGGGCCTGGCAGGCTGGTGGTTCTGGCCCAGGCGCCCTGCAGGGGCCGCACTGGGGATCCGGGCAGGTGTGTGATTCCAGCCCGGGCGTCCCCTTCCGGAGGGCCCAGTCCTTGCTTGTGGGCAGCAGGCCTCAGTTCCTTGCCACATGGGCCTCTCCATCAATAGCTCAGTGTCGTCATCGCGCGGCAGAGAGCGACTAAGGAGGAAGCAGCGGCGCCTGTGTGACCGCGTCTCCAGAGTGGGGCGTCTTCAGTGCACAGTATCCGGCTCCTTGGCGACAGCCATCGAGTCCCGGGGGGCGGGGCATGAGGAGAGGATCGGAGAACGTGCGGAGCTATTTTGAAACCACCAGAAGGACCAAATACACCTTACGGCCTTCTTCTCTTTCCTTCCCAATGGGCAGATGATACAAGAGGAATTCTGGTTATTCAGTAAAAATATTTGAAAATTATGTCTCCATCTTTCATGTACTGGAAAATTGAGCTTCCCCGAGGCGGCGTGCACTGGGTTTACCAGCAGGCCGTGTGCCCTGTGCCAGCCTGGCCTGCGTGACAGGGAGAGCAGGAAGTGGAGAATTGAAGGAGGCAGAGTGAGGAAGAAGAGGGAGGTGCCTGCGTCTCGGGCTGTGGCAAGTGACTGAGGCACTAAAGGGCTTCCCAAATGTTCTGGTGCAAGTTCTGGTCTCCACGAGGCCTCTGTGTGCACTACGTCCTTTGCTTCTTAGCGTCCACAGGAAGTGCCCACTGCAGTGTCCTCACTGTGTCTCTGCTCTGTTGTTTCTGCTCCCAGCCAAGGGTCAGAAGCAGAGGGACGTGTCCAGTGCTTTGGCACCGTGTCTGCTTGTGAACTGGAAGGAGGGAGAAGCCAGGAAACACTTGCTATTGTTTAAAGGGTTGTGGGGCCACAGCATTAAGGGTGAAGAGCTTTCTTTGTTTAATTTCTCACCCAGGGCCACGTAATTTGACAATTGACGGATTTTGATAATTGCATACTTTCAATATTTGTTCACACATGGAGAAGTACCGTGTCTAAACGCAGGGAAGGTGGTAAGGAGGCTTTTGCCATGACCCAGAGTGGAGGTGGACCCAGGCTGAGGCCCAGGGAGCCAGAGGAGTGCGTTTGTTACGTTTCTGTTTGGGAGAGTGAAGGGTTGATTTGATGGAGGAATAAGTAAAAGGAAGGATCTAGAGTACGTTCTCGGGTGTTTAGGTAGGCCACAATAGGGGAGAGTCCCTAAAGTAAAACATGGAACAGAGAGAATTGGTTTGTGGGGATCAGAACAATTAGCTCCTTTTCTGGACGTGTTTTACTGATACTTTCTCCTCTCTCCTCAAACCTCAATGCTGCTTCCCGTCCCCACTTTCAGCTGATGGCCTGGCTTACTAGTTCCATGAAAGCAAAGCCGCTGGAAGAATTCTTCCACAGGAGAACTTCTCCTGTCTCTTTCCCTTGTTCCTGCACCTGACTCCATGTGCTCTGGTTTCCCTTTACTTCTCAGGAGGAACTGTCCACGAAATAGCAAAGGTCAGTCTGGAGCTTATGTACCAGATCTCATCCCATCTCGCCTGCTCACAGACACGGCTCAGTAGCTCCCCCCTCATTTCCAGAATCATCAAGACTTCCGCCTCCACCAGACAGGTTCATCAGCATACAAATTACAGGGTTATTTCTCCCATAAAAAGACAAAAATAAACATCCCCTGGACTGCACACGTCCTTTCACAGGCTGCCCATTGCTCTGCTCACTAGCACAGCAAACCCTGTCCTTGGTTGCGTTTCTATTTCCTCCCATGTCTCTGGAACACCCTCCACCCCGTCCTTCACCCTCACCACTCCTGGGGAGGACCCGTGACTTCTGCTGGGCAAGAGCTAGTGATCGTCTCCAGGTCCTCATCTGCCCGGCCTGGCAGGAGCATGTGACATTGGTGGTGGTCCCTCACACGTTCCTTCAGGATAGATGTGCTCACTTGCTTTCCAGGACCTCAGACTGGCCAGTTCCTGCCAGCTGTCTGATTGCCTCTCTGTCTTCTTGGCTGGTGCCCACTTGTCACAACGGTGCTAAAAATGGCCCAGTCCTGGACCCTCGCCTCTGTTCTGGCTACCCCTCTCCCCCTTAGTGATTTTATCTACGCTCATGGCTCTGAAAACCATTTGAAAACTTATACTGGCACTGTACTGTTTCTTCAGTTAGGCTCATATGTTCAGCTCTCACTTGACTTCCATACTATATGTGTCTTCTTTAATATTAATTAGTGGTTGTACCTGAAAAGCCACCAAACAATTCTTTTATTATGTTAGTCTTTGAAAATGCAAATTCTGGACTGGAATAATGCAATAATAAAATCTAAAGTTTCAAACAATGATTTCAAATATGATTAATGACTGTATTATCTGGCACAGCTGCATGGAGGACACGTCTTTTGTGCTGGTAACACCTCCACCTAGGAATTTGCTAGTGAGACAGACAGATGTCTGCATCTCAGCTTTCGTATGTGACTATCTTTTCAGGCTCATCCACTGGGAGGGAAAAGCACTTAGACAAAGTTACAAAGTTATGTTTTGCCTATGAGAACATAATACACTATATTTCTGTGTGAAGGATTTGTTGACTGTCAACAAATGATAAATGCGCACGCACACATCTTTTTTGCCGGGTCTCTTAGGCTAAATGACGTGGGTATGTAGCTTCTCACAACTGTGATGTGGTTAGCTGGACCAGTGAAGGTGCTCTGAACACTTAGTTCATATTCTCTCAGCCCCTTGGATGCCAACTGTAGATTGTAAATAAGATTCAGCCTACTCAGTGTTTCAATGTGTGAAATTTGCCTTTTGCCACTTTGCTGTATTAGTTCCCTTCTGTTTGCATTAGCAGCACATTCCCCACCCCCACCCCCGTAATTGTGAGGCGCTTTATTAGCACAGCATCTTCCAGGCTGTAGAGACGCGGACCTGTCCTAAGTGCAGGCTGTTCTGGAACAAACTTGATGCTGGTTTCACACAGTCCAAGTCCAACAACAGTTTCCAGGGTGAGCCCGTGCTTTGCAGGCCAGCACCTGGCAGAATTCAGGACACCACCCTGAAAACAAATCTTAGTTATTAAATAGATCCAAGGCTCCCAAGTCATTTTTGGCAACATCATGTGTGAAGGTGGGGAAAACAGTGGTAGAATTATTCTGATACACAGTACAGTTTGTACAGTATATATTCAATATGTAGTTTTTGTGTTGTTGGCATTTTGGACTTACACCCGATTAGGCAGAGAGACAGAGTTTGAAAGAAAGAGTTCCGACTTTGTAGCAAAAACGGTTTGGTCTCGCATGCTGGCTTATGGTCATGATTCCTTGCGCAAGTTTCTTCACCTCTCTGTGCCTTAGGTGACTCTGTAAAGTTTCAGCATGAAGTACAAACACACAGGCTGGCCCTGAGACAAGGAATGAGACAGTGGCCACCGCAGAGCTCTTGACATAGTGAAGGTTCAGAAAGCTGTCCTCTTCCCCCTTAGAGTGTTGCAGGGCCAGACAAATGGAGGAATGGGAAGTCGGGTAACCCCATTTGCCCTGGATGCGCCTGGCCACGGGACACAGCAGGCTCCCTTCTGCTGTGTGACCTTTGCCCCTGGTGGCTTCCGAAGGCCACCTAAGGAGGCTGCTCACAATGGCTTTGTGCTCCCCGTCTCAGGATGGATCTCTGTGTCCCAAGTGATGCAAAGGCCTAATGAAGAAGGTGGCAGGTCTGTGGTTCCAGGTTTGAGATCTTTACCTCCTGCTTACGAGCTGGTGTGGCAGAGAGTTTAGTGTTTGGCAGGGAAGAGGAATGTTTTGTGTGCAAAGGGATAAGAATAAACACTCGGATCAAGAGTTATGCCCAGCATCCCCGTCTGGACGGAACCCAGGCTCAGGTTGGCACCTCTCCCACTGGACATTCCTAGGGCAGGACAGCTACTGACCCTAGCGGCTGGATTTGTCCTGGCCCTGTCTGGGGACATCCATCCTGGCAGAAGCACTGAGCAAAGAGTCAGATCTCAGCCTGCTTCACCGTCACCAAGGCAGCTGGGAGCTGAGCTCACGGACCACCACTTTCATACACCATCAGCAATCACAAATGGACGTTTAAGGCTTTTAAATCCTCTGAAAACCCAGCTAAATTTGACATACGGTGAAATCCACAGATCTGAATGTACACTTTGATGAGTTTTGACAAATGTACGTACACGTGGGTAGCTATCACCCCAGTGAACACAAGAGCCCTTATCACCCCCCTGTCAGTCCCCACCACCCACAGGCAACACTGTTCTGATTTCTGTCACCATCAGTTCATTCTGCTTTTTCCTGAAGAATCTACTTACTTTTGAAACTGCATTACTATGTATTTTTCCCTGAAAAGTAAGACTTTTTATGTTACAGAAGTGGTTCTTGGCTATGAAAACGTGTCATGAGATTTATAATCGAAGTCAAAGAAAACAACTTTCAGTAGTCACTTTGGATTTGTCTTTCTTTCTTAAAATGCTAATTTGGAATTATTCCATTGCTTTTGATGAAAATATGCATTTACAAAATAAGTGTATGTACGGGATTTGAAGACAGCCTCGGATGCGCGGGGAAAGCCTCCTCGTCAGGGTTCCTTTAAAGAATAGTCCTTCAGAGCCTGAGTTTTATACTGGGGCTGGGCTCACTTTTCCCTGGGGGGTAGTGGATCGGAGGGCGTCCAGCTCTGTACATTCTTAAACTACCTATTTCACATTTCTGAACATCAGCCGCCTCTGTGATAGAGGGGCAATAGTAATATCTACCTGAAAAGGCCGTGCCAAGGGTGAAGTGACTTAGCAGATGCAAAGTGCCTGTCACGGACCAGCCCTCCCTTTACCTTGTTAAAATGGCACACTTTTTAGCATCATGACTTTTTTTTGTGTGTGTGTGGGGGGGGCCAGGAATAGATTTATTAGCTATAGTAGAGACACTGGCCGTGGCTCATGTATTTCTGATACCGATTATCTTCAGGGCCCTGCTGTTTGTATCTTGCAACTTGCTAGCGGCTTCTCTTCACTTGGCTGCCTCTTCCTAGCCACACAGGCTGTGGGACTAAACTGAAAAGCATCCACTTCTCCTGTGTTTATACTTGTCCCCCATCCTGGAATATCAATCAACACACTCTTGAGAGAGAGAGAGTAGGTGTAGCGGTGCTTGTACACTGATGGATAAAATGGATCACAACCGAATAAAATCAGTCTTACCAGTCATTTCAGGAAATGCCAAACCTTGATTCTCAAATATGTTAATAAAAGCCAAACAACCCAAAGCAACACGAAAAGGTCAAAATTGGCAAAGATATACACATAGGCAAGACAGAAGAGTTAAACTAAAATAGCCAGTAAAAATTAAAAAGCTGTGCATTGTCTCTAGTAATCCAGAAAATGCAAATTAAAGCAACAGTGAGATACAGGTTTGTGCCCATCAGATTGACACAGACGAAAAGGCCTGACAGTACTGGGTGTGGGTTAGCTGTGAGGTGAACGGGAACTCTTATGCATGGCTGGCAAACTAGAAGTTTCTGTAATCCCTTTAACGGCGTCACAGAGGTGTTCTGTGGGGCACACGTGCGCAGGGAGACCTCTGCAGAAATGATCACTGGGTGTTCGCAATAGCAACAAAAAATTGCATACAACCTGAACATTTGGGGCTCAAATGAACAACATTTGGTATGAAATACAATGGGCCTGGAAAAGAGAAAGTCCAATTCTCTTTTATCTTAATTTAACAAAAAAAAAAAAAAACATCAAGTATTAGCAGTTTGTCGTCTTGGATCAGTGGTTCTCAAAGTGTTTTTTGTCCCTAGACCAACAGCGTTTGGCATCACTTGAGAACTTTTAGTGAAACCCATCCTCAGGCCCCAGCCCAGATCTACTGAATCTAGAACTCTGGTGGTGGGACCAGCAAGCTGTCCCTTTTAACAAGACCTCCCCGCCCCCCGTTCTAGATGACAAAGACATGGGTGTTTACTCTCTTATTCTAGGTGCTTTTCCCTGCTTTTAAAATTAAAACAATCTCAGACCTTTTCTTTCTTACTCTCCCAAAGTTGTTCTAGGCAGTCAATTTCATCTCCATAACTAACGGTTTATTAATTAGGAGCATAGACTTCTTACTACCACATAAAGTTCTCGGACGTGGACAGATACTATCAAGGAAAGAGCAGAGGAAAAAATGGGCAGATTTATTAACTTACTCAAATGTGAATTGTCCAGTAAGTACATCACCCTAAAAAAAAAAAAGGAAATTGATCCCTCGGCCACTCCCACAAACACAGACAACAGAAATCTATCTAGTGTTGAGATCTTCAGAACAACGCAAAGTGCCGATTCTATCAGGAGGCATAAGGTGTAAGCTATGTCCTCCGGAAACAAGCCAGCTGGAGACTCAGGGTGTGAGAGGAGAGGGTGAGGTTCAGGATGAAAAGACCCCCTTGTCAGATGTAGAACATGTAGGGCTGCCATGCAGGACTTCAGGGGAGTTTGCAGGAAGCTTTTTGGAGACTCGGCCTCCCTAGAGAAAGTGGAAAGTAATATTTCAATGAACAGTGTGAACAAAGGTCATAGTATTCTAACTCAAAGGCCACGCAAGCTGTCTTAGTGCAAGTGGGGCGCGGGGAGCCAGGCTTCACTTTTTGTCCTTTGGATGGACGGATGGAGCCGTTAAACAGTTCTGAGTAATGAGACACCTTGTATATGCAAAGCTGTGTCCCCAGAAGATAGAGTTGGCCCAAGCATCAAAGATGGACTGAAATGCAAGGAAACGATGAACAATTAGATGTCAGGGCTTTCCAAGAAAGTGAGAGTTTAGATGGTGAAACAGAAGACACATATGGGGTATAGAAGAGTGAAAAGGGGACAGCAGAATGTAAGAGCAATTCTAATGGGATATATGAGTGTTTTGTTGCTGCTGTAAAAAGTGACCAAAACTTAGTGGCTTAAAGCAACACAAATATACTACCTTACAGTTTTGGAGCTCGGAGTCCAAAATCATTCTCACTGGGCTAAAATCAGTGTTGCGGGGCTGTGCTCCTGTGTAGTTCTCTGGGGAAGACCCCCATCCTCTTCCTTTTCCAGCTCCTATGGCCTGCCCACACCCCGTGGCTTGTGGCCACTTCCACCATCATCAGACCCTGCAGCATAGCATCTTCCAGCCTCTGACCTGAGTCTCCTGCCTCCCGCTTTCCCTCCTCTGGATGGCTGTGATCTGTGATGACACTGCCCCCCCCCCCAGATGAGTCAGGATGAGCTCCCCATCTCCACATCCCTAACCTAATCACAGCTGCAAAGTCCCTTTTGCTATTTAAGGTGACATATTCACAGGTTCAAGGGATTAAGATGAGGACATGTTTGGGGCCATTATTTTGTCTCCCACGTGGAATGTGTCCATAATTTGATAATTGCCTAGGATTTGGAGGGGAGGTGAAAAGCCTGAGTTGGTCAGGCCTCTCACTTTCAGCTTGCTCATCTGTAAAATGGGGTGGAGAAGGGGGTCAGCAGCTGCGCAGACCCTTACCGCCTAACTCTGACTGGGGGTGGGTTCCAAGCCTGACTCTGACCGGAATGTCCATCCCTAAGGACAGGCGTTTGCGTGTCTTCACTCCTGTGTCTTCACTGTCTAGCACAGTGCCTGGGGCGTAATAGGCACTCCATAAGGACTTGTTGAATACAATATTTGTTGCAGAATGGACGACTCAGCTCAGGAAAAGCTGGAAGAGAGCGCAGGGGAGAAATCTCCGCTGGCTCCTATATACATTAAGTCCTCATTTTCTTGGTGAAGTAAGGTGTTTGGCTCAGGTTACGGGTGGCCTGAAATCCCGTCCTTATGACAGAGACATTCTGCAGGCAGAGAGGGGCCCTAAGATGTGTAGCGCCTGTCCCTTCTCTCCTTGCTTCTGCCCTCATGCAGAGCAGCCCCTGGAACTGAAAACGGGGGACGTAATGGGATGGATCTAAGGGTCTGGGCAGCTGCTGACCGAGGATGGAACTGCTCACTGTGGCCGCCATCACTTGCCCCTGAAAGGACCAGCTGTCACATTCCACACCGCTCACCCAGAGAGAGTCCAGTCCTGCCCTTCACATACCGAAAAGAGCTCTGGACCCTGAGAGGACATAATATCCATTTACGCTGTGAAAAGTGCCCTGAAGACAGAAAACAGAGACGCTCCGTGGTGCTTAAAAAAGAAAGTAACATAAAGCATTGGTGTTTGAGGGTTCGACAGGTAGCTCGCAAGTGGGTAGAAAGGATTGTGCTTTCTGCGGAAGCTGACATTTTCAGGGGCTTTGCCTCTCAGATACGAGGTCTGACATCCACTTGCCATGAAAGCTGTTTTTGAAAACTGACATTTAAAAACCTGTGGTTAGCAGTTTCTTGGCTTGAAGAAAATGAACTAATTTGTTGAAAGGAACAATCGATGACAGAAGAAAGACTTTATATCAACACAAAGCGAGCAGAGGGTGCTGGTTTTGCTTAGTTAGGATCCTTGAAATTTGGAGAATTGAAGTCTTTTTTGTTGTTTGTTTGTTTTTTGTCTTTACTGTCTTACGTGACCTCAGACAAACACTATAACCTTTCTCCAGTTTTCATTTGTTGTTTTTACCAGTGCTATTTTTAAAATGTCATCATCCATCTGGGAGTGGAGGCACTTACACGTATTTGATATATTTTTCTGGCCTAATAGTTTCTTAAAAGAACTTCCTATTTTTACAAAAATATATCAGTTATATTTAATTAATCATCTTTTAAACACATTAACCTCTAATATCTAAGTCTATAAAATTATTGGTGAAATAATTAGTTACTAGGAAGGATGAAAACTACATTGTTGAGAACAGTGCCTGCTCAGGACTTACAGTCAAAGAGATGGACAACGGGCCCTAGGATTTCAAGGGAACAGAAGAAAAAGGAAGAGGAATAGGCAGGTTTGAAAAGAGTCAAATAGAAATTGTACAAGTAGAAAATAGTTATTGAAGGACGTGAACACTATTGTGTTGGTTAAAAATTGTGAATAATGACATACTCAGTGTGGTTTCAGTGACATTGTTTTTTTAACCAGACAGAAGTTTTCAGTCCACAGTTAGAAAAAATGTTTACCCTATAAATGTTCCCGAGTATAAAACACACAGTTTGAAACTGAAGTTGAAACTGGGAGAGAGGTTTTAATAGAGGAGCCCTCTCAGGACCACCCCGTGTGGACCGACGAAGCCTCGTTCAGGTGAAGACGGGTGCTGCCGACCCGCTGGGAGCAGGCCGTGCCGTGGGTCTGCTCCTCCAGTGGAGACCGATGCTCTCCTGCCCTCCCCTCCGCCCAGCTCACTTCACAGGGCACGGACTTGGTGAAGGGTATGTGTGGCCTGCACCTGGGACCATCGTGAGCTAACTGGCCCACACCAACTTCCCCTCTCTCGCAAGGGACCCCATAAAATGACCAAAAACAACCAACATTGTCACTTTTACTAGAAAATACATTGTGCGACTGGTTTTCCTCTTTTAAGACTTGGAAAGAAGCTATCATCTCCCTGTCAATTTATGGTGATAGCATGATGGACTGGAATGGTAATACAGTTTGATTACTGTCCATTTCATAAGCAGCTCGCTTTTGTCCCTTTCTGCTTTTGAGTGAGCCGGAACTTTCTCTTTAATTTCTTGCTTAATGCATTGCCTAACACAGTCCAGGTATAAACTACACATCGGAAAAGTACGTACTTTTCTATACTGTACAAGTATGTGGGAAGGTTTGCATAAAAGTCTCTTTATCTGCTTTAAACTCACCTTCCTTAAAATGAAGATTAAAACTTTAAGTCTTTTATAAAATCATTTATTAAAGACAAATACAACACAAATGTCATCATCTCTCTCACCTCCCTCAGGCCTTCCCTTCTGTGCTCTGAGCAGTCGGTGGGCACCTGTGTCATGAAACTGACCATGCCGTCCTACGTGTGCGTTTGTGCGTGTGAGTCTACACGCCTCCCATTCTTGATTCTGAGCTCCTTCAGGGTCATCTCTGTCCCAGCGTTTCTCACTCCTCAGTACCTAGTAGCACCTCAGTATTTGTTAAGTGGATGAACGCCCACTTATAATAACCGAGCTATGCTGGTACCTCTGTGTCTCAGACTGAGTGCCCTCCAAGTAAGCATGCCTCACTCCAATCCAGACATTTTGACCTTAGAAGCCTTTGTAACCATTTGGGTATTGAGATTAGAGCATGTAGAAATCTATTACCATTTGCAAGAGCTACAGAGTATACAACAATAAAGTACAGTTGAATTAAGGACAATAAAAAGGTACAGGATAATTGGCTAATTCTGCTTTTTTTAATTAACATCCCTTGACTCTGTGATGGACAAGGAGGAAGGGTGTTGAGAAGACCGGGCGACTACATCAGACAAGAATGTACTTGTATTTCTCCGTCCTTGTTCTGCTACCCGAGAGGGGGATTTTATGTCCTTTCCTTGGAGCTAAGGGACGAGAGTGAGCTGAGAAAACAGGGGTGAACCACCCACGCAAAGCGAAGGACTTCACATTCCTAGAGTGGAACCATTTAGGGGCTAATGGCTTATTCAGCTGAGATTAAATTACAGAAGGAAGGCAAGTGTAGGATTTCTAAGTAGTAAACAGGAAGCAAAAGTAAGTTGAAGGTGTTTATACGACTAAGATAATAATTCAAACTGAAGTAGGAACTAAACAGGTACGTGAAATACAGCCTCAGGCAGAAAGATAAGACGGTTCTTAAGGTCTTGCTAAGTCTTTTGTGGAAATTTAAGACATATTCCCAGAGTGTAGCTCAGTCTTCTGAAGATATAATTTATCTTTCAGATATCTTCTGATCCATTTAAAGTAAGGCTTAGCCTGTTAATTCCTGTTTTGATTTTTCAATAAAACCTCTTTCTCCCAAAATAAGTCTGTTGAAAGTGAAACAATTTTCTTTTTGTAAAATTAAATTTATTGGGTGACATTGGTTAGTAAAATTACATAGGTTTCAAATGTACAATTCTGTATTACATATCTATATATCACATTGTGTGCTCACCACTCAGAGTCAGTTTTCCTTCCATCACCATATGTTTGACCTTCTTTACCCTCTTCTGCTACCCTCCCCCCCACTTAGAAGGTGAAATAATTTCCAAGGTCAGAAGTTTCAAAAGAAGTTGGATTACGTTCCTACATTAGGAATTATTTTCACCCTAGTGGTCCTCCCGCTTTTTAACATCAGTGATTGGCAGCTGGATCCTATTTCATTTTTAGTAGAAGAGCACTTAGCCTGTTTGAAATATTATGTTTAAAACCAATATAAAATGTTCACTTTGTCATATATTTTATTTGAAATGTGGTTGAAAAAAATTAGTGTTTTTTTTTTTATTGAAAAAACATGAAAAATATTCACTTAAATGTGATTGCCAGTAACTTCTTTCACAGTACAGCGTGAAATCACAGAATCAAATATAGTTTGGGAACCAAAGAAGTTGAGAACACTGAAATTCTTATTAGGAATAGAGTGTAAACGATGCAGAACTATTTCAAACGCTGAGGGTGTGTCCCCCACCCCCCACCCTGGTTTTGTAGCTTATTGTTAAAGTACATGTAGAAATTCTTTTGTAAACACACTTTGGTGAATTTATACCAGTAATTTTGGTCAATAAATCGAGCACTTTTCTCTCCTTGTACCAGGTCGTTGGTGTAGCCCAGGCCATCAACAAGAAATCAGGAAATGGTGGGACATTCACTGAAAAAGATGAAAAGGTACCAAAACCTGCGTTTGATGCTATGTCAGTTCCGGGAAATACTTTCTCTGTAGAGTGTATAGACCTCTAGAATTAGCTATTGTGAAATTGTTGATCACAAAACATTGTGGTTTAAAGTGATCAGAAATGGTCAAAAGTGTCCCTTTCCTATGGTAAATACAGTGCTGACCTGACTTTGGAGAACCTGTGGTATTTATTCAGTCAGCAGAACCCCCAGCTCCCTCCTCACTGTGCAGCCACGCCGGCCCCAGGGCCGTGTGCTTGTTGGGGCCACGCCTGCCCGAGGGCCGTGTGCATGTTGGGGCCACGCCTGCCCCAGGGCCGTGTGCATGTTGGGGCCGTACAAAGAGTGACATGGTCTTTAAACTCGCTCATTTACCTTTCATCACTGCTATAAAGAAATTCAACCTTGAGTAAAAACCCCTAAAGCACTACTCCCAGTTCAGCACTCCTGGTCAGCTCAAAATTGAAATTGCCTCCTGGTGAAGCAAATTTCAGAGTGTTTTTAAAGCTCTGCACACAGAGAATGGGGCACAGGTATGAATTCAGGCTGGACTATGTGAATTCAGTGTCAGAAAGAATGGCAGTCAGCATTGTTTTATTACCCTTCTCACCCAGTTCCAAAGGCCTGCATTCCACACACCACATCAACATGTTTCCATTTAAGGGAGGAAGCCCTTAAACCTGTTTAAAACTTCATTCTGTCAGTAGGTTTTACTACTGCTCTTCTTGAAAATGTAATTATATGTATTTCATGGAACCCACTGCATTCTTCCTATTCAAGCTCATTGCTATTTATGTCACTCTCCTGAAAATCAGTAGGAGCTTTTGGAAGACATTCAAACAATACAGAGTCATTTTTGTCTCCATGCTATAGGCTGTATTGGCACTTGTGTTTGTCCCCATCTTAATTGCTTCAGAACATAGCGAGTACCTTTAAAATCAGTGTAATAAATATCTGGTCTCCTATTCTGTTAATGACACTTGAGAATATTTGTGAGGGGGACATGGTTCTAGCTTGGCTTTGTCGTGCATTATTTGCTTATAATCCATTAATGTAACCCTCTTGAAAGATTTGCATCCGCAGGCCGTATCATCTCTTGGCAAAATAAATCCATGAATGTGGATAATGTATGCCATGCAAAGATTTATTTTAATCAATTAATATAATTGTGAGCATATCACCTAAGTGTGGTGTAATGAGAATGATAGATCCTGCTGAAAAGGACATGTTTAAACTAATGCTTGCAATTTTGTACGGGAACATAAATATTGCCAACATTTTCTTAACAAGCATATAAGCTTTATTTGCTCCAGTAACAAGTTATAAACTATTTATACCTTCTCAGCATGGAGCCAAGTCTTAATGTCATTCAGACACTACACCAAATTTTGCATAAAGCAAATGTCAGTTTCAAATGATATAAAGACACCTGCATCTTAGTTCCTCCCCTCTGTCTCCTTGTTCATTTATACCTAATGCATGACTTTAGGAGACCATGTCAACACTTGTCATCCAATAGTTGTGACATTCAGGACATACTTGCTGTGTCCTAAGTTTGTGCCCATAACGTGCTGTGCCCATAACTTGCTGTGTCCCATAACTTGCTGTGCCCCATACAGCTCCTAGTTTTTTGCAGAATAAGCATTCACACTTTGGGCTTTCTACTTTTTATATCAACTGCGAATGTTTGTGGATGCCTTTTGTGTTTCAGGCAATATAACAAGACAGTTTTATAGACGATTCTTATTTGGTCTTGTCTTAACTGTTTTCTAGGACTTTGCTGCTTACTTGGCATTTTGTGGTATTGTTCTTCATAATGCCCAACTCTATGAGACTTCACTTCTGGAGAACAAGAGAAATCAGGTAAATCTGGTTACTAGAGAGAGGGTACAGAAATTCTTTTTTAAAACTTGTAAATTTTTATCCAAGTAATATATGTGAATGATTAAAAATGCAAATAGTACAGATTCAGTTTCTAAACATTTTATCTGTTTCTTCTAAAGTTACTTCCATTTCCTATTTCCCATTCTTTGTCTCTGTTAGACAATATTCACTAATTTAACAGGTGAGGGTTTATTTGACGTATACCCTTTACTTGCATTATCCTTATCCTACCAATATCATTGTCACTGTTTTGAGTTATTAGATAGGTTCATTTATAAGGTTAAATAAGACTTTCAGTTCCTGCTCTGTCAACTAGAGACCTCATCTCTTGATACCCTGCTTTCAAAGATGAGGATGTTAGCATCCCTCACGTCTCCTTCCCATCCACCACTCCTTACCTCTGCTTTCCCATCTGGATTTTTACATTGCCCACATTGAGAACACACATGTTATCTCCAACCATGATTAACTTCTCTTAAGCTTTGTCTAAGTTAGTTCTAAAGTTGCAATTTAAAATAAGGTGTTTATAAGTACCATGACTGTGTAAACGTTGTTCATATTAGTTTTTCTTGACGTTTCTGAATTCTCTTTTATTTTACCTGAACTGTTTGTTCTAGTGTAGCCTCATGCTGTTGTTCCCCCCCCCCCCCAGACTCTTGGGTATTTAGAAATTCTGTTGAGTTCTTTTTCTTGGAGATCTCCACACTAAGGTTCTCCAACTTTTCTCTTCCAAGTTAAATCATTCCTCCCTGTGCCTGCTGCACATGTGTCTTCATAGAACTTGCCTTCATTACTTTCTTAGAAAGACTCCTCTGCTTAGCCACTGGATCCTGTAATTCCTTCTGTCTTCGTTTACTCGTTTGTTTTATTAAAGCACATTCTCAACTGTTTGAGAAAGGACATTGGTGTCGCTTTTGAGTCCTTGCATGTATGAAAATATCTATTGTACCATCCTACCAGTTTGGCTGGGTATAAAATTCAAAATTGAGAAATCAGTTTCTCAGATTTTAAAGCTAGTGCTTTGTCTTCCAGCTAGCATCCATGTTGTTTTGATTCTTCACTCTTTGTAGATTTTTTTTTTTTATGTCCGTAGGCTTTTTTGGATTATTTCTTTATCTTTGCTTTTGTAACTTAATTTCACAATATGACTTTTTCTTTCTTTCTTTCCTTCCTCATCCTGTTACCTGGTCATCCCTTTCAGTCTGGAGGCTTAAGCCCTTCAGTTTTATTTAAACTTTTTTTGTTATTTCTTTGATAATTCGTCTCTCTTGCTCTCTCATTTTCTCCTTTTAGAACTTGTGTTAGTAAGACATTGGACCTTCCATTACCTTCAACTGCATTATTTTCCTATCTGTTTCCACACTCTATTATTGCCACCCATTAATCCAATCCTCATTTTTATGAACACAGCTGTGATCTTGTCACTTCCTCCCTGCAATTGATCACCATCCAAACTGCTTCAAGAGACATACAGGGCTTTTGGTGTTTCCTCTCTACTTAACTCTGCAATCTCATCTCCCCAGTTCTCCTCTTTACACTCTATATTCTCATAAAACTTGATCAAAACGTGTAATATGTTACTGTCTCTCAATTCAGTTATTTTTGACTGAGATATTTTCCTTATCCATATCAGCAGAATGATTCCTACTCATCTTTCAGGCCTCAGCTAGGATAATATCACCTCCAACAAGTTTTCTGTAATACCTTTTCTCTCCCCTCATCACACAAATACTTTGTGAGATTAGAAGAAATTTTATGGAATTCAAAGGAAAGAGAAATTACCAGGAAAAACACAAATAGAACTCTGAAAACTTTGTTCACTTTGAACAGTATTTACTGTGCTCTGTCAAAATGTTGATAATGTTGATAAATGTTGATAAACATGTATTATTTATAAACAGTGTGATTTATGTATCAGATACTGTTCACAATGCCTTATAAGTGTTAACTTGTTTAGTTCTTACAACATTCCTATGATTTTGGTACTGCCAAAATCATCCCCATTTTCAAGAAAGTTGCCCTAGATCACAAGGCTAGCAGGAAAAGAAGTCAGGATTAAAGTCTGATGACTCTGAGTTGAGTCTGTGATTGTAACCGCTGTATTAACTGCGCTAGTACTTAATAGGGAAGTTTTGTTGGTAAACAGAGACTTACACATTTAATACTTGAATGCAAACTTGGTTGTGTGCATATATATAGAACTTATAATCCATATAAATCATTGTGTCATGTTAATAATCACAAGCAATTACTAAGTAATAAGCTCTTGTTTCTCGTCTAGGTGCTGCTGGACCTTGCTAGCTTAATTTTTGAAGAACAACAATCACTAGAAGTAATTCTAAAGAAAATAGCTGCCACTATTATCTCCTTCATGCAGGTGCAGAAATGCACCATTTTCATAGTGGATGAAGATTGCTCCGTGAGTACAGAGTATGACTTTTTTATTTTTAGATGGACACTTATATCCCTTAAAGCACTGCTTTTAAACCCATGTTAGCCTCAGAACCTTCCCTTGAACCTGACTGTATGTGGTGTTTACGCAAAGCCAATGGCAGTGTGAGCTGTTGTGGCTGAAGAGGGGTAGAGGTGAGGTTGGAGGCTGCCTTCACGCACCCTTTCACCTTTGCGTCCCTCCTCTACGCAGTCACCACGGGAATTTCTGTGTGCCGCTTTGGTCAGTGGCTCCACTCCCTGGATGGCGAAATGCATTATGATCACAGTGCTGACTCTCCATGGTCAGGAATAGTGGTGCCCTGGCTGCTGTGGACAGGGAGATTCTCCCATCCTGAATGGGTTGGGTATAAAATTTTCTTTTACTGGAAATTGTTTAAAAACCAAAAGGCATGGCCCAGTAGAGGAGAGGTTATTGAAGGTGCGCCTGTAAGTCCCTAATCTTTTACCAACAATGGAAAACCACTGAAGTGTTCTAACTGGTACCTTTCAAGCCACTGATTTGTAATGTATGGAAAACAGATGTGTGTGGAAAGACTGTGCTCATCGAATGCTGGTTACTTCTAGACGGGACAACTGAGTTTGCCATTAGAATTAGGACCTCTAGCCAAAGGCAGTTTTCCTTTATGCAGTTTCTTTCTCTTCTCAGCCTGTGAACCACTGCTTTTGGGATGTTTCTTTTTTATGTAATGTTCGCTTTCTTTTTCCTTTAGACCCTGAGAATATGCTCTTCATTGTGGGTCGATAGGAAAGAATGGGAGTTACCACTTGTATAGGTTAGCTACAATCCATATATGATGATATCTGAATTGATTTATTTTGGGAGGGAAGTAGAATAAAAGATATTTAATTTTTATATTAAAATGTTTTAACTGTTTTGGATAGTAAGACAGCACTGTATGACCCAACATTATCTGAATCATTTTGTATGTGGGCGTGCGTAATTCTTATTAACAGGATATTAATAAACGAGAACTCACTATACTATAAGATAATCAGTATTCTCATAGATATTACTTCATATTTTCAATCAGTTATACAATCTTTAGTATAGAAATGGTTACAAGATAGCAGCCATCCTCTTAAAGTTCAGGTCAGAACTCACGAATGCAGTATGTCAATTTATCCTGTTTCCTCTGTGACCTGCTCTTTATTTAATTTTTGAAAGTTGTACATCAGGCATTCCTTATTTTGGCAACTTAAATACCGCTTTAATTAACTAACATTCAGCTCACGCTTCTACCGGTTACTACTTATCATGGCAGCAATTGATTTGGACCAGTGGTGCTTGGAAGTATAGCCCAGCAAAATGCCCATTAGTACATTTTGCTCACTTTTTAACAAGTTAGTTGCTGGGTTTAGAAAATGAATTAAGTGACTTGATGTTTGTGTATATTACAGTTATTTGTTTATTAAAAATATTTCAACAACACTACCAAAAATCGAAAGCTAACCAAGAAAAAAAATGTACTCAGCATTTATTTCCCCAACGTAAACTAATATTTCTGTGTTTCCTTCCAGTTTTTATTAGGTGTAAATATAGTTTGGTTGTGAATATGTATTCTGTTTTTTAATATAACTTCAAAAGTATTTCCCTATGTAGCTAAAATCTTTACAATTATTTTAATGATCTCATAAAACATTGGATGATATGTCTTTTTAAAAAGATATTCTTTATCTGGGATCTAACAACAACAATCAATATATGCCCAGATGCAAAAACTCGAGGATTTTGACTAAGTACAGAGAAATTTTGAAGCTAACATATTTATCAACACCTGGTAGAAAAAAATAGTACTCAAATAAATTTCTTACAAGTGGAGATCAGAAACTACAGGAACGTGACTTTTAATAATGGGATGTCATAAAGTAAGTATTTGGTTCAGTTCAGTCTGAGAGTAAATTAAAAAAATATATAACTATTAGTGGGTCAGTCATTCTTTACACATGTATGTCCGTATCTAGATAGTTTTTATTACCTTGTCAGGCATTTCTCAGTCTGTGTTGTCGCTCTATTTTCAGGATTCCTTTTCTAGTGTGTTTCACATGGAGTGTGATGAATTAGAAAAATCATCAGATACTTTTACAAGGTAAAATGACTTAATCTCTGTCTTTATTCGCAAGTATATAATACTGGCTAAATTCTTTCCCCACATTTCTCCCCCTATTTTTTCTCCACAAATAATTTTGTTTATGAAAATACTTTACTGTTTGATGTTTAAAAGTTTCATTTTTTTTCCCCCACTACCGTTGACCTATTAGGGAATTATTTCATAGAATGAATGGTGTCAGAAGAACTGTATTTCAGTTCTGTTTTTTCATTGCATGTTGGAGCCTCACGGGAAATTTAACAGGCTTCTGAACACACTTTTCTATGCGTCTGTTCTGCTATAGAATCAGCATGGGAATGCACCCCAGGACTAGAGTCAGATCAGACTTCTTTTGTAATTCATTTCTTTCTCATGTTTTTCATAGCTTTTAAGTTTGTAATCACATTTTTGTTAATTGTCACTCAGAAACAATAGAAAGTATTTATATGGTGGAGGTTGTAGATGTCATTGCCCCAGTTTTATATGTGGTTTCTGAAAAATTTGCAAAGGATTTAGAGTAAACTACCAAATGTTCTTTCTCATATTTCCTTTTCACCCTTAGCAAAAACTGGTGTCGTTTGGATAAGTGACAGGATATTCTAAGGAATATAAGTCTGCCAGGCTAAAGCATTGGAAATTCTTGGGCACATTATGCATTGTTTATTTCTTTCAAATTATTTTACCACTACTTATTGATATTATATCTGAAAGCCTCATATGATCATGGAAATAAAACATTATCTTAACTTTACTTTTTGACATTAAATTTCCAGATATATTTCACTACACTTGACCTATCTGAGAATTCTTTGGTGTAGTGAACAAAGTCACATGAGTACAGTTCTCAGTAACTAAGCATTTGGTGGTCATGCTTTAAAAATAACCTTTGTGCAAATCTAGACTACAGAACATTCTATGAGATAACTGGGCTGGTCTCGTTGAAAAGTCCGTGTGACTGAGTTCTTGGACCTAACAGCCAGAGGCTGTGCGGGAACCCTGCTTAGATCCCCATCAGACATGTTTGTGGACCATGGGAAATTTGTATGTGGACCAACTACTAGCTGGTGATGGGGAGTTATCGTTACTTTTTCTTTGGAATTAGAAAGATAATTGTGGTTAGCAGGAAAATGTTATTATTTTTAGGGGATTCATGCTGACATATTTAAGGATGAAGTGTTATGATGTCTGCACCTCACTTTAACTTGGTTCAGCCAAAGACAAATAAGCAAATATAGCTAAATTTAATATATTTAAATAAATATATCCCAACATACATCAATACATAAAGCAAATGTGGCAAAATATTAAAAATTGTTGAATCTAGGCGTAAGACATTCATTGTACTTTCAACTTTTTTTGTATTTCAAAATGTTCATCATAAAAAATTGGAAGAAAATGCCTGTAATAAAAAGTTGGAAGCAAAATGGAACAAAAGTCATGTCTGCAGATCATATAAAGCAGAACTGCCTAGCATAACACCTGACTGACTGCACAGCCTGGTTTTGGTCTGACCATCCTAATGGCTGACCCTGTGGGTCAGTGCAGGCCTGCCGAAGCCATCTTGTGCCCTCGAATGGACCCTTTCCTTTCTTTTTCCCCTGCCATCTTTTCTCACATTTCCTGTCCTCCTAGGTCTTCCCCCATCCCAATGGAGCAACTGTACCACAGGGACTTATGTTGCTTAAGTGATTATTTTTAAATCATAACTCATTATTTCTAGACTATTAGTGTAATAATATGACACAATGAAAGGCTGGTTCTCCTATTAAAGGAATTTTAGAAATTAGCAGAGGGGCAGGATGTAACTTGGGGCAGATGGGAATTCACTGGACTCAGAAGGTACCCCCGACAGGCCTTTGCTGCTGACCTGGGTGAAGAAGGGTGGGTGCCCAGGGAGATAAATCAGGTGTCTCTAACCAGAGATTCTTCTGCTGCCCACGAGCTTAGTCCACATGGTCATAACTGAGTTGCTGACCTTCGTCTCCCTCTCAGCATTGCTGGTCTGAACTGGGGTTCGTATCCCATTTCCGTGTCTGTTCTTTCCTGAGCCGTGTGTGTGTGTGTGTGTGTGTGTGTGTGTGTGTGTGTGTGTGTGTGTTCTGGCATATATGACACTGTTTAGTCAGTATCAAATGCTTTTTGGATGTGTGATAATATGCACACATCCTGCTGAGTGCGTATGCCTCCCCCTTACATGCTGGCATCAGGCTATACTTCCTAGTTCAGTTACGAACTTTCTTATTCTTAGGACAAGCATTAATGTATTTTATCATATTTTGCCATGTGTAATGCACACCCACATTTTTAGCCCAAACTTTCAGGGAAAGAAAATCTTTTATTTTAATTTTTTAATTCAAATTTTTATTTGTTTACATTTAGGTACTTGTTTTTTGTATTATAAAGAAATTTTAACATTTATTTTTTTAACATATTACGGTACAAGAAATTTTATGTAACAAATAATTACAAGACACAAGAACAGACACAAGGTACAAGACATTTTATGTACCGGTAACAAATTTACAATATTTAGGCTTCATACAAGGCCAAGAGCTCTTCATCGTTGCAAGTTTGTAATAAGTTCAAGAAAACCGATTATCATATTCCAGGGTATTATTTTGCATATGGATATCGTTATTGATTTCTAGAGTTACACTTTTAACTCATAAGTATAAATAAAAGAATTAAAAATATTTATATAGATATGGAATTTGTACTACCCCTGTATAATGCACATCCTTATTTTTCCCTCAAGAATTTGGGCAAAAAAGTACGCATTATACACAGCAAAATACGGTATTTTGATTTTATGATGCTATGACATTTTGTTTCTTTTTATAAAGAACATTTTAGAAAGCTTCTACATAAGACACCTGTAAATATTTGATTATTGTACTTTTTACCTTGCATAAATAATGAATTTCTATGTATATACAAATATAAAATATAAATGTATACATCTATATTTATGAATTTATATTTATCTATGGGACAATGGGAAAATCATTATGATAATGCATGTTAAATGTATAAAATAATGAAATATTTACATTTACCTTTGAATATTTGTGCAGCAGCATGTCCCTGTAATTACGTTTAATCTTTATTATTAATTCAGCCTGGTCCTCTAATTCCTTTTAGCTGAACAAGCCCAGTGACTTAGTGTAATAGTGACCCCTACTGGTGAATATGCTTTTTTTTTTTTAAAGCAAAGTCTTTTACTATATATTTAATTTTTTACTATTATTTGATTTGTTTCTGATGAATACTACATTCCCTCTCTGTAGGACAAATAGAGGTACCTTTTCACTTATTTCTTTAGTCATTTCAAAATAGTCTTAGTATAAAAATTATTTTTTACAAAGGCTAACTAGGTCAGTGTGGTTATCTTAAAAGAGACTAATTTTCTTGGATCATTTTAACTGATTCATTAAATGATTTTACAGTAACAAAACTTGTTCAACACTAATGCCTTACGTCAGCAAAACATTTTAAACTTAGCCTTTGTAAAAAATACAAAGGACAGTATTTTTGTATTTACAAAGATGGGAGAAAGGACAGTAAGCTGTTGGGAGTTGGGTCGCCGAGAATTTCTGGAGGGAAGCTCATTTCCAGATGGCCGGAGGTTTCAGTTTGTGGGCTTCAATTCAAACACCCACCCAGCCAGAAGGAAACATGAGTATGTCTAGTTTATATTAGCTCTAAGTTTTAAGAAATAGATATTTTAGTTCTATAATTCCCTATTCGTTAATTTTATGTGAATATGACCAATACATAGAATCAGTCCTCTAAACTCACTTTCTTGGAATATGCACATATATGTACTAGTTAGTACTCGGTGATTATTATTATATTAGAAAACATAATTATAGTTAGATACAGTAGTGCTTACTACTATAAAAAGTAATGAAAGGGTTTTTACTACTTTAAAAAACTGTGGATACAGGGTAGAAGAGAATAGACTCTGAAATCAGAATAATTGTATTTAAAGTTAACTTCCACAACTTACTAGCTGTAGGGCTTTGTATAAATTATGTAACCTCTGGAAGCCTCAGTTTCTTCATCTGTAAAATGGGGATACCGATAGCAGGATCATAGTAAGGACTAAACGAGATAATGCACATAAAACACTTCAGAAAATTTCCAACACATGGTAAGTACTCTGTATTAGCTGTTATTTCTGTCTCTTCAATGTGTTTTTGTCTTTGGTTGCTATAGCCTGCGGTGGTTCCCATTAGTGCTAAACACAGATTTCTCAGTGTGTCCTGCCTCCATGTCCCCAACTGTCTTCCCAAGGATGCACTCTTTATACAACTCCACTGATCTGATAGCCACTGTGCAGAAAGCCTGAGACATCTGAGTTAGCCCGGCTCCTCCAAGAAGCAGATGCTAAGGCTGGATTAAATGTGCGGGACATTTATGAGGGGAAACCCCCTGTGAGAATCAAGGGGGAAGGAGCTGGGAGAGGCTAGGAGAGCCATCAGACCCTGCACAACCCTGACCCAGCAGGAGGGAGAAGGGATGGAAAGAGGGAGGGTTTGATGGAAGCATCTGCAACAGCTGGCAGTTGTAAGAAAAGTTTGGCAAGGCTGCTGGAAGGCCTCTAGCCAGAGTCTCCTGTCAGAAGAATCCTGGGTCTCCCAGGAGGGGCCGACTTTAGTTTTCCAGCTGTGGTCAGTCTGTCCAGGAGCAGTCGTGGGAGGCGCGGCCTCAGTGCAGATGTGGCCCTGGGCGCCAGCGCACGGCAGCTGGAGACACTGGCCAGGTCCGCCTCCTGGTGTAGGACCTCAGAGAGGTGCAGGCTGCTTGCATGGCACTTTCAGATCGTCCACTACTATCCTAGCCTCACACCTTCAGTGCACAACCACCACTCTATTCCTACCAATCTGGAACCAGTTAATGTTCCCAAATACACAGAGAACTCTTCCACTTCAGCAGCATGTTTCGTGCTGGGCTTTTTTGTATTGTTTTGTTTTGTTTTCCCTCCCTAGAATGTACTCCCTTTCATCCCTGAATGTCTTTTAGGTGTTACCTGTCCATCTTCCCCACACGCATGCTGTTGCATTGTTACCAGTTGCCCTAGTTTGAGTTCAGCTTGACTGTGAATCATAAACGCCCAAAATAAAGACGCCTCAGCAAGAATGCAGTGTTCTTACTCTCTCTGAGAAAGCCCAGAGGTCAGCAGCTCAGGCCCTCTACAGACGCCCCGGGGACCGTGGCACCTTGGGGGGTTCTCTTCTGAATCTCCAGGGTGCTGCCCTTCTCTTTGGGGTCAGGCGTGCAGCTCCAGCCATCTTGTCTGTGTTTCAAAGAGTAGGTAGAGGGCAGTGAAAGAAGGGGCAGAGAGCATGCACCAGCTGTGTTTGTGGTGCGGTTTCTAGAAGCAGTCACATGTCCTCTTACGTCCTAATGGACTAGAATTTACGCACGTGGCAACACCGAGCTCCAGGGCGGCTGAGCTATGCACATCCTTCATTCTGGGGCCGAGTGTCCAGAGGAAGAGGAAGGGAGTCCTGGAGGGGCAGCTGGCAGCCTCTGCGGCAGACTCTTCCTGAATGTGTGTCATTGTCCTGTCACAGCCTTCTGTGAGCTCCTGTGACAGCCACTGACCGATATGACTGTCTCCTGTGTGATGCCAGGGGTGCCCTTGACGGAGCAGGTGCCCAATCTGTATTTATTGAGCGTGGGAACTAAGACTTGATCAGCATTCCTCACAGAGTAAGAAGTAAATGGTATCGTGTAACTTAATAAATCTAATTCTCATTTTTCACTAAAGCAACCATTAGGAAAACTGAAAAATTTCAGGGAATTAAAAAAAAGAATTAGGTTTCTGTTGATTTAAAAGTAACTTTAGTATTCTTCCTTCTCGGTGTCGACACCTCTAGGTCTGATTTTATCCTCTCTGGCAAGTAGCTTAACTATTGTGGGTTTCATCGGCTCCCACTGTTAATACAATGATGAAAATCATTAATAGTATTATTATCATTTTAAAAAGATTTGGACTAAGATATCCTCCCCAATGTACCTCTTTCTCACATAACCACCCTTGCATTTTTCTTGTCTTTACTAAAGCTTATTTTCCTTTCCCGAGACTATGCTATCTGTGAAATATTTGTAGTTTTAAAAATTGTTTTATCAACCTAAATACTGCACTTACCACACAACCTTTTCTTGGGATTCCACCCAGATAATACAAATGAAATAGGAGCCCAAGAGAGTCTGTGATCTGCGTTTCCATGCTTTTTCACTTATACGTAATAACCGACATGTGGTCAGTACCTGATGTGAGCAAATGACACTTAAGGCAAAATGTACAGCAGAGAAAGGAGAGACTAACATGTCTTGCCTAGGAATGGGGCCAGACCTTAAGCATCTCTGTGGGATCACTGACACTCAAGGACAGGATTTGAAACCACTGTCCAAGAAGCAGTGTGGAGAGGACAGAAGATAGGGGAACTCTTAGAACTTTGAGAACTTGGAACAAGTGGCCATTTTTTCCTGAGGCGTACATTTCATTCTGCAATGCCTCCCACTGTTTGGTTTCCCTGTTTCTTTAGGTAGTGATGTTAAAACTAAGATAGGCAGATCCTTAAAGTTGGAGTAAATTTCCATAACCTGGCCGAATTCATCCCTATCACCCAGGAACATATGAAGTTTCCTGATGAAAACACATGTTGTATCTTGTTTTCCCAACTCCAGCACTGGCACTGAATTACGTACCCTCTACAACAGGTTAATCTTTTATGTTCAACCTATTAAGCAAGAAATTGGAAGAAAACTGGGGGAAATGTCAGTTCAAAAAGGTTTTTTGAAGACGATGAATTTTTGATTTACAAAGTATTATGGAAGACCTCAAAGCAGAAAAAAGAATTGAGAAGAGCTTAATAACATTCTTCTAGGCGTGCTTGCTTTTTTTCCTTGGATTGAAATGTGGAAAAGATTATTGGGATGGCTAGATAAAGTAAATAATTGAGGAAGTAAAACAGGCACTGGTCCTTAGTATTCTATAATCAGATGAAAAATAAGATGTGGGAGAAAATTCATATGGATTTTTCATTAAATGGCACAAAAATCCGCATGCCCATTAACAATGGCAATGAGATTACCGAAGACATTTTAAAACTTGTTTTAGGTCATTGTAAAATTGTGGGTCTTTGTCTTTTCTAAACATGTCAATTATAGTAACTACCATACTTGTGGTAGTTACTGAATTTTACAATTAAGGTATACACTTTGTCCTGTAATTTTAAGACTGGTGTTTTTCTCTTATAACCATTTAACTCTGCTTTGCCCGTGTTTTTTTAATGCACAGAAAGAGCTCATATCCATTATTTCCACAGGGAACGTGATGCAAACAAAATCAATTACATGTATGCTCAGTATGTCAAAAATACTATGGTGCCACTCAATGTCCCAGATGTCAGTAAGGACAAAAGATTTCCCTGGACAGTAAGTAACCCGATTTAAACTGGGAGCTCGAAGGCTGTTTTGCCATCAGGTCTGTACTTGCAGTGAGTGACTGCAGTTGAAAGGCTGGCCCTAGAATTGCCTGTCTAGGAGTGGTCTGTCCTTTCCCTGATCTGATGAAGGAGAATCAAATAGCTTATAACAACACTTGAGTATTTTTCTGTGTACTTTCTTCAGTTTTGTTAACATGTACTAATGAATTATCATAAACTAATTTCGAGGTAGTTTAACTATTACCTACTTCATGTCAATGACACCCCTTAGTGTTGCTAGAATTCTTGAGTTTATTCTCGAAAAGTAAATTCCACATGGCTCGAACTTAGTAATTGGTGATCGAACACACTGAATAGCCTGTGAAAAATAAAGATCTGTTTTCCTTGACAGCAAACCTACAAAGATCAGTTTCTCAGACGTTGAAAACTTTGAATTCTAGTATTTTCTCTCATTTCCGGAAAGCGTTGCACTTTGAGGCAGCTGCCTGACTTTGTTATTTGCATACCTGGGCGGCATTTTAGAACGTCAGCAGTGTGAGCAGTAGAAGTAGTGGGGTGGGTGTGCTAGAGAGGGGCTAGCTGGTAACACACCTGTCCCCATGGTGTGATGCCTTGGGCCCCGCCCCTCTTAAGTTCCTGGATACACGTGCCACCAGGTGGAATGGCGTAGGCACCTGAATAAATATTTTGCTTCGTATTACTGTAAGCTGATTGGAAAGTTTCAAATGGGAAAAAGGAAATATAGGATATTTATCGTTTTTAATAATGTAAAGATTACTTGCTTTGTATTGCATCTACGTGAACTTCATTATAATTTGTACATTTTCTACACTCTATCACTCCAGCTAATAAAAAACAGATACATTAATGGTTTCACAAGTCCAGTATAGTTTATATGATAGCATCCAGTGGGCCAACCCATTTTTTCATGATTTTTAGCTGTTTTTTTTGGTTTTGTTTTTGTTTAGAATGAAAACACAGGGAACGTAAACCAGCAGTGCATTAGAAGTTTGCTTTGTACACCTATAAAAAACGGAAAGAAGAATAAAGTGATAGGTAAGCCTTTTCATTAACCTCCACACTGCACTTATTAAGGAAAAAATGTATTCCCAGAAAGTTCTTTCAAGTGTAAATTTAAATAAAATATGAAAAAGGTAAAAATTGGAATGACAAAAGAGTTCTGACACAACAGAAATTTGTGAAGTATCTTATTAACTATTTTTGTAATTGTTATAATCCTATTTTAAAAGAATTTTTGTATAAGAATGCTGTGGTGAAAGTTAGTAGATGGAGAGGCATGAAGTTGATAACATACTGTTTTTAAAGTCATACTTCTTGGTTTTTTATTTTTCTTTACTGACTATGTGGGTTAGGTCGTAGGTTGTGTTCATTCATTTGTTTATTCATTCATTCATCAAAAATGTTTACTGAGCCTTCCACTGCTCTAGGCACTTGGGGTAAGTCAGTGAACAACGCAGAAATCCCTGCCCACAGGGAACATATGTTTTTACATGAGGTTATAGAAGAAGCATTTACTTCTGGAGTGATGGAAGAATGCATTCTCAGAGAAACAGAATGTTTTGTATTATTGTCATACTTATTTCTTGGCATTGCAGGTTATATCGAGTAGAACAGAACATACTGGGCTGTATGTGCCAATCATACATGATTGACAAGAAAATAGTTGGACCTGTTAACCTTCTTCCAAGTTTTGGAAATAAAGGAAATAGGAAGGCTAAACTTTTAAATAAACACACTAATGGAGCAAGGCTTAGCTATACACATTTATCTTAAAAAGTCTGATGGTTCCAGGTTTCAAGACTGGACTGTAATTTCATTAAAGGAGAGTATCAGTCAGAAAGGGAAGGGAGGAGGTATTGCTCATGGAAAAAGGGAAGAGACAAGTACTGAAAGTGCCTGTCCAGGTTCCGTCCAGAAGTCGGGGAACCCTTGCCCCTGGTGCAGACAGGGCTGTGGAGAGCTGTGGCATCCCTTGGGTGGCGATGGGGGTTGCAGGTCGTAGCCGCTTCCGTCGCTTGGCTGGAGTGCATCCTCCCTGGGTTTATGCTCTCAGCGTTCCGCCAATCCCTGACTTTCCTTGTTCTGGTCTTTTCCTCTGTAAGGCAGGCCAACTCATAGGAAGAGAAGGCCTTCTTCCCATGCTCTCAAATGTGTTGATGGCTTTGACACTTGTTTCTTACTGTAAATCAGTGAACCGGACGGCAGGCAGCGGGCTGGACAGCAGGCAGCGTCCTGCTTCCTGGAATAGGTCTCGTTCTTGCTGGACAGTAATGCCATCCTGGTTTTATACCAGCCTCGTGAACTTGTTACTGTGACCCACCCAGAGGGATGGCTCTGTCCTCAGCGTGCCCATCTCGTTTCTAAGCCTGCAGGCGGGAGCTCACATCCTGGCCTCGGGGAAGCCAGCCTGGCAACTCCCTGCGGGCTGTTTGGTCCCCGGCTCTCTTTGTATTCTCTGAGAAAAAGTGCGGCCCGTGAACATGTACACGAGCTCTCTTTTCACGATGGTCACCCATTGGATCGCTAACATAAAGCAACAAAAGAAAACTGATGGGGGCCCTACGGTGATACCAAGTCACTGTTCTATTACAAAATTCTAGGAAGTTCAAGGTGAAAACTACATTATAAATGTTATGCTGTTTTTGTGCTTTCAAATATAAGTATAAAGACTTATTATAAGCTGCCTTCGACCTTGAAAAATGGGAAAAGAACCTCCAGAAGGGATGTGTTACTCACTAGTGAGTTTCCATAAGGCGGAGGACCTCGTGGCAACCGGCCACGCCACGTCCCATTTCCTTTTTTCCTCAGCAGCATCTCAGTGGAGCATAACTGGGAATGGAGGTGACTGGAGGAAGTTATATGTCAGGTTTTCATCACTTAACCAGATGGTCAAGGGGAGGTAGCCAGGGGAAGTGCAGAGAACCCTGACGGGAGCAGGGCAGCATCCCGTCGGCTCCACGCGTCTCTGAACCAGTGAAAAGCACATTGCTCACCTCTGTGGAGTCGAACTAGCCTTTCAGATGTGCTCAGAATTCACATTCTGTTTCAGACAAGCGAACAAAACATTTTAAGGAATGCCTGTTGAAGTACTCAGACTCCTCCTAGCATGCATTTTGTCACCCTACGTGAGAACAGAGCCAAAAGAAAGCAAAAGTTTTTGGAGAGGAAAAATTCCCTGAAAATAAAAACAAAAAATAATTATCGTAATGGGGCTTTAGCGGGGTTCACGTTGATTCCAAGTACAAGAAGGAAAATGTCCAGTGTCTCCGCTGTGTTATGAGTGTAGCAAAACAGGGAATTTGAATTCTCGACAAGCATGGAAAATATCATGGCTGTAGGTAACTTGTCGTACATGTCACGGACCAGACTCTGCTGTTATGTAATTCTAATAGAGAGGCCCCGTAGAGTTACATGCAGGAAGACAGATGGGCCCATGTGTTTTTTTGTAATCTTCCTTCCCCCTCATTTTTTTCCATTACTGACATTTAGATGAAATTATAGGCATTAGACCAGTACGGGGCCTGTTGTATCATCAGAAGTATTCCCTGAGGTTTTGTTTTATATCACGTGTCTTCTCAGTGTTCTGGCTAATAATGCAATGTTTCCACCACTTTGCTTCCAGCACCATGAAAGAAATGTTTTTCTCATTCAGCATTCATTTATTTTAACCAATTATTCCCCCCCTATTTATTAGGTTAAATATGCCTTTTTCCCATAGCATATTTATCAGACATTCTTATGCCTATTTTTCATACCAATTTCAGGGCATATTTTGAAGAAATTAGTCTTATTCCCATCCAAAAAAATAAGATAAGACCATCTCTACTTTAAATAATGTACATTTCCATCCCTCTCTTTGGTAGTGAATAAGTGTGATAAAAAGTATAGTGTAATACCACATATTGCTGGACAGTGAATTGAGAGAGAGAGACAGAGATGCCTTCCTTACTGAATGTGTGTCCTAAGCGGATCATTGCCCCGTCCTCTGCTTGTCTATGTGTTGTCACTTGATTCTAAGGCAGAAATAACTACTCCAAATTATATCAGTTTAAATTTGACTTCTACTTCATTTTATTTTTCATATTAAATTTTATAATTTGGCTATCACTAACTGCTCATTTGTTTATAAAATGTTTGCTAGGATTTTCCTAATGCAAGTGTAATTAAACTGTACAGTGTCATCACTTTTCTGTGGGAAGAGAGGTTCTTGACCAACATTTACAAAATTCATCCGGAAGGTTAATATATAAAAAGAATCAGAGACACATCTATATCTACACCTATATCTATCTCTGTATATCTATTTCCATATCAATATCCATTATCTGCATCTATAGCTGACAGATGGTAACAGACACACTTTAGCTGTCCTGCTCTGAGCTGTGGTTGTGACAGCTGACTCCTGACATTTGTACACATAACATTGCATTTCAATACCTTTTGATTCCAGAGGTATTAATTAACACTGCTTAATACATCCATCCAGTGACTTGACTGAGGCACAGACAGATGTGACCCGCTGTCCGGTCGTAGCCTGGCAGAATGCCCGACAGCCGCATCTCACCCCTCCTGTGGCCCTTTCCTTTTCACACATGCAGTAATTCTTATGAAGTGATAAAAAGTACAATCTTGTTTATGAAAAATGGCCGTGTAGGAGAGAACTTTAGTAAAACTTGAGCAGCGATCCCACTGTGATGTGAGGCTAAGGGCATGGAACGCGTGACTCGCAGGGAAATGTGATTTGGGAGACAGCCAGAAGCCTATATAAACAGTTCCATATTTATCATTCGGGGATTCACAGAGGGTGGAGGACGCAGCCCTCGTGTTTTTACCATACATGGGACATGTTCCTGAAGATAACAATGCCAGCTGCTGTTTAGCCATGGTTTGGACTTGCAATGTCCAAATTCCCTCTGCTTTGTTTAACCTTTTTCTCCATGATGTGTCAGAGAAGGGATCCTGCAGTCCTAATGCATGTAGGAGAGAGAAGGCTGTCTCTACTGTCTGAAGTAGAGAAACTCAAACAAGGAAGAACAGAGATGAGAGCACAGACAATTTGTACTGCTCCCACGGTGGGTGACAAAGGGACGCAATGTACAACCTTGCATCCACGGACCGTGAAATCCTTTCGTGTGCAGGAGAAACGGGGGATACCAGACCACAGTCTTCATGGGAAAGTAGTTTGGGTCAAAGCTGCAGTCCTACCTTCCCTCATTAACTCAGTACATATTTTGGGGGTTCCTGCTGTGATGCCAGGCTCTTTGCTAGCTGAGGAAGTAGAACTGAAACAGTGAAATCTTGGAGCCCGAGATATGTAGAGCCCACAAAGAGAGGCAGATATAAAAATGCCCCGTGGTACTCGAAGTGATGGTGTTGGGATGCCTGCCTCATGGGGAAGGGAGGGTCCCAGCAAAGGGAGCCTGGGGAGTGCACAGGCCAGTGGACAAGCATAGGCAAATGTGCGGGGGGTGGGGGGTGAGGGGAGGGGAGCAAGCAGGAGGGCGGCAAGGGCGCTGCTGCAATGAGAGCAAAGGGCACCCAGCCGCAGAGTGTGGTCAGAGGTGGCCTCTGGGGCTCAGGTGAGCTGGGGTTTGAATTTGAGACCTAAGCACATGAAGTGGCCTTGAGCAATGACTTCACCTTTCTGAGACTCAGTTTCCTCATCTGTGAAATGGGGGTGGTCACAGCTACCTCAGTGTAAATTATGAGGACTAGAGATTATGTTTGTACTAAAGCACTTAGCACGAGGCCTCGACCACAGTGGGCACACGTCTGTTATTGTATATTTAGGAACAGAAGAGACAAGGGCCTCCACAGCACTGTGTTACCCAGAAGTGGGCCCCCAGCTTCTTGCAGAGAGTACAAGGCTCAGAATCCCAGAACAACTAGTTCAGTAAGGATTTATCACAACGTTGATGTCACCTTCCATTGGTGTTGACAACATGTTTGACTTTCAAAGAGAGGCCAGGACAGAGGAGGTTATGATTTTCTTCAGACAGTAGTTCTGCTTTGATTTCTAAATAAATAAGTCATTTTTATTTGCATTTGTTTGAAGTGTTAAAAGTTGTGAGCAAACGTGTTCTCCTAGGCACAAGGTGCATATTTGAAACGTAGACTATGTGAATTGTCTGTTGCCTGCATTCTATTTCGTATGTAATTGTGTTTTTTAACTTCTGATTTTTCAGTAAGGAAAGGCAGTCTGCGTGACCCAAAATTCTGTGCATCAAAATTGTTCTCTTGGCAAAAGCACAAAAATCCAATTAGTGTCCAAAGGACAAACTGTCTTTGGGGACTCAGCTGACCTAAAACTCACAACCAAGTCTGGAAGAAGGCAGCACTCTAGGATTTCTGAACAGAGGCGACGTATGTTTAGGACTGAGAATAGAGTGTTATGTAAATTAATTCAGTTTACTTCTCTAGCTTAGATCTGTGAGGACTTGTGGGTTTGTTTGGAGATGACAGACATTCCTAAGCATGTAAGACAGTCTTTGGGGGTATGTGTTAAAATTGATAAAAACTGTGATCGTTCCTAATAACAGTTGCTCCATTTCTTGGATCATTGTAGGGGTTTGCCAACTCGTAAATAAGATGGAGGAGAACACTGGCAAGGTTAAGCCTTTCAACCGAAACGATGAACAGTTTCTGGAAGCTTTTGTCATCTTCTGTGGCTTGGGGATCCAGAACACGCAGATGTATGAAGCCGTGGAGAGAGCCATGGCCAAGCAAATGGTCACATTAGAGGTGGGCCACAGCTTTGGGGACCTCCGAGCTGTAGCAAGTCACCATGTCTGTGATGTCATGGTGGCCTTTCCCATCGTGTGGTCCAGATCATCAGATCTTTTTTTCTGCATTCAAACAACTAAGGAAACTGAGACCCAGGATACTTTAGAAACTTGTCCGAGGTCATGTGACCAAGCCACAACTCAGGCTGCGTGTCCCTTGACCATTTGCATTTTGGGCACAAGCCATCCTTGACCTGAGCCATGTGGTCACACATGTCTCCTGCCCCTGCTGCCTGCCCTGCCATCCCGGTGGCCTGAGCCTCCTGTCATTGCTCCTGGCGAGCAGCTGTAGTCACTTTTACATGTAGTCATTCAAAAACTAAAATAAAAAACAGAAACAAACGAAATAAACACAGAAACCCTCATAAGTGCTCATAGATAATCAGAGTAAGGAAAAGGAAAAAGTCAACAAAAATCAAAGATAAACTCCTAGACTAGCCATTTCAGAATCTCTCAGAAACTTTCAAATTATAGATTTATGGGCCCCATTTCTGAAAATTCTGACTGAGTAAGTCTTGGGTAGAGACTGGAAATCTGCGAATTACAGGGCGGCCTGGTTATTCTGAACACGGGCGCTAGTGGACCCCTGGCTTGGGGCTTGGCAGCAGGTAAGCCCCTCCCCAGGAGGCCAGCCCACCCAGGCGGGGCCAGCCCCTTCCACATGGAGTTCACTAACTGCCTTGAAAATGTGCACTTCCTGTAACGCAGAAATTTCCTTTTGTCATCTTAGACCAATTTACAGAAATGGACTTCAAAAAGCGCAAAAGTCTGCTTAGTCATTTGTACATTGGTGTGAAATATATTTGAATGTTTGCCTGCTCTTACCTAGTTGAGATGAGCGGGAATCAGTGTTTGGGATATCACTTTTCCTGGAATCCCTAATAAATAAATACCCAACCTAAAGAGTTAGAAAGTTATATATTATAGGTCAAGCTTTATCAGTAACCAAGATGGTTACTTCCTCAGGTGAATTACACACTGAAGTTTTGCTATAGCATTGTATACGAGACCTCAGATTATACACCTCCGATCTGAAATCTCGGTTTCAAACACACATATATTTAAATTGTATATACACCTCATATATGTGTACATACAGTTTCATAAGTCTCAAAACAGTTACCTTATCTATCACTTGTGAAATGGGAGTGAGTGGGTCTCATGTTTGGTTGTAAGAGACAGTGAGCCCGACCTCTACGTGCACTGGGGTGCACTACAGGGTGAGGGAGCGGGGTCCCTGGCCCCTGGCCTCTCGCTGGGTGTGAGCTCACAGCCACGTCCTGAGAGCACCTGCGCCTGGGGGCCTCCGCTGTCAGTGGGTGGATCCCTGGGCCGGCACTGCTGTGCCAGGCTCTCAGTCCCATGAGTGTACAGGGCTCCCTGAATCTGACGTTTATGTCCCAGCCATGCAGTTTTTCTTTATGAAGTCTCCATTGGTGACAGGCCTCATCAGAGAGCCACTTCTAGACTGCCTGCTTTCCAAACATCAACAGTAAAATGTTACTTTATGCAGAGGTGTTTTACCCTAATTATACATCCAAGCAAAAATAACTAAAGTCAGTATTTTAAAAAAAATTGACACTAAGTTTTCTGCCAAGTTTGGTCCAATAGTGTGGCTTATAAGTAATGTGTCCATTATATGAACAATGTCAGAAGACAACTGACATGTTCTTTTTGAACACGGAGTATTCTTTTGTTTTCTGAAACAATTGAATTGAAGTTGGGGATTTTTCTCTCTGTTGAAGAAAGGGGAAACAAGATCTGGCACTCTGAGGGGCCTAGTTGTCTCTCCAGGAAGTTTTAGCAGAATTCCAAGCGGGACAATTCTGGTCCGCGTTTGGTAGTCCTTCTTCCATAACCTGTACGCCTGTCTGTCCTCACAGGTGCTGTCGTATCACGCTTCAGCCGCAGAGGAGGAAACGAGAGAGCTGCAGTCCTTAGCGGTAATTCTCCCCTCTTCTCTGTAAACACGACTAACTGCCCACATCTAATTACTACATAAATAGGCCTTTGTCGGGATATCTGCTTCTGCTAGTAACGGTCCCTTAGACATTTAATTAAACGTGGTAAATATTTAGATGGACATTCATAAAAATATTTAATCAACTCTAATTTCCTGCAGGCTACAAAGTCACTGATGATACAAAGAAAAAGATAATAATTTACGTTGGCTTTGTAATACATTATTTTATGAATCTGATTTTTCCCCCCAGTAATTGTTTTAATCTTTACCTCTATCTTAGGCCAAAACTATTTTTAGTTTTCAGTTCCTGGGGAAATGGGGAAAGGTGACTGCAAAGTGATTGTTTGGTTAGGGTAATGATAACAAAGATTGTACTGATAACGTCTTCCGCGTTATTGAGAACTGAGAGTGACTTTAATTTCTGACCAGATGGCTATGGAGTGTTATTTGAAATTGGGTTCATTTAAGGCCAGTTCCCGAATTTTCCCTACGTCCTATTTAGTATGCTGCGAGAGGAGAGCACGACGTGCCAGAACAACGTCCATGCGTTGCTTGAGATGCAGGAACATTTGAGGCACTTCCTCATTTGCAGCCACGGCTGGCCTTCTGAGCTTACATTTGTTTGAGATGACATAGATCAGGTCTGTGTGACATGTGACGAGCGTCGTAAGGAATGAGAAGGGTGTGGCGAGGGTGTGGAGATGCTTTTTCATTGTCATCATCATCGTGGCCCACCAGATGCGAGCCCTCTGTCCCTTACAGACACTTTCTCACGTCAGACACACAGCTGCGTCATGAAGCCCACGCTGAGGCTGGAGAAGCCAAGTGGCTCCGGGTGCCACTGGCAGGAGGCGGGACACAGCCTCAGCCTCCTGCGGAGCCGTGCATGTCACCGCTCTGCCGTCTGTTAGGAGCAGTCAGGGAGAGAAGAGAGAGCTGACTCAGCTGCTTTGACCTTGGTGATTGAAAGAATAATGGTGCCGTTCGTTAAGGAAGATGGAAATATTAAACAGGAAAACTGGCAGGTTTGATTTAGGACACGGGAAGTCTGAGGTGCTGGTGGGACAACCAAATGGACATGACCATCAGGAAAGGCAGGACTCGAGTGGGGGGGGGGGCTGGTGATCAGAACTGGAGGTGCTGGTTGGGGAGGTAACCCTGGGACTGGGGACCCCCATGGTAGTGACGTCGTGGGAGCGAAACAGCTGGGAGGTGGTGGGGAGAGAGACATGCGAGATGGAGGACCGAACCCTTGTGAATGAAGGTTGAGATGGAGGAGCAGGAGAAGAGCTAAGACAATCAGTAGCTGAGCAGGGAGGCAGACGGAGGACGGCAGGGGTCCAGCAGTTTCCCAAAGGCGGGCGGGCCCATGACTTGTAGGACGTTGAAAAGCAGGAGCACTGAGCAAAGGCTTTGGGGTCTGTGAGGAGGTGACGATTGAGGAAGCAGCTTCAGGAGTGAAACGGCAGAGGCCAGAGGAAACAGTGAGAAAATGCAGAGCAATACAGCCTCTTTTTAAAAATCAGTTTTGTGTGAAACAGAGGAGGAGCAGCTTTGAAGCGTGTTGGCTGACTCACGCGAGGTTTTCAGTGTTCGTTTCGGTTCACCTCATGCTTGTGAACCGGGGTTGTTCACCAGCAGGAGAGCCACACGTTCTTAGACACAGTGGGGGTCACAGGGTGCGTGTGAAGGGAGCAGGACAAGATGGCAGGAGGGCTGGTCCTGGATGTGGCCTGAGCACTAAAGAGCGTCATTTGGCCAAGACAAGATCATAGTAACAGCTACGTTTCTGGGGCACTTACCGCCGTAAGTGCGGCATCTCTGCAGTTCTGTGTAAGTGAACCAAGTGTATTTAATCCACAACAGGCCTGTGAGGCAGTATAACCAGCATTTGAAATGCAGTTGGAGGTTGAGAGACCTTAGATTGTCCCCCTCAGGGTCTCCGAGTGATGGCGCCAGGATGAGCCCCGAGGGCCCGGGCTCAGCCCTTGGAGACAGCGAGCTACGCAGGAAGGAGGGACATCGAGGACTTGGCTTCCCCACTAAGTCACTGTGTGGGACGCTGAGTCGCTTGGCAAGGACAGTCTGAGGAACTTGAGGTGATAGTGCCCTAAAGGTTAGGCTTCTTTTGGGGTTAGCCTCATTTGGAATAGGCTACATTTATTTTGTTCTCGACCTTATTTGAAGAAATGAGCATTTTTTCCAATTGTTTACAAAGGTGTATAGGTTTAAATTATCTTTCACATCAGGCTTACTTGGCCCATTTTTCTGATCCTCCTAGAATGATAAAGTTTGGAACTAAATGCATATCGTGAGATGGAAATGATCACATGGAAAGACACATTTGGAAGTGCTCGCAGGCTCTGTGGGATTATTGAGTTAGTTCTAAAATGAGGGAAGCTTACACTCTGCCTGCCACGTGTTGTTTGTTTTAGATAAATAAAAACTAGCATATACAATAATTTCTAAAGATAATGCTAAAAAAAAATCAGTAGGTTATTAAACTTTGTGTTTCACTTTGAAAATAGTATAGTCTTCCAGAAAAATCTGAAAATTATTTCCTCAATTATGTTTATAATTTTAGCAAGAGAAAAACACTTTGGGATAACCGAAAATTGCTATATTGCAGTATTGTTCAAAACCATCTGTTGTTCCATTTGGAAAATAGATTTCTGGCAGCTGCATTGAGAAATGCAGGGTTACATAGCTTGTAGGTCAAGTAATTCATTTAAATTGGTTGAAATTCAGCAACCAATTGCAATTTTAATTTTCTATCAACCATATAAAAATTCTTTTACGGCTTCAACGACACAGGTATTTGCATCACCTAGCAATTACCAAAACTGCTGTCTTTGTCATGTGTCTGATTCTTTACCTCAATTTAAAACCTAAAATAAGTTGAAAAACTGTCAAATATTTTCTTAATTTTTTTAAATTGAGTTCTTAAGAGAATTAAATAATGTACTAAAGTACACTAACTATGGCTGTGCCCAGAGGAGGTCTCTAGCTATATAAAAGTAATTTTGTTGATGGGAAACTCAGAATCCTTATTTTTTCCCCTTGACTCACTTGAGTTTTTTAATGGTGTTTATTGAGTTTCCTATTTTTAATCTAATCTTCTCTTGCCTTAAAATTGAGTGTAGTAGAAATAAGACCTTAAACTACACATTTTGCCATATACCTTTTAACTATCCTTAGTCACAGGTTATTGAGATAAAAATAAAAGGACCCCAGCTGACCTGGTTATGATAAAGTTACCAGAATGTAATACATGTGTCGTGCGGGGAGGCCTGCGAGGTCTCTGCTCCCGCTCCCCACACAAGAACGCAGGACATGGTGAGGCCAAAAAGGAACACCCACGGAGCCATAGGTAGGGGAGTTATATCACTATATTCTCGCTGGCGGCTGGGTTGGAGAAACAGGAAACAGGAGCCACACAATTCTCAACCCTCATTGCTCCGCTTACAGGCTCAGCCACCATCTTCTTGCTAGCCCCCATTCTTCCTGCTAGCGTAGCCACAGCAGTTATATTAGTGGCCAATGGCTCACTGGTTACAGCTGACGGCCAACTAGCCACAGCTGATGGCCATCCAATCACAGTTGATGGCCATTTACTACCTGAGCCAGCACTTTTCTATGTGAGGCCGAGAGCCTGGAAACTACTTTCTGGGGTTCTGCCCCCACACTCCACCCCTACAGGCTCTCGCCTCACAATCTACGCGACAAGTGTCTTCCGCGAGGGGCCCTGTGCAAGGAGCCTGTAGGTGAATGCAATATCCTGGACACAGCCAGGCCCTCTGGGCACAGCCAGGGTTTCTCAGGGCACCACCAGTCCTTCTGGGCACAGCCAGACTTCCTGGACTTCTTAGGGTACCACCTGTCTTCCCGGACACAGCCAGGGTTTCTCAGGGCACCACCAGTACTTCTGGGCACAGCCAGACTTCCTGGGCTTCTTAGGGTACCACTAGTTTCCCCGGACACAGCCAGGGTTTCTCAGGGCACCACCAGGTACTTCTGGGCACGGCCAGAATTCCTGGGCTTCTTAGGGTACCACTAGTTTCCCCGGGTACAGCCAAGGTTTCTCAGGGCACCACCAGGTACTTCTGGGCACGGCCAGAATTCCTGGGCTTCTTAGGGTACCACTAGTTTCCCCGGGTACAGCCAAGGTTTCTCAGGGCACCACCAGGTACTTCTGGGCACGGCCAGAATTCCTGGGCTTCTTAGGGTACCACTAGTTTCCCCGGGTACAGCCAAGGTTTCTCAGGGCACCACCAGGTACTTCTGGGCACGGCCAGAATTCCTGGGCTTCTTAGGGTACCACTAGTTTCCCCGGGTACAGCCAAGGTTTCTCAGGGCACCACCAGGTACTTCTGGGCACGGCCAGAATTCCTGGGCTTCTTAGGGTACCACTAGTTTCCCCGGGTACAGCCAAGGTTTCTCAGGGCACCACCAGGTACTTCTGGGCACGGCCAGAATTCCTGGGCTTCTTAGGGTACCACTAGTTTCCCCGGGTACAGCCAAGGTTTCTCAGGGCACCACCAGGTACTTCTGGGCACGGCCAGAATTCCTGGGCTTCTTAGGGTACCACTAGTTTCCCCGGGTACAGCCAAGGTTTCTCAGGGCACCACCAGGTACTTCTGGGCACGGCCAGAATTCCTGGGCTTCTTAGGGTACCACTAGTTTCCCCGGGTACAGCCAAGGTTTCTCAGGGCACCACCAGGTACTTCTGGGCACGGCCAGAATTCCTGGGCTTCTTAGGGTACCACTAGTTTCCCCGGGTACAGCCAAGGTTTCTCAGGGCACCACCAGGTACTTCTGGGCACGGCCAGAATTCCTGGGCTTCTTAGGGTACCACTAGTTTCCCCGGGTACAGCCAAGGTTTCTCAGGGCACCACCAGGTACTTCTGGGCACGGCCAGAATTCCTGGGCTCAGCCAGGGCTCTCAGGGCACTGCCACTCTCTCTGGGCCTCTCAGGGTACCCTGCTGGAACAACAGCGACTCACAATCAAGGTGCTTACATATTCTCAATGGCGGCCAGTCAAGACACAAAAGCAAATATCCCCCAGTTCCACTAACAACAGTTCCCAAACAGTCAAGCTGTCCATTAAATTAGGGATGGAAGGCAATTCCCCATAGTCCATAGTCATTCGCCAGGGCTGTCCTGGGGGTGAGGAATGACCTTGACCTCACCCCATCTCCCATGGAGGACTCAGCAAGCCTTTCCTCCTGGGACAAGTCCCGCATCCGGGCTGCCCGAGCAGGAACCTCCTGGCCCACAGGGTCGTAACTTCCTTTGCTTTCTCCGGCCTGTGCTGGTTGGGGAACCGTCCACATCTGTCCCTCTCCACGGGGGTCCACGGGGGTCCATCTCTCCGGCAGCTGCTCCTCCTGGTCTTCCTCAGACTCACGCACAAACTGCTCCACCGCACTTTGGAGAGCTTTGGCCGGCACCGTACCCTGCTCGCTGCGCCATTTGTCGTGCGGGGAGGCCTGCAGGGTCTCTGCTCCCACTCCCCACATAAGAACGCAGGACATGATGAGGCCCAACAGGAACACCCAGGGAGCCATAGGTGGGGGAGTCATACCCCTATATTCTCGCTGGTGGCTGGGTTGGAAAAACAGGAAACAGGAGCCACACAATTCTCAACCCTCATTGCTCCGCTTACAGGCTCAGCCACCATCTTCCTGCTAGGCCCCCATTTGCTGCTAGCGTAGCCACAGCAGTTATATTAGTGGCCAATGGCTCACTGGTTACAGCTGATGGCCAACTAGCCACAGCTGATGGCCATGCAATCACAGTTGATGGCCATTTACTACCTGAGCCAGCACCTTTCTATGTGAGGCCGAGAGCCTGGAAACTGCTTTCTGGGGCTCTGTTCCCACTCTCCACCCCTACAGGCTCTCGCCTCACAATCTACGCGACAAGTGTCTTCCGCGAGGGGCCCTGTGCGAGGAGCCTGTAGGTGAATGCAATATCCTGGACACAGCCAGGCTCTCTGGGCACAGCCAGGGTTTCTCAGGGCACCACCAGTCCTTCTGGGCACAGCCAGACTTCCTGGACTTCTTAGGGTACCACCTGTCTTCCCGGACACAGCCAGGGTTTCCCAGGGCACCACCAGTACTTCTGGGCACAGCCAGACTTCCTGGGCTTCTTAGGGTACCACTAGTTTTCCCGGACACAGCCAGGGTTTCTCAGGGCACCACCAGTACTTCTGGGCACAGCCAGACTTCCTGGGCTTCTTAGGGTACCACTAGTTTTCCCGGACACAGCCAGGGTTTCTCAGGGCACCACCAGTACTTCTGGGCACAGCCAGACTTCCTGGGCTTCTTAGGGTACCACTAGTTTTCCCGGACACAGCCAGGGTTTCTCAGGGCACCACCAGTACTTCTGGGCACAGCCAGACTTCCTGGGCTTCTTAGGGTACCACTAGTTTTCCCGGACACAGCCAGGGTTTCTCAGGGCACCACCAGTACTTCTGGGCACAGCCAGACTTCCTGGGCTTCTTAGGGTACCACTAGTTTTCCCGGACACAGCCAGGGTTTCTCAGGGCACCACCAGTACTTCTGGGCACGGCCAGAATTCCTGGGCTTCTTAGGGTACCACTAGTTTCCCCGGGCACAGCCAAGGTTTCTCAGGGCAACACCAGGTACTTCTGGGCACGGCCAGAATTCCTGGGCTTCTTAGGGTACCACTAGTTTCCCCGGGTACAGCCAAGGTTTCTCAGGGCAACACCAGGTACTTCTGGGCACGGCCAGAATTCCTGGGCTCAGCCAGGGCTCTCAGGGCACTGCCACTCTCTCTGGGCCTCTCAGGGTACCCTGCTGGAACAACAGCGACTCACAGTCAAGGTGCTTACATATTCCCAATGGCGGCCAGTCAAGACACAAAAGCAAATATCCCCCAGTTCCACTAACAACAGTTCCCAAACAGTCAAGCTGTCCATTAAATTAGGGATGGAAGGCAATTCCCCATAGTCCATAGTCATTCTCCAGGGCTGTCCTGGGGGTGAGGAATGACCTTGACCTCACCCCATCTCCCATGGAGGACTCAGCAAGCCTTTCCTCCAGGGACAAGTCCCGCATCCGGGCTGCCTGAGCAGGAACTTCCCGTCCCACAGGGTCGCAACGACCTTTGCTTTCTCCGGCCTGTGCTGGTTGGGGAACCGTCCACATCTTTCCCTCTCCACGGGGGTCCACGGGGGTCCAGCTCTCCGGCAGCTGCTCCTCCTGGTCTTCCTCAGACTCACACACAAACTGCTCCACCGCACTTTGGAGAGCTTTGGCCGGCACCGTACCCTGCTCGCTGCGCCATTTGTCGTGCGGGGAGGCCTGCAGGGTCTCTGCTCCCACTCCCCACATAAGAACACAGGATACAGTGAAGCCAAACAGGAACACCCAGGGAGCCATAGATGGGGGAGTCATACCACTATATTCTCGCTGGTGGCTGGGTTGGAAAAACAGGAAACAGGAGCCACACAATTCTCAACCCTCACTGCACCGCTTGCAGGCTCAGCCACCATCTTCTTGCTAGGCCCCCATTTTCTGTTAGCATAGCCACAGCAGTTATATTAGTGGCCAATGGCTCACTGGTTACAGCTGATGGCCAACTAGCCACAGCTGATGGCCATGCAATCACAGTTGATGGCCATTTACTACCTGAGCCAGCAGCTTTCTATGTGAGGCCGAGAGCCTGGAAACTGCTTTTTGGGGTTCTGTCCCCACAACATGTTTATTGTAGGTAACTGAATATTTGATGACTGATTGCCTTTTCTGCCTTCTTCTCTTGTTAGAAGAGCAGTAAATAAATATGTATTAGAGTTCAGTTTTTTAAAACAAGCTTCTCCGTTGTGTCGTGGAGTCAGTGGTGACTCAGCTGAGCCACTGTAGCTTCCGCTTGACAGCAGTTTCTTTCATCACAGGCCAGGTATCTAAGCGCAGACTGAGCCCCTGTTGTGATCCTGAAAGGTCTTCTGTACCAAAGCAATGTGAGGGCGCGAAAAGCTGACACTTAGGATGGAATTAGCCTCGTCTTCGTCAGGCACAGGTGTGGCTGAGGCAGTAATAGCAGTGAGGGACAGCCAGGCACCTGACTCAAAGCTCTAAGTAAGTGACTGTTAGCGTGCGATCCGTTTCCTCCATCAAAGGTGATCATCACATTCCCGCACTTTTGGGGAAAAGCTGTGTGGATAGCCAAGTTATTCATGGAAATTATTCATGAAAAATTTAGGGCGGATAATAACAAAGAAGAGTTGACCTTGTGCTCTTGATAACCAGTGTCACTGAGCTGCAGTGACCTGTGGCATCCAGTAAGGCACCCTCTTCGTCTGTGTTAGAAAACTCTGGGCCAGTCTGGGTCCTGTGGGCTTCTGTACACCATCATCGTACATTCATTTTTATCGGTAGCTGTGACATGAACTGGGCTGGCGTTTTTGCACATTGACAGGACTTCATAGATTCTGGCGGATTCTTCCTGCTTTCATTTGACAAGCGAATCTTATCTGTTTTGCTTGTGTGTTACTAGTGGATTACCTCCAATGGTAATCTTAGCTCCAATATGTGGTGGCCCCATTCTGGACCATCTTACATACTAACTAGGTGTTACCCAGCTCTGTGTGTGCTAGTCCCAACTGTAGTTAATCATTTACTCTACAGTTTTACTTAGAAGCACATATGTCTTTTATCAGAATCTTGACATTATCACACTCCCTCTTTATATGGCTTTGAAAAACTGTATAATCACTACCCAACATTTTTTTAATACTTTGTACCTCTTTCCTATTGAGATTTAAACACATCCATTTATATAATGTTATAAAGAAGGAAAAATCATAAAACATTTATTGAATACAGTTATTGAAAACTATACTCAGCCAGTCTTGTGCCTTATTCACTTCTTTATTTTCTATAAGATTTGGTTCCACCTAGAGTTGGATGTTTACTTCCCTTTGTATAAGAAGATTTCTCTCTCATTTTCATATGGACTTACTTCCCTCTTAGAGAAAGATAAATTCCAACAGTCTTGTAAACTAATTTTGTGGGTTTTTTTTCTTTCAAAGCACATGTTCTGCATGTTAAAAGCAGGGAAGAGAAACATTGGCCTCCTATAAAGTGTAATATGATGGCTGTCAAGTGGCTTTATTCAAAGACCTGGGACCAAACTGTTCGCCACAAAAGTGTACCCAGTTTGGGGGTGGAAGGGGTTGGTGATCAGGGGCTGATAAGGGTCACTCCTTGTAGCTACCAATCAACTCATCAAATGGCTTATTAATTTTATCCCTAAAAATAATTTCCTTAAAGTATGGATCTCTCAGGAAAATCTCTTCCTTTTAACATTTATGTTGAATAAGCATCGAGGAGTCCTGTAACAAATGCCTTTATAAAACACGAGGCTATCTGGAAGAATTTGGCGTTTTATGGAAGATGGAGTTCAGTAGCTGCCCTTCTTTTCAGACCATTTTAATAAATAACTTTCTAAAGAAGGAGCCTTTTTGCACAGTTGGCTCTTCGGATTTGTTGCTGTAATTTTTATTTTAGCTCCTGAGATCCGATACTTCAGACCCGAGCAGAATGTCGTTCACGGAAGCATGACCTTTTTGTATAAAGATTACACAGTTGGACAAATGGTGGAGCCATGCAGCCACACATCTTTGTTTTCTTCTGAGGTTGCAGAGACTTTGCCACAAGCTAAATATAAACCTTTTTATAAGGCATCCACCCAAAATAAGAAACTCAATAATATTAAAATAATTATATTTACTTGACCCAAGTGTATTCTTTTCCATGCATACATGCTTTATGGGTTTCAAGAAGACTATACACCTTATAAGTGTATTGTTTCCTATAAACTTTCATTTCTCTGTTAAATAAACACAAAGGCACCCTCCACACTTGTATAAAAGGGACACCAGTGTTTCCCATTTGCTGTGCGAGTGGCCTTCATAATGAGAAATAGTTGAACAAAAGAAGGGCCTCATTTGTCTTCAGTAAGGACTGATAAAGCTCAGGAAAGATTCTCTTCGACTTTAGAAAAATAGGTGACTGCTAGTCAGGGTTCTCCGGAAAGACAGAACCAGGAGGACATAGATACCGAAGGAGATGTATTCTGAGCTCACACGATGGCTCACACGGTGACGGGAACTGAGAATCAGCGATCTGCCATGTGTAAGCTGGTGGGACATTCCGTCTGAGTCTGCAAGCCTGAGAACAGGTGAGCTGATGGTTGAAATCACGTCCAAGCACCTGAGCTGAGACGAGATGTCCCAGCTCAAGCAGGCAGGTAGGAAGCAGACGGGCACGTTCTCCCTTCCTCCACCTTTTGTGCCGTCCAGGTCCCCGAGGATGGCGTGATGCCCGTCCACATGGGGGTGCCCTCCACTGATTCCCATATTGATCTCGGCCAGAAACACCCTCACAGATACACCCGCGATCATGTACAACCCAGGCACCCCGTGGCGAGTCAAGCGGACACATAAAATGAACCGTCACCAGTGACTAAAAGGACGTCGTTAAGTGTGCACTTGCGTCTCTGTCACGGTGCTGTGAGAGACGCTGGAGAAATGACCAGCATGCTTGTGTGACTGCACTTCAACTATATTTCAGTTACTGATGTGTCTGCATTCTCCGTCAGGCTGTCAGTTCTTGGGTCATAATAATGCTAATAATAGTAGCAATAGCTGTTATTTAGTGATTGCTTAACAAGAGCCTCGTTTACACCTTCTGTGGAGTGATTGAATGAATAAATCAGTCAGTAGATTCTGGGAAATCCAGTCTTTTGGAAAGCCCGTAATCTAGCATGAAGTAATACAACTCAAGCTCCTTGAGTCCCTTCAACAAGATTGTGCTTGCTTTTTCTGTAAAACGATTGTGAAGCTAGAAATAATGTCAGAGCTGACTAAATACATACAACCCCCTGTTAATTGGCCTCACAGAGTTGTAGTGACTCAAGTTCCTGGTACCTATACCCCCATTTAGGGTCAGTGCTGTTAGTGGTAAGAGAGGGAGGAGAAGTGATTCTCAAAAGCCAGTGGTAACAGCACTGAGATCTTTGTTTCTTGTCGCGCTTCGAGTTACCTGCCCAGACCTTCCGGGCAGTGAGAATGTGCGCTTAAGAAAGTAGATATTCACTTGTAAATTAGCTTAAGTAGAACAGTAGGTGGAAAACTTACAGGAAGAAAAATGCACCATGTGTTGTAAGAACGAGGTAAACCTCCTGCTTATAAAGTATAACCAGTTCTCTACTTGAAGGAAATAATCTAGAATTGACCATTTTAAGTAACTTCCGACCGCAGCTGCTAAAAGTGGAAAACTTTGCGGGTGGAAACAAACATCAAAAACACCACATCACCATAGCAGCTAAGGGCCACCCATCCATTTACCTTAAATGCTGACAGAGTGAGAGAGACAGAGCTTGGACACTGTCCCGGAAGGTCACTGGCAAGACGTAGGTGCCACTCAGTGTGGCATTTGGTGCCAAGTGAAAGGCCGTAAGAGACTCTGCAGTCCTGTGGACACAGAGATAAGTGGACCATAAACTCAGAATATTAAACCTTGGAGACAGTCTCCTCCGGGTGAGGACAAGCTCTAGGGGACAGTCAGTGGCGTGCCAGGCCTGGAGCCTAATAGCAAACGTTCCTTGGACCCTGTGCTTCACTCTACTTGTAAGTTTCTCTTGTTAGGACCGTTTTCTAACGATGAAATGCAAATGTGGTGGCTGACGTCAGATTTTGTCAGCTGGCGGTCAGTTTGTTTAACTACTGTCAGTCAGCTGGCATTCAGAACAACTGGTTTTAAGGATCACTGAGAAATTAAAACATTTTTATAACTGAATCCTGCTTCCTTCAATCCATTCCAACCCTTCTACCAACAATCTGTCAGTGGATTTCACTTCCACAGTTGGTTGTTGTTTGTTTTTGTCTTTTTAATTTCTGCAAGCTTGGTGAAAGACATTAGGAAACGAGTCATACAAAGGTGACTTAAAGGAAGAATTCCCTCTAAAGAGTCAGGAAAGGCAAATAGCTTCTTTATTGGTGGGAGTGGCAGATACAATTAAAGAACTCAGAAGAAAAATGAGGTTATACTACCGAGCTTTTCTCCAGACTTAATCTTTAACACAATGAGCTTTGCGTATTTCTTTCCATATTTGGTTAATTTGACACACATTAAAGCTGCCTACTCTAGAAGGGCCTAACTGTATTCGAATTAAGCAGTAAAATATTTAACTGTGTTGCCTGAGGATTTATGGCATCGTGCTGTGCTGTGGAGGGATGGGTCTTCGGAGGTGGCGAGCGGAATTTAAAATCACCTTCATCCAAAGCTCTCTCACAGCAGACAGAAACCTGAATTCTCTTCTGGTGGTCAGAGCGCTTTAAATGACTTGTGACTTTCTCGTGGCTGATTAGTCATTGAACGCAAGAATTGTGAACCTCTGTCACTGGCCACAAGGTTTTGAAGGGACGTGTTTGCCTGGCCCCGAGAGTTCAGCCCAGGAAGGCTGGGTGGTGCTGGGGTGCGCCTGAACAAGCAAAAGATGCTTTCCGGGAGAGGGGGGCTGGCGTCAGTGTCCAGTGCAGAGGCACAAGCTGCATTGGCCACCTTTATCCTGGAGCATTTAGAATATCCTTTGTGGAACGAAAGAAAGAAAACTTCCTGCTGTCGGAATAATGATGCCCTAAGGAGAAACATCTGTTCTCTGTCCAGTGCAGTGTGTGGAAGGGGAGCAGCTGTTCTCTGCTGAGAGTTAAGAGGTGGCTTATTCCCACCTCCACACTTCCGAGCACCGTGGAACGGACCACTCCCACTCTGACGTTGGGGGCTGGTGTAAAAAGGAAGCCCTTTATCTAAATATTTTAAATCCCCTCTTCCCCTATTTCAGCCCACGCATTCGCCTGTGGGATTGACTTAATAGAATGCATGTTTTCTTATGAATTTGGGGCTTGGGAAAAATTCTTAGTTGGAGGATGAAGAGGGGGACGTTCAAAGTCTAAACACGTCTGGTATATGTAAGTGACATGCGCAGGTCAAGATGGGAGGTGCAGGTGCCCTCGGATTGTAGGGAAAGCTCTAGTTGCTCCATAAATTGTATTCCTTTGACCTTTTTACTTCACAAAAGATGGAGGTAAGGCCCAGTAGTGATATCCCAGATACTGGAAACCTGAGGGGTTTGGAGAAAGTCAAGGAAAAAAACATTAAATGGAAGGAACCTGGTGCAGATTTCTTAATTTTTCTTCCCTCTGCCCTGCACCAAGCTGCAACCCGTTTCCATCAGGTGACTGGGGTCTGGCTGAAGCAGTTCAAGTGCTGGCAGGGGATGGTCTAGGGAACGGGGAGGGAGGGGCGTCCTGCAAGCGCTGAGCCCCGAGCCTGTGCAGGAAGGCCAGGAGAAGAACCCCAGCTCGCCCTGCTGGCCAGCCAGGGCACCTTGCCCGGGGCTAGTGTGGCTTTGTGGGGGTTGGGGCTCACTGTGGCCCAACTTTTCAGGAGGAGCCAGGAATCTGTTTTTGGTTAAACTCTCCCAATTTTTACACAGTATAACAAATTTCGTGATTTTCCCAAACATTCAGTACCAAACAAAAGAGACTGGAAGGCACTTCCAGGTCTGCTAGTTTTCCAACCCCGGTTAAGGGCTTCACACTCCTGGGAGATGTGGGGACCTTAAAACCGGAACTTCTGACTAAAATTTAGTGAAGGAAATGAGATTTTTCTCTCCCAATTCACTTAATAAGTGTCCATATTAACAATACAAAGCTGTGTAAGATACAGTCTGCCATAGATCCTGGTGCATTTAGGAGACAGGGAATTACGTCGTAGGGAACTTGGTATAGTTTCACAGGTATTCCCAAGGTGGTGGTCTGCTCTGAAGGGCACTGGACCCTTTTCTGGGTGGGAACTATGCCTTAAAGGTGCCTGTCAATTACAGAGAGTGGGTACTTCACGGAGAAGCAGGGCACACAAAGGTCCATCCGTGAAAAAGAGCAAGGTATATATGAAGAAACTGCAGGCATTAACTACAATCAAATGATTATCAAATCAAGACTAAGAATGGTAATTTAAAAAAAAAAACCCTCCAAAAAATCAAAACTGGCTTCTCAAGACCTATCCCACTCCTGAGGTGACTCCCTGAGCATTTAATAGGCACCTGGGTGATCCTCCGGAGCGGGCCTGGGTGAATGTGTTCTGCTCGCCTCTGAGTGGAGCGTGTCCAAGCTGAGAGCAGGACGGTCGGCCTGCGATGGAAGCCGGATGCCATTCCTTCACTGGCTGGGCCTCCAAGGGTGAGGAAACCAGCCTCTGTGTAAGTCTCTGTGCCTGAAAAATGGAGCTTTCTTGGTGGTCTGAGAATTAAACGTAAAATGCTTAGAACATGGTCACTGCACTGCACTCCACAAGACTGGGGACAGGTCCTGAATAATTACTGTTTGTGACTAAGACCGGGGAGTCTTTGGGGCCTCACGTGGAGTCCTTAGCCCTGGCCCGTTCTAGATATAGTGTCAGCGCAGTCACCTGTCCCCTCCAGCTGGCTTCCCTGGAACCTTGTGGTTCAGTTTAAGAAAAACAGGAGTAGCTCCTACATGAAAAGGTTTCTAGTACATGACGTTCAAAAGAAAAGGTAGGCACAGCGGGCTGTTGCTCTGTGGCAAAGTGAGAGCGCTCTGAGAGTCTCTGCTGCCTCCGTGTACAGCTTGAGTCATTTTCTCCTTCCCCCCTTCCCCAAGGCTGCTGTGGTGCCGTCAGCCCAGACCCTTAAGATCACTGAGTTCAGCTTCAGTGACTTCGAGCTGTCCGACCTGGAGACGGCCCTGTGCACAATTCGCATGTTCACTGACCTCAGCCTCGTGCAGAACTTCCAGATGAAGCACGAGGTAGGAGTGCCCTGCCGGCCCCCGGGAGTGGGCACGCGCGTGTGTGTGTGCGTGTGCGTGTGCGTGCCTGCGTGCAAGAGAATTCGTTTGGATACTAGTATGGGATAGGGATTTCTAAGTTTCAACCATTGGTATAGTGTCACCTAATGCAGACCCGAGATTTTTAAAGAAAAATGATTAACCATTAAAAAGACGTTTATTGGGTTCTTGTTGTGTATCAAGCATGAGGTTGAAGACCTGGGGAGAGTTTTCCCAACAGTGAAGGTAGGATGTGCAAAGGCAGGAGGACAGAGGATTGGGGCTGGGGTGTGTGGGGCACCAGTGGAGGGGTGAGGGGATGGGAGAGTGGGGTACTGAGGGAGGGGCTGAGAGTGGCGAGGGACGCACTGGAGAGGAAGGTAAGAAGAGAAGCAAATTATGCAGAACCTGTAAGCTGCTCAGAGGAATTTGGATTTTTGTCCGGAAAACAGTGGTGAGCCGCTGAGGATGACACGTGGACATAATATCTAAAAAAGCCAGTCAGCGCCCTACCCCTGCCAAACTCCGTGTCTGAGAGCGGTCCTGCATCTCACACCTAAGTTAGTGTGGTGGTTAGCAGGGGGCTCTGGAGTCAGACTGCTCCCGTGCGTTTTGTCTCTACCCTTCAGGACCGCCCTGACCTTGAGCAGTTCCTCTGTCAGTTTCCTCATCTGTTAAATGATCAAATCATGCCTCCCCCAGAGGCTTAGCTGTAAACGCTTTGCACAGTGCCGGACGTAGTGAATGTGTCAAAGTGTTAGCCATCATTGTTACCACTTATGTTTTATTTCCTACAGGTTCTTTGCAGGTGGATTTTGAGTGTTAAGAAGAATTACCGGAAGAATGTCGCTTATCATAATTGGAGACATGCCTTTAACACAGCTCAGTGCATGTTTGCTGCCCTAAAAGCAGGCAAACTTCAGGTACTTTTCAGAGCTAGCTATACAGTTAAGAGATTTTGTTGCTTTAGTAGTAAAATTTACAGCATGTTCTCTCAAGGTTTTTTAAAATGTGCACTAATGATGATTGAGGATAATATTTATCACCAGTTCAAAATAAATTATATTTTAATGTAAGAAGGCTAGTATGGCAAAATACTTAGTTGCTAGCTTTCTTTCATATGTAATGTATATGGCAATTTAAAATAGTCTTTAAATAACTTCATGTTAAATGTAAATAGTGCTTGGGCAAATAAATATTTCCTTTAGAGGAAAACTCCACAGTATAAGAAAAAAAGTATCAAATTTCTCATGTTCACATTCAGCCTGCTCAAAAACCACTCAGGTACTGAACTTGGCTTTGTAGGTAAGTCCTGGGCTCTCTATCGCAGGTTCTCTTGAGCCTTCAGGTAATTTTGTAAGTATTATTTCATGGAAAAGGTTTGGTTTCGTACACATTGACCAGAGATCATTTACAAAAAAGATCAATGCAGAAAACGTTCAAGTGGTTTGTTCCTTTCCAGGCCAAATTTTATGCGTAGCTCTGCCCTTAAATTCTAACTTCAGTGGCACTCGATTAGTTATTCTAGGTAAGTGATTCCAGGCCTCCAGCATATAACTTTTTAAGTCAGGGCTTCCATGCTTTAAAAAAGAAAAAAAAATCCTAAAAACGTTATTCTTTGTCTCTACTTTCATGGTGCACATTTGAAGTGGCTAGAGCTAGAAGAAAAGATTGTGGTCCAGGAAGCCATGTGAGAAACCATAGTCGTGTTGTCCTGTCACAGCAAACATTTGTAACAAACAGGGTGAACTTATTTTGGGGTGTGGGAAGGTCATAAGATTGTACCACTGAAGACTCTCCTTGCTTTTTGTGAAGAAGAACAAAAGGACAATTTTTGTTTATGTTACAAATGTTCTATTTAGCTTGTTGAGAGTTCCAGCAGAATAGAGCTGATATGAATTTCAACTTGTGTTTTCTTACTAATGAAGAACAGTAGTGTAGATAATGCAAATGGAAGATACTCTAAAGTGACCTAATAACTGGCTATTATATATTGGCTGTTATATTATATACTGGCTGTTATGCAACTTTTTAAAGCCAAGTTTTCATTCCTAATCCTCTTTTTTCTATTGTTTGCTTGATATTCACATTGTCTGTGTGTGTTTACAACATAGACTCATAGCAGAGAGTGAAGGCAGCAGAATCTTCAGGGAAGCCAAAGTCAGAGGGAAAACAGTCACTGAAAGTTTATTTTGATTATTCCGTATACACACAGAGATCACTGAGAATTAGCGACATTTACCATAGGTGGACAGATGATGCATTGATTGAGGCATCAGCTTTTTCTGTTGATAAGTGACATTTGCAGTAATCCCATTCTGAAGATAACTGCTTCTGTGCAGAATGGGATTTCATCCTGAGTCCTCCATGACTGAAATAGAGAGGCACGGATGTAAAGCACCGAGAACGAATGCATGAGACTGAAGACAGGTGGTCTCGTGCCCTTTACCTTATCTCCCCCTACCCCCACTGTGTCTGGTCCTGCAGAGCAAGCTGACCGACCTGGAGGTCCTGGCGTTGCTGATTGCAGCCCTCAGCCACGACTTGGATCATCGCGGCGTGAACAACTCTTACATCCAGCGGTAAGATGTTGTCCCAAAAAACAAGAATGAGTTTCCTTTAAATTGCAGAGTCATCTTTCTTAAAGTTAAGGCCGTGGCAAAATTTCATGATATACGATTTCAATTGGCCAAGGTCCCATAAGAGAAGTGGCAAAAATAACGTGAGTCCAATACTGTGTTCTGGCCTGAACTTCTGAACCTAGGAGAATCTTATTTCGTGAGATAATTACTAAGGGTTTTGCTTTACTTTTGGTATACCCAGCTTAAGAGTGTCATTAGAAAGTAATAAGACTAGTTCAGAGAAGATAGGGTTTCACCCTGGAATAGAAAAGAGAGTGTTGACAATGGTCGGCTCGGTCCCAGGTGCTTCGTGAGAGCTCCAGAGGAGGCGCCTTTGGGTGTAGTGAGGTCGTGTGTGCAGCTCATGGTTGGGGGCGTTGCTGTGGGGCCAGACCTGGCTTCAGGTCCTGCCTCTCCCAGTTCCCGCGTGACCCTGGGCTAGGGAGCTATCTCTCTGTTCCTCAGTTTCCTGATTTGTAAAATACAGATAATCACATCCCTGCCTTGAAGGGTGGATGTAAGTGTTAAGACCAAGGCCGGTCAGCACCAGGTAGAAAGTCCGGTGCGTAAGGAAGCGTTCAGTACATCTTACCAGCTGATGCCAGTGACAGCCCTGTCGTCAGCACCAGCCTGCTTTTTGGCTGATTGTGAGAGCAAGATACTAGCTTTTCAGATAAGTGTTTCAGGCTCCATTATAAATCTTACGTGACATTTGCAATGACAAATGAGATGATACAGGTGACATCACTTTCCATCAGATTTTCGAGCCACTGAGATATTTTTATTTTTCTGCAACAACTTAGTCGAAAAGCCTACATTTTCATGGCCAAATCTCTTAGTACTGAGCATTTTTTTTTTCATATGCAGTGATTCAACTACTGGGTAGATTTCTTAAGGAAATTCCAGATGTCTGATATCTTGAGGGAATTTCAGAAAGCTCTCTAATCACATTCCCTTTATCTAAATAAATAGAAAACTTCATGTAAAAAGAATTGTAGTGATGTAGCAACTGTGTCCTCTGCTGACCTTTGATGGGAAAAGATAGCAAGCTTGTGTTTGAGTGTCAGAGATTGGCTGTTTTCTCCTTAAAGTCTAATGTTCTAGAGAACTGACTGGGTGACATATCCTTTGTCCCCTGTGCTTTGTCATGTGGTTGCAATCCTGAGCCTCCTGTCAGCATGGGAGTAATTATGGAAGGGAACAAGAACGTGAAAAGATACAAGGAGGCCCAGAGTTAGGCGTTGTCCCTCTCCAGCAGAGCAGCACGGGGTCGGTGTCGTGCAGCTAGCGTACCCCGGAGCCTAAAGCTGCAGCCGACCTCGGACCTGGATGTAATGCTGCTGGTGTATGCTAGCTGCACGACGCCATGCCGCTCTGCTGGGGAGGGGACACACTCAGCTATTTCTTCCTTTGTTTATTTAAAAATCATTACCCGGAAAAACATCTGGAGAAACGTCATTGTCTCTTTCCAAAAAAGTCCTGGGAAAGAGTCATGGACTGTAGAAGCTTGCTTTCACACACGTCACAAAGCAGACTTCCGCCCAGTCCCAATAACGTTTTGAAAAAAAAGCAAGGTCGTGTCAGATTTTTATTTCTTCCTACATCCCTGTGGTTTGGGTAGAGGAAACCAAGAATTTTGGGGGGGAGGTTATTTCAGGGACTCTTGGGAGAATGAAAGCACCACGAGCATCCCCACAGAAAGCTAACTTCTGGAAGGTCTGCTGTATCTGTACCACATGACATATTCAAACACTGTAGAAAGAAAACCAAGACAGTGAAAAAAGTCACAGAAATGAAAGAGATACATCAAAACGTGAAAAAGCTCTCACATGACAGCAAAGTTAGAAGCTAAACTTGTCCTATCATTAGTTCTTCCCGAACAGCTTCTCAGAAAATTAATTTGAAGTAAGTTATTGTCGTATAAGTAGCTGTGTTTTGATGAAGTCTTTGATTGTTTGATTCCTTCCTTGATTGGGAAGCCTGCCCTTATGAGGGAGACTGCCAGGGTGCCAGAGACATATTTGGGGGAAGCATCCGGTCCCGTGCTTTCTTTCCCACATGGGTGGAGGAAAGAGAGTGATTTCATGTAGATGTTGAATTATTTTAAAAACAGGCAGTACTAGGAACAAAATGGCTGACGTACAGACATCTGCCAGACAAAGCTCGTGCTAACACTTGTCTCAGAGAAATGTCCTGTTAGGCCTGCAGTGACTGTCATTGATATGTTTATTTGGCTTGGTTCAGATTTGGTACTTTATCAAGTAATACAGTGAAATTATCCTTCATTTCAGGCAGATAGGTAATGGCCAGTCATAAGCGCCTGGCATTTTGCTAAACAGAAGGAGAGCTGTGAAAGTATAAACTGTGGTTCCTATTACCCAGGAATTTTCGTAGTCTCACAAAACAGGGCTGATCAATGTAAGAAGGTGTCTCATTAGTCCTGGGTTGTTTAATAACGGGGGGAGGACAGCTGAGGGGGGCAAGTGTCCAGCAGAGAAGGAGATTGGTCCAGACCGGCAGCGTCCATCTCCACTGTGAATGGGGGAAGTGACACAAACGGGATGATGAAAGTGGGGGGGGGGGGGGATTTGAGAGGAGAATTGGGGAAGACATTCCAGAAACACCAGCAGGTGGGCCGTTCCTCAGGACAGCAAGGGGGGCTGGCCTGGCTGGAGTCAGAGGCTCACTGACCAGGAAGGAAAGAGAGAGGGTGAGCAGGGGAAACCCGCACACCTCCGGAGGGAGCGCTCTAAAACTCAGCGGTGCTTCCAGGTTTGACATGAAAAGGCAGGGAGCCACGGCAGTGGGTGATGGAGACATTGTTTAGGAAGAAGCATCTGGAAGTAAGGTACAAGGAACGTGAGGAGAAATCAGAACCTCGGAGTTCAGCCAGTAAGCCAGGTGTACGGCGAAAATCACATATTGGCTAGACAGGAAGAGACTGAAGGAGAACTTTTTACTTCATATTGAACAGCTAGTTACATGCGTGAAGGGGAAAGAAACTGGAACAATGGTGGTGCCATTGATGAAAATGAAAAAGAACTAGGGAGTGTATACACATGTGTGCGCTTTGAGGTGGGTGACAAGGAGGAAGGGTGGAGGGAAAGATAATAAGTGGGATGGTATTTGAAGAGGTGAAATGATCAATGTTTTTCGTTTGTTTGTTTGTTTGTTTGTTTGTTTGTTTGTTTGTTTTGAGATTAGAGCTTTAGTAAAATTAGAATAAGAGTCGAGCCCGCGTGTATTTGTCCTGGAGAACTCGTCTTCCCAGGGCCTTCTCTGCTCTACCGCAGCGACCCGACTGAGCTGGAGTCGGGGCCTGGCAGGGGGCACAGAGCGTCAGCAGGCTCTGCGAGGCTCGAAGGGCAGTAGACACAGCACGGGAATCACGATCTGTACAGTAAACTGGGGAGAGGTTGTTTTAGGGGTGACATGAGATCATCGCTGCTCACGCTGGAGGGCTGGAGAGACCGGAGGTCTGAGTATAGATACAGTGCAAGCTCAGTTAGTCCTAATATACTAGCTTATGATAATAATAGTATAATAATAATAAAAATGGGAGCCAGCGCTTAGTGCACCCTTATCACGTGCATTTGGAACTCTTCTTAGCACTTTATACCAGGGGCCCACGTGGTCCTTCCACCGCCAAGCAGTGGTTCTAATGGCCGGGGGTCAGATGCCTGGGTGCAATGCCAGCCCTGCCTCCTGCTCTCCCCATGTGACTTGGGCAAGTCATTTAACCCCCGCGCTGTGCTTTCTTCTCTGTGTAATAGAATAAAGATGAAAGGAGTTTAAGTGTAAAGTGCTCGTAACGGTACCTGATGCATATGACACGCTCTGCAGGCTGGAGCTGTTTTTGCAGGGGGACATTGTTAAACACAGGTAAGAGTGCAGGGTCTTGCTCTGTCCCCTGGTGGCTCGTGGCACCTAGAAGCCGTGGAACAAACAGGGAAGCCAGCTCTGTTACTGAGGTGACAGGAGACGACCACTAAAAGCAAGGAAGTCAAGGAAGTGGGGTCAAAGGCCAAACAAGTCATCACTGGGTACCTGTGTCGTGCGGTGCGGGTGTGGTTACAGAGAACGGGGAGGTAAGAATCCCTGGCGCACAGAGCACAGTAGTGACAATTTGGGGAGAAAGTGTGCAGTAAAGGATTACATGCGCGACAAAAGAGTTGTTAAGACATTGGAGCCCAGAGCAGTGTCTACGGATGAGAAGCAAAACCCAGGACATTGTTAGAGGCCGTGAATAGGAACGCGGGGTGGCAGGAGTCGATTTCCAAGGCTTATATTCTAGGACACTGCTCCGATTTCTGCACTGGTGTCCCAGCACTGGTCTTAGAGGTGGGCCGAGCGGGAGGACCACAGGAAGGGCGGCTGGTCCCTTTCTGCTCACTGTCAACAGGATGGGGACAGAGCTCTGCAGCTGCAGTGGTTCAACCTCAAGTGAGGGGGCAACACAGCAACAGGACGCACGATGCCTTGGTTTCCAGGAGCATTTTTGTAAATGGGCAGATTGGGGCATCTGTGGCCCTTTTATTGACTCATAAGCCCCTGTTGTTTAGACTATAAGGCCAGGCTAACGCACTATTTGCAGGGCAGGGAAAGCCAGGAGGAGGCGTTATCCAGCCCATACCAGCAGCGGTACCTTTGAGAAGTCGTCTGAAATCAGACCAAGACGCACTCGCAAACGGTCAGAGGGAGAGGGGCAGCGGTACGTGAGCTCCCAGACCCCGTTGGTCACAGGTGACCGCCACAGCCCGACCTCCCCCACACTCCAGGCTGAGGGGCCAGGAGTGCAGACAGCCCGTGGTCGGGAGTGAGGGCTACTCACAGGAGCCCAGGGCCAGGCACCTCCCAGCTGGCACCTGCAGGAAGGCTTCTGGCAAAGCGCACGTGAGACTGGACAGTGTTGGTGGCCGGAGTCATAGGTGGGGCCGAGCATTGTTATGTGGTGAACAGAAGTGTCCTACACAGGATTCCTGTAAAAGATAAATACAAGCTACCTAGCACCATGCTGCTCCGTAAATGGTGGTTGTTACCATCAGGGGAGAGCAACTCTGAGGACTGAAGAGCTTTCCGGTCTCACAGGCTGGGGACTTACAAACTGCTGACACCTGGCAGGTACAATGGGTACTAAACTCTTCCCGCATGGCCTTGAATTCCTGCATCATGAAAATAACAGCTGCTTTAGAACCGTCTCCTTTTCTAAGTGGACGGCCTGAGGAAGGCTGCAGTTGTCACGCTGAGATTGCCGTTAGCGTATCTAGTCTGAGTGGTGAGAAAACGCTGCCAAGAGAGAGACTACAGAACGCGAGGCAGGAGCCAGCAGGGAGACCGCGGAGTCTGTTCATCCCAGGCCATTCTCCGGGTCATTCCATTGCCTCCCCTGCCTGGGGTACCCTCTGCACCTGGATGTGTTCCAGCCAGACCTGAGCTCACACATTTACACTCAGCTGGGTGTACCTCAGGCACCTCAAAATCCACAGAGCCCGCTCACGTCTAGTCCCCATTCCCTCCTTCATCCCCACCCCTGTCATCTTCTCCCTCGGTCCCCTCTCAGGAACAATGAGGCGGGATCTCAGCGTGATGCTTCCCGTCACCTCCCTCCTCCCCAGTCAGGCCTGGCGGCGTCAGGACTCACGGCAGCCGCCATCCCATCTACCCCCAAACGTCTCCCCGCTCACTCTGCTTCTTTCTGTGGGGTTCTCCCTCTCGTCCAGGCTCTTGCCTAGGTTGCTGGAACAGATTCCCAGTCGTCTCCCTACTAACTCCCGACAACCCCCTGCTTCTCCAGTCTTGATTCCAGCACTTGTATCTGTTTGTACAGATCTCATCTTACTCCATCCACTGTCTTACTCATCCATTGTCCACTGATACACACATTGTCTGAGCAACTCGCCAGGTGTGGGAGGGGCAGAGACAGGCAGGCAGCGGACATTTGGGACAGGTTACAAACCAACCAGGGAACATGGGGTCAGCCCCACCGGCAGATTGCACCACAGGAATTGATGAGATTAACTGCTCTCTTGCCTTCTTTTGTTTCCCCTAAGGTTCGCCCACTCTGCTCATTTTTTTCTTGTTACGTTTCTTCAGGCTTGGGTAGCTACTTTCTCTCCCACAAATCAAATGCAAAGTAAAATAATGCTTCACATAGTCATCTAAACAAATGACAAATCACTCGTATTACCTGGCAGTTGTGTGGTGTTTTATTCATGAACTCCTGTCCTATAAATTTTGAGACAGACACTTTTGGGAACATTTTCTTTTAAAGAAGAAGTTGTGGAAATTGTGCTCTCCATTCACACGTGAAGGGTCATGAGAAATCTGAGGTGGGGACAGTAATTGTCATGCTTGGGGACTTGATTTGTGACCGTCTGTTACATGTAATGAACTAAGTACAGTATCCCTCCCCCCCCCCTTCAGCCAAATAAATGGTCTCTACTGTTCTCCCTCAGTTCAGTTCAGAGAGCTTCCAGAACATTCCTGCTGAGCTGGTTCCACCTGGGGAACTTCTCTGACTCACCGTCTCCTTCCTTCCTTCCTGGGGCACGTGCCCCGACTGCCCCTCTCCTCGCTCACTTCTTAGTCCCGTCCATCTTAGGCTTTTCTTTTCGTACACGAAAGCACAAGGGAATATGCTGGCCTTCAGCCTTATTTCACAGGAAAAGGCCAGCATGGACATTTGTTTCACATTATGAACTAATTATAGTTTTCAAGTTGAATATTGTTACAACTATTTTAGAGATTATTTTTTCATGTTTAGAGAAATTAATCCTTTGTCCTCACCCCACGTACAATTTTGATCAATATTAAAATCAATGAGATTGTTCACGTTTTGAACCAGCAGCGGCTATATGGATATTTGAAAACAATTTGACTCTTTCTATTTATTTCCCAGAGGTCACCTCACTCTTTTCTCAGCAAAAGGTGAAAAAAGGGTCGGTTTGATGGAGTTTGTGAAGTAGCCTTTTTTAGTTATCCACAAGAAGAAATCAATAAACTGGCATATTGTGGAAACTGACCACTTTCTCTCTGTTCTTTCTTTCTTCTACACACGTTTTCAGGAGTGAGCACCCCCTTGCCCAGCTCTACTGCCACTCCACCCTGGAGCACCACCATTTCGACCAGTGCCTCATGGTTCTCAACAGTCCGGTAAGCACTGGACGGCGGGAGCCGTCTGAGCTGTATTTTTAAGCTTTGGATGTGTGCCCAGCATTATGATTCCCGAGTGTGCTTTATTCCTTTTTGGGTAAGGAAAGCAAAGCCGAAACACTGAGCTCCTCCCTGCCTCGCTTCTCTAGACAACCAAACTGCCAGTGCGGCCTGGTAAGGGAGGCTTGTCACTCACCTCCACGGGCTTATTCCACATTATTCCAACGTAGAGACAAACTGGTATTTTACGGCTCTCAGTGAATTCTGCTTTTTGTTGTTGTTGTTGCGGGGGCGACAAATGAAATGGTTGGTAGAACTCTCAGGTTTGCTTTCATAGGCGGTATCTTTTCCTCTTTTTATTGAAGCTTCTGACCATGAACAAACTGTCAAGGAATAAAGCAGTTCAACAGCTTGGTTAAATGAATATTTATCAGTATTTATCAGTGTGTGACATGCTGTGCTGTACATATTTATGGTAAGGAAAATAAGATTAAGATAATACATACCAAAATGATAGCAATGGTTGTCTTTGTGTAAATTATCAATAGTTTCTACTGTCTTATCTTGGTTTCTCCATTATTCGCGCTCTCTGTTGTGTGCATGTGTTACCATCATAATAAGAAAACATGACAGTTCTAAGTACTGTGTTGCACAAGCACAACACATGGCGTATACTCTCAAAGCGGTTTTATCCCCACCTCTTCACGGTCCCCCAGTGGAGCTGGTTATCCCCTGAGCTTTAGAAGGAAACGCAGGGTGGCCCATGGCTTTTCTGGTCACTTTCTCAGCTACTTCAGGTCTCAGCACAGTGTACAATTCTCCATTTAGGAACCAGAACATCTAGTCCCGTGTAATAGTCCAGATCTTGACCTTGATTTAGTTTCAGGTTCTCCCCTTACTGCCTGGTGGTTTCTTTCACCCCCTGCCTTGTGTGTCTTCCAATTCCTCTGGACCCCCAAGTCCCCATGGAGTGCCATCCATCCCCTCCAGACTTGGAGGACAGAGGAGAAGGGCCAGAGCATTCGCTGCACCCTGGTACCACGTGAGTCAGTCATGGTGGCTGCTGGGTGCTGAAACCGCGTTCTTCTCTGATGGGTGATTTCATGATCCTGGCTGAACACCCTCACGGCGGTGTTTCCACCAGACGTCCCCTCATATGAGTGACCATGTCTGTCCCATTTATCACCGTACGGCTCCTTCCTCAGCTCCTGGAAACCTGATGGCTCAGGGGCAGCTCCTTCCTGCGAAGGTTTTCTTGAACAGGACAGCACTTAAATCAATCCTGTGCCTCCAAAACTCAGACAGTGCCGGCCGTCCCAGAGCAGCGGCCTCTCTGCCGCGTTTTGCCTTCTAAACTTTCCAGACAGGAACTGGACACAAGCCCTGTGTCGCCCCACCCCAGCCCACTGCACTCTGAAGACATGCAGCGACTTCCAGCATCTCTACTGGAAGTGAAGGGGACACACTCACCCCTCACTCGGCGCCTTGCTGTGGGGGAAGGGCCGCTCCCTTACAGATCCCACACGTGGTCTAGTAAAGCCTGTGATTGCTTAATGTAAATTCATTCATCCATGTGCGGTTGGCAAGCAGGGGCGGTGTCAGCATAATGTGTGAGCTGTGTTGTCATACACACGTTCTGCTGGGTAAGGTGCCAGAGTGACGGCAGGTGAATTCTGGCCTTCAGCAAGGAGAGGAAGCCCTCCATTTGGTGCCGGCACTGCAGCCCTCTCCTTTCTGTTGTAAGAACACTGGACATGGTCCTCGCCCGCGGCGACCCTCCCTTTGTTCTGCTGAGGGCTGCTGGGAGGTCACTCGTCCCTCGGCACCGTACGAGGAGCCCCTCTGCCTCTGGGCCCCACAAACCAGCGCTTCCACGCGATTGTTTCCGTGCATCTTTACTGTCCCCAGCGGCCAGCCTCCAGGGCCAGCCTGGCTGCCTGCATTACCTCTGGACGTGCCCAGTGCTTGGCTTGCTTTGTGCTCTGGCTGTAAAGTTGTGTGGGCTTCGGGTGGTGGCCCCAATACTGTTTTTCCCATGAGCCACGTTATTTTTAGTGTGTAGTTTTTTCAGAACTGAGACTTTTCAGGAATGTGTATTCGTGGTATAGCAGAAACATCTGTACGTCCTTGGAATTTACTATCTGTGTCCTTCGGCTAAAACTTTCATTTTAATACCCTGTTCAGTTTTTTAAAGAAAATATGCTAACCTTCTTTTAAAAAAGCGTAATTAACAGTATTCCTATTGTGACCACCTCTGTTATTAGATGAGTTACTACGTCATGTGTAATCACTTAACATGACGTGTGAGGAATGTGGTTGTATACGTGGCTGGCCTCAAATCCTAAGACCCATGAGTACATTCTGTCTTCTGAAGCACCGGCACGTAAGGATTCAGTGTCTGCTTTGGGAAGGGGATATAAAAATATAACACCAACATGGTTTTATCCTACAATAAATGAAAGTCTCAGAAGGTATTTTCTGGATAGTTTTCTGTTTGGTCCAGAATCTACAGTGATTTAATGTTTTACATAATGTTTATGGTTGTACTCACAGCCTCGTCAGTTAGATCTGTGCCTAATTCAGCATCTGGTCCTCCGAGCACAGGTTTGGCCCATGGGGCTCACTCACAGCCCCACCTTCAGGACCAGTATTTCTCCTGCTCCTCTGGGCTTTCCTAGTCCTGAGGGGTAGGAAACACACCTGCCTCACTTTGCACATGTTGTTTGAGCATATTCTGAGCACCCAAGTCATGTTTTACTTAGTTCAAGGTTAGAAAGATGCCTTAAACCGCAGGCAAGAAATACAAAATGGTTAGGTAGTACACACTTTTCATTATTTGCACATGGATTAGCCATCGTTTAAATCAGGGATGTCCAAACTGTGGCCCGCGGGCCAACTGCGGCCCATGATCCATTGTTAATTCGCCCGCAGCAAATTCCAAAAATATATTTAGTTTACTTAAATAAACCAGGTGAGGCAATATGTACTTCACCTCGAGTGAGTGGCCCGGCTGTTTGTGTATTTTACCGCATATGGCCCCTGGTGAAAAACATTGAAAAAGTTTGGACACCCCTGGTTTAAATATTCTTTGTAGGTGCTCAGCCCACGCTCGCCCTATACCAGCAGGAAGCTCTGTTGGCTCATGCTGTCCTCTCATCTGTGTCGGCATGCTCCTAAGGGGTACACAGTCTCCCCAATACTGATTGAGTTAAAACCATATAAATTTGCCCCAGAATGTAATTGGATGTATGACAAGAACCACAGGAAAATGGTTTTGTTAATCACCAATTGTTTAAAAGTTTCACCACTGCGGTCTTCATGTCCGTTAATGTGGCTTTGGTTTCTTTCAGAGTTTCATTTGCAGTTAGATTGCCCAAAGGGAAAGGAGATGCAGTCAGATTTTAGGCCTGGACTAAGTCCCCAGGTGTGTGGTAGTTGGCAGAACTCACGTCTCTAGGGAGATGCATCATCGGGAGGCTGTGTTTTCTTCCATGACAAGGCAGTGGGGTGGGAGCATAGAAGCTAAACATTACTTCATGGGATTTGCTGTAAGAAAGCAGAGGGCCTCCTCATGCGTGAGCTCAATCCTAGGCGTGTGTCTAAGACCTGTGACGATTTTCAAATTGCGTTCTTGTCAGCAGTGTCTCCAGGTGGAGTGCTAACAATGGTCTTCCTGTCTCTCCTTTTTTATCAAGGGCAATCAGATTCTCAGTGGCCTCTCCATTGAGGAATATAAGACCACATTGAAAATCATCAAGCAAGCGATTCTAGCTACAGACCTGGCCGTGTACATTAAGTAAGTTGTTTGCCTTGTTACAGACTTTTAAAACCCACATTGGGAATCATTTAGATGGCAAGGACAGAGGCGCTGGCAGAGCTGTCATTGGACTATGGAGCAGTTTCCAAAGGAGGCCGAGCAGTCCATTGGCTTATGTAGTTAGTGCTAGAAATACAGAGCATGGAGTTAATGCCGATGTTTACCCTCTGCTGTGTCTCTGAAGCCCTGTACTAAGCAAATGACCCTCTCAAGGTCATTCCAAGGAGGCTCTCCAATTTAAGGATTATGTAGGTCCTTTGCTTTTCCGCTTTTCCTCCACTCCCCCAACTTCTGACCATTTCACGATTCCTGATACTGCCATCCAAGCCTCCTTGGGCGGGCAAAGTTGCTGCAGGCCAGACAAGTAAATGTTGTTCCTTTTTATTTGATTTTGGCCAAAGAAGAGTACTAATATAGAACTTTAAAATTACTTACTCAAAAACTCAAGTGGGCACTGGAGTGAGACTTACAACGTGTGCCTGCATCGTGTGGGCAGCCTGTGGGGTGTGGGAGTGAGGGCAGCGGGTGGTCACTTTCCCTGGGGTTCCCCCTCCATAAGGGGTTCACGTCTGTGCTTTCGCCACTCTGTGAGAAGGGAAAAGGGGTGGGGTGAACACATGGGCGCACACATCACACACGCTCTGTCGTACATCTGAGGGCAACTGCACCTAAAGTGTCTGCTTCTTCGAATTTTGGAGCACTTTAAAGTCAGTCAGGGTCATAAAGAATTGAGTCAACTTCACCTGCTTCAAAATGATTGGCGAATAAAGATTATAGATGACTGAGAGTTTGACAAATACCTGTAACCACAAAGCCTTCCCACCCTTTCCAGGCCACAAGGGTCTCTCTTCTAAACCCTTGTGAAACCTGCGTTTCCTTTGTGGTTCTTAAGCACAGACAGTCAATTTTATGATATGACTTCTCCTGTTTATCTGGTGTCTGTGGCTAGATGTTAAACACTATGAAAAGACTGATGTCTTATGACTTCCTGAGATGCTAGCGACGCTGGGTGCATACAGGACGTAGTCACCACATGTGTGAATGGCTACTCGCTCCATCATTCTCGGTCTTTCTTTGACAGCTTTATACGGACATAGAGTAATTATCATCAACTTTTTTTTACGCTACATCATAATATATGCGTTATATGAAATGAAAATGAAACCATATAGATCTTATGCCATTTAAAATTTCTTAAATTATTCTTGGCATCACGTTTTTCACTTCATATTGTTTCATTTTCTTAAAGTCATGTTCAAGAATTGAAATTACCATTATTTGTGACCTGTACTAGGTGAGGTTTGATGTTTCATCCAAAGAAAATGGTACAGAGGGAAAAAAAATGAGGTATTAAAGATTTTTAAATGATGATTTTTTGGTTGGGTTCTAAGATGAGTAAAAACCATTAGAGATGTATTTCCCCCAAGTTGACTCCATGATTCTTTGTGGACCAAGAAGATAAGAGCCTGGGGACTCCTCATAACTTCCAAATGTTTTCCTTTATTTTCAAGGAGGCGCGGAGAATTTTTTGAACTTATAAGAAAAAAACAATTCAACTTAGAAGACCCTCACCAAAAGGAGTTGTTTTTGTAAGTAAGCTTACTATCCTTAAAGCTGAAGTTTTGCTTCCCAGTTAATTTTACCACTATCAGATTTTCTTGCAATTATCAGTTACAATGTGATGAGCTTAGCGGCCGTCAGAATTCTGCATTGTTGTACAAAGGGTCGAATATGGGTATTTAGCAGAAAAGAAATGAATTTGAAAATTGAATAAATCTCTCCTTTGTTCTAGAAGGAGCTTTAGAATGTGGTACAGCATCAGTACACTGCTCACGGGTCCATTGTTCATATTCCCAGTTCTTTGTCACGAAAGAACTGAAAATAGTGTCCTAGAGACTCAGGGTGCAAGAAGGTGGCTGTGAAGTGTTTCCCTCCCTTGCACGATGGCCGAGGAGCACTGTCAGGGCCGGAGCGCTTTCAGGTTCTTGTTTTTCCTCCCCAAGCCCTGGCCTGGCCCCTCCAGCAGCCGGGAGTGCCGTCTTCGCTATCACCATGACTACCTTGCTGGCAAGAACGCGTCCATAAGAAAGAACAAAGAGGCAATTGTAAAGACGTACGATACTAAGGACAGTGCTGTTAGATTCTGAAGTCAGCATTTCTATAAGTAGATTTTTATCTGGCGTTCAAAGATGCTCACGATAAGGAAACAATACACAAGCGCCCAGCTGTCTGTCCCATAGTCAGCTTCACTTAATAGTCTCAACACGTTTTCCTGAACAGCACCTTAGAAAAGTGTAGATATGCTACTGCGATTAGTGCACGGCTCTTAATAACAAAAAGGAAATCCAAGCAATTCCAAGTGTGTGCCTCAGTTTCACCTGTCCCGTCCTCCTCTCTGTGGCTGCGGGAAGCAGTTCTTGGGGGTCTGTGCTCAACGTCACCTCTTGCACACTTTGCTGTGCTGACTGGGTTAAGGTTGTATAGGTACAGCGTTCGCTGCGGGAGGCATGTTATTGAAACCCTTCATGCAAAGGTCTAAACCAGGGGTGTCCAAACTGCGGCCCGCAATCCATTGTTAATTGGCCCACAGCAAATTCCAAAAATATATTTAGTTACTTAAATAAACCAGGTGAGGCAATACATACTTCACCTCGAATGAGTGGCCTGGCTGTTTGTGTACTTTACCGCATATGGCCCTTGGTGAAAAACGTTGAAAAAAGTTTGGAGACGCCTGGTCTAAACAGTGTTTAGAACAGTCCGCTGCACTCACCTCTCTCAAGAGAGTCGGTGTAAGGGACGGAATAGCGGCAGAAAACCAATTTCTTTGTGACCTGTGTACATTTAGATTGGGTTTTCCAAGAGGGACAAGTGATTGCCCTTTATCTTGAGTGTCTGTATCACAGCGATGGCCTTTTGCCTGTTTCTTCAAATTAAAAGGATTAAATGGCACATATTTGGATGGGACATGGGAAACACTGCACAGGAAACAGAGCCATTTTCAGGCAGTAGTCACAGTACTAAGTTCTAGGGGCAGCCCGGTTCCTCTGCTCTAGCAAGAGAAGGACCCAGAGCACTGTCCTCCTGTTTCTGTCCCTCGGCTTCTCTGGCAGACACTGCTTTTCCCATGGAAGTCACTGCATGAGGGAGCGAGCTAGGCCACCCACTGTAATTCCTGCTCTCAGGACGTACAGCAGGATATCCGATGTTATCTTTTAACGGCATTATTAGTAAGCGATGGGTTTTCATCATACTGCCCCTGAGAGTAGAATACCAGCGTGAAAAAAAAATATAGCAATAGCAGGCAAGTTTTGCTCAAACTTTAATAATTTCTCCTGTGCCATCTGGGTCTAAATGAGGCAGTTGGAGGGCAAATTCCAATCGTTCGCTGGGTAAACCATGACCCTCTGACATCACAGTATCATCCCCATTTCTAAATAAATTCTGTTTCTTTAGTCTTTATAAACTGCCCTCCTGTAGTTCAGAGGGTTTAATTTAGTTGTTTCACTAGTAGCTATTTACTGAGGTTCTATGTTCGCATCAAAGTAAGTAGGACTTACTGGGCACCTTTCTCCTGTAACAGAGCGATGCTGATGACGGCGTGCGATCTCTCTGCGATTACAAAGCCCTGGCCCATTCAACAACGGGTATGTCGCTTAGTGACACAGAAGTCACTATTACAAAGTCAAAATAAGACAATCCTTTATTCTTAAAGGGAGCTTCGGAAGTATTTGTAGAACTTTTTGTTTAATTGTTTAGTATTAAAAGAACATAATTGGACATAAACAAGATTTCTTTTTTAGAAGATTCATTAGCACCTAATAATATTTGTAAGATGTATTAAGAGAATATCTATCTTAACACAGCAAAACCCTAGCTGTTGGTAAGTTTCAATTGCAGAACTACTCTGCCTCACATAGAGATGTTTTTAGCAAATCCTTTTAATAATGGAAGAGGGAAGGATTTGTATTTTCGTTTATCCTTTCTTTATTCTGACTCAAATGCTGAAAAGGTGGAGTGACGAGTTTGGGGTCCGGACAGACAAAGCAATACCAGAAAGCCTCTATAATTAAAACAGTTTGGCATAGGTGACAGACCCGTGGAACTCTACAGAATTGCACAGAACGTTGGGAATTGCATAGAACATTTAGTATGTAATGAAGATAGCATTTGAACTAACTGAGGTAAAATAGGCTTTTTACTAAATAATGGTAGGATGATTTTTCCATCTCCATAGCCAGATGGCAAAAGACAAAATCGTATCCACTCTGCACACTTAAATTCTAAATGGTGCATAGGGTCCGGTGCAGAGAATTGAACCACACAAGAACTAAATAAAAACATTTGTGGATTCTTATGTAACCTAGGAATGGGAAAATTTTTCTAACTGGGGCTCAACATGCAAAGGCAATAAAGGAAAAGATTGATAAGTCTGAATCCATAAAAATGAAAGAAATAAAAACTTTGCGTGGCAAATGACGCTATAAGCAAAGTAAAAGACAATGAGAAACTGGTAAAAATATTTGCAACTTCTACCTGATAGATAGTTAGGATCAACAACAACCAACTTAGAAAGACTGCTTTTAAAAAGGGAGGAGGAGCCTGCAGATTGAAAAACTTAGAAGGCGTGTCTGTGGATTGCACCCTATGCACCTGTTTGGCCCTGCTCTTCGTGGCACGGGACTCGCTACTTTGTTCCCACTAAGTGCACGGGACTCGCTACTTTGTTCCCACTAAGTGCTCCAGTTGAAATAACATGTTACTTTTCTCTGTGTCCTTACAGACTCTAGCCTTTGTGGTTAGGCTGGCATTTAAAGCAAATGAAATACAGTTTCTACTCCTTGTTACTACTTTATTCTAATTTTACCGATGGGATTGAAAGCTACAGATTTCAGATTGCATTATCTCCATTCAAAGTCTTGTTTACAATTGCCAAAACTTCCTGTGTTATTTTTTTCAGATAGCAGAGCTTGTAGCGACTGAATTTTTTGACCAAGGAGACAAAGAGAGAAAAGAACTCAACATAGAGCCTACTGTAAGTATGACACCTTGTTGGTAGGAATTATTCAAGTACTTTTCTATTGTAAACTTTCTATGCTTCAATGAGATCTTTACTTAGGGATGCAATTTCTCATTTTGATTTTTAAAACATTTTTCTCATTAGAAGTATACATGTTTATTACAGAAAACAAAAGCAAATAAAAAAGACGCCTTGAGTCATATTCTACCTACTTTTCTATCATTTGCTTTTTCCATTTAAATGTCATGAGCCACTTTTCATTCTAACAGAAGCTCTTTCGTGCATTATTTATAATGAGTACAGAAGTAGGTGTAACTATAACATGCTCACGTCCTTTGGTGTAATGTTTGCAGTGTTCACTCTTACGATGACACTGCGACAAACATCTGTGTTAAATGTGTGCCTGTTTTCACTATCTTGTTAGGATATGTTCCCTGAACAGCTGTGTTGAAGGGCCCACAGCTTTCAAAGATTTCTTTTCTACATAGAGGATGGATCTGTGAAATAGAAAAAAAAGATTCTTCTCAAACCATTGCTCTTTTGGAACGAGTGTGGCTGACAATGCAGCAGTCATGTTTTCCGACGCAGAGAACGTGCAATGGTTAAGAGAGGCCCCTCCTGTGTGCAGCCCCCCCCCCCCGCTCTGTGTCCCCCACTGCACACATCCTGTGTGTCACTCGTCTCTCAGTCACTCCGGCGTCTGTCATGTAAGATGGGCTTGCTCAGAAGCTGCGTGGCATGGTGGCCACGGCAAAGGAGTTTGCGTCACTTTAAACAAGCACGGAGGCAGACTCGCTGCCTCCCGGCATGCTGGGCTTGTCTCGTCTGGTGCTCCAGTCACCAGCTGTTGGGATGAGCGGCAGTGGTATTTGCACAGTCCGCCCTCAGACGCTCTCTGTGTGAATTGAACTGTGATGAGCTGTGGCCTCAGCGCCTCCTTCCAGCACGGAGGGTGTTTGCTTCCATGTCAGCAGGTGATTCAAAGCCTGTGTGTTTCCAAACATACATTACTGGTTGATTCTGTGTCACCAGTGAACTTGAAGCTGTAGGTCGACTCTGGGTCCGTGTCAAATCTAGGTCGGCTCAGGATCAGTGGTCACTTCTAGGTCAGCAGTCGGCTCAGGGTCGATGGTCAGCTCTAGGTCAGGGGTCAGTTCCGGGGAAGGTGTGGGGCCTGTCACAGCCAGGATGGAGGGCAGAGGATCAGGACGTCCCTGAGCCTGGGGAGTGCGGGAAGCCCTCAAAGGTAAGGAGGCAGGGGGGCCGGTATCAGGCCACGCTCAGCTGCCCCGGCAACTCGTCTTCATGGAGCCAATGTGCTGTATTCTTCCAGCAAATGCATCTGTGTCTCTGTTTCTGTGTTTTCAGGATCTCATGAACAGGGAGAAGAAAAACAAAATCCCAAGTATGCAAGTCGGTTTCATAGATGCCATCTGCTTGCAGCTGTATGAGGTATTTGTGTGAAAACTACTGACTTGTTACACTTAGAGTGGCATGCACTAAAACCTAGCGTGAGCTGCAGTGACTGAAGCTAGGCTTATATTTATCGTGTCTTTCGCCAGTGAACATGCTGTGTGCATTGAACAAGGAACACATATTTACAATGTGTCAAAAACTTGAATTCATCGGTGTATAACTACCTACTGTGTGCTCAGCTCTGGCAAACTGCCATAGGGAATATTGTGTGCACACTCTGTTAGCACTAAAAAGTGGAAGTTTTGGCCTAAAGAAAGAAAAGTAATTACCCACCTCTCTTGTATACTGTAGCTTTAATGTTAAGAACACTTTTCTATGAGGCTGGAAGAACACTGCAAGTTTCCATTTCCATACATACACCTGCTGGTTGGGATTTTTATTTCTTAGGTAAAGAATTCTCCCTAAAACATCCAGTTTACTAGTTTATATGTTTATGGCCCAAGTTCAGAAAGTAGATGCTGAACTTGGGCCATAAACATATAAACTAGTTTTAAGAGCTTAAATAGGAAACTGTCTTAAGTTTCATCCTGGGAAAGAGCATTTACCGTGAACTTACCACAATGTCAAGGCCATTCCAGGGGAAACCCGGGAATCTTATACCCAGACATTTCCCAGATCCAGGAACTGAGTGTGAAGCTCGTCTTCCAAGGGATGGAATAGCTGCCCGAGGCGGGCAGGCCATCAGGAGTCCAGTTCTCTCCTGAGTCCAGGGTTCTAGCCATCAAAGGGACTTAATAAAGAAGCTGCAGCCGCTGAGGGAAAGAGGAAAGGACCGGAGACGCAGAGGGAGGGGCGAGGGGCTGCCTCGTGCCCGGGCGGCTCCGTCTCCACTGTGCTGCTTGTTTGCTTCTTTGCAGAAGTGGCCTTAACAGTTCCCACTACCCCTGAATTTCTGTTCTTTCCGTGGCAGACACTCTCCTAAGTGACAGGACTAGTAGTTCCTCAGCTAAAGACACTAATGTCACTCTTGGTTTTCTCTCATTTCTGGAAATGAGTCCAAATAACAGATCACCCATGACAGAGGTGATCTTTCTGCATTTCATTTGTGTGCAAGGATCCATCTCATTGAATCTGCTCTTAAATTCTATGCGTATTGATAGGTATTTTTTACTAGTGTTTATTACAGAAGTAATAATGTTCTCATTATACAAAAAGACAAAATCACTTACCATTCCACTATCTGGGGAGCCACTGTTCACATATCAGTGTGTACACGCTGCCATTTTCAGTGAACAAAAATCGCTCGTTACAATTCATAATACATCATAATGTGCAGCTTTCTATGTCACGTTTTTCTCTGACATCGTTAAACTCTGCAAGATAGTAACACAAGTTCCATAACCTTGTTGGATACGTAAGTCAGTGTTTCTCTAGTGTAAGAAATCTGCAGTGAACATTGTTTTATCAAAATACTTGTAGCACTATAATTGCTAAATAATAATTCCATACAGAAGTATGAGCTAATGCTTATTATATTCTTGGATAAACACTGATGTAAGCACATTGTGTAAAACCTTTTTGTAGAAAAGCACAAAACAAATCCGCTCCCACTAGTCCCGGTCAGGGAGGGCCTCCTGCCCAGCGGCCCCACACGGCCACCTGCAGGGCTCAGTGACGTTGGCTGAAGGGTGTGCGCTCGGGTCTGTATCCCTAAGAGGAAGCTCTCCTAAGTCCTAAGTGACCTGCGTGTGCTCACGTGGCATGAAGCCCCAGCGTGGCCTGTGGGACATGTGTGGCCCTGGGGTGCCGGCCTGGGGACGGCTGCTCCCTCCCAACCTGCCCTCTCACGGCGCGTTTCCTGTCTTTCCCTAGGCCCTGACCCACGTTTCGGAGGACTGTTTCCCTTTGCTGGACGGCTGCAGGAAGAATAGGCAGAAATGGCAAGCGCTGGCTGAGCAGCAGGAGAAGACGCTGGTGAACGGGGCCAGCGGCCAGGCCAAGCGCAGCTGAGGTCCACCCGTGCGAGCGTGGCTTCCAGACGCACGTCTGCATCCTCCCGGGGTGCTGGGCACTGTCCAGGTGTGGTGTGTGCTTCCACTGCTGTATTTTTATTTTTGCACAACTTCGAGAGCACAGCACACAGTGTCTTTAGGGGATCCTTCCATAGTTCTGTGTATTTGTTTTATGCCACTGAGTTGCGCTGACCGACACATGGACGCCTCAGCCACCTGTGCACTGAAGGTGCGGGCTGCATCCTCGCCCTAGGGGTGGGGGTTTTGCTTGGAGAGTTTAAATGATTGGTTTTGTGTTTTTGGAATTATCAGTCTTTCATGAATGTTTGGAATCTTTTCTTTCTCGAAAATAGGCTAGGAGCAAATTGAATATGATCTGTGCCATTTAAAATCTTCGGAGGGTAGAGAAAAATTGTGGGCTGAGTGGATTTTAGGAGGAAGAGGGACATTTATCAACGATGTATCACCTTAACAAAAAAGTTAAAACTCTGAAACAAATGGAAGGTACTGCAGGGCAGTCTTGTAAAGCAAAAGTGTCCTTGAATTATCACTGATTTTATTGAGAGACCAGTGGGACCCAGAAATGGAATGTGTGTCAGTTCCATTGGAAGACACTTCCGAGAGACAGTGTTTCGAATATTGATTCCTTTTTTTATGTGACTTCCTCATTGTTCATCTTCCAAACCATCGTTCATAAGTGAACAGTTTAAGTCTCAGCAGGAAAGCAAGAAAACAGTGATCATTGGAGCACAGACCTGAAGTGAGATACGACAGTAGGTGAGAAGATACAAAACGAACCCTTTTTTTTTTTTTTTTTTGTCAAATGAAGGACAGAGTCAAGCTTTAATTATATAAACAGCAAAAGGCTGTCCTTGGCATTGGGGTCAAGAATTAAATCGAGGGAGCATCCGGTAAGAAACGTGAGGCTGTACTGAGTTTGTGACTGACAGGCTGCCCTGTTGGTCTATAGGACCAGTCACCCCTGAGGCACAGCGCTTGGGGCATGTCCCCTGACCTGGCCCTTGCTTGCAGGTGGTGGCATTTACTTCTCACAGCTGTCGGTAGTTTAGAAAACGTTAACGTGTGCTTAGAATTGGAGCCCATTTCACTGGTATTCCCGACAAGTGTGCTCCTAACATGATTTACTGAGCAGTGGAGAAGTTGAGTCAGGCCACTGCTGCGGGACAGGAATATCTGCCCCCGATACCTGGGAGTGTGAGTAGGAAGAGAGCTGTTAGATGTGTTAATTCCCTTCCCCACCCACCAAAAGTTTCTGAGCTTGGATGGAAAAATCTCGGGGTTATGGGAATGCAGCCTTCTCAGAGACTTTTCACTAAAACATGTTTTCCATTCGTATCATTTTTCTCTAAACTGCCTAAAATTCAACACGTTTGTTAAGTTTTTAAAGTGCAGTGTGTATCTGTATCTTGACATGATGTAGCTTTATTCTTACCAGTCAGGTAAAAGGGGAGTGGGTGGGCCAAACAAATTGTATGGCCGTTATTTTGTAGTAGTGAAGGCTAGTCTAGAAAGTTATCGACCGTTTAATGCTATATGTATTATTGTCACAACACTTGTATTTTCAGGATGTTATTCTATTTTTACTTTATGTCATACAGATGAGATCTGTAAGGTCCCTCTTGGTGGCACTGGTGTGTAAATTACAGACTGTCACTGAAATAATGTGCCCACATACTGGTATACACAGAGTTCCTTAGTGCAGAAAACTGTGTGAAGAATAACAGTCTTTAATAACCTATCTTTTTACTGTACACATGTGACTTAGCAGTTATGCTAAAATCTGTTGTCACACACTTTAGTAGTTTGTTTAGACCCTTCTGATACATGTCGCTGAGATTTTTAAAAACATACTAGACTAAATGGATGATATAGGTATGTGTGTCATTTTAACAAGCAAAAAGACATATTTAGATTAGAAATTGTTTGGTTTACCTTTAGATCATGATTGATTTTACTTTACTAGTTTAGAAATTGAAAGAAGTTGGGCAATGCCATGCCTATTTTATTGTTGGGTGTTTTAGTTCATACAGAAGTACTTCTTTAGGACTGGTTAGTTTGTTCAAATAATTTTTAGGAAACTCATTCCATACATGGCTTAATACATGGTACATGGGCACAAATCAGAGTCTTCATTCTTATGTGAATATTTCCTTTCTAGTATCTTCTTAAATTGGAAAAAACTGTCCTTACAGTCCTACCCACCTGACCCTGTATTTATATCGCCCGTAACTCGCAAGAAGTCGCCTGTGTACCTGATTAGATTGTTTTTGTTATAGCTGAGTAACATCACTCCATTTCAATTCAGTTTTCAGCCCGAAAGGCCCCACTATGTTACTAAGTTGTTGAAAAGAGGTCTGTGAACTTGCCTGGCCTTGGATATTTCAGGACTGGCTTTGGCCCGTCACACCTGTGTGAACTCGGTAGGTCACTGAATGTCCGTGCGTCTGGACAAACTGTGCCATTAAGGGGGTGTGCCTGGATGGAAGCCTCTGCCACATGTCACGGAGGAGTCACAGCAGACAGCTCCTGTGCCGGCCCTGCTGGGCCCTGGAAACCACTGTCACACTGGGACATGGGGCCACAGAGCTTGGTGACCTAATCCCACATGTTACTTCTTAGGTTGAGTTTCCAACACTGAAAAACAAAAGAACACATTTATCTGGCTTCTCACGTAGACGGCTGGTGAGTGTGCGGTTCAGAGCTCTGTGGTACAGACCCTGGATGGCGATGTCACCACGAGCTCTTACTGGTTACGAGACCCGTTTCCTCCACCAGCAGAGCAGGTCTGGAGGCAGGACGCGTGTGAATGTGGGAGGAGCCTGGTCGCAGAGACTTTCTTGCCTAGCAGTGCAGCGCCGTTATTCCCAGCGTAGAGCACAAACGCTAGAGCTTCAGTTTGGTTTTCCATTGACTATTAGTCACCACATTGTACCCCTAGAACTTCACAGGCCATCACAAGCTTAGTGCTGTGTTCTGTGTTTACAAGGGCGACTCACGGTGAGAGGGGGCCACATGTACTGCCATCCTCTCCAGGGAACAACTGTAGTTACAACAAGGCGCTAGAATTGAATTGCGTGGTATCAGACGCGCATGGATCTGCTCGAGTCCCTGCCACATGCCAGGCACTGTCCCCACCATGGGACAGCGCAGTGACCTCCCGCTGTCAGCCTCCGCAGACAGTCTGCCAATGGAACGTGAGCACCTCGGCTACGATGGCGCTTCTGTCTTCCTCTGTATCATGCATTATGCAGCTTCCCAAGGACAGTCTTTGCCTGGAACGTACTAAGAATCTGTCAGGGGCCATGCAAAGATGACTCGCTCAGCTGCTGAGGGCGTGCGGCTCGCTCGTCTACAGAGCAACTGCCGTCCGGAGTCACGCGTTCCACAGTGTGCGTTGTTTTCCCCCGCGCTAGCCAGGTAGAGATCACTCAGCAGTCCTAGTCTGTTCAGCTGTCACTCTGGACCCTTCTGCTCCATCACAGGGAGCGAGGAACAAAGGAGTGAGGCTCGCTTTGCCCGTCCATAGACTTCTCAAAAGCCTGTGTAAACGTCTGAATGAATGTGACTGAACGGGATGTAAATAGCTGAAAATATAAATTTCTATTACAGTCTAAGAAAACCTTATGAATCACTGGCCACTGTTAATACCTATTTGTATTCTTAGACCTTTTCAATATATTTGAACAAATATATAGTTTCTGGCACTATTTTTGTACTAGGATAAAGGAGTTACTATGTACATTATGTCTAGCTTTTCAGTCATTTTAAATACTGGTGACTGTTGATTTCTGTCTCTCCTCTCCCCCACCCCCATGAGAAGCGTCTCAGAGACAATCACGTAAGCAGCCCTTACTTGGACGATCACCGTGAAGCCACGCGATGGTCGGGTGGTGTCCACTGTGCCAACTCTTCACCTGTCAGTGTGTCCTCGTTTTGCCGTGCTTTGTAAAAATAAAAAGAATGAACGAGTAGGTGTGAGTCTGATGTGATTATTAGGGGTTTTACGGTGGGGGATTCTTAGGGGATGTGGATTTTAGGCAGGAGAATGGGCCTGAAAGTTGGAGGGGCTTTAGTCAAGCTAACCTGCGGTCCTTTAGCCGAGAAAAATGAGGTTTTGCAGAATCCTCTCAGTAGCCTAGACTCCCTCAGTAAGTCTTTTTATTCATATCCTTCGCTACCATCCAGAGGGCACCCTTTTCCACACGTCACTTCCAGACCCCAGCAAGTCTATGCAGGGCGGTTAGTACCAGCCTGGTGTTGCCTGAGGAGCCCACACTAAGGGGTGAAATACTGGCCAGATGGCAGGAACTGGGTCCGAGCCCAGATCTGTCTACTTTCAAAGCAGATGTTTACTCCACTCAGTTCTCTTTTCATTTTAACTGTAAAAGGTCCCAAAGCCACTCTTAGTGGATGAGACAGGCTCACTAGAAGCATCAGAGACGAGATTTGCCCCGCGCAGCAGGCTCACAGCTCACACGCTTTGGTTCAGCTGTAATGGCTGCTGCCCCCAGGCCCCAGACACCTGAGCTGCGGAGCTGCTGGCCTACAGGCTGCAGGTGCAGCTCAGCGCGCGCCGGCTTTCTATGTAATTGTTCAGTTCTAGACCAGCCCAATAAAGAGGCTGTGCTAATTCGCAAAGCTGAAGGCAAACAAAACGACAGCTCACCTAACACAGGATTTTAGATGTTCTGACCACCAGAGAGCGCCAGAGCTCATCCTCTCTTGGGACAAAAGAACAAACTGCTTTTGAAAACATGGTTACTAGCTAAAGAAAAACAAAGGGGGGAAAAATCAATGGAGAAGTAGGACTTACTTCCCGTTATCCAGGGGTCATGTCTTCATGATTTCCTCCAAACAGACAGTGATCACCCCATGTGTCTCCCATTGTTACTCAATATTCCGACCACAGAGACCTCGTTCCTCCGGGAGGACAGAGAAGCCATTGTCAGCCCTTCTGAACCCACATTCTTGCTGTCAGCTGTGCTGCCTCCTCAGCAAACAGAAGCCTAGGTTTGATATTGCAAATATCAGGGTACGGTTTTCTGTTTCCAAGGCACATAACATTAAATTACCAGAAACACTCAGAACTCTAACTTTAAGCTACATTCAGCCTTGAAAGAAAAAAAAAATCCTATACGTTTCCAATTCAGAAACCATCTGCTCAAAATAGAAATCCACAAGAGTTATGAATGGAATCAAAATAATAATAATTTGAATTAAATCTGACAAATTAAATGGCATGCATGATTCCCTTTTCCGGTTTGCCTCATTTTAACTGTGAGTGTGTGTGTGTGTGTGTGTGTGTGTCTGAGTGTGTGTCTGTGTGACTGTGTGAGTGAGTGTGTGAGTGTGAGTGTGTGTGTGTAAAATAAACAGCAACTAAGCTGACTCCACCTGCTGACAGCATTCCCCGTGGCACGTTTTGCGGTTCCTCTTTCTAACCTACGAGGGGAGACTACATGGCTAAGGGGGAAAGCAACGGACCTGGGCTGCCACAACCGCTGTCAACGTTACTATCTCCTCCATCAACCACTCTCAGAGCCACAGTTCACTTGCTATCATTTCCCCTCACCCAGCGGCAGTGTTTCTAGCCTTCATACACCACCTATCCTGCAAGAAACAAGCTTCCACCTTTACCACTTAGCTCTACAGGTCGAGAATTGTAGGGTCTCACTGCCTGGACCAAAGAGGAAAGGCAGAGTCAGTCGGCGGTAACCTCAGCCACAAGCACGCTCTCCAGAGCAGCCAACAGACGCCGGTGCTGCGGGCGCTCTCCTGAGTCTGTCAGCAGGAGGAGGACACTTCCTGGGAGATGATGGCAGGGCTGTGTCCCCTCTTTATTCCTTTCTCAAAACCTCTGTTGCCTCTTCTATTCTGGCTCTAACCCCTCGGCCTTCCAACATACATGATTCTCCCCTGCCCTAGAAATACCTGCCTGAATCACACATTCCCCCCAAGCTGCCAGCATCTGTTATTTGTTCACGTACCCTGAAGGTGTTCAGTAGATACTGACCAAAAGAATAGTTTTCCAGCCTTTCCCACTTGACATAAAATTGGATTTTTTATAAAGAAAGGAGAAGGTCATCTCAGTGAAGGACAATAGAAAAATCAACACAGCATTTTTAGAAATTCTCAGTTGGAGAAGAGCTGAAATTTAAGATGTAATGACAAACTGAATAAAACAATTTTTTAGACAAAAATGCTTGTTTTCCGTAGTGAAAAACAAGTCAGTTACCAGACTTTTGTTACTAAATTGATAACCACCGGTGGAGTTACTGAGTGGGCAGAATCTAAGGAAAATGCATCAAGGCTAGAGGCCAAGGGTCATATGGAACACACGATTTACATTTAAAACGAGGTAAACGAAAGCCAGCATCTGGGGCAGTGCTGCCCGCCAGCTGGGGTAGGGCTGCTCCCACCTCAGCTTTGCCTTCCTTGCTGCTTTAGTTTGGGGTCACCTCCAGGTGAGAATGGGGCTGTTCCGACTGGGAGAGAAAGAGAGCTGAGCCCAGGCCCCGGAACAGGCCCTGTCACACTCCTGGCCTGAGCCCTGACCTCACCTGTGGGCCGTGTCCTGGGCACAGTGGGCAGGGGATATGCCTAGAGGCCTTTCCCACAGAATTCCCAGAGGACAAACCTGTTACAGAAAGACCTCAGCAGAGTGGGGGGAGGAGGCCATGTCCACGAGCAGTGACTGCCGGGAACTCAGGAACTCATTTCCTCCTCAACATACTCACTAACAGATCCTTTGATTCCCCCTTTCAGACAGGAAACAAGGTGAGAAGGTGAGGTTACGCCCTCAGAGCCACAGCTGGCAAGTGGCACAGCTCGCTGGCTTCCAAGTCCCCGGGCCCAGTGGGCTGGCCACGTCCCTGAGAGGTTACTTCAGGGCTCCGTGGGAGATGACAGCCGATGCCCGCACATCAGCGCAGCTCACAGGACAGACAGCTGCAGGCAGGCACCTGACTGCCGCCCTGAGACGCCTGTGCCCCCAGGAAGGGCCGGAGATCGGAGCTGAGTCTGCCCGCGGATGGGCCCCGTCCTCGCCGCTCACCCACTCCTCTTTCTCCGTCCAAACCTCCCTCCTCCACGTGACGCCTACACATCCCCGGGAAACAGGTCCGTCATCGTTTTGTTATCACTGCATGAGATAAATGGGTGCTCAGGCGACACTGTTTGCTGCCATCTGCTTATCCAGCAAAACCCTCCAGCCTCTTGTCTCTGCCTTGAACAAACCTGATATAACAGTCCTTAGCCACCAGCAATACTCCAGCCAGTGAATCATTCATGTGGAACAGCCTCAGTCAGGAGGTCTGTCCCCATTGCCCAGCTGGCCACGCTACCTCTCTCAGAAACAGACGCACTGCTCCCGGGCATGGCCAGCCATCACACTGCACTGGGGGTCAGTCACCCCCACACAGCTATGTGGCATCAGCATTTCCCGGCTACACTGAAGTTTTCCTTTTTACCAGCTCTTAGCCAGGGCAGCCGATGAGTGAATCCAGTCGTGCAGGGCAGGGCTCCTGGGCTCACCAACCCAGGTGCCCAGCGGAGCCAGCGGTTTGGAATCGGACAGGAGGAGAGCGTCCCACGCAGCTGAGAAGCGGGACACGGCCCTCACTGTGGGGCCTGACGCTACCACAGCCATGCAGCCCATAGATCTACGTCAGGGGTTTCTCCCCAGGAAATAAAGCTGTGCACACGCTGCGGCCTGGGCGGCAGCCTCTAAGAGACCCTATCCAGGCTGCAGCGCACACTCACTAATCCAGTGACCATATGCACTAATAACCACCACACGCTGCTCTGCCCTCAACAGGCAGAACCTCTGGCCTGAGAAGTAAAGAGCAAAAATTGAAGAGGCTCTGTTGCGTCACTTCCTTCCCCTCCAGCTGTGGCCTCTGCGGGTTAGAAATCCACAGAGGCCAAGATGCAAGGCCAGCGGTCAGCGTCCTGGCAGGTGTCAGCGAGCGCATACAGAAGGAGGGCTGCTCTCCCACAGCGTGAGCAGGCGGGACATGTGTGCTGCCCGGGTGACACTGCAGCACCTCTTAGTATTTCTCTGCCAAATCACGAGAGAAAAGGGCCAGTGCAGCAGCCACAGTGAGAAGGGCATGGCAGCCAGGGTCCCTGGCTCCTGTGGGGAAGCTCCCAAGGACAAGGTGAATCCAGAGTGGGCAACAGAAGGGAGGGACCCAAAGCATCCTTGTCACCTCAAGGACAGCTGCCACCACGAGGCGTACCAGTTCACCCCAGTAACCTTTCACTTTCGCCCAGAAAAAGAGACCAGCCAGCTCCCTGGATGAGCTGTTCCCACATGTTCAGCCAGCGCGCTATGTCTAGGCAGTGCAGAGGTGGGTTTCAGCGGACGGCGCCAGGGGGGTCTGTAGGATCCACCCCCGACCCCCAGTCCCACACACACGTGGCCCCAAGATGCACAGTCAGGAGTGTTGACTGCACAGAGCTGGCTCTCAGGTGGGTCCCTCCCCAGAAACTCTCCGGGACCTAATGGGGCTGCCTGGTCCGGGTTACGCCCTCTCTGCAGGGGCAGCCTGCACCCTGTCACTGGTCAATAGGGCACAAGGACCCAGGCCTTGTCTAGGTGAGGGACGACTCTGCAGGCGTCTCAGTGCCAGCGCCGTCCGAGCACGGCTCAGGACTTGGTTGTCCCTGCCCGCTCCAGGGCCAGGGCCACCCTCCTGCCCTCACAGGTGTCTCCCTCGCTCACTGCGGCTGCGAGCCTGTCTACGTTCCCACCTAGGAGAGGCTCAGAGGCGCTGACCTGGTGAGTCCCTGTTCCGTGTGTGTGAGAAGCACTCTTGTGTGTCAGTGCTCGTGTTAGTAACAAGCACAGAGTAAGCCTGCACATGCTTCTGGAATCCCGTTTTATTCTCTGCAAGATGTTAGTTAGAAATGTGGACTTCACAGCAGGGTTTGTTCCCACTGACCTGCTCGCCTGCAGCTACGGGCCAGAGGCTCCTGGTGTCTTCCATGGACCCTTTTTGAACCAGCTGGTCCCTCCCTGTGGTCATTTAGTGGAGGTGACTGTCATTTTCGCAGCAGCAGTTGCGGGCGTGCAAGACCTCTTCAGACAGTGTATTTTAGGACAGCAGCATGGTGTGAAATGCGATTCGAGTTATGTGTCTGCCTTTGTGTAATATGACATGGATCGTTTTACATAGTAAGGTTTTGGCATGTGGGGTTTCAGAGGTCATATCCATGAGCTAAGACAACTTTTTGGATTACAATTAATCCGAATTAATCCGAATCCCAATTGTGTTATTCCAAGCAGGAACCGTTCTATAAAATCCTCCTTTCTGTGGCCAGTGTTACACTTTACTTTATTAAGCCAAGCATATCGCAGGCTGTGCGCATGAAGCAGGTCACACAGATGACCCGGCTGACACAGCAGACGAAGGTGACACCTGGAGATTTATCAGGGCGATACGCTGCAGTTGGACTCCAGAGGGAAACGTGCTCATTTAGACCTGGTTATACACACAGGCCAAAGGTGGCTTAGCTGATTTGAGAGAATTATCTTTGACCATTGGCACCAATAGCTCTGTATGACATACACTAAACAGATAACAAATATTTATTGACTAAATTATCCCTTTAATACACCAGCTTAAAAAAAAAAAAAGAAAAGAAACCTCTGAAAATAAGTTTCAAAAACCCGTCTCCGTGCCTGCCATGCTGTGCATATCTGTAGTCTTTGACTGAATCCTGTTAACAACAACCCTCGGCAGCTGAATGATCATAAAAACACCCTTTACAAAGGAACTGGCGGTTCACTAGCGTGGAGGTCCTTAGTTTTCCTCTAACAAGACCAGCTCACCGTTTTCCCTCTGCAGGTCAGTCTCCACTTACAGTGACAACAACGAGTCAGAAACTTGCAGGCGCAGTTGCAGAGGCGCTCACAAAGGCGGCTCCTTGGAGGTGGGGACACAAGCAGGACAGAGCAATCAGTGAGGTGATACGTGGATGGGACCTTTCTAACAGGAGAGGAAAGTGCACGATGACGCCTGGTGAGGCTGACCCGACAGTCCCTTTTAACTGTACACATTTCATTTCACAGCCTTCAGTACAACCAGCTCTTAAAACTGATTAAACGTTAGCGTTTGAAGATTATCTTCAGTCTCCTTCATATACAACCCCAATAAACGAATGGATAGATTGATGGGTGGGTGGATAGAGCACTGTAATTTAAATTGAACGTTTCGACTCATAGAATATACAGAACTCACTTCAAAGTGAGCTGTTAGAGCACAGAGTGTATATATCAACCTAGTTATAAAAGACGACAGCAGTGAGAGGATTGTTCTGAGGACCCCTTCAATGGAAGGAGAGAGAGATGTGCTATGGGGGGCAGGCAGGATGGGGGCTGTTCGCAGTACACCCCAAGACATGCACGGAACTAGTGATACAAAGCTGATATCTTGTAGATCATGGTGGTTTGTTGTTGTTTTTTTGCATTAATAATATCTATTTCAACAAGAATTTCATTAAAGTGTTGTTTATCTTGATTGCTGAGTTTTTTGCCCCCACCCCCCAATTCTGTGCTCAGGGTTTGTGATGCACTAGCTCCCCTGGTCCAGTCTTGGCTGAGGGGCACAGGTAGTGATGTGACCCTCACCTGTGCCTACGAAAAGGAGCCTGTGTCCGCAGGTGGCTAGGCCGGCCCGCATTCCCTCTAATGGAGGGTCAAAAGTCCGCAATGCCAAGGACCGGAGGGCAGCCAGTGGGAGGGGCCCGGGGCCACTTACAGGGCTCCCTGCACCAGCCGATGGACTGAGAGGGTGGGTGGGTGTGGGGGCACTAGCAGCAAGCAGCCCTGGACAGGCTGCCCATGGCAGAAGCCCGGGGTGCGGGGGTGGGGGTGGGGGGTGAGGGGGAGGTGTGAGACCAAAGGCCAGGGCCATCAGAGGGCGCCCTCTGCGCTCCAGCCTCCCCTCGACCCTGGAGGGGCTCAGCGAGAAGGTCACAGCATCCTCGTCCCTGAAGACTGCTGGTGTGGCTGCGTGGATACCCTGGCTGGAGGGGGTGGGGGCGAGAGGAAAGTATTCTCTACTGGATTAGATGAAACACTTCTAAATACTGAATTAAAGCTATGAGAGAGATTAAAGTGACTCGAGGACTCAAGGCTATGTTTGCGGAGCATTCCCACCCTAATCTATTGAGGGGGCTCCAGAGACTCATCAGGAAAGATTGCAGTGCCCACGGTGCCCCCTGGAGCTGTGCGACCTGGAGCCCCTGAGAGAACATTTTATGACTTGAATCGTCGGAGAATCAAGGGACTGCCTCGGTTTTCAGACAGGCACAGGAAAAAAGCTTCTCCCAAAGAACCATAAAGAGAAAAATGAATTTGTATTTTAGTTAAACTGAACTCCATAACTGTGCTTGTTCAACTGACGGTTACAGAAGGATGGATGGCGAGATGAATGGATAAGCAAATAGATAGTAAAAGGCCAATTAAGTTATTAAAGAGAGTGATTCTATTGAAATTAATCTTGAGATAGATAATTTAAGAAGCAAATTCCTATTGAAAAGGATAACATCCCTTGGGGTTAAATTTCAATGTCTGGTTCATTAATGTTTAGGGATTTTATCTGTATTTCAAAGGTCCCTCTTTCTTACAGATGAGCCCTGATGCCCTTGGGAGATACCACACAGCTGGCACCCACTGCCCTGTTTGCTAAGCTATTCGCTGACAGCCACCTAGGGCAACTCCCTAGGTGGGGAGTTTTCAGGCCTTCATTTTCATCTTGTTTTCAGGCCTTCGTTTTCAGAGGGGGTACATGTAAGGGATCTTAAGGAGTGAAAATGGAGTTGATTTTTTGATAAAATGGAAAGCCAAGGATAAGGCAGAGGAGGACCTCAGCATGACTCCCAGGAGGGCAGCGTCACTCAGTGACGCACAAAAGTGCAAGAGGAGAGAAGGAGGCAGAACGGAAAGGTCGGCTCCTCGCCAGTTGTGTGCAGTCTGAGGTGCCGACGGAGCCACTTGTGGGGATCCTGCTGAGGAACAGGGACCTGGCAGCACAGTGATCTGGGCTGTACCTTAAAATGTGAGGGGCACGCAGGAGGACACTGAAGACATGAGGAGGGAAAGGACTGCCCAGGGACATGGTGTGGAATTAAGACATCTTAAGATGCAACTTCAAAGTACAAGGTGTCAGCTGAGGCAGAGCCTGCACGGAGCGCTCAGAGAAGCAAGAGGGACAGCAAGAAAGGGTCAAGAAAAAAGAGGAGAAACTTCAAAGAGAGAGGAGTCAGTAGTCTGAAACGTGGCAATGACATAAGGGCCTGGATGTGTGCACAGGATTTGTGGACCAAAAATCCATCAATGACCTTAGTAAGTCGTTTTGATGGAGTGGTGAATACAAACGCTGTGTTGAGAAGAAAAGACCATGGAGACAATGGCCTGACTATAAACGCAAGCAGAAAGACTGAACAGGTTCTAGAAACATCCATAGAATCCAGGGAGAGTTATTTTCTTAAAATGGGAGCGACTTGAACATGTCGCTATGAAGGAGGAAAGATCCCACCTCACCCAAATACGTAATTCAAAGGGAAAGAGAGAGGGAACTGTGAAGAGCCAGGAAAAAAATCCTTGCACGCCCCACACTATCATAACTTCAAGCCTTGCTTTCTCTTGCCTGAAACTGTGTGTGTGTTTTCTAGCTCTAATTTAGCGCAGTGCCTGGGGACCCTAATATACGCTGAATGACAAGCCTTCACAGGACTAAGGCAGGTATAACTGAAGGAAACCCTGAAGATGAGCAAGCAGTGCCGCTGGCTGACTTTCCCTGCACAGAGCTGCGCAGGCTGCCTGCTGAAGGCGAGGAAAGAGGCTGCAGGACAGTGACCAGGCTGTCCCTGTCCTGCGTGAGGAGGGTGTTAGTCCTGCCAGGCAGGGCAGACGACTTGGCTGAGCCTGGAAACCACGCATGTGTAACAGCACCTGGGTCAGAACAGGGAAAAGTGTGAGGGAGTTGGTATTGGCAACACGTTATTGATTGGATAAAGGCTGGAAACAGCATTTGGAGTCTCCGACTTGGGAGAAGAGAGAGGCCACAGCTGACCGAAGCTCTCCCCCGCCAGGAGCCGACGTTGTGGGAGAGAGTACAGGAGCAGAGACGATGGAAAGTCATAGTCAGAGAGGCCTGCTCAGTGTCACAGGGGTGTCCCATGCCAGCTTAGCTCCCTGCATGGAAGTGGATAAAGCACAGAGACGAGGAGGTTAAGAAACGGAGGATCAGAGGGACAGGGGCTTATCCACGTGGACGCTGAGGTCACGCAGGACGGTGATGAGCAGGTACCATGATTTTCAGTGATAGACGGCAGATGACAAAGCGAGATGGGGACAGATGGTAGATAATGACAGCTGGGGAGGTGGTAGATGACAAGATGAAGTGGCTAGAAGGTGACACCCAAGTGGAAATGGGCTCAAAAGAAAAGCCTTTCTTATGGGGAAAAAAAGGCGGAAATGTGACCGGGACGTGGGCTGTGGCAGCGGGGAGCTGAGGTCATGTGCGCCCCCTTCCTGAGTGGGGGTGAGGGCACAGGAGGCGAGCGACCCCCCCCAAACTGTGTGAGGGTCCGACAGATGACACAGACAAGGCGAAGATGACGGGGTCAGGAGTCCTTCATGCAGGACCGTCTGAGGCCACACGAGCTCCTCGGACAAGGCTGTGTGGTCAGTAACTAAGGGGAACCTGCGAGCCCGGCTCCCACTACTCATGGACACTCCTCCACGCACGGCTCTAACCGCCTTCTTGGAAGAAAACCCTCAGCCTTCTCAGTACAGAACGGAAGGCAGAATGTAAAGGGCTCCTGTTTCTAAAACGGAGTGGCTGGTGGTTACACCAGAGCGAGGCCAGGTCTGTGGGAAGCGAGAGCCCGCTCACCCTGCTCTCGCCGGGAGTGGACGGCGGCCTTCAGACTTCGCTGAGACCTTTCTGTCCGTCCCGCACACCCTGGACTTGGCCCTGACACGGGACTGTTTTTCTCCCACACGAAAAAGTCTACCAATTTGGGATTGAAAAGCAGGACTCAGAAATCCGGGGGGATTAGAAAAGGCCTGACAGCACCGCTTCCCAGGACGGACATTACACCATCTATGCTCTAGAAAGCCTGTGGCTCCTGCCACGCAGTGGGGTCCAGGGCTTTCTGTCATCCCAGGAAGCTGTGGCTTTGAGACGAGCCAGCACGTGGCGCTGCCCTTGCCCACGCGCCTCTGGACGGTGAGGCCACTGCTGTCTCCGGGTTCTGGTGACTCAGCGGGTTTCGGCTCTCACAGGCCAGCGATGCTGCGACCTTCGGAAGGTCACTCTGGGGCCCACTAGCTGACGCTCTCCTGAGAGTTCAGGGCGGGCTTCTGAGAGCAGCCGGCGACCTGGGGGACCCGAAGCTCAGGGGGCTCAGGGAGCAGGCGGGTTCAGGAGCCGGGGCTGCAGGCCCTGCTGAGACCAGCTCGCTCCCGGCCCGGCTGCTGCTCGACCCTGGGGGAACGCGGGGCGCACGAGGGCCTCCTGCGGGGCTCTGCTCGCTGGGTCCATACCACGGGGGCTGGTGTGGGCGGCGCTTCCTTCACTTACCTGATGAAATGCAAAGGGGGGCAACTCCGCTGAAAGAATGTGCCTGATGAATGCAGTCGGGTTTTAAGAGCCGGATATGTCCTTCGGGGACCCTGAATGGAAGCAGCAGCCTGGCTACTGACCCTTAGCTAACAAGACGTTCTCCGGGCACCTTCGCGCACAATACGCGTCTCTTTAGTAATTATTATGCTCAGGCTGGCCAATAATCACAGCCCCACACTTGATGCTAAGTTAACGTGTTTCCTCCAGCAGCTCAGGCCTGCTCGGGGCTGGAAGCCTGCAGAGGGGAAGGGCGGCGGCCTCCCCCTCGCCTTTCCAGGCGCCCTCCAGGCCTGCACCCCACACACACACTGAGTTTGGGCTTCCGATTGCCCAGGTTTGCAGATGAGAGGAAGTGAAAATAGAATCAAGGAAGAACGGCTGACATCTGGTTTTTGTTTTCTTTGCACACGGCAGATGTTTAAAGCTAATTCTCTCTCTCATGGGAGTTTTCCAGCCACATTTCTACTTCTTGAAATTCTTCTCAGCGGCCTCTCACCATCTAAACCAAAACTGAAACAGGAGTCCGCACTGCATGTCATGCCCTTTCCCAGGTGCGAGGACATTTATCTAAACTTGTAGCAACCCCGAGACACAATTCAAAATGATATCTTCGAAAAATCAATACATTTTCAGTCTCACTATCATATTAACTTTAATCTGTCAGTCGTATTTGGTCATAGTCTAATTTACGTGGTAGCTGCAATTGTAAAAAAGGAACAGGTCGCCAATCCTCTCATTTCCCAGATGTTATTTGCTATATGCTCTAAATTATTAGCTCCAACAGAACGCACTTTGAACTCGGAGCAGGAAATCTATCCTCAGACAGTATGCATTCTAATGCTTGAAATAAATGAAATAAATGTGCCCAGAAATGGTAGTTCAAGAAAGAACAGGTATACCTATTATATTTTAATTCAGTTGAATTTCAGGAGAAGAGCTAAGGAGTTAGAGACTGCAGCGCTTGGCTTTCGTGGTTAGGGGACTCTTGACCTTTAAACTTCCACATCACAGCATGAATGTGGTTCTGAGATAAGACAGAGAATAAATGCTCTCCTAAGGACAGAGCAGAGTCTCTGGTTGCCTAGAGGCTGACTCCCCTGGAAATCATGGCGTTTGACGGCACTTGGAAGGTAAACCGGAACGAGAACTATGACAAGTTCATGGAGAAGATGGGTAAGGCTTAATTCTCACAGACTTGTTCTTTTGTTTCTTTCTAACTCCCTCTAAAGCTCTGTGCTTAGGGATGGCCCCTGCTGGGCACAGAGGACCCAGAGTGTGGCTGGTTCAGGTAGGGGAAACCATATTCTTACTGCTGCGTTAGGAAGATACACTGTGTCACCAGGGGAAGAAGACAGTCTCACGTGCTGTCCTCTAATGCAAAAAAATATCCCGATGTCTCATTCATGTTCACTGCTGACTAAGCCTGTATCACTGAAAATCGACAGGTTTTCTTGTCTTTTTTTTTTCTTTTAGAAAGTGAAAAATAGCAGTGTGTCATGATAACTTCCAGACTTCAAAACATTGAATTCTAGGGGATGGAAAAGCAAAGACCATCTAATAAACTAATGGAAAAGAGTTCTATCAAAAGTCACAGCACTGAATAAATAAGACTTAGTTCTTTTTTCCTCTGACCTATCAAACTTTAGGAATAATCTCATGACGCTATGTAGTTTCTAAGGTTTTAACTGATTTTAATACCTACCGTGTGTCCCCGAAAATAAGACCTAACTGGAAAATAAGCCCTAGCATGATTTTTTCAGGATGACATCCCCTGAACATAAGCTCTAATGCGTCTTTTGGAGCAAAACTTAATATAAGACCCAGTCTTATTTTCGGGGAAACACGATATACAAATACCCTGGCAACCTATACACTGCACAAAATGGCTAAACAAGTTTGTGTCATTCCCCAGAAATAAAAATCTGCATCCATTATAATGTACAGTTCAGGGATTCTAAATGCAAATTTATGGAATTGATATATTTTACAATAATGAACTTAACTGTAATAACTGCTAATTTTTTCATTTTTGTGACAGTCAGAAATGTCACAAAAAGCAAAGATAATTGTGAAGTTCAAAATTTAAAGCTTTTATGGAAAGCAAAGGGACATCAGAAAAAAATACTGTACATGCAGAATTAAAGTTGTATATCCTTATAAATGTATGAATATGCTTTTTAATGCTTCCTTTGCCATTTTTGGAGTTTGGTTTACTAAACACTGAAACAAAAAGTTTGATGATTTTATCAAATTACTCAGTTCTGAGATTCTGTAATGCTATACTTCATTTAATCTTTCTTAAGTTTTGGAGAAATAGCTGGAATCAGTGCTCTTGAGTTTTGTGCTTGAACTTGTTCTGCAGAAGCCATCTGAATGCTGTGTGCAAACATAGTGCTTTCAGGGTTTCCTCCCCACACTCAAAATAGTAACGATTTGTTAATGAAAACAGAACTTGGAAAAATAAAGGCTTCCAATGGCATCCTGACTTTATTGTGTCCTATCTCTTTCCTTTGCAGGTATTAACGTGATAAAAAGGAAGCTTGCAGCTCATGACAATCTGAAACTGATAATTACACAAGAAGGAAATAAATTCACAGTCAAAGAATCAAGCGCTTTACGAAGCACTGAAATTGTTTTTGAGCTTGGTGTCATGTTTACTTACAGCCTAGCAGACGGAACTGAACTCAGTGTAAGCAATTTTTTATAAACAATGTGTTCTTGATTTTTCCACATAATACTAAAATAATCTCTGCTTTCTGTCACTGGGTGGTTTAATTGATGTAGGTTTCTTTCATTTACAAGTTTATCCACATGAGATATTGTACAAGGTGGCAGAGTATTTACATGGTTTTATTTTCATACACATCTATAAGGAATCTGGATTGGACAATAAGAATTAGAAAAAACCCTTTGAATGACAGTATAGACATATTCATAAAGAAAACTAAAGCTCAGTGTTTTCCACTTTACATACCGACAGCAACGAAACGTTTGAGTTATCTAACTTAAACATAACAGGCTTTTGATAAGTATAATTGAAATAATAAAATAAATGAATGAATTACTGAATGAGTGAAAAGGTCTAATGGAAAGGTCTAATGATGCATTGTAGGTCTCTGGAAATATACAAGTTAATATTTAAGATATAAAATTTGGGGAGTCACATGTTTCAACTGATTTTTTAAAAACTTTTTTGTCCTCAGAATTCTTCTAGTTAAATTATATATGTCTTCAATGACAAACTGTCAAATATTTGCTCAATCATGGCCATTTTAAAAGTCCTGTAACAATGAAATAAAGTAAAACAAGCACAAGGTTGTTAACCTCTCCAGGAAACTAATTTGAGCCACGACTAAATTTAGGACACCCTTTGGTCATGAAAGATTTAGGAAAGTAAAATTCAGCATCTGGAAACACGGAGTGAGAGGGGCACACTTGTTGCCCGAAGACGGCCTGGGCTCAGTCCTGGCTCTGTGACTCGGTTCCTCCTCTGTGACATGGAGGTGATAATACCTCCTTCACAGGGTCACTGTGAGATGGAAGAAGTAGACCTGTACAACTAAGAGCAGTACCTGACACATGTAAGACCCTAAAAAGTGCTATTTTATTATTATTCTGTTACCCTTATCTAGGGGACCTGGAGCCTAGAGGGAAATCGACTCATTGGAAATTTCAAACGGGTAGACAATGGAAAAGAACTGAATGCTGTCCGGGAAATTATTGATGGTGAACTGGTCCAGGTGAGTTGTGAAAGGATTATAGCTATTTCCCAAAGGAAAAAATAATTACGTACAAATAATTTTGATTTTGTAGTTGCTGTTATATCTTCAGTAAACAGACTATTACTTTTCTCATAAATCTTCTGATTTTAAAAATATATTTTCTGATGCCTACTTATTAAAGAGAACTTAGGTATATGTCAAATACATCGACGCGTACTTTACCTGAAAACATGTTTTTAAATGGGTGTATCCTGTATCTGTATAAAATGGTGCTATCGAGTACAAGAAAAAAGACTACAAATTCATTTCAAAGCTATAATAATGTTATATTAATCTAATATAATCTAATATTTTTCTTAACTTACTCTTAAATCTTAATGGGGAATTCCTCTGTTTTCAACACCTTTCAGACTTACACGTATGAAGGCGTAGAAGCCAAGAGGATCTTCAAGAAGGAGTGAGTGCTGTCTCGGCGCCCAGCCCAGAACGCAGACTGGACGGCAAGTCTGAAGCGCCCCAGCGCCCTGTTTTGCCCTTGTCCAGTATTAAGTTACTGACTGATCAGGCCTTTCATAACATGGACCATTGGCATATATTTCCAGTCTTGCCAAAGCAAAAGAAGTAAAAGCTAATTAGGGTTTAACCTAGTTTATATTCTCTAAAATGCACATTTATTGGTGTTCTAAAAGAATCTGTCATGTTCTTCAAAACAGATGAATAAACATTGTCCCTACATTGTTTTATAAGTAGCCTGTCCTTAAAGAAAAAAAAAAACAACTATATGACATGGATGTGTGTATAGATAAACTGTTTGGTTTTTTATTTTTTTCCCCACATTTACTATACTACAAACATAGACTGCATGGGGGGGGTCTTTAAAATATTACACTGGTTTTAAATATTTTCCTCTGTAAAATCAATTATTATAAAAGTAATATATATTCAACCAGAAAACTGAAAAATAAGAAAAGCAAACGCGAAATCAATATTCCCGTAAGCCTGCAATGCAGACATTGTCACCCTCTGCCTTCCCTCGCAGTCCTCTGTCTGGGTGTGGAAATGGGTATTTCCCTGCACATACGGCACCACTTTGAATGACATGCTAGAAAACGAATGCCGTGCAAGTGCAAGACCTGCAGTACATTTCCCTACACCCGGCTAAGAATCAGATCACCCAAGAAACTCCCACTGTTTTACATTCCCACTCTCCACTCTTATCCCCCTCGATCCAAATCCTAGAAAACAGAACTGGGGACTTCAGAAAACCCCCAAGGGATGCTGACACAGCAGGGCCCCTAACCAGTCTTTGAGAATAGCTAGGCTGTCAGATACCAGAAGGGTCACCTTCAGCTGCCACCCCTTTATTTATAAACTCATGGCCAATGTGCCAGGGCCCAACATGCTCACTTTCATTCATATTCTCACATGATGTACGATTTTATGTACTTCAAGCAATTGCATTTTAAGACGGTATGTATTAGGGGCGGAGAGGGAGGTCAGTTGTTTTTTTACAAATTTAACTCTACCAACTTTTGTTTGACTAATTCTTTTTCACACTGACGAAGGGAACAGCTAACTTTTACATAGTTCTCACCATGTTCCAGGCCCTGTGCTAAGTGCTATATGTGTATGGTAGATACATTACAATATGAAAAGAAAGACATTTGAGTACATGATGGAAATGAACAGATTCAAGAATACGTAATCTTTTGCAAAAACACCAACTTAAATCCACTGTTCATTTTATAACTTCATTAAGAACTTCACACAGAAAATAGTAATTATTTAGACTTTCAAATGCTTTTTTAAAATAATGGTTCAAAGTACTTTTACCTCTCTAATCTTACCTGCCTACACAGGTAAAACAGGAAAAGGACAGGTATTAGTCCCATCTGAAATGGAGAAACTAAGGCACCAGAAGTTTATCAGCTTCTCCAGTGTTGTACGGAGTCCATGATAAATAAAAGCATTAAATGTAGGTCTTGACATTTAGTCTGGTACATTATGATCTGTGCTATTACTCAGCCTCTTATAAACAAAAATGTCTTAAGAAAAAAATGTCCCTAATTCCTTAGTGGCACCCCAGAATAGCACTGTAAATGATCCAGGTCACACTGTGAAATAGTGGCAATTAAGTGGTTAGACACTTATCTATTTCTGGCCTCATTGCAGGCTCACTTTTTTCACAATTTATATCCATTGTAGCATTAAATTCCCACTATTTATTAGTATTGGAGAGCTGCCTATCATTTGCTAAGTGACTGCCATGGCTATACCCTGTCTCTGAGACCCTGACCTTGGTATTACACCAACTGGATGGACCAGCAGGGGGCCTGACCAAGAGTGGCCCATCTCAGACCATCCGGCCAGTTTATGACTTCTGTGCAGAAGGAGCAACGCCGCTAACTGAACCCAGAAGAACCTCTCCTTAGGGAGTTTAAATTTGACAAATACATAGTCACTGGCAGGAAGGAAAAGGTTTACAGGACAAAGGTTTACATGGCCCGTGATGTGCTGGGAATAAGTCACCAGTATATGCAACTACGACCAGGCAGGAGCCATGGGGTCCACAGCCATACAGAGGACCCGGGAGAAGCAGCGGAGTAGTAAAAGCTGAAAACTTTACCCATGAAATACAGGATTCGCTTCAAATTGCTTTCCCCCAATCTGGTGTTGAGGTGAGTGAAGAAAGATTGGTCACAAGTTGACCATCACACAGCTGTCGAAAGTGCCTGACACACAAAGACACATGATAGGTTCACTGGGTACCTAGTAGGAGCATGAGAATTCATTAAACTTGTCTCCCTACTTTTGTATGCATTTGAAATTTTCCATTAACAAAAGCTTAAAGCTATAACACATACATACACAACTCCAGAAGCCAACCACTTTCCGTCACTTCCGCTGCTATGACTGTGGTCTGGGCAACCATTGTCTTTCCCATGGATTACTGTAATAACACCCTAAAAAGCCCCCTTCCTTCCACCTTCCCTACCCCAGCCCCCTAGTCTCTTTTCCAACACAGCAGCCAGAAGGATCCTTTAAATCGACATCAGATCATGTCACTCCCCTGCACGAAGCACTGCAAGGTCTCCCTTTTCAGAGAAAAGGCCAGTGTCCTTACGATGGCCTACAAGGCCCTCTGTGATCCGATTCCCCATTTCCTATCTGACATGCGTTGCTGTTTCTGTGGACTGTCTGGGGGAAGAATGTTCCAAGCAGAGACAACACCCTGGAGCAAAGGCCCTGCGGCGGGGGCAAGGCTGGTAACCATGGAGAGCACGGAGCCTGCTAAGGGTCCCCATGGTCTTCCAGAACCGACCGCAGAGCAGACCAGCATTCAGGAAATGCGGGCTGACAGCCTTCCGAGGACTCGGAGTGATGTGGAGAGGGATATGCGTTCTGGAATCACACAGACTGGCTTCACTCTTGTCGTTCCACTTACTAACTGAAATGCAAGTGCTGAGCCTCCATTTTTTCCACTTGGAAAATGGGGACAATAGTAATGATTTTCCAAGACTGGTGTTAATTGAAGTATTTTATATACAATATCTAGCATGGCCCAGCACATCACGGGTACTCAGTAATGTCAGTAATTCAAGCCTGTGCCCTTCTCTGGAAGAGAAAACAGAGCACAGCGTGTCCTGAGTAGATGGACAATTCTTTCCTTAAAACACGCCCGCAGAGCCTGTGGGGTAAAGCAAGCTGGGCCTGGGAATGAGAACTCTTAATTCCGTGCCGTCTGTGATGTAACCAGCTGGGGACTTGGGGCACGTCACTTCACCTCTTCGGAACTGTGTTCCATCAGCTTTAAAATGAGGCAGCTGGGCTAGACGATCGCTGAATTCCCCTCCGGTGCTAAGATTCTGTGATCTCTGACTAGCGTTCGGTGGTTCTTCCCTGAAGTACACAGGGCCTTGCATGTGTGTCACAGGACGTACTGCAGCGCCAGCGGGTGGGGAGAGGGAGGGATCTTTTAAATCCCTAAGCATGGCTGGCTTCACGGGTGTGCGCCCAGTGCAGGCTCGGGACATCTGTCTGCTTGGTTTAACGCTCGGCTGTTACCGTCTCAAATCCGCAGTACGATTTGAACAAGGAGCCTGTGTTTTCACTTTACACAGGGCCCTGCAAATCAGGCGGCTGCTCCCGTTGCCATGAGCTGCCTGTGACTAAGTGTAAAAGGGATTCTCCCGTGAGCACGTGGACTGGCTGCAAGGCACCTCTGGGCACCTGCAGAGCGGTGAGTGGCTGGGTGGGCGGGGAAGAGGTTTTGTGGGGAACCCGGAGGGTCGGATGGTGATGGATCCGCACTTCAAACCAGCGCGAAATGCTTCTTAGCCTCTGACACCGGCGCTTTCTCTCCACGCTAGTGTAAGGCTGCCACCTACTGGTCAACGGCAGGAACGCGTTCAAAGATGCAGGGTCGTTGCGTGTCTGCAGGACCCGCTCCAGAAAGGAGGGACATAGCCTTTCTGAATTTTGGAATAATTATCAAATGCTTCCTGAGTTCCAACTCCCAAACTAACCGGAAGTAATGCAGAGACTGCCTCTCTGTCCTCCCGAACAATCCCCGACAGCGGCTTTCATTTACTTTTTCCACAGCGCCATGTGCCAGGCGTCAGGCATCCAATGGTGACCACTGGTAAGATACGTGCTGTGGCTCACCAAGGACGTCGTCAAACAGATTCAGACTCAAAGGCTCAGGTTCATCGTGGGTCTGGGTCAGAATCCTCAGAACAGCATCATCATCTTCACAGCTGGGGAGTCATTTAGGTCCCACTTTCATTGAGGGCTAAGGTGCAGCAGGGGACTCCACCCGCAACCACCAGGCCCGAGGACCCACTTCAGGTTACTGGCTGGAACACACATTACGGGAGAACTGACTGGAAAGAAGAGTGAGCAGGCAGTGGCAGAAGATGAAGCAAGTTAGGGGGCAGGGAGCGAATTCTCAGTCACGGGTGAAGAAGACTGATCCAGAGGGCGTCTCGCCTCCGTACCCACTCCCACCCGCGGCTCCGTCAGAATGCAGGGTCGCCGGAAGCCTCACTTGCACGATATCTAGAGTCCCAGGAAAGAGAGCGTCTAACCCATTTCCCAGTAATCAGTGGCTAGGGCTGCAGTGAAGGGAGAAGCGATGGAAGGTCAGGGCTTCTCCCGGACCTCCCCCAGTTTCAGGCCACCTCCCCTCCGTACAAGCTGCAGCTGGTTCGTCTCACACGGTTCTGACACACTCACCACACCCACTGGAGAAAACGGCTGCGGGACGGGGAACAGGACCGGCCTCCGCTCAAAGCAAACATGCCAACATCCTCCAGGTAAAGGGATATACGCTTAATGCCATTTCTTGGTTTGGCTTTAGATAATTTTTTAAAAGATATCAAGATAACAAGGGTATCAAGCACATAAACGTGGGAGAATTCCTTTGCCTCAGCATATCCTTAGCACAGACAAGCCCGAGTGAGGATGGAGCTTATTTCACACTCCCCGTCCCCGCTGCGTGTTTGTCCCCTGTCCTCACAGCACATGTCCAACGAGGTCATCCAGCATTCCGGATGCGGTGTGCTTGCCTGCCTCCTCTGGTCCGTGCACTCTCCGAGGGCAGACAGACAGACAGACAGGCTCCTATCCATCCCCGTGTCCCCCTTACGCAGAGAAAACGCTGATAACTGCAGTTGAAGGGAGACACGGCCTGCAGGGCAGCCTGCACCTCAGCGAGCCGGCCTCCCCGTCCGTCTCCTGAGCCCCCAGACACAGAAGCTGCCTCCGATCACTTAACATTGTCCTGGACCAGGTTACGCCCACTTTGGCCACGTCCCACGGGGCCACCTGATCCACAGGCAGTCGGTCCACTACTGGACAGAAGCCTAGAATTGGAGAACAGTACCTAAGCTCAATAGTCCTAATGAATCAAACCGGTTAGGGTCTCTCTCTTGGGAAGTTGACTCCAATACACAGAAACGTCATCAGCTAGTAGTGATGGGCAAAATTAGAAAGGGACCGAGGAAAAGGCAAACAACAGAGGCCATGAGGCAAAGGAGATCGTGGTGCGTTCTAGTAAACACAGATAGGGCAGAAGAAAAGAAGGTGAGAGGGTAAGTTCTTAGAGGTAGAAATAAGAATTCTTGCTTCTGGTGGATAAAAATATAACGCATTCACTACAGCTTCCTTGGATAATGATTGGCCAAGAGTACATATTTCTTTAACGAAATAAGAACTCGTTCCTACCATGAGCTCCTACCGGGTAACAAGGGGAGAACAAGACAAATCTATTGTTCCCATGGATCTTTGAATCTAGCACAGAAGCTGAGACTGGCAATAGAAGACTGACACTGATCAGTAGAAACAACTGTGAAAAGCATTACAAGGAAGTCATGCAGCCTCTCACAGAAACACAGAAGGTCTCAGTCATATGTCCCATTGGTCTGTTTTTCCTAAGCTGCCTAATTATGTGGTCTTTCCTGAATTTTAAGAGGCTTAATTTACACCTGGATTCTTTTCATGCTTATTTTCATTTGTAACTGTACATGAAAAGGCTAGTTACAAGGGCCTACAAAATCTTCAAAATACAAATTAGCTTCAAAATACAAAGAGAAAATTATAAAATATAAATCCATACATGTATTATCCACAAAATGTAGTAGCGCCAATTCTAATGCAGTTCAATGCAACCCTCACTCCCCCTACAAGGTAACACTTGCGTGGTGTCTGTACTCTGCCAGACATTGTTCAAAGTGCTTTAGAAAAATCAACTCATACTAATCCTCACAGCAACTATCTACCATAAAACCTGGTATTACAATCCTCGTTTGACAGATGAGGACACTGAGGCAGACAGCAGTTATGTGACGTGGCCAAGGTCAACAGCCAGTAAGTGGCTGGACCAGGATTTGAACCCAAGCAGTCTGATTGTAGAGCCTGTATGTTCTTGAGTCCAGATTCAATTTTACTTAATATGGTGATGTAGGTAAATTTTATTTCAAAATATCATCCAACAAATATTTATTGAGCATCTATTCTATGTGGGTGCTGATCTGGTGTTAGAGATACAACAGTTGAACAAGGCAGACCAAAACTTCCCCTCCTCGTGGAGGGGATACGGGTAACATACAAGAGAAAGAAGTCAATATGAAGTCCGTTAGCTGGTATAGATGCTATGGAGAAAACGAAGCCCGGAAGAGGGGTGTGCAGTGCTGGGTGAGATGGTGGGGACAATGCTAAATAGGGTGGTCAGGGAAATAACCTGCATAGGTGACGCCGGAACCATGACCTGAAGGAAGTGACGGGAGGAGCCATACTAAGTATGTTTTATGCGCTACTGGAAAGAGAGAGCCCTAGCTCCGCGCTTGGACCTGGGACAGTCTTTAAATGGCCCTGGGTTACACTAGTGAGCTTCTGGGGTTTGCAACATAAAGAGCTCAGCCTGCACAGCGAGCTTGATGCTGCCAGCTCAGGAAGCACAGATGATGCCACTGAATGAGCAGGAAAGACGCAAGCCTCCTTGTGTACCCTGAGCTGGGCTTTGTGTAGGGTGATTTTATGAGGTGGCAGTGCTGACAACTTATGAGCTTTATTCTTCCCAGTTTCTGAAGTCGATACGTCAACTATTCTAGTCTGCCTAGGTCACCATCTGAAGTGGTTCATTCTGCAGCTGTTGGGTGGACTGTTCCACGAGTCTCTTAGGTCTAATGGTTCCCAGTGCCGTGCAAGTCCTCCATTTTCTTATCAATCTTCTGTCTGGATGTTTTACCTACTACTGACAGTCTACCCAACTTCCATTTGAAATATCGAAATGCTCTACAATTATTACAGGACTGTCTATTTCTCCCTTTGAGTCTGACCATATCTTCTTCTACATTTTGACTCAGCATCGGCTTGTCTGCTATAAACCTTTGTTTCCAGAATTCTGACAAACCTAATTTGGATACTTTCTGCTTATTTCTCAGTATTTCTGGGGAGAGACAGGAGGCTGGGAGTTGCCTAGTCCACCATTTTGAACATGGGTCGCCTAAGGTGACTTTTTGACATAGCTCTCACCAGCGCAGGACAAAAAAGAAAGAAAAAAAATCCTTTTTTTTTTTTTTTTTTTTCTCTCTCTCACAGGGATATTTACAGATATGAACATAAAAGCTGAGCTTCTCCAGGAGGGCTGAAAGCCTCCTTCCAGCATCTATCTCTTCCATTCATGTTGGCCCCTGAGTTTCCCGAGGAATCACAGAGCTCCTTGAAATGTATCATAGATTGAAAACCAGTTTAGAAATCATTGCAATCCTGACACTTACATACCTTGCACCTGTGCTCTCATGTCAGAAACAGTTAAACGATAACTTTGACCTAGACAGTCTTGCTTTTCTAATTTACCTGTTTTCAAAAAACTTTCTTCCCAACTTCTAATTAATGTACTTTCATTGAGAAAATTTGGAAAATGTGAAAAAGCACAAAGAATAAAATGATCGTGAACCTGTCTCCTAGCGATAACTGCTGTTAACATGTTGACATTTCTCACACTAATAAAATAAGGCTAATTCTGGTTAATATTTTATATATAGCAGTTTCCACCTCGGCGTCCATTTACTTAACACTGTTACTCTAGTTCACGCCTGTGCTGACATTGTCATGGCTACTCTTGGAAGCCTATCACATAATTTTATGAGAGAGGACATGTCACGTATTGACTAACCCTTCATTCTCCACCCTAAATGACTGTGCCTCCAACACTTTTCAATAAAACAAAAGCAGGCTGTTCGCTCTGTTGATTATTAGCATAATGATATTTCAAGGTTATGGGTTTCAACATCCCTGTCATCTGTGCCTACCAATTAAGTAAACTGTGCCCTATTGACGTTGTTTTTAAACATTGAAAGGCAACAGAATGGCTGCTTTACTTTAAAAGAAAAAGCTTTCCCGAAACCCTAACATGAAATAAAGAAGCCTGAGCGCTTACAGTTGAAGTGTGCACGCGTGTGAGCCGGCAGGGTGAGGAGGGCAGGACGCTCCTCACAGCCAGTGCGGCCTGGCCTTCCCCTCGCCCAGGCCACGCCGCCCAACCTCAGGGCTCCGGGACAGGCTCTGAACACCCCGTGCTCTGGGACGTGTCCTCGGCCAGCACCGCCAATGAACTGGGTGACCGCACCTGCGTCTCCTGTGGCTCCTCCACTCACCGTGCCGGCCTGATACACTCACAGAGGACTCCCTGGAATTAAAGGCCAGGGCTCCAACATGCGGGAAGCAACTAGGGCACACCCATTACTCGCACTTGTAAGACACCTCAGGAACTGTCCCCATTGAGAGAGAGAGATCAGTAGTGACAGCTTAGTGGTATCGTTACACTGTTATGTTATTAATACAAAAGAGATCATTCAGGGGGTGACTGGTTAGCTCAGTTGGTTAGAGCCTATTGCTCTTACAACAAGGCTACCGGTTCGATCCCCACATAGGCCACTCTGAGCTGCGCCCTCCACAACTAGATTGAAACAACTACTTGACTTGGAGCTGATGGGTCCTGGAAAAACACTTAAAATAAAAGAGATCATTCAACAAGTATTTTTTTAAAAGGATGGTATTAGTGGTTACATAACACAATAGAATATTATGGAATAAATAATTTCTTCCTCATTCAAGGTACTGTTTGAGGTACTGTGGAGGATGCAAAAATGGTGACAATATAATCTCTCTCCTAAGTAATACTTAATACTCTGATGGGGAGACAATTTACATACAATTGTGCTACAAAGCAAGTCAACGTACCAGACACCATGTCAAGAAAATTTCAATGTGTTTTGAGCTAACGTAGAGAAATTTTGAAAATGATCAATCCACTAACAGCCTCGTCAACAGATGGCTATTATTGGATGCAAAGGGTAATAACTGATGCAGAAGGAAGGGCTAAAAAAAGGGAACAAATGCTTCACTGCTTTGATCTTCAGAAGATAACTGCTCCCCATGGAGAAAGCATGACATAGGAAGGAGCCAGAGACAAGTCAAATGTGAGCTTTTTGCAACTGGTGCATTAGCCATGCCGTGAGTGGAGAGCTGGACGGGAACTGTAATGAGGGCAGCGTTATGAAGTTGGCGCTGGCACTGACAAAGCGTGGGTAGGGTCAGGATAGGCGGGGAAGCACACAGTTTAATGGGAAGAACACGCGCCAAAGCCCGAAGGCGGAGAGAGTTCCATGAGGAGGATGGAAGGAGGCGAGCTGGCGGAGCACAGGGCGCCGCTGGGCCCCAGGGGGCTGAGTGCGGGGCATGAATGGGAGCTGCTAAAGGCTGAAACAAATAGCAGGCAGTTATGACGACTGTACAATTCTTGAAGAAGACTGTCACAGGTATGGAACGCAGTCATGATGGAAGAGAAAAGAAAAAAAGGAGGGCCTGAGGGTACTGGGGTGGCCTGAGACGTGGATACTTGGAGAGAATCAGAGGTGCCAGGCAGAGATAAAGCCTCTGAAGGGACAGTGAAGTCACATCAGTGTCAATTAAAAAGTCTAGTTCCCGATCCTCTACTGCAAGTTTAATGGTGAGCTCTGGGGTGCGACTGAGGACCAGGTGACCCTGTCCATTGATGGGGTACTGTCCCACAGATGGGGGAAAATAAAGTCTCTCAGGGTGCTGGGGTCTAGAGAGATTGTTTTTAAGCTTTCCTTTCTTTGCAGCCATTGGAAATAGAAAACAAGAGTACTCATAATAGAAAACACCGGAGTCGCTCTACCTGAAGAACTAGTTCACACACGTGTTTTCTCCTAATAATCTATCTCTAGGAAGGAAAAAGACACGGAGAGACTGACCCCTCTTGCTTTGATTGGAGCAGGCAGACTGGGGAGACTGATGTAAGAATTCTCACCTTCTGCTGGGATGTCGGTGGTCCCAGCGTCTCTCAGCCTGGGACCACCGACATGACACCCCATCCTTGCCGCCAGAAGTGCAGGTGAGAAGTCTCCTTTCCCACACTGCCCCTGGCGGCATTACAAATGCATTCCACAGATTCACCTCCAGCTTTAGGCTATCCGCACTGGCTATTGGCTGTATACTTAGCGGGTGGACTGAATGCTAGATGTGACGATGCCACAGCAGTGAAGAAACTGGCAACTCACGTTGTTCCTGACTTTGGTATCCTTTAGGGACTGACTCACACCCAGGAACTCATTGTACAGTAGAAATAAACCACTTCCTTGAAAAAACTTGGGGTCATTAAAATTTCATACCCTCACCATCCCCAATCATCAGGGCAAATAAAACCTAAGAATCTTGACATCAAAAGGACTTGAGGAAAAGTCTGTCAAGAAACTGGACTCAATGGCCAGAAACATTACCTCTGGCCCTTATAAAAACCTGGAACATTCCAAATAGAAGACATGGATTAACCCCTTTTGCAAGAGTGTTTGCTTGCCCTGTGCCTACTGGATTCAGTAAACAGTAGAGGGACTTAAGTGAACAACTGGATACTATAACTAGCTATATACAGGGACTAACTAGGATACTTGAAGGAGATCACCAATACGCCAAACGCACACAGCCTCCCCTGACTGGCAAGCCTCACCATCCCTTTTGACCAAGAGATTGGGTGTACATCAAGGTTTTCAGAAGAAAGCACACATTATTGAAGAAAGCATTTTTATGGACACTGGCCACATCACTAGCTATTACAGCTGGCTCATAAGCCACCCTGTGTCACTGGGGGCAGCTCAGTTGTTCCCCTAATTAGCTACCAAAGACCAAAAATTGCATACGGTCAGGCCAAAAATCCGGACTAAGTTGGTCAGGTAACAAAACCAAGCCTTCTAGCTGCTAAGGCCTAACTGCAGGCCTTCTGTATCAGCTATTTCACAACGGCTTCTGCTCCTACAGACTGACCAGGACTACATGGACGAAGGAGACATGCAGATGCCAACACGGCAGGTGACAAGGTATACCAACCCCCAATCTGGTCACAATTTCCATTCTGATCTTATCCATGAACAATACCGGTCTTTTTATGTCATGTGATGATAAGGTACATAAAAGGTTTCCATCTGAGAGGTCAGAACGACGTGGACTTGGATTCCTGTCACCCTCTGTCACCAGGTACTCCACATAAATGTCCACCAAATTACTACCTCTTAAAGTCAGCCACATAAACATACTAGACGAGGTGTCATAGAAAACCGGCATATGTATCACAATTCTAAGTTCTTTTCAGCACTGAGATCCCTTTTCTCAGGCTTTGGAAGTCACCATTTGGGAAAGGCAGTTTGAAATCCTTCCAGAGTAATAGAACAAGAGTTCAGTACCACGTTTTCCCGAAAATAAAACCTAGCCGGACAATCAGCTCAAATGCGTCTTTTGGAGCAAAAATTAATATAAGACCTGGTCTTATATTATCTAAGACCCAGTCTTATGTTATAGTAAAATAAGACTGGGTATATTATATTATATTATATTATATTATATTATATTATATTATATTATATTATATTATACCAGATCTTATATAAAACCGGGTCTTATATTAATTTTTGCTCCAAAAAACACTTTAGAGCTGATTGTCTGGCTAGGTCTTATTTTCAGGGAAACACGTATCACTATGCAAACATAAGAGTACAAAGGAAGCCCTTCAATTAGAAGTTAATAGTTAGCCTCTGTTGTACTCTATAATCGCCTCACCTGGACACACTGACATCACAAAAAGAAGGAAGAGGTACGCCCTTTGCTGAAGAATGCTGCCTCTGTATAAATCTCTTGGGACATATAGACACAAATCTACTCCCTTTGAAGGACAAGATAAACACTCTTGATCAGATAAAAGAGGCTCAGTCATTCTACGGGACTGACCTATTCCCAGGGAGGGAGATTGATTTAATGGGAGGTGGGAAAATATGCTTAGATTGCTTATTTTCTGTTTACTCATTCTCATTCTAACCTATGCTCTTGTCTCCCTTTCCAGGTCCCTTGCCACTTGGCCACAACCCAATTCTCTCCACAGCCACAAATTCCATTTTTATGTGAAATTTCTAAGGAAGTTTCAGACAGGGGAAACGAAGTGAGCCCAGAGTATGTCACCCCAAAATATGCCACTTTGGCATGTTGATTATTTTGAATTAAATGCACGTGAGAGATGGCAGGTGAGAGAAGGGCACTCTGACCTTTCTGTTTCTTCCTGAAACAAGGAGATAAAACTCCCATGTGAAGAGCCCTTCCTGTACTAGGAGGAAGAAAAACATTCTTATCACCAGAGATGGGGAATCAAGGCAGGAAATCCACACAAACAAACCTCCTGAGACTAACCCTTATCTTTCTTGTCATTTCTCCACAATTTACCACCCCTGTGTGTCATGCCGTGTCTCTGGTCCCGCTCCCCGCACAAGAACGCAGGACATGATCACCAACGGAACAGCCACGGAGCCATGGATAGGGGGTTCATACCACCAAATTCTCGCTGGCGGCTGGGTTGGAGGCACAGGACGCAGGCTCCATACCACGCACAATCCACCGTCCTCTTCGCTGCCAACCAACCAACTTGCTGGCCGCAATCCGCACTTGCTAACCACGCTTGCTAACCGTGTCATCTGCAATCCCCGCTTGCTAGCTCAGCCACGGCAGTTACATCAGTGGCTAATGGCTCACTGGCTACAGCTGATGGCCAACTAGTCACAGCTGATGGCCGTCTACTACCCGAGCCAGCACCTTTCCACATGAGGCCGAGAGCCTGGAAACTGCTCTCTGGGACCCTGTCCCCACACTGTATCTTGTTTCGTTGTCTAAAAGGTGTAAAAACTGTCAGCTCTGGTTGCGTCTTCAGGTCTTCGTGCTCTTACGAAGGTTCTCATGTGCATGTAAGAAATAAAACCTGTCTGCCTTCCTCCTGTTAAGCTGTCTTCTCAGTTTCTTATGGCACTTGACTGCTGGCGACTCAGGGAAGACAGAGAAGCCCTGCTGGCCTGCAGTGGCCCATCACTGCCTCCTGGTTGCGCTCTAATCTCGCTGGGGCTCACACTCCCGAACCCATGGGTGATTCTTAAAGTCACTCCCCTGAGGTACGTGCAAAGTCTCCTGTTCTCTGCCCCCTTAGAAGCTCCCGCTGGTTAATTATCATTTCCACCTCATTATTAAATCCACTTCAAAGACTGACGGAGTGCAACATGCTGGGGGCAGACCAAGGCCCATCAGCGGGGCCCCCCTAAGGCCTTCGGGGAGCACAGGGACCAGAAGGGACGCCCTGGGCAGTCCCAGGGCGGAACCGTCATCTGACGGGAACAGGAGGTGACGGGACTTCCGGCCCCGCCAGGGCAGTTCTTCCAGGGGAACCCGAACGACCAGCTTCCCGCCGGGAGGCCGCAGGCGGAGCGGGTGGGGACCGCCCTGCCGCTCGCGCGCCTGACCGCAGTCACGGACGCAGCGGGCCGCGGGCGGCGCCTGCGCGCTGCGAGCTCGGGCACCGCCCACTTCCGGGGCGGGGCCCCGCGCCTGCCCGGGCGGCCGCGCTCCGTCGCGTTTCTGGGCGCGTGAACGCGGAAGTGCGCGACGCGGGGCGTCTCCAGCTGCTCGGACGGCGACGCGCGGCCGGTGCGCGATGGAGGGGGGCGCGGCGGCGGGAGAGGGTCGGGACGGGCCCCGGGAGCGGCGCGGCCCGGGCGGCGCGGCGCGGCGGGAGCAGAACCACCGTGTGCAGCCGCCGTGCGCGGCCGGCCGCTTTTCCAAACACTCCTACTGGCTGGATCTCTGGCTGTTCGTCCTCGTCGACCTGGCGCTGTTCCTGTTCGTGTATCTTCTGCCCTGGTGAGTCCTCTGAGTGCGGGGTTGACGTGGTTAGCGGCCTGGAGACGCTCTCCTCCCCGGGGGTGCGGGCGGATCAGGAAGCAGCCCCGAGAGCGTGGGGTCCCAGGCCTCCCAGCCGGCGCGTGGGGTTGGGGCGAAGCCTGTGCCGCGGAAGGTCCTTCCCTGGCTCCTCACCGGGGTCTTGAAAGCGGTGGGCTTCATGCGTTTGTTTGCTGATGGTTTTGGAATGAAACCGGCGGGTCTGTTCGCCACCACGAAGGAAACGAGCAGTTCCGTCGCGTCTCGGAGCTCTTCTCGTCGCCCATCGGGGCCAGTGCGTGTGAGCAGCCAGCTCACTGGGGTGTAGTGAGGCCTAAGTGAGAGAGTAACTTATCCACGGCGATGCGTTTGCCCGGTGCCTGGCAGCGTAAGCGCCCCGCCAACGCGGCCGGTGGTCGCCAGCGCTGTGGCCGGGAGCAGGCCGCGCAGGGATCCAGACCGGCCCAGACGGAGCTCGTAACTTCTCTCCCAAGTGCACCTGTTTCCCAGGGTCCCCACTTCAGTAAATGTTAGCTTTGCCCGCTCAGTAATCCTGCCGGAAACCTGGGGCCTCTGATAACCCCTCCCCCGGCCCTTGTCACACGCACCAGCACATCCCCAGACAATGGATAAGGCACAGAATTCTGTAGCGTCCACTTGCAACATCCATCCTCTCCATGTTCATTGCCATTTAACTCTGAAAAGACAGTCCTGGCGGGGGATAAAGGAAGGGAACGTAGAGAAGCAGCACAAGAGGGACAGAGGCCTGAGGTGATAAGGGACAAGTGGAGGAGGGAAGCAGTGAGCCGAGGGGCCATGGAAGAAAAGCAGCCGGCGCACTTAGACCTAAGCAGCTCTTCAGACTTGGGAGGTGTTTACTCACCATGTAAACGTCTTCGCAGTCAGCACGCTGGCGGATCTGCACCCCTTGCTAGGGAAGTGGGGCTTCTTTCCCCACCTCCAAGGTCTGGCCAAGACTCCGAGGTAAGCTCATTGTATGAGGCCCCATTTTCTCAGCTTTCTGGGTGGTGTGGCAAATGAGAAGACAGAGGGTTGAGGGGGGGATGGAATAGGTGAGCCATTCGTACAGGCTCACCTGTCCTCCACGTCCCCTCCTTTTTTGGTGGAGACTGATACCTCGGTATGGTGACTTTTTTTAATGACCTGAATTTTCAGCTCTGGGTAGAAAATGGAAGCCTTGGGAGGAATGGTCCAGACCATTTCTTTCATTGCTCTTGTCAATATGTAAACCATTTAGGAATAGGCAAGTAAGTCAATTTCAGAAGTTGGCATAAAGTATTAAATGAGAAGAAACAGTAAACATTCTTGAAAATCCTCGGTTTTTACAGAATGGTTTGCCTGATACCTAAATTAAGAAGTTGGCTCCTGGAGTGGATTGAGGACGACTGCAACTTCTTGAACGAGGAAGACAGGATTGTGTGGCAGAAGAATTTCACACTCCAAGGGGCCTTCCTTTCATTGTACACATTGTGACTCACTTGAGGACTATAGTACATGGGTAATAATCTCACCCATTCATGGCGCAATTCTTAAAATTAGACTCTGATTCAGGTTTAACAGCCTTTTTCCAACATCTGACAGATTTATGGGAGCTGAACTCCAATATACAGGAAGCTTTAGTGTAGTCATTACGAACGATAGTACCGTGTTTCCACGAAAATAAGACCTAAGACCTCACCAGAAAATAAGCCCTAGCGTGAGTTTTCAGGATGACACCCCCTGAACATACGTCCTAATGTGTCTTTTGGAGCAAATATCAATATAAGACCTGGTCTTATTTGGGGGGAAACACGGTAAGGTCTAACATTTTAAGGGTTGGCTAGGATTTAGGAGGATGCAAATATATAAATTAATAAAGTACCTAAAAAATAAATAAATTACTCAAAAGCAAAGGAAGGATATTGAGAAAAGGACTTAAAAGCTATACACAAAATACAGGTCCACAAAGTACTGGCTGTTTTAAGTGCCAGTTTAATTTTTATAGACTGAGTGGGCCTGTTGTGGCTTCCAGATTGATATGATCTTAAAGAGAATATGTAATACCCAGTGTTGGGAAGCTCTTACCCGTTCCTTCCCCTCCCTTCCTTTTAGGCCCTTGAACTCCCTAAAATAGGACTATGTGTTTCAAACCTGTTTTGATTATTGGGGTTACATTAAGAATGCTTGTGGCCAAGACATGTTTATTTTCATAATTTCTGTTACTTAAATACTTCAGCAAAGTCAGTATATTCAGTCATTCAACAAATATTTGAGCACTTACTACACACAGGTACCACAGTGAACAAAACAACAATCGTTGCCTTCATGGAGCTTACCTTGCCCTTTTATCTAAGTAAGAAAAGAAGTGACATTCCAGGAGTGCCCAGCCGGTGACACTGCCAAAGCAGCCACTCTAAGCCTCCGATGTGGTTCCTTTTGTAGAGCAGATACTCCTTCATGTAACAGATGTGAGAGAGCCTCCTCGCTGACATTGGGGGCATTTGATACATGTGAATTGCGTACTTACTTGGGCGATGTTCCCCTCAGAATCAGGGCATAGATCTGGTAAACTCTACATCCTCTGCCTTTTAGAACAGCACTTAGGGTTAGAGTGAAATCTGGGATTGATTTTTGGAGGATTTTAACTGCCAGCTATAAGGTGAACGATTACGCCTTCAGGGTATTGTGGCATCTGTCTGAACATAACCTTTTATGTAAAGGTTGAAGCATCCAGAGAAACACAGCGCTGGGATTTGCTTGAGTATACCAAACATTGTATGAACTGTTTTCGTGCTGCTTGTTAATTTGTCGAGTAAATGTTTATAGCTAAATTTGGTGTGATTTGCATTTGTTCTAACAGATTACTTGTTACAGAGGCTGTGCCAGTATTAACAGTTCTCATATAGCTTAATGTTAGGTCACACACAAAGATTTACAAGCTGTGCTACCTTTCTGAGCCTAAAATCAGCCAACGACCACAACCATCGAACATTCTAAGAATTTCCAGTACAGGGAAGATGGAGGAATTTTAGTATTAGATAGAGCATGGTTGTAAATGGCACACAGAGATGGTGGCCGTGTGAGGGTGGACTCTTTCCTGTATATGATGAATGAGAGATTGTGCCTCGCACTGAACTGTGCCATCTCGAGTACTGTGACTGCTTAAGTACCCACAGTAAAGGCCTTTAAGAAGTGGATAAAGGGGACAGCAAGCAAAGCTGGCAAACTTGTCAAGACAAAAACAGACATGAAAAGAATAACAGCAATGTGATTTTAATCTGGTAAATTTCACAAACATAATTTCATGTAATAGCCATTTGAAATGAACTGACTGATTAGCAAGTGTGAGGGAGTCCGTAGGGGATCTGTTAACCAGAAAATTTTAGGACATCAACTGCTCCATGTACCTAGTCCCTAAATGGCATGGGAATACTTTCAGAGACCACAGGATATTTAGGCTCAGTAAGGGCACTTAGTGTAGGTAATGCTCTAGGATAAGGGTCATCAAGCTATGGCCAATGGGTCAAATCTGGCCCACTGCCTCTTTGCAACGCCTGTGAGCTAAGAATTATGTTTATGTCTTAATGACTTAAAAAAAAAACTTTCATGACGTTAAATGATGTGAACCTCCCAAGTTTCACATCTGTGAAACTGACATTATTTATAGCTTGGTGCAAAAGTAATTGCGGTTTAAAAGGTTAAAATTGCAAAAACCTCAGTTACTTTTGCACCAACCTACTACTTGTTTAGGGCTGCTTTCACCCTATACTGGCTGAGCTGGGTAGTTTGTTAACAGAGACCCCATGGGCTACAAAGCCTTCAATATTTACTGTCTGGCTCTTTAGAGACGGTCTGCCAACTCCTGGAGGAGCCCTGCTGCTCTCCCTGGAGTTTAACTCTTAGGAGCCTCCTGTGATAACATTTTATGGTCAGTGATACTCCAAGTACCTCTGAACTTTAAACTCACATTTCCCATGAAATACATAATCCACATGGGAGAGAGGAAGCCATAGTTCACGACAAGAAATGCAAAGGAAAGCCCAACCATATCAACTTAAAAATCAGTTTATCTGAAAAACAAAACTAAACAAAAAACTGGAGAATGATTTCATGTGTAAATGGAACATTTGGAAGATAAGTATTCTGAACATTACAACAGCTGTTGGTTGCATGATTTCAAAAGTTATAATAAGCTTATAACAAGAAGAAAATACCTATAAAAGTAAATAGGCACCCTAGAAATAAAAGTACATGTAATGATTAGTTACTAAATAAATATGCATTCAATCTACATTTGGAGTGCTGAATCAACATAAACACAAAGGGTCAGTTTCTAGTTTGTTAGTACAATTACATAATTCAAGAGGTTTCAACTGGACAATTCTTAAAAAGAGCCAAACTTGAACATTTCTATTTGATGTTTGCAACTCAACTGTGAGTTGAAAATACAAATCTATGAGATTGTTGTTAAATATCAGAAAGTAACTATTTCAAATAACACATTTCTACTGGGCATCTTGACCAAATAGAAATTAAACAAAAAAAAAAGTTTTTGAAAGTTACTAAAAATACTTGAAGCCCATTTTCTAATATTTTACAATATAATAAAAGCAATATTTAAATACACTGATATTTCAAATAGAATTTTACAAAGTTTACAATATTTACAAATGCTCCATACTAAAAGTTATGTTAAAAATAAGCTTTCTTAAAAGATGAAAATTTAATTTACTTGATATTCAAGTATTTCCAAATTAAGAGAATATAAAGTAATAATCACTTACAGGTAGAAAACGCTATTTAAAATGTCTCTGGTTGGAAGATAAATTTGACCAAGATTTGGTAACTGGGTGAAGTCAGATTTTTACAAGCAGTTATTTTCTATTTGTCTAGAAGTAGTTTCAATCATTTACATTTTGGAATATTTTAACCATTTATGGAATTGATCAAAATGTTAAATTTACTAATTAGTTTATATAATTATCAAGTTATATTTATAAACTTGATACACATAAGGAAACTTTTAATCCTATAATTCTCAATTGTCTGCAGTGGACAATATAAAACTAAACCACAATTTACTAGCTTAGTACGAAATAAAGTGACAACTAATGAAATAAGGCAATAAAAGTAACATTTTCATACTTGTAAGGTTATCATAATAATGGAAAATTATTTTATTTAAAAATAAAGCCCTCTCCATGAAAGTAGGGTAAAATGACTATTTGTTTAGAGTAAAAAAAAAAAAAAGGAGGGATGCTCAAAATAATACACTTTATTAAAATTAAACCTCTATATGAAAGGCAGAAATTTAATCTGGAAGCCCAGAAGGGGTTTCAGATTCAAGAATCAGAAAAATCAAAACAGGCTGACAGCTTATAAACAGGTAAGATTACAGCAGGGAGAATTTAGGCAGTCACAGTGCGATTCCCAGTAAGACGGCACCAGGTGAACTCCTAACACTGGTTATTAGCAGCCCGAAGTAAACTGAAAACAAATGAAACCCTTTCACATTTCATATAAAATTAGAAAAAATGTAACAGGATAAAATAAATATGCTAAAGTATTTTAATTATGTTTAGCTTACCCTGCTGAAGTAATGTTTATGCATACGTGTAACAAAGGCCTAACTCAGGTGTCCTGAAGATAAAAGCTCTAGGAGCAAAATTAAATTTTCTTCTGTTCTGACCTTGAGAATTGAACTGAAAAACTTTACCATTAAGGCTTTTTTTTTAATACTTTCAATTTCAAGGGTCGATATTTTCTAAGACACTTACAGAGGTCACAGGTAGCAGACTATCACAGAAGTCAGAAACATGAGTGTTTTGGTTCCCCATGAGAAAGTGCTTCATGAAACAAATTCTGCTTTGACTACACAAACTGTCTCACCTGGCATTTTTTCATGAGCATAGTTTACCAAACTACATACATGAGGACTGGTTAGTACTTAGGGGTCTACCAAGCACAAAATGAAGGGACGAATTCCATTTTTATTCCACAGCAGCATATGGTAAATGACCTTGTATACACCCTGATGTTCTATCTTTCGAGGCATGCCAAGACTATTCAAAGGGAATTCTAAGTTTCCCAGTAAGTTGATTATCACAAAATAAAAACTACAAAGTTAGTGATTAATGACTTAATAAATGCCATGGTTTTAATTTTATTTTCACTAGGACTGGTCAGTCGATTCCTCTTCTATTTTAATGGCCTCTGAGTATTAGCATGCCGGTTTCATAATTTATCTATTACAATGTATACTGGGGTTATATCTTTGCTCGGAAGGGCAGTTTGAACCAAGACTATTATATGACACAGGTCCCAGCCCTCTTTCGCTCTGAGCTGTTGAATTCTCATTACAGAGGCCACCGCTTCCTGGAAAACAGAGCTTGGGCCTCTGATGGTATTTCAATCTGTATGTATCAGTCATGCAACTATCAACTGAAAAATAGGTAGTTAATGAAATTGTGTCACTTGGGCAGGTAGCACTGGAGTCTCTTTCTGGATGGCACCATGCATCGACAACTGTACCCATGTGTGCCTGGAAAGCATCAGGTGAAGAGCTGGATGTGTAGTTCGGTGAGTTGCCCACTTGCTCTTTCACTTGAAATGTTTCCTTGAGTCTTTCATCACTCATGTCTGTACTCACTGCTGAACCTGGTTCTGAAGCTGCACTTAAACTGTGGTTCGGAAGACTAGAAGAGTTAGCTTTGAACAGCTCTGTAAGTCTGACATCAGGTGAACAATCACTTTTCTCTGGCTGTGGCACCCTGGTTATAGCGTATTGTTTTGGTGGTAAAGGGGGTGGTGGATTGCGGAGTTTTGGCATCTGACGACCATCTGATCTACAGGTGGACTGAAGTCTACGTCCGCTGGATGGAGAGCCGTCAGAATGACACTGCTCCATCCCAGTCTGCGGCTGGATGAGAGCAGCACTGTCTGGCTTCAACCCAGCAGTTCTCACGTGTGAGGACCACGATGGCGATGGCGAGACTATTTCATCACAGTTCATTCTCTTTCCAGAAGCAGAATTGTCATCGGTGTGAAGAAGTAAACCTGCTCTCTCAGAATTTTCTTTATCGAGCCACTCAGAAAATTTGCATTCACTTGATTTTTCAAATTTCTGTTCATCTGACTGGTGGATATGCTCACTTGCTGTATGGTCCTTGAGTACTTGTGGGCTGGACAAAGGGAATGACTTTCCATTGGTTTCACGTACATGAGGCCTGAAATATAAAAACAAAAACAAAGCTAAAACACGACATGCAAACACTGACAACTGGAGGAAAAACAAACACTGGTCCTGTAATTTAACCTCCCAATATACAGTTTGTTATTTTTGTAACATAACAACAGAAAGGGAAAAATATTTGCAACCATTAACATTTTATACTCTCTGAATCCAAAATCTTTATGCCAGAATACATGAATGCTTACCAGAAACATGTCATTACTAAAATTTCTAATAATTAGAAGTGTTAATTTAAAAAACAACAACTTAGAAACACAGACCTGAAATTGCATTTATTTGTGACAAAATGTAGCTTAAGGAAAATGCTATAAGCAAACACTTCAATTCCCTAAAACACTCCCCAACCAACATCAAGTTTACAGCAGTAGAGGTTCTTTAATTTTGATACATAATGCTATACGGAAAGTATATTGATTTAAAATAATTTAATTAATCAAGACTACCTTTATTTAGGTATTAATTACCTCTATTTAGGTAATAATTAACTTCTAGGTGAGGATAAATGCCATCACGTTGCAAATTATTTATCGTCATCTGATTGTTTTTACTGTGTGAACTGCACAGGATTCAATGAGTACAGAATGATGAAGAGTGGAGGCTTCCCTGGGTAGACGAGCTGCATTCAGCTCCATTGCTTTGGGCAAATGCCTTAATCTAGGCCCCAAATTTCCTCCTTTGTAAATACCACCTACCTCGTAATGCTGTGAGGATTGAGACACCGTGTTATACCTGGGACTCTGCAGGCCCTAAGCCTTAGGACCACATCCTCGAACAGTCCCCACTAAGACATGCATCACGATCCTGTGGACCCACTGCTTTCAGAGTACTCAGTAAGCATGCCTTTCTGATAAAGTGCTCCTATAACACATGCATTCAATAAAAAAGATTTTAATATTTCCAAATATCTTTGATTACCTTTTTATCAAATGATTTTTTATTGGGAGATGTGATTCTGGATGGAACTCATGAGATTTACAGCCTACTTCCAAGTTTCCGAGGTCTTTTCTAATGCCTGAGGAGGGAGAAAAGCAAAATTATGTAAATGATCTTTAATAATTTACTCCATTTATAGTTCTCCATAATTTACATAAAGTTTTCTATAAACAGGTAATTCTCTTCCAATTAACAAACAAAAACTAACTCTTCAAGACTAAGCTCAAATAAATACCTCTTTTTTGAACCCTTTATACAAAATGAATGTTTTTTCCCTCAGTTTATTACACTTGAAAGTATCATCAGTGCTTGAGTAGTGCTGTTCCCCCTGGATTGTGTGGAGCTGTGAGTCCCCTTCACAGGAGACGCACTGCTGACAAAGGGGCGGGGAAATCCTGCTGTGAGGACAGACGCCTTGGGTTGAAGTCTGGATTCACTACTGCTTGGCTGGTACCTTGAAGCCTCTTCACCCCTTACAATCTCAGCTTCCTCGTTTCTGTGATGAGATAATGGTATCTATTTGACCTACCTCACAGGAATATTAGGAACACCCCCGAATTAAAACATGTAAAATGGTATAACACCACGAACTCGCTACCATTTGTTGACTCAAGTTGTAAAAAGTTGGTAATAGTTATTTCTTCTTTAAAATTGAACACCATTTATTGAGAAGATGACAAACTCTGTCACTTCAAACAACGACAACAACTGCTAATGTTTATTGCCAATGAGGAAATTCAAACTTTTAGATGAGAATGAGAATTTTGGAAAACTAGTATGCACCACGAATTTTGTAGCTTCCCAACAATTATAGACTTTCTGCTAATATCTGTGGTGATATTAACAGGTGTGGTTTTAAGGAAGACATTACATAAAGAAATGTACCAACATTTGGAAGACTTGCATAATTTATCAAACTAGTATTTCTCAAATGGGGATACATGGATGTTACAAAATCATTCTTACATAAAATAAATCTTTCAATGAATAAATAAAGTGTTCAGATGTAATGCCTAATACAATCACTTAATAGATAATAGCTATAGAAACAAAAGCTTTTTGAGGTCCCCGATATTTTTTAATAGTATAATGATATTGTGAGGTCAAAAAGTATGAAAACCACTGTTCTAGTTGATTTAAAATAGTTGCCTTTTTAAAAGCTCAGTCACAGCTGTTCTGTGAGACAGCACCCTTTTTATACCCAAGGAAGTTAAGTGACCTACCCATGCTAACTAGCCGGTAGGTGGCAGCACTCACACCAGCCGAGGGTTAACTCCAAACCCAGCGCTCTCCCCACCACCAGAGAGCGCTCGTGTGCACAGGCCACAGAAATACAAGGTCACCATACAGAATCTGATGAAACTAGGCCACTGGTTTGAACATCAAATGACATGATACACTTTAATGTGCTGGTACCCACAGAAGATAACAAAATATGTGCCAGTAGCTTGAATTGTCAATCAATTGCCTATACTTCTGCACAATTCTACTAAGTTTTTCTGTAGTCTCATTTTTAGATGAACTTTTCATCATTTATCTAGTTTCTTCTCCTTCTCATGCTTCTGCTTTGTGCACCAAATCTATGAATTGAAGACTGCAAAGTAAATGAAATCAAAGGTATTAAAGCAGCAACTTTATTTTGTAAACAATAGCAGTGAATTCTATCTTAGATAACCTTTTATCCCTAAATCGATATTCTCGGTTTGTTTTAAAAATACTACCCTCTCTCTCAAAATTCAGTTGGATTCTACAGTGGATCAAAACATCTAAATATTACCTTATGAAAAAAAAAGTCTATTATTTGATTTTGATCAGGTTCTGCAAGTTAAGTCTTGACACAATTTCCAAGAAAGAACTATGAAATATACATGAGGATTTAATGCCCGATCTGGATGTTCACACAGTAAACCACACCTCTCAGCAGCAGAAACTTCAGATAGGCCAATGCTGGGAACTCCTGCAAGTCCGGCGTTCATTTGTTTAAGACTGAACTCTTACTTCCACCCCATTGCAGTAAGCTCCTTACTGCACTGAGGTGTGTCCCCTGCCTGTCACTGGCTGCTCAGTGGCTAGCACAGTGTCTGGCACATAAAAGACGTTCAGTGAAAGTCTGTAGAATGAATAAACAATTGCATGAAAAACATACTGGCTTTCTTCTTTCACGTCACCGCACCCGTCCACCCTGTTCCCAACTCAGTGATGCAGGACCAGATAAGCATACAGAAGATCAATTCTTCCTACCTTCCCGCCACCTATTTCAGGTCTCTCGAGTGCCATACGAACACAATCACAAAAATAAAAGACAGTCTAATTTACCCCAGTCCTACTGGCTCGTAAGCTTGACACACACTGCCCGAGGCTCAAAACTGAAGCCTCTCTCTCGACAATTACTTTATGATTTAAAAAACGTAATGTCAAACAGAACCTTGATAATTTTTTTCAATCTTTAAAGCCTGAAAAATTCATAAGGTAAAGTTACATTACATTTTCCACCCACTTTGATTTTCACTTTGGAATGTTTACTTTGCTTCTTAACTTATCCCTAATTTCAAGTTTAATATTCAAAAACACCAGCAGCAGCAGTTAATCCTTAAGGAATTCTTTACTTTTGTTCAAGTATCCGTACAACGTAAAACCAGCAGCAGGCGGCAGCAGAGGCTTTGTAAACACATTTGAAATTCTAATATCACTATGGCAGGCATTCAACCACATGGTCTGACTTCAGAATTCCAACTAACTTAAAAATAGATGTGTTATTTTTCTCTTCTGCTGACTTAGACATCCGTGTGTCTTTACGGGGAATTTTGGCTCCAGGTTCTTTGCAAATCTAAAATAGCCCGATTTTAACACTTGGCACAGAAGATACCTCAATGTCAAGACAAGAAGCTTTAATTCATAATGCTGATTTTACATTGTATGTAAGAAATCCAAATATGTACTTCATCTGAAAAGATGACCTAGGTGTAAAACAATTATGTAGCAATAAAATCAAACTGCCGTTTAAGACAAAGTAATCTTTACTCCTGTTGTGTAGGGAGATTTCAGATTATAATAGTAGCACTACAATTACAAAGCCTAAACATTCAAGAGCAATAATCTAAGTAATGATCTCATTTACAATAAAAATACATTTTAATAAAATTTGAATACTTTAGAAAAATCACAAAACTTTAACTGGATAAATATTTCTGGCTAAATTGACCATGTACCAAAAGGAGAGAGATACTTTAATATAAATAATCTACCCTAAGAGATAACTAAATTTTGGGTGATACAAAATAAAAAGGCAGAAATCAGTAACTTCTTTTGTCACTGGAATTACAATTTAAAGAAAAAGCAAATAATGCTACTTTTGCTACAAATTAAATTTCAATACTGAAAGTTTATGGTTTTAAAAAATACATAGATAAATATTTGGTGATGCTGGGCCACAGCGACACAAGAAATTATGTGTCGATAAACACTGCCTCTCAACAGTCTGTGAAATGCTTAGAAAAAATAAATTTAGTAAGCACAGGAACAAAACCAACTGTAAAAAGGACCTCTTTCTCTTGATACACTTCATAATGTATTTATTTTCAATGAATACACTCTGTAGTTTACCCAAAAAAAAATCCCAGAGGATCATCAAGTTTATGCACATAAACAAACTCTTCCAATAAAACATTTCCATTTACTAATTCCAGGATTTACAGAGTTAAGGGTGATCTGTCTCCCTTGATAGTGGAGGAACAGACTCTTTTATTAAGAAATTAAGGGTATTAACCGATTTTTTGACCACTGATTAACTTCTTTCACTGTCATTTCCAAGATCAGGATTCTCAGTTGGAACGAATCCTGACTTCCACAGTCCACTGAGATTAAGCCAAGTACCACAGACTCCAAAGCCAATGACGTTTCTGAAAAGACCTCATAATAATTCCCTTGAGATTTGTTAGGTGTAATCTGTAAATATCCCAACGTATATTGGTTTCAGTAGATAACCTGACCTCATAGAGAAGAGAGGCCGTGAGTGGGCCCACTCAACTGTCCGTCTAGCAGTATACACCGCAGGGTACCTGCACACACCTTTCTCTCCCATTACAGGAAAGCTACATCCCTGCCCAGCGTGTCCCTCTCCCATCCTTGTTTCATTCTCACTTTCCCTCCCGAGATGGCGCTCCATCCATCATTGTCCTGTTCTGTCCTGTTCACACCTTGCTCTCCCTGTGACACCCTCAGCCCCTCACCTGCTGTAACACAAAAACACACCTACGCTCCTGGCTTCATCCTGTCCTCCCTGCACTGCTTCTTTGCTACTCACAGCAAAGGTTTGACAGACGTGCTAAATCCATTTCTTTACTTCTCATTTATTTACTTTCTATTCTACTGTAATCTTTTTTTTTAACTTTTTACTTGGAAATAATTTCAAAAAGTTCAGAAAAGTTGAAAGATTAAAACGCGAACAAAGAATACCTGTGTCTCATTTACCTAGACTCACCTATTATTACCATTTTTGCCCATTTTGTTCCCTGAACCATTTGTAAGTTACGAACAACATGGTGCTTCACGTGGAAACACTTAGTTCCACCTCAGTCTCGCTTCTGTTCCTCGAGTTCCGCTAAGATCACGTTGACTATACACCACTGACGACTCCCTGCTAAATCGCACTGGGGCTTTTCTTCCTTATTCTGCTTCACCTGTGACCGCTCTTCTTCTGGAAGCTCCCCATCTTCCTGGCTGCCAGCTGCTCCTTATACTTCCTGAGTGGCTGTCCTCCCCACCCAGGGCTCAGCTCTCCTACTCAGCCAACTCCTGCTTCCTTCCTTTGTCCATTTTCTGCCCTGAAATCTGCACTTTTCCTGAGTGACAGTCCATGTTTGTGGCATTCGATACCGATGTATGCGATGCCACCAAATACATGTTTCCTGAGACCTAGACATATGCTCCTAACTGCCTAATAAATCTGTTTACCTAGACCTGGGGGGGGAAGGGGGGGAACACAGATAGCATCACACGCCAATGGGAACGGAGGCCAAGACCAGCTTAAAGAACTATGGCAGGCTCTGGAGTTTATTAAATAAAAGATAATTTTAACATCTGCCACTTACATAGTTAAATAAAAGTGGGTTACACGAAACCACAATAAGATACCATTTCGCACCCATTAGGATAGCAATGATAAAAAAAAAACCAGTGTTGGGAGGATGTGAGAAGTCGGACCCATGGTGCCTTGCGGGTAGGAGTGTAACAGAGTGCAGCTGCTGTGGTGCTTCCTCAAAACATTAAATGCAGGGCTACCAAAGGAGCCAGCAATCGCACTTCTAAAGGACTGAAAACAGGGTTCGCAGACATTGTCCATCAACGTTCACAGCAGCATTATTCACAGTGGCCAACGGGGAAACCACCCAAATGCCCATCAGCAGATGACGGAGAAACACAATGTATTGCATCACACAATGGACGTTCTTCAGCCTTGAAAAGGAATGGCACTCTGATTCCTGCTAGACATGGATGAACTCTGAGGACGTTATGCTGTGAAATAAGCCAGTCGCAAAAAGACAAATACTGTATATGAGTCCACTGATCTGAGATTCCTAGAGGAGTCACATTCAGAGGACAGAAAGTAGATGGTGGGGGCCAGGGCTGGGGGGAAGGGAACTTGGGCAGTTAGTGTTTAATGGGGACAAAGCTTCAGTTTGAGAAGATGAAAGAGTGCTGGAGATGGATGGTGGTGACGGTTGCGTAACAGCGTGAATGTACTTAATGCCACTGAACTGTCACTTAAAAATGGTTAGAATGGCAAATTTTGTTCTGTGTATTTTTCCACAATAAAAAATTTATTTGTAAGTGGGTTACATACTTACTCTTTCATATTAAATGGGGAAACGTACTACAGTGCTCCCCTAGCAATGCACTCTTGACCATCAAAATCTCTGAGCTTGTGTTTTTATTACTTTCAGGAAGCAAGCATCCTTTCAGAAAGAGCACTGCATTGGCAGGTATTGTTCAATCTCACCAACTTCTGCTGCTGGTTTCTGGCCAGCCCTTTACTGTTTCCTGCAATGCTCGGCTGCCAGACTTTTATCAGATCTTTAAACAGGCGAGACATTTTATATGGGAAAGGAAAGTTATTTCCTTAATATAAGTGTTTCCTTCTGATATTATACCATTTGATGAAAACAAAATAATTTAGCACTTAATCAGATTCAATGTCTACAACCTGAAAAATAACCTCCACAAAAGCCTGAAGGACGAGAAAGACTAAAAACAAACTTCAAAATTTGTTTTTCATGGCTCTTTTTTATTTTGAAAAAATTATATCCCTTCTAATCCTCTGAATTCTAACATTTCAAAACATCTTCGACTGACGCCTAATAATCCCCTGGCTCATCATCTCCTCATCCCACGCCCTGAGTCCTTCGGGAATAGCCTCTCAATTGCTCCCCCGAATTCTGCGTACATTCAAACACCTCCTTTCCTTTGCGTTTGGGCTACTGTGTGTTGCTAACCAGTCACCTCGAGCAATGCCACACAGTTACATTTTGACTGTTTCCAGCAGGCTGGTTGCTTCTAATTGTCCATATTCCTGCGGTGGACAATCAGGCTGTTCACACAGATTTCCGCTCAGCTTCCAGGCACCCATTAAAGGGCACTCTTGCACCCTCTTTGAAATGAGACCCGGCAGAAGGACTTGCCTTGGCCAATGAGATGTGAGTGGAGGTGGGTGTACCACTTCTGGGTTGAAGTTTTAAGAACTTACACATGGTTCTCCTTCCTGCGTCCTCCTAAAATCCCCTCCCCCAAATAATCTCCTGATCAAAGAAGCATCTTTGAAACAGAGTCCCTTCGGCCTGGGGACCTGTGTGACTACCAAGAAAAGACAGCACGCTGACCTCCACTGGACATGTATCATGAACAAGAAACAGACTTGTGCTACGACCCTGAGATTACGATGCTGTCACAGTCACTGGATAGCCTGGGACCTAGCCTCCCGAGTGACACCCCCCACTACTCCCATCGCGACATAGCTATTTCCATCCTTTCAAGCACTTACTCTCCCAGCTTCCGTCCTCATTACTCATAAACGTATCAGTAATCGGACTCTTGTTAGCTTCTTTACTCGTTACCACAATTTGTTCTTTATTGCGACTATTACATTTAAATAAAAATTTTACCTTCTAAGTGGTTTTTGCTCTGTTGAAAGGTACAATTCACACGTTCTATATTTAGGTTGCTTGTCTTAATCTGGTCACTAGAAAATAGAAGGGAAAAAACCAGACACATCAGCTCTCATGGATTATTATGTTAGTTTAAGAAAAAGAAAGGAAATAACATTTGCTAAACAATTAGTATATGCCATGTGCTGTTCTAGGAGCTGAATGCACATTATTTAACTTGTATCTCACAACAACACTTGGTAGTTATCATGCCCATTTTACAATAGGAGATTAGACTGTGAAAAGCAAATGAACTTGCACAATAACTAAAACGCAAGCCTACCTGGTTACAAACTCCTGATCTTTCTACTTCCCTAAGCTATTCCTTTCCAACAAGTATGATGAAATTACCCTGCCAAATAAAAAGTTTCCCTGATTATTTTAATAAAACATATGAGATGGGACAATGAGCACTCAACAGACTGAAGAATTAAACAGTCTCATTGCCTCTCGCTTAATGACCGAGAGGCAAGCAATTTAAATTTATGCTTTAAAACATATAGTAAGTATATACTTTCGAATTTCCTAAAAATAAGCAGTTTTTTTCTTTTTTTTTTTTTAAATCTGGAAATAACTACTGAAAATAGAAAATTTGAAATATCAAATAACCTACAATATCCCAGATTTCTTTACTCTGAGCTCAAGCTCTTTCCAGGACACTTAACTGGCCCCAAACTGAAAATTAACAAGAGAGAGCGGTGGGGGCAGAGTGTGGGTCACTCATGTAATTCGTGCGTTACCTGAAGGACGCTGCTTCTCTAGCACCACCTAGCTCCATTACGGTACCGTTTCCATGGAGAACAGGGGAGTCCAAATTGGCAGATCCGTTGCTCACGTGATCACTGCTTTCGTATCCAGACTCAGTCCTTTGCATCTGCCAGTTGTCACCGTGAACTTTAGTCTCTCTGACGCTTTTACTTTTCTCCGCTCCTTTCCCATCACATTCAAGGGAACTCCTGCTGCCTAGTTCCTGCTTCATTTCATCTTCATATATGGTCATTAAACATTTTTGCTTTGGATTTTCCTTCGGCCAATTGTTAAGACCCTGGTCTTTGCTGCATTTAGCTTTGTTACTGATATGTGGTTTATGTCTTGGGCTGTGCTGTCCTTTGTCACTTTCATTAAAAATACTATCAACATTTAGTGTTTCTCTCCTAGGTTTCCAACCTCGGCTCCGGCTTTTACTGCTGCCATTATAGCTGCTTCCTTTATCCCTCGAGTCTTGGCTGCTGTCTGTGTCATATCCGGTGCCACTGTCACTCTTAACTTTGCCAATTATTTTCTCTGCTGGCACAAGAATCTGGGGTTTGCTTGAACTTGGTATCTGTGGAGAAGCTCGACTCTGGTGGGTACCTTGGTCATGCCTGGATGGCCCTCTTCCTTGACTGTGATATAGATGTGGACCGCCATATTGTCTAAAGCCATTGGGGGTAGGAGGTGATCCCGACTTGGAATGTGGAAGGTCTTCATCAACCAGATCTTTAAAAATAAAGAGTCAATAAGGATACAAATGAACTACTCTTCAGAGCCACCTTTTAGTCACAAGCCAAATACCTTGCTTGAGAAGAAATGTTACGCAGTAATAGGTAAGTGATAAATATTTAAATTATATCACAGTGTTTTGAGATTGAAAAGTGCTTTTCCACTTCTATGCTTAATGAGAGGCATTTATAAATGGTTATAAATTGATTTTTAAAAATAATCTCAAGTCGATTATAAGATAATTAATTAAAGCAGTTTAAAAAAACAGTATTCTATCTGACTCATAATTCATAAAAATCGTAAAAATAAAAATATTTTCCATCTCTTACATTGTAGAGATTTAAAAATGTGTTAAACCCACTGCTGCTGAGATATGAGGACACGTGTCCAAAACCTGCTGGGGGAGTGCAGACATGCTTAGTCTGTAGAAGGGCAACTGAGCCACATCTAGCAAATGAGGAATAAACACGCCCTAGCCCAGCAATTCCGAAAGCATCTGATGCTACGGCTGGTCACACAAAGTACACCAAGGGAAATGTGAAAGGATGGCACCGAAGCAAAAATCTTAGGTCAATTCTAAAGTCCAGCCATCCCGATTAAACTATCGTCTGTCCATAAAGAGAAGAGCATAAAACCGTGAAGAGCAGGACGGCTCGTGATGAGCTGGAAGTTAACAATGGGACCAGACAGAGGTCAGGGGCTGCAGGAAAAGAAGCTTTTTCACTTAATTGTAGAACTTTCCTTATTAGTTGAATGCATCATATGGGTGAATTGAATTGATAATTAAAAGTTAAAACAGCAAAACAAGTATTCCAGGCTACGATGAAATCAGAATGAAGAGAACTTTACATTTATAGATTTCATAGGTATATTAAAGATATATAATACATAAATACATATATTTTAAATTACATTAAATTAAATGCAATTAAAATGATGTTTAGTTTTAAAATAAGATTTTAGTAGCCCCCTTTCAAATGAATGCTGTAAGTTATTAACTCACCTCTGTGTCGACCCAAATCTCTTCTTTGTCCCCTCTCCAAATCTCTCCTTTGTGAGGAAAGTAAGTTTTTCTGTTCAATGGCTTTTAGAGCACATTCTCTGGAAATATCTTTGATTTTTTCCCTTTGATCATTGTGACTTAGCTTAACTGTAAAAGAAACCATTCTTATAATAATGACGCAGATCCTTTTTCTAATTGCTCAATAAAAGTACAAACCGAACTGTGTAAAACATTTAAGACACTATATATTAGAAAGCAAATATAGATTAAAGTACACAATGAACCTATTTTTATGCTTATATAAAGCTCCTAAAACAAGTATAAAGGGAACAGAGACCTTCTATTGAAATAACAGCTAAAGGTCACTGAGTAGTCACTATATGCCAGGCATTATTGTGTCCTTTAACTCATTTCATTCTTGGAGGTAAGTACAACTAATGTGTCCATACTGGATCAGGAAACAGACGTTAAAACGTGCCCAAGTTACATAACTTGTAATGTAGAACCAGGATGACAGACCCAAGTTATCTGGTTCCAATATTTGTGTTCTTGAATACATACACAGTTTCTGGACTTAAAAATACGTTTCTTTTGAAAACACAGATAATGGCTTAATCTAAGAGTACAACTGACATCAGAGGGAAAAGATATAGTACTATTAAGAATTTTTTAAAGCATTTATTGCAGTTCTTTGTTGATAATCACTGTTAACTCTGAATCTTAGCACCCTTGATTATGGGTTATTTTTATTATTTTATTATTTCATTAATATGTTTAAAAGTTACTGAAAAATAATCCTGTACACCCATCCAGTTAAGAGTTTTAAGTCACAGAACTTGGTTTGTGAAAATCAAAGTTGTAGGACAGTAACGAGAGAGTTGAATAAATACAAGGTTAAGAACAAACTACAATACTAACTTTGAACTACTGTTGCATTTACTAAAAGTAAATTTAATTTTAGCATATGGGCTCAGTTATTAACTCATGCTTTTCCTCTCCAAGTTAATAACACCTTGAAGGAAAGGCCACATTACAGGTTGTGTTCTTGGTAATACTCCACATTTTGGTAATACTCCGGCAGCCTACTATATGGCTCGGAGTGCATGGAGAAACTGAAACACAGGTCAAGTCAAACAGTTCAGATAAAACTACAGGTCTCAGAGAAATGCACACATCAAAGACAAAATTTCATTATCTACTTGTTACTATCTTGTGGCCAAGGAAAGCTAGTTATGCCCCCTCCTTCTGTATGGTCCTTACCTGGGATTACAGATTCAGTAAGTGAAGAAAGGGGGCAGCCTGACTACTCAGGGACAATGTAAAAGTGACAATTTAAACACATACCTGGTCCTCTGCCACCATTTGTTTGAATGTAGCTCCGACTAATTGATGAAATATTAGCTGTTTGAAATTTCTGATTTTCTCTCTGTTTTGCCTGATCACCAAATCCATTTTCTTTTGAATTATCTGACTTATAAATTGAGGGCTTTTCACATCCTTTAAAGACAAACAAAAATGTACCATCCTTATCCCCTCCCGCTAGAAGGAGAGATGTTCGAAACATCTTTTCAGACATTTTTAATACTGTAGACGAAACTACTTAAAAACTCAGAGGTCTGACATCTTTTAAGGATTTTGACGTGTTCTATAATGCACCCAAGAATGGCCTCGCTGCTTTGGACTTTTGCATTGTACCAACTCACTTTAAATCTTGATGTTTACCGCGAGAAAGAGCTATTGGCCAGGTCCCCCCTCCCCTGCCTGTGAGCACAGTGGTGGGTGCCCCCTGCGGGGCTTGGGAGCCCACTGCAGAGGGAAGGTGTGTGTATAAAGACTAACTCAAAGTCCGGGAAGTTTCCTGAACGCTGCCTTACTGCAACTACCTCTGAGATTAGCCTCCACATTCATTTCACATTCAGGGTATTAGTATCCCTAGTGTGGCTGTGATCACAGAAAAACACTAAAGGAATTTATAGAAAAAGAATTACCCATAGTCTCTGCAACGGATTTATAATGTGACCAGCTGATGACCTGCCTGAGAGCATCTTCAGTAGAAACGGCCGTGCCATCGGGGTTTGCGTAGAACAGAAGCAGAGGCTGGAAGTGGCATCGGATGCACTTGGTCACCACGTCTTTCCATCTGGTTCCAACCTTTTAAAAAAACAACAATGAATAAAAACAAAACAAACCTGTAATCAATGTGTTACATGAAAGGGCAGACACTGGATTAATTTGCATATTAAAACATTTTAGACATTCAGATGCTAGCAGTGCAACTGTTCATCATATTATAGGATTAATTTCATTTTATTTAGTAACTAGTCCAAATACAAATCTTTAAACATTATCATTAAAAAAAATTGGTGGGCAAAGTTATACCCTTTCTATATCAAGATTTAGATTATCAAATTTTAAAAAAGTTTTTCACATACATGGTTGACTGACTTTTGACAAACATTTCACGACAATTTAATGGGGAAATAAATGATACTGGAACAACTGGAAGGCCATATGAAAAAATGAACTTTGACACAATTAAACATAAAGCACAAAAATTAACAGAATGGGTCATGCAAAATCTATAAAGCTTACAGAAAAAAACAAAAGAGAAAATCTTAACCTCAGGGAAGGTAAAATTTTCTTAGGACATCAAACAAACCATAGAAGAAAAAAAAATTATAAAATGGGCTTTATCAAAATGAATTCATTTCTGCTCTTTGAACAACAGCATTAATGAAAACAAACAAACAAACATACCCAAGCCACACACATCTAATAAAAGACTGGTGTGCAGAATAAAGAATTCGTACAACTCATTAACAAGAAAATGGGCAAAATATCTGAACAGACACGTCCACCAAAAGATGTAAGAATGGCCAATAAGCACATGAAAAGATACTCAAAACATTACTAATCATAAAGAAAATAGTAAAACCACAGCGAGACAACATCGCATGTGCACTGGAACCAGGGCTAAAATTAAAAAGACTACCAACAGGTGGCGCTGATGAGAACGCAGGGCAGATAACGCGAACTCTGGAAACTGCTATTAGGAGCGAAAATTGGTGCAGTCACTTCGGAGATCAATGTGCCAGGTCCCCATCAAGTCTGGCATACACTTACCATACAACCCAGAAAACTCCACTTCTGGGTATTATTATTATCTAAGAGCAATGGAAAAAAAATATGTCCACACAAAGACTGTTCATACCTCAACAGGTAAACGGGTAAATTGCTATATAGAGCCATACAGTGGAACATAATAAAAATGAAGCACTGATAAACTCAACATGAATGATTCTTACACAATATCACGCTTAGCAAAGGAAGCCAGTCACAGAGAAATACACACTGTAAGAGGCCATTCACAGGAAGTTGCAGAATGAGCAAAACTAATCTATCGTGACCTCTGTTATTTACTGGGCCCAAGGTGGGTTGGGGGAATGACAGTAAAGGGACATGACGGAAGTTTCTGAGGTGATGAAAACGTTCTATACAATGATTGTGCAAGTTACACAGGTGTGTCTACAACTGTCGAAGCTTAAACTACATACTTAAAAAATGCATGCATTTTTATGTTTGTAAATTATACTTCTATAAAGTTGATTTAAAAACAAAATAAACCCAGCCAAACAAAAACCAACGCATTGTAGAATCTTGGCTTTGCAGGGAACAAAGGCGCCGTTTGAACATCCTGAGGAGCTTTATCAAACTACACATATGTATCTGTTTACCCTCTGTACCTGAGATGCTGGGATATTTGAGAAACTAGAATAATTTGAAAGCAAAATAAACATAAAACCCATAGGGTGACTATATACCTACTTCTTCCTTCAAATTTTGGCAATTTATACTCTGCGGACTCAAAGTGGGAGTTCCAAGATGTTGCTACACACTGACTCAAGATGGAACTTCTTAACCAACTGCTGTAACAAAGTACTAAATAATTCAAGCAAAGTGTTGATTTTAGACTATAAATTGCAGAATGTTTCACTGGCTTTACTGAGCATATTTACATGAAATAACACCACCCAGTTACAGGTGCAGGTCAATGAGTTCTGACAAATGTAGCCCTCACCCTAAAACTTCCCTGTTACCCCTTTTCAAGTGCCTGGCAACCAACCATGTGATTTCTCTCACTTTGTTTTTCACTTTTCTAGAATTTTCTGTAAGTGGGATCATGGGGTTTAGCTGTTTATGTCTCCCTCCTTTCCTTTAGCATAATGTTTCTGTTGCATTTATTGGCAGTTCACTCCTTTTTGTGGATGAGTACCCCAACCCATCGTGTGGTCATCCCACAACTCCTTTATCCACCCCCAGTGGCCAGTTGGGTTGTTTCCGGGTTTTGGTTACTGTGAATAAAACTACTAGGAACATTCAACTACAAATTTTGTGTGGACACTGTCTTCAAAGGAGTGGGGCTGCTAGATCGTCTGGTAAGCACATGTTCAAACTGATAAGAAGCCGACAGACGTTTTCTAAAGTGACTGTCCAGCTTTGCATTTCCATCAGCCTGTGTCAGAGGTCCAGCTGCTTGCCAGCTCCGGTGAGGTCAGTCTTTTCTATTTTAGCCATTCTAACAGGTGTCGTGGAATCCCACTGAAGTGAAAGGGTATTTCTTTTGTGCCTAATCATGTATTCTTCATTTCAAAGCCATTCATACATCTTCCTCGGTGAACTGTCCAAATCTTTTGCCCATTTTTAAATTGATTTGTTTGTCTTTTTATTATTGAGTTGTAAGAGTTCTTTATGTATTGTGGGTAGAGCCTTTAAGAGATACACGCTTGACAAATATTTTCTCCCAGTCCATTCTCCAAACAGTGTCATACTGAAGAGCAGGTTTTGATGAAGTCCAGTTTATCGGTTATTTCCACCATCCATGTTCGTTGGCTGTTATCTAATATCTTTGTCTAAACAGCAGCTTTCACATTCTTGTCTGGTATTTCCATCTCTATCGTTAGTTTTGTTTTTAAGTAATTTAGTATCAGAGCAGGCCTGGGTCTGACCTTGGAGGTGACTTCACTTTCGAGGTGCTGCCTGACGATGAAGCTCCTGAGAGAACAGAAAGGGGGCCCCTTTCCCTGCCTTGCTTCTGCACCCCAAATGCCACGGGACTGGAACACACAGAGTGGTGGAGCGGGTCTGCTTTCATTAACACTCCTTCAGGGTGTGGGTCCAATTGTCCTGCTTCTTTGCGTATGTGGTCATTTTGTTTTGCATGCTTTATTGAAATCGTATTGAATTTTACATTTTGGGTGTTGAGTTTTGCTGTGTTCCTTTGAAAGTGTTGGACTTTGCTTCTGATGTCAAGTCCGGAGCGTCTTCAGTCTAGGGATCATTCAGCCCCACTGTTCTGGTGATGGTCTCTGAGGATTCCACTAGATGCCTCGTGTGTCACAGCAGCCTTCCACTCTTGCTGGGACCGTGCCGACGACTCTCCTAGCCCTCTGTGAGTTTGGGGAATTGTCTGACTGACTGTTTCCCAGTGGTTCTGCCCACACCTTGGCAGATCTGCCTGCACATGGCAGATAACTATGCAGCAAAGATGAAAGGGGACCCCTCTGCCAATCTCTAGAACCTTCCCTTTCTGCAGCTTTCTTTCTGGTAGCCTGTCAGGCAGATGGAGCCACGTTGGTCTTGCTGAACTCCAGTGTCGGTGTCCTCAAGTCAGTGAGATGGCTGGGCTTGGTCTGAGTTCCCCACCATGCCCCACAACCGGGAAACTACCTCTGGGCAGCAAGTGGGGATAACTGTGGGGCTAATCTCGTTTGTTTCCCTTTTTTCTGTTCAACTGCCTGTTGTCCAATGTTTGAAAAAGTTGTTTTATCTATTTGGCTTTCTGATTTTTAATATAGGAAGGGCTATTTCCATAGCAGTTAATCCTTCATGGGTGGAATCAAAAGTCCAATAAATACCAAATATTTGAAATTTTATTGACTTACTACTAAATAGTAGTGCTGATAAATGGCCTTTTGTTATATATTAAAGTGAAAGTAAATGGAATTGTACATCATTTGCTTATAACATGAAATAGTTTGTGTTTTTAAATCAGTTTACTGCTTAGTAATAGGATTCTCAAAGCCAATAAGCCTGAGAACAGTATAAACAAGATCAAGAGTTTTCAACTGTGGCCAAGTCTGAGTCACCTGTAGAACTTCAAAAAAATTCTGATACCTGACCCTGTACCACCAGCGAATCGACAACTCAAGAGCCCAGGCAGGTATGTTTTTTAAAAGGCTCCTAAGGTGACTGTGGCATTTATTCTTTATTAAGAACTATTACTCACTAGTTTTCTACATATTATTATGTTTGAGTAAATGACTTACCAAAAGATGTAGCAGATATACCTAATTCCAAATACCACAAACACAATTTGAAAACAGTCATAATAAAACAAAAAACGAGCAGATTTTCGTCACTGTTTATACAACACAGTTGTAAATCACTCATAAAATAATAACACATACAGCAACTATGTATCAGACAGAAGGACATATATATAGATACCTGACAGTCACATATATGTATAGTAATATTTATCAGTCGCCTTTTTATTATTCAGAAATGGACTGGCTTAGTCAAAAATAAACCAGATTTCAAGATTTAATAAAAGGAAGTGTGAACTTAATGATGCTATTATTTTATATAAGTATTTATATATAATGATTTCATATAATTATATATTTATTTGGTCATTATAATATTACATATAATTATATCACTTATTCCTAAAAAGTAAAACTCACAATAGTTATTCTAGTTCATGAAAGTGTCACTTACCTCTTTCACATTTGCATCATCAAAAAACACCCATTTGGAAGTCTTGGTATGTAACGCGAAGGCACAATAATGGCGGCTGGTGTAGCAGATGAGACCGACAAGGTGAAGTTCACTATTTTTGGCATTTTCATCAGTAACCCTATAAAAAAGCTGTTTAAAAAATTAATAATGTACATTTAATACCGTAGCCTTTAAAAAATGAATAATTTGATTGTCGTGTATTTGACTCTCTATAAAAAATATTTCTCATGCATACAACCCCGACCCAATATTATATTTTCAGTGACAATACCACTGACATTGCATTGTTAACAGAATTACTACTTTTAACTAGTCTATAAGACACATTTACTCCAATAAAATGAACTATGATTTAGCTCAGTCATATAGTATTTGCAATAACACAGAACTGACATTTGACATACATAAACTCAAAATGTGAGACAAATCACGTATTTTCTGATAATTCTTGATTGAATCACGTATTTGAATAAACATTAAACATATCTAAAAGTTTAATCGTAACATTAACCAATTCAAAATATATTCAGATGGTAATGAGCATATTAAGGTATCAGTGCTGTAGATGAATTTTAAATCTTAAACCTTTCCAAGTTAATAATTAGATATATCACACACACACACACACACACACACACACACACACACACCCCATATCATCATCTTTCTAGAGTGACATGAGATACAGCATGAGAGTTTAGTTTATAACTGAAAGCCATTCCTAGTCTATGCAACAAAGGCATTCCAGCCATTCTGATTTGGTTAATTTTATCAGAGTTACATCTGAATAGTATTTCCTTTAGAAGGAAAATGTAGTTCTGAAAAACAGAGTGTATTATAACAGACTGAGATGTTTCAGAAGAATTTACAAATAAAAGGGAAGAGAATGAAAACAGCTGAGATACCCCAGGGAGGTGAAGGTGTGTTGCTAGATTCCGAACAACGTCTTCGGTCAAGTCAGAATGCTCAGAATCCCAGACTAGACCGATTGTCACAATCTCGGGGCAATTCATTAAAACACGGCGGATTTTTATTTTTTGGCCACAGTTACTCTAAAGAAAAATACAAAAGGCACGTTTTGAAATTGTTGAAACAGATATGTCACAGGTAGTGCCTTACAGAGTTTGTATTATGAAATAAGTCTTAAAATTTACTGGAAATTTATTTATTCAGCATACTAAAATGAACTTTGAACAAACTATTTGTCTTAATTATTGATTAAACATGAAGTTTATTTTAAGTCAGAGTATTTTTCTTTGGTTTTTTGTAAATCTGTTAAAACAAGAATTCAACCTGAAAAAATCAGAATCTCTGAAGTCATTAATAGTATTTACATGACAAAAGAACGGTACCATTTGTAACGTTTACTTAAAGAAAAAACAACTTATTTAGTCTTTAGTCAAATGATAGATTTCAGAAGCTTAAAAAAATTTATCAACTTAAGTTACCTTAAATTCTTCACAAAGTTAAGTTTTTAAAGAAATGGTGATGAGATAAATAGCTCACATGGTATAGTTACCTAAAATAATATTGAAAAAATAAATTCTTAAAATTAATTCCGTATCTAACTAGTATTTTCCATAATAATTTCTGGATGTCTATTTTCAAACTTACAAACACAGAACCATACTAATATCCTCCAAATCATACTTACAGGGCATTTCCTATAGTCATCAGTAGTATTTGCTGCTTGCAGCAATTCTGCAAACATTTCAGGCCTAAAACGTTCATGTCTTTCCATCATTCTTTCAACTTCATTGCTATAAAAGAAAAAAAGCAGTCCCAAGTCTGGCTTATGAACTTCAAAATGATCTGATAAATTATGCATGAAAAATATTAAGTTATCAGTATAGGTATGATTGCTTTTTCTGTCTTAAAATATGTTTTTGTCTAAAAACGTAACCATAAATTTCCATAACGTGAAAAAGCATCGTAGTTGGCAGGACAAGATAAAGATTGGGTCAAGAAATAGAAGAAAATAACACAAAATTATAGCACTGTTTGGAAATACATGAACGAGATAAGATGCTCCATCTGAAGTCAAATGTTTCTTTTACATTATTACTTAAATAATTACTGAGGGACTTGAGTTGAAACATGGGCCTGACAAGAATGAGAAATCGTCGGGAAAGCCTCCTTTCTGACCTGAAGCCCCGGAAACAGAGTTATGGTTTTCCGCTACGAGACGGGCCTGTGCACAGGAAGCAGGCATCACCAGGGAAGCTGCGTAAGCCAGGCCGTGCCTCCTGCTTCTGTCACGGACGCTAATCATTACGGCCAGGCAGGCATCTGGGCCCCTTTTTATTCAACCTCCCCTCAAGTCAAATGTTTACATATTGAGGTATCAGGTCTCTTTAAACAGCTATTAAACATTTCCAAAAAGAAAAGTAATGTAAACTCCGATACTGTTACTAGTTTCCATTCTAGATGCTCTGGTTCTACGTAATATAACTAACTGTCCAAGAGCTGGATATTTTAACGTTCAATGGTTTCAATGCCAGACAATACCCAATAACAACTGGAAGTGTCCATTCTTGTAAAGCACTTCACAGGTATACAGCAAGCACCACAGCCGACAGGCTCATCCTAACTGCTGATAGCTGTGCAGAACTCACAGCATCCGAGCAGTGGTTGGCCCAACAAATGGTGAATTTAAAATGAAACCAGACCTAAGTTTCAATCTTAGTTTGTCCATTTACCAGATCAACCTTATTAAATCTATTTCATCATCAATAAAATGGTGTTTTTGTTAAAAGTGACAATTTACTTAAAGCCTAGAACGTAGTAAAAGCACTCAATAATTGGAGTTCAATACTAAAAACCAATAAACTGAGAGATTATTAGAATTCAAAGTGTGAGCTCCTGCAGTTTGTGGGCGCTCTGACAGAGCTCTGCTTCTCATTACAGAGGAGACTGCCTCAGAGCACTGTCATTTTCCCCAGGGTTTCAAGGAGACACAGTTTTACAGTTCTTTGTGCAGTCTCTCCTTGTTCATCTTACTGTTCATACAAAGTAAAAAAAAATGGGGCTCCAGATAACTGCAGTTTAGGAAAAGTTTTTCTTAACCAATGTTCTCCAAATCTGTATATATAAGAAAGATATGAAACACACCCAAATGACCAAATTGTTATTATTCAATAATCTTTAAGAAATAATGTGCTATATCCAAAAAATCTGGGAAGTTTAATAACAGAATGAAATGGATGAGCAGAGGATATTCACTTTGTACAATGGTAAAAATATTGGTAGCATTTAGTAACTAACTGTTGTACTGACATATTCAGAATGAGAATAATCGATCCACATATTGCTTTTGTATTAAAATATCTGCAAACATTTATGATGTCATTCAATGTTTATCAAAATCAAATATTTGTACTCTCCAATGCCTGTTAGAAAGTGTACAAATAATTCTCATTACGTAAAGTCTAGGGATCATTTTTGGATCCCTCACCAGCTGTTTCACGGGCAGTCAGGGAGGGAGCTGGCAGCAAGCAAGGCGAATTTTTATTTCAAGTGACTGCTGAGGCATTAAATGCAATAAACCTAATGGAGGGTTATTTCCATTTTTTCTGTCTTTTCTGCCTACCCTAGCTTCCATCAGCATGAAAGTACACAGTGGAGATGACAGGAAACGTGGCTACTACAAAGTGAAGGCCTTTGCAAAAATGAAGAAATCATGGGTAGCTCCTTTTACCACTGAGCTTGTCATTTTAAGCTCTCCTTCAAAGTTCCAAAATCATGCTATAAATATAAATGAATTGACTAATATTTTGTACATGTCATTTGGCTAACTCAGAAATATCCAACTGAGACAAACACCACTTAGCACCTCTGGCGGTGGCGTATTTGTTAGTCCCAGACAGAGAGCAGACATTCACATATGTTCTGGTTTTATGAACGAAATGCTCAGTCCGTTAAGTGTGCTCCTAAATCTGTGGTAAAGGTGCTTTCACAGGTTCTTACCATAGGGCTGTTGTCGAAATGTACCGCACAAATTCTGTGAAAGGCAGAGGATCCGACGACGCGCCACAGCTACGACACACACACTGCAGGAAAAACATGCATTTAATGGACCAGCTATAAACGTAAATACGAGGTCTCCTAAGAGGGGAGCCGCCTCACCTGCTCGTACAAGGTCATGGCAAACTTCCGGTGAGTGACACAGGACTTAGACGTGCACATGTCTGCGTCTCTGCTTGGCACTATGTGAAAATGGATCCTCTCCAATATATTTTCCTAGTTTAAACATCAGAAGACAGATGAGTTGTGAATCTGGCAGAGGACACTTCAAAGTACATTTTTTAACTTTACAAATTTTAAAACCTTTTTAAGATTTTCCACTGTGTTAAACTTAGGAAGGCCATGCATATTGTCAGCTTTTCAGCTTTCCTCTTTAATCGAAACTTCAAATGTTTAATTATTCACCTTTTGTAGTGTTAGCTTTATAAAAAATTTAATGAAAGAAACACTATAACATATGATCTTAATAAAGATTTTAAAAATTCTTTAAAAAATCAACTCTTGATAGCTGACATCTAGAATTTAATGTAAGAAAACATAGTTTCCTATGTTTTCAGCATTCTCACAATGAGAAAAAGCAGTTAATTGTTTTTTGAAAATCCTACGTGGATCATCTGGATAGTCTCTATAACTTACATCAACATACCAGTGACAAACGCCAATGATAACACCTGCCCTGACACCTAAGGCAAGGAATCTGATCTGAAACACATTTCATCGGGAAGCTGAGATTTCTAATACAGATCAATAAGCGTATTTCTTTAACAAATAATCCTTTTTACCAAAGCTTAAAAAATGGATTCTTTTGATTAGCTGGCATCTCAGGGCATTTAAAAGCATTCACTAATTTAAGCCTGGAGATCTAGATAGTCCATGAATTATCATAGCATGTATTAATACATTTCATTAAATGAAACTATAAAGATCAGTGTTCTGCCAAATATATTTATCTTTTAAGCAATGGATCCATTATTAACATGAGAAATGTGAAAAGCGTATTGCATGACTGTGTGCTGTTTTGACACATTTTAATCACAGTGACAAGTGTGCTAAACAGTGTACTAGTCAAGCTGTCCATCGAGGAAACACTAAAGTGCTCAACAAACAACAGTAACAACACACAAGTGCCCAATGGATTCTACAGAATTCAGAGAACTGATTGGCGTGCTTTGATCACATCTTATCTCCTAGGCGTGACAGGTTGAACCTCAACAAATGACAAGTTAGCAATGTTTTAAATATTCCAGGACCTTGAGCAAAGGCTATAAAAACAGGATTTAAAAGACTTGTTTGAAGACCAGAATGCAATCATCTCACTAGGAGGGAAAATTCTGGAGGAAGCAAAGAGATAAGCTGGAGTTTAACTATAGGAGCCTCACATGTCAGAAGAGAGTCTGGGTTTGAATCACAGAAATATCTGAAGAGCGAGCACTAATCGGAAGAAAATTATATTAATCTGGTGGCCATTAAAAAACAGACTGTAAGGCGGAAAGGATGCTGGCAAGGAGGCTTACATAAGCTGAGTGGAGGCCTAAGCCAGGAACAAGTGGTGGCAGGGAAATAACATGGCAAGGAAAACCTTGAAAGGGTTTCTGCTGGAAGAACTCCAGAATTTGCTGAGTAGACACAAGACTAAGAGAAGAAATGGTTACGTGTTAAACATGGGTGCTACCGTATCACTGAAACACTGAATAACTACATACACGTTCTGGAAGGGGCCCCAGGACCGTTACGGATCACAGGAACGCCCCACTCACGAATGTGGAGGTGACAGAGTTAGAACACCCACCGCAGGCAGTGAGCCAGCGGGGGCGAGGGGTGTCAGAAGTGCTGCCCTGAGGGCTGC